>NW_028301608.1:56250000-57500000 GCF_987345545.1 Pholcus phalangioides | reverse complement strand
TCATATATCGGCAAAACCAAATGGTTCTTGAAATTTCACCTTTCCGAACACAAAGCCTACGTTAAAAATCAGGAGCTCAAGCTCTCTTCTACAGCACAACACGACTTGATCGATAATCACAACTTTGTGTTATGTCTACGTCTTGCAACTACGTCTGCCAAAAATCATCTCGAAATGCTTTTCACCCCTCGACTTCTTTGAAGCACTCCATATTCAGAAAAATTCTTCTTCATTAGTTAACCGACTACTCTAGAACACTATTTTTCTCTAATCTGGTCACAATTCTAAAACTTGTCACTCTCTGCCACTCCATCATGAATACACCAGTCTAACAATCGTAATCGTTCCATCATCACTATCTCTTTCTCTGCCGTCATCACCATTATAACGCGTCACCGTGTGATCCGACCACGTGCTTTGATTTCAGCGAGTTTCGTGCGCTATAACAGGCTATTTCCTCTGACAAAGGGGTTAGATTTGCCCCGAAACATCTGTCTGTATTTTGTGCTAATATCGTTGGTATTTTCTCTCTACATAGTCTTTATAGCTCCTCCGTACATATACAGTACCATATTAGTATAAGACAATCTATGCAACTCCACGTTCAAAAACCGTGGCATATACATATTTGTGAGTTAATTTTGAGCGATCGTGGCAAATTCAAAGCCACTGCCTCTATTCAACACTTTTCTTTTTTTTTTTTGACATCATAACTTCAAGAATTTCTGATGAATTTTTAAGACTGTTTTGATAAACAGGATAAAGTTCAATGTTCAATCAGTAAATGCAATTCTATGCAAATTAAATGCAAATTCTCAAAGAAAACAGAATGCAAGGAAAACGTACAAAGGACGTATTTTCTACCATACGTTTTTAAACAATTATGTGCGTTGGTTCACGGACCTGCGTGTGTTGAAAAAAAAAATTTACAGACAGTAAAAAACATTGGATAAAAATGGGAACTGAAAAATAAATACCGTAAATAGGAAAAATAATTTAGACCGGCAGAAAAATAAGTATCATAAATAAGAGAAATAGATTGCGAACCTGAAAAAAAGAAACAACAACCGAAACACACACATAACGATGAGTGGGAGAATGTACTTGCGGAACGGAAAAAAATAGTTAATTAATGAGCTCAATAATTTGCAGATGAGCAAAAAATAAATATTCTGAAAAGTAAAAATGATTTGCGGACGGCGAAAAATGAATGAATGGGGAAAAAGTAATTCGTAGACCTGCTGACGGCTTAGAAAAAAAATGGAAAATAATAATAATACAGAGACGCAGGAATAATATTTACTTAATATAAAATTTTGTAGGACTAAATAAATTGGGTGAATTGCTTCGAGGACCGGCGGTTGAAGAACACCGTCTTTTTTTTTACTTACTTTCTTTCTTTCAAACCGAGCACAACTCAGGTCTCTCACAATGTATGGGCTAACACCCATACCTAGTGATTTACTACCTAGTGAATTGTGCCGGAAGTGTAAGTGTGTGTGTACCAAACAGTCTGGATGCGTATGTAGTGTTGTGTTTGATTTTTCAGTGCCGCCATCTATATTTCAGAAGTGAAGTGAGTGATGTGTTATGATTGAATTACATTTGTGCTGTATGTAGGTCTGTTGCTCTGTGTGGCGGAAGATAAGTTTCCTTATCTTCTAAATTATTACATTTTACCACGCGAGAAACATTCGATTCACAACTCCTGCTGCCACCTATCAAATGAAAACAAAATTATTTGTCAAAATATCTTTTAGTAAAATTGGTATTTGTTAAAACCGATACACACACATACACACACGCAGCATTAAAATTAACAGTTTGTGATATGACGCCGTATTTATTCTTATTTTTAAGATGTCTGGTGTAAATTTTATGCACCATAACATCGGTTGCCATGTTATATATATATATATATTTGGCACAGGAGAAGAAAAAAACACAATTTCGCTGTGTGACTCCATCCTGCCTTAAAAAACATATTTGATATAATTATTTGTGAGATTGGTTCTTGATTTTAAACCGCTGTATAGCATAAAAAAAATAGGGCATGGTATAACATATATTTTTCATTTTCATGGATACACATTTTGTAAATTGTATGTCTCATAATAACCGTTACTATGCTTTTATGTTTACCGCAAAATAATTATGTTGCAAACGTGAAATTATAAGTGTTAGTTTGGGGTTCAAGATCTACATCGGTATTTAGCGTGAAAATTAACAATGTAATATGGTATTATTCCGTACATTTCTACTATACACCAGTATATAAAACTAGCAGTCAATTTCACTAGAGAAATTTATAACAAATAGTTCTGTTCTTGTTTGGTAGGTGGCAGCAGGGGTTCCCGCACAACGTCCGCCTATCTATTTCAAACAACATTTTTGCTTATTTGTCTTCTTTTGAAATATTGGAACCGGAAATATCAATGATCCTCATTGATCAATGTTTTAGGCAACAAAATTTATGATACTGGCACATCAACATTTTATTCTTATAACATATAACTGCATTTAATATCTGCATTTTCATTATCCAATATTTTCAATTTCTCTTCCGAAACAGTCAATGGATGTTGTAACCCCCGGGAGTTGAAATGTACTTCTATTATTAGTCCCAAAATTCAAATTTCTTCTTAACGCTTGGCATCATTCAATGGTGAGAGATGACCCTGAGTATGTCATCATCCTTATCTTTAACGGTGTAAAAACCTTTCATCACAAACACGGCTGGTCAATGTTTTCTCACACGAATAGAATTTAAGAAAAATCTTTCTCCACTCTTTTAAATTGTGTGAATTTCTACACACATTGCTTAACTACAGAAATACAATCGACAGAATACGGTAAGGTTTCCTGAATGTAAACAACCACGTGCTTATATTACGAAAGCTATTTGTATGTATTTATCATATGAAGGAATAGATATAGTTAAAAGTGTATTTTAGGAAACATATTTGTCGAAATAAAGAAAAGTTTTTGCAATCTCATGATTTTCACCTTAAGATGTTATAATTTCTTATCAAATGTTTGACAACAATTATTTTAATTTACTTTAGATGGTCTGCTGTCGTATTCTATGCCACAAGGTGAACGGCGTGGAATAGACGTAGATTTCTCCGATATGACTTACGATGGTGTTAAGGATGACAGAAATTTACACGGAGGTTTGGGGCAACTCACGGACGGCATCAAGGGACATGATAGTTTCAGATTAGACGTAAACGGATTCGGGAAAGGTAAAACCTGTGTGGAAATATCCGTTGGATTTTTTTTTTTCATGTAACAAACAAAGGCATCATGAGTAAAATTTATTGTTGTAATCATTATAAAAATGTGATGGGATAAGTACCTTAGTGAAACTTCATTTGTGTAAGTTTCAATGATATTAACTAAATTCTCTTGATCAAAAATATACTACAAGAAAAGTCCGATGTAAGAGTACGGCTTATATAACGAGAATCTCACTAAAACGAGTGATTTACAAGAGATTGTCGAATAGGTAATGATAGAGTTACAAAAGATAGTTGGTTATAGCGAGTTGAAAATTAAAAAATCAATCTTATCACGCCGCATGTTCTTCGAGAAAATAACAGTGAGACGGTTCTATCAAAGAATAGACACAGAAAAGTCAAATTTCTTACCTTCCCGCTTCCCATCTTTAATCTTCGCTACTATACACATGGGATATGTGGTGATTTTATTCGGGTTTTGTCTCTCCTAGTGACTAAGAGATCAGGGGACCAGAATTTGCAGTTTAAAGTCGTTTCCGAATGCTGAAAAAATCGAATTCAAAAAACTTTCGATTAGCGGAAAAATGTTGGGAAAAAGTGAACAGTTATACGTGTCGGCCCGGCTTAAACGGATATCCACGGTTCCAAGATGAAGCAGGGTGTTTGCTTATGTAGGGAACAATCAAATTGCAGTTTTACACCGTTAGTATAGTTCGTGTATTGCGAACTGATGAAAGATGAACATTAACACTTAAACGACCACTCAGGAGATTTCTCGTGTTTCAATGCTGAGACGTAAAAGACCGGCAACGAAATTTCTCGATTTTTAATTTCCTATACGTAATTTTTTTTCATTGTCCAAACGAAAAAATCGCCGGTCTCAGAGTTACGCCTACGACAAATAATATGCGGTCATTTAAGTGTTAATGAAACTTCTGGAATGGATCAAACATCAACATGAAATCACCTTTTTTTTAATTTTGTTTTCAATAAGGCATTGCATGATGTCATGGCGATGTGCAGATTTTCACTTTCATCGAAAAAAGTTAGTGTCCTCTACGGGCCAAACTGTATAAAAACAAAATAACAAAATTAAGTGAACCCCGGAGCCAAATTGGGATCTAGGGAAGCCCCCGAATCTGGGTCTTTTATAAATCTTGAATTTTAACATTAATTTTTTTTTACAGTTTCCTCTGATAAAAAAAGTTTATTTGATAATTGGTTATTATGTATTTACAGGTATCGTGCGAGTTCCTATTCCATTAAGAAGATTTATTTTTTTAAATTATTACATTAAGCAGGGAACTTCAACATTGTCTTTATGTGAAATATTTTGGTTCCAGAGGATTTTTTTTTTCGAATAAGCGGGTACATCAGTTTATCCATTACCCGATTAAACGGGGCCGACTTTTGCAATTTAGAATTTTATTTGTTAATTAGTTTGACAATCTCTTTCATAACAATTCCATGCAAAAGTGTCTCAGAGAATCAGCTATTGTGAGAACAAAAATTAGTGCGTGATTATCTAGTCATGAACTAAATATAACTAGAGTCCACAGAACTCCAGAGTTCTGTTCATTCGATAATATTAGAACTATGTGATCTGAAAGACGTTTCAATGCAGTTAAAGCAGCAATTTTCTAGTTTTATAACATGACAGAGCAAAAAACGAATAAACGTAGCCCATAATAACGAAAAGTTTTCTCGTGATTTTGAACTGTCGTTATAACGGATTTTTACTGTATATTAAATATCTAATGACAGAGCATGCACTTACGAGCAACCATGGTGAAGTTGAGTTATTAAATACAATGTTCAAAATGGATTTCATTTCGATTACAGTTTGGAAATATATGGAATTAAAAAGAAATATTCTACAAAAAAAAAGTATTTTTTGTTTATTTTATTCGCAGGTTACGGTTGGGTCGGATGGAAAAACGATTCGTCGCCGTCCAAACCAATCATAATGACATTCGAGTTTGACACCATCAGGAATTTCTCTGCGGTGTATTTCCATTGCAATAACATGTACACAAAGGATATAGAAGTATTCGCAATGGCTAAGATCTGGTTCAGCGTCGGCGGAAAATATTTCAATGAGCTGAGTTTATCATTTTCTTACATGCCAGACAGGTTCATGGAGCGTGCTAGGAACGTCACGATACATTTATACAACAAGATTGGACGTTTTGTGAAAATTGAGTTATATTTTGCCTCGAAATGGATGCTCGTCAGTGAAATATCTTTCAATTCTGGTAAGGTTCTTTTTGCTGTGTTTTCTCTGTTATTTTTTTAGTATATATAAGAATGAATTCTTACTAAAAACAGACCATTCACCGACATTATTCAATATCATTGTATATTTACAGTTATTGCTGTCGGAAACTTCTCCGAAGAAGAACCACCTCCTCAAATAGGTAGGCTCAACATATATCTTTTTGTGCTATTAACAACCAAATTTCAGAAAATATTTATGAACCTAACTTGTCATCGTTTTTCATGGAATTTCCCGGTTTCAGTTTTATTATAGATATTTGAATGTTTGATCGAAAAATAAAATTCTGTTTGATTCTCTTCCACAGTGAGCACGGCGTTAAATGAGAACGCGCTGTCAAATGAATACGTTGGTTTAGTTATTGGTGTACTCGCTGCTGTGATCTTACTGTTGGTTGTCGCCATACTTCTCATAGTACTACGGAACAGGAGAAGAAAGTACGCCACATCACATTCAATGCTGAAACCTACCGATAACAATGGAACTGTCAGCATGAAGGTTCGTAAATATGAAGTCTCAAAATATTATATCGCTTTATGGAAAATTAATTCGTACATAATCATCGAAAATACTAATTCAGAATCATGAGTGAAGTTAGATTGTGTAAAAACGCAAAATTTGAAATCGTGTGTGTGTGTTATAATTCAAGAAGACCACAGTTTTGCATGGGAAAAAAATTCCTTTTAAATTGTTTCATGAGAGCATCCACGCGTGTTTTTTTTTATTTAATCTACAGAGATGAAGTTTAACGATATACTCTCATAATACGAAAAATTTAACACCAGGCAGCTCTTTCAAGGCTAATTTAGCCTCCCTTCCCATAGTCAGAGGATAATTGTTATTCCACTGACGAAGGCTATACAGGGTGCTTCTAAATTTATGCGATGAACTTTAAGTGGTAATATAAGGCACTTGAAAAAATAATTTTTATCATAGAGTGTGTGATCGAATCATAATTACAAATACGGTAGAGGAGTCCTATTAGAGAGTGCATACTAGAACTTCACCAAAAACAAATATCATTACTCTATGTATCATATTTTATTTATATGTACTATCTACGATTCGAGGGTGCATATGCACCTTCGGATTGTAGTTGAGTTTGTTTTCATTGCTCCAAGGACCATCAAGGTCATGCTGCTCCAAACAATGATCAAGCGGTACAATTTGCATTGTACTCAGGTTGTACATTACTATACCCTGCACCCTCGAATGGTTGAAGGTGCTACTCTTTTAAATGCACCCTTTTCCACTTTTGCTAATGCGGTTCGACCGCACATTCTATAACCAAAAAAACTTTTGTTTAGGAATCTTATATATATCACCTCTTAAAGTATGAATTTAAAATTACCCTGTATTATTCATGAAACAGCTGTCTGGTGTTTTTATTTTTTTGCGTATTTTGGTGAATATCGTTGGACTTCACCTTTCTATAATGTGCTCAAAAGATATTTCCACCATACTCATTATATATTTTACATACTATGCACTTAGGATTTAGAGTTCACTTATCTATATGGCTCACCACCAAATTATCAAAAAAATGAATCAGGGACTGACAAGCAAGTCATAGTCTCCAATGTGGATCAAGAGAAAGTTTTTTACCGGGAGCCTCGAGACTTCAAACTCAAATGTGATGGGACTTATAGCAATGGTAAGACGGTGAAATGTCTATTGTATAATTCAGAATTTTTTATATTTTTTATCATTTAGAATTGGCTTTAATATTTTCGAAACATGTCTCGTATATTTAATTTTTATTACGCGAAATTAAAACTTGAAAGGAAAAACTATATTTTTATGTGTGAGAACATTCTGATTTTTTACTCTCATTAAAATTGTTTTCAAGTGATTGAATCAAAAATCAAAAAAATATATATATTCCTTCGCTTATTTATTTCCTCAGTGTCGACTGAGTCAAGGGAATACGCAGTACCAGATGTCACAAAAACGAGTGGATCCAGATATTTAGCCCGAGATAATCATGGTTCTGGTGAAAAAATTCCTCTTGAGGGTCATTATGCAGCTACAGACATCATAAAATTACAAAATGTCCAAGATTTGAATAAAGACTACGTATATCCTACTCCAGGGATGAGTATTCTGAAAAATCAGTGTTTTGTGGATGACTCTCCTCGACACGAACTACACTTAATTAATGAACAACAGGAAGAGGTTAGTAACGCAAACGTGTTTAGCCGTTCAAGTATTACGTCATCATCAATGGGGGGGGGGGGGGGGTCCGATTTGCTGACTTTTGATGACAGGGGGGGGGGGTGTTTGGATAATGCTTAGGTCATCAACCCCCCCTTTATGAAAATATGAGTTAGGATTCAGAGGGGTAGAGCTGATGACGAAATTTTGCTGACAAGGGGAGGGGTCAAAAATAGCTAAAAATTTGCTTACGTAATACTTGAACGGCCCCTTGATGACGAAATTAAAGAGCCACCACTTTTTAAATTTTAAATGTCGAACATAAATAACTTGGTATCTAATAATATAATAAGTGTCTAATAATTAAGCAAAGCCATGTGTGGATGTGTCTGTTGGTCTACTGGAAATTGCTTATTTTATAGGCTTTACAAGAAAGGACATTCGGTAGTACTCCTGTTGGAACAGAATATTCGACAGAGTCACCTTTTAGCCCAAGAAGGTTCAATTCTAGTGGATATCCTGCGTATAAAAACGGACGAAATAGGAGAGAGCCAAATATTGCAATCGGACGATTATTGCATAATAGTGGAACAACGCGAAGTTGAGTAATTAATTGCGAAAATCAACTGGTAAGTTTTATTTTATCATTGTAGTTTATTTCTACGCATGCTGAGGATTGGCTTCAAACACGATAAATACGGAGCGATTCTAAATTCATGGAAAACTTTAAGAGGTGATATAAGACACCTAAACATTTTTTTTTTTTATCATAGAATCTGCGGTCGCATCGCAATAGGAATTGCAGTAGAAGGCGTTCTTGAGGAGTGCGCAACACAATTTCACCACCAGAAATATCATATTTCCCGACGTATTTGCCGCGATATGTGCTATCAACCACTCGAGGGTGCAGCGGGCTGCAATGTCGTAGGTCGCCCTAATGATGCAACCCGTGTAACGGATAATTTATCACAAGACATTATATATCATTGTTTGGCGCTGCATAAACTTGCTGGTCCTCACGCGAATAAAAACCAAACTCCAATCCAATCTCAATGTGCATATCCATCCAATAAAAGCCAAACTTTCTTTAAACTAAAGTTTGATTTTATTCGTGCGTGCACCATCATGGTTAAGCTGCGCTAAACAATAACAATGACAAGCCAGGCGCGGATCCAGAGAACTGTGTTGGGAGACGATTTATTATATAGATTTGTTGCTTGCTCTGTAAAATGAGGGACACTGCAATTCTATCTTATTCTGCTGTTTGGAGGAGCGATCGCCCCCATCGCCCTCTCTGGATCCTTGCTGTGACAAGGGGTACAATGACTAGTGGTAGATATTGCGTTAGCTAGATTGCATTATGAGGAAGCCTACCACATGACATCGCATTCTCGAATGATTGATAACACATATATACAAGCAAATACGTCGAAAAATGTGATTATTTGTTTTTGGTGAAGTGATGTTGTGCATTCATTAAAAACCCCTCTACTACCTTTTGCTATTGCAATTCGACCACACATAAAATGCTTGGAGAGGTAGCTTATATCACCTCTTAAAGTTTGTCCCATGAATTTAGAATCACCCTGTACATTCTTTATAACTATTTCTTCTTTGATAACCCGTGCATTTCGAGGAAATACTTTTTCACTATTAGATGATCAATTTCAAGATAACAAAGAATAGTGAGAATCGGGTCATTATAGTTTACATTCATGATGTATTTTTATTTCATACCTGGTGTGTCAGAAGTTCGTAAATCGGCTGAGAAGAACATAAAAATGATGATGCTGCAGCGTGATGTATGACGAAAAAATTCTTGAAAACGGGACTTTTTTAAATTTTTTTCACAAAAATAGTTTGAGAGGTTACTGATAGATGGTGATGACCTTCATTCATGTGGTTGAACTGCATTCACGAGGTTGATAGAGACGAGACTGATGCCTAATGTTTCATTTTGTTCATTTTTGATTACCTTTTTAGTGTGTATTACGCTTTTTGTTTAGTACGAGGCACTGTGTACTAGTTTAAACATAATTCACAAACAAGTCATATAGACATGCATAGTTGCACACATAGTCTGCATATCAGTTTTCTGTACTTCCTAAGATTGTGAGTTATTTATTTTTATAGCATTGAATTAAAACATCTTTTTTTTTTCGAAAATATTTCTGGTCCAAATAACATTATTAAAATTTTTATGTTTTTATAAATTTTTCACCCACCCAGTTGTGTTTGTTTTTCGCAAATAACGAAATGCATCCAATAACTCATGTTTTTATGTATATATTTTACGCAGATTCAACGAATCTTCCGTGACTGCATAATAGTGAACGAAATGCTGTGATACATAGAAAGACAGTCTAAATAGCATTGTTCTTGACTTGTGCTTCAGTGAATATTGTGATAAATAGATTCCGTGGCGAGTTGTGACTTATTGATTTGTTTCGTAAATGAATATTCTTGAACGAAGTGAAACCGAAGATAAAATCCCAGAATATTTTTTATTCTAGTGAATTTCAAGAGTAAAATCAATTTATATTCGGTTTATGTATATATTTTCTGTGCTTGCGCTTCTTCTGTGATGTGCAACTCTTCGAGACCGTAATGACATAACAGTAACTTACGCATAAAACTCGACAGTTAAACAAAGAACTAGACTGGTTTAAAAACCTCTGAATCATTGCTGACTCTTCCACCTTCTTAATGCTATATGGAAATAGGCATTTGCGATTTATTTAATTTTTTTCAAATATATAAGATGTAAATAGCTGTATAGCTGCGTCATTGATAATAATTTATTTAATATTGTTTAATATAAATAAACACATTTTATCTCATTGAAATTCTTATTAAAATAATTTGAAGAAGAAATAAAGTGTGCTTTATGTTGTGTAAAAATTTGTATTTATGTGAAAATCTTTGCAAAAAAAAAATTACTGCCCAGGTTCTTTTCCCCGAGATATTTTTTCATGTAAATATACTCATGTTTAATTAGTATTTGAAGTGACAACTTGATTATATCCCACACTCCGTGCTCGATGTATCAACTATCTTTTTTAATGATTGTAAAAAAATTTAAATTATTTTCTATATTTTACAGCAACTTATGCTTAAATGAAAATGCATGGAATAATTTTGACAGCATTTTTGTTTCGCTGAAGATAAAAAAAAACATGTTCAGACTGTACCTTAACTAATAATTTGATCTGATAATATATTTTATGACTTTTTTCTCTCTTACGAGATTAATTATGAAAGGAAATTTGACGATGGAAATCATGAACAAATCTGTGTAATATTTTCTGTGATAAAACTTTTATAATGCAATCAATTGTTTTCAATTTGTAATGCGATGTTTTTTCTTCTTTAATATATGCGATTTTGAAGCCAAATAAATTTTTTGAGCGGATTTTGAGTATCCTTTATTTTATTATATAGAATTTTCAAGAACACAATTGACTAAATAATTTAATAATTTAAATCTCAGGGCCATGTTCTGGAAAATGACCCCCCCCCCCCATCCCGGGAAATTTCAACTAAAGCTGTGACTGTTATCTCCAAAAGTGTAATGTGTGCTTTTGTTCACCGGTTGTAGTTAGACTGATCAGTAAGTAACCCCCGAAGATCTGCTCCACAACTTCTGGTGAAAAGTGAGAAAGTCAATCTCCTAGACTATCGTGCAGACAGCATTTCAAAAAAATTGTTATGAATAATAAATTTCTTTTCTGTTTCGGTTCATAAAAATTGGATGATAATTTAGAAGAGTTCGGCATAGAAAATAATTGAATTTACATTGTCAATAATATATCCATACTATACTTCTACTATGTTGCATGTGAAACTCGTAAACATTTCTTTAAAAAATTTCTAATGAATTAGTTACACGCAGTAACATGTTGTGTGTGTTCATACGTGGCCCTAACCTATTTATGTTGTCACGATTATTATTGTTTCGTGTTCTGCTGGTGCCGCCATCTGTCTTTCATATTTTAAAATAAAAATTTTAAATTCCTGAATTTTCATGTAATTATCGTATTGAAGGTCTGCCTCTCTCTCTGCAGAGAGACTTTTTCAAACAGGATATTGACTCGCATTCGCCCTGAGACAAATCTATATTCCAGTAGCAGGTGCAAATTTTAATGAAAGTGCATTTCTATCGTTTGCATTTGTTAGCATACTGAAACGACATAAAATGGAGATGAACCATTACTAATGCAACTGTGGGAAGTTCATTAATATGAAATCCTTAGCTACTACACCATTCAATATCATGGTTTGAGTGAGTTTCTAATAGTGGCAATAGTGCTGTAGTGACACCGTGAACACGAGCAGGCCATGTAACTTATACCACAAGTAAGTAAAATGTCTATTTTCCCTCAGAGCAAATGAACTCAACCCCCCTCCCTCTATATACGTGTACAGTGATTGACAGGAACAAAGCAGTTGCAAATAAGCCGGTCGAAATATTATCGCAATGCTCTCGAAAGAAGAGCAGAGGAACTCGTTAAAATCTGAAGCTACCAATACACGACGATGTCCCCAAGGGCTACTATTAATCCACACAGGCTAACCTCGTCCATATTCCTTTGTGGAATTTTTAACGAATGCGTGCATGTTGAAATGTGCGTGTATGTGTTGTGAACGTAACGTGAAGCTTGTTTTTTAGAAATGCTTGTTGTGTTTGACCACCCGTCTTTTGAATTTGGAAACAGACAACTTGCCACTAAGGACTGCAATGGGCTTGCGGTGCATCTGCGTGACTTTACCGAACAGTAGGAAGGTGGGTGAGCTTTGAGAGATTCATGTGTCAGACAATATACCGCTCTCTTCACGCCATTCCGATTAGGCAGTGCGAACGGTATCAAAAGGTTTCCGCATGGCTGGGAACACGTTGTGCGTAACGCTGGTGGTTACATCAAAGGTATAAAACTTGGAACCTTGTTTGTTTAGTATACAGGACCGCCCAAACTCTACGCAGCCAGATTCCTCGCTTGGAATACATGAAAAATGCCCAAAGAACTGTACCCGCACGACCCGTAGTTTTCGAAAAAAATGCGAAAGAAAAGTATGACGTCATATGCGGTGCAAGAAAAAAACTGCAAAGAAATATTTGCATGCCTCGATATGCGCGATGGATATTTTGAGCATCTTCCATGTATTGTAAGCATATGCAAATACCGAGATGCTCATGTTTCCAATAAAGTTTGTTTTCCCATTCACCGGATATGACATCATACTTTTCTTTCGCACTTTTCTTGAAAACTATGGGTCGTACAGGTACAGTTCTCTGGGCATTTTTTATTTATTCCAAGCGAGGAATCTGGCTTTGCAGCGTTTGGGCGGGCTTGATGAGGCACCCTGTATATCTAAAAAATAAATAGTTGAAACTGAAACTACTGAAAACTCAAATTATGTATCAGCAGTAGAAATAAAAATAAAGGAAAAAGGTAATAAATGTATACATCTATAAACAGAATTTTGTGATGGTGGATGATGTAACGTTTGAATTTATCTCGGGACCATTTTGTTCTTTCTTAAGAGAAAATCCCAACATTGTATCGATCTGAAGCTGAGCCGTAGGAAAATGTTTCTTACAACGGACTTGTTTTCTCAAGTACGTTTCTGAACGAGAGGGGAGATGATGTGAACAGATGTTTCTGATTGTTATTAACGCTTTGAAGATTAATCGATTCTTAGAAAATTCCAAGTGCGGTGCAGTGAAAAAGTCCTGCCGTTTTGCATGAGAATTACAAAAGTTTGACATCATGGCCTGAGGTTGTAACACGTGTTCCTCAAGAAATTTATAAAAAGGAAACAGTGATGCATTAATATCCATACTAAATAACAATGATATTAACGAGCAATTCTTATGGGAAATTGTAAAAATCTAGTTGCACCGAATTTTTGTACCGTTATGGCAGTGCTTAATAATTTCACTTGGTAATGTATTTCGTTCAAGAACGTTTGAAAAATGTTGTGGTTTTTCATGCAATTAATTTGCATTTGATAAATGTGGCAATTCGCTTACAGATATTTTGATTGTCACCAGAAATATATTTAAAAAATATCGTGACACCTTTTTCCCCATATTTGCCGAAGCTTAAAAGTAATTTTTTTTTTCTACAATCAGATCTTGCTTACCATGACAGTATGGGACTCACAATAAAAACGGATACTTTTTTGAACTTCGTGGAACAAAGCTTGCTCTCTATCGAAAGACAATATTTTGTAGACACGTGGATGCCCGTTGTCGAGTTTCCACTATATGAATGGAATTCGGAAAATATTGTGGAAGACTAGAGAGAAAAGAGATAATTTACAAGTATGGAAATCAGATAAAGTGATAGTTTTTGAATAAAGATAATGAAGCATTAAAATTTGTAAACGGTAAATTTTATTTTAATGAGCACGTATTCGTCAAAGTTGTCTACAAAAATACATTTACTAGTAAAACTATAATACTGCGATTGTTATTAAACAGCATTTGACCACATGAAAATGTTTTGTACATGAGTACTTTTTCTTTAAAACTAAGAATTGCATATAATTAATTAGTTTCTAACACACATTTTCCTAACACATAATCTGAATTTACCTTTGCATATCAAGAATTTGAAAAAATAACGGTGAAATCCGAAGGCGAGGTAATTTTTATCCCAATAGATGTAATAAACTGTAGACTATGAAGCTATCAATGGTAAAATAAAATATATTATAAGATAAATTCATTACGAAACATTAAAAAACTTAGTCTTGAATACTAATGATAGATTGAAATTATAATCGAAAAAGTATTCAAGTTCAAAAGCAACGGAAAAAGCGAATGTTAAAAACATATTTCTTTCATTTTCTAAGATTTTGAATTAATACCTGGTTTCGTACCCTTTCATAAGACTTGGATATGTTAAAGGTCACGATGTCTGCCTGATAAATAATAGTATCAGCCGATGAACGATTAAAAAGTGCCACTTTCATGAATTTCATGTAAAAGATTAATTCGGGTTTTCAACAATCGAACAAGTAGAAAAAAAATGTATATAAGAACAAGAACCTAGAATCCCATTTCTCTAAAAAAAAAAAGAGATGTTGAGATATCAAGCCGTGAGAACAAACTGACCGCTCGTTTTCCTTGCGGTGGTTAATTTGATGTAAATTCACTATTCACCTAAAATTTTATGTAAAAAAATTAACTTCCATATAAAAACAAAATTAATTTATATATACAAACTGTACATCGAAAATTATTTTCTTCTAGTGATGAAAACATTTTGTTTGATGTAAAATCGAAGAAAAGGGAAAACTTTATGAATATTTGGAGAGAAATAAAGATTTTTCAGACAAAAAAATAAAATAAAATAGTTTTACTCACAGAAAAACCGAAAGCGAAAAAAATATATAGAGAGACAAAAATTAATGCAATAGCCAATGAAAAAGAAATAACATGCATAAAACTTCAAAAAAAAAATCTGTGAAACAGAAAATAAGATTAAAAAAAAAAAAAACTACTTGAATTGATTGGAAAAAGTGCAAAAAAAAATGAATTCGATAGAAAACAAAAAGGAAAAAGAAAAAATATATATATATAGCATCGAATTCTGAAGAAGTGGGAGAAATATAAACGTCGCATCTCCCTTTGAACGCTCTCAAGAAAACGCTGGTGGAGAACTGGGAACAGGTGCGTTTAAAGTTCGGCCCATTTCCCTAAGAGAATTAAGGGAGTTTTCCTTCCCAATTTTTTTTTTTTATTTTCCTTTTTCCATGTTATTTCTTTTTCCAGATTTTGCATTTGGGAGCGGGGAATGGAATGGCGATGAGATTCCCTCTTTCCGAATGCATGGCGAGATATGCTTCCTCCGCTGTCGAAGACCAAGCGGGGGTGGGGAGTAGAAGGTTCGAGAAACTGGTAAGATGTACCTCGTTAACTTGTAAATGCTTGAAGGCAAATAGAACCTTTTCCTTCCACTGAAAGTTCTGTTCGTGTATTTACTTTAGCTCTCCTTGTACAGAAGTTTCGCGATGATTCGAAATTCTTTTTCAGTCCTGATTTCAAAGCCGCGTCTGCCCCGTGCACACCATCAGTTAGTTAAGGAAGTCGATTACCTTTTCTCAGAGTTTTCAACTACATTCTCTCTTTTAGAACTTTGTTATTTAGAATTTACTAGATCTTATAAGAGAAACTAACTGGATCGCTAATGAACTCCCCCTTTCATTTGAAATTACGATAGTGCCAAGTTATCTCCTCTTTTCCCTTATCCTATCATTTCCTGAAGGATTAAGTAAGGAAATTAATTATTATCCACCTAATGAAAATATTTAGTCTGGAGTGTTGATGAATATAAAGATTCGAATTAAGGAATTTATAACATTTTTTTTTGTAACTTCTACTCTTTTGATTATGTAACTAATTGACTTATCATTCGTTTTTAATTTATTCACTTTGCATTCCAGCAACTTTTGCAGTTTTATACTATGGAACAAATGAAACGTGAAAAAAATGATAATGTTATAAACCACGCATTGGATATTACAAAATCTCTGTGTTCTTTGCTGTGTTCAACCAGAAGATTCCGTGAGAAAAGGACGTTATTTTTGGAACGTCTTGATTGAGGAATGGGAAAGAAATTTATATATATAGAGGAATAAAGTTGTGCAAAACTTGAGCAATACCTCCGCTAACGAACACATCGACTTCCGAATATTTCGGCTAAGGAAGATATTTGTCGTGATTTTTCTGCTTGAGCAAGCTAATATCATTTGTCTAACGAACATTTTTGTTGATATGGATCACATGTTAACCTAACATAACATTCTAGAATTAACAAAAGAAATAAATTCCGAAACAAACGGATGAAAACTGAGAATTAACGAAAGAAATAATTTTTACATTCTTGAAACAAGTAAATCGAGAGTTAGTGAAAAAAAATAACTTATAAATCAGGGAGGGAAATAATTTCGTAATTTCTGGTAGAAATTCTTTTACAATCAATAAAATAATAATTCCATAGTTATTAATAGGAACGATTTCAAGTTATATTGGGAAGAAAAATAATTTCAGAATTACCGAAATAAATAGCTATTTTAGAATGATTTAAAGTGATTTCAGATTAAAATTAATTTTAAAATTGATTAATCAGTATGGAATCAAAAACTTTTTAGAATTAGCCAATGGGCCCATGGGGGGGGGGGGTAATCATACACACACAGAGAGAGATATATCTATTCTATAATATAAAATCACAAACAAACTCGAAAAGGGCCTGTTGCTAAGCAACCGAGTGACGGAAGTGGGTGAAATTTTTGAGTGACGGAAATCTGTTACGGAAGTGGGTTCGATTCATATATCGATATTCACATTCATATATCGATATTCACATTCATATATCGTACATTCGTATTCATATATTCATATATCGATATTCACATTCATATATCGTACATTCGTATTCATATATTCATATATCGATATTCACATTCATATATTCATATATCGATATTCACATTCATATATCGTACATTCATATTCATATATCGTACATTCATATTCATATATTCATATATCGATATGATATCATATATCATATATCGATATTGGGTCGATATTCACATATCGGGACCCATTTGACCCATCGGGACCATGTTATGTGCATGTACCAAGAGGCTCCTACATCCTACAGCAGAGCCCTTAGGCTGGAATTTAGATTTCGAGCCCCCAAACCAGCTTTTCAGGGGCCCCTCTGTGATTAATTTATAGTGTGAAAAATCAAAAAGTGATAAGAATCGTTGTGGCCCCTGTCAGCCCTTCCTTTGTGGGGGGGAGGTCCATGCCGAGAGGTATATATATGCGTAATATACACACACAACAGCAGTGCTCCCAACACAGGGTCGGGGTATCCGAGGAAGATTTCACGTATAAGTAAAAAGTTTTCATTTCCAGGGGCCCTTGATGGATCTCATTGTTTTCTTGCTGCTTTAACGTTGAAAAATTTCGATAGCGGAAGCAAAAGATATATCCAGTCTGGGGCCCCACCAAAAGTATGCGAATTGGTGTCCCGGGTAATTGGTTGGTGGTCCTGGATTTTATTCGTTGGTAAAACGAATACAAATGAAAATTTTTCATGGTACTCGCTTCGTGGGATGGCCGACAAGCTTCCAAGTCGGGGCCCATGTTTACAGGTTTCATTTTGGGTGCCCTGGATTTTATTTGTTGGTAAAACGAATAAAAATGAAAATTTTTCATAGCACTCGCACCGGGGGATGACCGACAAGCTTCCAAGTCGGGGGCCCCATGTTTACAGATTTCATTTTGGGGCCCTGGACGAATCTCATTCTTTTCTGTTGTAGAATTCGCAACAGCGGAAGCCCGAAATAAAGCCAGTCTGGGGCCCCACCAAAAGTATGCGAATTGGTGTCCCGGGTAATTGGTTGGGGCCCTGGATTTTATTCGTTGGTAAAAAGAATACAAATGGAAATTTTTCATGGCACTCGCTCCGGGGGATGACCGACAAGCTTCCAAGTCGGGGGCCCCATGTTTACAGGTTTCATTTTGGGGGCCCTGGATTTTATTCGTTGGTAAAACGAATACAAATGAAAATTTTTCATGGCACTCGCTCCGGGGGATGACCGACAAGCTTCCAAGTCGGGGGCCCTATGTTTACAGGTTTCATTTTGGGGCCCTGGATTTTATTCGTTGGTAAAACGAATACAAATGAAAATTTTTCATGGCACTCGCTCCGGGGGATGACCGACAAGCTTCCAAGTCGGGGGCCCCATGTTTACAGGTTTCATTTTGGGGGCCCTGGATGAATCTCATTCTTTTCTGTTGTAGAATTTGCAACAGCGGAAGCCCGAGATAAAGCCAGTCTGGGGCCCCACCAAAAGTATGCGAATTGGTGTCCCGGGTAATTGTTTGGGGGCCCTGGATTTTATTCGTTCGTAAAACGAATACAAATGAAAATTTTTCATGGCACTAGCACCGGGGGATGACCGACAAGCTTCCAAGTCGGGGGCCCCATGTTTACAGGTTTTATTTTGGGGCCCTGGATTTTATTCGTTGGTAAAACGAATACAAATGAAAATTTTTCATGGCACTCGCACCGGGGGATGACCGACAAGCTTCCAAGTCGGGGGCCCCATGTTTACAGATTTCATTTTGGGGCCCTGGACGAATCTCATTCTTTTCTGTTGTAGAATTCGCAACAGCGGAAGCCCGAAATAAAGCCAGTCTGGGGCCCCACCAAAAGTATGCGAATTGGTGTCCCGGGTAATTGGTTGGGGCCCTGGATTTTATTCGTTGTAAAATTGATAAAAATGAAAAATTCTCACAGGGGGGTGTCCGACAAGCTTGCAGGTCAGGGCTTCATGGAAATGTTGGCAGGTTGTAATTCGGTGCCCCTGAATGTATCTCATTGATTTTTGTGGTTTAACATTGTAAAATTTGCAACACATCGGTAGCCCAAGATATATCCAGTGTGGGGCCCCACTGAAATTCAGCGAATTGAATCTGGGGACCCCCATGGGGAAGTTTTCTGGGGATACTTGATGAATCTCATTTGTTTTTTGTTGCTTTATTATTATTTTCATTAAAATTCGCTTCTTCAGTAGGCTGGTGCTTTCACACGTCCCTTTCCCCTTTTCCATAGCACGCTGATGAAGTGGGACGAAATAAACAAGATATGTCCGGGAGAGAAGTGGGGGGGGGGGGGTTGGCCGCCAAAGTTGGCAGGGGGGCAGAGCCCCCCTAGTATTACATAAATACACAAAGTAATTACAACATGACACATAGTCGAACATAGGCATACAACATACATGGTGCAATTCTATTGTGCATAAGGGATCAGTGCGATCCGTTTAATGCGAACTATATAGAATATCTATGTTGGTGACAAATACATATATAGGGCAGAGTGAATAGCATAGCCTTAAAAACATGGTTTTCACAAGCCAATTCCAAAAATCCTGCGTGACTAAAAGTTTGAAGACTCATGCTATACAGGAGTTTTTTTCACACTATATTTTGTTTTTATATTTATATAATAAATTCCATGCTTCAAAAAATAATTGCATGATATTATAGTTGCTTATTATAATTTGAACTGGATGTATCATGTAAATATGCGACAATTTCACGCAATGTGTGTTCAATGCAATTAGAAGTGTATTAGTAAAAATTCTATAAAAAATATGTGCATAATAGAGGGAGAGGAAATGTGTTCGTTATCTTGTTCGTTCCCGAGAGAGATCTTGTGTGGGATCTGCAACACCTGCGACGCAATGGTACCATAATTTAGTGAGGGAAGAAACTGCTGTTTAGTGCGTCTAACGTAATGGCCGAATTGCATGTCCGATTGCCACTCTTCTTCTTCTTTTACGTATATTCTTCGCTTGTCTCGATTTCGACAAAAAACTTTCGGTCCTGCCAAGGTAGGGCCTGCATATGTATACACACACACACACATATATATATATTGTACTTGATGGTCGTCGGCTAGGGAAACCCTGTAGCATAGATTTACTTCCGAGTGTGCATGAGAGGAAATAAAGTACACAGACATGCGATGAATTTACTTATCCTATAAAGTCTTAAAAACCGTGAATAATACTCGTGAAAACCATGTTTGGTGAAGAAAAGAGAGATCACGCTGTTCTGTTCTCGTATATTAGGACACAAGATGAATATATTGACCTTCCGATCAAGCATAGAAGATATGAAGAGACACAGAATTCGAGACATTAATTTCTCTTAATATTACTGGTTTCAGATACACATTGATGATTTAATAATCTTCAACTGCAACAACTTTCACGAAATCAGCCAGCAAGTTTATCTTAGCACATTAAATCTTAAAAAAAAAAACCAATCGCAACAATAATCAAGCTGATTTCCTTGACATAAAAATAAACATTGTTAGCAATATGGTCTTAACTGGTATCCACGACAAAAGAAAATACTTTAATTTCAAAGTCAATTTTGTATCCAATCACAATTCAAATATCAGCAAAAATGGGGTTTTCAAAAATATTGTATTTTCTCAAATTTCTCGCATCAAACATATCTGTAATAATGCCAACGATTTTAAAAATGCATTAAATAACCTCAAAAAAAAAATCTAATATGCAACGGGTTTCCTCCTTACACCTTGAACTTCCTTCCCCCTCACAGCAATAACTATAACTGTTTACTTTTAATATAACCGCCACACTTAGGATTAGCACATGGTATGTACTTGCACATCTACATCTATTTTTGATATTTTATGTATTTTTATATTTTTGGATTCAGTGGTACTACAGCAGAACGTCGAGGGATCGACCATCTATTTAGGGTTACGCTATGGAGGTCAGGAAATGCTCTGTGCTAAGCCAATGTCAGAGTGTTCCCTCTCCGATGAGAGCCCTAGATATTGGCTATAACATTTTCATTTTTGAATTCCTATTTAAATGTTCATATTTTTTGCTATCCACATAATTAATTTGTTTGCAGTTTTTCATTCAAAATATAGAACTTTTACAATATATATATATATATTAAAACAATCTGCTACTTTTTTTTATGTGAAAAACTGTAATAATACTGTAAACATATATTGTTGCATTGATTCTGAATGACGGGTAATTTATGTAGTACTCTTCAAAGTTGTTTCAATGGGTATTAAGTGCAACTGTTTATTTTTGTACACTTGTATATGTCACATTCAAGTTACTGTGTTCTACCCATGAAAGGATCATATCTCCTTGGGTCAAATAGTGTTTGTTTTGTCATTGGTTTTTTTATCTTGTTTGTCCATGTGCTGTCTTGTCTTTTTAATTAAAAATACATAAAACAAAAAAAAATACAAATACAACGCCACAACAGGCAAATTGCCCAACGAGGTGGCTGAACATCATGGATCCCCGAGCCCCTACCTACTACTGCTACACCACACATGCACCCCCCCGGAACCCCCCAACGAATCGGTACATGCGGGAATGTGCGTGTACGTGTAGTGCAACCTGACGTAAAGTTTGTCTCTGTGTAATGCTTGTTATGTGTAGTGCTGTCATCTGCCCCCAGTTTTACAAACTATGAGTGAAGTGTTATGGTTGAATGATTTACCGTTGTAGGACTGTTGCTCTCTGTGGCGAGACTTTTTAACGGGGAGATCGGCTCGCATTTGCGCCTTGAAGTTGGGAACCACAGAAAACCAACTTCAGCCGACCACCACTGTGGGGTTCGAACCCGGATCCTCGCATCACGAGTCCGGCACTATAACCACTCGACCACCACAGCGGCAAAGTGAGGAGAGTTCTAATAAAAACCTGAATTCACCCAACTCCTTCCATTTTTCAAAATTTCATTTCACTGAATTAAATCCGCACATGCGTATCAGAGGTTGGCTTTTTTTTCTTACAGTAGAGGAATTCACACGTGTGGATTATGTGCAGGAAATTACGGTATATTTTTTGTGGAGTACAAGAAAAGCGGTGCATGTGTGCCAATGCAGTACTTACATTACAAATATATATTAATGCTTTTCCTCAAAACTGCGAAGCATACCCAGAGTTTCTTATCCCGATAAATACTGTAATAATAGAAGTTCCGTCATGTGAAAAAATATATGCGTATTCCGTTATACATATATATGTGAGCGTTCCACAAAATTAGAAATTTGTTTCTATCTTTACAACAAAAAACGAAGGAAGAAGAAAAAGCGAGTTTCTTCCGCGGAAATGAAAAATACTTTTGATTTTTTTTCTACAAACAATAAAAGTTGCAGAAAGGATATGAAATAAGAAGTGACAGTCAAAAACGATTGCAATTTTTTTTCTTCAAGAAAAAGCGGAAAAAAAATTAGTTACTTGTGTTTATGTATTCGCTCGCGTATTTGCTCCTTTACAAAACGGGCGGAAAGAAGTTGATTTGCCGCTTCCTGTTTTACGCCCAGATACTTAATTTGTACGAACAAAGTTTCCATTTTTTTTTTTCGTTTTTATCCTTACCGCTGCGTGGTTTTTCTCAGTTCCATCCTACAGTTCAGCCCTGCAACTGAACTTAGAAAACTTCCCAGTTTTAGAAGAGGTAACGGTGGGAGATAGATGGTTATCATTAACGGGGCCTTCTTTTTCCCTCATTGAAGCCTATAGTCACAGCTGGGAGTCAGGTTACGGTATAATTCATCTTGGCATCGGCCAAAGTCAAAAGGATCTCTCTCATATATATATAGTTTTTTTCCTTTCATTTTTCTCTTCTTTCTTGGTATCCTTAGCGTTATATTCCCCACCCCTCTATAACCTTCTGAAATTCCACTGCCTTCCCTTCTTTTCCACTCTAGAACTATTTTTAATTGGAGGGAATTGCTAGAGTTTGTTTTCTTTAGCTCAAGAAATTGATACCAACGTGATGGATTCTACTTCATGAGTAGCAATTAGAAACGCTGAGTCAACAAGAAGCTCCAGAGAGTTTTTGATGTTGAGTATACATACACATATATATTATATAATATGGTACGGCAGTTGTATTCACTCAAGACAGATATAAACCATCTTTCCTGTAACGAAATGTGAACTTAAAAGATATTTTTTACAAGGTTTACATTGAGTATCATCCCCTGATTTGGAATAAAATGTATTTTTAAATACAAAAATATCGAATTCTTGTGAAAGTATAAATTATGGTGGAAAAAAAAAGGAGTATAGGAAGTGTCATAGACACGGTCGCTAGTTCTGATGTGAATACGTTCTTAACTCATGTGGTAGTTACTGACATAATAACATTATATTGATTATGACATAATTTATTATCGGCTTTGGCTTTGAAATAGCCAACAAACGATACCGATGTCGAATATTTTCGTTGTGAACTACTCGAGATATAGCGGAAAACAATTTGTTACCAATCAGGGAAACCGAATGATATCAATGAATGCATCTTTGCAATTTACATATGATGATACCACATTGCTTTTTTACTTGCGTTGGGTACTTCATGAGGTGTGAGCGCTTAAAGAATTTCTTCACTCAACTTTTTGCCAATGCTCCCAGTATCATCAGATAATAGACGTATTTACGTCAAAAATTGTAGTGAATGTTTCGCAAGTTTTATTGTATTATAATTTTAGCGAAATGAGAATTAATTTGCTCAGCTTTTATGAAATTTACACAAACGATTTACTTTGCTATTATACTCTTAATCATAAACTCTTTTATATTCGTATAGGCCTAAGTATGCATCATATAAAACGTTCATTATGTATGAAAATAATCTACGGCTAGAAAATACTTTGTGCTGCCCAGAAAAAAAGATGAATTCATAAAGTATATAATTTATAGTCAGGAACTGAGATTATAGGTAGTGTGTTTATTAGCATATTCGAACATTTTTATGTCCTCGGGTCTTAATAAACTAACGGTTAAGAAGTTTCAATTGACTCGAGTGAATTGTAAGGAAGTGGATTCATTACAGGTTTTTATATTCAATTCTATACTCGCTAATATGCGATAAGGATGCAACGAACATTGAAACCACGTCCTCGCTTTCATATAAACCCTAGTTTTTCAGGGAGGGACCGTATCCTATAAACTGGTTTTCTCCTGTTCTGGTTAAGGAAACGTTCTTTTTGTCACCTACAAAGAAAATAAATTATTTGAACTGATTTCTGAAATTTTAGGATTGAATTAAAAATGAAAGTAACCTATAATTTATATGAGGTATATCTTACTTAATGCATGATAGTACATGATATGAATTATAGTACATGATATGCATGATTTTTCATGCCGATGAGATGAAAACTGTAGATCGACATTGTTGAAGTCCAAATCCGAAGACAGGAAATCAATTTATTGTGCACAGTCAGAATTTTTTTTACTATCCATTAGAAAGCTACGAAACCTGAAGAATCATAGGGTGAGGGGTTCGTATGATAAGGATATGATAAGAAATTCAACTTCCGACGTTCACAATTAGATGTTTTCTATAGAAATTTTAGTGCACACGATAAGTTTTTTGGAGAAATGTAACCGAATTGCCCAAAGTGCATGGCAAAGTATCTGAAAAACTCCAGCTGAATCCTTTCAGCATGGTGATGTTTTTCTGAATCATCCTGTATACAGATGGTCAGGGACGCACTCTGTATAAACTTTTAGGTAAATGGGAGACAACAGGCTTTTGGCTGCACAATGGAGTTTTCCAAAACAAAATCGGGAGTCGCCATTCTTCGATAACAGAATAGTTTTTTAAATTGTGAAACTGATTAAAATAGCATATAAAAGATTATATTAAATGATATATAAACTTTTGATATTAAATTTTTTTTTACGAAAATACTAAGAAACTAATTTTTCTTTGGCTCGATGAGGGAAGGGCGTCACGAACGCACTATGCCTCCCTCCCTTCCTGCAATCCTATGCAGATGATGCATTTTATGACTACTGTGAACTAGCAAATAAGTCGAACCGCAACGGAGAATAGTACACAACCAAGATTGCCGCCGGACTGAAATGATGTTGACGACGATGTTGATGCGTACATGCCCAATCGAAGCCAGTAAACTGCCTGGTCATTTCCAACTTCCAGGTGCAACTGACCAAATAAACATTGAGCATGTAATTTAGTCCAACGTCAACATGACGAGTCTAGAAATGAAGCGCCGACGTCCATTCGAATTCGAACCATGTTTACTGTGAAACCCTCTGTCAGGAAATTCGAAACTCAGCAAAGTGGTAGATTCCAGAAGATGGAATAAGCAGAATCATCTCCCAAGAGAGAAACGGTGACAGATCAAACAGAATCCGTCCTCTCCGTGTCTCTCACACTCTCATCTACCCATCTCGTGTGTATTGCAGTACTCGCAAACATGCACATATTCTCCTTTTCCCTTTTCAGAAACTCCCGACTGGGGCTAATGATACACATAGCCCAAAACGTAGTGTAGTCTTCCAGGAGCGAGGGCGCGACAAATATTAATTTAAGCTGAGAGGACCCCGGGGATTTCTAATCAACTCTCATCTCTAGCTTAATCTTTCGAAATAATCTTCCGAGTCAGGGGGAAATTCCAAGCTATTCCGCATAACTTCGTGATTACCGATCATTAAAATGGAGCAGGGGGTAGGTAGGTATGTAGAGTTGGTAAGAGAAGGCACACTCTCTCTCTACACACATTGAAACATTTCAAGGAATCGCAGTTCGAGAGAGAATCGGAATGGATTCATTCTGCGGTATTTCGAGAATTTTCCAGTTTAAATTCAAGGCTCACAGAAATGTATCGCGTTTGATGAAAAATGTACGTTCTGTGATTATATTATTTAAAATTGTAGAGGGGGGGGGGATTGCATATGCAACAAGCGGCATTACTCTGGAGTCTGAAACAATAAAGCTGAAATTGCTTTAATTTTTAAGTCAACTCAACGTATATTGCGAGCTGATGATACATTTAAACTGAAATACTCATTTATGAGGAAACTATTTGGTCCGGGAAATAGCTGTTGGTGTTTCGTTATTTCGTAGGATGAAGGCCACTGAAAATATGTTTATGAAAAACCTTTACCAGATGAAATCTGAATAACGCAAACCATTTCTGAATTTTCATCTGTGTATTAAACCCCATTCCAATGATCCTATACTGCTGATTTCGAAAGACTAATTCAAAAATTAGAGGACTTATTTCGTAATTATCCAAATGAGATAAAATTTTGGCACTAGAAAGTTCAGAAAAATCTAAAAAAAGAATGGTAGTTAGAATCATCGGGAGGTGACGTTTAAGCTGTGCAACATAAAAATGACGTTTTTTATAAGACTTTTTCAATAACCCTTTCAGACCCTGGTACTAAAATGTGCGGGTTATTTTCCTCACTGCAGAATTTTTTTCTTTTTACCACAGGGAGTTAAACCCTGACTTAAAGGAGTATGAAAGTTTAGTGTTAGAAATATGGTGGATATGAACTTTGGGGCTTTCATCAGAGAGCATACTTGGGCATACAGAGAGCAAAGTTGAGATGTCTTTCAGGAGAAAGTGCCCCTCCGAAAAGATTGATTTATTACTTAAAATTCAATAAAATTCTGGAAAAAAATGTATGTGAAGATCCATATACGCTGCATCATCTTGCCTGAAGAAAATTTCAACGAAGTAAATTATTCAAGCAAAGAATATGTAGTAGATATGTAAGTCTATGCAATAAATGTATTGTCAGAAAGCCAACTACCAGGATTAAAGCTCTACAATTGAGCCAACTTTAAGGAGCACACCCCAGTAATGTAGTGAAGCCTCTGCAACCCAAAAAAAGGCAGGCTTTCTCTGTATAGCACGTCAGTGTAATGCCGAGATACTGCTTCTATGTCCTTTTCTGCCGAAAGAGAGAAAAATGTTAATTACATTGTAATTAGTGATGAAGAGACAAGAGTTCATTGCACTATGCACATTTTTCATTCAAGAAAGCAAAAGAGTATATTTGTAGTCAGATACAAGCCATTTGGTGTAAAATTCAACATTAAAAGATACATGCATATAAGTCATAATAGAGTACATTTAGTTTTTTCGAGTCACTGTCAGTTATAATGAATACAGGAGATATCATTTCCGGCATAATGAACCACCGGGTGTACGCAATGTACGAGGCTTTAATGTTTCTAGCAGGATCACTTTCTAGTATTTCAGCTTGTCCTCTAGGTATAGGTAAGTGTTCAACAGTTCCAATGATATCGTCTATGCTTTTATTGCTGATCTTGAGGTCTTGAAGAGAGTCATTGATCCTGTGCGATTTGAATATCTTGTGCTAGTACTTGAATGGTTTTTTAGAGTTTAATTGCCATTTAAAGAGAACATACCCTCTTCGTCGTTGTATTGAATAGTTGTTTAGGTACTTCACCGTCTTCGTCCCAGTGTACGTGCATGACAGGATTGGATAGCAAAAAATATGAACATTTAAATAGGAATTCAAAAATGAAAAAGTTAAGCAAAAACATTGTGAAAAAAATTATGAATGCTCGGATCTGAAAAGCTAATTGCTCTTAATTCGCCGCTCTTATAATCGTTCTACGTTGCTGAATGCGAATGGGTAGGATTTGTAACTACGTTCATCATTGACCCATATTTTACGAAGATATAATTTGAACTGTGGTTTCAACCTGTTCCATCACTGAACAACGTTTTTTCATAAATGCGGTAATAACGGTAGAGCACTCTTTTGCGGACATCGGCGGGGCAAAAAGAAATTGGTGTAAAAGGGGGGGGGGGGATAACCGTTAAGAGAGGTTTTACTGCACCTTTAAAAAATCGTATTAAAACAATATGGTGCACATTCTTCGTTTTGATCTCCATGTTATAGGGCCGACTTTTACATTTATCCAGTAGTCCTCATTCACCTGATTTCATACCATGGGATTTTCTACAGTTATGTTGTTTATTGAAGAACTCTGAAAATTTTTTATCTGTGTCAAGTGTCAAGTAGAGCACTTGCCGACATGCTCGAACGATTAAAGCAGACTCATTGCACTCAAACAGTAGAAGATATGAATCTGTGAATAACGATCGTTGAGAATGAAGGTCACTGAAAATATTTACATCCCTTCATCAGCAAAAATTTTAATTTTATTTAAAAATTTATTGAAATACGATCATGGTGTCAGAAAAGATGTACCAATGAAATTAGATGTTCAGCCATCCATGCAAATTATGTTGTCAGAATTGTGCTTTTCTACACGAAACAAGCACAATTCTGACAGCATAAATACGTTAGGGCTACGCATATACTCAGAACACACATTCCGACATGCACCGATTTATTGGAAATTCCGCAGAAGAATGTGTACGAGGTGCATGTACGGTTAAGTAGTAGCAGTTGTCACACATATAGAATACTTTTTGAAGACATACCTTGACTGATGAAGTTTCTCTCTTCAACACTATAAGTCAATTTACAAATTTTTTGTTATATTTAATTTTTTACAAACGTTAATGTTATGAAAATAAATAGCATTCATAATTCACTATTCGTGTTGTAAATAGGAAGAATATTATCCCACCATTACATTTGTCACGTTTATACTTGGTGCTTCCACGTCGAATCGACAAGCCCGTTTCCAGGCATATCCAAGAACAATTCCACGATTCCATTATCTCTAATGCATTTTTTTTACACCCCGACTATCAATCCTTTCTGAAAGAACGAAGAAAAGAAACGGGCGACACAGAAAATGAAGCAGTTCGAGCGAGACATCGCCGCACAACAACAGATTTCGTTTATTGTCACCAAACCAACAATCCATAAAGCAAATGTGCTCTTGTGATGTGATATGCTCAACAACGTAGTAAGTGAAGTAATCGTTGCACGCAACGAGGAGGGTTTGTCTACATCATATCTTATTCTCGAATCGTTGTCCACCCTGAAAAAAATAACCATCAAATATTCTTGGAGACCGTAAAACTGGGTATCGTAGTGATATCTCGGACGAAGGACGTTACTGAGAACACATCAACTTTATGAGTTGCTAAAAGATATAAGGTCCGCACCATAACGGCCATTTTCTTTTCCGTCAAGAAAGTTCTTAGTTCGATGTGGTCAGTTTGTTATGGTTTGGTGTCTTTTTTGAAAATGTCGTTTTGATTCGCCAGTGGCATACCTTTAAAATATTTTTTTGGGATATACTATTGGGTTCAGGTATATACTATACTTGGGATATCAAAAAATATACCATTCTAGAAACTCTTATATATTTGTAATACATTTGCTTTAATCCTAATACAGTGAAACCTGGCTACAATGATTTTTTTTTTAAATCTCGTTTGGAATTGCCTACAGTCTAATGTTAAACTTCTCTCGATACAACGATATTTTTACTACCATAAATCCCGCTATAACGATAATTTTTGAGGCGACTTTGAAACTGCTACAACGATATTTTGTATATTCCACTATAAATCACCTTCAACATATTTTCGAATTCCTCACCAGTTTTTATTCCTTCGAAGATGTTTAATAATACTAAT
The DNA here is from genome assembly GCF_987345545.1 of Pholcus phalangioides. NCBI lineage: Eukaryota > Metazoa > Arthropoda > Arachnida > Araneae > Pholcidae > Pholcus > Pholcus phalangioides. Next base: position 57,470,370 of record NW_028301608.1, on the reverse strand, counting down.
ATATTTTGCACTGTCTTCCCTATCAAAGTAAAGTTGCCGTGAAGGTAACTTTTACGCGGTACACAAAAGTACTGCACAGTAAACCCCTTTACGGTGTGTGAAACAACTAAAAGAATTTTATTCAACTGGATAAATATTAACATTTTTTGTTGTGAAAAAATACTTATAATCACATTTTATGGTATAAAACAAAATATTTTAAAGCAACTGACTACGATAAAATGACGATTTTTTAGAAAATTATCAAAAATGGTTTTATAAATTCATTTGGAAGAACTTTATACACAGAATCCAAAACTGTTTTATTCTTGTACATGCAAGCAAGTAAACAACAAAGTTATGACTGATTTAAATAATCTGAAACAATGGTTTCAAAGGCAACAAACAATTTTCAAATGCGTTTGTTGAAGATTCATTTTTTCGTTACTTTATTTCACGCGAAACAAAATTTCTCAAAAACTTTGCAATATATTCTCATGAAATTTTTCAACAACATTCAGAATAACATTAGCTGTGCAATGAACTAGGATATTGGCCATATGTTTAGAATTAAACATTTTACAGCTGTTTGGATGAAAAAAATTGAATTTTTTTTTTTGTTAAAATTCACATATTGTTTCATGAAAACTGCCATATCTTAGAGAATATTCTATGTTAAAACTTTTAGAGTTCACATTGCATAGATAACAATCATAGAAACATACAGGATTAAACTATTCAAATAAATGGTGTGGTTTTCAGTGTACAATGTCTGGCGTAAGTACTGAAAATGAGCCAATTTTGAGGACATAATTTAGAATATCTCGAAAAGCTTTAGATATATTTCAGAAATTTTACGGGATGTCCTTATTTCATTGATTATTTTGATTCAAATCCCAATTGTTTTGTGAAAAAAACCGTGTTTTTAAAAAAATGTCCTGCACGTTTTCAGTTACCTTAACAAATCAGAGAAATCGCATACACACATGGTCTACAACAAACAAAGAGCTGGTGTCTTCAATTGTGACATTTTGAAGCTACGTCTACCAACAAATTCAAAATGACCTCAGCTTATGTACAAAGTCAATTCCAAATTCTTATCTTTAAACTGGCTGCAGTAATGAACGTCTAAATGACCGTTTGCATATATGCAAAGTTTAACTGTCAAATTTGACATATATCGGGATAAATATATATTGACAGAGGTGTGCATGTACACTTGCCGACAGCACCATCACAGTTATAAAATTCTTGCCATCGTGAATGTCAATGATTGTTTGATTTTTCAACCAATTTTTTTTCTCGAGGATATTTTGGAGTAAAAAAAGGAGTAAATTCACTTTTTTGCTCATGCTGGTTACATATCAGATACTACGAGATAGAATTTTCCCCATATTTATTTATCCTTTTCCAACATTATTACTCAATCCTCTCAAAAACACGCATTTCAATATTGGATTTTTCTACGATTTCTTTTGAATGAATTGACTCACTGAGAAAAAAAAATAAAAGTAGAACATTTATTCAAAATTTTTCATGGATCCAATATCTCCATTTCAACAGATACAGAAAGGAAACAAGGGAAAACCACGACCACAATAAAACAAGAAGCAGTAGCCCTGTTTCTTTTATAAAAATCAAGCTTGTAGAAGATTGTTTCTTTCCTTGATGGGAAGGAAAGAAAAAATATATATATATACGAGTAAAGGATATAAATAGATAAACAAAAGATAAAAGAGAAGATTGGTAGGAGCAGAGATGGAGTTGAGAACATACATTTTAATGGAATAGTGAAATAATAGCTTTGCTGCTGGAAAAAGAGGAAACAACAACTAAACCGAAAACAAAGAATAAGATGGAAGCAACCAATGTTAGCTGCTTTAAAATAGAAAAAGAGAAGAGTTTTTCTTCTTTCAGAAATGCTAAGCGGTCTAAACAACAAAAAAGAGTGGATTTCAAACATTTCTTTTAAAGTTTTTCCCCTTCTTTTATTTATTTATACACATTTTTTTTCATTCTGTTTCTGTCTGTCCTTTTCCTAGAGTTATTGCAATATGAAGTTCTTTAGGGGATTACCCAAGAAGTAGGTAGGAAAAATAAGAAAACAGGAAAATATATTTCTCGCGAAAAAAAAAACTGGAAAACAGCAAAAAATAAAGATCCTAACAACAAACCATTTAATCTCTTGCATTCTTGAAGAATGACAAGTTAATTATGAGATTTGCTGTTCTGAACAATTTTCTTTACTTTTGTTTTAATTTCGTTTATTTCGAGATTTTAAACACATCCTATCTCAGACAGGTGTTTTTTTTCCCTCATTCCAAATATCAAATTTGTTTTCTTATTATTTGGAATTATTTTGCGTGAATTCTTTTTTTTTTATCGCCTTCTCCGAATCACATGTTAACATTTCGTTAAAGTTGTTTGATGTTATGTTTCTTGATAGAAGCGTATCAGAGAGTTCTTATTGATATGAAAAATATTGAAATGAATTCATGTTCAGATTTCGACTCTTAGTTCGAAGAAATTGATGCTTATTTGTCGATTATTGTTCAATGTAATTTTTTTTTATTGATAAAAAAATGTGAATTTCACTGAAATACAGGGTGAAATAAAATAAATTGACTTGTTCAGAGTAATTTGCAGCAGTGTATAAATCAAATAAATGAAAGGATTATTAAGTATTTTTTCTTTTGCTCCCAAAATTTTACAATATGTCATTTGTGTTTCAATTTCAATGCAAAAACGTAGTTACAAAATATCACAATATTGTTAAATCTTACATGCCAAAGGTAAGCATTGCACTATTAGAGTTTCAGTTCTATAAAACTTGAGAAAAACAACCAATAAGCTTATTTAAAAAATGGGCCTATGGATTCTCAAGTTTTTTAAACTTTTGTATTATAATCGCCTAAAAAACGGAAATTAAAGCATTCCTATGAGTCATATGATATTTTTCAATACATATTGCTCATTATGAATTTGTTCGAATAAAACTGTTGAACTTCATGTTGAACTGTATGTGATTTCCCCCATGATATTTCATCACTAAAGCGTGATTCTGCCTTTTACTTCTGTTACTACTACTTAACCTTCCATGCGCGTCGTATTCTAACGAATTAGTACATGCCAGAAGGTGTGTATACGTGGTCTGAACCTAACGTAATATTTGTTTCTGTGTAATCATTGGTATGTGTAGCGCCGCCATCTGGCGTCAATTTTTCCAACCCTGATTGAAATGTCTTTTATAATTCCGCTAATGTTGCATTTGTTGCAATATACGAGGTACCTCGTATTATTTACGTTCAGTATACCAATGATCGTTGGTGAAATATGGACAGAAAAATTCCATATACTGTATGAGACGGTGAATTATCCTACATAGAAAAGGGAAAACCGAATCATCATTTTTGTTTTAGATGGAGTTACCATCAAACTATCAAGCGCGGCCAATTTCTGGCTGTAGTCACAGAACATGTCTGAACACCATTGACACGTTGAACGGTTTAAATATTCCTACTCCGCATTAAAACTGCTACAGTGGAAATTTCTAAACCTTCTAGATATCGTCATCTGTTTTTAAGAAAAATCTCTGCTTTTCTCTCCGAAACCAGTAAACCAATAATATCTATAATGATAATAACAAGAAAGAGAAATACGGTATCCTTGTTTTATTATTTTTTCTTTACTGCTCAGATAAAAGATGGGGAGGGGGGGGGACATCGTCCTCTCTTCTGTTATAAAAATTCGAACAAAAGATGACTCCGCCCATTGCCAGTTGATAGGCAGGTTGGGGGGGGGGGGAGATGAAAAACGCGCTCGAAGGTGAAGTCAACAATTAAACCATCAGGGATCGACATTGCCGAAATGAGAGCCAAAATGAATGGAATCAAGTTAAGCGAGATAGCTCGTCATTGCTGTTGTAATGGTTAAAAATAATTTATACAAATAAATACTCTTTGGACGAATATCCACACGAATCTTCCCAAGAGTGACAGAAAAGATCCTTTGTTGGAAAATTTATTATATGCGTACCCTGTATTTTAATAATTAGTTTAGTTTCACCCTTAGTTTAATCTAAAATTCTACTTAATCTACCTGAATGTCTTCGGCATTAACGATGGAAACTGTTTTATGATAAAATACAGATATATACCTCTTTCAGACCAGAACATTCATTTTTTTAGAATTTTCAAAATTTTTTGCCTTTTTGATACTCAAAAAATCCATTAAAAACATAAATATCTGCAAATCTTTATTTCCTTTCAAATTATCTTTTTTATTTGTCTAGAAATTAATTTTCGTTTAAATTTCGTTAAATTCGTTAAATTTTTTCCTGCATAAATGATGCAGGGTATATTCATTTTCACATTCTTTTGCTAAACTTTATGTAATCACACTTTTCGAGGCACATTCTCGTCGAAGCTATCTTAAAAAAAACCCTGAAAGTTCAACTTTTAGTGCCACCTTCTTATGAAAGCCCTCGAAGTTCATATTCACCACATTCTAATTCAAAAGTTATACAATCCTTTAAGTGAGGGCCTTAACCTCCTGAGGTCAAAAGAAAAAATTCTTCAGTGAGGAAAAAGCAGCACACCTTTGTATCAACAGGGTCTGAAAGAGATAGAATATATGGTATATAAATCGCGAAATAAATTGTTTCATCATTTTATGGGGATCTATTAGAGAGGAGATCACTAATTCACCATATTCGACAAACTTAATATTCAACATAATCTTTCTAAAGGTTCACCGACAGTGTTTAAAGTATACTGACAATCTTTAGATAGGAGATCGACACAGATTGGTTATATTCAAATTTACCATACCAATCCTTATGGAGATCCTACCCTAAAAGTGTGTACTGCAGCTTAAAGCCTATCGGTGAATACCACCCAGAGTGATTTAATAAGAATATATCAACCCTAACAACTGTCATTGATTCTAAAAAAGATTAAAGTAAAAAAAAATTCCCAGAATTCCTAGATTCTAAAAAAATTCCAGCTGATGAAATCTTGAAAATTAAAATTATGATATTCTCGTTATTCTTGTTCCTTTGAAATGGAAAACGCCTTCAAAGGCAGTTTCTTTTAGAATCTCAGTTACCTTATAATTATGAACGCCTTTACACCGAATCAGCAAATAAACAGGAAATATTTCTAAAATATGCAGGAGAACATAACGCTGTTCCGCATTCACTTTGCTAATTGCATTTTTAAAGATGTTTTTCCTCTTTTTCGAATTCTCTCTTTTTTTATTTTTTCCATTCCTTAATGTTCTGTGAAAATAAATGTTCGACTTGAAACAATTTAAACGATATTCTAAAGTTGTGTGGCATTCCACAAAAGAAAAAAAGTAAACATTTCAGTTTTATTTTATTTCATTTTTTTTTCATTGGCGCCTGAAGGCAGAAAAAAAAATTGTGCGTTGTAATAAATATATATGTATAGAAATTACGGAATTTTTGGATGTTTTCCAGGGCCTGTATTCGTTTTTCTCCCAGAAAAGAAAATGTAAGTATCCAAAAAAAAATTTTTCCTTAGAAATTCAACTAAATCTGATAGCATTAAAAGCTGAGTGTTGTATTTGTTTTCCCTTTTTGAAGTCATTTCTTTTATTGGTTTGGGTTTTTCTATTTACTTATAAGTTTATAAACTGTTTTATTTGATTATAAAATGATTCAATAAATAATTCTTTCTTCTCATACATAATAAAACCAATAACAGTGATAATTTTGTGGTCAAAGGACGAAATAATTATGGACATTTATTTTCGAAAATAAAAAAAAGTCAAATGTAATGGAAATAATATACTTAAGGATGGATAAGTTCTAATTTGAGAAATAAGAACTTTTTTGAGAAAGAAATATTTATCTCAAAATTATAATCAGACATTAGGCTTTTTTTTTTAAATTTCAGAATGATTTGATGTTTTAGATTTTTATATCAAAATTATACAGGGTGGACGAGAAGGTCTGAATACATTTTAAAAAGCAATAAAAAATCGACCAACTGACATTAAAAAACCCTAAAATGTCTATAATGGCGTAGAGTTTTTTTTTGTTTTTTTTTGGTTAATTGAAAAAAGGTCAAATTTCACTCTCAAGTAGTGGTGCTGTAAAGCGAAAAACTTGACATGACATAACACAAAATACAAAACGAACAGTGCATAATTAATGTTTATGGCAATTTGCGTTACATAAAACTATCGCATTACAATATAAGAGCCTTGTTTATATAAGGGCTACATCTAACGGGTGAAAGGGTGTTGAAATATAATTTTAAATTTAACGTGAATATAAATAAAATAAATAAAATAGCGATATATATATATATATATATATATATATATATATATATATATATATATATATATATATATATATATATATATATATATATATATATATATATATATATATATATATATATATATATATATATAAATGTACTGCAAATTGCTATAAACATTGATCAGTTTATGTTGCATTTTTGTTTTGGGCCGGAATAATGAAAACGATAAAATTTGCAGATACCTTTGCTATATTGGCACGATGCCCGGCAACGTTGAGGAGAGTACTCTTGCCTATTAACCGCAATCCAGAAGGACGGGATGAAAATAAATATAAACAAAGCGGAAGCGTTCCCGAAGGATGAGTGTATCCGAAAATTTATCAATTCATGTGAAAGTAACAAACAGCGATATTTCTTACATACATATTTACAATAAGGAATGTGGAATACAAATTTTGATCATCCACAGTTAATTAGCCCGTAATCGCACGATTTGTATTTGTATTTCATTGTCCTCATGTAGATAATCGTACAATAATCTTGAAAAGACTTGTACAAGACTTGTATATGATAAAATCAGGTATTGAATTCATCCAATCTATGTAGAATATACCAATCTCATTGATTTTCAGCATAACCACTCGAGCCGGAATAAGATATAAATTTTCGTCTATATGGCTAGTGCCGCCATTTCATTCACACTCGCCAGTAGTGGATGAAACGTCGTAAATTCGTGCTGCCTCTGTGGTACTTCCGTTTGCAGCTCCGTAAATGAAATACATATCTACCTTTTTAGTATTACTAAAGTGCATCATTATCCCATACGCTACAACTGTTGGAACAGTTGCACGCTGAAATAACTTTGCAGGAATGGCGTCCGCGCCTTTTATTCACTGCGACGCAGATTTGTATACGGTTTTTTCCTCATCCCCAGGTTACATTTGCATGCATGGTGTTCTTTTAATCCAGATAAATTTAAACATGAATGCCGTTTTAACGTTTGCAGAACGTCTGTTCCATATTAAACCATGCATTCTTGGATGACAATTGTTTGTATTGGTGTGTACTATCTCCTTTTAGGTGCAAAACGATGTACGAAAAATTAAATTTGCGAAATGTGCATAACATATATTCTCTGGAAAATTATTTGTGCATAGCTGGTGCAAAACAACTGTACAGAACAGAAATAAAAGTACATGCATCATTAAACAGTTGTGTTAGACACGTTGGTAGAAAAAGTAATACAAGGCTAGGGGAAGTTGCACATAGTAACACACATCCTAGTCCAGGTAACCCAATGATGGCGATGTTGCATTTCAACTGTAATGCCAAGTTTTTTGTTTCACAGCGCTAGCTGTGGATGAAACTTGTTTTGTTTTTTTTAATTATTATTTTTTTAATTTGGATGAAGGCCATGAAAAATACTGCAGTGCGTAACCACGTAATATTTTAACGGCATTTGGCTTTGTTACTAATTTTAAAATGTGTCCAGCACTTTTCGTCTGCCCTGTATTATTGAGGACTCATCATGAGATTAACTCTTTAAGGGCCCGTATATATTTGGATAAACATGACAATTTGCATGGTCAAAGTAAAATATAAAACCATTATACATATTTCTTTCCTCAGTTTTTTTTTTTTTTTTTTGGTATTTTGGTATGAAAGTACAAGTACCGATGATGTACAATACTCATAGCTATGATAATAATATTTCAATAAATAATATTGGTTCCTTGCTGGTATCATGTTTTCAGAGCAGCTGAAAATTTGCGTGTTTTAAGAGATTATAAAATCGCACGAAATTGAGAGAATCGGAAATAGAATTCAATGTAAAAAAACTATTCAACTTTGCTAAGCAAGATTTTATCAGTTCATAGATAACAGTAAAATAAAGGCAAATAGTTTACTTCACCTTTAATTAATCATTTTAGTTAATAAAAAAAATCCACTCCAACTAATTATATAGCTGCGCTGACATGTTTTATTAATCAAAAATATGCCAAAGGCACAAATTTACATCCGTTTCCTTACAACAATAATCAATACTTGCACGAGGGGGGGGGGTGAACAATAGAGGGTTAAGTGTCACGCATCTATAATTCAGTTTTGCTATGAAACCCAATAGTTATTTCTATAATGGAGTGAGCTATTGTTATATTACATCCCCCCCATGTGAAGATTACAATTTAGAATCTGTGTTGAGCCGAAGCAGCTTCTGTGGATTTCGGAAAGCTATTCTCGCGTTTGAAATTCTCGGAATAACTCACGCGGGAAACCCCAAACGTGACAATTAGTTCCGGAATTCCTGTCCTTTAGAAATTTCGGTTTTCAGTGGGGGGGGGGGGGGGTGTTTGAAATGTTGTGCGTGTAGGGAAGAGTGAACCAGACGTTATAAAAGTAAGGAATAGAGTGTGTGTCACTCGAACACATTGCTGTTCAGTGGTTATTCTGTACAATGTTTTTTATATTTTGTTTGTTACGAAGAGGTGTTGCGCACGTACAGGACTGGACCCCACCCGAAGAAAACATTTCAGGAATCTAAAATGTATCTCGAGGAAAACCATTTCTTAGAAAGTAACATTTTGAAAAATGGTTCCGGACATTGGAAAGAGGAAGAGCTAGTTCCCGTAAAGTGGTTACAAATAAAGGTACTTCGTCGTACTATCTCCAGTTTACATTTCCAAGCATTTTTCTATCCAAGAATTATTGCAATTTTCATGTCTTTTCTTTCAGAAAAAAATTTGCAATGATAGATCGTTTCAGAAAGAATAATGCTCGAATAATATTTGAACTCATCATGAGGATGCTGGTAATGATTATGAATGTTCTTGAAACTTTTAGCTTGAGTTCCTTAAACAAATTGTTGAAGTTCGTGATAGTTTCCTAATTTCCATCACTAGAACATTTTCAACATTTTCACATGTAATCACTTTTTAGCAAAAATCTATGTTAATTAATTACTTTACAAAAATATAAAAATATACTTCACGGTTACAAAAGCTAATCATGATTAGTTAGATTAATTATCTAAGAGTATAATATATAGAGTCTATTTTGTTTCCGCGCGTATATACAGACATTAAGGGGTGTCCGAACACAATGGAGAATAATTAATCGATGTTTTAATATTGAGTAGCAAAGTGGATTGTGGTGATTAGTTTTTAGAAGAATAAATAATTTTAGGATAACATTGAATAATTCATTATCACTTTCAAATAGAGTACTGTGCATTGAAATTCTCGAGAAACCGTTACTGGCAATCTAATGTGAATTGCATCGAACTGCAACCTATAGGCCACTCGTGTGTTGTTTTGGCAGTGCGAATACAAAAGTTATAGACTATGGTTGAAACTGTTTCAGCAGCAAAAATTGTTTAGTATTTAGATTTTTTTTAAATGACTCTTATGCATGATGACGCACAGTGTCCATACAGCGAATTTAGGAGGAAAAACTATTTTTCCAAAAACTAATGCATATTTTTTGAAAAATCCAAGTCAGAAATATACAAGGTGTTTCAAAAATAATCACCCGATTTGAAATGCGTATATTACGAAAAATATTGAACATGGACATTTAAGATTAATTTTACATTACATGGCTAATCAAAGTTTTTTATAAACGAAATTAAAGGTGCTCAATATGTCCACCATGGCATGCACGGCATATGTCTATACGGTAGTCAAATTCGTCCCAAACTTTTGCGAGCATGTTTGTATCCCCCTGCGATTGGATTTCTGTGGACTACGTGCGAAACTCTGTGCTCCACATTTTCGCATAGCATGCGGGACGGCCAGAGATTTCCCTTTACGCAGACAACCCGTGTCTCGGAATTGTTTATGCCATCGCCTAATGCTCTGAGTGGTATAAAGTTCAACACCAGGGTATTGTCGACGAAAAGCACGATGGACAGCTGTTACGGACACACACTTCGCAAAGCTTAGAACACAAAACGATTTCTGTTGTGCAGTCGCCATATTGACAAACACTGAAGTGGCGGCAGATGAAAGAGCGTTAGCGCTACCTGTCGGCACCTGCGTGAAACTCGAGGTATCACTCTTTCTACCTATACATTATTCGATCAAAACGGATTAAAAGCTGAATAGTTATGATATTTCTTAAATCGGATTCTTTTTAAAACGCCCTGTAGATCAACACATGCTGAGAAGTATAAAAAAATAACATTCGATAATTTTAACATCATTTCAACATGATTATCACGTTCATCTACTTTCTTGCAATTCTCTATATTTCGAAGCAAAAATTACATTTTCTAATTAAATTTTTTTCAGTTAATACTGGTATTTGTAATGTCTTCGATTGTTTGCACTCAAAATAATAATGTATTCGTCGTATTCAGAACTAATAATATTGAGATGAATAATGGTACCAAAGTTTTTTGAACACAAAATACCACAGTGAAAATATTTCTTTTCGGCGCACTTAATTCAGTGTTTGTATGTAAAAATCAAGTTTTCTACTCCAAAAAATATTTTCCCTATAGCACAAAACTTGAAAATAAACTATGCAAAATGGCATAATGTAGTTTGTTTTCTCGATTTAAATTACCGATCAGATAATCGCATCGGAATAGAATTTTAAACAAAAATAAAGAGAAAATTGTACTGGTTATTTGAAAATAACAAATATATTCGCACTTGCTGCTGCTTTTTTTTTTTTTTCTAAATATTCCTTGAAATAAGTTTGCGCAAAATTTATACAACTTGAAAATTTTACAACAACGACAAAAAAATCCGTCAGCAATAAGTGTTTTTGTTTTTAAAATGTATCAGTCATGTGTGATTGAAATTTTCAACCTTGCGTTTGCCGGATGATATGGCATTAACTTGTACTGCATAGCCAAGTTTTCATGCGCACTGTGCTTCTCTGAAATACTTTCTACTTCGGACTTGTTTTTGAAGCGAATGTCTTGGAAAATTTTATCCTGCTTGCTATGGAGTATTTTCCATGGTTTATCGACTTTTCCATATAATTGTCACGAATTCCTTTCTTGAAAACGCGTTAGCGTTTTGTTGCATGATCTTAAATTTTCTAAAAGCTGAGTTTTATGAAACGTTTCTTTATTTAATGAAATTCAATACTTCTAAGTTCTAGGATGTAGGTAATATTTAATTTGTGTGTATTTTTGAACACTGAATTTTATCATTGAATGTCAACATTCAATAATAAAGCATTACGAATTTTTGATAAGGTGTGGTTGTTGAAATATAAAATGCATTCAATAAAATTCTGAGTGGTTAAAAAGAGGAAAATAGTAAGCAAAACTTTATTTCTTTGATATTTTTCTCATTAAAAGCTATAAAAAATACTAAAGGTATAAATAAAGGTATAAGATCTAAAAGTCCTATCATAATCGTGAATGCAAAAAATCCGGTTATTATGGATAATCGCCGAGCAATTTGGTAAGTTTGATAAATTTACCTAAATTTATAACTTTTACCGGCGATTACGCATAATACCCAAGCGTCATTGGTATATTTTTTAAATTTACCTAAATTAGTCACTTTTACCGGAGATTATGCATATATTACCTCAGCGTCGTTGATAAATTTAATAAGTACTAAGGAAATTATGGATGGTCGTTGGCAAAAATTGATGAATGGTACACGATCGTGTGATGGTATATGATAATGATATTTATCGTGCATATACTATACATGATAATTCATGCATGTATTGTATGATTATATCGGAGTACGATCTTAAAATTTATTACAATTATATCTGGGTACGAATATATTCATCACACATGCTAGACTCATTCGGATTTTTTTTTTCATATTTATCAATTTCACCAATTACACATTGGTGTAATGCATAAACACAAATTATGGCGATAAATTTCAAGTATTTATCAAAGTTGCCACCGACACTTGGGTATGCATATTCGCCAGTAAAAGTGATAGATTTATCAAACTTACCAAGACGATTGATAAGTATACATAATAATCGGTTATATGTGTAATAGCCGATTTATCACATTTACCATGACATATATGCAAATATGCAATTCACATTCATATATGCATAGGAATGGATTTAATAAATGAATTTTTCATAGACATATAAATGATTAATTTATGCACACGTATAACATGATGCAACTTAATCATGGTTTAAGACAGTGGTTCTCAACCTGTATCGGCTCGAGGATTATTTCTTAGTATATAATTTCTATGGCGAAGGCACCCCCCCCCCCTCCCTTTATGCTACTCTCTTTTATTTATTTATCAAATTTACTGATTTATTTACTTTTTTTGAGTGACTGTGGAGTCCCCGGGAAGTGCACACGGAGCACGGGTTGAGAACAGCTGATTTAAGTTGAAAAGATTTCTAATTCTTTTTAATGATAAAGTTCGTAAAAATCTGGAAGAGGCATTGGAAGCTAATCCAAACTATTTTTTTTTTGTTTTGTTACTTCCATCGAATTTAAAAGATAAGAATCAAATAGTAAACAAGGATAATCATGGAAATAAATTACTGGTTGGGGGATCGACGAAAAAGTGCTAAATTTGTAAGTATCACGTGAAGATTAACGCTTTTTTCCCTATACTTCACGATACTTGAAAAAAACAGGTGTGGTTACATTAAAGTCTTCTAGTTACTTGAATGAAGGGAAAATAGATATGTAATATATTATAGCTTATCCATCGTTTTCTTCTCACTTCTTATGTGCATTTAGAAATGCTGTTTCCCTGTGGAATCGTGCGAAAACTTTTCTCCAAATCCGGTTCCTTTTAGTCGTGTATCACCATTACTGTCAATAAGGAGTTTCCAACGTTTGTAATCTTTACACCTACAGTACACGAGTTCCCATTTTCCCTTAGGACATGTTTTTCCCGCTTACTGTAAAAAATAAGAAAAGTCAACTGTATATATATATTTAAACACGCTATTCTACGCACCTTATATTTCACTGGCTGTTTTTTTTCAAAAAAACAAACGGTACCGTAATTCTGATTTCCTAAAAAGCAATTCATCTACCAGGATTTCAAGAATTAACGAGAGAGATTTTGTTTTTAGTTAAGCTTGAATTGTTAGGTCAAAGTTCAACTATGATATATAGTGACCTCGTTTGCGTTTCTGTCTCTAAATAAGGGATTCCACTGTAATATAGCTTATACAATATACAATGCCGAAATAGCCTCTTGTTTTTTTTGTTTCTCAAGTGTGAGAAAATAGAAATAAGGTGCTAGAGAGAGAGAGAGATGCTTTTCGATTCGATTTTTTACGTCATATCTTTGTCACATTCGCAAACTCCCCTCTTTTTATCCCCTTTTGGTAGAAACTGTAAGTAGATATAGGTCTTTTACATGAGCAAAATTTTGTGAAATCGAGTTATTGAACACGCATATTGACAGTTCCTTTTGGTTAACAGTGCTTTAAACCTCATATTTTGTGTCAAAATACTGCTTTCTCAACTTGAATCCAACGAGCCCTAAATAATGAATACTGCGGTAAAAAGAAGTTTAAAATAAATAACCATTCGTAAGATATTTAAATCTTGGGTCTTCAAATAAGGGTTTTTCCTTCAATATGGCCAGAATATGCGATGCTAAAATAGCCTGTTATTATTTTTGCGTTTCTGAAGAGTTTACTGTGTGAGAATAAATTATCATTCTTGAAATATTTATCTTGCGTATGATATAATATATTTTAAACTACTAGTTATCGTAGTATTCATTTGAGATTCGTTGGATCCAAGCTGAGAAAGCAGCATTTTAAGACAGAAAAAGGGTTTCAATTGTTTTTAACTGAGACGAATAGTTAATAAGCGTATTCGATAAATGAAGTTTTCAACGTGTAAGCAAAAGGATTCCGAAAAAAAATGCAAGAGCCACTCTGAAGTGGTGTTTTTAAAACTTTGTTGGCCATGGGGTACTTGTCTTTAGAAAATATAAGATACGGAGCACTCATGGCCATGGTTTACAAATATATTTTTGGGAAAACTTTGCACAGCAAAAACCATAATATATTTGTTCAATATTAATTGAATTTTGCCTTGAGAAGGGGGGGGGGGAACACCGGATATCATCTTGTAGCATTTCCGCATGTCTACATCAGCAGGTAGAGCGAGAAACACTAGTCTGGATTTTTGCAGATCTGGAACCTATTTTATTCACTCGTACTTGTGATAAGCTTTGAGATAATCGTCATAAAGCTTTTTTTCATATCTTCATTGATTTCAAGGGGTGTTTTTAAAATTATACAGACGTTCTTTCTTCTATTTCTATCCGCGTAAGAGTCGATGATCAAAGAATAAGACAGGAAGTATTTGTTATATACAAGATATACGGAAGACTGGATGTTGTGAAGATATTCATTATTTGAGATGTTAACTTTTTTTTTAAGGAAGGAAAAAACTCATCTCTGCCTCTACCGGGAGTCGAACCCGGGTCCCTCGATTGCCGGACGAGTGCTCTGACCACTAAGCTACAGAGGAGATAGAGATTTTCCTTCGCTAGAGCGTATATATGCCGAACGGAACCGTGCAATGGACGGTTGCACGTCCAGAAAAAAAATTTTTTTTTTCCTTCCATAAAAAATTAACATCTCAAATAATGAATATCTTCAAAACATCCAGTCTTCCGTATATCTTGTATTAACAAGTGGAGAGCGACATTCATGTCATGCCTCTGGTGGCTCGTCTTCCATGAGCTATTAGCTGATCGGTTTCACCGTCCATTGCACGGTTCCGTTCGGCATATATACGCTCTAGCGAAGGAAAATCCCTGTCTCCTCTGTAGCTTAGTGGTCAGAGCACTCGTCCGGCAATCGAGGGACCCGGGTTCGACTCCCGGTAGAGGCAGAGATGAGTTTTTTCCTTCCTTAAAAAATTAACATCTCAAATAATGAATATCTTCACAACATCCAGTCTTCCGTATATCTTGTATTAACAAGTGGAGAGCGACATTCATGTCATATTTGTTATTTGAGGTGTGTATTAGGTTTTCATTAAGTTAATCTGTATTTATTTAAATGGAATGTTACTGACTTTCTAAGGGGTGACGTTTCTGCCAAATGTGCTATGCGCGGTCATAACAGTGCATTTTCAGAATAATTGTTTCTGATTGACACAAACTTTTATTTTCCCAGCTCATCCACTTAAGAGCCTTTGTCTTTTTACTTCCTTTAAATCAGGGGTGCATAACCACCGGCTCACGGGTGAAATTCAGTATGCCAAGGAGATCTATGCGGCTCGCAACAGATGTTCAGGTAGAAAATTATCAACACAAATAACACGATAAATACTTAGCATGACCATATTTTTTTCATTAAAATACGGGAAATTGGGATCTATACAAAAAACCGTGATCTAGAAAAATCGTCAAATGCAAATAAAGTTCCAATTACAGTACATCCAAAAAAAAACAATTCCAAAGGGAAGCAAAGTTGTCAATTAAAGCAAAGATTAAATTGCTAAAACTCAGTAAAGTTGTCAATAAAATTGTCAGTAAAGCCAAAAAAAAGTATCAAACGCAAATAAAACTGCCAAATATCACCAAAATTTCTGAAAAGTCACCACTGACGGGAAATAAATGGAAAATTTCAATTAGTACAAATTTAATTCATCAAAAAAAAAAAAAATAGATGTTTAAAAATACGGGAAATAAATATTTTTATGAATATAATTAATTTTCATCTCTGACAATTATCACAGTAAGTCATGTAAATAATCTTAATTCTTGATTTCAAAAGTTTGAGTAAGCCTCGTTGAAAATAAGGGGAAAAAACGAGACCTTTCTCTCATGAAGAATATGGGCCGTCGAAAAATTCTGAAGTCTTTTACGTACGGCTCGTATGGTCACCTTATATATGTATATATACAAGTTTCTTGCCCGCGAGCGGAAGAAACACCGCATATCTGGTCCACGGACTAAAACAGGTTATGTTTGCCCCCCTGCCTTAAATGAATCCCAATAAAATCGAACTCTCCGTTTGGTCTCATTTGGCGATCCACGGCCTGGCAAACTTCTTATCTGCGAACTCTTATGTCATCTTCAAATTTTACGAATCAAACTAAAGTGTATTTTAAGGCCTTTACTCGTGAGTGCCAACAAATCCATTTCTGCCTCATTCTCACACTTTCACACTTTTATCAGAACTTAAGAAGTCACATGATGATTATTAAGCAATGATGAATACTTTATAAGATAGAAACAATTCAATATACACCTAGATTTTATTGAAAGTGCTCGAAATCTATGATTCGTCTCACTCCGGAGGCTGAAGTGTATAGCCTTAACAAACAATGGGTATGTTCTTATTTAATTTATATATGTTTCTCTGGCTTGATGGCACTACACGCTTATGATTGAAATCATAGAGTGCAATAATGAGACATTTTCAAAACGACATTACGATAATTTACTAGGAGAAATATAATATAACTTAATATGACCAAATAATATATTTTAAGCATGAAATCCAATATATGAGACGTACTGATTTTGAGTTTTGAGATTGATTTTATTTAATCATTGTTTCAATTTCGATTAGTTAAGTGTTTAGGTGCTCTAATATTTCAAGATATTACTTACACTTCATAGAGTAGCTGTCGTAGAATAGTTTAGAGAAACAAGTTTCAACTAGCAGAGTTAAAACTTACTTGTATAGAAATATGAATAGCATCTGTAATTATATCTGAAAGAAGAATTATGAGAGAAAAAGTAAAAAACCGGGATGAGCATAGTATTTACTTCCGAACTAAAAATATATTAGGTAGTCTAGAGTAAATATGGCGAAGATATCATTTCACCGATGAGAAGTTTTCATTCATTAATATATTTCGTAACAAAAATATGGAAGACAACTTGTGTAATAAAGTGTTCAAAGTAAATTTTGTTCTTGTATCTTCATCACAAACCCATCCCTAAAGAGATCTCATGGAGAAGATCCGCCGCCTTGAAATAACTGAAGTGAAAACTCATCCATTGACACCATCCAATCAATTTTCAAGAGGAAGGAGGGAAGGAGGAGGAAAGAATCTCTCTCCTCTAAAGCATGATTTTCTTCTCTCTTTCCCACTCCTCTTTTCTTCTTGTTTCTTGTGAAATAGTCTTAAAAATCTTCTAAATAAGTAACTTTAGGAGAATAAAATAAAATAAAAAAGTTCGACGTCGCTCAGAAACGCATTAGGCCTAAGTGATTTGTTCCCGAAATCGCTTAAAAGGCTATTTAGTGAAATAGTTCGAGCACATAATAGACTAAGTAGCTTTCAAAGAAAACGTAATCAATAAATTTAAGCTCTTCAAGCATCCTTCCTTTATTTTTTTTTTATATTTTGGTAAAAGATACAAAAACAAATGATTCTGGGATACTTGACAACATCATCATGAGTAGAACATGTAATAGTCTTCAAATATTAGATAGAAATGGTGTCTGCTTATCACGATATCTTGTCGATTTATATTCATATAATATGAGCATTTTTATACAGACTTCAGAAATGAATTTAAAATAATAGTATATCTAATAATACAGACATACTAATGGTTGTCTATGGCCAACTGGATTCTTTTGAAAAGTACATTGACACGAATTGATATACATAGTAACTTTTTCGATTTAATTTCGATAATTTCTTAATTAATAGGAAATCGAAATTCATTTAATATGGGAATAAGTGGAATAAGTATGGAGTGTTATTAATCAAGGCTTTTTTGTTAATAAGTAGGATTTTTTCTCTCATTAATATGAAATATCATGTGCATTTTTAAACATTATGACGTGATGATATCTAATTCTAGGATTTAGTATTATTCTATGATATGTATACGAAATATGTAAGTTGTTACTTCAATCTAAGTATGGTGCCGCACTTTCCCTCGGCACTATGATTTCAGGGCAGCACCGCCACCTTCGCCCCACCTTCTTCCCCAAGGGGAAAGCTCACTGCATTCAGATCGGGAGGGGTGGGGCTTGGTCTGTAGCTCATTCGTATTTTTTTCCCATTGTAGATTTATTCAAAAGACCTATTCAGTAAGTACAAAAGGTCTCGCTCCTGGATGAGTGGAGGAATAGGCCATGTCCCCCACATCCTGGAGTAGTGCCCCTGGGCTAAGATCTTTTGTGGGCCCTCGACCAGACTTTCACGGGTCCCTTTATGATGGATTTATCTCGTTAAAAAACAAAGAGAAATAACGAAAATCGTTCCGGGCTCCAGGACTGGAGCCTTGCCAGCCTACCCCTTGTGGAGGCCCATGGAAGGGGCCCCTGGATAAGACAGGGAAGCCACAAGAAGGAGTTATTTTTTCAAAGGGGGACAGGGGCTGAAAGAAAAAATATCAAAAGAAACACTCTGCAATATATTTATCTTATGAAGAGAAGGTGCTAAGTGCATATTTGTCTGAGGAATATGGGGTGAAAAAAATATGTTTGTCTCAGATAGAGAGGGTGCTAAGCATTGATTTGCCACACAAAGAGATGTCGGTGAAATATATTTGGCCCAAGAAGAGAGGGCGTTAGTAATATATTTGGCTCAAGAAGAGAAGGTGGTAAGAATATATGTATTTCAGGAAGAGAAAAGGAACTAAGAATATATTTATCTTAGAAAGATAGAGCGCTAAGAATATATTATCTTAGAAAGAAAGAGCACTAAGAATATATTTGTGTCAGGAAGAGAGGGTGCTAAAACTTCACTTGGCTCACGAAGAAAGGGCGGTAAAAATGCATTTGTCTCACGAAGAAAGGGCGATAAAAATACATTTGGTCCAAGAAGAGAGAGCGGTAGGAATATATTTGGCCCAAGAAGAGACGGCCTTAAAATTATATTTGTTTGAGGACGAGAAAGTGCTAAAAATATATGTGTAATATGGTAGGGATTATATGGCAAATAAATCTGATATAACTTCTACTATATATTCGGGCCAAAATGCATTCATCCATCTTGAACTTAAATTTTTTAATGCAGAGGTAGAAGAAGAAGCAAATAGTAGAAGAAATATGTTTTTGCATATAGCAGAAGAAGCATATATTAGACAAACCTATATGTAATTCTTAAACAACAGAGACGAAACTTGCTAAGGAAATATTCAGTATTTATACGATAGGTGCACGTTTATTTCGTAATGATTAAATATCTGTTATCTTTTGTTTCCATCACTCTTATCTACTACTACGTTTGATTCATTACTCTGAATCAGCTGGTTTAAAACTATCTTAATGAGCTACTCTACAGTATCTCACCCGCGATCTAACGGAATTCGTTAATCATTACTTTCTTTATCCCGGAATGTTTCATCGATGCAACAGCCAATATGCATGTATTATCCGCATGTTTCTCGTGTGTATGTAGGCCTATATGTACGCATATAAATACAGCTCTCCCGCCCCCGAGGCCTTTAAACCATCGAACGAGCCTTTGGTTTGATTTGAAGAGGATTTCAGGTGCTCCGAAACGTGACTTCCGGTGCTACTTGAAACATCGATTTTCTTTTTGAATGTCCTGAACTTCTGTACTGGATATTCTGGTGAATACATACACAAAAGAGGAAAAATGCATTTTAGAGGCTTCCTTACTGTATCTGAATTAGCTGTGACTGTTTTTTCCTCCTTGATCTCCAGCCGAATCTGAATCACAGAGGAAGAGAGAGAGAGAAGCACCATTATTCGAATTCAAGAGATAATTTTTTTTTACTTTTTTATTATTACGGAACTCACTAGAAGCATCGAATGAAAAAGAAATCAATAAATATGTGTATGCAGTATGGAATGAACTGGGATGAATATTCAAAAAAAGATATATCAAGGTCCGGAACGTTACTGTAGACGCACAATCGCAGCGAATACAAACATTCAATGCATTACAAATTTTTGTTGGGTTTCAGTGGTTGAAATAGAAAAAAAAAACATTAGATACATAAAAATTCTGGTTAAAAAAGGAAAAACAGTAAATAAAATTTCAATTCTTTGGTATTTTTCTCACAAAAAGTTATGAAAAAATGCATTAAAAGATCTGAAAGTCCTATCATTATATATCAATATATTTACACCTCGTTGGCCATTTTGCCTGTTATAGCCTTGTATTTGTGTAAAAGAGAAGAAAATTATGTTTTCAAATTCTGTGTTCAAAGTGCATATATACTATATAAAGAAGTAAATGTGCATTATCAGTATTTTGAGACAACTAACATTTTCGAAGCGTTTATTTCAGATAAAGTAACGAAAAAAAGTGTTTGCAGTAAAAGCTACTAATGGTGAGAGTATTTCTAGCTAATGATCAAGAAAAATACGACTTTTAAATGTCGTTTCCACCTTCACTAGAGATAGGTGTGCAGTATATACATAAACAGTATAAAGATGACTGTTTTTTTTTTTATACAATATTTGGCGTTTCTAAGTATCACAAATCAACATTTGCTCTATTCATTAGAAATCAGCATTACTGATTATCTTATAACTTTCTAAATAGAAATTGACCGTAAAATTCATGAGTAAAAATTTCAAGTTTTTTTGAAATGTGTATGTAACTGATGTGTTGAAATTTCATTTGAAAATTTTGTATTTTTTAACATATTTTCTGTTTGTTGTTATAGTATTAACATATTCCACACATTAGAATTCCCACCAAAATCTGCTAATAAACATCACATACACCACTCATTAATAGAATTTTCTGTCTTTCTCAAAATTCAGTTTTACGCATGTCGAAACTTGCATGTATAATAATTATAATTCACGCCATCTTTGGGTGTTCCCCTTCCCCCCCCCCCCTTCCTCCTTCGCATACCCATGCTTTAACCTTAGCACGTAAAATGACTTGTACTTTTCTATACAGACCTATATACGTATCTACATCATTTCGAAAAACTATCAGCTTTGAACTTTTTCCATAAATTCTTCAACTTTTGGCGTCCCTTTTTTGTCTCGGGGCATTGGTACTGTTTTGCTTGTAAGACTTAGTTGATAAACAAAGTAATTCCTTGAGGAGCCGGTTAATAACTGAATTTTAAGTTTTACCCAATATTTTTGTTCACACTTTCCTCCCTATATTAATTATTCAAGAAGATATAATAGAAGTTCAGAGATCCATTCGTGTGGTGTAGCTATGACTATACTAACCTTGTTCAAGTGAAATATCATACTCATCCCACAAATCCGCCATTAATTGGTTCATCTAGTTTTGCAGAAAATTTCTTGACAGTGCAGGAGGGTTTTTCGTCACTCTGGGCCGAGTAGATGTGCTCGTAGTGCTAAACAGTGATCATGATATATCATGTTGTTGTTTTTCTTTTTTCTTTTATTTTTTCATTCCTGAGCATAAGGTTCTGTCCGTATCCTTGGTGATAACCTTCCGACATTGTTGATGGTGCCCACCCTGCCCACAGTCAGCTGATCGACAGATGGAGGGCGGGGGGGGGGGGGGGTTATTGAAAACGTGTATGACTGTAAAAACAACTGCAATGCGGGACTTGGAATTGCCGAAATGAGAACGTTTGAAGGAGCCGAGATATTTCTGGATTGCCGATATAAAAAGGATCACGTTAAACAAGATATCTCGACATTGCCACTCAAAGGGTTAAATGCATTCGAAGTGATCACCGTTCAAGTTACTGAATGTGAATAATTCCAGCATGTGAATGATTGGCAGACTTTCGGGCTTCAAACGGATAGTGTGATTTGTGTGCAACAATTGGTGTTGTCGCGTGCCATATGATATGCGAACAAATAAAATATAGACATTGCAATCAACCAGAATTAAATAATATTCCTGGACGTGCCGCATTTTTCTAAACTCCTATTTTATTTAGGGTTTACCTCATAAGGTTTACATTACACAAATAACTTTATATAGAATATAAACAAATATGGACACTCTCACAGTACACAAGTATTTATACAGAAAAGGTCACCCATAATAATCAATAAGGAAAATTGATTTACTCACCCACCATCACCCTCTCAATCAGCCCCAATCATTAATTCAAAGCCCTGGTATATTTCGTCAGGGCCCATCATCCTTTCCGTGAGAGAAAGAGTGTGTGTTCACACGAAGTCGGTGGAAACTCCTCCTATTGGCCAAACGCAATCGCCTGATATCCAAGGGAGGGTTTGCTAGTAGGCCCATGCATGAAAACGTAACCTATTTTCTGAGATGTAGGATCATGTTGTGCAATCTTGTACGTATCTCAATACAAGAAAAATGCGTCGTAGAACTCCTGAGCGGGGGAAAGGAAACTCAAACGTGTTGCTTCCAATGTATCTATGTATGTAAGTGTGTGTGGTTTGTGGTTTCGCTATGGGGGAGAGAGAGAGCCAAACATTGTTGAGGGTGAAAATTCAGTTTTTCATTAATTTCTTCTCAAACCCCTTTCATCCTGAGAAAAAACGAAATTTGTCTGCAAGGTCACAGTTGATTTTGTGAATGGTTTTAATTTTTGGAATAATGATATTGAATCATATATGGAAATGAAATTATTTGTTGGAAAAAAAACGCTTCAAGCGGATAATAAAAACCTTAAGGATTTGTTCAGCGATTGGATTCAAAATTAATAGATAAAAGGACATTTCTTTAAATCTTTAGTTCTAAAAATAAAATATATCCGTCCTGCACTAAAACTTGTTTGCGCTGTACAACGGCGTTTCTTTTGATAAAGTAAAATTCAGAATCCGGGCAAAGAAATTCGAATTGTATTTTGGATGATATTGACATCCATTATTTTATGAACTCAAAATTGCAGATGATTAAAAATCAGAAAACTAAGGAAACGCTTTCTTTACTAGATTTTTCACTCGTTTCGAACAGTAAAATTACTAGCTACATCAATCCCAATATTTCGATTGAATGTAAATTTGTACTCTTTCATTTGCAGTTCAATAGATTTCCAATACATTATTTCCATAAGAAGTTATGAACGTAATCCTGTTTTATGTGGGAGGTGTTTGAATCATAATACATTTGAAATCGGAGAAGAAGGGAGCATCCCTCTCAACATTCTCTATTGATATGAATACATTTGTTTTAAAATGTTCCTATTTTCTGTCTAGATGTCAGAATCAGAGTATTCCTGACCCTTACCAGATTCTCCCTGTTCCACCATGTTCCAGCGATACCTCGTTTTTTTTTCCCCGAATCTGTTGTATGTAGTAATCCAATTACCTCAATATGGGGCAATCGATCTTCGAAGTGTTCAGCGTAATCCTGAGGAGCAGGTGCATCCGGAATCCTGTCTTTTATTGCTGTACTGACATGCGATATTGATCGATATGCGTAGTAGCATCGGCTTTTTTTTTTATATTTCGTATAGCTCCCTACATTCTGCATCAATGCTGAACAATTTCCCCATCTTCCTTTCCCTCTAAACTTTGCAAGTCCTTCTTCCTTTTACATGAAATTCTCCTGTGAAACGTCTTCCTATTCCTTCTTTATATTTCATAGCAGGTAAAATTTTCTATTTCCCTGCAAATTTTTACTTATTTGTTTTGCTTACGTTTTTTTTCCTCTTCTTTTATCTACATTCTCTTATGGATTAAAGAAAATTGAGACATGAGATTATTCAGATGGCTGTCTTTTTGTGCTACTCCCTATTCAGTCTCAGCCCTACAATCTTTCCTTGCTTGCAAAAAGCAAGATCGTTATTTTTATGCAGCAAAATCGTAGATGTCTTGTTCTTGTATGAAATCGTGTCTTTAGCCAGAATGATTGAAACACAATATATAAATAAATGTTATAAATACACTTTAAGCGGCACGGCAGAAATCACTAAACCTACTTCAAAGTGTCATACATTTTTTTTAATGAAGTAGGCTTTATTCCGACTTTCAGCAGGTGCAAACTAAGAGGTATAGGACAAAATGTTTTTCATTAAGAAATTCGCTTCAAAAAATATCTGGGCTTGTCAATAAGAGGATTTCAAGGGGCCACATACCTCTTAACATGGGAAAAAAGTTAAAATGTCATTAAAGATATTATTAACCATTGATTTAATAGAATTTTTTTTCATATATTTTTTGATTAAATATGTTATCTTATATCCTGGTGTAAAATTTTACATATCTCTGATACTTAATTTTTTGAAATTTTTTTAAAAAATCGATTAAAAACCGCTAGCTTCATGATAAAAACACATGACATCAATGTAACCATACAATATTAAAATTAAAATGAATGAAATGGTTCATTTCATAAAATAAACAAAAAGATTTAAATATTATTGACTTATCTTATTTGAAATTTAATTTAAAATTCAAATTTTCAATAATTCTAAAATAATAAATTTACTTTTTTATAAATCAAATATTTATGAATGAATCTGAAATATTTTAGTTGATATTGTGAAAGGAACCGTTTCCTTCATTTTAATTTCAGTATTGTATGGGCATTTATGTCATGTCGTTTTATCATGGGGTGAGCGGTTTTTAATGAATTTTTTTTGGAAATTGTTAAAAAATTAAGTATCAGGCATATGTAAAATTTCCTACCAGCATAGGACATCATATTTAATCAAAAATATGGAAAAAATTCTAATAAATCAATGGTTAAATAGTATTTTTAATATAATTTTAACTTTTCCCCATGTTAAGAGGTGTCTGACCCCTTAAGGAGGCCGAATATTTCGTATAAACCGCATAAAGGATTGAAGTTTTGATATGTTAGAGAGAGAACTTTCTTTTTAATTAATTCAATTCCCACATTGCCGTATAAAATTATGATATCGAATTAATTTTGAATACTTTATTTCCATTTTTGTACTCGCTCTGTTATAAACGTATGCACTAAAACTATATCTGCCATTCTAAATCGGAAAAGTTATACCGGGTGTTTCAAAAAGAATCACCCGATTTGGAATGCGTATATTACGAAAAATATTCAAAACATGGACAATTCAGATTAATTTTATATTACATGAATAATCATAGTCATTTTATAAATTTAATTTCTTCAAGAAATTGAATCTCAAAAATTATGGTAAAAATTAAAACATTAACTACTAATAAAGGAAACAGTTATTTTCCGGATATTATGCTGAGGTGAACTCGGAAAGAAGACTCCGCCGGAACAATCAACTACTAACTTGCTGAGATGAACTTTTTTTTCCCAATGGCTATTTTTTATTAATTCGTATCTAGAAAATGTCATTCCTTTATGAATTATAGACATTGTTAAAGAATGAAAAATATTTATTCTTGGAAAATGATGTGGTGGGTACGCATATCTCGCGCTTACATTGAACACTTTTTTTTCAAAATGCTTTTTCTCGAGTGCGATGCTTACGCTCAACAAAAATACAGTATTTTACGCACGGTACAGTTGAACGTCTACTGGAATGTCCATGCATGGTTTTATTGAGATCGGTGTATTTTGCACATGGTAAAAAAAGGTGATTAAAATCTATATTTTATGTGTTGGATAATAATTATTATTTTTAAAAATTACGGATGCTGAAATTTTTAGTCCATGGAGAATATGATTTGTGTTGGTCAGCAAAATATTCGGTCAGAAAATTCAATCCAGAAGATAAAAAATAAATGGCAATCATCTTGTTTAGTAGTAATGATGTTATAAATAAAGGAATAGAAGAAAACCCAAAAAACTGACCTCTGAAAATATATATCTTATGCTAGTGAAAATTTTGACACTAAATTTTACCTTTACTTAATTTTATTACTTAATTTTTTTGCCAAAAAACAAGCATTTAAAACAGCTTGCGCACGTGATAAAACAACATGACATCAATAAAACTGAATAAAAATTTATTCAAAAGACAGAAAACTATTCAATCCAATAAAATTATGAAAAAATTTAAATTTTATCGACTGAATCTTATTCAAAATTGAATTTTAAATTTTTTTTAAAAATTGAAAAAAATGTTATAAACCAAGTATTTAAGAATGAACATCACACATCTTTTTTGTCATTTTATAAGCTGAACAGTTTCTTTTACTTTGAATCAATTTTTATTCAATGTCATTGATGCCATGTTATTTTAGCGTGGGCGTAATCAGTTTTTAGTGTGAATTTTGAAAATTTTTAAAACATTAAGTATTATAGATATGTAAAATTTTGCATCAGTATAAGGTAACGTACACAATAAAATATATGTGGTAAAAATTTGAAATAAATCAATTAAAAATTAATATCTTCAATTATGTTTCTATATAAAAAAGATTTTGATCGATTTTTTTGTTTGCTCTCGAGACAACTAAATGATACAATAATTCAACTTTGAAAATACCTGAAATATATAGCTATATTACACCTGTGACAGAAAAAATTTACTTCGAAAAATAGAGGTAAAGTCGCAAATCTTTCTTTCTCCAATTTAAACCTCACAAATTAATAACCAGAACTGTTTGGATGACCTACTTTCATTATATAATGTCATATCAAAATAATTGAGAATAAAAACCATTAGTACTGTTATGACAGAAAAAAACCCGTGAAAATTTCAATATAAATAATGGTCGGATGATTATTTACGAAATAAGTAAACTACATTATGATGAATTTTATTTTCATTTTCATTTATTTACATTCATTTCAACGAAACAGAATTTGCTCATCTTTTTTACTTCAGTGAATTTTTCCGAGTTAAATTCAAAAGTAATTGCGAAATTATCATTCGCAAAGAGCCTGCAGTTAATAAAATGAAATTTATTTCAATTACTTTAGTGGGATGAAAATCTATATATTTTACAAATGAATGAATTTCCTCCGTTTCTGCGATGTATGTATACACACACATTTTATTTATTTCTTTACTTTCTCACAGGTCTTGGTGTTCGCAACCGCAAACGGTCTTGGACGCTCCGTAAATCACAGGAAAAACCTTAAACTACACCCTTGAGACCTCGTCGCATAAGCAGGAATCCGCGTTTACTCCATTAGACCGAAGTACCAAAAGGATTTCGCTTGAGATACAGCATCGAAATTCTGAAAACCCCGTGTCCCCAATGATATAAGACTTCAAAGAAATCCATTCGTTTATGCGTTTTCTTTTACTTTTTATTTTATTTCCGTTTCTTATATACGCGTTTTTCTCAGAAGATTTCTCTTCTTTTCGATGTTTCTCCAAAGAACTTTGCTTTCCTTCTCGTACCTAACTCGAAAATCCCTACTTCACATAAATCCTCAGGAAATATCATTATGGTTTTTCTGTTGAAAAACATCGGTTCATAAATATTGCTAAATGAATAATGGGTGGAACTTTGAACATGAACATTATATAATAAAATTACACCATCATTCTTCTTCACTTTGCAAATTAAAAGTGTCTAATACTAAGTACAATGAAACCTCTGTTTTGCGGACACCGGCGGGAAAAAAATATGCGTTAGTAAAAAAGGAGTGGCTGTTAATCAGGGGCTTCGAAATGCATATATTTATTATACCAAGGGAAATTATCATTTGGCCGTAAAAGATGGGTGAGGGATGCATCTGAGGGATGTCTGTTAAGAGGGTTTATACTGTAATACAATCAAAATCCGAAAAAAATTTTCGCTGGTTCTTCATCAACTTTTCTCAGAAATGGGCTTTGAGAGAATTGATTTCTTGAGTATGTTTACATTGGAAAACGTAGTTATCGAAGGGATATGATTGAAGTGTTTACAATTTTAAACGGAATTTTTAAAATGAACCATGAGTTTTTAATACACCGCCAATCAACGGCTTCGTCAGGGGACACCAATAACGATTGGTAAGAGCCAGTTATAGGTTGTGGTGCCACAGAGAGATTTTTCTAATAGGCCTGTGAATAAATGGAATAGCTTACTTGCGGGGGTCGTGAATTCTAACACGATGGACACATATAAAAAGAAATATGATACATATTGGGATAAATCGGGAAGATATCCATACTTAGAGTAAGACAACCATAATTTTTTATGGGCAGTATATTTATAATATCAAAATTATTGGCATTTTGCTGCTCTTATTGGGTTGCTGAATTTTTGATTAGTTTAGCTATTTATTCGACATCCATATATTTTATGGGCATCTGTTTTCAGCCAACTGATTGGGCATTTTGTCTGCTGTGGTCTTTGTTTTTTATTCATCAAGTATTAATTTCATAAATAATTCAATAAATTTTTATTCCTATCAATAATTTCAAAATTACATATTTCGATAAGTATGAAATAATTTATACTAGTTGTTGAAATATTTTCCTTCAATAATTCTTAAGAAGATCCGGGACCTTCAAATCATGAAAATGACGAAATATTTTTTATTACGCAGAAAAATAGCCAAATTTGCGTGAAATATTTTTCAACAAACCGCAAAAACATGAAGTCTGTTCGTTAGTTATTTTTCTACTGCTAATTATAAAAAAATCATGTCTACGGGGAATAATATCTCCATTCCTAATTTTCTTCGTGTTTGTTTTTCGTCGGTTATTCAAATACAGATATTCAAAATGTCCCTTGCGAACCAAATTCCATTCAATAAAAAATACTGCCGTTTGGTACGATTATTTTTGTCTTTATTTTCTGTTTCTGATACCGTTGGACACATCCTAAAATGCATGCTTATGAATGTTTGTGTGTATCTTTGTTAACACGATAAAAAATATGAATAGATTTCATCAAAATAGTAAACGCAAGGGAGAGAGAAAGAGAAATATAGCTTATTTCAGTTTCGCATTTGTTGTTGAATAAATTATTCATTAAACATAATAATTTTCCAAATAATTTCATTAGTTTCACAAAAACGCATTTATTGTGCGTGATTACGCTATTTTAAAATACATTAGCTGAAAATATTAAAGAATTATAATCTTCATTTTTATCGTCCCACCCCTGCCCCATTAAGTTATTTATTATTTATATAGTTGTTAGCACTTCTGTAAATTCTATAATTTTTGGGGAGCCTTTTCGGATGCAGACTTTTTCTTTCCAAAATTAGCATATAAAACCAAGCCCCCTCTCTCTTTCAGTGTTTCAACCCGGGCCCCACGAACTTGTTGAACACGCCACGTAGCGAAACAAATAACGTTACTGGCAAATAAGGAAAACGTCTCACAGTTCTAAATCTGAAGAACTGTACTTAATTTACCATTTTTCCATTTAATCGACTTTTAATATTAAGGTGTGCCACGACCCTTGAAGTAGAATTTTCAAAAATTACTTGAAAAAATATTTCACTCACTTGCAAATAAAATACTAAGAATTTCGTGTCAGTCGTTCTACTCATTCTTTCTAAATAAAAAATATAAAGCAGTTATGAATATAGCGTAAATGTATAAGAAACTACTGCACCAAAATTCCTGAAATTATGCAGACATGTTTGTTCCACACGTTTTTTTGGAAAAGAGTTGGCGTTCAATGAAAATAGCTTCGAGGGCTACAGTTAACATACGGGGCATAAGTTCAAGACCCCTGCTCTAAAATCATATTTTGCGAACAAAAAGATCATGGCGATTATTTTGATAAATATTTTTTATAAAATCTCGCACGAAAAATATATAACACAGGAGATAAATAGCAGAGAGGCACCCGTGGTCTCCATTCTGAGAAGTAACTTATTAGAAACCAACACGGCTTAACAATATATAACATTTAATAAATTTAAGTTGTACTTCAGTTATGGTAGCACAAACACGAAATTTCATCTCTTTAGAAACTGTCACAGAAACAAATCTTTTTCCAATAAGATTTTCTTTTTTTGCTTCCCTCCCCCTCACGTATTATTGATTAAATCACATGGAATGAATTGAAAACAGAATCAATAATAAAACAAGAACAGAAACACCAAACAAAATATCGCTATCTTTCTTTCTTGACAGGAGTTGATAACCCAGAGGAAAATCTTTTCTCGAGCACGAATTTGGGGGAAAAAATAATAAATTACATATAACAAAAAAAAGTAGGATATTTTTTTTTTATATCCGTAAAATAAATGTCGCTTTGATTGAGCGTGTTTAACTCCAGTTCCGGAGATTTCCGTGAGAAAACAAGGAACAGCCATTTCTAAGATCGGTAACGACTCCACGCCAGAAATCGAAAAAAAAAGGAAACCTCGGCGACTTTGTGAACAAAAATCGAAACCGCACAACGAAGGTATGATAGTATAAAAGCAAAATATAAGAGGCAAAAAGAACATTCCAGTATATATCTTCTCGAACAAAAAAATCAATATATACGTGCAAAGTGCGGTTCTTTTTATTCTTCAAAAAATAACTTGCAATTTTTTTTTTTTTTATTCTATAGAATGAATTGCTTTCTTTGATTTACTCCAAATAGAAATAAAATAAAAAAAATCGGTGAGGCATGTTCAACATGAAGAAAAGAAGTAATTCCGCCATTATACGAGAACACTTACAATCGTTTTCCATTTGGTATGAACATTAAACATTATCTTTATAATCTTCATGAAGTAACGCGTAACGAATGTTGATCTTTCATCGATATGTTATAGTAAATGTGATAAATTCGATTGTTATACGTAATAATCGGTTATTATGCATAATCATCGAGCATTTTAGTGAGTTTGATAAATTTTCTTAAATTTATCACTTTTATCGGTTGTTATGTATAGTACCCCAAGCATCGGTGGTAAATTTAATAAATGCTAAAAAGTTATCGCTGTTACTGGTGATCATGCATAATACCCAAACGTCGCATCGCTGGTAAACATGATACATCGTACTATATGAGAAACTATACATGATAATTCGTACATGCGTTGTATCATTATGTCGGGGTACGATCGTAAAATTTGTTAACATTGTATCGGGATCCGACTGCATTCATCACGCATACTAAACTCATTTGGATTTTTTTTTTCACATTTCATGATATTCACCAATTACACTAGGACATTATGCATAATCACAGATAGAAAAGATAAATTTCAAGTATTTTACAAATTTACCAGTGGCACTTGGTAATTATGCATAATATCCGGTAAAACTGCTAGTTTTTAGTATTTATCAAATATACCAATGGCTCTTGGGTAGTATGCATATTCGCCGGTAAATGTGATTTATCAAATTTACCAAGACGATTGGGTAGTATGCATATTCGCCGGTAAATGTGATTTATCAAACTTACCAAGACGATTGGTAAGTATGCATAATTACCGATTTATCACATCTGCTGTAACAAATACGTATGGAATGTTATACTTTGATTCTTCCGTAAGTAAATCATGTCGTCATTTTACTTCCATATAGTGTCGCTTCCCGACTTATGAACAAGAGCCATTCTGGTCATTGTTGATTCATTTATAAGTCTAAATTCCACCAATTCGAGGCTAATTCTCGTACACAGGTAGGCAGGTATGGTTAAAACGTTTTTGCCAAATATCGCCGAAGATTAACTTATTATTCGTCAAGAGCATTAAATGTTTTGGTTCTCACTCGAAAAATCTCAAAACAAAATTTCCATACGTCGGGCAGTGGCAGCATATTTTATTTTAAGCGACAGAAACTCTTTGAATTTTCGTGGTCGTTCTGCTTATCATTGACCACGTTCCAACGTCTTACGGGTTCACTAAGGTCAAAACGCTTGTTCGGTGTCTTTGGGTCCTCTGCTGGTTCGTTCGAGTAGCCTTTATTGAAAGCTGAAGTTGGAATGGATTTATAGGTAGTTCAAATTTTAGAATAAGTCGAAGTGCTTTGGAATCATAACTGCACAGCATCCACGTGAGTCTTCTGGTTCGCATTTATTCAGCAAATCAGTCGTGAACTTCGTCATGCGCGAGAATGCATTGTGATACACATTGAGAGCCCCATCTGTGAAGTCGGCGTTTCGGAATTTTCCTGCCCAATCTTGCACAAGATATTTCAATAGTATGCTGCCGTTCTACTTATAGACTGCAAGTTGGATCTGCAGATCGGATTCTCCCTAACCCGATAATACATCAATAGCGACTATGGATGCTTGCCTTTCGATGTCGAATATTTCTGTGTACGAAGTTGTGATGGTGAGGTAGATCTCTTTCAGCGGTATTTATAAAATTGTTCAATACAAAATGACGTAAATAGACGTAAGAAAGAACCCAAACCTCGCTTTCCTAATAATGCGGCAACTATTGCATAAGTTTGAAAAAGGCATCGTATTACGTTATTATATGGAACGGTGTCATGGACATTCATATGAAAGCAATCGGACTCAAAGTCTTTACTCAGAGACAAAATCACGCGTGTTAACAGAAAAATCACTAATTTTGTCTATAGACAGTCCTGAATGAATCACAAGATGGTCTATCGACTTTGACATGCGTCCACAACCTACATTCATTCTATCACATAGACCTGCGATTTCGGTCTACGGAAAAGTTTCAGAACATCCGATTTATTTGTTTAACTATCCATATACAATTACGGAACATCGTCTATAGACATGTATTGCGTGATTTTGTCAATGAGTGTGGATACGCAGTTAAACTGAATCCAATACTGCAGCATACTCCACACTCATAGACACAAAATCGGACGACTGTGAACAAATAAGTCAGCAAAGTTTGTCAGTAGACAGTCGTCAACTAATCCCAAGACGGCCAATCACTTTGACACGTGTCTACACCTACAGATAAACCACAACATACATCCGAGATAGATTGGAAATAACATAGATCTTCGGTGTCGGTCTATGAAAAATCACACCACACCCAATTTGTTGCACGACTGTCTATAGATACTAATGGGACATTGTTTATAAACAAATATTTGCAAGATGTTGTCTATGCGTGTGGACGCAATGCGGACCAAAATCTAGTCTATGGTCCATCACCTCGGATTGACACCTGAGAAATGTTGCGCAATATTTTTTAGGTGTTGGAGAGCGACAAAATCGATAAGCCGTCTTGCGAGTTGTTTGTGACTGCCCGTAGACAAAATTCGTTCTTTGTGTGTAGACAGTTGCATGATTTTGTCCACATTTTTTTAAATGCCATGATATGCATTATTTCATCTTCATACATTCTAATGCACGATAAGTATGAAACATACCTCAGGTCGTAGCACTAGGTCACTTATCGCCCCTTTTTCTACAAAATTGGAAATCATAACCAAATTATTAATTTTTTTTTGTTTCTTACATAACTCCGATAAAGAGATGTTTTTCATTGATATTTTAGTGATTTTAGTTCGAAGTAAGTTCTGAATTGAATGGATGAAGATCGATCTTTGCTCTGATACGTGCCCGGCGTAATACGTGTTACGTACATCACTGCTTGATGCTTTCTTCTTTTTTTGCATTTCGCCCCTTTGTTCTTCATTCGTGTGTTAGAGGTCCTTCGCTTTCTTATTAAGAGGCGTGAAGTTCTCAAAAGCTCCCGTTTTGGACGTGACGCCGTACCTATTACGTGACTAAACCCCCTTACCAGAACCCTCAGGCAAGCGCCTGGTTCGGTTTGATAACGAATCCACATTCGTGCTCTGGGTTTTCTGGGTGATTTAACTTGAGTTCTGTTTCTCCGGCGAGTGGGCAGAAGAGTGCGAGAGAAAACTTGTAGTTAATTTGAGCAGAAGATTTCTCGGTTGCTTTCTTGTTGAATAGAGAGGATGGCGGGATGAGAGAGAGAGAAAAGGGTGTTTATTTCGTGTCCGATATGCCTACGCAAATCGGTCACGTGGAAATATTAGCAGTCTCTCTCTCACACACGCGTCAGAGAAACGGATATAAGTAATCTGATGAGTACACGCACTTCATGATTCATATTCCCAAACATTTTTCTCTACATCGCACTTTTAATTGGTGTATTCGAAAAATTTCATCTATAATCCGCTAACCTTCAATTGCATCCAAAAAAAATATCATAAGTGTCTGTTTTCTCTCTATTCAAGTACTTTTGAAGTTACTGACTTTAGTTTTTTGGTGATAAGATAACTTGTGTTCAAAGTATTAATAAAGTGCATGATTCGACATTTAGATGCCCAAAGATGGCGTTACGTCATGTGGAGGGATTTAATTAAGATGATAAAGGATCACGGAAAATAAATAAGAACGAAGTTCCATTATTTAACTGGTTTTTTTTTTCAATTTTAAATTGAAAACTTATCGGAATATATGCATCGTTCTAATTCATTGCCAAAACTCTGAACGTAAAAGAGTTAAACTGCCCTTACTTAAAGAAAAGCAATCTGTATTTATGTTTTATAACTTCTAAGCAAATTAATTTTGATTTTTCTAAAGTTTTATGCGCACGCTTATTGGTTAGTTGCGATGTTGTGAAGACCGGCATTGCATCAATACAAATTATAATGGAATAGATAGTTTAGCCTAGATTGTCAGACTTCCGAAGCTGATTCTCAACTTATAGCATCCCTCTGATATACATTATGTATCTAGTCAACGAACAAGTATTCACGTTGTATAGAAATATGTAAATCACAACTTTTTATGTAAGACGTCAACAAGAAAGAAAAAACACCATTTATATACCAAGAAGAAAAATTGCGGATAATTTATTCAAAGAGACACCAAACGCATTTGTAGTTGTTGTTGGGAAAATAATGTTAAGAAAAGATTATATTAAAAAAAAGAGGAAGAAGAAGAATGTGTAAAGCACGGTCGGGCGGCTGGAAATGATACAGGGTGGAAGTAAAAAAAATGCGTGTGTGTTGTACGTGTAAGATATGAGCAAAAACAAATCACAAGAAAAGCGTCAGCCATAATTTCCCTCCTTGACATCAAAGATAAGCTGGTTTAACAAATGGTAAAGCTTTGCATGTTCCTAAAGTTCTCCCAAATGGACGCAAACGTATATCAGAGGCATATATTATTCCTCTGCAAGCCGTAACCTTGCTGTTGTTGCGTGTTTCGAATTATCCTCATCACCACCATCATCATCATCAGCAGCAGCCCTTTTGTGGAACGTGGTTGTTTCAACATGAATCGTTCTCTCTCTTGCCATACTTATGTTTCAGGTACTTCTTTCTAATTAGGCTCCTCACACTCGGAAAACCTTCCACGAGAAAGGTTTGTTCGCTATTTATGACAAGTTCGCGTTCCTCCCTGTGGAGTTGAAGATGCGAAACTGGATTCGGATACGCTCTGAGAAGAATTTCGAAAGAAAATCTAGTCACGGAACGTTTCTCCAGAGTTCAAAGTCCTTCTCTTTCTCTCTCTCTACCCCCCCCCCCTCCTTCGAATTAATACCGTGTCTTGAAATTGTCATAATTTCGTATGTCACAAAGGAATCAACATCAAAATGCGTTTAAGAGATCTTCCTTTGAATGTGGCAGCAATTATAATAATGAAAGAATCATTTTTACCGAATGTTTCATCTGGCTTTCTTTGGATCATGGTTTTCTGTTTGTGTAAACCTTTCTTTAGGTACACCATCCACGAAGATCTCTGAATCACATAAATCTTCCTTAGTGATATGGATTCCTGACATAAGTTTGCGGAATTCTCTCCTCAAAACAATTTCCAAGCTAGCAGAAAAAAACTGGTGGCAATTTTATGCTAATTATATAGCACAGTCACCTATACATGCCTTCTTCACTGCGTAACAGTACTGGTTGGTCATATTTCCATTCAGCAATTTACGATCGCGTCGGGTCGAAAATTGTTTTCTATACAGATAGATAGATAGAACCGCTCACAACCCCGGACTAATGCAAAGCACCTTACTTCCGTTACCTCAAAAGAGGCAGAGTTGTGTCAGAAAAGTAAGCAAAGATTTATAGTGGTGGCTCCTCTTGTCCCGTTCTAGGTTGTCGTTTAGCGCAGGTCATTCACCGATCCTCAAGGACGCCCCCAGCGCCAAGAGGTGATCAACGAGTGCTGTATGCGAGATTTCTAGATTAATAATTTTTATTGAGCAGAGTGGCCTAAATCTATATATATACAATATTTCGAAGTCATGATATCACTATATGGATAACTGTTGAAACCACTAATCAATTTACTTTAATTGTCTTTGTCGAAAGCGGCTCTATGTTATTCAATAAAATTTTCGGACACATTCATCCTTCGGCAACACTTCGATATCTCTCTGAGAGATAAGAAGTGGGGTGTGTCTGGTCCTTTAATATTTAATATAAAAACAACACGTTTCCCATCCAAGCTCACAGATCCTCCATGAAGTCTCTCCGAGGAACCATGATTAAGAGAGAGAGAGGGGGGGGCGAGAGAGAGAGGCACTGCTTTTGTCTAAGTAAAAGTGGACAGAAATGGAGAAAGGAGGGCAAAGACACCCGTTTTTTTAAAATTTAAGTAGGCAAAGCAAAAACTAATAACTCTTACTTGAAAAAAAAAAAAACTTTGTTATGAAACTATGAAATTTCTCACTGGTGAGGGTACACCCCTGAAAAAAGTACAGGGGGGACATCATAATTTCAGATATGCTTTGGTGGGGCATGGGTTTAAAAAAAAGTTATGAAACACTGCTCTAAAGTCATAAGCAGGATGCTACTAAGTATCAGGCTGATATATATTTCCATGAATTTCGTCTAGTTTTTCTTTTTGATTTTCTTTTTATTATACACATAAATCATTTATATGTATTTATCTATACATATAATATAAACAAAATGATTTTGAAGGAAAAAATAAAAATGGAACTGACATTATCAGTTTGATTATCCACACACATAAAATTACCCTTTAAGAGCAAAATAAATTCCAGAGCAATAATTGTCGCTAGCATTTTTGCAGTATCTTATCTACGCTTTCATGCCCACCCTCTCAAGTTCTAGCAAAGTCAGCGTATATTCTGGCACGCCTAGATGAACGTATTTAATTAAAACGTGAAGACCTTAAACTGATGAATGAAGGGACGAAAAAAAAATTCTGAATAAGAAAGAGATATGAGAATTCTCTCTGCGAATAAAATTGCTAGGAGCTTTAATAAATGGACAAGTGATTTTCACGCTTCTTAAGCAATTATTTTCGTCCATTTCTTTGAAGAGATATCAACACACAGATTGCGCTAGAGTTAAGTCATACACATATACACTCTCTCTCACACACACACACACATATATACGATCCCGAGTTCCAGACAATCAATACAATGCTTGGTATTCATTTCCGCCATCTGCTGCACATTGGCGGTCACCGCCATTCCCTTTTACGCCACTGCCCGGGCTCCTATATCTTCTAGAAATCCCAGAGTTCATTACGTCTAACGAAGCAGATAAATTTCTCACGGGAGGAAATCATCACTAAAATCTGGAAGAAGTAATAGAAGAAAATATATATGTGTGATGAAAACAAAAATAAAAAAAGATTTATCTTATGACCTTAATTAAAAGTGATGTTTACTTTTCCGGAGAATGCGGTGCCATGATTTTCATAGTTCATATTCTCGAATAGATTTTTGTTTGACCGATCAGTTTTGCTGATTCGAATAAACTGCGGGTGGAACTGTAGGTAAATCTAAGAGAGTGTTTGTTTGAGCATCGGTTGTTTTAATTTTCATTTTATTTATTCATTTACTTATTACTATTATTATTTGTACATACTATTTTACATACTATTATCGAGTTTACCATTTGGACGCGTAATTGTTTTGATGAAACAATTTTTTCGTAACTGTGATAAATCTTGATGAAAATAATAATGAATTTTTTCGATTTTCAAGACACATAAACGATTCATGTCAAATTCAAATTTATGTAACATAAAACTATTCTGAAAAATCCACAATGCAAAGTTAGAAATTAATGTGATTATTTATAAGAGAGGGAAAGTTATATATTCAACTACCATACAATTTGATGAGTATTGTTCCGGATAATGTCTCTCATAAGCACTCGGGATGACAAAGCACGAAGCAATTTGAAGGACAACACCCATCAAAGATAAATATTTCAACCCTACAGTTGTCGTGCATCCATTTTGTGATCTGTAACGATTTTCAATCAGTTACATTGATTTCGAGTTATTTTATCATGCGAGCAAACTGTTTTTAATGCATTTTCCTACTATATTTGTCATAATTTATATTATATTGTAATATTTATAAAAACTACAAATTTTTAAAAATTCGTGAATCTAGTCATCCAAAACCTAGAAGTTTCACTGCTATAATAAATATTGTTTTACCAATAGAAGTGGAAAGTCGTTGCAGTTGAAATAGCTCTGAAGGAATGATTTCGATCTGGTCAATGGTACATAGGGCAACCGAAGTGATTTTTCAACGGTACCTCTTCCCGTTTAAGCAAAGAAAAATTTATTTGTGTTTGTTTAAAAATGAATAGAGATTCTCATTCTTCGCTCCATCTTCCGCTTTATTTAATTATACAAATAGAAATAGAAAGGCCACAACGGACAAAAATTGCCTAACGAGTTGGCTGAAAAAAGATGTTCATAAAAATATGGATGTCAAATATAACCAAAATACAGCAATCCAATAAAAAGGATATATGTATCACGAAAAAATCTAATAACGAATATTATATCATACGCCACGCATAAAAAAATATTATGGTTGCGTTATATGAATACGAGTAGCTTCTCGATTGAAATCACGATGTTTATCATACTTCTGTTTAAACGTGTCAATTATGTTATAATTTGCGACCCCCGGAGGTGTAAGCTATTTCATTTATTAACAACCCTATTGAAAAACAATTTCCAGTGACACCACAACCTGGAATTGTGTCTTATCAAACGATACTGTTGTCCCCTTGCCTTAATGGTGTAACTCATGGTAAATTCTATCCAGCCAGTTGAGAATTTTAAAATTAAATTCTTTCATAGCAGAAATATAGGAGAAATATCTCCTTTGTGTGTGTGTGTGTGTACGCGTGTGTGTATTCGTTCGTAAATACACTGAATGATTAACCATAAAAAAATACTAGAGTTTGATTTCTGGTTAGCAGCACAATGGAGTGGTTAGATTACGATTTGCGTTTAAATACGATAAAAATGGCAGGGTAAATCGATTAGCTATCCATACTTAGAATAGGACAACCACATAAGTATTCTTTATTGGCATTGCACAATATTTCATAGTGTATATATATATTTTTAATTGCATTTTTAATTGCGTTACGGTATTTTAGTGACATCCATACATGTGACATCCATATTTGTTATGGGCACCTTTTTCTCAGCCACCTCGTTGGATATTTTGCCTGTTGTGGCGTTGTATTTGTATTTGTACAGATTCGATATATCTCCATTATGTGAAGCATCAACACATGAATACAACCTGCAAGCAACGGAAAAAAAATACTAGTTTACACCCCACTTTTCAGACATTTCTCACTTTCGAATTTTAAGATAGGATTTCTTTAGAATCTAAAAATTTAAATTAAGTGTAAAATTTCCTCGCTCCAGCGGAATTATTTTCAACCGTGTAGAAATAAGGAACATTGACTAAACTCAGCGTTGCTTGTATTAATGAGAATACCTTTACGCAATCATGATTTTTTTTTGAAAAAATAAAGTTTTATATATACATACTCTTATCTACAATCAATATTTTATTTTTATTTTATTTTATTTCTTTATCACAGTATCTAGTTCTGAAGTGAGTAAGTACAAAGTTTTCAGGAAATTTTCACACTTTTATTCGAAGAATACTCAAAATAAAAAGTAAGCATTGTTAAAATCGATTTTTTTTTTCTTTGCAAGAAAGAAGAATAAAATATGTTGGATAGGAAGAAAGAAGACGATAGGAGAGCAATGTGCGTATCCGAATGCCGGCTATTCAATTTCTTACAAAAGCATCCCCCCCCCCCCATTTTCCTTGAGAAGCGTATCCCATTTTCCGGGAGGACCCTATGCCAAGCGTGTATCCTTCTTTGCCTCTGCTCCTTATTTCGAGAGAGTTCTTGCCTATATCAGTCCATTGCGCGTTCCAACCATTAGAAGAGGCTCCTTCAAACACGCTTCAAAGGAGCTAAATACGCATAATAGTTCCCCTTCCACACTCTTTTTCTCGGTATATACAGTATGCATTCAGCAAGATGGGTGGAAGGTTTTCCCTCGGGCACCCATCTTTGCTTCCCGATCTCTCTCTAACTCTTTATTTATTTATTTATTTATTTTATTATCCGTTATTCCTTGAGTTTTGCGGCCGAAGACTCTCAAAGAATTCTCACCTGTAGGCAAGAGAACAGCGGAATCGACTTCAATACAATTATCATTGAGACGATACCTCACTACACTGCTATTTAAAAGTTGCTGATGATGATCATATTCAGGATTTGATTGTGGAAATGAAATTTTGTTTTCAAGAAAACATATAAAAAAAATCTTTTGAAATTATTGCGGTTTTTCATAAGACAATACTTACAGTTTATTAATATTATCTTTTATTTAAACAAATCCAATTTATAATATACAAATACAAACATAAATTACACAAATTCACACATGTATTACATGCACTATGTTACCCCCAAGGGAATATTTGGCATATTTGAAAAAAAATGTTGAGAAAAAACTGTTAAAGATGGAGACGAACGTTTTAAATTATTAAAAAAAACAAGGTTTCAAAATATTTTTTTACATCCATTCATTTTACTATCATTCTTTGTGTAATACTCATAATACCCATTTTATACCCCGTTTCAAATAACGTGGCGAGAAATGATTTACAGGGTGATTCAAAACTCAAAGTACAAACTTTTAGGGGAAATGAAAACACAAAATTAAACAGAATCACATAGGAATGTATGATTGGAAACTCCAACCTAATCAGCTAGAGGATAAACGAAGACGCAGAAATGGCAAGCCAATAATGGGTGGGAAAACTCTTTATTTAGCGATACTTTACACGAGGACAGTGCGAGTCTGCACGTTTAATTCTTACCATCCACAGTTATGTGCAATTCTTTTGTTTTATTTTTTTTTGTGATACAAATCCTATGTGATTCTGTTTTCTGTTTTATACCTCTCCTACAAGTTTGAACGTTGAGTTTTGAATCACCCTGTATAAAAGTGGGTTTCCAAACATTTTAACTCGTGGAGAATTTTTTGGTGATAAGGTCATCGAGGGGCACTAACGTTCACAGGGACGCCGGAAATCACGCTCACCTGTGCGTGCGACTAAATCTAGTTTGAATAAATGTCATGATCATAAGACAAGATATCAACAAAAATGCCACGTTTTTGGAAAACGCAAGGAATTTGATTATATATATCCTGAACTTAATTTCTCTATTTTCACCTATAGGTATTGGGTATACTGCAAGAAAAGGTAGAGATATCGCATGTGTTACCCTGCTATATCCAATGGCTACAGATAGACTTCTTCAGTGACGTCAAAGCTTCTTGCGGGGGCCTTCTGCTATAGACGGTGTTGGCTCAACCCGGGAAGAAAAAACTCCAAAAATTTATCACCTATAGGATAATGCCATCTGTGAGTGAAATTCTGAACTGTTTTTATAAATGATTGGAAGACAAAAAAAAAACACGCTAGGCTATGATAATTACATTTTAGTATGCAAATATAGTTTTTATTAGTCAAGGTGGATTTGTTATTAATTATTCAAATGTATTCAGGATTTTTCACCCAAACCTGATCTGAAATTTTTAAACCACATGTTTTTGGTACTTCAACTGTGAAAGTTTTGGAAAATTTAACAGATTTTTTTTTTCTAATTTGATTGCAAGTTTTTGCTAATTCAACTTCCATCTTTTGATAATCCGCATGTATGAATGGGGGGATATGCAGTCGAAGGCCTCTTGGCCAATGATTCTCTGACCGCATCATTGCATTCACCGAATTACCATCAACTAAAGTACAACCATTATATCTCTCTCTGATAGCTTTTTTATATTTTCTTTACGACATTGGACTACACACAAAACATAAATAAATGAAAAAAAGCGCTACCAATCGTGTAATAATGGGAAGTATGCAATGTGTGAAATCGAAATATCGCGCGAAATTCCTTTCTTCCCCGCTGCATTCGTATTCGAAGAATAGCCACTCACTCTCAAAATTCACTTTCTGTCCAGAAATTTCCAACGAAAATTCCATTTCCAAGTACATTTGTTTCAGCCAAAACCATTAGTCGCTTATTTTCCACAGTCCACATGAACTCGGACGCGAATTCCCCCCGAGTATTATGTGTGAGAAAGATCTAGGGCGAGACAGCGCTAGCGAAGGCGTGAGAGCCGACAGCTGTTGCTTAAAGCACTGCCAGCGTGCCTTCGGGCAATTTGCATTTCTGAATTCTTTAATGGACGTATAATTGTTAGAAAGTT
Source organism: Pholcus phalangioides (assembly GCF_987345545.1). Classification (NCBI taxonomy): domain Eukaryota; kingdom Metazoa; phylum Arthropoda; class Arachnida; order Araneae; family Pholcidae; genus Pholcus; species Pholcus phalangioides. Next base: position 57,428,023 of record NW_028301608.1, on the reverse strand, counting down.
ACAAAGTGTAATTCTTGGCAAATGCCTAGAATTCGGGGAGCAGCATTCCATCAAACTATTAAAGCAGAGGGGAGGGGGGAGAAACTCGGGGGATATTTTCTCATATCCTAGAAAGGGGTAACGTTATATTCCCGGAAGATGGGATGAGGAAAATTAAAATCGACTGGCTGTGTCCGTCTGTGTTTATAAGAGAAGAGCTAGATGTTTGTACTGTATATGGATACTGCTTTAGTATAACATGCTAGCGTATGGAAGTACAAAAGTGCAGCTGTATGTTGAATTTTAGATTTATAAATGCTTGCCTAGAATTATTATGGAAGTTTTCTTTCACGTACAATTTAAATGGAGTTCAATGTTTGTTTAGGTATTCGCAGTTGGGATCGTGAGATGTTTACACATACAGATGTTTGCTTTTTTGGGTGGTTAATTGAAGATGCGATCAAGTTAACGATTTTTCAGGTCGAATTGCAAGTATCATTAGACAAGATAAATGGAGGTCGAGTTCGTGTGTCAAGATACACATGCCAAATGGATAATTTAACTTAGACTTAAATAAAGAGGGGGGGGGGGGTTGAAAATTTCGCCATGGTAATGAAATATTCTTGAAGATCTACACATTTCTATTGTGATATTTTACGTATATACTAAATAAGAGGCCTGTGAAAAGTGACAAGTGGAAAGAAAATAGCAGGCCGAGAAAATTTACATACGAGACTCTGATAAACAACAAACCAATATAGAGTCGATGTTCCTTAAAATGACCCCCATTGTTGCACGAAAAACGGGCGTTATAATGAGAAGGGGTGTTGTATCAAAAGTTCGGAGAAATGTTGTTTTTTAGGAGAATTTCATATATGGTCGGGCGGAATAAAATAAAGTATTACTCATTTTCACTTGTAATATAAGCAATTGAAATAAAAATGCATCAGGTAAGAAAATACATAATACAATTGTAATAATTATATATGCATATAAAATTACGCGCCCACAGCTGCATACAAAATTGTCTAATATCGTAGATCAACGTCAAACACAATTTTGGTAAAAAGGAAAAAAAAACACGGATATAATTAATTTCTTTTTAAAATTGATTCGGCGAACAGCTTTATTCTGGATTGAGTTGCATCATCTTTGCGGATCGTAATATTGGATGAAAAATATAGTATGAACCGAAAAAAAATTGTACCGGTCGTTGTAATAACGTATGTTCTTTATAAAGAGAGTCGACTGTATCTTAATTTTAATAATGAAATAATTGTTTTATTTTATGAATGTGTATTACAGTAGAACCTCTCGATAACGGACACCCACGGGACCAAAACTTTTGTCCGCTAACGGGGAGTGTCCGCTATTGGGGAGGTACGATATACACTGAAACCTCGTTTATACGACTTTCACATTTATAGTGCGTTTGATTCAGTCACAATTGGTTCGTATATGTTAGTGTGTGTAAAAGTGATACACCGGTGGTGGTGGTTATTATATACATGCATAATCATCAATCGTCTCGATAAAGAAATTTTGATCAAATTTCACTACATTTATCACTTTCACCGGCGATAATTCCCAAATAAAGTTGGAAAGTCTGTTGAATTAAAAAAAAGTATAAACTTTTTTCCTCTTCATTAAACCAATTAATTATTTTCACCCGTACATGATACGTGCACCACACATATTTTGCAATAAAAATAAATTAAAATAAGTGTGAAGAAGAAATACATTCATAACAATATTATCAATCTTGTAATGTTAGTTTTTTTCACACGTATCAACATGTGCAAACAAAAGTAACATTACCATTAGGAATCGTCATCCTGGACCATGTTCAGTTTACAAAGTAATTAATTGATTTATTACCGTATTTATACAAATACGAGTTCGGGATTATTCATAATCACCGTTGAATATGGTAAATTCCCGATTATGAACAAAAATTCGCAAATTAGAGTTCCGGAAAAAAAATTAGAGTTTGCCTGATTTTACTGTCCGCTATTGAGAGCGCCCGCTAACGGGGAGTGAAATGCATTAAAGCCCTATTCCACGGGATCAGGGATTAGAAAAGTGTCCGTTAACGGGAAGTGTTCGTTTTAAAGGGAGGTTTCACTATATCAGTTTAATTTATTCTTCTTTTCTACCGCATTCTTTATTTGCACTTAAATTATATATATACGGTAATTTTATATAATTACTGGGGAAAACAGTAAAGTGTACAGGTAGTTTTATTTTTTTGCTTTTATATTGCTTTTTTAGGCTCATATACTATCTTCCGTAATTGAAATATAGATGAAAAAAAGTACAACGAACGAAATTACATGCAACAGAAAAGCTTTATCTCTATAACGAGAGATTCTGGAAATAATCGTATTAAAGTAACTTTGAATAAATTTTATTTCATCGATTTTTTTAGCCCAATAATAACGCAGTTTTATTTCAATCAGTTGTGGAAGTTCAGTGTAGTAGAAAAAATGCCAGCAGGGAAATGGAAAATTTAGAAAATCAAGTAAGTTTTTTTTTCTAATTGTCGTCAGGTACTCAATGTGCATAACTTTGCACTATAAAACTGCACAACGCCTAAGAAAAATTCATGAATATTTAATGAAGTTGTAATGTTGTTGAACTAAAAATGCCGAAAGATCTGTGATAATTTTTATTTGCTGAGATTAGCATCGGAAAATCAAATTACAATATTTTATTACTTTATTCATTATCATCTATGCTCTCGGTAGGAAATTAACCAACTTGTTGTGGTGGAAAATGAATGTAAATACTGTATATATTATTTATGTATTTTTATACAGGGTGTCTGGAAAAGGACACTCTAACTATAGGATGCCCTTTGAATAATTTAAAAACGGTTGAGGGGGATATTGCGTGTTTTCAGATAGTTGTAAAATTTTGATCGCAATCGTTCTAGAGACTTGAAGATAGATAGATGACGCTGCGCTAGTACAATTCTATGTGCTTAGTGAGGTCTGTATTTTCCGAATTACGTATTTGGTGAATCGACATTTCATTGGGCCATGAGATTTGTATGTGTAGCGTAGTAGTATGTTTTTTTGCGGCTCTACAACATCAGTTTATGGAAACGTTGTAGAGCCGGACGAAAGCCTACTACTAGCGTACACATCAATCTGGGCCTGAATACCAATGGAATCAAAACAGCTGTGGTGTCTTCTGTCGTCGAAAACCCTAACTACTACACGATGACACATGATTTCGTTAAACCCGGTGATTAAAAATTAGGCAGTCTTGCTATACTACTAAACCGTACAACTTGCAAGCGATCCTCAGGAGAACTTTCAGCGAATTTGTACATGCCGGAATGCGTGTGTTCTGAGTCTATGTGTGACCCTAAAGTATTTATATTGTCAGAGGTATGCTTGTTTTGTGTTCTACTGGTACTGCCACCTGTGTCTTTCGTATTTTGAACTGTAAATGTTAGATGTCTTAATTTTAATGTAATTTAATTTCATTCTGTTGAAACTGTTGTCTCTGCAAAATGACTTATTAAAATAGGAGTTTCGATTAGGCTTTTTTTTTTGCATTCATGACTCGAAAAACCACACAAAATCAACTTCAGCAGATAACGGAATTCGAACCTGGATCATAGCAATGCGACTCCAGCTCAACGCTAACAGCGACATATGACAATTTCCCATTCCCATACGTTGTCTATTTCATTGGGGGCGTTGGACAGTATCACAAGCACACAAAAAAAACTAATTTTTTATCATTCCATTGACACGATATTCAAGTTTGAAGTTTGGGTGCACTTTTCAGGACACCCTTATGTGTAAATAGTATATCAAGTGTGTTCAACGCATGGTCCGACGAGCGTTTTTGGCAACGTGTGCAGTATAGCTCAGTGGCTTGCGGGCTATTATAAAATGCAAAATGTCACCGGCGCTGTTTCAGCGGTTGAGAGTGCCAGTGTAATGCGCTAATCAGCAGAAAGAATTTTACTATTTTTGAATTTTATTCAATCTGCAAAATAAGATACATTTTTTTTCCCTTCAAGATTAACGATAAATTGCTACACGACAAATGGCAAATACACCGATCAGTTGGCGATTCAATTCGCTCCGAAATTAATTCTGCATCACTAACCAGATATTGCGACACCCGTTTCGGTCTCGACATAGTCCAAACGTTACGTCACCACTAGAGGGAAGTTTGATTAAATATCTTCATCTTCCAGTAGGCGCTAGAAGGCACAGATATTTCGATACACGGGGATCAACAGAACACGAGGAGAGAGAGAGAGACAGGAATGCCGAGTAAAAGTTACACTTCATGATATTTCAATCAATTTAATTTGGTAACCAACTTTAAATTCACGCCATCGCAAACTGAGGCCGTTGGAAAAGCCTTTGAACCCTTAGGCGTGTGTCGAATGATTCCCGGACACCAATCTATTTACTATTTGTGACATGGTCCTGCTGACCTTTAGAGGCGGGAGGGCGCGCACACGCACACGCATACACGAGTACATGAGCTATTTATACTGAATAGCACCTTCCCTTCTCATGGACAACTCACTCTACCGCCTTCCTCCCTTCTCCCTTTACAGCCTTTCCTCTTTGAACGTTATGTGGCTGGACTTTGAGTGCACGGTGTCCGAATTCAATAAGCTGTCCGATTCTCATTAGAAGTGAAATTCCATAACACGTGCTGATCCATCACAACTTGTCAAGAACTCCAACCGGGGTGGGATTCAGGCTTATGGATTTGGCGTCCGAAATATTCATCAGACCATAACAAAAGCTGCCTCTGTGGATATATGGATTTATGATGGACTACTAGGTCCCCAGTGTTCCAAGGAATGTCAGAGGAATAACTGCCCTCTCTCTCGCTTCCTACCCATTTCTATCCCTCCTTTTCTCACAAGCTCCGTCCAACTTGCTTCCGTCAGCGATTTTCAAGTGCAAGAGTGATGGGAGACAAGTAATTTATAGTTGGCCTGAGATGGAGAAGCCTTTCGCTGGTATTGGCAATAGCGTGCACCTTTCGATTGCGCATGGATGTAATTTATTGAGGTTAATTTATGCGTTAAATATATTTACGTTTCAGCGATGTTTGGATTCGCAGAAAATTATTCTGCGTGGATACGAAGAGTATTCAGCGCAGGGTTCAGCAAACCGATTCCTCTCGGCTTCATCTCATTCAGTATATACTCTGTTAATTTGTTCGACACAGCTGCATGGATTAGAATATTGGTTAACAGAATTAAATCACGGCTATAGAGTTCTGATTAGGTTACGTTGGATCTGTTTTGTGAAACTAACGAGAAATAATATGAATTCAACTTGAAACGAAGAAATGAAGAATGAAACAATCAAATATAAGTTTATTATGTAGTATGTTGTGAAAAACAGTTCTCAAACTGAAGTGAATTTTAAAGCATTTCAATATTCATGCTAATATGCTAATATTAAAAAAAGAGTCAGTCACGGATGTAACTATGTAGTGGGGGGGGGGGGAGGGTGAGGTCCAGTTAAAAAAATCTAATTGTTTAAGTTAAGCTTAACATAAGGAACCCATGGAGCTAGAGGTACAGCGATGGAGATGTATCACCTCCTTCTGGGGAAAAATGGTAATAAATAGTTCTGTGGTGGCAAACCAGGGCTGAAAGAAGGAATGCCTATGTCAACTCTGCCATTGGGCTTATCCCGTTGCCGAGATATCTTCCTGGCAGAGAACTTTGGAATAATTAGTTGCGTACAGCTGAACATTTTTAGAACAGCCTAAAGCGAGGAATGGTTGCCTTGTTAGCCATGAGCGTGCGAAAATTTGAGTGAAATTGAGTAAAACTTTACAAGTGTAACTGATTTACCTTTGCTACTTATTATGGACCCCCTTATACACTTGAGGCACCCACATCTTTATCGTGCATGTTTTTGTTGCCATCTGCTCGGGGCCCTTCAATGAATAGTAGACCAAGTCTCTAAAACAAAAATGTTTTTTTTTAATAATTGAGTTTTACAGAGGTGGGAAGGCAAAATCATATTTGCTCCCCCCCCCCCCCCCCGCATCCTACAAAAATCCTACATTGGCATCCTTAAAAATAATTTCGATTAGGTGCGAATGTTCAACTTCTTTCTTGGGATCGTTAATCGTAAGGGCCCTCCAGACCCCCAAATTATAAAGACGTTTAATGCAATTCAGTGATGCAATATAATTTTTTTTCAATGACAACGTAGAATTCTTACAAAATTGTTGTCGTTATTTAGCCCTTCACGTACAGGGTATTGGCAACAAATTTTGATGATCTGTAGTTGGTTGAGGTAACCCGTTTTTGTTCTATTTCACTCTTAGATATAAATGTATAATAGAATTCTTTATTTGTGGGGGGGGGGGGAGGAATCATTAAACAAGAGTAGGCCTATAGAAAGAACGGGGAGGAGACAACTTCGATTCACAGGGTAGCAATGAAGCTTCGCTATGGTGAGAAAATAGGTAAGAAAAAACAGAGAGCTAGAATGAACTTCTTCCTTTTGCGTTAGGGATTGGCGCCCCCTGTTGAATTCAATTGGCAGTGGATATTTATCATGACAAAAAATAGGAATCAAGGAATTCATTTATTAAAACATCTCTGTATTCATCATTACAGTTAAAACTTCTATACATAAAAAATTGATTAATTTAAAATTTTATTTTCTGATTCCTAAATATAAGAAAACCTTTTCAACGGAAAGGGAAAAAAAGTCAGAACGTGTTATTCTCGAAACAATAACCATTGACTCGAAAGAGAATGAATCATAATTTATTTTGAAATCCTGATAAATGAAATATTAGATTAATTTTAAGTCTCCAAAAAAAAAATCCATATAAGTTCGTATAATAACTTCAGCATTGATCGTAATTACGAGATTTTCCGACATTTCACGAGTAATATTCTTCAAGATCCTACCAACTGGAAGAAATCGGCTCATTACAAATCGAGCGTGAACTCCATAATCTTTCTGATCTTCGAGAGGCTTTTCCGACGGAATACAACATATTTTACGGCATAGAAAAAATTCTTTTTATGCTATTATGTAATATATATATGCATACATTTTTATTTTAACCATTCTCTCATTTTTTTTTTTCTTCTATCTTCATTCTGTTGCTGCTTCACAAGAAAAGATGATGATTTGCACGCTCACTTAACCCTATTCGATTTTTCACTGATAATACAACGAAGGGATGACTAAAAGCGAAGTTCGATTTCTCTTTTCTCTCTCTCTCTCTCTCTCTCTTTAGTCATCCCATTTTTTTTTGTTCTTTCCACAAGCTAAAAATGGATATCTAATGACTAAATTTCCGGTAATTAATAAATGGTGAGACAAATGAAGCAGCTAAAAATTGTGTGTGTGCTAGAAAGAAAGAGGATAGGAAAAAAAAAGAGAAGCTGAAATGAATGAGTGACACGGAGATTAATTAATTTTTTTTTGTTTTAATTCCTGATTTAATGATAGCGTATGCAATTATTACTTCCTGCTGATGGAGGATAGACAGCGCAAGAGCAAAAGGGTATTTACCGTTATTACCATTATCGTTAAAGGAGATCATTTGACTACCTGAGCGTCGGAGTTGGTTAGACTTTGTTTCGATGAAGGGAATACTTTACAGGTGTAATTAATCAATTACAGTACTTTTTAATCTTCGTGGCCATTTTCTTCTGCTCCGTGTTCTTCTCTTTGGCACTCGTTATCTGATAAACGGCAGTGATGTTTTCAGATACATGTACTTTACCCGCTGAAGAAAGTTTTGTTTCCTATAAATATTCTACATGTAAAAAATGATATATAAACTAATAATTTTAATTCATAATTTATAAAAATTATAAATTATCAGGATGTTTTGAGAGAAAACAATTAGAAAGTTTATGATAGCGTGGTTGATTGGTATGAAAATGATATACATATGTTTCCGTTAACTTGTCTAATCCAGTTATTTCATAGAATACCTAGTTACTTATATGAAATAACTGATCAATTAAAGTCAGTTTAAGTGTGCAATAAACAGATAATTCTACACTTTAACTAGTAATTTTATGAAACAACTGAACTACATACTTTTACTGTAACACATATATACAAAAATGTTATACTCGTAGAAATGAAAAACATAAAACACAGAACTCTCGGTTATCAGGACATCACGGCTGCAACGTCAAAACCTGTTGTTCCATCCATTTCCCGCCCTGGATAATGTTAATGAGCATTAAAGTCAACACACGCGGATATAAAGACATATTTATCAGCCCTTTATGTTTTGGGAAATTCGGTTTTTTTTTAAAGTTTTCCAACTTCGAAATGTGGATGCGATTCGATCTCCCAGTTTAAAAGTCTTGCTAGGGAGACTAGCACTACCTATAACAGTACAAACATTCAATCATCGCACTTCACTCTCAATTCAAAAAACAGATAAGAGCACAAGTTCCACACACACAGTACTAGATATGCACGTAGACTATTAGGTACACATTCGCAGTACAATTCATTCACCTACGAAATGAGATAATTTTTTTTCTATTTTCGTTTTTTTTCTATGTTTATAACGACACAAAAATCCACAGTCCCGTGAATGCATTACAACAGAGTTTGTTATTGTGTATAAATGTCATATGGTTTTTTTAATTTTAATATTTTCTATTACTTTTTAACATTTTCCTATTATTTTTGATTTCGATATTTTCTATTATTTTTAATTTTGATATATTTTACTTTTTTTATTTAGTAGTTTATACTATTTTAATAATTTTATATTTAATCGGAAAATTTCATGAAAGTTCTACGTTAAACATCATCACGAAATAAACATTCACACACGAAGTTAATGTTTTTTGTTTTAAATAATAAAAAAAACAAGGAATTCTTTCTTTCTTTGGAATTTGCAACAAAAATCTTTTTTTTTATATATTCACTAGGACACAAAAAAAGTAAAATACCGGTAAATTGTGAGAAAAGAAGAAGGAAAAAAGCAAAATACTAGGTACAATTCAACGGAAAGAGTTGTTATCCTGGTTTTCTTTCACCTTAACCGCATGATGTAAGCTCTCGTATAAGACGCATCGCTGAAGATATCTAGGTAGAAATACGGTTTATCGAAGGGTATTGGAGATAAGCCTAATAGTACTTCTAATGACACCAGAGAATGATCTAACGAGAAGGAGAGGAAACTAATCCGATATCGCGCGGAACAACACAACATCTCTACGCACAAAAGAAAAAGAAAACCACTCTATTCTTTTTTTCTATTTTATGTAAGAAAGGAAAAAAGCAAAAGCTTTCACTCGAAATATACCGTACATGTCAGCCTGTGTACTTAGTATATAAAAAATTTTCCATACCATACATCGCTGTTATTTGAACACAAACCAACAGGAACCTTGAAGGAAAAGAACATTAAAATTCTCTCGAAGAATTCAAATAAGGTTAATACTGATCATTCCACTTGTGTTTCTGTATTAGTTGAATTCCAAATTAACCTGTTTTTAAGAAACTTCCACGAGTAGAGATTTATACAGGATCTGCGAAAATGCAATAAAATGTATGTAAGTTAATGTACAAAAATTGTCTGGACAACTTATAAAAATCAAAAGATATAATCCTATGATTCTAAACATTGTAATACCGCATAATAAATAAAATATAATAAAAAATAATCAAATTATCATGATTAATAACACAGCTGTAAGTAATATAAATTCGGGGGGGGGGGAATAATTTTAACTGTTCACATTTTAGTTAATAGTATATTTTTAAGAGTATTTTCATATTGAAAATATTTATTAATTTGTAAATCGCCATTTGTTCTACAGTTAATCAAACCCTATGAAAAATTTGCTTTTTCTGATGGGATTTTAATTCTCAGCATACCATTGCAGGATATATATATCCCTTACGCATAGTTTTTGTTTCCAAAATAAATATTTATTACTTGGGCTCGGATTTTTATGACCTGAAGATGAAACGTCATTGCTGATCGGTTAAAAAAACATGAATATTTCAAAATCAGATTATAGAAAAAAAAATCCACCGAATTTTTTTAATGGTTTTGAGTTTTTCTTATGCGATCTGCATAATGCAACTAAAAATTCATATTAAATAAGAATTAATTATTTACATATTTGAATAAACTATATATATGTCAAAACATTTATGATCGACCTAAAAACAAAAATTAGACAAAAAAAGCTCAGAAACAAGCATATTTCAGCTCGATAGACATCGACAACTGGCGGTAAAAATATCTTCTCCTTCTGCTTTACATATATCAGGCTCAGGGCAGGTCATGCAAATGAGTTCAATTGGTACTACAAATGAGTTGAGTTGGTGCTACAAGCTTTATTGCATTTGTCAAAAGTTTTGAGCACTGATCTAAATTAGTGCCTTTTGTTTACCAAAAACTGCCTTCAATTTGACCCTTGACATTTCAGAATTTGGTATATAGCTTTGTCTACGTATAATTACGTTAGTTTCGAACCTGGTGCATTTTCACCGATGCATAAAATGTTTAAGTTTACAACAAAATGACTTTTTTAATCAAGTTCACATATGCATCCTTTAAAGAAACTATTTGTTTCATCAAACGTTTCATGCGACGACTTCCTAATAATGACCGGGGAACAAGGAGGCTCATAATTTTGAAGGTCGACTGACAATTTACTTGGACAGATAAATTGTCAGCTATACCGAACTTGAAATGGACAAATAAGAAAAATTATTAAACAATTATTTATATTCACCGGCTATATTTATCGTCAAGAGATATGTAGTTCTTGTTTTGAAATGTAGATGTCAGCACCGTTAGTGGAATTTCCTGTTCAACAGGTGAGTTTGAAAAATATTGGATGGATATAAATCGGTGCCGCTGCACCCATTACCATCCTCTTACATTTGGTTATCATTTTTTTTTTTTTAACCTTCAATCGTAAATCGGGATGTCGTAGATGAGATTAAAACAATTAGAATATTATAAATTTCTCTTCGGCATTAGAAATTTTTCTATTCCTTTGCATGTAAAGAATAAATGAAGTTTCATTGCAAATAACAAAACAAAAGTGAGCAGAGAAAACAAATCTTTTTTTCATGCGCAATTTTTTTTTACTTAGGGCTTCAGGTTCGTAAACTATAAAGAGGGGTTAATGCTGCTTTGATAACGACTTATTTATTTCTAACCACAACAGATGACGTCACTATACAATTACAATAGTTTCCCAATCAAAACAGATTTTTTTATATATTTTTTTCTGTCTTTCATAAAGTGTTACCTGATTCAGAAACTCAGAAATAAGGACTCGCATGCACTCACAGTTTGGCAACATCATTTAGATATTTTCATAACAGAGGGCGCCTCTGTACTATCAAAAACAAGGACAGCTATCTATGCTCCTTTATGAGGACATGTCGTTCTTTTTGATGTGATTTCAAGCGACCTCCTACGTCACGGAAAATTCGCCCTTTTGTTCTATTTTTCAGTTTTCCGGAATCGTTTTGCTTTTTTCCTTGGGAAACGTGTTTTTTTTTTCTATTTTTGTCACTTTGAAACATTGTTTCTTCACGCATTCGCCAATAGAAGTGGAAATTTTTTTTCAGTGGAAATATTTTTAAGCAGCTCGTCTGTTTTAAAGTTCGGAAAAATTATTGTTATGACCGGTTTTGTTGGTCAGAATAGTGGCGCCATCTATTGTAAAAATTGGAATACGTGACGTCAGTAAGAGCATTCAGGCGTTGCCCTTTCTCAGTTTTCGAACCTGTTAACCCTACCTAAACAGAGAGATACATTATAAAATAATATGCATAAACATAACTTTTTTGGAACAATCCTGGATTGCCGCAACGATTGTAAATATGGCGTGTAGAAAAAAAGCAAAATAATTAACAGATTTTTGTTTTGCAGAGGAATAAAAAACAAAACCGGTTTTTCTGGATTGTTAAAAATGAAACGAAAAATTCACCTGGAAAACCCAGAAAATGAGGACAAAGTGGCGAAATTCCGAAAACGTGTAAGGGCACGAAACGAAACACAATGAGGACATTGAGCTCGTCTGGTAGCCATATTGATATCTGAGTTTGCCAATTTGACCGAATGAAGTTGTTTCTGAAATTTGTATTCGCCTTGAATTGGCCGGAACCACCCCCACCGCGAAATTCGTTAGCCAAAGGATATCTATCGTCTGAGCGTAGGGATACCAGATTCAAAAACTGAGAAATGAGGACGGCTGCGCGCGCACTCTTTGTGTGTGGCATCGCTTGTACAAATTTTCACAACAATAGGCGCTACAAAAATCACTGAGCTTGTTTGAATCCTGTTTTCTTTGTTTTTGAATGGAATAGGCAATAGTGCCCCCCCCCCTCCACACTCTTCAGTACATGGCATTACTGTTGATGAGCATACAATGGTATTCCTAAAATCTGGCGGTTCGATTTTCTTTTTCCGAAGCTGTTTTTCGGAGTGTCCTTGACGTATTATCCTGGGGCAAGCTGGGTCAGTAGCATCTGTCCTGCATGGAGGCAATTTCGAAGGCGATTGGTCAAAGCGTGTAAACATGTGTGGGAAGGGGGGGGGGAAACCCATGAAAAACACTCGTATCAATGTGCGAAATATATATGTGTCAGAGTGAGGTAAAACAACGCCAGAAAAAAAAGTAAATAATTCCGGAAACCTTAAAAGCGGACAAAATAGCAAATTTTCTGCAACATAGGAGAACGTTTGAAATCACACAAAAAAGGCGTCTGGTAACCCTATTTAAGCGGGGTATCCGTTTAACCCATAGTTTCCCCAACTATTTTTATCACATTGCCCCCTTCTTCAGAAATTTTTTTCTTCCATCGCCCCCGAACGCAATCTAACCCATAGGATCCTATGTTATACCCGCAGTTTCTACCGTCCCCTTCCAACATTTCATCGCCCCCTGTTAGCGCCCACGTTGGGAATCACTGGTTTAACCCTCAACCGAAGCCGACCATTCTTTTCGACTAAAAATAATTGTATGTAGATACAGTTTTTCCAGTCGGACATGCGTTTTATGTGCTTTTCTTAGTCCATATTTATTTTTTTATAAGTCTGACGTGTCTTTCTTAAGAATATACTACTGTAATAAAATGAAGGACGGAATCAATGAAAGGACGGAAATTGCAAGGTTTCTAGAATATATGTATATTGAAATTGTCTGTCATTTAGCAAAAATAAAATGGAGTACTGAGTGTGCTGCCATCTATTAAAGTAGTTAGCATTTCTAAAGAAAAGTATATCAAACTATTTTTTTTCTTCAATTCAATGTGATATTAGGAAAACAAATGAAATCTATCTTCTATCAACATATTTCTCACATAAATTTATGAATATTTTAAATATTTTAGGAAGTGTTTCATCAAAATATTTTTCCTCAGGCGTAATAAATTACGTCTTCTGGTATAGTATAAAATTAAAAAAAAATAGAGCAGGGGCTTTTGGGTCGCAGGGGCCCACTTACAATCCAGGAAAAATGCTCATTTCCAAATATGGATAATGATTCCAGAATTGGTGCAAAATATTTCTATAATTAATTGAAAGTTAAAAAGAGAAATGATTATGACGAATAATTTGGAGGATTAGTATTATGGCCATCTCTGTTTGATTCACATCCTTGAGCTCAATCCTGTCGTCCCACCTGTTCAGAGATATAGACTGGGTTTAACCAGGTTCGAAAAGTATACATTTTGTTATATAATCAGAAATATACGTAACAAGAAGTTTTAAATTAAAATTGACGATGAGTCACGAAGTTGATCATGTTGTTGATTTTGGGTCGCGACATAAAAGGTTAAGGACCCATGCAATAGAGAATATATTTAAGCTTTACGTTAGTGCTGCATAGGTATTTTTTCACCGCAATATTCGCGTAATATATTTTTTCCACTAATAACATATTCAAGTACGTTAATTATAAGTTAATTACAGTAATTTTATACTGTGAAATTACATTGGAAATACCTACTAATATATTTCTCACAATCTTATGCCTTTTGCTGTATCTTATAAATACAAATACAACGCCACAACATGCAAAATGCCCAACGAGGTGGCTGAGAAATATTCATTTGTTACTGCAAAATCGGAAATTGGCCAATTCGCTAATTGCCGGTGATTTCTGGACAAAGTCCAATAGTCCAAAAGTCATTATTCGGGATTATATTAGAGTATTTTTTCGTGATAAATACATCCACGGTTAGTTATGACACCCGTCAAACCACAGTCACGATGCGGTAATAATTTATTTTTACAATATTTGGCAGAAATAATTTTGTGTGTAATTATTTTTATAGTTTTATGTCTCTCAAATTTCACTTTTACTTTCTCTCGCCACATTAATCCAATGCATCTGCTATATATATAGAGCCATGCATCACACATTCGCGATTGAAAAACAATGGATTTGGCTCGTACCGGGCCGTCTTACATTAGCACATCGAGCTTTGAACAGAGATCTCCGGCCACCTCACGAAATGGTGGTCAGTCAAAGTCCGAATCATTTTGTAATTCGGACTTTGTCCAATTGCCAACTTGCGAATTGGCCGGTTCCCGTCGGAAATTGGCCATACTTTCGGCTTTGGTAGTAACACACACAATATATATATATATACATTCTTATGATAGCGCTTTCCCAAGCAAAAACGAATCTATACTGATATTTATTCTTCAATTGCGTTTTAAAAGTTATAAACGAAGCAGCATTTATCACAAGAAATCGGTGATCACTTATCAAGTTTCTACAATTAATTTGAGTGTATGCATTCATAAATAATGTAGGAAACAGGTCAACAAACAATGTGTTTACATTGTAAAATGGCATGAGTATATTATCAATTTATAAAGAAAAATAGTCTATTCTAGAAAGTTTTCGACATGTATGTTTTCAAATTTTAACATGGTAATCGTATTCAATAACACGTTTCGCAAATTGTTTGTCGCTCTCTTTCTGATGGACTTTTCGAATTCGGATATCAAATTCAACTGTAAGAAAACGTTATTCAAAGGTAAAAGTAAAAAGTAGAGCAGGTGGTAAAACATTCGGTTGCGTCCGACGTTGAAGAGTTTACAAATCATAAAGGGGGAAGCATGGAATGTTTTGAAGTAATGAATAGGCATTTTGCAATCAACTGATGGTATGAAATGCGAAAAAAATATATTTTTCGCTTCATTTTTCTCTTTCTACAAATAAAATATTCCTGAAGAGAACTGACTTCTAATCAGTACACATTAACAAGCTTCGAAAGAACGCAAAATTCGTAACCTGGGACTTCACGGTAACAGAAATTATTAACTTATTTAAATTTTATGGTAATATTTATGTTAATAATAGGCAGTTATATAAACATTTTATCCAAAATCTTTCAATTCAATTTTAGGTGTTACTATTGGATCATAATTTTAACTCGGTTATTATTTATAAGATTCATGTGGATGAAATACTATGTAGAATGATGCAAATGAAAACATATTAGTGTATAATATTAATTTTTAATAATATTTGACGTACTTAATTGAAAGGAGTGATTTTTCTTTCTATTTATTGTCAAGTCGAAATTTTTTTTCTTCTTCCTAATTCTTAATTTCTCAAAAATCAGTAATTTATTTCATTTCACTGTGACGCTAACGGTTTTAAAACCATAGTTTTGTAGGTTTGCGGTGTTTACACTCATGAAGCGTCTATGATTATTTTAGTTTCACACAATCTATAAGACATTCACTATGAACACCATCGTGCACTATTCGAATATAGACAAACTTATTTGCATTTCATGACATAAAAACTGATAATGAGCATTTAGAAAGCATTTTTTAATGAATTTAGTTTTCTCGGCAACACTAAAGAGGTGATTACATGAAAGCGCTACGATATCCTGAAAAATTACGGTGGACGTCCACTTTGGATAATGACTTTTTCAGACATATTTTAGAAAATTGTTCATTTTTATTTTTCCCACTGAGCTCTTATATATGCAGTGGTAATCCAATGAATATGATCATCGAAGAAGATTTATCACTCAAATTTAAACTGGACTCGTATCATTCGATAATGATGATCAAATTGAAAATAGTTAGTTAACTAATAAATCAAGTTATCGGTTCAATTACCGAATATTTATAAATTAAGACCAATGTTTTATTGGGTAAACGTTTGGTCCTATGGCTACGAGCTTGAACATGGGTAAAATAAAATGGGTGGAGAGAGAGGGAGATGCGAATACTTTTTACATTACCAATGAATCATTCTGCAGTTGATAGATCAATGGTTATTTAAGTAGTAGGTAATTACATTTTCGAGTATCTTTTAATGCATAAAAATTTTAATTATCTATAAAATGATACTTCGGCCAAGATAGTTCGTTTCAGAGTAGCATTCATGAACCGAAATCTTCGTTAACCGAAACGTGATGTCCCATAGGTTTCTATACAAAATTGTTTAATTCGTTCCAGGTTTCGCCCAAAATTGCATTCAATAAAACACCAAGAAGCACTGTAAAAAAAAAATAAGAATAATGTTTTTTTTCTCTCAATTATTTAGCTCAAAATTTTATTTTATTTCACTGGTGCATAAAATGGCTCAAAACTTTCCTGAATGAGGAATAAAGATATATCTGTTAATAAGCATAGATTAATCGGGCCGAGTGACGGTAATTATGCTGTGATGATTGGTGCAAAACTTCAGCTCATGACATGGTTATGTCATGTTTGCGTGTGCATCAAATGTCAAAAATCTTCCTCAGATGAGGCAGAAACATCACGAAAAATATCTCCGTTAGCATAAAAATTCGTAATCCGAGGCAGCCGTTAGCCGAGGTATCACTTTGGTATATAAAAAAATTACACAAATTTATTTATTCAATAACAGAATGATTGATCATTAATTTTACTGTTTTTATATGTTTAATTAAAAAAAACACACGGGATGCAAAACGTATAGATCTTTATTAATTCAATTATATTAGCTGACTCGATCATAAGACCTCAGCAAATGCCCGAAATGGGCCCAAAAAATGTCGAGCAACAATGGTATCTGGCCTCGAAAGGGCCTCAACAATGGCTTTCGGAATGCTTACTTTAGTTACCGTGCTTCCCTAGAAATGTCTTTTGAACATGCACATTAGGGTGGAACGAAAAAAAAAAATTCGAAATTGCCATTGTAATAAAATTTAAAATATGCCTTTATGTGAAAAAAAAATATATCATTCCTAATTTTTTTCCCAAAATTCAAACTTCTTGAGGTTCCTCATCGCCCTGAAGTTTTACGCACATGTGGAATTCTATAACATGACACCGCGGAGGAAGCTTTCCTATTACCCTGAACAGGTGATTCGTTCAATAACCTCGATGTTTTTCCCTTGTTTTCAGTATTCATTTGCAATCTTACCCCTTAACTGTTATTTCGTAAATACGAAAAATTTACGTAGCCCTAATAATAGTTCATTCCTATATAATGATTTGTAACTATTTGAATCCTCCCAATAATTGAAGAAAATCCGTTAAGCGCCGGGTATTATAGCTAGCAAGTTATTATAAATACCGAATAACGGGGTATTGGATACTATTATCTTTGGGACCGATTTCAATTTTTTTCCTATTAATATTTTTGTAAAACCTATTAATATTTATTTTATTTAAATAACTATATATGTTATACATATGCAGGAAAAATAGAACAAGAAAATCATGCAACCTCATAAGACTTTCCTCGTTTTTGCTATCGTCCTTGCTGCAATTGGTGAGTAAAGTTTTCATTACTCTTTAAAGCTGAAAGTAAATACGTACAGTACTATGCCGTATCATAACGTAAGCGTAGCAATAAGAAGGAACAAAACACACTTGGTTAATTCAAATTTTAAACGGACAGCAAAAGTTCGAGTTATACAAAATTCAAATTATCCAATTTATCAATATAAGACGACTTGCTTCGATAGAAACATCTTGATAATTATGAAACATATATTAATTGATATCACTTACTATGTCAAGTTATCTTTGTTGCATCTAGCGTTTGTATAAAACGTAAACAATCACGACAATTATTTCATTCTTAAATTTGTAATTTTCTTTTGATGCTCTTAAATATTGCGCAAAATCTTCAAGTTGATTCAAACAATTAAAGGCCTGATTTTCGAGCTTTTACAGCCTTATTATTTCTAACATGATCGTACTTTTTACAAGTGTTGGAATAGAGAATTCTGTTGCTTTCTTAGATTAGTTTCCGACCACTTCGTGAGAAAATTCAATGTGATGTTATTCTTTAATTTTTCACTAACATCCACAATCACAATTTTTTTTAGACTTTAAAAAACGTATGAACCTCGTTTGGACAGGGGGAAAATGTTACATTGATATTCTTAGAATAACATTACAGCTTATCGAAAATTATGTCTTAGGGGTCATTCAAGCATTACGTCAGCATCGAGAGAGGGTGGGGGGGGGGTTCGCATTTGCTGACTTTTGATGACATGTGGGGAGGGGTGTTTGAAGGTTGCTTACGTCATCAACCACCTTTTTTGAAGATATGAAATATTCTAAGCTGCTGACGAATTTTGCTGACAAGGGGTGGGGGGAGGGGGTCAAAAATGGCTAAAAATCTGCTTACGTAATACTTGAATGGCTCCTTAGTAGAAAATCACCACAGTCACATTCACACAAATATATGTCTTGTGTAGTAGCGTTTGCATCTGAAATCGGTAGGTGCTAATGAAGTCATCGAAGATTCGATAAAACACCAATTTTAATGGAAATTAATACACCAGTGTATATGAATCTGATATCGTAATCATTGCTCCTAAGAACCAACACAAAAAAGTTCAATTTTTTGTATTGTTAACTTTTAAAGTTTAAATGCAAATATCAGTCATCAAATTTGGAAAAGATCAGTAAAACACAGAATAAAGAAAATTCTGAGTAAAAGTTAGTTTGGAAATATTTGAGGAAAGAGAAGTTTTGTAAATGACACGCATATATATAACTGAATCAAACCTCGAATTATCCAAAGCACGAGGGAAAAATTTTAAACAAGTAATTTCAACATTATAATGAATAGGAAACTCAAGGGGAGTTCCCAATATTCGAATTATCGAAAAAGTTGGGTTAACCAAGTTTAAAAGTTCAAATTAGCCAAGTTCGCCTGCATGTGTGTGTGTGTACAAGTAACGTAAGCACCGCACTGGCATAAGCATCGCGTTTTTCAGATATAGCGTGTAGACGTATAATGTTATTAAAACATCTGCTCCTTTTTTCTTATTCCGTAAATTAAAAAAAAAATATTCGCCAAATAAGTAACATCTTAGATGCGATTGTTAGAAATCGTGTTTTAAAATACAGTAGTATAAAAATACTGCTGTGTGTTGTGTGAATTTCTTTGCACAAGCGCCGTTCCCAAGTTCCGCATACGCTGATAATCTGGTGACTCGAAACTTACGATTCAAAAACATGGATGTCGTTGCTTTTATTCGAAAGGAAAACAGTTACTTTAATTTCTTTTAAATATAAAAATTCGATTAAAGGGGGTAAAATACTCATTCAAAACAGTTAAAGAAAGGTTGCGAGTATTTCGCCCGGCTATACATTGAGTAATGTGGTATAGCCGATGCACGTATAATATTCGTAATTTGTAAAAAACCCATTGATCAGCAATATTGATTTACACTACTGCTGTGCTAGTAAAGCGCACAATGGATTTCGTAAGATTAGTCTGAGAACTAGAGATTAGTGGATGCCGGGATGTGTTTGTAATGGTGTTTTTTGACAAAGGAGTTTACTTGTTGATCTACACCAGGGGTGGCCAACAGCTGAGTTTGTGCGGCCCGCGACTAGTCAAAATTGCTGTGCAGTAAATTGATTTTCTTATTTAACCTATCATTTCCTCACCAGACCTGATTAACAGAATATCTAGAGTTTACCCTTTCAATATAACAATTCTTCCAAGATAACCTCCATTTTCGATGGGACGAAGGGGGTCGTTATATTGATCGTGGGATGGAAGTACGTTTCATTGTTTTGAATATTAGTAACCTGGTATATATACGATATCCATGTATCACAGTAATCCCATAAAATATTACTTGTTTGTACGTATAATAACTGATTCTCTGACGTTATTATTGCAGTTTCTGTTGCGTATGCTCCCAGGAAAGCGGAAAATGCTGGATGTCCAGATGAAGATTCTTGCTTGGAGTTTTGCTACAGTGTCGGAATACCTTATGCAAGTTGTATCGGGCCAGCGAATTTGAATTGCGAATGCAAATTTTCAGAAAAACAAAATTAAATGTAGAATGTGATAAATACGCCTAAAACGAGTTTCCCCCACCATGAATGTTATGTACATACAAAAAGAAATTTCTTTATAGTACAAAGATTTTGAGCCACTTGCAAAATATTGAATAAATAAATGAATTTTTCAAGACTTATTTGAATATAGGAAAAAGACGAACTACGTTCTCGTGTATGTGCTATTGTTTATCACTCTGTCGTTTCATATAATTTAAATACGATATTTGATTTGTCCCATACTCAACCCCATTCAATATAAGGTGCTGAATGTAGTCTCGACCGTTTAAAATTTTCCTCATTAATCATTATCTTTCTTTGACTAAAACTTTCAGTTGACTTGTGCTGAAATTTAGTAAAGTAATGGAACGTTCAACTGGAATGGCCATGTTTTTTTAAATCTCAAATTATTTTTTATGCAAAGGGTCCAAGTAATATGGAAAGGCACTTTCATTTTTCTATTATTAAATTTTAAAACATGACTGAAATTTGAAACTTGGAATTAAATAAAATTTGGATTATTGTCTTGCATTGACACGTGTGTCGTATTTAAAAATAAATAAAATGTCTAAGAAAAAAGGCATTAAAAGATATTTCCATGGGGTAACATAGAATAGGGGTTCAAAATGAAGAAAACTAATTCGAATCGATCAGAAATTCGATTTAATGAGTCTATGACAATGAAAATAAAATATTTCATCGTTTGTGTTTTGTAGTTGATGATGCCAAGTGTGGTGCCATAGTCTATTTACAAGAGTCACAAATATAATCTTCTATTCTGCCACAACACAGTCAAGGTTGGTCCACAGAGGACAGGACACACATTATTTCTAGACCTTTCCTCTTCTATTTTACTAAACTTTCCGTTTTAAAGAGATATTCTAGCCCAACTCAGATAATATTTCTAGTATTCCATATTACTCAACACATCATCTATTAAACAATAGCGTTTCATTCAACCAGGCATAATAAAATACAACACTTTTATTTAATGACATTTGAGCTTAGTTTAAAATTATTGGGCACATTTGTCAACAATAAACACTTTTGAAAATTTGCCTGAGTAAATTTGTGGATGTGTAAAAACAAATATTATCCTATAGCAGGTGTGATGATGGTGGCCACCGAGCGACATTCATTCCATAGCATCACGGGGGGCATTTTGAAGTTGTTTATCACTGGCTTGGAGGGGGGGGGGCATACCTGAAGGCGGAGAAAACCCACCCGGTTTTCCATATTATTCACTGTATTTTTTTACTTGTCGACTAGCACTTGCAGTTGCAGGAGAGATTCTGATTCCTGAAGAAATAAGGGACCTCTAATCTTTTTACCTAATTCCAACGAGATCAAAATTACCTTCCCAGTGTTTTATTTATTTATATTTATTTATTTTTTCACAGAAATCAACCAAGCATTTCTCGAAGCTATGTCAAATGTTATGGAAAACGCACACTCTCAAATGAATGATATGAGTGGAATGCTTTCGATCCGTATGATCGACACTATACTTCGCTTGCTTGTAAAACTAGACAATTTCAGAAATATTCTTCACTTTGAGAATATATATTTTAATACATTGAACGTAGTAGATTATTTTCCCTTTTCTTTCCCCAGAAATCACAAAATGCAATGTCTTTATTTTTAAACGCATTCCATACAAAGGGTCCCTGATGAATTTCACATTGGATTTCTTTCCGGTCATTCATTATTATACCTGCCAAGAGCTACTATTATTCTGCTTCAGTATTTAAGCAAGTATTGAGGTGCAAGTATCACTACGTTTTTTGGCACATAGTAGTATTTTTATTGTGTAATCAATCAATCATTATGAATGCTTTCAATTAGCCGAAGTGAGCATATACATATTAGTAGTGATTTGATGCCACGATTCACCGAAATATTTGCTCCTCGTGGCTATGAAAATACTTATAACGTTAGTGGTCAAATTGACCGTTAATAGTATTTCTAGGTATTATCTAGGTGTATATATATCTCAATAGATTTTTTTTCTAATTCACGATGGTTCGATAGCGTAATATTCAAGCAGTTTAAGGGAAAGTCATGAAATTTCAACATCCTAAACGATCTGGTTCATCATGATAATCGAGTAAGAAGAACGCGAAAGTCAAAATGACCAGTGTGGTCATTCTAATGTTAAGGACAGACATTGCGAATTTATATTAATCCCCCAATATCAGGTTGTTATCTCTATTCTTATAAACCAATAAAAACTTCATTCGTTATTTACATCTGAAATTTTAATTGGATGAAGAAATTTGTGGAAATAAAATCAAAAATTCTAAAAGACAGCAGACAAATTCAAAGTTCAGTTCACATTCGGCGTAACAAATTGAAATTAGGAATATATGTATGAAATATATAGACAATAATCTGAACTCTCACTTCTCTAGGAATTAAAGAAACATTTTTTGATAAATTTACATCCCGCGATAGTAACACTTTATACATATTTGTGTCTGGGAAAAGAAGAAAACCTAGGAACTTACTCGCAAGGGAGGGGGAATCAAAATATATCGCTAAAAAAATCTTAATATATACAACATATTAATCATAACCACACACACAAAGACTAAATTATAAATAAATCTCAAATAACACATCTGTGCCAATGATAGATCAATTCAATGTCTTCATGCATAAAATCAATGGTCAAGGCTAAAAATGGCTTCGGTACAATATGTTCGTACGATATCAGCACGCATTTTCTCATATTGCCCAAGAAAATACGCAGGAAGTTTTGCGTTTGCAGGAATGTCCCGTTTATCTACCTGTAATTTGAAGATTGAACTAATCTAGAGAGAGAGAGAGAGTTCTACATACACAACCAAGAATGACGTACAAGACTTCTATTAAGAAGATGTAAATTTCCATGAAGATATTCATATAATAATCCACTCTAAGTCGATGTTCCAAGTTTTTGAAACAAGTTTTCAGGGTGAGTTTTTTTTTTTAAACAAAGAGGGAAAAACTAACCACTTAAAAAACGGAAATGCAAACTATAGCCATGCCCAGTAAATGTTTGGTTTTCTGACTTGAGCATTTTTTTCATGAACTGCGCTAGAAAACTTTTAGAACGTTCCAGTTTTCTGAAACATGTATACAGGGTGTTTCCATAATTCCCACTGCCGCATCTTACTGGTGAACTGTTGATCTTAGAGGAATACTTCCAGCTAGAAAAAGTACTCAAATAAAGGGTAAAATTTAGATATACGTCCCTGATAGATCAGATATATTCCAATGGAGATCTTTAGTTATCAAAATATAAAAAGTTAACTTCTTATAAGGACACCTTGTCGTCAAAAAGCCAAGTAGAAAGTTATTGCCCAGTCTCATCTGAGGCCAACAAAAATGTCACGTTTCCAAGTGCAATATTCGCTGAGTTATTTGAATTCAAAAAAATCGTAGAAAAGTAAAGAAAGAACGACATAAACGAGAGAAAGGAGCATCGTCCATCAGTTTATGCTGTTATTTCCCAATATTTCTGAAATTTTCGAATTCACATATCTCAGCAAATATTTCACTTAGAAACGTGGCATTTTTTGTTGGCCTCAGAAGAGACACAAGAGCATCTTTCAAACTGGGTGTTTTCGCTCAGGGTGTCTGTGTATAAAAAGTTCATTTGTTTATTAACTATACCACCATTTGCAAAATGAATAACGTATCTCAAGTCTACACATTATTTTGAAACTTTTTTTCTAATTGGAAGTATGCTTGTAGAATAAGCCGTTCACCAGTAAAGCGCGGAAAGGGGATTATGAAGGGAATTATAGAAAAAATAAAAACACAAACTTTTTAATATATGTAGGGATTTTACAAAAGCGTTCCATTAGGTCCAGATGAACATTAATATGATTGTTCACACGTTAAAAATCAACATGCAATACAAATATCTACACTCATAAAATTGGTTTTAAATTCTTCAAACTGCTTCATAATAATCTCAAAGAAATTGACAACAGCAAATCCGGCATTATCATCAACAATAATGTCAAATTTTTGGAACTTCTCAAAACAGATAAAATTAAATACATTGAGACTTTTGATTTTGAAAATCTTTTCACTAGCATTCCGCATAATGAGATTCTTAACATCTGCGAATTTCTCTATAACAACTATGAACAATTCATAAAAATGGGAAAACACGAATGGTTGAATATTGCAAAATTTTGTATTTTTGAGAACTACTGTATTTATTTAATGGGATTTGTTTATATAAACAAACCACACAGGGATTGCTATGGGGACTTGTTTTTCTAGTACGTTTGCAAAAATTTTCTTGCATTACTTTGAAAACAAAAATTTCATTTGTCTTAATATTACTGGTTTCAGATACATTGATGATTTAATAATCTTTAACTACAACAACTTTCACGAAATCAGCCAGCAAGTTTATCCTAGCCCATTAAATATTAAAAAAAAACTAATCGCAACAATAATCAAGCTGATTTCCTTGACTTAAAAATAAACATTCCTGACAATATGGTCTTAACTGGTATCCATGACAAAAGAAAAGACTAATTTCAAAGTCAATTTTCCAACCAATCACAATTCAAATATCAGCAAAAAGGTTTTCAAAAATATCGTATCTTCTCAAGTTTCTCGCATCAAAAATATTTTTAATAATGCCAACGATTTTCAGAATGCATTAAATAATCTCAAAAAAATCTTAATATGCAACAGGTTCCTCTATACACCTTGGAATTACTTCCCCCTCACACCAATAACTTTAACTGTTCACATTGAATTTTACCCCTCTATAAGTAGGACTATATAAATACACACACATACAGGGAGGGAAAATATAAACCACTTACATAAGCTATCCCAAATTATTTGTTCAGTGAATATTTCTACACAAACACAACTGTTCACTTTAGAAACGTATTTCCAATTACGAATTACTTTGAAACAACGTGTGGTTTCTTAAAATGTCATAATTTTTAAGGGGGGTGGGGTATATAAAAAAAATTAAAACTCAAATTTTTTTACCGTGCCTAATGTGCTAAAACTTCTGAAGTGTGAAATGTATAACCTCTTTAACGTAAAACCATTTGTAAAAAATTTCACATTTTTATGTGCAATATTTATGAATATATTTGCCTTATGGAGCTTCCAGCATTGATCGTCGATGACTGCAGTTGTGGCTCCAAATTGGGAAACGTAAATCAAAAGCAGTTAAAAACTTTAAATTAATGTAATTGATTGTCATTGTGACTGAAACAGAATGAAATATTTTCTCACTTTCACGACAGGATTTTCAGTCAAGTTGTTTAACCATTTAAAGTAGCATTGACATCATATATGACCCTTTCTTAATTAAAAGCCTCTTATTACTGACAAGCCTAGATATTTCTAAAGTTGATTTCTCAGTTGGGAAACTTTTATTCATATTTCTTAGTTTGCACCTGCTGAGGAACCTAACCAATTTAAAAAGATATGAAATTTTTAACGGGATTTAATATTTTTTGAACTATTTCCCTATTTCCCATTTCCTATTAACTATTTTTACTATTTCCCAAAGTGACATTAACAAGACGTTATTATGTGTGTGTGTGTGTGTGTGTGTGTGTGCGCGTTATTTTCTCCTTCCATTCCACATATTGGCCTTGAAAAGGTGAAGTAATTGCTTTTCAAAATAATTTTGTCCAAGAGTGATGAGCAGTATCTTTTTAGGGATTTTCAAGCCATCGAAAAATCCCAGTACAGCAATAAGTCACCATAACATGGTAAATTTCCATCTTCAATACGGCTACGAATATGAAATTTTAAATTAATAAATTTGAAATTAAAATGACATTTTTAATTTTAATTATTTTCATTTGAAATTTAATTTGTTTGCGAATGACTTCTCAGATCAAGAATTATATTTCGTTTTTCAGGAGGTTTTACCACACGGGGTGGGGGTATACATAAAGGGTTATAATTTTTGTATTTATTTTTAGCTATACGACCCCTCAGAAAGTTTTTGGCGTTTTAAGTAACCGTACATCATTCGAAAATAATTTGTAATTAGACGTATATTTTCAAAGTATACGGTGTTGCAGATATATCCCCGATCCACGGAGCAAAACTTTTGGGACAGCCTGTGTAACATTCTCGCTGGTGCAAAACACAATACATAAAAATTTCGATTCAGAAAAGAGTCGTGAAACCTTTTTCCTAAACACTTAGGAAAATGAGAGGTTGTTTTGTTCAAACTGCCATGCTAATACATGATTCACTGATGACTATGTTCATGATGTCAATCAACATAGTCGATCATGGTATACCAGATATTCAACTGGTTGACAACGGAAAATAAAAGGTTTTGGACAGGAAAAAATATTACTCACAAAAGAGCATTCATATTAAAACCAATTGTGCATTATTTAAAGATTGCACAAGCAAAGTAATTTGTGCAAATATTGTCCCAAACAGACAATTTCAGACAGATCATTTCTGCAATCAGATCATGCTGCATGAAATATGAGTATATTTACTTATGGATTCTTGATTGTAGAATGGTAAAACAAAGACTTAATTCTGTAGGATTATCCGCAGATGGGGAAACAAAGGTATAAAGCAACTCTGATATATTGTTTACGAGGTTTTCTTTTTTTTAATATTTGATCCTATAACGAACTACAAACTAAACTCAATAAAACAATACCTACGCACTTGGATTACGCGCACATCGACTCATGAAAGTTAGAAATCTTTTTTTTCTGACCTCTAACTTCATTTGGTGGAATACATCGATTGCTGACTTAATTTTTTATTATTATCGATTCACTAAACACAGTGTGATACCTATCTCTGAAGGGTCACCTCTTTTAAGGAAGGCGGATGGCCCATTGAGAAAGGATTTATTGTATGTTTTTTTTATTTTTTTTTAACGGAATCCAAATGCACGTTTGAAAAAATGCATTATTCTTGATAATTCTCGAAGAAAAAAATTATATTTATTTTGAGAATTTGACTTCCAACCCATAACTACCATTTTTAAATATTTTAAAAATTGCCCGCACATATTAAGATTATTTTGTTAAACTTGACTCAATCTGGTTTCGCTAATTGAAAAAAAAAACCACGTGAATAGTGGTTGAAACGAGGTAGAATTAGTGCACTGAGAACTTTCTTTCATATTATTTAAGTTCAATCATATTACTGATAATCAAATCAAAATTTTAAAAGTTAAGCGATATGTACGTAGTATTCGGACTGAAGTTTGATTCTATAATTGTTTTCTACAAAAATTAAATCATTTGATTATGATCTATTTTTGAAACATTGTTTTCGCGTTGGTTTTTAATGGAGATAATGATATTCGATATACGGGTGTTGCACGGGGTAATAAAACCCTCAACGATATTCAAGTAGAAGACATGGAGGTCCTAAATCTTCTAAGAAATGTATGTGCAAGCACCAGGACCAGATGATATCTATCCCAGGGTCCTAAGGGAATGTGCTAATGAATTGTTGGGTCCAGTCGCACAGATATACAGGAGTAGTGTTGCTGAGGGTATCGTCCCAAGGGATTGGAAACTTGCTAATGTTGTTCCGATATTTAAGAAGGGTAGTAGAAAAGCTGTGCCCAATTAAATAAATTAATCGTCCAGTGAGTTTGACGAGCTCCCTCTCGAAAATTTTGGAAATTATCATCAAAAGGCAGTTTGTGAAGTGGATAGACGCGAATAATGTATTGTCGGATAATCAGCATGGGTTCAGGAAGGGGAAGTCATGTGTAACTAACATCCTTTGCTTCTATGATCACGTGACCAAGGCTTTGGGTAAGAGCAAAAATGTAGATGTTGTTTACCTTGATTTCCAGATCGATCGGGTCCAACATGGTAAACTCTTGAAGCGTTTACACGAGATTGGAATTGGAGGCCACTTGCTGAATTGGATAGAATCGTGGTTAAGAGATAGGTCGCAACGAGTTATGGTGAACGGGGAATTCTCTGGTTGGACAGACGCCACAAGTGGAGTTCTTCAAGGAAGTGTCCTTGGTCCCATACTTTTTTCACTTTTTATCGATAAACTCGATCAGGGTATCGATGGGATTACTAGCAAATTCGCAGATGATGGGGGTAATCGGGAATGAAAGCGGTAGGGAGTTGCTCCAGACCAATCTAAACAGGATTGCAGCATGGGCAAATGAATGGAGCATGACGTTTAGCGTTGATAAGTGCATGGTCGCTCATTTTGGTTCGAACAACCCACGGTTCTCTTACGAGTTGAATGGTGTCACTATCCCGGATGCAACTAGGTTCACCGATTTGGGAATTCTCATTGACGAGCAGCTTAGGTTTTCTGAACATTGTTCAGCGGTGGTCAAAAAATCGAATAGAATGCTTGGTCTCATTTTCGAAAAAGTCTCCTCGCGTTCTCCTAAAGTCATTCCTTCCGCTTTTTCGAGGCTTAGTTCGTCCTGGATATGTTTACATTGGATGAACGCAGGTGTCGAGGATATATGATCGAAGTGTTCAAAATTTCCAATGGGATGGATAGGATGGACCATGAACTTTTAGTACACCGCCAATCGACTGCTTTTACAAGGGGACACCAGTATCGATTGGTGAGGGACAATGCAAGGTTATGGTGTCGCAGGGAATTTTTCTCTAATAGGGTTGTTAATAAATGGAATAGCTTATCCCCGGAGGTAGTAAATTGTAACACAATTGACACGTTTGAAAAGAAATACGATAAACGTGTTGGGGTAAATCGAGAAACTATCCATACTTAGAACAAGACAACCATAAGTATTCTTTTTGGGCATTGTATAATATTTTATCATGTGTATATATTGTTTATAATTTTTGTTAATTGTATTTTTAATTGGGTTGCTGTATTTTTGAAATATATGACATCCATATTTTTATGGGCATCTTTTTCTCAGCCACCTCGTTGGGCATTTTGCCTGTTGTGGCATTGTATTTGTATTTGTATTTACATATAATATCGATCACAGACAAGAAAAAAAAATTGATAATAAGTTTAAATATGCAAATGTTCCATAAATAAAACTCCCACGATACATTAAACACTCCGTCCGGCTTTGTGTTTTTAACGTTTCTTAGGGCGGTATTCACCGACATGGTTTAAACTATAGTCACAATTTTTTGATAAGAGATCCACATGCATTGGTTAAATTCCGGTTTTTAGCCAATCTATGTTGAACTCTTATCCAAAAATTGTGACTACAGTTTAAACTATGTTGGTGAATACAGCCCTTAGGGTGCTACAAAGCATGCCGGAGCCGAAACAGCACCAC
This sequence comes from Pholcus phalangioides, assembly GCF_987345545.1. Classification (NCBI taxonomy): domain Eukaryota; kingdom Metazoa; phylum Arthropoda; class Arachnida; order Araneae; family Pholcidae; genus Pholcus; species Pholcus phalangioides. The sequence goes on along the minus strand of NW_028301608.1, from coordinate 57,398,472 downwards.
GCTAAAAACTTGATCTTACAAGAAAATCTTATAAAATATATGTAATTACTTAAAAAAGTCAGAGCGTTAGAAAAAGCTTTCGGACGGTAATAAATTCATGAAAAAAACCATGAAGTATATGCAGTTCTTCAGTCATTCTCTATTAATTTTCTGAGGAATTGTAATCGTATTAACATTAACATTGCTTTTAAATTTTGAATTTAGAACAATGAGACTTTCAATGACTCTAGTCAAACAACTGATGTTTTTATGATGACGATCTTGTTACTATGGGAAGCTTCACTATAGCAGCTTCCTAGTTGAAAATTCAACTTCATTCATGGCTATTTTTTGTATTTCCCCCAAACAAAATTTCATCAGAAAATCACTATGAATTTTCCGAACTAATTCCGATTACTTGAAATGCAAATCCATGTACTCGTATTTGAATTTTATAGGACAATCAATTTCGTGAAGACATTGTTTTCTGAAACAAAAACTAATTCACAATAATCACTGAAGAAAACAAATATTAAAGTAGTTAGGTTGGTTTCAATCCATTGTATTGATATTTTGATAGAAATAATTCATCGGAAATATATGAAAATTATGTTTATAAAACAATACTTTTTAAATCTACGCGTTACCTGGAAATACAGAGAAATGATTTTCATTTTGACTTTTCTATTGAAGGAATACTTCGGACGACCAAAAACATATTTTAATCAAAATAATGAATTAGGAATAAAACCTGAATTTAAATAACTTAATACAGGTTATAAAAATGTTTATTGTTTCAAAGAGATACATATATTTTTTTCTAGACAATTAAGCATTCAGTGTGTTTTCGGGTATAACAAAAGAAAATGTTCTGGAAAATTACTTCCAATAATTCAACCATTCTAGATCATTCAAGCAGTCTTTCGTTCTAATAAATCAAGTATTCTTTGGATGATGCCATAAATTCGATTCTCAATATACTAAGCAGATTCTTTTACTGAAATGATACGAAACGTAGAATATCGGTTATTTGGGCTAATGTCCATACCACGGTAGTACTGTAATAGATACAAGTCATGCACAAAGATCAATTTACGTGTTATATATTTATTATTATACAGTGCAACCTCCATAACGGGCACTCCTAGTTAGCAAAAATTTCTGAAGGCTGTGGGAACAAGGCCTGAATGTTCGGTATGGGGAATGTCCTGTAAGGCTAATGCGGCTTTTACCTCATCAACCGTCGTAAAGGTAAAGTTTCAGTTAAAAAATGCTCAAAAGTCGTTTAAAAATTAGTCTGTGCAGTTTTGAGTGTGAAAATACAGTGTGCAACTAAATAAAAAAATCTACATTTCATACGGTCCCCCCTGTCCTTTCAATAAGTTATTTGAATTCAAAAAACAGGAGAAAATCTGTAAACGAACAGCAAAATCTAACGGATAACCCTTATTTCTCTCATTTATGCTGTCCTTTCCCAACTTTCTTTTCTCCCATTTTTGAATTCGAATATTTCAACGAATACTGAACTTGGCATTTTTTTGTTGGCCTCACGGCACACAGAGCAACAACTTTTTAATTGGAAGTTAGAGGATGAAGGGGAGGACGTATAAAAATGTAGAAGTTACATTTCGTTACACACTGTATTTTCACTCTCAAAACTGTTACAGGAAAATTTTTGAATGCCTTTTGAGCATTTTTAAATTGAAACCTATGTAGCGACATAACAGTGGATTTCTGTGAGGGGAAAGGAAATTCATCACAAAAACTGAAACACTTTTTTTCCCCCTGTAACTCATTGTGTGATGAAGGGCCGAGAAGCAGATGTCAATAGAGGTTCGGCGGTGTAAGAAAATAAAGTTGGGTAGGGGGAGGGGGTTGGTTTGGACTGTTTGTGTCGGGCAATGTCTCAACATTTAAGAGATAACAGCTGCAGACGATGCGCGAGGGCAAATAGTTTGCAGCAAGAAATTCCAACTTTTTCCTTCTTTTTAACACATTTCAAGAAAATGGGTTATTCCACCATGCATCCAAGCTGATTTTGACGTATTTTTAAACTTCATTTGACATAATTTATATTTGACATGTTTATAATAATTACAGATTCTCTCGAAAATTCATGGATCTAGTTATGACCAACCTAGAAGTTTCACTTCTATCACACGAGATTCTCACGCAGATTTTTTTCTAAACTGAAACTATACCTCTACGATGAGATAAAGGCAGCATCCGCACTTACAGGACACCCTCTATATAAACGGACACTTTCCATTAACGAACAAAAATGTTGGTTCCATGGTGTCCATTATGGAACTCATTTATGTTACGTGGTTTGAAATTTCCATCAACTTCTTTATCGGATTTACAGGGAGGGTGGGACATTGTCTCTCGAGTACTTTACACAACTCTACTTACTTGTAGCTTCAGTAGAAGGATTCAAGCAGATGCATTGATTTCCATTGCATTCTGCTGAAGTGTAACCATATTCATCACAATATTTTTTGCAGGAAAATAATTTCTCTGGACATCCATTCGAGCTGTCTGTCGTCATGGTTTGTGTTACTCCTTCAAAGTTTCGGAAACAAAGAAAAATGTCTATCAAACTGTATCTAGCAAACACTGTAACAAATAGTTTAAAATGCAAGTTCAAGATACTCACCCAAACTTTTGTGTATAATCCGAAAATATTATGTGCATCATATTTCAAATAGTTGAGTTTTATATAACGCATTATGAAATGCAAAAAAATAATTATTATTAAATCTCCTTATCAGGTACTAAATTATTATAATTTCCGCATCATTAGCGCAGGAAATTATTATAATTTATTTTTATAAGGTACTAGCTATAATACCCCGACGCTGCCCATGTTTTCTTCAGTTACTGAGAAGATTGAAAAAGTGACAAAGCATTATAAAGGCATATAAACTAGTATACATAGTACTGACATCATTAAAGGAGTGGCAAGCCACTGTAAAGGCATATACATGTCCGAAACGCATTGATAGGGAAACACGGTAACAAAAGTAAGCATTCCGAAAGTGATTGCTGAAGCCCAAAAACCATTGTTGCCAGACAGTTGCTCGCCCATTTCGGGCATTTCAACAGATCTGACAAACGTTCAAAGTATCCTATAGTTCAAGTCAGGTGCCATTTGGTATATATACAAAATGAAAAAATTTGGCGGTGATAGATCTAAAATTGTAGATTTGTATAGATAACACACACACACAAAAAATTAATTTCATGTATATATCGATTTTATTGTAATAAGTTATTATTTTATGGGATGTTCTCATTATTTTATAGTTAATATTTGCACAAACTTGTTGAAGTAGCATTGTTGTTCATCACTGTTTTCACGCAGCTGCATTTACCATCGATGACATCCACAAAAATGAATCCAAATTCTTTGCAATAGTCTTCGCAGAACGGGTTGTTGTCAGGACTTCGGGTAGTTAAAGCCTGCATAAGGACTGGAAAATTCGATGATTCAGATATCATACATACTCGAATGCTGAGTGTTAATTGGCAATAAGAAATACTACAAATACTTTCACGTAGACAATTTCATATATGCATATATATGTATTTAAGTGGATTGGTGCACAATATTGGCTTCCATGCTTTCATGTGGGAAAAATCTCCTTCCTTTAAAGAACATTTACAGATTTTCTATTCATTTTAGGCGCTAGATTTTTTTCCTCAAATGTTATTGGAAAATTTTCCTGCACCAATCTTCTTAAAAACAAATTAAATTCGTCTCTTTAAGTTTAATTCCATAAGTGAACAATTATTCACACGGTGTTTAATTTCACAAAGTTCGTCATGAGAAAACAAAAACAAATATTTATTAATAACGAAAACTCAGAACTGATACTTGAAACATACTCACTGTTTGGTATAGAATTCGCACGTGATACATTCGATAGACATATACACTCATGGTTTCTACATTTAGCTGAAACATATCCTTCAGTGATGCAATATTCTGCACATTTGATTGGATTTTCTCGGCAACTCTCGAGAGACTTCGGAGCCGGTATTTCATAAGTTTTCTGATCAGGAGTATCTGAGAAGAAAAACATGAGTTCGAGTATGAGTTGGCTTTATTCAGAATTTTTTATACATTTCTGTGTAGATTGAAATGTTTCGGATGCACTTACAAGTGCATTACAAAAAAGTGCGCTTGAAAAAAAACCACAAACTCATGATCAGCTGTAATTTTTATTTCTTTCTACACTCGTGTGTGAAATTAAGAGAACTTGCACATTGTGTATATTTGAGGCATCATGTCAAACGGCCGCACACCCCTTCATGTGTTTGGCAGAGGGTCCCTGACGTGGCTCGGTCGATTGCGCCGAAAATGGGAGTGTTTCGACTTCCAATATATTCCCCCAACAGGTCGATTGCGCCGAGTCTGGAAATCGGGTCGTTTGGGAATCGGGGTGAGCGCAAACGACCTATTTCTTATCATAAATGGTTTATCTTCGGCGCAATCGACCTACACTCCTGACGGCCTGACTGCTAGGAGGTATAAAGAGATGTTAGAACCCTGTGTTCGATCTTTTAGGGTTGCAGTTGGCACTCCGTTCCTGTTCATGGACGATAACGCTGGTCCACATCGGGCTCAACTGGTTTACGATTGTCTTGAAAGTGAGAATATTCGGCGTACGGATTGTCCAGTAGGGTGGAACGAAAAAAAAATTTCGAAATTTCCATTGTAATAGAATTTAAAATATGCCTTTATGTGAAGAAATACCATTCCTAATTTTTTTCCCCAAAATTCAAACTTCTTGAGGTTCCTCATCGCACCTAAAGTTTTACGCACGTCTGGAATTCTGTAACATGACACCGCAGAGGAGGCTTTCGTATTCCCCTGAACACACGATTCATTGAGTGACCTCTATGTTTTTCCCTCGTTTTCAGTATTCCTTTGCAATCTCTTACCCCTTCACTGAGAGGGTGTATAGCAGTCAAAATGACGACCAGAAGCTTTTATTGTTGTGACATTTTAGGAAATCCTAAAGAGTTTGATTCTCGGGTCTCGCCCACTTATGGCGATGTTAAGCTTAGTTATTTGCTGACTCAACGCAATATGAAGGCACAACAATCGAGAAAAGATCCAGCTATTGCAGATATTCTTGAAATTATCATGCCAAACATTGCAAATATTTGGAAAACTGCTTCAATTCCTACGGTTTGTCACCAATGGATACGCAAAATTTTCAAAGACTTTTACTGTAAATACAAGAATCTTCAGAAAAATGTGAAAGCAAGGAAAGATTCTCAAACTTTCAAGTTAAACTTGAAATATTGACATTGCAGCATGCAAATGTGATTTTGAAGACTAAGTGTAACAAGTTGAGAAAGGTCCCAAATTTAGAGCTAGATTTCTTGCAAGATCAAAGAAGTACACACAAGATGGCAATTGGTCGAGTAATGTTCTAACAACGGAAAAATTGAAGAACAATGAACAAAGGAAAATGGAAATGGTATCCCATATTTGAAGTCATCTTGAGAAGAAACGGCGGAAACTAGTTCATCAACCACTGAAAACTCATCTATATCCAACGATTCTGAGGAAAGTGATCTATATGAGACAAAACACAGTTTGCCGTTGAAGTTAGCATTTCCATCTACCAGTACCTGAAGCTCGTCCATCAATCAGTGCCGACGCAAGTACTTCATTTGCTTTTCAAGTTCTGCCATCATCCTCACAGGTGAGAACTGAATTATCAAATGTTGCTCTTGCTTGAGATGGAACTGGTGTGTCTGATCGATCAGCTGCAATTATTGCGAATGCTGTGCTGGAAGATGTTGGGTTATTGACGAAAGAGAACCTAAATATGACAATAGACTGGATGAAAATAAAGCGTGAAAGAGCATCACAGAGAGTTATTTTGCAAGATAAAATTCCTAGAACAAATGTGCGAGGAATATTCCCCATTCGTGTCTTCGCCGTCGTTGGGAACGGACGTGCTATTATCGCGCTCCGCTCACCGACACGCCAGTGCGCCATTTTGTGTCTTTATTTGTGTTTTTCTTCGTTCTCGTGAGTTTTACTTAGCGTGTTGTTTATTGTTGGGTCATATTCTGCGGTGATTTTCTTTTTTTTTTTTTAGCGCACGTTGGATTGTGAGATAAGTGGTTTTTTTTTTTTTTTATATTGCTCTCATTTTTTTTTTAAATTTTCGTTGTGTATTTTCGATCGACTTATATTTATTTTTCTCGTTCGCATTTCATTTTCGTTGTTTTTTCGCCAGGTTCGCTCGCTTCTTTGATATAAGTTCGTAGGTTTTTGGGACGTTAGTGTTAGCAAACAGTGTATACTTTTTCCCGGGTACTCTCAATAACGTTGTTTTCCTTCCATTTGGGCCTATTGTTGTAGTGTTAGTGTTTTGAGATAGTTAGCTAATTCTAATAAGTATAAATTGTACTTCGTAGCTTAATACTTTTTTTAGAGGGTGTTGTATTCTTTATATACATATTTATTTTATTCTTCGTGATTTAGTGCTGAGCATTCTACTTTACGTAATTTTTTCGTATAGTCTCTTACGTATATTTTGCATAGTAATGTATTTTACATTATTTTAATTTCCAGTTAACGTTTCTCATTTTCGTATTGTTAAGTATTATTATTATTATCTAGCTTTAGCAATAGTGTTAGTATGCCTCGACCTCGACTAGTGTTGTGTAGAGCTCGCCAGGGAGGTTTCCCTGGTCTAGGGGTATAGTAGCTGATAGTTTCAATTGTAAAGGGTGCTTGGATAGAAATAGGCTGGAACTCGAGGTCGAAGCTTTACGGGAAAAAGTTAGGGTGCTAGAGGGCCCGTTATAACGGACCCTCTGGTCGTCGAGCCACCTGTTGATGAAGAAGCAATCTCCACGAACAACGACATTTTAGAGGGCGAATGGGTGGTCGTGGATGAGGTAGAGGGGGATAGTGATAGGGGTTTAATCATCGGCGATTCTATGGTTAGGGAACTTGGGAACCGAGTGTGTAGGGATTTTCGGGGTTTCGAGCGCTGTTGTCTTCCTGGGGGGAAGATTGGCAACGTTCGAGACGTTTTTCATCGCCGAAAGTTGCCCTTGCGGGTGATTCTGTGGGTGGGAACAAATCAGGTAGGAGCGAATATTAGTGAGTCTCTGTCAGAATACCGGGATTTACTATTATCCGCTAGGGAGGGGGGTTCAGATGTGGCAGTGATTCCAGTGCTGCCAAGGGGTAGTAGGGGATATAGGAGTAGGATCCACCAATTCAATATAGGCCTGAAGGACATTTGCTCCTCACTTGGGGTCACGTTCTTGGAGCTTCCCGCATTTACCGATAGGTGGCTTCGTTCGGATGGGATCCATCTAAATAAGAGAGGGGTCTGGGAGGTTTACGATAGTCTTAGGTCAGGTTTTTTACTCCCAGACCACGTAGTCGGGAATGCGGGTTAGTTAATGATAATCACAACAGTACTGACGGGGAATTACCCACCTCTGACTTGGATGGATTCTCGATTGACAACAAACCACCGGGCAAATTAAAATGTGTGTTAATAAATGCCAGGAGCTTGGGTAATAAGAAAGATTTTTTAGAAACTATGATAGTTTTGGAGGACTTGGATCTTATAGCCATTACAGAATCTTGGGCAAACGATGGGGATGAATCTTTCTTACACATCTCCGGATACGATACTTTTTTGAGAAATAGATCTGATAGGAAAGGGGGTGGAGTGTTGATATACGTGAAATCATGTTTGAAGGCTAGAGAGTGTAACGTGCAGAGAAGTGATATTGAAACCATGTGGGTTGAACTTGAGAACAAAAGACGTCATAAGCTTATTGTTGGGGTTTGTTACAATCCACCGAATAGGGATCAAAACTATATCGCCAAAATGCATGATGAAATTTCCTACATGTGTAAGCGAAAGAGGGTTCTCATACTAGGGGATTTCAATTACCCGGGTATTGATTGGGAGAACCTTTCATCTGGAAATCAGTATGAAAGAGACTTTCTTAAGTTGGTGCTCGAAAATTTTTTGTATCAGCATGTATCAGAAGCAACTAGGGGTACTGCTATTTTGGATTTAGTTCTTACTAGTTCTGAGGATCTAGTTGAACATGTTTCGGTGGGGGAAGAGTTTTCTTCCAGTGATCATCGTATCGTCAGATTTCACTGTAACTTTTCCTCGGGTAAGGTTGATAACAAAAGACTGGTTCCTTGTTTTCGGAGAACTAACTTTGATGTTTTGCGAAGAAGGTTAGCGGAAGTTTTCAAAGACCGGTTGGAATCAGTAGGGGTGGTAAGTCAATGGGAAGAATTTAGTACGAAGCTGTCCTCTGTTTTGCACGACGTCATACCCTTTGTTCGAAAAAAGCGTGTTTGTACATCACACCCTCTATGGTTCACGGATAGCGTGCGGAACCTTTATCTTGAAAAGAAAAGAGCATTCAGAGAGTATAAAAGTGGACGAGGTGACCTATCATTGTTTACTGATAAAAGAAGACTGTTGAAGAAAGCGATAAGGGATAGTAAAAAGCAAGTTGAATCTAGGTTGGCAGATAACATTGGCTCTGACCCAAAATCATTTTTTCGATACGTCAATAATGGATGTAAGGGGACAGTTGGCCCCCTCTCGATAGGAGGCTCAAAAGTAGAGAGCAATGTAGGCATGTGTAGTGCTTTCAATGACTTTTTCGCGTCGGTTTTTAATGGAGATAATGATATTCGATATACGGGTGTTGCATGGGGTAATAAAACGCTCAACGATATTCAAGTTGAAGACGTGGAGGTCCTAAATCTTCTAAGAAATGTATGTGCAAGCAAAGCACCAGGACCAGATGATATCTATCCCAGGGTTCTCAGGGAAGGTGCTAATGAATTGTTGGGGCCAGTCGCACAGATATACAGGAGTAGTGTTGCTGAGGGTATCGTCCCGAGAGATTGGAAACTGGCTAACGTTGTTCCGATATTTAAGAAGGGTAGTAGAGAAGTGGTGTCTAATTATCGTCCAGTGAGTTTGACGAGCTCCCTCTCGAAAATTTTGGAAATTATCATCAAAAGGCAGTTTGTGAAGTGGATAGACGAGAATAATGTATTGTCGGATAATCAGCATGGGTTCAGGAAGGGGAAGTCATGTGTAACTAACCTCCTTTGCTTCTATGATTACGTGACTAAGGCTTTGGGTAAGAGCAAAAATGTCGACGTTGTTTACCTTGATTTCCAGAAGGCATTCGATCGGGTCCAACATGGCAAACTCTTGAAGCGTTTACACGAGATTGGAATAGGGGGCAACTTGCTGAATTGGATAGAATCGTGGTTAAGAGATAGGTCGCAACGAGTTATGGTGAACGGGGAATTCTCTGGTTGGACAGACGTCACAAGTGGAGTTCCTCAGGGAAGTGTCCTTGGCCCCATACTTTTTTCACTTTTTATCGACAAACTCGATCAGGGTATCGATGGAATTACTAGCAAATTCGCAGATGATGTGAAGCTAATGGGGGTAATCGGAAATGAAAGCGATAGGGAGTTGCTCCAGACCAACTTAAACAAGATTGCAGCATGGGCAAATGAATGGAGCATGACGTTTAGCGTAGATAAGTGCATGGTCGCTCATTTTGGTTCGAACAACCCACGGTTCTCTTACGAGTTGAATGGTGTCACTATCCCGGATGCAACTAGAGTCACCGATTTGGGAATTCTCATTGACGAGCGACTTAAGTTTTCTGAACATTGTTCAGCGGTTGTCAAAAAATCGAATAGAATGCTTGGTCTCATTTTCAAAAAGGTCTCTTCGCGTTCTCCTAAAGTCATTCTTCCGCTTTTTCGAGGCTTAGTTCGTCCTGGACTGGAGTATGCTGTAAGGTTTTGGAGACCATACCTACAGAGGGACATAGACTTGGTTGAAGGGGTGCAGAGAAGAGCTACGCGTGTCCTTATTGGCACACAGGGCTTGAGTTATGAAGAAAGACTTCATTTTTTGAATATGTTTACATTGGATGAACGCAGGTGTCGAGGAGATATGATCGAAGTGTTCAAAATTTTCAATGGGATGGATAGGATGGACCATGAACTTTTAGTACACCGCCAATCGACTGCTTTTACAAGGGGACACCAGTATCGATTGGTGAGGGACAATGCAAGGTTATGGTGTCGCAGGGAATTTTTCTCCAATAGGGTTGTTAATAAATGGAATAGCTTACCCCCGGAGGTAGTAAATTGTAACACAATTGACACGTTTAAAAAGAAATACGATAAACATGTTGGGGTAAATCGAGAAGCTATCCATTCTTAGAATAAGACAACCATAAGTATTCTTTATGGGCATTGTATAATATTTTATCATGTGTATATATTGTTTGTAATTTGTGTTAATTGCATTTTTAATTGGGTTGCTGTATTTTTGAAACATATGACAACCATATTTTTATGGGCATCTTTTTATCAGCCACCTCGTTGGGCATTTTGCCTGTTGTTGCGTTGTATTTGTATTTGTATTTGTATAATATATTTTGATGGTCGAAAAGACAAAATCTTAGCTAATGTCAAAGGTGATTGTTTCCATAGAAGAACCATATGTGAAGAACACATAACTATATTGCAAGAAACCGGGTTAATTTATCTCGGTAACACAACTCTATGAAGCAGTAGAGCAAGGGATATACTAAAATCATCAATCCTATACTTTTTGAAGTAAGATTTTGATACGAAAGAATTGATGGCGATCGGATACGATGGGACTGTTACCAATACTGGTTATAAAAATGGTGTTACCAAATTAATAGAGAAAGAAATAGGCCATCCCTTGCAATGGCTTATTTATCTTTTTCACTTCAATGAGTTGCCTCTAAGGCATCTTGTGAAGCATTTAGACGGATGTTCTATCAGTCCACACGGGCTTCAAGATGATATCGCAAAAAGTTTGGAAAATTGTGAAAGATTACCTATATTGTGAAATTTAAACCAATCTCTAATAACCTTCCGATAATGGACAGTGACAACAGTGATTTAAGTGCAGATCAGAGATATCTTGTGGAAATAATACAGGCAAAGAACTGGGAATCAAGAGAATTCTGAAAATTAGAAATGAAGGATTATCAGAAGCAGAAATCTATACATTCCATGTTCCGAAAATAAACTTTTCTGCTAAGCACTATTCGGAACTAATTGCATGGGATCAAGTGCGAGTGATTGAACTACCTATTATAAAAAATCAGGAACTGGACCCACAAAAAATGATCTGAACCTACTTTTCCATCTATACCGAATTTTCCGTGTCTCACACAAGCAGTTGAACGGTACGTACGACTCGTAACTGAAACATCTCTTGCTGAATCAACAACCGAGAGTTGTGAAGACTTCATTCAAGCTGAAATAAAATCAAGGAGTACTCTTCCATCGTTTGAAAAAAAAGCGGACTATTTTGCAAAAAAGTGAGATCTAATAATAGTGTGATAACAGAAGAAGCAATAGAGGCATTCTCCTGACACCTATATCGTCAAATTACGGTTTTTTTTTTTATAATTTGGAATATGGTTATAGTTTTGTCCCCACCCCCACAAAAATGGTTTACTTATATAAACCCTTTACATAAATAATGTTTATAATGTACGTAACTATATAATGTTTAAAAAGATTTTTATAATGCACTTAGAAAAGTGTTTTTGCTCGACTTTTAGGCTCCGTGAGGAACCTCAAGATATTGAAATATTTTCCTAGATTTTGGTATAACGTCTTAAGACCTTGAAAGGCATCTTTTGAATACTCTAAATCAACATCAATTTCCAAAAAAGTGAAAAAAACACCCTTTTTCGTTCCACCCTATTGTCCAGCCAGATCTCCCTGACCTAAACCGTATAGAACATGTCTGGACGCTGGAAGGGAGATTGCATCTCGCCATCGCCCCCCGAGAACCACCACGGAGTTGAAAACTGCGTTGCTGCAAGAGTGGTACCAATTGCTTCAGGAATTCCAACTGCCTCGTGTCCAGTTGGCAGTCCAGTCCACATCGCTCATCCGTTGCGCTGTGTGACCTGTCTGACTGTGAGAGAGTACCGTATCCCATATTAGACTGGTTCCTTGTTTTCGGAGAACTAACTTTGATGTTTTGCGAAGAAGGTTAGCGGAAGTTTTCAAAGACCGGTTGGAATCAGTAGGGGTGGTAAGTCAATGGGAAGAATTTAGTACGAAGCTGTCCTCTGTTTTGCACGACGTCATACCCTTTGTTCGAAAAAAGCGTGTTTGTACATCACACCCTCTATGGTTCACGGATAGCGTGCGGAACCTTTATCTTGAAAAGAAAAGAGCATTCAGAGAGTATAAAAGTGGACGAGGTGACCTATCATTGTTTACTGATAAAAGAAGACTGTTGAAGAAAGCGATAAGGGATAGTAAAAAGCAAGTTGAATCTAGGTTGGCAGATAACATTGGCTCTGACCCAAAATCATTTTTTCGATACGTCAATAATGGATGTAAGGGGACAGTTGGCCCCCTCTCGATAGGAGGCTCAAAAGTAGAGAGCAATGTAGGCATGTGTAGTGCTTTCAATGACTTTTTCGCGTCGGTTTTTAATGGAGATAATGATATTCGATATACGGGTGTTGCATGGGGTAATAAAACGCTCAACGATATTCAAGTTGAAGACGTGGAGGTCCTAAATCTTCTAAGAAATGTATGTGCAAGCAAAGCACCAGGACCAGATGATATCTATCCCAGGGTTCTCAGGGAAGGTGCTAATGAATTGTTGGGGCCAGTCGCACAGATATACAGGAGTAGTGTTGCTGAGGGTATCGTCCCGAGAGATTGGAAACTGGCTAACGTTGTTCCGATATTTAAGAAGGGTAGTAGAGAAGTGGTGTCTAATTATCGTCCAGTGAGTTTGACGAGCTCCCTCTCGAAAATTTTGGAAATTATCATCAAAAGGCAGTTTGTGAAGTGGATAGACGAGAATAATGTATTGTCGGATAATCAGCATGGGTTCAGGAAGGGGAAGTCATGTGTAACTAACCTCCTTTGCTTCTATGATTACGTGACTAAGGCTTTGGGTAAGAGCAAAAATGTCGACGTTGTTTACCTTGATTTCCAGAAGGCATTCGATCGGGTCCAACATGGCAAACTCTTGAAGCGTTTACACGAGATTGGAATAGGGGGCAACTTGCTGAATTGGATAGAATCGTGGTTAAGAGATAGGTCGCAACGAGTTATGGTGAACGGGGAATTCTCTGGTTGGACAGACGTCACAAGTGGAGTTCCTCAGGGAAGTGTCCTTGGCCCCATACTTTTTTCACTTTTTATCGACAAACTCGATCAGGGTATCGATGGAATTACTAGCAAATTCGCAGATGATGTGAAGCTAATGGGGGTAATCGGAAATGAAAGCGATAGGGAGTTGCTCCAGACCAACTTAAACAAGATTGCAGCATGGGCAAATGAATGGAGCATGACGTTTAGCGTAGATAAGTGCATGGTCGCTCATTTTGGTTCGAACAACCCACGGTTCTCTTACGAGTTGAATGGTGTCACTATCCCGGATGCAACTAGAGTCACCGATTTGGGAATTCTCATTGACGAGCGACTTAAGTTTTCTGAACATTGTTCAGCGGTTGTCAAAAAATCGAATAGAATGCTTGGTCTCATTTTCAAAAAGGTCTCTTCGCGTTCTCCTAAAGTCATTCTTCCGCTTTTTCGAGGCTTAGTTCGTCCTGGACTGGAGTATGCTGTAAGGTTTTGGAGACCATACCTACAGAGGGACATAGACTTGGTTGAAGGGGTGCAGAGAAGAGCTACGCGTGTCCTTATTGGCACACAGGGCTTGAGTTATGAAGAAAGACTTCATTTTTTGAATATGTTTACATTGGATGAACGCAGGTGTCGAGGAGATATGATCGAAGTGTTCAAAATTTTCAATGGGATGGATAGGATGGACCATGAACTTTTAGTACACCGCCAATCGACTGCTTTTACAAGGGGACACCAGTATCGATTGGTGAGGGACAATGCAAGGTTATGGTGTCGCAGGGAATTTTTCTCCAATAGGGTTGTTAATAAATGGAATAGCTTACCCCCGGAGGTAGTAAATTGTAACACAATTGACACGTTTAAAAAGAAATACGATAAACATGTTGGGGTAAATCGAGAAGCTATCCATTCTTAGAATAAGACAACCATAAGTATTCTTTATGGGCATTGTATAATATTTTATCATGTGTATATATTGTTTGTAATTTGTGTTAATTGCATTTTTAATTGGGTTGCTGTATTTTTGAAACATATGACAACCATATTTTTATGGGCATCTTTTTATCAGCCACCTCGTTGGGCATTTTGCCTGTTGTTGCGTTGTATTTGTATTTGTATTTGTATAATATATTTTGATGGTCGAAAAGACAAAATCTTAGCTAATGTCAAAGGTGATTGTTTCCATAGAAGAACCATATGTGAAGAACACATAACTATATTGCAAGAAACCGGGTTAATTTATCTCGGTAACACAACTCTATGAAGCAGTAGAGCAAGGGATATACTAAAATCATCAATCCTATACTTTTTGAAGTAAGATTTTGATACGAAAGAATTGATGGCGATCGGATACGATGGGACTGTTACCAATACTGGTTATAAAAATGGTGTTACCAAATTAATAGAGAAAGAAATAGGCCATCCCTTGCAATGGCTTATTTATCTTTTTCACTTCAATGAGTTGCCTCTAAGGCATCTTGTGAAGCATTTAGACGGATGTTCTATCAGTCCACACGGGCTTCAAGATGATATCGCAAAAAGTTTGGAAAATTGTGAAAGATTACCTATATTGTGAAATTTAAACCAATCTCTAATAACCTTCCGATAATGGACAGTGACAACAGTGATTTAAGTGCAGATCAGAGATATCTTGTGGAAATAATACAGGCAAAGAACTGGGAATCAAGAGAATTCTGAAAATTAGAAATGAAGGATTATCAGAAGCAGAAATCTATACATTCCATGTTCCGAAAATAAACTTTTCTGCTAAGCACTATTCGGAACTAATTGCATGGGATCAAGTGCGAGTGATTGAACTACCTATTATAAAAAATCAGGAACTGGACCCACAAAAAATGATCTGAACCTACTTTTCCATCTATACCGAATTTTCCGTGTCTCACACAAGCAGTTGAACGGTACGTACGACTCGTAACTGAAACATCTCTTGCTGAATCAACAACCGAGAGTTGTGAAGACTTCATTCAAGCTGAAATAAAATCAAGGAGTACTCTTCCATCGTTTGAAAAAAAAGCGGACTATTTTGCAAAAAAGTGAGATCTAATAATAGTGTGATAACAGAAGAAGCAATAGAGGCATTCTCCTGACACCTATATCGTCAAATTACGGTTTTTTTTTTTATAATTTGGAATATGGTTATAGTTTTGTCCCCACCCCCACAAAAATGGTTTACTTATATAAACCCTTTACATAAATAATGTTTATAATGTACGTAACTATATAATGTTTAAAAAGATTTTTATAATGCACTTAGAAAAGTGTTTTTGCTCGACTTTTAGGCTCCGTGAGGAACCTCAAGATATTGAAATATTTTCCTAGATTTTGGTATAACGTCTTAAGACCTTGAAAGGCATCTTTTGAATACTCTAAATCAACATCAATTTCCAAAAAAGTGAAAAAAACACCCTTTTTCGTTCCACCCTATTGTCCAGCCAGATCTCCCTGACCTAAACCGTATAGAACATGTCTGGACGCTGGAAGGGAGATTGCATCTCGCCATCGCCCCCCGAGAACCACCACGGAGTTGAAAACTGCGTTGCTGCAAGAGTGGTACCAATTGCTTCAGGAATTCCAACTGCCTCGTGTCCAGTTGGCAGTCCAGTCCACATCGCTCATCCGTTGCGCTGTGTGACCTGTCTGACTGTGAGAGAGTACCGTATCCCATATTAGACTGGTTCCTTGTTTTCGGAGAACTAACTTTGATGTTTTGCGAAGAAGGTTAGCGGAAGTTTTCAAAGACCGGTTGGAATCAGTAGGGGTGGTAAGTCAATGGGAAGAATTTAATACGAAGCTGTCCTCTGTTTTGCACGACGTCATACCCTTTGTTCGTAAAAAGCGTGTTTGTACATCACACCCTCTATGGTTCACGGATAGCGTGCGGAACCTTTATCTTGAAAAGAAAAGAGCATTCAGAGAGTATAAAAGTGGACGAGGTGACCTATCATTGTTTACTGATAAAAGAAGACTGTTGAAGAAAGCGATAAGGGATAGTAAAAAGCAAGTTGAATCTAGGTTGGCAGATAACATTGGCTCTGACCCAAAATCATTTTTTCGATACGTCAATAATGGATGTAAGGGGACAGTTGGCCCCCTCTCGATAGGAGGCTCAAAAGTAGAGAGCAATGTAGGCATGTGTAGTGCTTTCAATGACTTTTTCGCGTCGGTTTTTAATGGAGATAATGATATTCGATATACGGGTGTTGCATGGGGTAATAAAACGCTCAACGATATTCAAGTTGAAGACGTGGAGGTCCTAAATCTTCTAAGAAATGTATGTGCAAGCAAAGCACCAGGACCAGATGATATCTATCCCAGGGTTCTCAGGGAAGGTGCTAATGAATTGTTGGGGCCAGTCGCACAGATATACAGGAGTAGTGTTGCTGAGGGTATCGTCCCGAGAGATTGGAAACTGGCTAACGTTGTTCCGATATTTAAGAAGGGTAGTAGAGAAGTGGTGTCTAATTATCGTCCAGTGAGTTTGACGAGCTCCCTCTCGAAAATTTTGGAAATTATCATCAAAAGGCAGTTTGTGAAGTGGATAGACGAGAATAATGTATTGTCGGATAATCAGCATGGGTTCAGGAAGGGGAAGTCATGTGTAACTAACCTCCTTTGCTTCTATGATTACGTGACTAAGGCTTTGGGTAAGAGCAAAAATGTCGACGTTGTTTACCTTGATTTCCAGAAGGCATTCGATCGGGTCCAACATGGCAAACTCTTGAAGCGTTTACGCGAGATTGGAATAGGGGGCAACTTGCTGAATTGGATAGAATCGTGGTTAAGAGATAGGTCGCAACGAGTTATGGTGAACGGGGAATTCTCTGGTTGGACAGACGTCACAAGTGGAGTTCCTCAGGGAAGTGTCCTTGGCCCCATACTTTTTTCACTTTTTATCGACAAACTCGATCAGGGTATCGATGGAATTACTAGCAAATTCGCAGATGATGTGAAGCTAATGGGGGTAATCGGAAATGAAAGCGATAGGGAGTTGCTCCAGACCAACTTAAACAAGATTGCAGCATGGGCAAATGAATGGAGCATGACGTTTAGCGTAGATAAGTGCATGGTCGCTCATTTTGGTTCGAACAACCCACGGTTCTCTTACGAGTTGAATGGTGTCACTATCCCGGATGCAACTAGAGTCACCGATTTGGGAATTCTCATTGACGAGCGACTTAAGTTTTCTGAACATTGTTCAGCGGTTGTCAAAAAATCGAATAGAATGCTTGGTCTCATTTTCAAAAAAGTCTCTTCGCGTTCTCCTAAAGTCATTCTTCCGCTTTTTCGAGGCTTAGTTCGTCCTGGACTAGAGTATGCTGTAAGGTTTTGGAGACCATACCTACAGAGGGACATAGACTTGGTTGAAGGGGTGCAGAGAAGAGCTACGCGTGTCCTTATTGGCACACAGGGCTTGAGTTATGAAGAAAGACTTCATTTTTTGAATATGTTTACATTGGATGAACGCAGGTGTCGAGGAGATATGATCGAAGTGTTCAAAATTTTCAATGGGATGGATAGGATGGACCATGAACTTTTAGTACACCGCCAATCGACTGCTTTTACAAGGGGACACCAGTATCGATTGGTGAGGGACAATGCAAGGTTATGGTGTCGCAGGGAATTTTTCTCCAATAGGGTTGTTAATAAATGGAATAGCTTACCCCCGGAGGTAGTAAATTGTACCACAATTGACACGTTTAAAAAGAAATACGATAAACATGTTGGGGTAAATCGAGAAGCTATCCATTCTTAGAATAAGACAACCATAAGTATTCTTTATGGGCATTGTATAATATTTTATCATGTGTATATATTGTTTGTAATTTGTGTTAATTGCATTTTTAATTGGGTTGCTGTATTTTTGAAACATATGACAACCATATTTTTATGGGCATCTTTTTATCAGCCACCTCGTTGGGCATTTTGCCTGTTGTGGCGTTGTATTTGTATTTGTATTTGTATTTGTATAGACTCATTTTCGGTCCGATCTCGCAACGTAGAGCTTGAACATTCTTGCTGTGATGAGTTTAACTGACAATTGACTTGCGTACTATGACTTTTGTATGATACATGTCTAATAATTCTCATAATTTTACTGCTAATATGTAGATATATATATGTATATATTATACATAAAAAATTAAATAAACTTTACTTACATGATGTCTTTTTAATACTCGACGTTTTCATGCAGGTACAGTGTTCGCCAGTGCACTCCGCAGATGTGTAACCGTTTTCAGTACAATATTTATTACAGGAAGTCACAGCATCTGGGCATCCATAGGAATTTTCAGTTGTCAGAGTCCTACTGAAAACTTCAAAATTAATAAAAAAAATTAGCACAAGAAAAAGGCATAATTGAATAGAAGGACGAGAAAAGTCGTTGACACATTTTAAAAATTAATAACAAATAAACCATAACACACACATGTAAAACTGCCATATTTCAGTGTTCCCTTTCAGCAGTTTAGATGTATCTCGTTTCTCATATAAAAATGTGATAGTAGTAGTAGTAGCCGTGTTGCAAATTGTCACAGAGGGCTTAAGGCACCACGTCTTAATGAGGAGCGTACA
This sequence comes from Pholcus phalangioides, assembly GCF_987345545.1. Lineage (NCBI taxonomy): Eukaryota > Metazoa > Arthropoda > Arachnida > Araneae > Pholcidae > Pholcus > Pholcus phalangioides. The sequence continues at coordinate 57,379,673 of NW_028301608.1, read as the reverse complement.
CAGGATCGACCTTTGAAGGTGGCACATAGGGGTTGGGGAGGGTACAAAAATTGTCTTCCCGAGAAATTCTTGAGTTACCACCTTCAAGAAAGCATTAAAATTAACAGAAATTAGTAAAAATAGTATATAAAATAAATTTTCTTTCGATACTTTAATTTTTTTTAAACCGAAGTATTGAACTTTTTTTTTTTAATTTGGTCAACTTAGGAGAGGGTACGGTCCCTTTATTCCCCCCATGATTAAGGGGTCTCTGCTCTTAATAGGCCTATATATATTTATTGTCATAAATCATTGTGCCAAATATAATCGTGGGACCCCTATTTGATAAAATAAAAATATGCCTTTCAAAAAACAGCTATACAGTACAGGATGTATTATATTCGGAAACATTAAACTGGAACCCGTTCTGTCACCTATGAAATAAAAAACACAACTGTTCGATTGGACTTGGGTGACCGATTTCTGATTTATGTACCGCATGAAAAAGAAACAATAGAGTATGATATTAATAAATACTTTATAAGCAATAATATTAGTTATATTGAAAAATTTACTTCAAAATTAAAGTAATATCACAATTATTTTAATAACTGTGATATTACTTGCAAAGTATGGCCCTCATTAGCTCTTCTTGTGATTATAATAATCCAAATCACTAAGAGCAAAACACAGCTAGACATTGCACCGTAATGAATGGTGTTTTATTAGCCACAAACATCAACTGTAAAAATTTTGTTGCAAACTTTTGTGTGAATTCAACTGATGTTATTGCTCAAAAATTATTTATTAATACCACACTATATTGTTGTTTATGCAGCACATCATTCTTTACAAATTCTAATTTGCAGGATCATTAACAGTGATTTTATTCGACAGGTGGCAGAAGGGGGTTCCAGTTAAATGGCGTTTCACAATATAATGCATCCTATGCTGTATAGTTATTTTCTAAAAGGGATATGCTGACTGATGAAATTTTCTTTTTACCCATTTGTTGATTATGGACAAAAATAATTAAGAAAAGCACATTTTTTTCATGGTAAATAAGTTTACATAAGTTTAAATATGGATGTGTAGAGAATGACTAAGTATCAGAGTACTTCCGTGTACATAGAGAAATTTTTTTTCCTATGTTGTATATGAGGCAGAATGATATTTTTTCGTTCCACACAGATATCGAAATTCTGTGAGTAGAGAAACAACAGATCTATGCAGGTGAAATTAAAGAGAGTGCGCGCATTGTCTGGAAACTAAAAACTAATTTTCCTCATTTTTTGCACGAAATTCGAGCAATACACAAAGACCACATAATTTCAGACCCTCCGATTTGGACATTACCTCTCCCCCTCTCTTCCGGATGCAGATATATCGTTTTGTGGCCGGCGCTATACAATGCTTGGGGCTATACAAATTATTTTGATCATCCATTCACACATTCTAGTCTAGTTTTGTTGACTACTCATTCCTCCAAATTAGCCGCCCCGGACTATAACCTGTGTTTAGCCCTCCCCCATCCCATACCGTAAATATGTCTCTGCGTCACTATATTTTGGTCGTTCACATGCTTTTATGAAAATTACTCGCAAAGGACTTCCTCCAGATTCTTCTTACACTACCAATATCTCCTTAATCACCGAAGTTTCTAATTATATATGTCTGGGTGTAATTATTTCTGCCGACCTCCGTTGGAATCTCCATGTTGATCACGTCTTTTATGAGTGTCTCCAAAAACTCTTTTTTTCGTCGTCGGAACCTCAAAACTCCATCCGTCACCTCAGACATCTCTGCTTCCAAACCTACATCCTTCCTGTACTCTCATATGCCTGTGAAATCTGGGACCCCCATACTTTTTCCAATATAGACAAATTAGAATCTATTCAAAATAAATCTGTCCGCTTCATTCTTAACTGTTAGTCATCCTCTGCCTCCGTCACTGAACTCAAGCGCCAACTCAATATGCAACCACTTTTTACCCGTAGATATATCTCTCGATTATCTTTCCTTTTTAAAATCCCGTATGGCCATTTTGATATATATCGACACCTCGAATTTTTTAACTCCAGCTTCATACTTTTCAAAAAGAATTAACCATTCTCAAAAATCGAAACCAATCTTTGCAGCCACACATTGCTTCAAATTTAGTTTCTTTCCTCGAACAATAACCGACTGGAACAACCTCCCGTAAAACATTATTGATTGTACAACAGTTTCTGATTTCCTTAGTAACATCAATCGTCTCTGTCAAACTGCACCACCGCATTCCCTTGCATAGGCCTCGGCCAACCAATATCGAATAAATAAATAAACAAATAAATCTAAATGTCATAATTGCCCTCCTGAGGGACCGAAAATTTAAAATGAAGTACACTTATTGTGACGAAAAGAAAATGCTATGCTAGGGTATAAAGTGTCGCATCTTTTCCGCTTCACCCACGAATCTGACAAAAAGAAAAAAAAATCATGAAAAGGTGCTTCGAAATTTTATTGATTATTTTTTGAATAAGGTTACAAAGAGAAAAAAAAATGGGTATTCTGCGCTATTTTGATCGCAAATTTTGACGTGAATACGTATTAAACGCGTAGGGTATCGTCGGATTCGTTTATTTGCATTGGGGACCTGCTGAGATTTAGCGTAAAATAATTTCGTTATGAATGCGAGCCGTGGGTCTGGTGCCAGGACCGGAAGAGGTATTAAAACCAAAACATCTCTCTCATTGGATGTCTCAAAGATGCCTATCAGCTGACATCATTGGCTTCCGCCAATTATTTCCAGATTTTTTCCGCCGCTGTGGTGGTCGAGTGGTAATAGTGACGGACTCTCCTCGCAGCGTCCCGGGTTCGAGCCTCACCGTCGCCACAGTGGTGGTCGGCTTAACTTGGTTTGCTGCAGCTCGCAAATTCGAGCCGATCTCCCCATTAAAAGTCTCGCCACACAAAGCAAAAGGCCTACAAACAGTGAAAGTATTCAGTCATTACGCTTAACTCGCTTCATTTCTGAAATATAGATGGTAACACAACATTAGATCCGCACACAACATTTTGTGAATGCACCTAGTATCGTCATGCACCTAGATAATTTAAAAGACGTATTCACGTCAACATCAATAATAACTGCACTAGAACTTACTCTGTGGTTTCGAAGAAGCAGTCGTTAGTTTGTTTCCCTGGCATATGCACTGATCTTTCTTGCAATTCGCCGAAAAGTAGCTTAGAGCCATGCACTGTAAATAACATGCGAACGTACTGTCTGGACAACCAAGAGGGCCTTTCAGAATGAAAGTATCCTGTATTTCTAGAAAAAGAAATGGTGGTTTATAGAGATGGAAAAATAATCTGCGCATTCTTCGCTGACGAGTATTCTTTTGGTTCATTAGAGAAACGATTCCGTATGTACTCAGTTTTCAGAATTGTTTTCAAATAGAATAGACACCTACGTCTAGAACCTTCTGCACTTTTCGCAGATTTTCCTTCACATATGCATCGATCCCCCTCGCATTCCGCCGATGAATATCCATTTCTTTTGCAATATCCATAACATGAAAATAAGCTTGGACATCCATGCGATTCTTCGTTAGCTATAACCTGGTTCCTGTCTAGCGAAAATAAGTAAGATATAAAGTATCTTATTATCGTACACAGTACGTAATAACTTATAATTAGTGTAATTATTAAGGAATTGTAATTAGTATAATTATTGGAGGAATTGTAATTAGTATAATTATTAAGGAATTGTAATTAGTATAATTATTGGAGGAATTGTAATTAGTATAATTATTGGAGGAATTGTAATTCGTATAATTATTAAGGAATTGTAATTAGTATAATTATTGGAGGAATTGTAATTAGTATAATTATTGGAGGAATTGTAATTAGTATAATTATTAAGGAATTGTAATTAGTATAATTATTAAGGAATTACAATTAGTATAATTATTGGAGGAATTGTAATTAGTATAATTATTAAGGAATTGTAATTAGTATAATTATTGGAGGAATTGTAATCAATTGAAATGAATTCACTCAGCCTAAAACAACTCATTTGGGGTGTGTTTATTAATTCAGGAATTTAAACTGGTGATCTTTTATCATTTCCCATTTTGTCTGATGTTCATTCTAATACAAATACAAATACAAATACAACGCCACAACAGGCAAAATGCCCAACGAGGTGGCTGATAAAAAGATGCCCATAAAAATATGGATGTCATATGTTTCAAAAATACAGCAACCCCATTAAAAATGCAATTAACACAAATTATAAACAATATATACACATGATAAAATATTATACAATGCCCATAAAGAATACTTATGGTTGTCTTATTCTAAGAATGGATAGCTTCTCGATTTACCCCAACATGTTTATCGTATTTCTTTTTAAACGTGTCAATTGTGTTACAATTTACTACCTCCGAGGGTAAGCTATTCCATTTATTAACAACCCTATTAGAGAAAAATTCCCTGCGACACCATAACCTTGCATTGTCCCTCACCAATCGATACTGGTGTCCCCTTGTAAAAGCAGTTGATTGGCGGTGTACTAAAAGTTCATGGTCCATCCTATCCATCCCATTGAAAATTTTGAACACTTCGATCATATCTCCTCGACACCTGCGTTCATCCAATGTAAACATATTCAAAAAATGAAGTCTCTCTTCATAACTCAAGCCCTGTGTGCCAATAAGGACACGCGTAGCTCTTCTCTGCACCCCTTCAATCAAGTCTATGTCCCTCTGTAGGTATGGTCTCCAAAACCTTACAGCATACTCCAGTCCAGGACGAACTAAGCCTCGAAAAAGCGGAAGAATGACTTTAGGAGAACGCGAAGCGACTTTTTTGAAAATGAGACCAAACATTCTATTCGCTTTTTTGACAACCGCTGAACAATGTTCAGAAAACTTAAGTCGCTCGTCAATGAGAATTCCCAAATCGGTGACTCTAGTTGCATCCGGGATAGTGACACCATTCAACTCGTAAGATAACCATGGGTTGTTCGAACCAAAATGAGCGACCATGCACTTATCTACGCTAAACGTCATGCTCCATTCATTTGCCCATGCTGCAATCTTGTTTAAGTTGGTCTGGAGCAACTCCGTATCGCTTTCATTCCCGATTACCCCCATTAGCTTCACATCATCTGCGAATTTGCTAGTAATTCCATCGATACCCTGATCGAGTTTGTCGATAAAAAGTGAAAAAAGTATGGGGCCAAGGACACTTCCCTGAGGAACCCCACTTGTGACGTCTGTCCAACCAGAGAATTCCCCGTTCACCATAACTCGTTGCGACCCATCTCTTAACCACGATTCTATCCAATTCAGCAAGTTGCCCCCCTATTCCAATCTCGTGTAAACGCTTCAAGAGTTTGCCATGTTGGACCCGATCGAATGCCTTCTGGAAATCAAGGTAAACAACGTCGACATTTTTGCTCTTACCCAAAGCCTTAGTCACGTGATCATAGAAGCAAAGGAGGTTAGTTACACATGACTTCCCCTTCCTGAACCCATGCTGATTATCCGACAATACATTATTCTCGTCTATCCACTTCACAAACTGCCTTTTGATGATAATTTCCAAAATTTTCGAGAGGGAGCTCGTCAAACTCACTGGACGATAATTAGACACCACTTCTCTACTACCCTTCTTAAATATCGGAACAACGTTAGCCAGTTTCCAATCTCTCGGGACGATACCCTCAGCAACACTACTCCTGAATATCTGTGCGACTGGCCCCAACAATTCATTAGCACCTTCCCTGAGAACCCTGGGATAGATATCATCTGGTCCAGGTGCTTTGCTTGCACATACATTTCTTAGAAGATTTAGGACCTCCACGTCCTATATTCTAACTTATTTTAACATATATCATGCGGTATAAAATGTGTCCTTATATACATTTGTATAAATACAAATACAAATACAAATACAAATACAAATACAACGCCACAACAGGCAAATTGCCCAACGAGGTGGCTGAACATCATGGATCCCCGAGCCCCTACCTACTACTGCTACACCACACATGCACCCCCCCCGGAACCCCCCAACGAATCGGTACATGCGGGAATGTGCGTGTACGTGTAGTGCAACCTGACGTAAAGTTTGTTTCTGTGTAATGCTTGTTATGTGTAGTGCTGTCATCTGCCCCCAGTTTTACAAATATATACTACTTTATATACTACTTTACCAAAAACACCAACTCTGGCCATATCGCTATATTGCAATTTACTGCCATCAATGAGATGCGTTGAGAAATGAAGGTGCTGTCTATCGGTGGTCACCTCAAGTTCGTTAGGGAAAATATCGTATCTATATCCTCCTTCGGGTTCAAACCGGGACCGTGACAGCTCACGAGGATCTTACCATCACGCCACTCGGGCGTTCTTAAGGATGTACTACAGTACATGTGCTGGGGTAAATGTGATGAATATGATTATTTTGCATAATCGACGATTTTGGTGAGTATGACAATTCATTATTTGAATTTTCCGGACATTATGCATGAACGTCAGTCCAGGATGGTGAATTTGATCTGTAAATATATGTTATATATTGGGGTAAATCGAGAAGCTTTCCATACTTAGAATAAGACAACCATAAGTATTCTTTATGGGCATTGTATAATATTTTATCACGTGTGTGTATATATTGTTTATAATTTTTATTAATTGTATTTTTAATTGGGTTGCTGTATTTTTTAAATATATGACATCCATATTTTTATGGCCATCTTTTTCTCAACCACCTCGTTGGGCATTTTGCCTGTTGTGGCGTTGTATTTGTATAATGTTGGTTATGTTTGTAACATGTTGATGAATATAAAGAAAGCCAACATTAACAATACTGGCAATAAAAGTTATTTTATACAACAGTTATGTTAAGCGTATATGGCGGAATACGCTTACTGCATGCAAGACGTACGGGCAAACTTGTTAAGTCGTTATATTAAAGTGATATTCCCATGTAACTTTTTCGATATTTATCAAACGCAATACCTCTATTTGGGAATTATTCATAATAAATTTATCAAATAGACATATATCGATATGCATGGCATTACCGCAACGTATGAAGCGCTATATGTCATTAAATGTACGATTTTAAATTCACATGCATTAGTTTGTAATTAAAATTAACTAATGCTTCAGTTTAGTATTTCAGTATTTTAGTTGTTAGTAGAGGACACGAAGAATTAACTCAACTACAATGATAACAGATATAATATGCATTCATAAATATCACATTTTGCAAAGCAACTTACTGTCTGGCGCCGATGGCGTAACAACCGAATTGGACTGACATATACATTGGTCTTCTGAACATTTTCCAAGTGTATATCCCTGTTGACTGCAATATTTTTCACATGATGGAAGGTCATCGGGGCAGCCATTAGTATTCATTGCAAGTAGATTATTAGTAGTTTCTGAAGAAAAATATGTTTCTGAGTTTTAAAAAAAAGACCAAAAATCGCTAATTATCTAAGGAATGTCACGACCCTCTGAAGCCAATTCTTCAAAAATAGTTCTAAAAACATTGAATTGCAAATCAAATGTAAAATATTTCGTGTAAGTCGGTTAATTTGTCCTTTCAAACTAAAAGACAAAATCAATTATAGCGTAAATGTGCTCAAAACCCTTTGAACGCGATTTTTTCAGATTGCAGTTTTTGAGTTCAGCCATAACTAATAAATACAAATAAAATAATACTCTCCAAAATTCCTGAAATTTTGCAGAAATGTTTATTCGACATGAATTATTAATGAAGCGGTCACCGTTGGTGCTCGTGGTGATGATGATGATGGGTGACCGGTGTCTGTTTTGATCCCCGCATCGCGAAGCTACAAGATCGAATCTCGAACTTGGATATCGAACTATTCTTCAGAATTTTATGAATTAAGTTAAAAAAAAATACATAAATTTCAAATACATGTCGAATAAAAATTTCGATGCAGTAGTTTTTGTTTCAATCTTATAGATACGAAACGATTTATTTTCTTTCAAACCGAGCGCAACTCAGGTCTATTGCCTTCTGTGAACAATTTACTACCTAGTAGAGTTGTGCTGGAAGTGTGTGTTTGCCTAACAGTCTGAGTGCGCATCTGTGTTAATTTCAGTGCTATCATCTATATTTCGGAAGTGAAGTGAGTGAAGTGTAATGATTGGATTACATTTGTTCCATATGTAGATGTGTTGATCTCTGTGGCGAGAATTTTTAATGGGGGACATCGGCTCTCATTTGTGCTTTGAATTTGGGAACCACAGAAAACCCACTTCAGCCGATCACCACTGTGGTGACGGTGGGGCTCAAACCCGGGACCCCGTGATGCGAGTCCACCACTATGACCACTCGACCACCACACCATAAAACCATATGACTACTCGCCCACCACAGATGCAAAACACTACAATCTGAGGAAATCCGTTCAAAAAGTATAGATTTACACCATAATTAACTATTTTAAAAGAAAAAATTTACCGATTGGCACGAAATATTTTGCATTTGCTCGCAATTCAATGAAATATTTTTTAAAATCATTTTTGAAAAATTGGCTTCAGTCGTAACACCTCTTAAATGGATGTTTCGATCTTTCGGCGTTGAACGTATTTAAATTTGAATATTTTCATACTCATACAAAATGTATGAAAAAAATTCAAATGAAGTATCAAAATTTAAGTATGACTTTCTAAATTTCTCGAACCGAACATACTTATGGTTGTAGGAATGTTGTTTTCTATTAAAGATCTTCTGCATACACACTGGTTTTTGTAGCAAGTTCCAGAAATAAATTTTAGGATGACGCAATTCAAAGCACACTGTAATCGTTCATTAGGACATCCGAATGAGTTTTGCAAAACTTTCATATCTGAGGAATCTACAAGTATAAGGAATTGAAATGTTAGCGATAAGAAAAATGAATAAAACTCTAAATATTTGTTATTTTTCAAAAAAATATAGGAGAAAAATATATGGTTTGAAAATAAAAGTTAAAAAATACGTATATCCGCACCAACCATTCAGTATAGTGGTGTTCTTCCCTGGATCCTCTGAGCAACTACATTCGTTGTCATAACATACCGCGAAGTTGTAACCCCGTTTTCTGCAATGTTTTGAGCAAGTAATCACATTACCCGGACATCCGTGTGAAGTTTCAGTGTTGGAAACCTGGTTGGTGTCTTGATAGAAAGAGAAAACAATAATGAAAAGAGATAACCACACACTATGAACTACAGCATCAACCTTCACAGACGCACAATCTCCTCACATTTCTTTCTATGTGCTTCCAATTACATTTGTCTGTATTGGTTTAGTTGTTTATGAGAATGTCTTCTTTTTTTTTTCTTTCTTTTCCATAACGAAATGTTTATAAATTGCATATCACTTTTGTAATGAAAGTATTTGTCAATATTAAGTTACTAATTTACTTCATTCTAGTTGTAGAGTCAGGTTTTTGCAAAACTTGAATAATGTATATACAGAATGATTACGTAATTATCCCTGCCGTATTTTAGTGGCGATCCGTTATTGTTAGAAGCATACTTCCAATTAGAACACTTATCTATAAAACGTGTAGAACTAGGATACGTCATTCACATCACAAGGGGTTGTATAGTTAATCAATATATAAAAATTAAATTTTTATACGGACATCTTGTCCTCAAAAACCCAATTTGATCGGTTTTCTCTCTCCACAGGTCAACAGAAAAAAAGATAATAATAATTCCGCATTCTTAAGTTCAATATTCACTGTGATATTGGAATTTGAAAAACGAAGAAAAGTTGGGGAAAAAGAATGAAAAAAAATTTTTGCTTCCATTTATGCTGCTTTTTTCCTAACTTTCCTCGGATGTTAAAATCGAAATATTTCTGCGAATATTGCACTTGAAAACGCAGAAGTTCTTCTGCTGTCAAGGAAACAGTTATTTTCCGGATATTATGCCAGGCCCCTTGCCCGGTATGCAAAAGAGCCTGGGTTCGAGTCCCAGCGGAGACGTGATGACTTTTCTTTCCGAGTTAACCTCAGCATAATACCCGGAAAATAGCTGTTTTTTTTATATCTCGGGCTGAGAAAAAGCCATCTATCTCTTTCTTCTGTTGTGTTCAGAAGAGACAGGACAGCATCTTTCTAATCGATTTCCGACGACAGGATGTTCGTAAAAAAAGTTCGATTTTTTATTTCAATATTTATATAAACCATGAAAGACGTATCTTAGTTATACACCTTATTGAGATATTTTTTTCCAATTAAAAGTATGCCTCTAGGATCAACGGTTCACCAGTAAAATGCAGCAAGGGAATATAAGTAATCACTCTGCACACATGTATGTACGGTGAAAATAAAATCCCATTGCTAAAAAAAGAATGGCAAATTGATTCCCGAACGCTGTGTCGTGAAAGCATTAGTATCACGAATGGTGCCTGTGAAATTATTCAGACTCATTAAGGTATATTTTGGAGGTAATATTAAAATTAACTCGCACATAAATATTATAATGTCAGATCTTTGTTCTACGATAGGGTGTCACTGAAAAGCTTTGAGATTGAGCAGATGTGTATGCTACAAGGTATTCAAAGTTCTTATTTCGTAGCTAAGAGTGTAGCAAAGTTGAGCGATTAATTTCTATATCACGCCTGCTGAGAAGCTTCCTATTTTAATAATGTACTTAATAATTTCCAGAAAAGTTGATTTTTCAATAATAAACTCTCTCGTATAACCATTACTTTGCTGTCCTACACGCTGAAAATCGAAAGAAAGTATCCTTGATTAAAATAAAATATGGTATTTTTAAGGGGCTTAATATGCCATGGAAAGAGTTTGTGGGAGAGAAAAACAACAGCATTATAATCATAAAAATGGTTCATGGAAACTATTTACAGGATACACGTGTAGCAGAGAAATATTTCTTCACAAGAAATGTGCTGTTTTTGCTTGTTCTCTACGTGATTTCTTAAAGGCGTTAGGATTCCGTTCTCATATATTTTTTCTTAAATTTCCAATGCAAATTTTGATCTCGCGGCATTGTTGACAAAAAGAAGAGTTCAATCGTATTTTCTCCTTAACTAAAAAAAACTAGTGTTACCTATATTCTAGTTTCTAAATACGCGGATGGCTAAGTACTAGTTGAATTATGTAACATATTTACCTAGTTCTACAGCCGGTGACGTATTCGGGTTCTTCAAACAGATACAGTCTTCTTCGTCACATTGTCCACCAACATAACCTTTTGTATCGCAAAATTCCTCGCAATTGGATAATTCATCGGGACAGCCATGAGAAGCTGCCAATGCAGTGTTCACACCTAGAACTGAATCAAATGCGTTAAAAAAGTAAATTCATGTAGTGGACCGTATTTTATTATTATTATTACTTTCTTTTTGATGGACTACATTATTTTTTTTATTGATATCACATTAGGGTAGGAAACAAATGAACATGGTAGAATTAATCAAACACTATCAGATTTTTAATATTACCATACTATAAAATGCCACTAAATCAGGAAAAAAGTCATGGAATTGATATTATTTTCAATGTGATGTAACAAATAATTGATTACTTCTGCATGAATGAAGGCATTGCCTTAATTGAAACAGAATGTAAATAGATCATCTTTTTTTTTGGATTTCTGAAAGTAATAAATGAAATCCGTGTTTATCACATGAACTGTATTTTTCCAAGCAATAATAACTCACACAGTATATCTTACTTGATATCACGAAAAGGAGTAATACGCAACCAGACGTGGTCTTCATTAGGTCGACGTGAGTGGAAAATGGATTTAGTGAGTGCCAAACTGCAAATAACGCCTGACAAGCCTTATAACGTTAGTTAAATCTGGAAAATGTTCAAAGCAGCAGGTATCAAATCTAAAAATATCTAGATTAACAAATTATTCTAGCATGATTAATTTCTTAATTATTCTTCTCCAAAATTATTCTAATGCACAAACCTTAAAATGACTAATTATTCTTTTTCGAGCAGACAACTTCTTTCACAGTTACTGACACGCACAGAAATCCAGAAAAACCATTTATATATATTTCGACTCGTACTGTCTATACAAAACCTTAATTAAAGAGGACGTACAGAGTTTTAAAAACCGCATATGAAATAAATGTAATGAAGTTATATTGCTTTCCAAATATATACATGTATGTAGATTCTTTGTGATTCAAACTATAGTAAGAAAAAAAATTTGGGCGGAAACTCCAAGATAAAAAAAGAAATGCAAACAAAGCATTTTACTAAATTAACGACCCCACACGTGATCTGCAACAAAGTTCGTTAATTGGGAGTTATACCGGGAAATTCTAAATATAAAATGGAATATGACTTCACCTTATGTGACAAAGCCATTCTGAATTTTTATCTTCAAACTGGCTGCAGTAATGAACGTTTAAAGAACCCTTTGCACATATTTAAAGCTATGCATTTAAGGGTTAAGATCGAGAAACCGGAACCACAGTGATAGGATAAAAAAAAACAATAGGTCTGGTTTGTGTAACATTATCAATTTACGAATATCTAGATGATTGTATATTTCGTGTATTTTTCAAGAACTTAAAAATTTTTGATTTCATAAAAAAATTTATTGAGTCATGTATGAAAGTTATGTGAGATGTTATTGCACCATTCATCGAGAAAATAATATACATATATATTTTTAAAAAGGTCTAGCTGTGGTGGAAATAAACAAAATACAGTAAGCAATATAGCTTTTAATCCCAGATCCTATTTTAATTGATCCAAAAATTTACAAATGCGGTCACTCACCTTCTTTCGAAATTCGTAACAGTTCAATTCTGTAGCCAAGAGAGATATTTTTTAAAGCGGTGTTTACATATGTTTTCTTCTATGTTTGAATTTTTTTTCCTTTTAGCATGTTTCCAAAATAGTAATTATGTAATACGTATTATGGAGTTCAAAAAATATGTCGATAACTAAGAGACACACACACACACAGCATCGGCTTATCTTAAGAAAAGCCCCATTCATAGTATAACTTCTTTCTTAACACACGATTACATAATTAGTTTATTCACCTGAATATTTAAGTGTATCGTCTGTTGAGTATTTACTGAAAGAATCCTTTTTGCAAACGCTGTATTCGGCCAATGATTATTTGCTTCTGTGACTTGAATAACATATTTATACAACTAAAATTACATTAATCTGCACTGATGATACATCACTTATAGCGCAACAAACACACATTGCAAATATCAAATGGCTTTGAAGATTGAGAGCATGATTTCTCGGATTTCCCTATTTTTTTTTTCCAAGGGCAAAACGGCAGTCATTTTGACTGCTCCTTCATTTTAGTACATTTATATACTTAATCACACTAAATCTTTAAAACAAAAGGTAACGAGCATTGTCTTACATGTTGTGGGGGGCCAATAGCCGCTGTGGTGGTCGAGTGATCATAGTGACGAACTCTCACCACGAGGTCCCGGGTTCAAACCGCAACGGCGCCACAGTGGTGGTCAGCTGAAGTTTGTTTTCCGTGGTTTCCAACTCTGAGGAGCGAATGCAAGCCGATCTCACACCGTTAAAAATTCCTGCCACAGAGAGCAACAGTACGAATATCGTACAACGGTACGAATATACAATCATTACACTTCACTCATAAATAACAGCACTGAAAATTCAAAACACACCACTACATACACACTCAGACTGTTTGGTATCTACACACACACTTTCGGCACAACTCAATCGGTAGTAAATTGCCCTTGGCGATAGACTGGAATTGTGCTTGGTTTAAATATTTTGTGACACACTATATTTGGTCCCTCATAGCTGGTACAGGGTAATTTTTAAACGCCCTTCGAGCATTTTTTTTAATTGGAATCATACCTCTACGATGGACGATTGATGAGATAAAAGCCGCATTAACAATTTCAGGACAACCTGTATACAGCTAAATAAAAAATGATGTCTTGATTGTGATTACGTGAACTTTTGCTGCCCCAAATAGGCATTCAGCAAATTTCCCCAAATAGGCATTTTTGCTAGCGGAAACCCGAGAGTGTAACGTGATGCTACATACAAATATCAGTTTTATTTTTCATGATTTCTTATCTGCATGTTAGTAGTGAATATGTATTGTGTTATATGTGGCATCATAGGAGAAAAATATACATCCGCTGCCCCAACAAGAAAACATATATTGTTAACATATAGCAGTCAAAATGACAACTCCTGGGCATTCTGTGTATGAACCTCGATATCACCCGAGAGAAAAAATAACCTTCGATATCTTAATTTTTTTTACACCAAGAGCATAAGTAATGAAAAGTCATCAAAAATTGAATGTGTACGTTACATGCCGTCGAGATTACAGCGTTTTCAAAATCAAATATCGTCAAAATGACTGCTTTGGCCATTCTAGTGTGTTAAACTTTAACTTCAGCAATGCGAATTCATCACGATGACAATATGATCGCAATCCAGCTACTGGTTCGTGTTTGCGATGTCTTTTTGTGGTCGCGTGGGCCTTGTATAAAATTGGCTCACCCTTTAATATTCACCTGTATGAATATAAATTGTAATTTTCACCATCACTCTGATATAAATGGAATTAGGTGGTACTAGGGAGGGGGTGTGTTAATAGAGGGGGTGTGCTATGGGCTCCAGGAAATACTTTTTTACCTATTGATACTGAAGGTGAATTCAAAAATGAACATTTTTGGAAATTTTATCCATATTGAATTAATTTTCGCATCAGTCAGCTGTTAAAACATCCGTATCAATAGCGGAGAGTGACATCTTCAGATAAGTCGCCATCTGGTGGTGAAAATGTCTGTATATGTGAGCTATCAGCTGAGTTGTAGGCCTGAATTTTTTTTTGAAACCAAGCACAATTCCGGTTCTATCGTTATGGGCAGTTTACTACCGAGGCTAGGTCTGACTATGTACGCTTCCGTTCAGCATAATATACGCTCTAAGGAAAGACGTCTGTTGCTTTTTTAGTATTGTGGTCTGTTGCAATTGCCCACCATACGATAGGATGATGGTTCAATTCCACCAGGACACAACTGAATTTTCTTTCCCGGACTCATCTTCGCATTTAGCCAAGCCTTCCTATAAATAGCAGATTGAGACACCATCTTGAGATCAGTCGTTTTTATGTAAAAGCGTCCAACAAAGTAAATTAAATATTGAATCGTTTTATAAACTGCTATACATTTCTAACATAATGCCTCCTTATGAGAAAAACCACTTTGGCTAATGTTGCGGTCACCAACATTGTCCATTCATTATTAGGAGATCTTAAGTCCATGTTGAACAAAAACGTTATAAACTTCTGACATTGTGTAAAATTTGTGTTTTAATTTACCCAAAAATTTCGGGCTATAATTTACGCAAATAGAAATGGACAAGCTCCATTTGTGCTGTAAAACATTGTCTTTACATTTATCTGCACCAATACAATGATATTTAGGCTATTATGTCGTTGATATGGATGCACGCGCTACATAAAGTAGCAGCATCGTGAGCTGAAGTTCCGGCCAATCATATCAGAATTACTGTCACTAGAGCCCGATTAATTCATGTCCACTTCGTAATTATTTCTCAGATGTACCAAGAATTCTCTTTCTGAAATGAGATTCCAAGTACGGCAAAATACGGGACATAGCTAAATATTGCCGAAAATGACGCCATAACGAAACAAAGTTGCCAAATATAGCTGAAATTGTGGTAAAATTACAATGGCGGGAAATGAAGCATCACTGCAAATCGCAATGGATAAAAATCAATTCAACGAAGAAAAAAAAAACGTTCACCAAGACAAAAGTGGGAGATTAATATTCTTATTTATAGTTGGAATTATCATAATATAATTCAGGAGTTAAAAAATAATTTTAATCTTTGACTTCAATAAAGAATAAAAATTCAGTAGGATTTGTAAAAAACGAGACGCTTTTTTGCTAAAAAAAGTCGGGACGGCCAGAAAAACAAAAAATCCCGGACTGTCCCGAGAAATACGGGATGTATGGTCACCCTAAGCTAACAGAAATATAAAATGCATTGGGAGATATATTATACACACAGATATATCTCCTAAAGGGGAAAGCCCGATTAATTCATGTCCACTTCGTAATTATTTTTCAGATGTACCAACAATTCTCTTTCAGAAATGGGATTCCAAGTACGGTAAAATATGGGACATCGCTAAATATTGCCAAAAATGACGCCATAACGAAACAAAATTGCCAAATATTGCTTAAATTGTGGTAAAATCACAATATAGGTGCAGGGGTGTCCATAATTAAAAGACCCTATTCTAAAGTAGCCTACTCAGTAGCGAAACCAGTCATCAGAAAATTGTGAAATTTTGTGGAGGACTTCATGAAGTATGATGGAAATTTGTTTCAGGGGGAATAAGATTAGTTGCTAATGTCACCCTCAGAGGGCGTTTTATTAAGGATTTACACATTTAGGCAAAGTTTACAATTTTAACAATTGTTAAACACTTTCACAATTGTTACTGCAACAAAATGTGTGGGTACAAAAATTCATGTAATTCTGCTATTAGAATATGCATTAAGAAAATGAGCCTATTTTTCCCGAGCACGCATTCTTTAAGTGCAAGATTCTTGGCATCAAACTGAAGATTCTGGAAATTCTCTAAAAGTTTTAGTCTATTTAGAGAACGATGTACCCTCCACTAATTAGTACAAGATATACAGAAAAACTGGTTAATTCTGTACAGATACTGATTTTTGGAAAAATTTCACCTCTGCCCTTGTCCCTCAAATGTCGGTCGAGTGCTCTACCATGTAAACTATAGATCGAATAGTTAGCTCATATATGTATATGCAGAATGGTACCGTGCATGGTAGGCGACAGCAATCAGCTACGGCTCGTAGTTGACATCAGACCACCAGATCAGATGGCGACATATGTTTAGAGAAATATGTACTCTCCACTTGTTAATACAAGATATGCATTTTTTTTTTCCAATATTAGTATCTCTACAAAATTAGCCAGTTTTTCTGTATATCTTGACTTATTTTCTACCTGCATGTGTAAGACACAGAAATGAGCTGATCAAATCACAAACGGGTGGGAGACACCTACGAACTCCACCTCAACTGGGTTATGTTAGCACCAGCTTTAGTCTACTAAAAATCTCGTTGGTGGTTGTATACATGTGTATAAATAAAAATACCTTCAGTACCTAATCTTCTCATAAATTTTCATGTATCCGATTTTGAAGCTGTTCAGTTAAGCCTTCGGTCAGTATTTGAAATTTTTTCTATATCCATGTTTGGTGTTTTATTAAACTTATATTCAAATTTTTTGCCGTTTCTGGAACTAATTAAACGATTTTTCCCAGAAACCTACGAGAAATCACGTTTCTCCAAACAAACGTGATTCCGGAACGAATTACCTTCGTTAGCCGCGATGTAACTGTATTACATTTTTGTACCAGATTTCGCTGCAAAAAAGAGTAGGGTGAGATGAGATTTCAAATGAAAATGTTGGTATTGCAATACTGACTTTTTATTTTCATTTGTTGATCTCTGAACGTATTTTTGTTGTTCTGAAATGTTATGAATAATCGTGAGTCATCCCAAGGTTGCTTTTCCTCAGATATGTGTCGTGTATTGGGCACTCAGCCTGGCTCTTATTCAGTCAAAAGATGTATTAAAACTTTTACACGGTTTATATCACATTTAAAATTAATTTCAATGAAGAGAAGAGATCGCGGCACTAAGTTATATTAAAAATAGGTATTCCAATTTCTAAATGGACCAGCAAAGCTCATAAGCGGATACAGGCTCATCGAATGGGGGGAGGGAGGTGAATCATTGAGGTTTTTCTTTCAGTGAACGGAGAAGGAGCGAATGTCTATCAACTTTACTATTTCCGACTCTATGGCTAAGCCATGTCTTTCAAATCCCTGTAGATCAGCGGCCCCAAACACCATTTTCGCCATGCCCCAACCCACCATCACCCACAGCATCTTGCGAAATGCTGATGTGCCCTTTTTAAGGGACACACACTCGAAGGGATGGGGGAGCAGCCCATACATCCCCTCCCCGATCGAAAATTTAAAAAAAAATGTAACTTTAAGTTTAAAAATTGAGAAAAAAAATAAATCACGTTTTGATCAAAACATTTTCTGTGAATTTCTTCTTCAGAAATTCTTTTTGAAAGGTAAAACTCAAAATTCCCTTGAAAAGATTTTTCGAGCCCCCCTCCCACAAACATTAAATGATTACGTCTGCTCCCTCTTCCAAATGTAGGTCCTGCTTACAACCCCTGAAAAATGAAAAAGTTCTGAAATTATTTTTTCATCAAATATGAATTTTCATAAATCCTGATTGCCCCTCTTAAAAGTCATATGGTCCCACGTTGGGTATCACGGCTGTAGATGGATGTTCCCGCGTCAAATTTGTGATCATCATTCAAAACGTTCAAGTTTTTGATATTTTATGGAATCTGTTTTTATAGTGGAAAAAGTTTTAAATTCAATTTAAAATGCGGTAAGTCTTTGCGCCTTTTGTAAAACAGAACATATCAACATATCATCTAATCTTTTTCATGCGTTCAAGACGCTAAATAAAATTCAAGTATTTCCAAAAAGGTGTCCAATGAACACCTTTATGGACATGTTATTTTGCATACCCGGCGTTTATAAACAAGTTTTTTTATCCATTATTGAGTATCACTCTTCCAGTATAATTCAGTGGCTTGATCTCTTACTCGTGAATGCACATTTGGGATGAAATTAAATTAAAAAATATCTACATTATTCAAATATATACATTATATTAAATGAAAAAAACTACAATATACCTGTATAGGATTTATGGCGAAAAAAAAATTGGTATCTTCGTAAGACACCATTTCCAGGATCAGAAATTTATTAAATTATTTTTGTTCTTTCTTGAAAAAATAAAAACGTCAAAAAATAAGTTAAAATGATGTCTAGAGGCAAGAAACAAAAATGACAATAATATCCTGTGAATCAGTTTCAAAAATGTTTATTAGTTCGGAGACAGTATGAGGTAATCAAAATTGACACACAAATAAAAAGACATGAGTTTGTTTTGCGCAGGGATAAGTCAACAAAATGATTCTCGCTATCGAAAGGCATATTATTTAACCCTTCGTTCATATAATATTCAATAATTCTTTATGTCATGTCATAATCTGCGATTCAATTCTTTCAATTTTCAAGAAACTGCATATTCTGAAATAATATGGAATGAACTTTGTCAGAGATGTTCACAACATAGATTATTGGATGTTTCAGTATCGAGTTACAAGTCAAAAGAAATTCATTCAAATTCAGGTCTAAAATAACCTTAACGGAGTTAAAAAAATTAAAATTATCCGTATAATCATATATATTTTTGGAAACAGAAAAGTAATCTCGAAAATATACTGTAATTATCAACTCACATTTTGTACTACATTTGGTGTGTTTATGAACTTCTTTGCATGTTACGCTTCATTCTATAAGAAATTTAAAGATGAGAGAAAACATGGAAATATATATATACCACAGGTTTGCCATGAATTCTTAAGCAGTTTCAAAAATCATGAAAATTGATGGAATCAGTATATTCGACTACGGGTTGCAGAAAAGCTATTCTCACAAAATGGAATTTTCTGGCAAATCGAAAAAAAAAATAAAGGTCAAATTTTTGTCGAAAAAGGGCACACGAATATAAATTGATGAGCGATTGCACAAGGAACTTTCCTCAATCTCTTCTATTTCCGAAACGTTCATACAGCTTCATCCAACAATTCGTGGATGAGGTAAAACAACTTTATTAACAGTGCTTTATCCAATAATGTCAACATAACAATAAAAATTTTTTGTAAACTACAGCAACGGGAAATTCAGAAATTAGCTACTGAATCGTACACCCTGCATTTCACAGAACTCTGATTTGCATATATTCAGTTGTTTGCTTTCGTACAACGCTCTCCACAATGAATTTTTTATTTGATCTTTTTCCGTGCTGAAAGGGAGGTTTTTCTTTCCTTTTGCACAAGAAAAAAGAGTTTTAACTTAAGGAGATTGAAGGAAGGTCTCTAATCATTTCTCACTTTGTACTCTGTACCTCCCTTCGTTATATATATATATATATATATATATATTGCAATCCGCATGCGAATATACCAATTTCTTCAGATTATGTTTTTTTTTGAACTATTTACGAATTCATGGGACATCATGTCTACAGTATATGTTCCATTCAAATCAGACTATTCGCTGTATTGACAGCATGTGGTGCAAATATAAATTGGCATACTACGGTATTTGAATCAAAAAAGTTGTGTATTATTGGCGCATATGTAAATATGCAAAGTTATAACATTACGAATATGTCACAAAGCACATATGATACGAGAATTAATTTGAATTTCAAAGAATTTCACAAATCTCGCCTGCACATGATTTCTCCGCGCTGCTGTGTGATTTCCACAAACAAAATAATTAAAACATTTCCACTATTGAAAATCATTTTAAATGTGATTTTTAAGGGATGGCACGACTCTTGAAGTCGATTTTTCAAAAATGGCTTTAAAATTTTTTATTCAATTGCACATTGGTTCATGTCATTTGCTCATTTTTGTCGTGCCACGGTCATTCTCTGCACACGAGGGCTAATTAGACCGGGACCTACATTGTTGGTTACGAAATTTATTGTTGGTTACGAAAGGCAGCCTTTTTTATACTCACCGAGAGGTCCCACACCGAGGTGACCCCTCGGTGTGGGACTTCCCGCGATAGGAACAATTTTCTGTGGTCCTGTCGCCGTTTCTGTTGTACCCCGTGTCGGGAAAGTTTCTGACAAAGACGAACCGGGTATCAAACTCGCGACACTTCTAAACATCTTTTAGTACTTCAGGAGTATCTTTTTCATGTAAATTAATTACTTCCTTTTCGAAATAAAAGGAAGAAGTAATTAGACGTGGTATAAATATATACAAGAAATAACACTTTAAATGCGATATTCTCAGATTGCAGTTTTTGTGAGCTCATATATGAAATTTAAAAAACTACATCAACACTTTTGAAATTTTGTAGAAATTTTTATTTATTTATTTATTTTAATAATAACGCGGCCATCACGTATTCCCACGAGAACATTACGATCTGTCCAGGGAATTTGTTAGTGTTAGTAGACATCCATGCCCGAACCGGGATTCTAACCCAGACCTGCAGTCAGAATCTGGCTACTCTAACCACTGGACTGCTAGTCGGCAAAGAATTCAGATTAGTAAAACAATTTTCGAACTTGGATACCTGACTATTCATTAGAATTTTATGAATTTAAAAAAAGTTGAAAAATATATAATTTCAAAAATCTGAATTCAACATAAAAAACCTTATTGGTCAGTTGCTAAATCGAAGGTTCATTTGGGAGAAAATCTCGTTTAAAGTATTTTTTCCTTGTATGCATTAACAATACAATTTATTACTTTGGAAAAAAAAATTAACCGATTGACACGGAATTGTTTGCATTTGATGTGCAATTGAATGAAATATTTTTACCCCTGCAGTGTTTTCCTACGGGTTTTAGGAATTTTATTACCACAAATATATATAAGTCGATATACAGGGCGGTAACTATCCACCGCCCAATAATTGCATACCATGATTCCATGTGAAAAACTAATACGGAAAAGTGTTTTCAGGTTGTTTTTTTTTTTTTTTTTTTTTTTTTTGCATTTGACCTATGATTAACCACTTTATGATCAAGGACGCATCCAAATGCCTTTGGAATAAAGTCAAACAAGCTCTCTTTTCTTTCATCTCTTATCATCGTCAGGCTTTGTTGTAACCCTACGAAGTTGTTCTTTTTACCTTTCTTTTATTTCTATACAATTATTAGTAATTTTTCCCCCACATATAATACATCCTTCTACTATGTCGTATAAGAGCAAGAGATTTGGCTGGGTGAGGGTGAAAAGAGAAATTGACTTCGTATATATACATCCACTTATCTGTTATATGCAGTTATGTATTATATTATTTTCCTTCGAATTGCTTTTTCTTTCCAACAGCTTCTTTACCTTTGTCTAACGTGTGGTTGGGTTAGGACGAGGTTACCATATTCTTCACCCATTCGCAAATGTAGATCATCCAAATTACTCACCGAAACCTTGTATGCGAAGCGGTTAAGGAGTTATAACGCTTTAAAAATTGATGACGTCACTTCTAAATCCTGCCATATTCATCTACCGTACATTTAACGAACAACTTGGTGTTTATGAAATAGATTACATAATGGTATAACCCTAAAGATAAATCGAGTGAAAGCAAACCAGTTGTTTTCTTCTCTTGTGCGTGTGTGTGTGCGATCGTTATACCCAAAATTTAAAAAAAAAATGTTTTTGCTTTGGGTAACGTCTGTTCATTTAATTTGTCTCAGGATTTGTCAATGAATTGAGTATCACTAACAACTCCGAGATGATAACTTTTTTTCCCACTTCCAACTAAGATGTTTCCGAATATTGCATCCATGCAGTGCCGTCTTAAATCATGGGTCCACTCGGACATGGCCCGGCAGATCGGCCGTGTACGGGTGGACCCGTGAAGAGAAGAAGTACCGCATAAAAATGAGATACAGTTGAAATTTTCGGAAAAGTCGGAGCATACATGTAAATTTGCCAGCAAGTCTTCAGAAAAATATCATGGACCGGGAGGCTTGGGTGCTCTTAAGACGGCCCTCCGGCAAATCACTCTCACACGGATGGGACTAATAGGGCCCAGGACAGTTATCATCCTTTTTTATTTATGCTATAAATTCACTATAGAAGGACCCATAAAAAGTCTGGCTTAGGGTCCCTTCAGAGATCCCAGTCTAGGGCTCTGCAACACAGTTAACTCGATCACTACATTACTACATTGAGCTTGTTGAATAATATCGATCACAATTACAAATTGTCATGATGAAGTCTTACAGTTATAATTTAAAATTGTTACGGCATCGTATTTGTGTTATGAGTGTGTATGAGAAGCAATACTCAACACCATATTTAGAGAACACACAGTAAAGAGATGGCTTCATTTGCAAAATTTAAAGCTGGGTTGGGGGAGGACACAATTTTTCGGGAAAAAATTAAGAAACGAAACATGAGCGTCTCATATGGCGGCGACATTAGAAATACCTACAATGGCGAGTAACTGAAATCCACCTCTGCTAAGTTCGCTTCTTTATAAATACGGAACCGAATGAAACTTCAACTGAAAAATTATCAATTTCTGCGTGAATCATCTGGGCTGAAATAATTCCAATAGATCTCGTTTGAATAACGCTTTGCGAATCTGGTGATAAATTAGCTAATATGGTCGGGCGAATGTAACACGTAATATCAAGGTTAGCATCACTCTATAGGCGCCAATCGTGAAAAAAAAGTAATTGATCTTGGCTTCGGCGCGACGGGATATTTCAATTCATTTTCAAAAGCCTGCAACCCTCTGCTGAGGAAGGATTTTACTTTCGTTAGTTGATTGACGCGTAACTGGCCACTACAAAAATGACACGTCACAAAAATTCAAAACGTTTCACCTCATTAAACATGCGTCTGGATCCTAAAACGGAAAACACTTTTCTGTAATACTTTTTTCAAAAGGAATCACGTGTATATAATTGTTGGACGGTTGATACTTACCAACCTATATGTATTATTTTCGTCAGGTTTTTACAAAACTGAGTATTATGTATAGAATTGAATTTCAGAAATCTTACTCACCCTTTCGCTAATTCACAGGTTTTATGCAGACGCATTTTTCTCCTTTGCATTCCGCTGAAGAGTAATCGTATGTTGCACAATACTTCTTACAAGTATCTACGTCTTTAGGGCAACCATTCGGGTTGTCTGTCGTCATGGTTTGTGACGTCGCTTGAAATTATAGAAAAAAACAAAAAATAAGTGCTTCCATCACTTTATTAAAATAATCGAAAACTGTTTCAATATGCCTAGTATGTTTATGAGTGTTTTACAATATGGTAGCAGTCTTTTAAAAGATTCGTGATTACAGAAAGCAGTTTAGAAAAGTAAATTCGACAAAAAGATTCGTTAACTGTACTGGTTGCTCTGGAAAACTAATTGCCGTCAAATTTGATGTGCATTTGTCAAAAATTATCGGGAAAACCATTTCAATCATTCAAAATGAAATATCGCATCGAACAGAAATGCAACAATATCAGCATTCCGTTACTTGAAGTACAATATTTAAAAATATATTTAGTTTCAGTTAATTTTAAAATATATATAAGGTAAAACTTGCTGTAAACGACGTCATAACTATTCCGTCTGCTGGGTTAGTTGCATACAGAATAAAAGAATATTGCAATTCAAAAACATGCTTACTTTTTCGATCAGAATTACCCTTGTCTACCTTTTCACAATTGCATCTACCATCCTTGTTGAGTCCCGTGAAAACATAACCAAATTTTGTGCAGTATTCCTGACACTCAGATTCCGAATTAACTTGGAAATTCGAAAAAATAAATAAATTACTTTCGGTATATCATATAATTCAATAAATGAACTTCAATTGGCAATGAAAACAACAATGCATAAGTTATACGTTCACATTTAATGCAATACAACAAAAAAAAATACAAATTTTGTATATTCGGTATGATTAAATTTGAAATTTAAGAATTCATTTATTTGCGTGATTAAACAAGTCATATTTCATCTCATCAAATTACAATTGAGAATTGAACAATTACAATTGAATTCGTTTGTGTCCAAGAAATAAAAAAAAAAGAAGGACAAATTCAGGAAAAAAAAAAGAAGATTAAACTCACCGTTTTGCGTTTGCTTTTTTGACGCTCTGGATAAGCACGTGCACTGTTCATTTCTACATTTTGCAGAGACATAGCCTAGTTCGTCGATGCAATACTCTGCACATCCGATGGGATCACTACGGCAATTACCAGAATAATTTGGTGCCGGAACTTCCTCTAGAGCACCTGGAAAAGTTAAATGAATCTGTGTGTGTAAACCTCTTACCCCATTTCAAGCAGGAATTACTATTCTTTGTTGTGAATGATATCAAATGCAATAAACAGTAGAGGTTTGAGGTTTTATGATCAAAATGTTTTCATTTTTATGATCGGAAAACCTATTCTGTTTTTAAATATGCTGCAATTGGAGTCTTCGGGGGGGGGGGGGGGCACGATTCTTGCACAAAATTTCAGCACACATTTGGGCACAATGTGTGACTGTTTCGATATGGTGTGTATCTTTATTTCTAAACCACCTCAAAACATTGAGAAAGTGACAGAACGTGACATTTTAAAATAAGTTTGACATCAGTCGCAAAGCCGTAATAAATTTGAGGCAAACGCAATGCTTGCTTTCATTCTTAAAAAGGGTCTCTAACAAGAACTGTGGTCTTCAATGCATGACATGCGCACCACATTTGGCCCTCGGAATTTTGTCGTGGCCCGAAAATCAGTTTCAGAAAATGGTTGAAAACATAATTAGTGAATAAAATAAAATAGTGAAGCAGTAATTCTGGAATAAATGAAAGAAATAACTCTAGAATAAATGATAATTTCGAATTGCTGAATTATTGAAAGAAATGATTTCAAGATACATTGGGAAGGAAAAAACAATTTCATAATTACCGAAATAATTAATGAAAGAATAATTTAAAGTTATTTCAGATCAAAATTATCTCAGAATTAATTAATATAATCAGTAATTAATCCAGAAATATTCAGAATCAGTGGAAAAAAATCATTTCAGAGTTAATCAAAATTTATGGTTCATAAAAGAAACAATTTCCGATTCTATATGGAGATGTCACTGCATTACATGAGTTGGTACCCCGCTGGGGCTTCGTGGGAAGTTTCAGTTTGGCCCACCGTGTCTGAAAGGTTGAAGACCGCTTCCAAAAGTGATGCTTCCCCTTTTAGTTTGGCTCCGTTCGTCTTCATTGTAGAATGCAGTTAGGTTTTGGAGGTCACATATATACCGAGGGACATAGACTTGATTGAAGTTGTGCAGAGAAGACCTACGTGTGGCCTTGTTGGCACGCGGCGCTTGAGTTGAGAAGCGTAACTTCATTTTTTGAATATGTTTACATTGGAAGAACACAGGAGTCCGTGGACATAATGGAAGTGTTCAAAATTTTCAACGGAATGAACAGGATGGACCATAAATTTTCAATACGCAATCAAGGCACTGCATTGAAAAGAAGACACCAGTATATATCGTTTAGTAAGGGACAATTCCAGGTTGTGGTGTTGCGAGGAATTTTTCTCTAATAGGGTTGCAAATAAATGAAATGGCTCACTCCCCCCGGGGATCGTGAATTCTAACACAATTGACAAGTTCGATAAACATAGTGGGATAAATCGAGGAGCTATCCATACTTGTATAAGGCACCCATAATCTTTTCTATGGGCAGCATATTATGTTTTATCATAATTATTGTTTTTTTTCGTGATAATTACTCTTGCTTTTTATGTTGTACGTTAGATATATTCGATATCCATATTGTTTATGGGCATCTTCATTCAGCCACCTCGTTGGCCCTTTTACGTGTTGTGTAATTTGTATTTGGATTAAATAAATTTCTGATGAAAGAGTATATAAGAGCAGATGCAGTAATCACTCTTTTGTATGTGATACGCCAAGTAAATTCCAGCTCTTGGAGCAGATATTTTTCATATAACGTATTGTATAGAGAAAACTTTCACAATCCCTATTGACCGCGAAAGACTAAAAGAAGACTTAAAGTAATAATATCAAACAAATTATGAATTTTATGATGCATTGATTAATTACTGTTTTAATTACACGAGGAAGAAAATTTTGAAATTTTGATGTAGTGCACGAATGTTATGAGTACATTCACCCTACCTGGTAGGAATGTGAGATATTTCACTTTAAACAGATTGTTAGATTGAAAAAAAATTTGCAGAATCAGATGATAGATCACATGTGTCAAAATCAGTGTGAGATATACGTTCAAATATCATATCATTTTTATGAATTCGACTAAGTTTTTTCGAGACACGATTCACCGAAGCAATCGCTAGAATAATAGTCAATATAAAGTAAAAAAAGATATAAATATCATTTTGAATAAGACGAAATATTCATATTGAACAAATGGTAGTCAAATGATAATCATAATAACAGTGAATCTTACTTGATATTGCGACAAAAAATAGCGTAAAAGCCAATGTAGTCTTCATAGTGTTTGTGATTTTTTTCTCGTAATGTACTAAATTGAATCACCGAGGTGTCAAAAACAACTTATCAGCAGAAGATCTCGCTAAAATCTGGCGTTTCCTGTGTTAAATGGAAAATAAGTGATATTCTTCGTTCAAATTCTGATTCCACACAAATCATCCGTGATGTAGTGCATGTTAGCGGAAATCACTCGTATCGAAAAATACACTTTTAGATAATTTCAATAACAGGATAATGAATTTAAAGAGTTTCACTTCGAGAAGAAAATGAATCAGAAATACTAAATGTGAAATGAACAATAGTCAATCTTCATAATATTTTATCAACCCCCTTAGAATACTCTGAATTATAAAAAAAATAATAATAAAAACATATAACTCACCTTATTGGAGTGGCTAAGGTTTAGCTCGAGAAAAATATTTATTCTAAAGCAGCTGTTGTGTAGGCTTGTTTTAGTTCTTTTGCGGCAGGTTATTTTCCAACTTATTTAATTCTCTAAATCTATTCTGAAAATTATAAAATAAAATTAACGAGCAATCTAGAGTGATAAAATGTGAGGGACACACACAGCGTCGGATCTGCTTAAAACCCCTTGTCCACCAAAACTTTTGACACAGGAGACTTATAATTAGTTTACTCAACTGAATATTTGAGTACACCCGAAAGTTTCTTAACTTGTGTACTTAGTGGGAACATCCTTTCCGCAAATGCATTCGGGATTACAATCTACTCATAAGATAGAACAACGATCATCCGTTATGTACCACTTGAAACAGCGTGCCATATCCAAACAATTAAAATTACAATTTAAGTACACGCAAGATACGCGGACCGCATGCGAACAAAAAAGTAGCAAATGACGCATGGCTTCATTTATAAAACCAGACAGTTTGGAAATATGGCGACGCGATTTGTTTTGGATCATTTTGTATTTGCGATTTGATAGTATGCGACCATAAAACTTATAATGATGAAAGTGAAACTAAAACCTGCATGTGGATGTGTGTGCATATTTTTGAAATGATTTACGTATCGATCTAGGCAAAAAAAAATACAAAAAATAATCTACTATTTTATTAGTATAGAGTGACCAATAGAGTCCCTATTAAGTAAGAATTCATGACAATTGAAAAAAAAATTGTCGGTATGAGGAATGCACTAAATTTTGCGTCAATAATGTTCGGTTTTATATCGCAACAAGTACACTCAGTTCAAATTTTCCCTGAAAGTTTGCACTTCTCTGTAAGAAACAAATATGCAAATGGCATAACATTCAAAATAGCTGTCTATTTATAAAACAACATTGTTTTTATTCTTACTTTTGTTCGCGGACGTTTGAAAGGATATCTTGTTCAGAATGTGATATCTTGTAGTGAAAGCACTATCTTATCGTGAGGATCCATTTTCGAATCTCGTTGAGGGAGGGGGCACAGTGAAGTCGACTGATGCTGGTTTTCTGCGGTTTTTCAACTTCGAGGCGCGAATGCAAGATGTGTGTGCATGGTGTCCTATTCGAAAAGTTTTCTTCAGAGAGCATGTAAACCTTGAACACATAATAATCACATAATATATATATATATATATATATATATACATGAAAATTCCAGCATTTACCAACTTTACTTGAAATCATGGGAGACATATGGTAGCGCCAGCAAGAAACGAAACAAGCGCAACTCTGGCGACATAAATACGTTAAGACCATGCATATACATACGTACACTCCCACAACAACGTTCCGGCATGTACCGAGCCCTTAGAAATTCCTCAGAAATATCTGCGAGGTGCATGTACGTTTAAGTAGAGTTTACAGGTTCCATAGATAACAATGCCCATGGCATTTTACTGCCGAACGGATGATCTTAGGGGTATCCTTCGAATTAGAAAAAATATCCAAATGGCGTGTTGTACTCAGATATGTCATTCATGTTTGAAGGGTTGTATAGAGAAAATATATAATTTTCATACGGGCACCCTGTCCTCAAAAACTCAATTAAGAAGTTGTCGCCCTGTCTCTCCTGTCGAAAAAAATAAAATAAAAAATACACGTTTTCTAGTGAAATATTCACTGAGATATTCGAATTCGAAAAAAAAGGAGGGAAGTTGGGAAGAAACAGCATTACACACAATGCGGGTAGACCGTTTTACCCGCGTTTCGTCCAACTTTCCTTCCTTTTTGGAATTCGAATATCTCATCGTATATTGGACTTAGAAACTTTATTTACTTGATTTTTTTTTTTTTTGGTCAGGTGAGACAAGGCAACAACTTTCTCTAATTGGGTTTTTGAGTACAGGGTGTCCATATAAAAAGGTCCTTTTTTATTTTAATGATTATACAACCACTTCGAACATGAATGGCATATCTGAGTACTACATGTCAATTGGATAGTATGATTCTAGGATGATTGGTTCGCCATTAAAATGTCATTGACTCTGTTACCAATGCACCCTGTATGTTTATAATGTTTATAATTATATGTATCTAATGAAACAATAGCATGCCAATGAAGCAAGTTTCCGTTCCTGAAAGAGCTGCAGTTAGCTATATATTCGCGCGCTAGAAAAGAACCTTTTTTTTAATATATGTTACCCAATAAAGTTCATGATAATTAATTTTAGTCCAAAATGATTTAAGTGATCATCTTTAATCTAAGTAAATCAAATGGGTAATTTTTCGATTTTTCTTGCCCAGAATAATATATTTCATCATATTTCTTTAAAAATGTCTCTTGATCTTTACTGGTTTCTTAACGTATTGTATTGTATTGTTGGATCACTCTTGTAGAAATAAGAAAACATTGAAATGCGCATTTCAGTGACCCCCCCCCCCCCGACTTTCATCACTAAAATGTGATGAAATGACACTTGGCCCATTATAGTGTCTAGTAGATATGCATTTTATTTTGAGATAAACTGGTGCATTCATATTCATTGTAGTTCTTCGGCCAGATACAGCTTCGCTATTATTTTATTCATGAGATTATAGCTGTTCAAATAAGAAACTGACATTTTCATATGGTTACCAGAGTAAGGTTGTTTCTTAGGATCACTATGTTTCCCCCCATGAGCATAATATTAATACAAAATCCATGTATAAAACGCACATGTTTCGGTCAACCTCACTGAATTCCTCTGAGATCTTTATTTTCCACCAAAACTGCATTGCCCTTTATCCATTTGTGATTGTTGAAGTCAACATATAGTCGGTCAAGCTTGATCGGGTTACGGATACCGCCGCTTTTACGAATAAAATCTCTGAAACCAAAATTATTTTCATAGTGACAAAAAGTTTTAGTTCTCTCTTATTGGAATAATTTCAGCAACTTTTCCCAGACAACTCAATGAAAGCTTTAATCGCTTTGTAATGATATGTCCCAAGAATGAACCCAAATACAAAATATTTGAGTTTGTGCAACAAATTCAAGTTAGTAATACAATAAAAATGGTAAAGCTCAATTAGAAATTGCATAAATACAGGAGATTTCTCAAACTCAAGCATCACGTAATAAATAAAATGGATATACATTTAAAAAATGAGAGCTCGGACAAGAAACTGTATGAGATATTAAGGTCGATTGAAGTGTACTAGAATGTTATTACTCTCCATATTCGCATTCTTCAATGGTGACATAATGAAGAAAAATTGGTAAAATTCGGGAAAAATTTTGGAAATTGAAAATTGTTATACTTCAGAAGCAAACGTGTATTGAAATGACAGCCAGAGGAAAAAAATAGCTGGATTTTTTTTTTCAGAACATTTTATAGAACAAGGTTCGGTGGACGCCAGGGCTGGAAAAATCTCCAAAAGGTTACATGCCCATTCGGACATAAAACTTGAACTTATAGTTGCTCAAATCAATATTTTACATTCCCGAAAATAATGTCACTGGATTTACGTACTTCAAAAGATTTTAAAAACAAAAATTGATCATTTGCATCAAAAAATATTGAAGCGATATAGTTTTTAAATAAACATTTTGAAATAAATACTATAATTCAAGGGGAATGTGATCACTAATTGAAAATCAACATTGAACATTGAAGGACCGGACACACCCCGCTTCCCATCTCAAGGAGATATCAAAGCGTTCCCGAAAGATGAAAATCAACAACTAGTCAATCCGCTAATAACTATTTTCGGCGCTGTTGACATCGAAAAGAAGTCACCAAGTTGCAATTCACATCGTTTATAGAACCATAGCTGATTAATGGTACGGGACCGGACGGCAGACGATAGCCTAGGATGAAGTGGTCAGGTCATGCATACGTCTGAGAAAAACCGAGGCAGTGACAAAACATTCACCGATAGAAACCGGGAACCTTGGAAAATAATACAAAAAAAGGCATTAAAGCGACGAATTGTAAGGCAATGGATAAAATCACCTATTAGGACTAGAACACTGGGCCTTGTACTGTTTAGTTCAATGTTATTCAACGTTTTTCTCATTGTACACGGCTGAAATGAGTGAAAATAAAAGGGGGAAGGGGATTTACTAATGTTCTGAAATATTTTTATTTTGCTAAAATATATTTAAAAAATCACATTTTTATAGTTTGATAAAACGAGAAACCGCTTTTGGTTATGTCTCTTGCTCAAAACTATCTGCTATATTTCTCAAATAAAATGGCTGTTCGTTTTAAACCCATGTGCAAAAGGGAAATGAACATGTTATATGAAACTGCATTTATTTATTCTGCATGCCTGTGTAAAATTTTATCCAAAATATTGATTACTATGTTTTCTTGAAATCTTGAACGGTAGAACGAGAGTTCACGCTGAGAACTACTATGTTAGTTGTAGAATGTTCGCAGTAGAAAGTCTACCTACTATGTCAGTTGTTAGAACATTACTGTTAATTATGTTTTTTAATGCTAGAAAAATGTGATTAGGTGGCATAATAAAAACATATTGACTGGTATTTTGGCGCATGAAATTTATACTGGAATGCGGCATAAAAACAAATAATTTATAGTACTATACCGCTGCCCCAGTTTAGTGGTGGTAAGATGCTCGTCTACTGCCGTGAAGGTTGCTGTACCGGGTTCGAACCCAAGGGAGGAGGATATAGATAGGATATTTTCCCTAGTGAACTTGAGGCGACCACCGATAGACAGCGCCTTCATTTCCAACCCATCTCATTAATGGCAGTAAATTGTAATATAGCGATATGGCCAGAGTTGGTTTGGTGAAAGATACCATAACACATTTCGTTCGTTCTCATGCTGCGCACTGGTTTGAAATCAACAACTAATTATACTTTGAAAATTATAACTGATAGTTTAGCTTTTATTTGATAGATGACAGCAAAGTTCCATATTCTCGATTGATGGATATTTTCTCCGATAATTTTCTGTAAACTAAAAATGTACCATGAATATTTTCTATAAATTTTAGAATGAGTTGCAGAATTTTTTTCTCTTTCAGATACTTTATATATATTGTGTAATAGGACCATATGATACATAAATCATATTCTTTGGGAAAAATATAAATTTTTTTTTATCTTTCTATGCCTACAGAATTTATCAGTTCTTCCGTGTATTTTCATTTCATATACCCATTAAGATATACTATTTCGCTGGAAGTAAGGTTTTGCGTTTTCTTGAACAGTCTCGCTGATGTATGTGATTCGACTTTGAATCCGGTTGCATTAAATGAGAGCCCATGGAGCAGCCCATCGGCTGCAGAGTACTAGGGCCGTGAAAATAGATCAACATACGTGGGCGACACATTTGCGTCATGACTACCAAAGGAAGCATTTTACGTAATGAAAATTTCCACTCATTCGTTGTAAGAAAACTTGTATCATCGTCGATGAAAACATTAAGATGCTCAAATTCTTTTTTTTTTTTTGGATGTTATCATCGGGCATATGATTGAAAGAACATGCATGTCCGGTTAAAAATTTTATACGGCTCGAAATGTTGAACAATAGTTCAACCCTGGTGGACGCCACAGTTTTTGATGAATGGATTCACAGAAAGATTCGATGTCCACAGAGTAAAATCAGTTGGGCATTTTCAGTTGCAATGAAGCTGCTATGTTTTATAAAGCTTATACTGAGCTTTTACAAATAGGACTGATGCAGGAAAAAACTATTGATTTAAAAAAGAAGTAAACAGTTAACTTTACTATTAGGTGTGAATGAAACGGGTGAAAATGACATTATCCTCTTAATATTGAAACATATCCAAGTTCGAAAAATGTTCGAAATCACCTCCTTTTATGCACCCAATTTTAAAAACGTTTGGATGATATAAAACGTGTTCATTCTTTTGGTAATGTTAGAAGAAATATTGTATTACAATTTTCATTCTATACATGTTTAATTCTTTAATTACTTTTACTTCGATAAACCTCTTTATGACGATATTGTCTGAGTAGATTTCGAAACCACAAAAACGATATTTTTTTAATACTGTGTTCGAAATATCCTCCAATAGATTTCCAAATTCGTCTAATACTTTAGTTTTTCCACGGACTTCTAATAAAATCAGTATTTGGTATCACCTGATCACCGAAAGTTGTGATGAAGTTTTCAGTATCGCTTTTTTGTATGAAACAGTATGCATTTTCGTAAACAACAGAATTTTGTTTATCAACTGATCAGTAACGAGTTTCTGTGCTGAATAAATACTGAAAAGCCCAATTCTTAATAGCACTAACATCACCGATTTAGAAAATATGCCCCAACAGCAGCATAAATTTGATGACACAGGTTGATAATGTTGCCTCTCGATATAAGCAGTATCTAACAATATTTTTTCTTGATCCGCAGAATATCGTTGTATCGAGGTTTCACTGCATTGTGAAATACCCACTCAAATGGAATTTATAACACCGGTTATATTTTTCGATCCTCTTTCCACGATTATTATTTCTATCTTTCACTAAATTTTGAATTTAAAAAAAACATTTTAAATATTTAAAACTTATTTAAGGAAAAAATAGATCTCAAAGAGCGTTTTCGCTGAGGTTTTGTTATGATGCATATAAAAAAACTATGAGCAGTTTCAAACTACCCGAAAACGTATGGAAATATATCGGTATGACACACACACAGTTCATTGAAACGGCTCTCCAAACAAGAAATAGATTTTCCATCATTTCGTATTTTTTATTGTGGAATAAATATAGTTATATCAGCTAAGACTTGGTTTATATTATGCTATATTTGCAGATAAAATCGAAAGAAACATACAGATAATGAGCATCATTCTATTTTTTTTACTTTATTTTATTTTTTTCTGATTCAACGGCATATGGTCATCCGGGATCGAATGGGTAATTGGCTCTTCCCTTCCATTTGGAGCTACTGGTCGGTGTTAGTAACTTCAATGTTTATGCTTGTCATCACACGTGCATTGTGTATCCTTGCAGGCGGCATGACTGAACTGCTTTTTATAGACGCAGAAATTGAAGCATTGGTTCATATTACTGGGGCACCCATGACCTTCTTCGACAACTGGTTCTCTTTCCGCCGCAGTACATCCTGCATGAAATAATCATCAATAATATCAAATAATATATATATATTAAAAAAGTGTTGTGCAATTTTCAGTGACTACATTTTCTTAATGTCGTCAAAATCCACTATCAATGTCTTATAAATAAACCCAATATCACCAATAAAATCAAGTGAAAAGGATAAAAAACAGCTAATAAATTTCAAAATAATCTGTCTGGAAAAAAATAATATCATTAAATAAAGCATGTGTCGTGAACTAGAAAATACGAAATTGGTCTTATACCATATGTTTTTTAGTGGAGTGAATATATTGGTTTATTCTCAAATAATGCGTGCAAACATGTATGTTTAGACTAGTAAGTAAAAGATGGTTATTTGATTCCCTTTTGCACAAAGAGATTGTCGATCACAGAATTTACAATACTGCAGATAACGTTAGCTCTCAGTAGCCTGGTGTATGTTTGAATATACACGGTAATTACAGGTCAGAAACCCATAATATTGTACCAGTTTTTTTTCTGAATTTATTTACTATTTTAGGAAGTACATCTTTTAGTGTCATTTCAGTACAAAATGCAGCTACATATGTGCAATACATTTTTATCTTGAAAAAGTTTATTTATTGTCAGTGTTATTTTTTGTGGTAAAGCTGTTATAATAATTTTAATTATTATAACAGCTCTAACAATAATTTCATATTGTTTTTTTTTAAACAGCTCTAATAACAGTTACATTTTTATTTGATAGAAAGAGTTAAAAATGGGTTGAAATGCTATACAATTCGAGTGGTTAAATTCAAACAGGTTTTATTCAAATGTTAAAATTAGGAGTAGGTGGTGTCATAGACACGGCCACACGTTTTGGTGTGAATATATTCTTTGGGCTTACCTTTGCTGGTAGGTACTGACATATTGAAATTGGTATCATCCATATGAATTGGCTTCGAATATAGACAATAATGTTGCCTATTTGTGTTGCGAACTTTTTGACATATAGCTTAAAACAATTTCGTTACAAATTGCAGGAAGCGTGCCCGGTATCCAAACAATAAGACGTATTAAAATCCACACGATATCATCGGATTTGTGTTTATAATATCCATCAGACAGTATCATTGTCGTTTATTTGCGTTGGGAACCTGCTGAGATTTAGCGGAAAATAATTTCGTTACGAATACGGGCCACGGATATGTAGCCAAGTCCGGAAAAAGTATTAAAATCACAGTGATGTCATTTGATTTGTATCAAAAATATCTATCAGACAATAGCATTGGATTTTATTTGCGTTGTGAACTTCTCGAGAAATAACGTAAAACAATTTCGTTATCAAAGAGGGCCGCGAGCCTGGTGCCCAGACTGGAAGGGGTATTGAATCCATCATTGGATTCGTCTTAACGAGATCTAAACGCAGACATACAGAAATTCTGCTATATTATGAATACTTCCTAAGATATGAGCGTTTAAATTATTTCATTAACCAACTTCTTCTGAATGCATCCAGTATCGTCCGGTGATTTAAATGATGTGTTCACGTTAAATAATGGCCCGTAAATTTGTATCATATCGAAGACAAATTTCAGAATCAGTAACACATATTCGCGATGCTTATACTGAATTGAAAAGAAACTTCGAAGTATCCCATCAATAATGAGCCAACACATTTGTCATTGAATTCAAACAAGCAAAGAATTGAAAGTTATCTTTAAAATATTTTACAATATGATAGAGTCCTTGATGACCCTTCCACCATGAACATAATTTTTCAAAATATTTCAAAAGTACAAGAGAAGAGTCACTTACCCATCAGCACGACCAGTACCCCGAGAAATAGAACAACCTTATTCATCGTTTGCTGAAATGTTATAAAACAAAATTAACGAAGAAGAAGTTAATTGAACACTGATTTTTTTGTTTTAAATAAATTCTCTGTAAACTGAAATACATTTGATGATATTTTTTTTTTTTTTTTCAGATCAAATTTTCGCTAATCAGAAAAATGATTCCAATTATAGAGATAAGGTGTTTTCCGAAGATGATGCCAACTCTCCGCTATCCATACAAAGGTTTTTTAACAGCTAGCTGATGCGAAGATATATTTTGGAAAGAGAGAAAACTCAACTGCCTTTGCGGGGAATCGAACCCACGTCCTTTCACTTTCCGGGCGAACGCACTAGATTACAAAGGCAACGAATATTTCGTGTGCACTGAACGGGACCGAACATGGACGGTCGGACCTAAGTGAAAAGACGTGAGTTCCATTCCCCGCAAAGGCAGTTGAGTTTTCTCTCTTTCCAAAATATGTCTTCCCATCAGCCAGCTGTTAAAAACCTTCGTATAAGGCCTTCTATTTACCGTCTACAACACCGGTCTATGACCATAACACAATATTTTTTTAATCTTTTTTTATCCATGACTCCATGTGCCAATAAGAACCCACTGTGCTATTGTAATGAAGGCCACGATCACCTTTACAAAATGGCAACGATTTTTTCCGCCAAGCCTAAGGATCTCTGAAATCTGTACAAGGACCCTCGAAGAATACCATAGATTCCTGATTAAAAACCACTGTCGTAGAGACTATCTATCGCTTTACTGCGAAGATCTGGGCAGATTTATTTTTGGAAACTTGATATTTCCATGCGCGTATGTACTCAAGTTATATGTTTAGATGGTGCTTCCATCTAACTTTTAGCTTTAAAATGAGAAACTAACATCTCGCGTCAGTTTTAATTTTTTGCGTTATTTGAATGCTGTCAGTCTGCTAATAGTTATGAGGGTACTTTGATTCTTCAAGGATATCCACTTCAAGTGAGAAGTCCCCGCTGTAATCTTATACACAGATCTGGAAGTACAGTAGAGCCATGAAAAAATACATGTACTGAGGGTAAAAAAGGAATTCATGCTCTATCTCACTGATGTTAAAAATTCTGGAAGATCATTTTGATTTAGGCAGAAATGTACCATAAATATGTATGAATGTAGAGTAGCAGGAATGGACTACATATGCCTTCTTCACGCAGGAAATTTCAACGGGGGTGAGAAAATTGTCATGTGAGGAATAACATCAAAGACAGTTGTAGAAACTGAAAATTTACACGTTTTGACATTTTACCCGACGTCTATTGCTTCTATTTTGCAATTCTGAATGATGGTACAGAGACCAAGACGCCTCTAAATGGCATTCCAAAAGCTCTGTATTCGTACTGTACGGGAAGAAAAACATTGTAAAAATGTGGGACTAAACTCTACCACCAGCCAGGGTTAAATGATTGGAGGAACATAGGAGACCAAGGAAAGTCATGAACTATTAGAAAACTCTTGTGTGTATTTGAACACTTGTAAGAACTCCTGTTTTTGAAGTGCTGTAAACGAATAAATATCCATTTCAAAAGAGTTTTCCCTTCGCTACTCCTATATTACTGAATAAACTTCAATTAAAACACCAGATGACAAACAATCCCTTCAATGAAATTCACGTGTATAATTATGAAAAAAAAATATTTTAAATCTTGAAAACACATTAACATAATCTATGTGCATGCGTATGATGTATGTGTTCACTCGTTATACAAAATTAAATGGTTTTTGTATATGATATATTTGCATCGCACTGTATACATGTGTATACATATTATGAGCAAATTTTCTTTTTTCATATGTTTGTAAGGCAAAGTTATAGAACTGATAATTATCATACATGTATAATATGCAAGTATGTTACGCACTTGATCTATAAAACGGTAGCAGCGAATGTCAATGTCAAGTATTAAACATTTTTAGCCACCTGGAAGGATTGTTTTTTCCATTTTGTTCGTTTCATTGCCCTATGTGAATATTCATGTCGAATACAAAACAAAAATGTCTATTCATACACATCCGTTACGGCGCGTCTCAGTCTGGTGTCAGTTCGAAATAGTATTCTTCTTACTCTGCTATTTTCGTCTACTACACATAATAGTAGGCTGACCATATTTTCTCGAGATAAATACGGGAAATTGGGATTTCAAATATGGAAAAAAAAGGGCCATCACCAATCATCGCCAAAAATTTCGTCAAAAGTAAACAAAGTTGCCAAACATTGCTGAAATTAGAGAAAATCACAAAGGCAGGAAATTACGCATTACTTTAAATTGCATTGGATAAAAATGAATTCCAAGAAATAAAAACGTTCATCGGACAAATGTGGGAGATTGTTATTCTTATTTGCAGTTGTAATTATCATAATATAATTTGTGAGTTTAAAAATGATTTCAATTTTTGACTCCGAAATAAAGAATAAAAATTCAATTAGGCTTCGTGTAAAAATCGAAAAAAACCGGGATACTCTTACCAAAATGTCGGAACGACCATAAAAACAAAAAGAACTGTCCCTGGAAGTTCCTAAACGGAATAAAAATATTCTATGTAAAAACCTCATTTACTTAGCTCCGAAACAATGCAATACACTACCTATCGAGATCCAAAATGAAAAAAAAAAAAATGAATACTCCTTCAAGAAAAAATTGCTTTCAAAAATTCGTACTTTCCATTACTAATATTGAATAATATTTTTAAAATATCGTATCTGACGTCTTGTGCCGATATTTGTCATCTATTTTTCCACTCTAATTCTGAGATAACAGTATAAAGACTCATGTAATATTTTATTAAAACTGACACTCCTGTTTACCGCATAATGATACTATCATTCTATACTATATTCATTTATTTATTTATTTGGCTTTTTTTTCAAAAATTGTCATCATAAATCCAATAAATTATAATAGTATTATTTGAAACCGTTTTATTCCTACATGGTGAATTGTATTTATGTACTTGTGATAGTATTATATATATATGAAATGAATTTTTATCTATGATCACCAGTTTGAATCGCATGATCCCTTGGTGATTTTATTTGTTTTCCGAAATATAAATGATGTATGAATAATGAATAATAATAAAAAAAAGTACGGGTTGTATAGCTCGTATACTGATAGCAGCAGAGGGAAGTAGAATGCGTTTTTGAACTGACACGATACGGGACGGAGACGAGCCGTGACTGTGATGCGTGTCTGCATAGACCTTAACGGCCGTATTCACCAACACAGTTTCAACTGCAAGCGCAGGTTAAACGATCAGCGATCGACACGGATTGGTTAAAATCCTTAATTTAACCAATCCGTTTCGATCTTCAATCCTTCCACCTGCGATTGCAGTTGAAACTGTGTAGGTGAATACGGCCGTAAGAGTTCGCGGAAAAACCAAAATTGGATTCGATTGATTATGAAGCTATGATAAAGTTCTCATTTATCCGAAAAACCGTTTACGAGCATTATTTACTTTCGAATCATGCAAATTACTAAACATGGTAGAATCTATTGTTATATTCCAAGAAAAAAAATTGCTCGATGAAAGAAATCAGATCAATAGTTCACAGACTATTTTGTGGGAATAGGGAACCCGTTTTTTTTTTGTGATAAACAAGCAAGTGTTGGTAATGGTGATAAACAAGCACGACACTGGTTTATCACCATCAACAACTTACCACCTAGTGAGTTTGGCTGAATGTGTGCATGTGTACCTAAGCCCGAGTTCATAGTGGACAGATACGATAAGCAATATCACCACGACATCTTTAACCAATCCGCATTGATATCGCGGTCGTATCGCTTATCGTATTGATCCAGTGTGAACCGGAAAGTTTCTGTGGGTTTCTTCTGAGCAGTTCCCGTGGGTATCTAGTGTTTGTATAAATTCTTATTTTTATTTATTTTATTCTTTTCCACGACGAGGGGCATCTTAAAGTTTTGCACGGAAAAGAAAAACTTTTTACCAGAACGTTGGTTGACGATCTGCCAGGTATGAGTCGGGTAAAAAACAAACTTTGGTTGGTTTGGTTGGTTTTGTCTAATTCTGAAATCGAAACATAATAACACTAACTTATTTCAAAACTTGAAATAAGTGTCGCAATGTCTTATAAGAAGTAGAATTTTTTTTTCTTAACGAACATGCATCATCGACGTTTCTACCGAATATTTACAGAATTATATTTCACTTTTGCCTATAACCGTATTCCACCAAATTGACCGGCATGCTGATCATCAAGGGACACCGTCAAGACACATAATCTTTTTGAATGTCAGAGCCTGGTTCGTTCCCGACATGGCAAGAAAAGCGACGATCACAGTCCAAAAATCCGATATAAATTTATATTAAGTACTGAATGAATGGGCGAATCAGAATAAAACAATGGTTTCTCACTCTGGCAAGCATGTTTTGTCCAAGAATTGTGTAACAATAATGAAATTGTGCATTTTATTTTTACTTACTGCTCCAATTCAATTATCGTCAATCTAATGTGAGAGACAAATACAAATATTGAATTTTTTCCTTTTTCTTCTGCATGTTCAAAGATTGCATAAATATTTAAACACTTTTGTATTACATCAACATGTTTTGCGGAGCAATTCTTTATCTTTCCACACTCTGCTTATTCGAATTTTAAAAATACGATCTAGAATACAATTTATATGTCACCATTTCACTCGTCCAATTTACGTGAACGAATATGCTTAGCATCGGGCATATTTAATAAAAACCAAGATTTCTGTCAGCAAAGCCAAGTACAGCCGACACCATTATAACGACCAATATCATCCAGACGGAAACATATGTTTTATAGGGTGGCGTTATATCGAAAGGAAATCATACATGATACTCGTAATATTAAACATTTGGGATTTATCCTAAAGACCGTTCTAATGGAATGATCGCTATAACATGGGGTCGTAATAACGAGCGTCAACTGTATAAAGCTCGAACTATCTCAACGTAGTTCGTAAAATATAAAGGATCCTAAAATGCAGAGAAAAGACAATGTTTGAATCTTCTGATTTAGTCAGCAGATTAGAGTACAGAGTACATTCTTAGAGTACAGGGATATAGAACTATCTGGAATCTGTGATTCGAATTTTCCATCACGTTTGTCTTCTTTGCAGTTTCCCGGAATGCCGGTTAATGCGGGGAAATACGGTATCTGCTTTTGTACATTTCAAAAACGTATGCTTTTTTTGGAAGAAATACCTCTCTGAATTTTTATATCTCATACTTGACACAATTCGATCCGTTTTAGCGTACATTAAAATAAAAATACGATACGTTATCTATGATAAAGTTAATTGTTGAATCGGCATTAATTTCAAACTCATCTTGATACACAAACATCATTAAAAACAAGTTGAGCCAATTTACGCCACCTAATGAAATTAATATTTAAGTATTATGCAAATGAGAGAGACAAATTACCTGAGAGAAGTCGGCAGAAATGTAATGTACATTAAAGAGTAGATCGGTTATCTTATATACCTGTATAAAACATCTCATCATTCTATCCTTTCTGCAACTACAAATGCTGTATAAATATTTATTAGTTATGTTATAGCGGAATCTTTTTTATTTTCTTTTATTTACCGGATCTAAAGAAAACGTAATGATGTGCATACTGGATAAATTAACGAAAGCTTTTTATTTTATTCGAAGAAATCATTCAGTTGTCTTTCTTGACAGTGGGGATTATCCATTGTGAGTATATATTGGAAGATTCCTTCATAATTAAATATCTGTAAATAATCTTTGCAAGATTCCAGAGTTACCTGAAGTGATTATATGAACACCAGTAGTAGGAAAATGGTAGAGAATATACATTTTTACCCGTTTGATATTACATATATGATCACTTCCTTACATTTTATTTATTAGGCAAAAACTTTCAAAATACACTCATGGTGTTATAGATGTATGGAGGAAAACACATAAAATATATTTCATTAATATTTGCAAGCTATTGGATGTCACTATTGGATATTATATTGAAAGCATGAAAATTTGTAAAATCTACCTCAATCTTCTAAGTTCCGAAAAACAACTCCAAAAATAAACGATGCTTCATTTAATTATTTTATTTTTTTCTATTGGAGAGTAATGAACATATTTATATCAGTTGAGACGTTCGGCGAGGCTGATATACTGCTTGAAAGTAAAATTGATGAAAAAAAATGAGTTTAAATTCCTTTATTCGAATTTTTGTACTCGATTTATACAACATATGGTCGTCCGGCCAATGAATCAATGAATGGCGGATAATGTAGTCATGTTTTTCTTCTGACCTAATTCTTCTTCTTCTTTGGTTTGTCAGAGCACGTGCATTCTATATTGTAGCACTTGGCGCTATTGTACTCCAGATCATAGATGCAATGATTGAAGCATTTTTCAGGGTCCCTTGGACATCCATGACCTTCTTCTGTCACCGGATCTTTTAGTTTTCTCTCCTGAGCAGTACATCCTATATTGAATGGATAGCGTTAGGTATGTAAAAGTGATAGATGGAGTATTGATAATGAGAAACCATAGACTTTAATACAAAAGATTTTGCCACTCGCAATTATACCAAAATCATGGACTGGAAAATTTGTTGATTTTAAGAGACTGAAAACTTTTAAAAAAAGTGTTTTTTTTTCTAAATTCATCACTACTTATTTATAACTGTACGATTGTAGTTAGTATAAAATTCAGCTAACTCTAATCATTTTATACACACACATACACTATTTAATTTTCATTCAAATGCCAGTTCCCTTGAGTTTGGACACACAATATTTGCAAATGTCACGAAACGAAATACAGTCGAATCCCGTTTTAATGAATACTTTTCTAATATCCCAGATAAGTTTACATAGGAATAATGAAAAAACTTGGATTTCCATTATAACGAAATTTTGTTATAACGAAGTTATTTCTCCGGTCACTTGGAGTCCGTGATAACGGGATTCGACTGTAGAACTGATATATTACTTGATATATTGATATATATCAGTGATTCCCAACGTGGGCGTTAACACCCCTTGCGGAACAATGGAATGTTCCAGGGGCGCGGTAGAAGATATGAATATAACATAGGATTCTATTGGTGAGATTGCTTTGGGGGGCGATGGGAGAAAAAATTTTCTGAAGAAGGGGATGGTGGGACAAAAAGGTTGGAAAACTATGATATATATCAATAATAATTATTTTTGTAACAAACCCAATGTTAAAATAATAATAAAATAAACAAAACAATAGAAAAAGTTTTTAAATAACGTGTGGATCTCTCTTTGATAAATTATTCATTTTACATAGGTCTGTATCCGTGTCAAAATTAATGTGGTTTTTTTTTAACACGGTTTCCTTACCTGGACTTTATATGATACCTAAATTATAATCTATAACTCCCCAATATCTGGATTTGTCCTTCGTTAAGTGTGTAAAATAGAAAAAAAAAATCATTCTTCTCCAAATGATATTATTCGTCGAAGTAATAATATTTAAATTCAATGTTTTCTCCACACTTTCAGCACATGTGAATTCGATAAATCATTTCGCATTTTGAGGCACTGACTATGTGATGAACAATATATGATAAAGATTCCTTCCATTTCAGACCCTGAACCACACACTTCAAAACTTTATCTACGTCATTATGAAAAGTGAAATTAGTTCAAATGGT
Organism: Pholcus phalangioides; assembly: GCF_987345545.1. Lineage (NCBI taxonomy): Eukaryota > Metazoa > Arthropoda > Arachnida > Araneae > Pholcidae > Pholcus > Pholcus phalangioides. The sequence continues at coordinate 57,335,486 of NW_028301608.1, read as the reverse complement.
CACAAAAATATGAACAAAAACGTAAATATAATGATAATAATAAATAAATATTATTTAACTTATTTTGTTGATCATATTGGTTCTAATTAAAACGAAAAATCCTGTTTTTTAAACAATTGCTTAGTACATAAAAATTATGCAACCTGGCACTTTCAAGCACCGTCAGTAAATAAAGGGTTAAATCAAGTGATTAATACAGTTCATCCATGCCAGAGTCGAACGTGAATTTACGTACAGTTACATATATACGAGGGAATATATTACGTGAATATGTACGAGGTGTATATGAGTAGTAAAGATGTATATTCAAATTTTCCTAACATCTTATTTTCTACAATTTGCCCTCTTACAACATGCTTGATGTGGCATCGTGCAAGATCTTGGCGAATATTTCGCTTGAAATCATGGAACAACACAAAGGGCGGAGTGTTCTGCATATAAGTTGTAGGTAAAACGGTTCATATATAAAAAAGTTTATTTTCAATACATATATGCCTTGACTGGGGAAATTAATTGCATATCTAACAATATTCATATTGAATATCGATACATCGATTGATATTTTTAATAATTCGAAATATGTTTCTGTAATAATTTTTTAGATGTTAAAATGTTGATTTGTAGCTTATTGATATAAAATTTACTTGATTTTTTAAATATGTTTATATCGGAAGAACGCAGGTTTCGAGGGTCCGAACGCAGGTCTTATATGATCGAAGGGATGGACCATGAGTTATTAATACACCGTCAATCGACTGCTTCGATGCTTCGACAAGAGACACTAGTATCGTTTAGTAAAGGACAATTCCAGGGTGTGGTGTTGCAGGGAATTTTCCACTAATACGGTGGTTAATAAATAGCTTACCACCGGGAGTCGAAAATTCTAACGCACAATTGACATGTTAAAAAAGAAGTACGATAGATAAATCAAGAAGCCATCTATACCTAGATAAAACAAACATAGCCTTTTTATAGGCAGTGTATTATTTATTATTATTATTTTGCTGATATATGCTTTTATATTGGGCTGCTGTATTTTGGTTATATTTAGCATCCATATGTTTCATGGGCATAACCTTTTCCGCCACTTCGTTGAGCTATTTGCTTGTTGTGGTCTTTGTAGTTGTGTTGCGTAAAGTTTTCATTTTTCACTCTATACACATTCAAAAATTAAACTCAAAGAGTGTTAGTTAGAAATTGAGCTGTGGAAGATCAAGGTTCCATCACGTATACATTTCCATAATATTTATGACTGCTATAAAAGTCACTTACCTGAGAGCACTACCAGAACGGCCAAAAGAATGATGATCTTATTCATCGTTTCTGAAAACGGTAATAAAGAAGATTAACGGGGATAAACTTATTTTATTTCGTTAATATATATGACAAATACTATATGTGCAGGTATTTTTTAGTAAAAATAAAAATGTTTAAGATGCATATACGGTTTTTGAATAAAATATTTTCGCTGGTGAGATAAAATTTATTTGAAGTGTATCGAGATAGGCTTTTGCTGGAATCATTCATTCCTGTTTGAATTTTTACGACAAAATGGACTTGTAAAAATTGTCGCAAACAAATTCAGTGATACTCAACAAAACCACATGGACATAAACCCGTTGTTTATTTCATTCAAGAAAAAAGTTCTGAGATAATTTTTGCAGACGTAATATATGTTTGGGTTCGTTTTATGAAGCGATTGCAATTCCGTGCTCAAATGGAAAATGTAAGTCACATTCTTAAATTATCCTGATGGAAAATTTGTAAATAATATTATGCCAAACATGCGATGTAGCTTTTTGATTTATTACAATTCGAGTCCGATGTTTCCCCATAAAATGGAGAAAGACGAAATTTTGCCATCTTCCAAAATCTTAACGAATGAGACTCCAGAATGCGAATAACCCAATTTTTTAGGAAATGTGACTAATGATAATTTGCCATCCGTGTGCACAGAATCCGAAAAGAAATGTAAAGTTTTGACTCTTTAAAGTTTATTTTTTTAAAGCACAATATTGACGTATATGTAATGCAGTAAAGAAATAGAAAATTAAAAAAAAAATGTATTTGTGTTGTCTCAAACGCACCTGCACCTCGACTTATGCGTCACATTATTAAAGGAAAAATATTTAACATTCACGCAATATATGTTTTCGTGCATTCCGCAAACGAATATATTTTTGTTACAAAATACTCTGCATCAACTAAAAATTTTCTTCTGTTCTATCTCATACTCATCTCAACTTGGACAAGTTTTTGACAAAAGCAGGAAGGCTTAAATATTTCCAAAGAGCCCCATGGAGTGCACGAGCGATCTTAATCTAATACACACATTTTTTGTTTTCAATTTTAACGCAATCACGTGAATTTATGATGTTTACTAAAAGTAAATTTTAATGCAATGAAAAAGTGTAAAAAAAATTACCTGATTGAAGTCGACCTAAAGTAAAGAATATTAAAGAACATATCGCTTTATATACACCTGTACTACATACATTACATCATTACATGCTACCTTAGAATGACATGCTGCATAAATATTTATTTCCTTTTGATTGTGGATCTTTATTTTCATTTTCTTTCCAGTTCATGAAAAAAGTATAATGATGGGCTTAATAGGTATAATAGAAAAATGTCTCTTATTTGTGTTTGAAGACATAAATAATCCTTCAGTTACACATATTTTCGTATTGGCTGAGGGCATTATGAATTATTACTAATCAACTAATGTTTGAAACACTCAAATTGGCATAGAAAATATCCAAAATTATACTTTTTAATTTCATCTTGAATGCCTAGAAAATGACTTTGGTCTTGAAAGCGCTACCGTACTAGATATAATATCCATCTTCAAAGCAAAACTACAATTCGTTTTGGAGCTAATATATCATCATCGGGAAAATACTGGATAGTTATTTACAGGTTCCGCATACTCGTTCTTCAACTCCAGTGATCTCGAAACGTAGTAAGACGTACAATTGGCCTGTTAAATATTATTTTCCCGATGTGCAATATACACCTCACATGTTTAATAAGTATGTATTTTCGACAGTTTTCTACAAAATCAAATGCATTTTTTGTTTTTGTTTTTACGAAAAAATTAAAAAAAAATATTTGATTTATAACGAAAAACTTCTATTACATTACTTTACTGCACATTTTCTGGCCACCTATTGGAGAGGCGTTTTGCCTAAATCAATAAATATGTGATAAGGATGATGATGACGGTATTTTAAAATATACGAAATTTTTATAGCTAATTTTCTCATATCATATAATTAAATATTCATTAATATGCAGGGCGTAAATAATCAAAATGCTCGTGTTCTGAGATGTCTCATGTCTACAGTCCTAATTATTCATCAAAAGGAAGGAAGCTTAAGGTATGGAAAGAATTTCTGAAGTCGTCTTGAAAATCGATGACCTCGTTATAGAGGTTTTGGAACAAAATCACTGTGTTCGTAGAACTTTATCATGAAAGAACCTACTTGTAAACGCAACGCCCTTCTCTCTGATGAAATAAGAACGAAAATGGTTCTGCTATGAATGTTTTTTTTTTCGATATCCAGCCATTAAGCTTGAAGGATTTAGTCACATGTTCGTAAAAAATTAGAGTAATCACTGAGTTTTGCATAGAGTGGAAATCCTGCCTCTAGTGGTAGAAGTTGGAACTGATTTCTTTGCAGCTCAATTTTTTCCCAATTCTTTGGTAAAGACATTCTCAAAGTTTTAAAGCGTTCTCATGGGAAATGAAGTATGTGGGGACAGACAGCTCAGAAAATAGGGAATTTATGAGCCCGGTATATAATATTGATTGCCACTCTGTGTGTCTTATACACAAATACAAAGGCAACAACATACAAACCGTCAAACGAGCTGGCTCAAAATAGATGCCGATAAAAAATATGGATGTCGAATGTATGTCTAAACTATATAAAAATAGAGTAACCGAGCAATTGAAGTATAAGAGCAATTTTATTCAAAGACATATTAAAAACAAACAAATAATTATGATAAAATATAAATATACTACCCATAAAAAAGATTATGATTGTCTTATCTAAGTATGGATAGCTTCTCGTTTTATGTCATTATGTATTATCGTATTTCTTTTTACCCGAGTAGATCGTGTTAGAGTTCACGACACCGGCTGTGAGCTAGTCAATTTATTCACAACCCTTTAGAGAAAAACTACCTGCAACACCACAACCTGTCCCTTACCAATCGATACTGGTGTCCCCCCCTGGTCGAAGTTGATTGGATATGTATTAATATAACTCATGGTTCATTTTATTAATTCCGTTGAAAATTTTAACACATCTTCAAAAAATGAAGTCTTTCTTCATAGCTTAAACGCACCATGTCCAAACGCATGTGAAATAATCCGAAACAAGCTCTCTCTGTGGTTTCTTCCTTCTCTCCTTATAATCGCGAGACTTTGTTGCAATCCTACGCAATTGTTCTTTTTACCTTCCTTTTAATTCTATACAATTATAAGTGACTTCCTCTACTACTATATATATACTGTATAACAGCAAAATAGAATAGGCTGGGTGAGGGTGAAAAGAGAAATCTACTTCGTATACCTACTCTCTCTCTCTTATCTATACTTATCTAGTATATATACTCTTTCCCGCTTTCACACACATTTGTTTTTTTTTTCTTTCCTTTTCTTCTACTTTTTTTCCTTCAACTTCTTTCCCCTTTCGCGACATTATCTGCAACAATATATTACTAGAAATTGCATAAAATTTCAAAAATTTCTGACCAGTGGCTGATATCTCAGACTGTTTGAACTTTGATCAAAATCGCGTTGTTCTCCTGCCAGGGAAACTTTAGTAATGTTGGAAAAATGACGAATACGTATGTGGTGTCAACCCCTATATTTTTCTCTCTCGGCATCATCCAAAAGTTCTACACTAGCAATCACTACTACTGTACTTGATTATATATACACCTCGTAATTCCTCTGGGAAATTTTTCACGTATCAGTAAATGCCGAAACGGTTTGTGTGTGGGTATGTATGACCGTAACGTATTTATGTTGTTGCAGGTATGCGTGATCCGTATTCTAGTGGTGCTGCCATCTGCATTCAAATGCATGGGTTTTTCAGTTATACAGGGTGTCCTATAAGTCCTAATTCGACCTTTAAACCATAAACCGTTCGTCGTAGAGAGGAATGACTCCAATTTAAAAAAATGTTCATGGTATGTTCAAAAATCATCTTTCGGGACTGAAAATACAGAGAGTTTGTCATATAATAATCTTAATTTTTATATGGACACCATGACCCAAAAAATTCAATTAGAAAGTCCTGTCTCTTCTGAGGCAAACCAAAAATTCCATGTTCCTAAGTGCAATGTTTGCTGATATATTTTAATTTAAAAATTGGAGAAAAGTTGGGAGAGAACAGGTCAAAATAATGGAGGACGCTTATTTTTAAAATTTTCAAATATCTCAACGCATATTGCACTTAAAATACTTGATTTTTTTTTCACCTCCATAGAAACAGGGTAAGAGCTCTCTAACTGGGTAGGTTAGGACAGGGTGTCCATTACAAAAATTTAGATTTTATTTTTATTTTGTGACACACATTATTTTCACTCTCGAAACTAGTACAGGGGGATTTTCTACACACATTTTGTTCACGTTATAACTATCGGCTATAACGTGATGAAACATAGAAAGAAGATAATCAAATAAAAAGAAGAAATAATTCAAAATAAATTTTTAAAAAAAAGTCACAATTAACCCATTTACAAACTCAATCGGGACAGAATACTTTACTGTTTTCCATACCAACTGAAGCTTTTTACGTCCTTTAGCAGAATCAAAACTTGATTCTTTAGATTGAGTGTTAAAAAATAGATCTGAAGAATTTAAGAAGTACTAGATTTAGCTAGTGCAGTTATGTGCATTGCAAGTTGCTTATCGCTTTGATTTACAGATAATATAAATCAATTGCGGTAAAAATCTCTGTAAGATTGACAATTACCAAAGCTCGCACTTGAACGTCAAATAATCTCCTAAATGTTTCAAAAACAAGATACCTCTATAGTAATCTTAGGCAGCATATGGTCATTCATATTCTAAATATTCAATTATCCGATGGTAGAATTTTCATTATGTTCATAAACAGGGTACATAACTAACGTGGGTATTGCATTTTACTGGTGAACCGTGGATCCAGGTGGTATACTTCCACTTAGAAAAACTTATCTCGTCCTTCCCGGTTCAAGTATTTTTTTGAGAAGATTATAATAGCATGTAAAATGTCGATCACCGACATCTACGCAATTTTTTCTTCTTCAGTATAATAAAGGCACAAAAAATATATCCTTATGACTATGGCGCTTAATAGATTGATTGTGCATGATATCCTATGCCAGTACAAAATTTTGCATGTTTAATACGTATTTTATTTTACAAATTTTCAAAAGGAAAAAAAACAAACAAACAAAAAACCCTTTAAATCAGCTTGCGTTCATGATGAAACATGACATCAATAAAGTTGAATAAAAATTGATTCAAAACAACGAAACCTGTACAGCCCATAAAGTGACGAAAACAATTTGAGATACATTTATGATAATTTGGGATATAATTTTTGTTCATTCGAATTTTAATTTTGGATAAGATTGGAGTGATAAAATTTCAATCAAAAATTTAAAAATAACTTTTTATACGGACACTCTCAAAAACAAAATTAAAAAGTTGCCCTGTCTCTCATGTCGCCAAAAAATCGTTTTCAAGTGCAATATCCACTGAAATATTCGAATTCAAACGAATGAAACGGAGGAATTAAAGTTGGAGAAAAACAGCACTGAATGAGCGTAAAACGGTTCTTCGGTATTTGCAGCTGTTTTTTCCCAACGTTCCACCATTTTTCGAATTCGAATATCCCAGTGCATATTGCACGTAGAAACGTGGAATTTTTCTTATTGTCATCGTGATATGCAGGGAAACAACTTTATAATTGGGTTTTCGGCACAGGGTGTCCGTATAAAAAGTTGACATTTTTATTTCAATAAATATACTACCCCTTACAGCATGAAGGACATATTATTTGAGTACTACACGCCATTTGCAAACGTTTTCTAAATATTCTCTCTTTTTGGAAGTATACCTCTAGCATCAACGGTTCGCCAGTAAAATGTCATATCCTCTGTTTGCTATGCATACTGCATACAGTATAAGATGAAAAATAGACAATTATATTTTTGAAACTTCATTTATTGCATTTTATTCGATTCAAGAGAAATAAATTAATGTAGTAAATGGTGTCGGAACAACGTATAACCCCGTCACAGTAAGTCATGTTTTCATCGAGATCAATTCGTTCGGAATCACAGCGATTCTAGTTTATGTAATTTGTAAATTTGCAGCAAATTCCCTTGTATCTCTCTGATGAAGAAAAAATTACTCTGAAATTAAACAAGATTCAAAGATTAAGATGTTTTGAATTCTAGATGCATATATTTGAGCGTGCATACACAACAAATGTATATGATACAGTAAATGTGATAAATCCAGTTATTATGCATAATCGCCAAGCATTTTCGAAAGTTTTGTGGATTTCCCTAAATTTAAGCAATTTATTACCGTCGATTATGCATAGTACCCAAGCGTCGTTGGTAAATTTGATGTTTCCTTAAATTAATCATTTTTACAGATGATTCAGATGATTATGTGTAGTACCTATGCAAGCGTCGTAGGTATATTTAATAAGTACTGAAATAATTATCAGTCTTAACGGCAATTATGCATAATACCCAAGCGTCGCGTTGTTAGTAAACATGATAAATCGTACTGTACGATACATATATACTTCATATCTATTACATTCCCCAATTTCACTATGCATAGTCACAAATAAAAGAGATGAATTTCAATTATTTATCAAATTTGTCAAAGATACTTGATTATTTTGCATAATCACCGGTAAAATTGGTGGTTTCAGTGTTTATCAAATTTACCGACGCCACTTGGGTATTATGTCTTTTCGTCGGTAAAAGTGATCAATTTGTTGCACTCATCAACATTATTGGTAAGTATGCATAAAAACTGGTTATTATGTATAATAACCGATGTATTCCATCTACTGTAGCATGTGCCCAACAAATCTTCTGCGAAATATTTGATGTAGATTTAGAAATGAACAGAAATTAACTAAAAAGTAAAGTAAAATAAGCTGAAGTGTCAAAAATGCTTAAGACACGTTTCTTCAGCGTACACTTTTGAGACTAAACCGACGTAATTTGTGGTAAATAACTAATACGAAAATGACGTAATGGCTTACGAAATTCAACAACGACGATCAATAAAATAGTCCAGAACTCAGTATACGTACAAAAACTTATTAGGGGTTATATAACATTTAGAGTAAACCAAGGAAACAGTTATTTTGCGGATATTATGCTGAGGTGAGCTCGGAGAAAAGTCATCACGTCTCCGCCAGGACTCGAACCCAGGCCCTCTTGCATACCGGGCAAGCATGCTACCATCTACACCACTGGAGACACATGAATCTGCCTTCCTAATTTCACGCACTGTGTCGTGAGGCGCTGAAGTAGAGGCATTAGTAGCCTCTACTTCAGCGAAAATAAATAACAATTCCAAATAAATTAATCCCATTTGAATGAAATTTTGTTTAGTCACCGGTAATTAAATTTTGGATTTTTTTTATAAATATTTAATTTACTCTTAATTGAGTCATATTAAAGCGTAAAAAGTGGTGAAAAAGTTTATGGAAAATAATTCCAATTATTACTTATGGCATGGATATTCCACAGCTCGAAAACTCCCTGTTTCTGCCGATAATATTTCTAGAAAATGTGATTTCAGATACAACCATAATTCTTCATTCATATCTGTCACTCGTCGTGAAACAATTGTTATATGTATTTACGTATACTTACGGTTACGAAGTTATGCTACGAAGATTCAAGTCTAGTTCCGACATAGACATTCATTCCCATCACATTTTGAATACGAATAACCTTCATTCGTGCAGTGGTCAATACACGCCAAAAGACTCACTGGACAACCATTCTCAGCAAATGCTGTAAGAATATTTTCAAGTAAAATATTAAAAGAAAAAGTAGAGATACATTTTTATTTCGTAAGTTATTTTTAACCAACACATGTGTGTTTGAAGTACATATGTTACCGAATAGTTCTGGTCGTTGTTTAATTAGACGTGGGTATCACACGCGTTATTTTGTTAATTTTTTCTTCTATTCCAGTATGCTTCATCCAAATATTTAAGAGCAAATGTCATATATTCAGATCATATAGTGCATGCTTACACTAACAATCTGATGAGTTTCAGACAGTCTCGTCACAATTTATTGAAGGTTATTATATAAAAGATTCTTCTAGGAAAAATTATATAGGGGAAAAAATAGGGCCTAAAGCTGAAGGCAAATTCCTATACAAAATTTTGTGATCGGACTTAATTTATATAAATGTCGTTCAAATGAATATCTGGTTCATGTCAAACGCAAAGATTGCTAAATGCATAGATTCTACCATAATTTCAGAACATTCAAAATTGGGTTAAAAAAAATTATAATACAGAAATTTCAGAAGATAACAATTTTGCGTAAAAGATAAATAACCATTACTAGTTTCTAGGAAACCGGCATCATCATCACTAAAAAATTAGTCGAAAATCAATATTTTTGTTGTTAAAAAGTTCAAAATGCTTATATATATATATATATATATATATATATATATCGTTGTTCAACTACTTGAAAAATTAATTGATCTGCTCAGCTCACCTGATAAAAATAAGGTTGAAATAAGTACTAGCAGATACAGGGTCTTCATTTTATCGTTGTATCTGCATGGAAAAAACAATAAAGAACATTTCATTTAGGATACAGAAACATTTAATGCAAAATGAAATATTTTTTACCGTTATAAATACCTATATGTAGCAGGCGAACATGAAAAAAAAAGTTATCCGTGAACGTGATTATAGTACTTACAAATAACATTCGTACATACAGTACGTCTGAGCTTTTCCTAATGTCTGAAATTTATTGCATAGCGCAAGTTGTGTTTCGGGTATTATTCAAGTATTTTCATTGGATTAATAGTCATTGTTATCAGTGACCCAGGGGTGTCCGAGACGACCAAAAGTTAAAAATATTTTTAGATATATTTTTAACCTGATTGATTGATCGAAATAAAATACATTTATATTTTATCTTAATCAATTTCTGTTGAATCAAAGTGTTTTTTGAAAGTTGGTTACTGAGAATTACCTTTAAGAAATTCATTGTGCCCGTCGTGCGTGCTATAAGGGTCAATTCTGCGTACGCCCCTGGTCTCTATGCAACAAATGTTTATCAAATATTTTATTATAGATACTACGTTTTAAAGACTGCTATGGACATATATTGAAAGTAAAATTATATAAGTGTTCATCGTTTTCAAAAAGTGAAATTAAATCATTATACATCATGTTGATTTTATTTTTTTCCTGTTAATATACCTTCTTACTTACAATAAAGCACGCGTTTGAAAAAAAAAATACTTTTATGCCATTACTGTTAAAATATATTTGTTTATTTACAAAAATTTGCAGGAAAATGCTTGTTAAGTGCTCATAACCGATTACGAAATGCAAAATTAGGCGCGGTTCCGATGTGATTGTTGATACGATAGCGGCAATAAATTTCTTAAGATTTTCTTCTTTTTTTTTTGATGCGCAATTAATTTAGGTACTGTATTCCTCTAAGATCACGTGTTTCAAAAACATAAAACACGGCTAGACCAGAGTACACGGTACCTTCAATTTATCCACATTCTGTATTTCAGTATTTTTAATGAATTTTAAAATTTATTCTAAGATTATAGAAATCAAGCGCATTTTTAATTCTTTAATTCATTTTTCTGCATTATTTTTCTATAGATGTTTTACTGAGAACATTGATTGTTTATTTATGAACGATGCTTTCTATAAACTTACTACTATATCATATAATATATGCAAATTAAAACCTTACCTTTTCCTATGATTTTATATTGACAGCTTATGTAAACTAAAATTGATACGACCCATTCACGCTTCTCATATAAAAAGGAACGAACCATGTCAGAATCGAAAATTATTCAAAATAGTTGCAAAACGTTTTCGAGAACATGATGTAAATTGCGAATACTCTTTAGACAGCTGTGTTATCTTATCTGGTGAATAGTTATTGCATTGAGAAACTCTTTTTCCACGTTATGATTTGGTGGAATCCACGACTGCATCATTTGTTTGAAGATAATTATTTTGAAAGATTCGCAATTTAAACGATCGTTTATAACGAACTCGGAGAGTTCTTCCAATGAAAGCTGTTTACTTTCAATCGATAACTTTCACTCGTATTATGTGAAAATATTTCTGTTCAATACTTTTTACCCTTTATCTATCTTATTATGAAAAAATGAAATGATTATGTGAGTAATAAGAAATTCATTTTATGTGAAGGTAATGAAATAGGAAATAATTACTCAAAACGCTGAGCTCAGGGTCCCGAGTCAAATAGAAAAACTCGAATTATTGAAAGTGTTCTGAAATTATTTCGTTCATAAATTCTCAATTACTTCTCCCATAATTTTGCATTATTTATAGAATTATATTTTCTTGAATCGTAAAGATTTTTCTTAACTCTGAAATTATTTCCCTTGATTCTGCAATTATTGAATTTTTGGAGTTTTTTTCCTTAATTCTGAAAATTAGGTTGTTCTTTCATTAATTTTGAATTCTCATCATGTCTACATTTATAATGTTTGTGTTAAGCATGTTCATATTTTATACAGATCAACATTCCTGAGCATTCTACAACAATATTTTGCGTTTTGGATGCCGACTCGCCTCCGAAAGTTCTGTATCTATGATCATAGAGCTTCAGATGACCCTCAAAAATGTTTGTGTTCGTCCTAGAACACCAAAATCGTAAAGACGTCTATGAAATCAAATACAAATACAACGCCACAACAAGCAAAATACCCAACGAGGTGGCTGAGAAAAGATGTCCATAACAGATATGGATGTTATATATTTCAAAAATGCAGCAACCAAATTAAAAATGAAATTAAAAACAATATATTTATACATGATGAGATATTATACAATGCCCATGAGAATACTTAGGGTTGTCTTATTCTAAGTATGGATAGATTATTGATTTACCCAACATGTTTATCGTATTTCTTTTTGAAACGTCCCAATTGTGTTACAATTTACTACTTCCGGGGGTAGGCTATTCCATTTATTAACAACCCTATTAGACAAATATTCCCTGTGACACCATAACCTCGCATTGTCCTTTACCAATTGACACTGGTGTCCCCTTGTAAAAGCAGTCGATTGGCGGTGTACTAAAAGTTCATGATCCATCCTATTCATTCCGCTAAAAATTTGTAACACTTCGATCATATCTCCTCGAACGTAGCTCTTCTCAGAGGACACGCGTAGCTCTTCTCTGCACCCCTTCAACCAAGCCTATGCCCTTCCGTAGGTATGGTCTCTAAAAACGCAGCATACTCCAGACGAACTAAACCTCGGAAAAGGAAGAATGACTTTAGGAGAGCGCGAGGAGACTTTTTCGAAAATTAGACCAAGCATTCTATTCGATTTTTTGACCACCGCTGAACAATGTTCAGAAAATCAAAGCCGCTCGTCAATGAGAATTCTCAAATCGGTGACCCAAGTTGCATCCGGGATAGTGACACCATTCAACTCGTGAGAGAACCGTGGGTTGTTTGAACCAAAATAAGCGACCATGTACTTGTCAACGCTAAACGTCATGCTCCATTCATTTGCCCATGCTGCAATCCTGTTTAAGTTGGTCTGCAGCAACTCCCTATCGCTTTGATTCCCGATTACCCCCCATTAGCTTTACGTCATCTGCGAAGGTGCTAGTAATCCCATCGATACCCTGATCGAGTTTACTGATAAAAAGTGAAAAAAAATTTTGGGGCCAACGATATTTCCTTGAGGACACCTGTCCAACCATGTCCAACCAGAGAATTGCCCGTTCATCATAACTCGTTGTGACCTATCTCTTAACCAAGATTCTATCCAATTCATCAAGTTGTCCCCAATCCCGATCTCATGTAAACGCTTCAAGAGTTTACCATTTTGGACCCGATCTAATGCCTTCTGGAAATCAGTGGTGGAAAAAACATATAAGGGGATTTGTAGAACCCCTCTCAAAAGCTCTGTCACCCAAGTTTGGATCGCGACCCACAGGCTAGAAACCACCGATCTCGCCTAAGAGATTATATTCAAAATTTAGATTCCGAACAATCGACAGCATTTGTCCTTGCATTTCTCCAGTGCTTAATTTTCTACAAATTTTCAAAAAAAATCCCTTTAAATTTGTTTGCGCGCATGATAAAATTGCATGAAATCAAAGACATTGAATAAAAATGATTTAAAATAAATGAAACTGTTCAGTTTATGAAATGTTGAAAAGGGTTGAAATTTTATCACTTCAATCTTATCCAAAATTAAATTTTAAATTAACAAAAATTATATCCCAAATTATCATAAATGTATCTCAAATCTTTTTCGCCACTTTATGGATTGTACAGGTTTCGTTGTTTTGAATCAATTTTTATTGAACTTTATTGATGTCATGTTTCATCATGAACGGAAGCTGATTTAAAGGGGTTTTTGTTTGTTTTTTTCCTTTTTTTTGAAAATTTGTAAAATAAAATACGTATTAAACATATGCAAAATTTTGTACTGGCATAGGATATCATGTACAATCAATCTATTAAGCGCCATAGTCATAAGGTGCCTTTATTATACTGAAAAAGAAAAAATTGCGTAGATGTCGGCGATCGACATTTTACGTGCTATTATAATCTTCTCAAAAATATACTCGAACCGGGAAGGACGAGATAATTCGCCTCCTCAAAAGCCTCTTATTTTAGCATTCGTATGCCCAGATACAGTAAAACCGTTCTTTTGCGGACACCGATGGGTGACCTTCAGATGTTTAAAAAAAGCATAGTTGTATTATACTGGGGGAAATTATTTGGCCGTAAAAGACGGAGATCGCATTTGAGGGGGTGTCCCTTAAATGGGGTTTTACTGTATGAACTGAACATTTTGATTTCTCAACGGGCAACGTTTCTCTACGCCACTTCTTTCGAAATCCTAGGCTGCGGTCTCCGGCCCCGTATGTGCCACTAGGCGCACGTGCAATTTTTCTCCCTAGTCATTTGGTTCAGCTGTCCATTTCAGTCAAATGTCTTGTACGTTGCATCGAGTTGATGGCTGTCTTCACGGGGAGAACGACGCAAGTGATTCGATACTTGCGAGCACGGGGCAAGGGAAGCCACCACTGTAAATCTTTGCTAACTTTTCTGACACAACTCTGGCTCTTTTGAGGTAACGGAAGTAAGGTGCTTTGCATCAGTCCGGGGTTGTGAGCGGTTCTATCTATCTATCTATCTACGCCACTTAGTTTACACCTGCTATAAATCGGAAGAAAGTCTACTTCACTGATACAGATACGCCATTTTTAGCGATTTCTACCGTGCCGTCGAAAAGATTAAAAAGACGTGAAAAAAGGGAAGACCACAAATACAGTAAAACCTCGTTAAGTTGTCACCCTGATAAGTCGTCACTCCGGTTAAGTCGTCATTTTTCTTCAGACCCTTCCAGCTCTCATTGACCACAATGTTATTAAACCCTCGTTTATTCGTCGCTGATTTCGGTTAACTCGTCACTATGAAAAAGTTTGAGAAAGAGGAACAGACTATTTTTAAGGCTCCCATTAAAAAAGAGCTTGTTAACAGCATTACCATATGCTTAGAAGTCACCATAAAATCCTATATACCTAAACAGAACAATCTAAGTAACGAAAGTTACGCTGGGGAAGTTCATTTGCCGAATAAGGTTTTTGGAACGGTGGGGACTATTCAGGCTAGATCTAATTTCTGCCTGGGCTCCATTGGGGAAACTGGACAAACCGCGAGACACGCAGGCTCTGTCGCAAGAAGCGACGTAAGCACTTCTCCCCCTCCCCCGGAGGGCATCCCCGGCAAAACCAAAATTTATTAATATGTCAAAGATAACATATAGTGCAAGGAAATCAAAAATTATGTAAATCGAAGAATCAAATCAATCAAGTTAAAGTCAAAGTGCAACGGGCACGGATAATAAATAATCATGGAAAGCACGGACTCTACTAATTTAGGGCTTGAAATTTAAACAAAATATCTTTGTTGAAAAATTAGACATTCTTTCCTAAGTTGAGTCTTCTGTTTGCATGCATTTATAACTGAAAATGTGCCCGATAAAACAAGAAGAATTACCTAAAATGTTTTTCTCTTCTACTTCTGCTAAAATTAATTTCAGTGAAGTAATATATGAATGAGGAATATTAATTCAATTAAAACAATTCTAAATCATCGGTTGTAGGTCCATCATCAGTTCCAACTGCCAAATATATAGGCCTGTAATAGAAACAGCAACACAGCTTTTTTATTTGTTACTATGCCAAAACTGAAAGTTTACTTAGCGGGGTAAAAACGTATCCAAAAAAATACAAATTTATTTGTAAACGTAATGCTAAGATTCCAGTATAGTCGAACCTCCTCAAGACAAACTTGCTCAATATAATTTTCGTTTAATACGATTAAAATATTACAATTGAAAATCACATTGAGCATAATCAATTTACTGTTTTGTTGGTTAATACAAAAGCGAGTTCGCTTTTCGAAGTGCGAAAAACAGAAAACCAACTTTAGCCGACCGCCACTGTGGTGACGGTGAAACCGGGTCCTCGCGATGACCCAATGCAATATCAGTTTCATATTCGAGTGTCGTATCTCTCTTCCACCATGTGCCAAACCCTCTAGGTAACCAGCTTATATCCCGTATGACGACACAGCTGGGGTCATGGTCGGTTTCGGCTCATCGCGATGCGAATCCGTCACTATGGACACTCGACCATCAGAACGGCATGTTTTGAGCACTAAGCTCTTTTTTTTTTGTTCCTGCCTTGCAAACGTATTTTAGTAGATGGGATGGGAAGGAAAAACAATTATTTCTCATTGAAAATGTAGAAATATGCAAAATGGGCTCTACCGCATAAAAATAGTGAAATACGTGAGGAAAAATATGCAAAGTCATAGAAATCTTAACCCTATTTATGTTTTCATGTTTCACTTTGACTTTGAGTACAGTACAAATCAGGAAACTATGAGATCTGTAAAACGTATTGAGCAAATGTCAAGGTTCCTATGCATCGACTATGACATATATAAAATTATTTTGCGTTTCACACGCGTTGAATTTCTGGATGAACGGTACTACAGTAAATATATCCACCTCCAGAATAACTGTAAAGTTTTCTCACACGTGTTTAGATACTTGTGACTGATAGGGTCTGCTGCACGTTAATGACTGAAAATGCACCACAAACAAACACAATGGGTGATTTTTTTTTTCTTTTTTCAAGAACAATAGTATTAGAACTGAAAATACCTAAAAGTGGCTTACCATTTTGTAAGAATTGCCAAAGTCAGAAGGATACGATATGATAGAAACTTCTGGCTTTGGTCTCCTGATTCCGACGTTGCCAAAACTAGAATATTAATCATAATACTGCGGGACCTTTCGATAACGGACATCCACGGAACCGAAAAATATCTCCACTGACGAGGAGTATCCGTTAATAGATAGTGAAACACACATCGAGGCTCATCGGCATAATTTAAAAATAAAAAATAAATCCGTTAACGGGAGGTGTCAACTTATGGGGGCGCCAATTAAAAATATGAGAGGTTGCACTTGTCGGTTTAGTATCTATTTTTCGTTGCACTTCGATTACACGAAAAAATTAGTTATCCTACAATTATATTTATTAGCACATTCAGTGACGCAAATCCTATCCACCTAGTTCCAATGATGGTAACCTCGGTCAGTAAAATTTTTCTCAAAATTTTCCCTTTTTGAGAAATTTTTTCTCTTTCATTCAAAACGGATATGCTGCTATCTATTAACAGCTACATTAAAAAAACACAAAATATTCTTTTGGTTGATGAAATCTCAAAAATTTCTGCAACACCAAGAAATTTCCCACATGGACAGATTTTGGACAATTGTTTCCCCGAGTTTCATCAGTGATGGTCACTTTTGTCGGGCGAATTGGTCGAAGAAAATTTAAATGAAACTTTAAAAAATTCAACTTTGCATGCTTCAGACAAATCGGGCAATAGGTTTGTCCAGCCCTGCCGGATACGCAGGCCCTGTAGATATTCCTATAAGCTTATTCTTATAGGTAATTGAAATACCTATTCCCTAAGATGCCTCACACACACCCTTTTTTTTTCTCTTTGTATTCTGCGCTTAACAGGATCAAGATTTTATACTAAAGTTATCACCTTGAAATTCCTCATTTCGAAATCTTTTGTATAATACCTATTTTCTAAATCCGAAGAGTATCTACATAAAAAAAAATTTGGAACACCTCAAACTCTGTATTTGCCGCTGTTGATCACCACTCCGTGTATTACTTACGGAATTTCTGTATAGAAACGCTACACTTAAGAGTGTTATTACAGATTTCTCCGAGTCATTAATAATTTATGTATTTCTATTAATAAGAACAACTATCTTTCACCAGTTAAAAACTTTTCTTATTGTCACGCATTTCTTCTTATGAGAATGGTATACAACATTTGTGGTTACTAACGTAGGTATATCTCAGTATAGTCATGCCGTATGGAATATATTTTTTACTGATAAGAATAAATAAACATATAAACGATTTAAAACTAGGAAATGAAATTATTCATTCAATAATAAAAAATGAAATCTATTTCTTTTTCGCTGAAAATGTTTTTTTTTCAAAACTACTTTGAAATCAGTTTCTTTCTTATTGGAGACTGACATAGAAAGTGTATGTGTATAAGCACATTTCTATCGAGAAAACCCAAACTTTTCGTAGAAGTTTGAAATCTTTATTAGGATCTTCATGTCAGAGAAACATTTACTGATCTACAAATTCCATTTCGAACATCCCGGATATCCCGGAGTCTTATTCGCATACGCATTCGTCTTCGGTGGTGCATCTTGCTTTCATCTTGCCTTTATTTTCGTAGCAGTCATTGAGGCAACTATTCATATCACAATCTCTGGCCTGTACAAATGAGCTCCCTGAAAAAATAATAATCTTCGTGAATTAAGTAAAATAGACTATAGTAGCAATCACCCAGAAAATGAACATGTAAAAAACAACAAGGAATCCAACCACAAACGTTTCTTTGAAATAACTAAACTACTCGAATCTCAGTTCATTGATTTTCAATTTTTTCAACTACATTTTTTCCGAAAGTCTGACGCTTTCTTTCTTTTGAACAGAATACGGCCCAGACACTATCAACTTTAGCCAATTGTAGCCGGCCCTGTCACGAAGTAGGACCGGATTGGAGAAAACTTTATTAAACAATTATATATACATATATATACATAAGGATTACTATAAGAGAATACAATAAGAAAGAATGCATATACATAACATTTTGAACGCATATGTACAAAATGTTACTAGAAAAAATAAGGTGAATACTAAAGAATACAAGAATACTAAATGCAAAATACAAAAAAAGAAGAAAAAAATACAAAATGAATGCAAAAATATAAAAAAAAAGATACATAGATTATGACAAGAAAACAGGGAATCAACAATTACATTTAAATTGATCCCATCATGGTTGTCTATTCGGACCTCATGAGAGTAATAGTGTTGGTATACGTCCCACTGGGTGAAAAAGTGTTAATCCGTGCAAAACCCCAGATTTTCATCATTTCATTTAATCACAATAATTATAACTCGGCTCACTCTCAAGTTGTATGTGTTAATTAAAATTACTCTGGTAAAGTGCATTATAAGTAATTTCCATGTTATTTGTCAATTATGTAAAACTACCTTCTTGTTGCAGAACCTTCTGAATAATCGTGATTAGATCAGTTTCATAGTACAGTCAAACCCTCAAATAACGATGATAGAAGGATTCATAGTACAGTCAAACCCTCAAATAACGATGATAGAAGGACCAGAAAGTATCGTTATACATGATTCATCGTTAAAGGCAACAGCTCTATGAGATTTGTGTATGGACCGGAGAGAAATATGATTATGCCGGTGATCACAATTATACCGGGTATCGTTATACAGGTGATTATAGTTATAGGGAGCATCATTATATAGGTGATCACCGTTATAAAAGGTGCCATTATATAGGCGATCACCATTATAGAGGGCATCGCAATAGTTTTTCACCACATATATGTAAATATAAAGATAATCACTTCATTGTAAGATATTAATGATTATCAGAATTGTTATTTTGAAGCAATTGGTTGATAGATAAGGAAAGGGAATCGTTAATAAAATCTATTATGTCACAGGTTATTGAAATATGACTTTTTAGTTCCACTTACCCAGAACAGTGAAGATCAAGGCGATGAAAACGAAGAAATAAGTGAACTTCATGGTATATCAGTGAAGAATAAACCTGGTATAATTGAGACAATAATAATTCGATAAAAAGTCGAATAAAAGAGTGATGGAAGTACAGTATTTATGAATGAAATCGGATGCTACAGCAATGTCTATAATGATTGATACCAAATCTTTTAGAGTTACAAATATTGATTCATAAACAACGACAGACATTCTAATATATTGTATATAATTTTTATCATAAGATGATATTTCAGTGGGCGTGATTACGCAATGTTTAGTAAGATATATTTCTAATTTCATTCAAAAAGTGGCATATGCAATGCGTCGATGCAATGCCCTTGCACTGTAAATCCGATCAACAGCTATTATAAAAAGAATGCATAACAACCTGAGAAATTTGAATATGCCTGTGAAATCACCATATACTTTTATTTAAAATATAAGATCAGAGAATTTATACATAGTAACACTTCCTATATATTTCCCAAATAAAATATATTTTTTATTGTGAATATATTAAAGATATGTGCGTACTGAGAGAATGAAAACGAGGTTATTGACCAAATAAAAGGTGATGTGGCGACTCCTTCCTGAGGGCATATGGTTTAGGTCCAGATGATCTCAGTTTCGAGAGCAATCAAAGAAATGGTTAAAATAATTTGTGAGTTATAATTCACAAACAAAAATTGTTAGTAAAATTCTTTGAATTAAAAAAAAACTACAATTTCTTTTAGTCCTTCACCCTCTTGAAGTTTCTCAATAAAAGAATAAACAATTATATATCTTTCAGTCGCACCCGAAATAGATTCAGTCGTCCAACTCTTTTTTATGAGAAAAGTTCTACTGTTCATATACATCGAAAATATGTTTTTTTATGTCAACATCACCGGTCAAACCTTAGTTAAAAAAAATTACATTCACACAACCGGAGCCAAATGTTGATACCCAGCGATTAGCCTGTATCCGTGAGTTTTTTTTAAACTTTAATCGCCCCTCTAAACAGATATTGACACTAAAATTTTCGTAAGTATTACATTTTTCTCATTCGAAAATATCATTACTAAGTCAATGATTTTATTGTGTAAAATTACACACCTTTTCCAGATCTCAAAACTGGTCGAGTATTCCTTTGAAAGAGAAATATATCTATATAATATCATAAAAAAAAATACTATTTCGAAAGCTTACCTCTGACTTCAAAAATTCCTTATAAATTTTCTACTTCTAATGCTGCTTCATTCACGTAATTGAAGACTTGAATATATACCCTATTGGCATTAAAAAAACGATAAAAATAAAGGTGGACCTTAATGATTTCGCAACATTGTTTGGCCTATATCAGCTGCTACGAAGCAGACCCCTCGAATACAAAGAAATTGTTTGAAAGTGAATAAAGAAAACTAATATTGCTGTCTAGTTATTGTATACTTCGAATTCTTTATTATGTATAAGCCAATACTAAAGCAAATGGTTCGCAAACAGCAGGTTTCTATAGTTTACATATCGATGTTTATACGTACATTCAAAAGTAGTGGTCCTAAACCAGGCCGTATATATTTGAAGTTTAGCATTTTCAGGGTTGCTAAAATATATTCCATTACATATTGACTTATTGTTAAATCACATTTTTCTAAAGATTCACCTGAGTAAAATTATATTATTTCAGGTTTGTGCTCTTTGATACAATGCGTAATTATTATATGAAAAATAAACAATATTTGTATTGCTTATAACAAATAATACAAAAATCATGCAATGGGTTGCGACAATGTAAACGGGATCTCACCAGGATAATGGTTCAAAACATTTTTTGAAAAATTATCTCAGTTTTTGACAAGAATTTAAACAGTGACTCGAATAAATATAAATTAGCGAAAAAAACTGTAAAGCAACTAAAAATATAATAACAAAAATAAAAAAAACATCATACAGGGTGATTCAGAAAAAAATGGAAAACATTTAGGAGGTAATAGTGCACACAAAAACAAATAATAATAATATTATTATTTTTTTATTTTATATATTTTTTTTCGTTTCTGTGCGTACTACCATCTCTTCACCATCTTTCTGAATCACCCTGTATATTGTAAACATTTATTATTTATGTATGAAAAACGGGAAACAAAATTGATGATGGGAAGAATTGGAATTTAAATGCAATACATGAAATTTGAAAGCAGTATAGGAACTTGGAAAAATTCAAAAATGAAATTAATCGCAGCTAATATCTCATCGGGAGGGAATACCCTGACATTGTCTAAACAGAATTTTTCTGAGAGCATCCCTTAGCCCAAGCCTAAATAGGTGATTAACTGGTATGCACGACAAAAGAAAATACTTTATTGTCAAAGTCAATTTTCTAACCAATTACTATTCTAATATCAGCATAAAGATTTTCGGGAATATAGTATTTTCTCAACTATTTCGCATCAAACATGTATGTGATAATGATTACGATTTTCAAAATGCATTAATTAATCTCAAAAAATCTTAATAGGCAACAATTTACACCTTTGACCTACTTCTTCCTCACACCAATAACTGTTAACTTCAAATTCACAGCCAACTCTGGTTCTCGTCACATGGTATGTGCTTTCAACTTCTGTATCTACTTTTAATTGTATATTTATTATTTTTATTTGATTGACTGCAATCCTTGCTATTGATATTTTCCGGACAGCATTTTATTTGGCTTTAATATATATTTTTTTGTTTTTTTATAATTATTGACTTCATTGGTACAATAGCAGAACGTCGGGGGATCGAGCATCTATTTAGGCTTAGGCTCAGGGATGCTTTCAGAAACGTTCTGTGTTTAGCCAATGCCAGGGTATTCACCCCGATGAGATGCCTAGATATTGACTACGATTAATTTAATTTTTGAATTCTTCGATTAATTTCATTTTTGAATTCTTCGATTAATTTCATTTTTGAATTCTTAGATTAATTTAATTTTTGAATTCTTCGATTAATTTCATTTTTGAATTCTTCGATTAATTTCATTTTTGAATTCTTCGATTAATTTCATTTTTGAATTCTTAGATTAATTTAATTTTTGAATTCTTCGATTAATTCAATTTTTGAATTCTTCGATTAATTTAATTTTTGAATTCTTCGATTAATAATTTTAGATCTATCGTCACCACACACGAATTTTGCATATTTACCAAACGGGACCTGACTTCAACAATAGGCTACTTTAACACTAGAACCGCAGAGTGGGTCAATTTGACCCAAATCAAACTTCGTTTTCATTTATCTCAAAAACTTACACGCAGATGTTAAAAACATTTCGTGACTTTTCATGATATCATATGAATATTAATTCACGAAAATTTTATCATCTTCGCATTTCGTGTTTCAGAGTTATAAGCACTTATACCTAGAACCGCGGTTTGGGTCATTTTGACCCAACGTACTATTCTATAGGAAAAAAGGGGTGTAGAATTTTCTTGAAAGTGGTTACCCTTTCTAAATTTTTTTGTAAATGAAGATAGTGAAAGATAAAGGTTTTTCAAGGTCAAGGCCAATCCATTGTCAGAGCAGATTATATTTTACTCAATGGGGTAATGGCAAGTAGAACTATAAATATTTTTTTTTCCTTTGTAAACTTGAATACCTGGAATTCTGACGGACTCAATACTGATTTTGGGAGAGTAAAAGCTTAACTCAAGAAAAAACGTGTAGTTGAAATGTCTGTAGGCAAACGATGTCACAGAAAAAGAGTAAACTTCTGGCTTGCACCAAATATGTTTTGCACGGATATCGAAATCTTGAGAAGTATCAGCGTCCAACCAATCTCTCTCTTTCAGAGCACATAGTGATGCAACTGATCAAGCCATTTGAGAACAAGGGCAAAAATGCCTCAACCGACACCTCTTTTCACTACACTGAAGTTGTTGCAAATGTTGAAAGCCAAAAATACACGAACTTAGTAGAGACGATGAGACGAAATCGAAGAGCAATATTACCTCACGCAATAAAGATAGTGAAACTACAGTTGTATGGAACAATGATGCCACAATGACAATTTATCAAGGAAAGAACAATATTAGTTTTTCATTACTCAGCACGCTTCATCTGGCAGTGCATATTGGAGAAGTAGTTAGTTCCAAAAAGCTTCCTCACACAGAAACTGTTTCACACTACAATTCAACAAAGTGTAACGATCGTAGTTGTAGCGATCAAATGCCCAGAAAATGTTCGGGGAAGGTGGCATCACACACGTTTTCTACAACATCCTGGATCTCACAATAAAAATATTCATGGATTTTGTATAGAGCAGTACAGAAGGCCAGAACTATTTTTCCAAAGCAGTTCTTCTAAAATCTTATTGAAGAGATCATCATAAGCGATCATCATTTGTGTTCATCATACGCATTGCCCTTGCGCAAAAGGAAACGTTCGTGAGCTTTTGATCATGTATCTGTTTGTGAGCGATCAAAATAATAATAATAGTAATAGTAATAAATAAAAATAAACGAGTCTGATATGCCAGATAACATAAAAATGTGGAAACAAAACTGTCAGTTTTTACATGGGTTGTGCAACTTCAACATGCGATGAATGTGCAAGAATATTGAAAAAAAAAATTGCTCAACTGCTCATCATCAATTCCACTTATCAGTAAGAAATCAATACTTATTTGACAGAATCATATTATAGACTTTCTCATGCTCAATTGGACACGATTATTTTACATCTTTGTCATATTATGTATGGGATTACTGAAAAATGTTTTTGGACTGAATAGAGTAAATAATGTATACTAAATCTTATTTTTACTGAATTACATGATTTTTTTAGCTAATTTTGAAGCCCATTTTATATTCATAAACAAGTATAATTTCCCATTACGAATACGCAATTAAACAACATTGAATAAGAGTAGGGAGAAATCCAGAAACTGAAAATAAATATCCTGTTTTCGCTATGAAACACTGTTTTTTCAAAGTTTGGGTCAATTTGACCCATTCCGCGGTTCTAGGTATACCGAAAGTGCCGCGGTTCTAATGTTAAAAGTTTTTGGAATTCTTCGGTTAATTTCAGTTTGGAACTCTTCGATTAATTTCATTTTTTGAAATTTTTCCAAGTTCATATACTGCTTTCAGTTTTCATGTGTTGCTTTCAAATACCAATTTTTCCCATCATCTGTTTTGTTTTCAGTTTTTCATACATACATAAATAATGAAAATATGTTTTTACACTACACTGCATATAACAGCTGCCTATAACGCTGGTATTGGTGAGTTTCGACAAAAATTAATTACCAATATAATCATTGAAATTAATTATTTTTTATCGATTATATATCATTTGTCTAACTGTTAAAGAACGTTAATATATGGATTGACACGTTTTACAAGGGATAAAATATCTCATCAATAAATATATATTCATTATAATATATCAGACAGAACCTCAATTTTCACATTTCTATCATGATATTGGCAAGATGTTGGAGAGGGGGGTTGAAAATTTTTATTTTGATTACTGGAAATACTATTAGTATAATTCAATACTAATGAAAATTTGTGTCGAACACGATCTGTTGAGCAAGCAGATAACACGCATTTAAAAAAACATAATTTATCGATGAAGAATGAAATAGCTTTCAAACATTAATTACATGGGTTTCTATTTTTATCCAGTGTACCAGAATTTTTATTGTGTCCTTTAAATAATATCCGTATAACCACTTGAAGGAAAAACTGAAGGAATTCTGTTATAGATTGTGGATGCAAGTTGAAATACACTCATGATTTGTTTATGCATAGTGATTATATAACAAACAAAATTATTTATTTTTTGAAATGAGATTCACATTCGAAAATAATTTCTTCCTATTTAGTTATTAATAATGTTATTTTCTTCCAGTATGAAATAATGTGAGAAAATGTGCAAAAAAAATTACTAATCAAACAAAATATAGAACTTCAATAGAAGTTTGAGATCTTTATTAGGATTTTCATATCAGAGAGAGAAATATCCGCGGATTTACGTAATATTTCTTGAACATCTTGGAAATCTTGGAATCTCATCCTTCTTATGAGTCCAAGCATTCGCATTGATCTTCGGTGTTGCATTTTCCTCTCATCTTACCTTCATTCTTGTAGCAATTTTGAACGCAATCATTTACATCGCAATCACATTGAACAAACGAACTCCCTGTTGGATAAAAAAAAACCTTGAATTGCATAAAATTATGAATGAAATTTAAAAAAAAATTAACTAATATGCAACTTATCCTAAAAACCATCATACACTAAAAAAATTAGCTTGTACCATAAAAAAATTATAATAAAGTTAAAGTTTATAGAAAAAAACGAAATTGCATTCGCTGTCCACATTAACTTGCAAATGAAGTCGATATAATAAATTCCCATCATTTTCACACATACTTGGGTTATTTTTAGTTTTTACTTTTTTGTATTAAATCATTCATAATTTGAATAAACGGTTATAATTTGATTAAAATGAAATGAATTTAAAACACGAGTTAAAGTGATGGTAATTCACTTTTGTTTCAAGAGTTAAAACTGGAATATCTTTAAACTGCAGATATGATGGAAAACTATCGTATTATAAATTATAAAAGTACCTTTGTTATTTATAAAATTCATTTTATATGAAGAATTCCGGTTTGTTTTATATTATGAATATTGGTCATTCATAACTTGTGATTTAATTATGATGGATACATTTTTAAGCACATATGAATCTGATCTTAATTGGAAATAAAACAGTTGTGATATTTTCTTACCCAGAACTGCGAAGATCATTGTGATGAGAAAGAAGAAATATGTGAACTTCATGGTGCTCCAATAAAGAATCAACCTGGTATATCAAAATAACAGAACGAGAGAATGTCACACTATTTTTTTTCCTTTTCGTGTTTGAACAGAGGTGTACAATAACTTTCATTCATCCATTAATTACTTACCGTATCACGAATAAATTATAACTAGTTATACTCATCATACATACATAATTATACTTACATATAGTGTCACTAGTTATACTTTGTTCTTTTTTTATAATAATGCGAAATAAAATAACATTTTTATCATGTATTCCAATATCTAATTCAGTTTTTTTCAGAATTCAACTTATCTTAGACTGGAAAAATCAATTACTTTTTGAGCGTAATGAAAACATTTAGTTAAATCAATGGATTAGATCTCAATCGATTAAATTTTGCAGTTTAAGACAAGTTTAGATTGGCGTAATACATTTAACAGAACCAACATCACCTAAATTATGTTTCAGAGAATAATATAATTAAGACTTGACTAAGAAATACACTACATCTTTAGAGATTCGTGGATCCCAGTTAAAATCCCGATAGGGGAAGAATTCATGATTAATAAGGTAGCATAAATCTAAATCTTAACTCATAATAATGTATGACAAAAAAAAAAGGATCATGTCTTGCTTCAGTCCTGCTCCTTCACTGGAGGCAATGGTTAAAATCGGTAATTTAGAGCCTCAACTGTTTTCATTGAATGAGGCACCAAAATTTTGAAACATCAAAAATAAATGTAGAGAGCGATGAGAGCTTTGCTCTCCAATGCATATCCACATGAGTGATTGAAGCATTAAAATCCAATTTTAATCCTAAAAAATTCCGTAAAGAAGTGAAAATACTTCGAATTTTAAGAAATTTATTTTTAATGGAGTTATTTCTCTGTTTTTCATCAAAAAATACCACTGTTTGTACAAAACTACCTCTAAAAATTTTGTAAAGGTATATTAATCGGTAAAACTACTCTTAAAATGTTTTTTTTTCGGATAACACTGGATGAAAGTTTGGTTTGCACCAAAAACAATGTGCAAATTTCTTTTCGAAGCAAAACCATTAATTCCATGATTACTACCAGAAGACTGTTACTAGCGTTTTATTCTCACAGACATAATAAATAACATCCTTTTCTAGAAAAGTGAGTCATTGATTGTCAGCCAGAGGATTACTTTTCTTATTTGAAAATGATTTTTACCTACAAAGATAAAACTTAGTTTGAACCTTTAAAATAAACTGATTTGAGAATGAGAACGCGGTAATCACAAATAAATCACATTCCAGACAAATTAATGGAGATAAAATGGCATAAAAATTAACTTAATTCTCATAAAATTCTGCAATTATTCACTATGCAAATATTGTTTTTGAAAGTGACTGATATTGGGTGAAGCCTAAATAATATGCATAAAAACAGTGAAAAGTTAGTTTAGAACACACATACCTCTGACTTCAATATTTCTTCTAAGTGTCTCTGAACTTCTAATGTTGCTGAAATCGCAAAGTCCAAGACTTAAATATGTTTTCATTGGCGTAAACAAAAGTAAAATTAGAGGTCAGACGTAAAAAATCTTCTTCTGAAACATTAATTAGGGCAGCTGTTACGAAGCAGCGTTCTTATAAACATATTGTTTAAATTGGATTTGTGGAAAACAAATGTCTGTGTTTGTTGTATATTTTCAATTTTTAAAATTTATAAAAGAAGCTCGTTACACAGTGGAAAATGATTCGCAAATACCACATTTCTATATTTCGAGTGTATGTTTATGTTTCCAAACGGGGAAATGAAACAAACAAAAAAAAATGTTTCATAAATGTTTTCTAGTTATCCCAACCAAAACAAAAAAAAATCGAGAAGAAAAGTTGAAAACAATTAATTTCATAAGGTATGGCTTTATTACGGAAATTACGGTGATCAAAAAATGATCCTGTACAATAATTATTTGGATAATATCTTCATGAACATGCATTTCATCCAAATACTCCTTCTCCTCCACCGGATGTTTCCCACATTTTATGATAGGGTTCGTCAAATTGCGGCATGGAAGGCAAGGAATTATCATTATAATATTAAAAACTACACGTATACCTAAATTTATGCCCTTTAAAGCTTCAGATGACACACAATATATATATATATATATAAGTTAAAGAAGCTCCGTAAAGTCCAAATATACTTATGAGTAAATAATTTGAGAATACGAAGAATGTTATTGTTAACCCATTAACGTCGGTTGATAAAAAAATCGTCATTCTGAATTTTAAGTTTTTTCTTTGCCAATAAATGGTGGAAGTGATTCCGCTCATTATTTTTTGTTTAAAAAAAAAATCAAAGTCGTCATTAATGGGTTAAAGGGGAGTTGTTTGGACTGCATTTTCTCAGAATGACTATTGCAACTAAATAATTGTTGAAAATTTGTTGTATATGTGTATATTTTTGCTTCAGCGCAGTTCTTACTGTTCTTAAGTCAGTTCTTACTGTTAGTGAAGCTTTAAGATAGATATTTTTGATCAAATTTACGAAAGAAGAACTCAGTCTAAGAACTAAATCTATTCATAACGTAAAAAAGTATTCCAGGGTCTATGCTGTCAAATGCATTTTTGAAGTCAACGTGCAGGACATGGAATCTACCGCGAGGTCTAGATAGCTTCTCTTCTATTGTTGAATGCAAAGATCTGGTCGACAGAGCTGTATTTTTGCCTAAAACTGGTTTGTCCTGTATCGGTATGAGCTTGTTTATTTTTAACAATTTTCTCAATCTAATATTCAAAATAGACGTGAACAGTTTAAACTGACCAATGACATCGGGTGGTAATTGGATGGTACAGAGCGATCACCTTTCTTTTTGTAGTTCGGCTGCACTATGACTTCAAGCATATGAAAGGTGTGACTTTTCCAGAAAATAATTGAAAATTTTGAGTAAAATGTTTTTGCCAATGGGAAATAGATTGATCAGGAATTCATTTATTATGAGATCCACTCCGAGCGCTTTGTAAGTTTTAAGATTTGTTAGAGCTGTGTTTAGTTCAGAAAGTGAAATCTAAGTATCTAAAATTTTGTCTATGCCTATGATATGAATTGCGTATATAATGTGTGAAGTAGGAGGCTCAGAGCTAAACAGGTCAGAAGAGTGATCAAAATGATCTTGTTTTGATATATTATTCGGAAGAAGGGAAAAATGGAAGTGAATTAAATTTATGTATAGATTTCAATAACAGCCGATTGACATTTATAACCAGAAGAAGAGTGGTTTTTAAGAACACGACAAGGTTAAGAATTTTAGATCTCGATATCTCAATGCGTATTACAGTGGTATATCATTATGACATCACCTCCCATCGGAATATTAACGCGCTTATTTGTTTGCAAAGTTTTTAACAGCTGGGGCTGATGCGAAGATATATTTTTGGAAAGAGAGAAAATATTCAACTGCCCGTGGGGAATCGAACCCACGTCCTTTCAGTTCAGGGCACACGAGCTCCAAGGAAAGATGAGATATTCGTTGCCTCTGTAGTGTAGTGGTCTAGGGCGTTCACCCGGAAAGTTAGAGGACGTGGGCTCGATTCCCCGCAGGGGCAGTTGAATTTTATTTATTTCCAAAAATATATCATCGCATCAGCCAGCTGTTAAAAACGTTTGCATGGATAACGGAGAGTGACGTCACCTTCGGATAAGTCGCCATCTGGTGGCATCATCAGCAATTGTGAGCTTTGGGCTGAATTGTGTTTGACCGTCCATGTACGGTCCCGTTCAGTGCACACCAGCTCCAAGGAAAGATTGAGATGTTCGTTACCTCTGTAGTCTAGTGCAGTGGTTCTCAACCTGGGACCATATGGCTCCCTTGCGGTCCTGGGATATTCTGGGGGGGGGCCACGAGAGAAAATCAGAAGGAAGGTGAACCGCGACAGGTGGTGAAGGGTGTCATAGAGAGCTGTGAAGAGAAATAACTTTAAAAGTGAAAGATCGTTGAAAAATATTACTACTCTCAGAATCCATCACATCCGTCCATAGAATCAGTGCCATGTTAACCCTTGGTCTATGTGGTCATGACCCAGGTCTTCATGTCTATAATGGAGGGAGGGGGACTGCACTATATGAGATTTGGTCCTAAGATTTTCATACTTATGCAAGCTGTTACTTCCAGCTAAGAATGAAGGACCCCCAGAATAACGGTTGATGTGTTGGGCGGGTCGATTTATCGTGCAGGTTCGTTGGCTCGTTCCGTATTTTACACAGACCGTTTTTTATGATATAATTTGACTCCTGGGAGATACGATAATTCACTTTTTGAATCCATGCCTAGACAGATTCCGGAGATGATCTGATTTATTAAAATCCCATTCATAATAAATTTAGTTTCGATTAGACTAAATTCAGTAAGTAGAAAGTATCTCACTCTTGGATGAAGATAGAGGAGGTTAGGGTAGGGCGAAGGGGAGGGGAGGCACGAAAAAAATTATCCATGAGGGGGCCATGAGCTGAAAAAGGTTAAGAAACTGTTCTAGGGCGTTTACTCGGAAAGTGAAAGGACACGAGTTCGATTTCCCGCAGGGGAGTTGAAAAAATTTTCTCTTTCCAAAAATATATCTTCGCATCAGCCAGCTGTTAAAAAGGTTTGCATGGATAGCGAAGAGTGATGTCATCCTCGGTTATTTGTTTGGCTGAATCGTAGGGAATAACGGGGGGAGGGGAACTCATAATATTAAAAAAAAATTAATTCACAAGCGGGTTACTTAATAATGAGGATTTTTTTTTATGCTGCCACACACACACACACACAAAATATTGAAAACCTAAAGGTGGCGTGAAGTTGAACGTCATCATCGTTATTCCACGGAAAAAGCCGTATCATCATATTGAACGGTTTCTATGTACTCGATGTGAATAAAAATAATAACAATAAGCAAACAAAGAACAATAATGAGATAAACAATATAGAACGATAGCGTATGATAAGAAGCAATTGGTTGAATCACCTGCCATCCATCATATAATGTTATGTTGACAGTCATAACAAATTGTTATTGCGATAGCTTACGTTTTGCTTATGTCTATATCTTTGACCGTTATGTGCATGAACACATATCCTACCAGAAGTGTTCTTCAAAACTTGGAGACGCTACACCGTAAGACAAAAACACAATTACAGTTTTTCTATTTTACTTGAAATTTTACACATTCCTCTATATTTGTTGATCTTTATATAGGGTTTATAAAGAGAGTTCGAATCACATCGAGATTGAATGCTTGTTTTATACTTCATTAATAACTTATGAAACAAATTAATGTATTCTGGAAAATATTCATTTTCTTCCATACACCGTGCGGCCATCAGTGAGAAATTCCAATGTTATAAACGTATAATCCGGGGGTCAAATTTTGGGAAATACAGTACAGTAATTAGGTTTTAGTTCAGTTTATATCTCTATGGTAGTCGGACTTCACAACGGAACACGTCCACTTCGAAATTCACTTTTTATTTTAGTAGTTTCTGAATCTTTGGGGGTGGGCTCTTCGATTATACAGGGTTCATTCAAACGGGAATGTTTTGGCAAAAATTAAAGAATAAAGTCGTTTCATATCCAAAAGGGAACATATCCACCTTGTTCATTCAATTTGGTATTTTTAATTCAAAAGGGAACATAACAAAGTGGTGGAGCTACTGGTGTTTTTTTCAAAACGCGACATTTTTTTTCAGAATCGCTATCAGAGTCGCATTATACAGTAGAAGCTCTCGCTAACGGACACCCATGACACTGAACTGTTTGTTCGCTAACGAGAAGTGTGCGTTAATGGATGGAAAAATACACATTGAGTCCCAACGATGTAATTCAAAAGTGGTTTGAGGCTTCCACTTAAGGGAATGTCCGTTATTACAGGTTCCACTGTGTATTGCTCGTGTTTCTTATGTCACTCTCGATAGAGAAATAAGTATACCTTTTTTCTCTAAGTGGGGGGAAGCCTTCTGGAATCAACAGGTGGGTAGAAATTTCCAGTTTGTTGCCGCTGTGGTGGTCGAGTGGTTATAGTGACGGACTCGACTCACGATGCGAGGATCCGGGTTCGAACCCCACAGTGGTGGTCGGCTGAAGTTGGTTATCTGTGGTTCCCAACTTCAAGGCGCAAATGCGAGCCGATCTCCCTGTTAAAAAGTCTCGCCACAGAGAGCAACAGTCCTACAACGATAAATCATTCAATCATAACACTTCACTCATAGTTAGAAAAAAAAAACTGGTGGCAGATGGCAGCACTACACATAACAACATTACACAGAAACAAACTTTACGTCTGGTTGCACTACACGTACACGAAAAATTCCCGCATGTACCGATTCGTTGGGGGGGTTCCGTCTTAAGTCAGCCACCTCGTTGGGCAATTTGCCTGTTGTGGCGTTGTATTTGTCTTTGACTCCACCTGCTCCAATTTTGTCAGAAATTTTGTTTATTAGAATATTCTTATATAGATACCACTCTCGTATGCTACTAGTCGGGTATTTTTTCAGTTTAGTAAAGCAGCCCATTCCGGGGAGTAAATAGGTTCTTTTACTTCTATTGTAAATTTAGTAATTGTGGAAATTTTCCCATTTGAAAATAAAAGCTTTCCATATAGCCTCTATCTGATTGGCGTAATTCAACTACGCCATCTCCAGAAAAAGATTGGTTCTTCCTTATCTTTGAAGATCAGTTTTCAGCGTATGCCCCAAGGGGCCGGACGCTAAAAACTTAAGCTTATCTTCAAAGAATTCCCAACATTGGAACTACCATCGTTTCACTGAGATTTTTTTGTCTAAATACCAGCCTGTGCAGAGTTATTTCGCAGATAAAAGCCAAGAAAAATTTTTTTACATCACAACTAGCCATATTTTTCCTCAAGCTATAATTCATGCAGTAACGATCAAATAGATTGTGCCTTTATCGCCAGTTAAAAAATTAATACATACAGTATCCCAGTAGAAAAATAAACAGGGATTCATAACCGCGGGAAAAGCTATTTCTGAGAGTCGAAGGCTGCGACTCGTCCTCTACGAATTTAGAAAAGAATCCCTGCTTGAAAGAAAAAAAAATGAAATCGCGATCTTTTCGCATTATAAAATGTTTTCATTACCATATTTTGTAAATAACATCGTTTGCTTCTCATCGATTAAAGAAAACATTTTGAGTTTTTCAAGGAATTACCGTCGAATACCTCGGCACTACGGAGCTGTGGCAAAGTGATTTTGTCTATTTAATTAGGATTCGATTTCAAAATTTTTAATTTTTGTTTCAATTATCATGTGAGTTTATTGATGATGTGCTCCGAGTGAATCAGCTATTTCTAAAATGAAGACTTTTTTTACTCCATAGGTTTCCGGGGGCCTATATATACAAATATGTATTGCTTAACTATGCTTTTTAATTAGTAGCATTCCGAAGTTGAAACTTTTGAAGCTCATTCTGTTATTTGCTATCCTTCACTCTGATTTGACAGATCTCGTGATGTTGATTTGAAATTACGGCCAACGGTTCCTCTTTTATCAAACGTATTTAAATGACTATTTTTCTAATTTGAAAATTTTCTGTTGGTATGCGATACACATACTTAGCAATTTGTGAAACTTGTTTGTAACGTAACGTTTCTAAGCTATCGATACAGTTATGTATCATATTCTATGATTCTAAATCAAGGCTACTTAACCATTTGGTGATGCCTTCAATAGCTTTTTAACAAGTTTAATAAATTGTTAAATATCATTTGATCAATTTGGTCACGCTATGGTCATTTTCTGCACACGGCGGATGATTAGACCCGCACTTACAAGGTATCGCCGATTACGAACGGCAACCTAAAGAGAGGTTGGTGCGCTAAACCCTCGGTGTGGGACTATCCCTGCGGTAGCAATCCTTTTCTGCAACCATGTCGCCGTTTCTGTTGTATTTCTCTGGCAGGAAAGTTTCTGACAAGGACGAATCGGATGTCCAATTTGATAACGACACCTCGAAACATCCTTTTGGTACTTTAGGAGAGTATCTTATCGACCTGGGCTACCACGTCAAACTTGTTAACTATAATTGGGGAAATTTGTTTTTTTTTAAATATTTGATTTCAAGCATAATAAAAATATAAATTGTAATAAACGGATGCCACCCGTCGTAAGGCCAAGATAACGAGGGCAGCTGGCCCTACAATTTGGAAACACCACATAGATCTCTCTCTCTCTCTCTCTCTCTCTCTTTCATCATTTTATAACTTACAATTCCGAATTGTATGCAATAATATTATTATTTCATCATGAAAGAGCACGGCAAATTCCGGCGCTTGTCAGCAGTTTTTTGGAGAAGGCAAGAAGGTATATTAACTGCTCAAAAATATTCAGTTCTCGGGACCCACAGACCACTGAAGATGACCCTCATCATATCTTTTTTACGAAACGAAATTCCCCCTCCACCGTGAAATTTCAACCCATTGAGAATCCGGAACTGTTTAATTTTTCCACCATTTAAATGATTATATTTATACAGGGTGTCCTGTAAGTGTTATTGCGGCAATTATCTCATCAGCCATCTGTCGTAAATATGTGATTCCAATTCAAAAAATGCTCAAAAGATGCTCAAAAATTACCTTATAGCAGTTTTGAGAGTGAAAATACAGTGTGTGACGCAAAATAAAAAAAGTCTAAATTTTTATGTGGTCCCATGGCCCTGTAACTTCTAAAGTTTTTGCCCTGTATCTTCTCAGGCAACAGAAAAACTTTCATGTTTTTAAGTGCAATATTCGCAAAGATATTTGAATTCCAAAATTCGAGGTAAGTTGGGAAAGAACAGCAAAAACATTAAAAGGCACAACGCTCTTTTCCCTCATCTATGCCGTCGTTTCCCAAAATTTCTCAGATTGTTGAATTGGGATATCCCTAGTGAATATTGCACTTGGACACTTGGAATTTCTCTTGCCTTCAGGAGAAGTTGAAAGGCAAAAGGACCATATAAAAATTTAGATCTTTTGTTTTGTTGTACACTGTTTTTTTTCACTCTCTAAAGTGGTACAGGGAAATTTTTGAACGTTTTTCGAGCGTATTTTAAATTGAAACTATACCTTTACGACGGTTGATGAGACAAAGGCCGCATTAGAACACTTACACAGGACACAATATACATTTAAAATAATTACACAGGCCACATGAGATGGTCCTAAATACATTTGACCCGCTGTACAAGGGTTATGCATGCATAGCGAATGCAAGCGAGTAGAAATAACTTTCTATAGTAAGAAAAAGCTTTTAAGATTTAAAAAAAAATTAGGAAATGAAAATTCCGTCACAATATTTATTTCATGATATTTTATTGTTGTTGCTGTTGAGTTTGAGCTTATGTAATCATGATTATACAATTATGTGCCTTATAACTAAAAACAAATTTTGTGAAATCAAGAGTAGCAAACAAAATTTTTTGTACAGTTTTTAATTAAGAGCTATTCCCCGACATATTCGAATGCAGAAAATATTTATTACTTTTTTTCTCTTCATTTGATAAACATTCATCACGGTTCATTGCGGAATGTAACAGAACCGAACATCTCACAACCACATGACGTTGAAATCTTAAAATTCGCCCTTGCATTTGCATAAATCTTCGTGGGTGCATCTCCAGGATCCGGATCCAGTTTTAGCCTCGCAATCTCCGGAGCACTTTTCGGGATCACATACTCGATCTACGCAGACGCATTCTTGATCGCGCGTGCATCGAGCTTTCATTTTATTTTCCTTGTTAAAGCAGTCGTCCAGGCACTTGTCGATATTGCATTTTTTCTTAGCGTATGTCGTGTGTTCAACTGGGGGGAAAAGTAATAAGTTATTGTGGCACAAGTATAGAAGACAAATATCTAACAAACTGATATATAATACTTAATTCAACCTTAAAATAGTTAATTATTAATAATTATAATAATTAGTAATAAAATACTTAATTGCCGTATTTTGAACGTGAATAAAGAACCCTTTTTTGCAAAAAACTGGGTCCCAAACAAAAATAGGGTGGAAGGGTTCTTATACTTGGATAATATTAGTTACATCTTTCTCAACATTTTTTTTGAAAATTTTAAGCCCAAAAAATAAAGGGGGTTCCTTTTACACGTTAAATTACGGCAATTCTATACTAATTCAAGTATCTACTTGTAAGTAGGTATACTACGTAAGTATATATTTACAAGTCTATACGAATATGCAGGGTGCATAGAAAAGTGTCTTTGCCCTGAAGTTACAGGCGAGCCGTTGACCCTAAAGGCACTTCCAAGTTGAAAAAAGGCACCCAAATAACTACCTCAGATACATTATTCATAATGCAAGACATTTTATAGTTATGGAAATAGAAAAAAAACATTTTTATTTGATCACCCTGTGCTAAAAACCCTGCTCGATTATAAAGGGAATTGTTGCTCTGTCTGAGATATTTTAATTCAAATAATCGCTGAAAATAAAAGATAGAACAGCGCATCAAGCGCAGAATGAGCTTGTCCGTTGGTCTTTTCCTTCATTTTTAGCGCTTTTCGAATTAAGATATTGCCAATGTTGAAAAAAAAACCAGAAAAAAATATTTTTTCTTGCATGGACGTACTCGTATCTTTTCCCTGAGCGTGCGATTCGAAACTTTATTTCCAAAAAAATAAATTTCATTCTTTTCAGCACTTGGCCGTAAATTTCAATTTTTGTCACCTATATTTAAAAAACAATTTTTAAGTTTAATATTGTTTCTATGGCAAGTCCAGAAAGCATACAGGATTTTTTTTTCATGAATTTTATGGTTAATATCTCTAAACTAAAGAATCAGAAGGGAAAACAACAGAAAAAAATTAAGAAAATCAGTTCATGTCTTAATTTAGTGAACGAATTAGGTTTAAAATGTAAGCGCCATCTATTAGTGGTCGCCTCAATCTAGTTATGGAAAATATTTTGTCATTTATATTCTTTCGCCGGTTCGAAACTGCGACCTGACGGCAGCCTTACGACAGTGGTATGTGAGCATCTTTCCACCACGCCACTGTGTGTAGGTACATGCACCTGAATTTGACCGGTAATATTATTTTTCCCATAAAAATGGGATAAATTTTCATTTTTTCAATGACTCTAACAAGGGATGAAAGCCATTATTACAGCTGAAACTGTTACGCTCCTCAGAATTAAATTTATTAAAAACAAGCTATTTAAGTAATACAAATATACAGAATATATTGTATCAAAACTAGTTAAAAAGCCCTGGTTAATTAATACCGTATACGTAGTATCGATTCTGAATCAGCCGAACAAGAAACGAAGTCTATCTTAATAATAATAACAATAAAATTAATAATAATAAGCATAATTACCTAGCACAGCAAGGGCAACCGTGACCATCAGAAAAATGTATATGGATTTCATGGCTATGCACCTTCAGACAACTTTTCGCTACGGATAATAAAAAAGTAACAATTTTTTTTTGTTATTTTTGGAAACAATGTTTTACAAAAGAAATAATCGCAATATACGTAAGGAAAAAATGTAATTTCTATGATTTTTCTTTCATTTTCTAATGTTATAATTGCATTCCTGATGGAGGAAAATTTTAAGAATTATCTTTCAAATTATACAATGGATACAGTAAACTTTGTAGTCGTATTCTGTATTATGCATTGATACTTCACTACAACAATACTCGATATACCGATAAATATCTCGATAGTTTTTGGAGTCTCGTTTGGAATTGCCTATAATCTAATGTTGAACTAATCTCGACGTAACGATATCCTTTACTACGACAAATCCCTCTATAACGATACCTTACACCCTTTGCGTCAATGAGAAATCCGCGGCTCCCGTGGAAATAAATCGAAGGCCACACACACACACACACAGAACGTGTACAAAATAAACTTAGCAGTACAAAAACAATGAGTTTATTATTTTCTATTCAAGGTCACGGATATCTTGTAGCAAAGGACCCCTTGTTAAAAACGTCTGATTTAAGGTATAATATTAATATCTACAGGGTGTCCTGTAAGTCTTAATTCGGCCTTTATCTCATCAAACGTTCATCGTAGAGATATGATTCTAATTTTAAAAAAAGCTCAAAATGTGTTATGAAATCACCCTGTAGCAGTTTTGAGAGTACAAATACAGTGTGTCTTGGCAATATACGCTGAGATGTTTGAATTCGAAATGAGCTGAAAATGAAGGAAAATACCAACGGACAAGCTAATTCTACGCTTGATGTGCTGTTCTATCTTTTATTTTTAGCGATTATTTGAATTCAATATCTCAGAATGTCGGACATAAAAACATAGTTTTTTGGGGCCAAGAGAGACAGAGCAACAATCCCTATATAATCGGAGTTTTTAGGACAGGGTGCTCAAATAAAAAGGTTTTTTTTCTATTTCCATAACTATAAAATGTCTTGCATTATGAATAATGTATCTGAGGTAGTTATTTAGGTGCCTTTTCTCTACTTGGAAGTATGAATTTAGGATCAACGGCTCGCCAGTAACTTCAGGGCAAAGATATTTTCCAATGCACCCTGTATATTCGTTATTAGTAGATACTTGAACTAGTATAGAATTACCGTAGTTTCGTGTGTATACGGAACCCCACTTTATTTTTTGGGTTTAAAATGAAATTTAAAAAAATCTAATTCTATATACGCTCTGGCGGACGGTTATCTAACTTCCAGTTAGAAAACTGTTATCCCGAATCCCTCGAGACCAACAGAAAAAAATTATGTTTCCAAGTGTATTATTCACTCAGATATTTGAATTCAAAACTTGAAGAAAAATTAGGAAAGAACCGTATAAAATAAACTAACAGACAACGCTTCTTTCCCTCATTTAGACTGGTCTTCCCCAACTATTCTCCGATTTCAAATACCTCAGTAAATATTTCACTTTAAAACATAAAAATTTATTGTTTCAGGCGAAACAGTGTAACAACTTTCTCTAATTTGGTTATTTTATGATGGGAATGTCTATATAAAAATTTAGATTTTTTTTATTTTGTGACTGTACTGCATTTTAACTCTCGAAACTGGTAAAGCGTGATTTTTGAACACATTTTGAGCATTTTTTTAAAATTAGAATCACACGTCTACGACGAACGTTTGGCGAGATAATGACTAGGACTTACAGGAAATTCTACTATATAATATATAATTTGTACAGTATTGAGATACTAGGAATGCCATTCTACAGTTTTGACTACCATCGTTGAGCACTTGCCAAAAAATTATTGAAGCTCGTGGACCGATGAAATCAAAATATTTTCTGAAATTACGTCTCAGTTTCAAATAAGACAGAATATCGGAATTCTCGTACCAAAACAATGGGAAAATTATAGACTTTGGTAGAAATAGTTATGTGATATTTGACATGGTTCTCCACTGTAGCTACTGTATAGTGTAACAATTATTAATTAGTGAAAAATAGTATAAACATTCTGAAATTAACGCAAAACTTCACTGATATACCGAACCTACATTGTTTTTTTAATCGGGGGACGTTACAAATCTAGTAAAAATGTTTCAGCCAGGAAAGTTAAGTGGGTAATTCATCCAATGTTGTTGTTACTTACATATAACTTGTTTGTCATCAGCTACATACTCTATATTAAATTTCCAGTTCCCGGTAACCATATCAATCCAAGTTTGAGGATATTGAAACAGTTATTGCAATGGAATTCCCATGAAAACTTGTTTAAAAAATACCGCCAGATCTTGGTGTAACGTTTCAACGTCCACGACGTTTAATGTGTGTGTGTCTCCCCCAGTTATAACATCAGTTTGGAGCACATAAAGTAAGCATGGCTCGCAAATCGACTTATTGGATGTTCAGTCATCCTACTTAACGAGTTATGTTTATTCGGACTCGGGTTGGGACGTTATACCGAGGACTGATTGTAAGTGTCAAAACGAAAATATAAGATATATTCAAACCTCTTTGAACAGGAAATGTACATTGCAGTCCACGAAACAATTAAATTTTAAGCACGTAAAATGAAAATATGCCTTACAGTATAGACAGAATTTCAGAGATGTCTCTAAAATGGTAAATAGTGACTTCAATAACAAAATTAAACAAGAGTAAAATCTCCATCTCCATATAATTTCAGGTTTTTTTTTATCCCTCAGAAAATTAACTATTCAAACTTATCTTAATCAAAAACAAATTTGCCATGGCCTTGAATGCAATTTATCTACCATCCTTCATCTTCAGAATCAAGTTCACATCAGGTAATGTAAACGTCGTTGTACTCCAATCAAATATAATTACAGTCAATTGACCAAAAAGTAAATTTTCAAAACAATTCAATTGTTTGTAAAATAAAAATATATACATAATTAATTGAAACATAATTAAATCTTAATTAGACTCATAGTTTCTGATTGTTCGAACGGAATTCGAAAATCATTTCCACTGCGTATAAATTGAATTAGGATTAAACTGCATATTAATAAGCGTTATCACAGCCGAGGGAAAGAAGCACTTACCTATCAGCTTTATAAACTTTACTGCACTCGAAGTGGTCGGAAGGCAAGCTTTCTAAGTATGTAGTACTTTATAGAAACAATCGGTAAGAAAGGCTTCCGTGCGTTGTTATGTATTTGAACACCCGGTCATTCAGGGTAGCTGCGTATTTGTTGATCGAATCTTGTTGTTAAGAAATATTCTTAAGAAATGTCCAGACGAGAAAAGAAGCCAAATATGCTAACTCGGATACTTCTTAGAAGAAAAATATACATGTATTGCTTAAAGCAAATACAAGATAGCATACGTAAACAGTTTTTAATGTTTTATGAAACCTCCTATGCACGTCGAAACTATGTTAAAAGTATAAAGGACGATGAGGAGGAATATTAAACTTTCTAACCTTGAGACATGGAAAATATCGTCGTATTATATCGTATGGCGACCTTTAATCTTTACATTTAACAGGGAAGAACAATTTACATGGAAAGTTAATGGATTTTTGTTATTCGAGTTTCTAATAAGCTCGTAATAACTTGATAAGCAACGTGCAATATTGACAATGCGGTTAACAATAAAAATTCTTGAGAGCTGGGCGAATGCCCGAAATGGGGAAAAAACTATGGGGAAAAAAATGGTTCAAGCAAGGGCCTCAATGAATTTTGGCATGTTTACGTTGGTTGCCGTGGTTCCCAAACAATGCGTTTCAAACTTGTTTATCTCATTGAAATGGTTTGTAACTTCTTCAATGTCCCAGTGTAAGGATAAAAATTCGAGCATCACCGGGTATTACAGCTAGTAATATACGGAGGTAAGTACTAATGCGGCTTTTATCTCATCAACCGTCCGTCGTAAAGGTGCGATTTCAATTTTTTAGAAAAATGCTCAACAGGCGTTCAAAATTATCCTGTACCAGTTTTAGAGTGAAAATACAGTCGGTGACGGAATGAAAAATCTAAATTTTTATTCAGTCCGCTTGTGTCCTCTAACTTCCAATTAAAGTGTTGCTGTCCAGGATCTCCCGAGACCAACAGAAAAATCACATGTTTGTAAGTGCAATATGTTTCCCCGATTTCGAATTTTAATATCTCAGCGAATACTGCACTTAGAAACGTGGATTTTTTTTTCGGTTGACCTGAGGTGATACTGGACAACAACTTTGTAGTTGGAAGTTAGACAAGAAGAGGACCGTATAAACATTTTATTATTATTATTATTTTGTGACACACTGTATCTTCACTCCCAAAACTGGTACAGGGAAATTTTTGAACGACTTGAGCATTTTTTAAATCGGAATCATGAGATAAAGGCCGCATTAGCACTTATAGAACACCCTGTATACATTTATGTATATAAAAGTGGTTTTCTGTGTATGTCTGTCTTTAGATGTGTTTTCTAAACAAATCTACAATTTTAGATACATATCAACCGCAACAGGCGGTTATCGGTCGTGCATATAAACCAAACCATATGCCTGCATATATAGCATATACCATCCCGCATATAAACCAAATGGAATCCGACTTGAACGATAGGCTACTTTAAAACTTTGTCAGAGCAGGGAAAATGCCCGAAATGGACGAAAAACTGTCGGGCAAATAATGATTTTTGCTCTCAACAATGACTTTTGCAACGTTTACTTCGGTTGCCAAAGCTCCGTAACAATGCGTTTCCGATACGTATACTCCTTACAATGTTTTGTTAGTTTTTCAATTATCCTAGTACCTAGTGTATGTCGCAAATTCGAGCCTGTGTGTATTTTTGCTAGTATAACAGTAATATAATAACTGCTGTTCTGCGGAAAAGATTAAAAAAATATCAACCGGTATCATGACTCATAAAATTTACGCCGTTTTGCAGCATAAAAATAAAAATGTATGTGTCATCGCAGCATTTATTCTTTATTATGATGTTGCATTGATGATGTTGCATCTGTTGATGTTTTACATCCATTACTATAACATATAGTTTCGCTTTTATTTGACAGAATTAATCTCGATTATACGAGAATAGAATATAAATACGAAACTCTGTATAATTACTCAGAAGGTTGGGAAAACTTTTCCTCCTTTTCATTATCCACATTGTGAATGCTAGTCCACGAAATTCTTGGTCCGCAAGAAATGAAAGGTTGAAAAACACTGGTCTTACTGAGATTGCAATTTAAATGCTTTTTAAATACCGAAACTAATTCATCAAGAATAAGTAAAATCGCTGATTTGAAAGGAACAAAAGAGAAAATAAGCAATGATTTTCCCTTTTTCCTGTTGCAAACTCCTGCACCGTACTTGTTACTTTCGTACCGACAAACATGCATCAATTATTATTATATATTTTCTTTTTGACCTCGCAAGCTAGCTGCGC
This sequence comes from Pholcus phalangioides, assembly GCF_987345545.1. NCBI lineage: Eukaryota > Metazoa > Arthropoda > Arachnida > Araneae > Pholcidae > Pholcus > Pholcus phalangioides. Next base: position 57,292,371 of record NW_028301608.1, on the reverse strand, counting down.
CCCGAAATGTTTTATGTCTGTGTTTCAAATGATTAATTAAAATTATATCAAATAGAAAACTCTCTCTTGAGAATAGGACAATTAACAACTCTATTTTTGGCATCAAAAGTGAACTGCTTGAAATGAATTGCTAAAGGAAGTTACTTGAAACACTGTTTACGATGGAAAAAAAAACAGTCAGAATATGAAAAGTAAAACAAACTGAATTTTTGTTCTAAAAATATGTACGTCGTAAAAACAAAAAAATATATGAGAAATATCTCAACTCTACTGGTATTATAAATACTAGAAAATTCTTTCTTCAGACTGAATTTCTTTCTAAAACTGTATTCTGACACATTGGACATTCAGTTATTTTAAAAACATTTTTTTTTTCTTCTCAGATGTTCAAAGAAAATTGTTTTCTCTTGAAAAATGAGGAAGAAAAGGGAATGTGGTGACCAAAATTTAAAATAAAAAAAGAAATACTTTTTTCAATTTTATGTTTAAATTTTTCTAAAGTTTGTTTCAATTTTTTTAATTTATATGCATAATGTTCGAAATCCTGTTACGAACAAGTTATGTTGATAACGCGTTGTTCTCCCACACGTTGCCTATGTAGAAAAATTGAACATAACAAGATGATCATAGTTTTGACATGACCATTTTCATTTTTATTCAACATAAGTATTATTTCAATAACAATTGAGACATTAGACACTGACATCGAAATGAAGGTAAGCACCGAATTTAAATATTACTGGGCACGCAAAAAACATGTTTCTCTTGCTTCTGTTTCTGTGCCAACAATAGTCAGGTTTCTGTATTGACGTCTTTGGTCTTTTTCTGAACTGATTGCGCACAAAAAATAATAATAATAATAAAATTGAAATAAAACCTATTGCATTATCCCCTTTCCCAGAGTAACTGGCCCTGTAACATGAAATCATTTCAAAATAGCTTTTCACTGAAATTTTCAAACTTATTCCATTTTTAATGTCAACGCTTTAATAATTTTTATCAAAACACTCGTAAATATTGCCCGAACGTTATTATGCCACCTGATTGTTAGCACCAAAATGAATTATCAAATGAAATATCAGTTTTTATAGAGTTAGCTTTTCCTCCCACAAATGAATGTTACTTTTCTGGAATGAACCAACATTATACAGTAGACGCCGCTGATTTATGCCATGCATTATGTTATCGTTTGGACAGTGGCGGATAAAAGTCGATTGAGGCCCCGGGCGTAAAAGAAAATATTGGGTCCCCCTGAATTAGAAAAAAAGTGTAAAGTTTGGGTTTTTCGAGGCCCTTCAGAAGTCGGGGTCCCTTGCGCGCGTCCAGTGCGCCTGCCGTTAAATCCGCCTCTGCGTTTCAGTTTTGTTATCATTTTTGCGAAGTTCAGAATGGATCAATGACATGAGAAAAAATTTGTTCATAGTTATCAAGATTTTTGTATGTATATTCAGTTTTTTTCACACATTTTGAATCTGTAAAGTTGAACCAGACACATTTTTTCTCCTGTGAGTTATAGTTATTAGCATGCTGGACTATAGCACGCCCTTTCTTGTTTATAAAAATTTCCGTACCAAGTTCAGTCCGGCTGTAGTAGCCGCTATTTGTGTATGTGCTACTGCTTTTTTACATACAGTAGAGGCAAATTCACGTTTTAAGAACACAGACCCCTCCTTCCTCCCCATCATTCAGTTCTTAGTCAGTTTGTTTCAGTTTACCAGATTCACAGTCACTCGGCCGAAATACTTTCTCGAGAGATCTAAAGCCGGGTTTTCCTAGGAGTAGAATTTCTGCGCCATATGCAGCGTGGAGGAGGGGATTGGTCAAAAAATATATGATTGAACATTTTCCAATCTGTGTGAGTGTTGGAAAACTCCCGTTTTCATACTTAAAGATCGATCAAACGGGACGCAAGGTGAACACATTCGTCTTCGATATCTGATCGATTTACTGTTATCAATTGATTATTCTTATCAGCAACTTCGACCCCAATGTAATCATATTAAGTGGAATAATCATGTGAGTAATGTTTTTTTTTAACAATTATTATGCAAACAGGTATTTACGAGCAGCCTATGCTTATTTTTTGCCAATAAGTGGTTTTCTCACATGATTTGTGTAGCAATGCCATTTTCTTTGAAAGTTTTTTTTTTCATTACGAAAAATGGGGGCAACTATTGAAGGTTTATATTGCAATAGATTAAACTAAGAAACTTGTTTTAGATTGGCGACTGCACTTTATGGCTGAAAAACAAGTGAGCCAAAATAAATTGGACGTTCATATATACAAAGTGACAACTTACGTTCATTTCAGCTCAAACACCTCTTGAACAGATGGGTATAGAAGTACATATATTTTTTATTAGAAAAAAAATATTCAAATAATGTGCGTATTTTAAATATTTAATGCATTTAGCTGGAAGTCGTACATGTACTGAGATACCAAATTTAATTTTCTGACGCCCCAATCTCCTAACTGCAAATTTGTGGCCCCCATCTTTTCTAAGCTTTACAAAGAAGTTATTTTCCAAGTGCATTATTAGCCGAGATATTTTAGTTGAAAAATTGCTGAAAATGATAAAAAGGACAGTATATCAAGAGAGTATATAGCTTGTCTTTCAATGTATGGTGTTATTTCAATCGCTCAAAAATACATTTTGAGAATTTTTTTGAAATCACATCTTGAATAATATTGCACTTTGGATTATAGATTTTTTTTACTGGGCTCACAGTAAAGTAAATGGCGTACATGTGCTCATTGTCTCATTTTGATTGAAAGTATTATTTTATAGCACGAGGTTATATTAGTTTACGAATTATTTCACGTGAAACAGACTCAAGTTTTCAGCCCGTATAATTCATTGCTAGTTTAGTCCATTAGTCTATTCAATATTTGCCAATAGGTGCCGTACATAGACAACTCGACTACACACATGTTTATTCAGAAGAATCTCATAACACCACACACACACACACAAGAGCATTGAGAAATTTTGAAATAATGCATATTCGATGATTTCTTAAATAATTTCTTTTATTCGAAAAAAAGCTTGTAATATTCGATAGTATGTGCAAGTTCTCATTTTGAACATTCTTTTTATGGAACTTTAATACGTTGTTTTTTAGAATTCATTTGTACATCTACACTTATCTAAGTGATCGCATTTCGATCGTTTGTGTCCAGTCTTCTTATAGCAAGTCTCGCTACATTCTTTGGGTTCACAAGTGGGATCGACGCAAGCACATGTTCCGTCCTGATAGCAACGCCCTTTACTTTTGTTCTCATTCTTGCGGCAACTTTGCAAGCATTCGTGTGGATCGCATTCTTGTTCTGCCGTTGAATATCCAGCTGGTATTACAGAAAACACACGTATGACAATGAACATAATGTAACGTAATATTGAAACTCAGACAAATTATATACAACATAAATGGTATTCCTTTCCCATTAATCGCCGTTGAATGAGATATTTTTTCTTAGATAACCTAGATAAAAATTAATAATTTGCTGTTTGAAAAATGAAACGTAAAAATGCGACATATTTCTGAAAATTGGGAACTTTGCAATGTTGAGATTTTATAAATCAGGTAATTTCGTATTATAAAGATTTTATTCATCAGAATTTGGATAAAACACATTTTTTTTCTCGTGATAAATTATGATCAATTAACGAACATTCTAGTTCATTCCCGGAAAGCATCAAACAATCTATTTATTCTATTGAAGACTAGAAAACATCCAATTCAGTATTGAAATTCATCTCTTCTTGAATAGAATGTTTTATCAAATTTTTAAGAAATTTATAGCATATAAATATCATTACAGTAGTCAGTTCCGAAAATCTGATTTTTATGAGACTATAATAAGCTAACCACTTTCATATGAAAAAATTTATTTACCTAATGTAGCCAATACAATTGAGATGATGAACAAAAAATGTATCAACTTCATAATTTGTTCGTAATTTCAAACCTAAAGTGAAAAATAAAATGATTATTTTCAATAAAAGTGCAGTTAACAAATCTGTATGCCAGAGGTAAAGGGCACCATGTTACAAAAATAAAATTTTACAGGGGAGCAATTTAATCTATTCTGTCACAAAAAATTAGAAACTTTGCCTGGTTTTAATTTATACAAAAATTGCCACGTTTTCAAGAAACGTGTTTTCAAGTTCAACTCAAGTTTTTCTTGAAAACGTGGCAATTTTTGTATAATCTATTTTGATTCATAATAGGGCTTGTTTGCGGTAGATCACTAGGCTAGGAAAGCAACGAATTTCGCTCCTTAAAACTCGTGTGCGCTGAACGGGACCGTACATGGTCAGTCAGACCTAACTCAGTCCCAAAACTTATCGTGAGGATAAGTCGCCGTCCGGTGGCAGTGTCAGCAGTTGTGAGCTTTGGCCTGAATTAAGAACGACTGTCCATGTAGGGTACCGTTAAGCGCATGTGAGTTCTAAGGAGAGAGGTTTGTTGCCTTTGTGCGTAGTGGTCTAGGGCAGTGGTTCTCAACCTTTTTGGAAGTCCGCAGCCCTGTTGATTTCTTTTTTGTTAGGGGAATGCCCCGTCATACACACGGCTAATAGGGATTAAATGGGTAAAAATGAGACAAGTAATCGTTCACGGCCCGGTTTGACTGATGTCGGGCCGTGGTCCAGAGGTTGAGAAACACTGGTCTAGGACAGTCATTCGGAAGCGAAAGGACGTGAGTTCTAATCCCCGTAAAGATGCTCGAATTTTCTGTCGTGAATTAATCTTCGCATCAGCCGGCAGTTGAAGCAGCTGCGTGCGGGTTTTTATATTACCCTGGTTTATAATTGGTCCATGCTCCTTCATTCCACCTATAGAAGGTTCCTAGTGTACACCCCTGCCTTTACTTTTTTTTATTCCTATTACCAGATAATAATATTCTCCTTATATGGTTCCTTTTTCAAAATCAAATTTTGGATTTTTTTTACAATAATCAACGCATGCGTCGTATCAGAGTAGACATCCAAAGCATTTAAAGAATTTGTATTTATGTAAAAATATAAACCCAAAGGCTGCAACAGGAGCCCTTGAGTTTAACGTTTATCGTTCTTTTTCCAAATTCCCAACGAGTTGGGTGAGATTAAATTTAAAACAATAATGAACCAAAAACATTCACTTATTTAGTAGAATCATTTTCAATTGATGACCGTTTTACTGGACACTGGAGATGGATGATTCCTTAAAAGCAATATACAGCATCTCAAGAATGTCATTACTGAAACTTTTTTAAAATGTCAACCGTTGTTTTCAGACAAAAACTCCCAATTGCAAAAAATATTGTGAATGAGAAGTAAGTATTCAAAAAATTTAAGTAACTTTTCTATAGGCAAATTAATTTTTTTTCAAATTAAAAAATATAATTTCCTATATTTTTTAAGAACTATATAACTATATATCGAAGAAATATGTGCTAGCAGTAATATGGCAAGCAAAACAAAAATTTCATTACCGTACGACAAAAATTGAGTGAGATGTCATATTTCAAAGTTTGCATTTTTTTTCTTTTTTTCGAAATGATTTGAAGTAATCTTTTCAGCCGGCATTGAGGGAGGTCAATGCAAACAATGCAAATATAAATAATTAGAGTTTGAATTTTCCATCTTGAATATAACTAGGTTTTATTGTTTTTGATTTACTACTAATAAGCGAAATTCGTTGAACATTTGCTAAACATTTCGTGTGTCGGAATAAATACGAACCAGTTACTTAATTACGAGATTTCACAAACAAGTAATTTATTAAATTGTATTGATATAAATGTTTGTTTTTTCATGATATTGTATATCAATCACGATCACTCAATGAGTGTGAAATGTATATGACAATCACAGAACTGTATGAAACCGATATCTCGTTACTTAATTAAGTATAAATAAACGTAATATTTATAATCAAGTACAGAAAAAAAATTAATATAGCCCTTGATATTACGGCAATGAAAGTTATTTTAAAATGTTTTTTTTCCCTTCTGCGTGTTTAACTACAGCGACTAAGCATATTTTAAAAATACTTTAAAAAATTTCAAAAAGTTAAAATTTGTAATTATTTGAAAATATATACTTGAATATTAACTTAATTTAAAACATTTCTGCAATTATAAGTTGTACTTCCAATGGTCTACGACCAACGGATCACAAGAAAGAGAACTGGATAAGGACTTTCTGGACACGATGTATATGCCCTCAATGAGCATTATTTAAATTTGTGATTATAATTGTCAAACAATCAAGGATACTTTAGCCAGATGACTAGATTATACAGATGGTCAGTTTATCAGTTCGCACTGTAAACTATTTTGGTTAATTATTTCCTCTTCTACACTGAAAAAAAAGTCGAAACTCGTCTAGTTAGCAATACTTCATAAATTTTGTGCTAACATTACTTATATTTAATTTATTTCATCAAAGATAATCTTTATCCAAACATATTCAAAATACGAATTTACGCACTGATGATTATAAGTTAATACCGAGTGCATTAAAAATGCATTTGCTTCAAACAATTTGATAAGTAAAGTTGATCACGCAAACATATAAGAACATTCTTCCGAAATATGTAGCGCACTAGAATATTGTCTGCGTAAAGAAATAGATAACATTAAAAATAACAGTAAATAGTAATATGTTTATGGTTCACTCACCAACCGAATGCAACACTTATTTGTCTTGACTGGTGGGGGCTATTTTACTCTTGTAATTTTGTACGCGATGGGAAATCACTAAAAAAAGCATTTATTTTTCCCCTGTTCAAATACAAGATTATACAAAGAAAGTATACGTTTCTAGACGAATCTCATTTTATCCGTTCCGAATCACCAAGAATGTAAATAAGATGATCCATATTTGCGCAAGTATTTCTCATAACTACTGTATACATAGTGTTTCACAAAACAAAATCAAACAATACTTAAAAAAGTTAATTGTGTTTCATAATTATTGGTATTTGAATCTTTTTTCAGACTCAATGGAATTTAAGTTGAAAATTTGTTCATCGTTTACAGAATCCTCAGAAAAATTTCATATTAATCAATTTAATCACAAATACTATGGAGAGCATCGAAAATTGAAGATAAACCACTTCTCAATGTAAGGCATGGTTGTTCGTTAAAAAAAATCTATATTCGTAGATTATATTCTTACTGCATCTAATCTTTTTAGTTTTAATCAGTTCAAAGGCATGTTTAAAATCCTCCTCTAGCCTTGTAGTGTTGTCCTATCCAACTTCGAGGCGTGAATGAGAACCAGTCACCCATTTCAAATAAAGAATCTCTCTTCGCAGACAGCAAGCAGGCGTTCAACACGATGCTTACATAACAGGAAAATTCAGGCACTTGACGAATTCACTTCGCAACATGTTATACAGATGGCAGTACCAATATAACACGAAAAAAGAATTCCTCTGACAACACAAATACGTTACAGTCACGCATATATATACACAGGTAACCTGCACGTAACCGATTGGTTGAAAATTCCCATAGGGATTTAGTATGGAGTAATATACAATATAGCACTAGAATGAAGCTAGCACAACTGAAACATGCTGAATGAATGAATGAACGCCAGAACTTTGCCACTAGAATTATCCCGTTGCCGAGATCTCTTCCAGCCCAGCTTGGTGGCAGAGTCTGGAACAAACTGAGACATGCTGTGTATGACAACCCAGCTTGGAGAGTCGTGAACTATAGAGTCACCAAGAGTCGAAATCGACTCGATGGTCCCTAACAACAACACATATATATATATATATTATTTTATAAAATTATTATAATACTAATTATATTATATTATTATTTTTATTTTTTATTTTTATTTTTTTTTAAATATATAATATCTTTAATCTACAGGATTTAGTGATGTATTGGTGAGTTCGCAATTCGTGAAGTCAGATATGGACTGAGTTCAGGGGCTATGGGTTTCAACCTACCCACAGGAAAGCTACAACTTTTATAAGACGACCATAAATATTTATTATGGGGGGGTGTATGTTATTTTTATCATGTATATATAGTCTTTAGCTTTTATAACTGCATTTTTAATCGGGCGTTGCTGTATTTTACAAATATATGACATCCATATTTGTTATGGGCATCTTTTTCTCAGACAATTGTTATGGGCATCTGGTACTCAACGCAGCACCTAACACGATTGATACACTTCTGCGAAATCTATATTATAAGATAACTGATTTGTACCATATTTATAATATTTAGCAGATAATATAAATAATACTTCTATGTGAATGATCATAATTTACAAAGCAAAAAATCATAGTAATTTCGCGATATTTTTTATTGCAGATTTAAACACGATTTTGTAGAGATTTAATAGAAGGGACAAAATTTCTCACCAGTAGATAAAATTATTTTCCCTGATGATTCCACCGATTCTAAATGGTTACCGTGGACTTGATGATCAGCGTCGAAGATGGAAAAATGCCTGTTTCATATATGATATATGTCTATACCATATATCAAAGTCGTCTATATCAGAGAAAACAAACGAAACAAAGTGTTTCTATAAAAAAAATGTTGAAGGGAATTACTATACTTAGAGCAGCGGTGCTCAGTCTATTCTGACTCGCGGAGCACTTTCCATCGTATAATTTCTATCGCGGAGCCCCGAGTTTGGCTGAAGAAGCCCTTTTAGTATATAAATTATATGGCGGAATCCTTCAGACCTTGTTATTTATTTATTAATAAAATTTACTGATTTATTTTACTTTCCTCGAGCTGCTGCGAAGCCCATGGGAAGTGCCCAAGGAGCCCCAAGGGCTCCGCGGAGCACCGGTTGAGAACCGCTGACTTAGAGATTATATCTTTGAAACTTAGAAAAGATTATTTTCTAATATATTAGACCGGTAAAAGTATTTTATCAATTAACAGTAAAAATAAATTCGGATATAAGTTCTATCTGCTAATGTTCAAATATAGCTTTAGGTTATATGAAAATCATGACCTAGCGAATAAAGTGCAGTGAGTTCTAAATGTTTTTGAAGTTGATACTAGTAGATATCTAGTAGAGATTTCTCAAAATTTTTTGTGGACTTAGCTTTTCTCCCCAATTTCCAAATCTTCTGTGATAAGTAAGCCACAACTTATCGAATTTATATTTTCTTAATTGATTTCAATTGATTTAATTCATACGGATTCTTTCGGTACAGCCCAGTTCTTACTTATACAAACGTACACTCACGCACCAAACAATCACATACAATCAATTTCTAATCTTCATCCAGCTCGATACGGAAAAGTATCGAACAGTGATCAATTCGCCCTGTGAAAATGTATCCACCTCAGTCAGTCAGGCTTTAGCAGCCATCGTTGATAAAGTTACCGGCATTTCTCAGGCAATAAAACCCATTACTCTGTTCCACGGTGGTCTTTATGCCGTGAAAGAAATTCGATAACTTATGCTCATTGATTATAATGAAATAAGGACCGGTATATTTTTATACGTATACGGTGACGTTTTTCCTTCCCAGGATATTAAATAATACTCATAGTTACCTTGATTGTTGAGCATATACAAAGCACGGGAGATCGAAATTCGGCCCCACGACCAATCTGACTCATTCGTGAATTACAATCCGGCTCACAAGGGCAACCTAGAGGAAAATATGTGTCTTTTATGAGGCGCTATGTGTATCCGTTGTAGGATGTACAAATTGATTCCATCGCAGTGTTGTACATTCATATTCGTTCCACGTAAAGTAATTTCGTCTTTAAAAGTAATTATGGTGCGAAATGGTGGACAAGCCGGAAAGTTAGCGCAATATTGACATTAATACAGGTTAGGTGCAGGAAAAATAATGGATCAAATATTTTCACTTGAATCTTAGTCATACGTGTTTCAAACTTCGATGCGCACGCAATCTTCGGAACCGTGGACAAGTAACTTCTAAAACGATGTGAGATATGCATATTTTTCAGAACATTTCTTAATTTTTAGCGAACAAAATGGTAAATGTTGGTACTCGTAAAAAAATCAATGTCACATTGCAAAATGTTTTATAGGCAACCATATCCAAAAATCAGAATCAGAATCAAATTGTTACCCCCCATGCCTAGCTCTTGGCTGATTGTGGGGTTACGAACGGGCCCAGTAAGGCCTATGAAGAAGGGGGGAAAAATAGACTGTCAGTTTTGTAAGATAATTAGTGTGTGTGCATGTATGTGTTTTGTGTGGGAAAGAAAGCATAGTCAAATCCAGGTCACGGTCATAGCTATACAGAATTTAGCCTAAATGCAGATAAATCACTAAGAAAATGCCACCACAACTCTTCGATGACACGTCACTGCCGGATGGAGAGAGGTCCAACCCACATATTTATCTTAGTGGTAACTGCATGCGTCAAAGTGAACTCAATCAGAATAAAAGAATGGTGGTTATAATCCAAAGCTTTAATTTATACACTCGTCAAATTAAATGTCATTCGTCCGGGTGGCTTTTTATAATTTTTTTTCCAAGTTCCAATATATGTGCCTTAAAGTAATTTCCATATGTGCAAGGTGTTAATTAAATACGATAATTAGATGCGGAAAAAAGTGAAAAAAATAGGTGCCAAATAGATAAATGCGATTAAAATAGGTGCCACATAGATAAATGTGTTTAAAATAGGTGCCACATAGATAAATGCGTTTAAAATAGGTGCCACATTAGTAGAGAATAAGTGTATATATATAATATTTACAGACCTAATTATAGCCTAGGAGGCTTCCAAGTTATTCCTGCATTATCCAATCTCCTCCCAAGGGAGGTGGAAAATCTGCTGGGGTCTCCTATACACTGTTCGAGCCGATGTTTTTGGTGTAGGTGCTGAACTATAATCAACCAAGTCTTTGATATGTTGATGGCTGGAATTTTTCATTCTCTCAAATTGATTTTTATTAATTTCTTTGATATATTTGAATATATGAGGAATGCCCAGATCTTGGCGAATATTAATATTTCTGATGAACCAAGGTGCATTCAAAAATCTCCTTAGAATTTTATTTTGTTCAGTTTGCAAGATTTTAATATTGGTTTTGCATGCATGGGCCCATGCAGGTGAGGCATAAAGCATCGTAGGTCGAAGTATTGACTTAAATAAAAGAATTTTATTTTTAATAGATAGCTTAGCCTGGGGAAATGAAATTTTGTTAAGAGCACCCATTACATTGTTTGTTTTATTACGTACATAATTAATGTGCGGTAAAAATGACATTGTTTTATTTAAAATGCATCCCAGGTATTTTATTTTTCTAACCGGACTGATCTGGTGATTACCTATATATAAATGCCTATCCGGTATACCATGTTTCCTAGTAAACCATATAAATTGTGTTTTTTCACGGTTCAATACAATGTCCGACCTCTTGCACCAGTCCATAATTCCTTCTGTGGTTTCCTGCAGCTTTCCAGGGCCTTGGAGGGGTCTCGGTTATCACATAGTATAGCCGCATCATCGGCAAACAAGGCAAGTATACCCACTTGAGGAGCTGACCATATCCAAAAATAAAATATAAATTTTTTAAAATAATTGCAAGTGTTTTTTTTTTGTCAATCGATATTTTTCGTGCCTACATTTTAAACGAATCGATCATATTTTTATTAAAAAAACGAAATCACATATGTATAAATTATTATTCTTCTTTCATGTTCATAGTTGCAGAACAATCTAGTAGATGGCAGCAGTAACATATAGGCAGAAAATTGTCAAAAAAAAAAGAAAAAAGACTCGAAAGTAACACAAAAAAAAGCGAATTTTCCATGAAATACGGAGGAATGTTTACGTGGCAATTAACCCTTTTATTGGCGAGCATTAGAACATCCAGAGTGGAAAAATTTTGCAGGCTTTATATATATATGAAGATGATCAACCCTGATTCCTATTGCATGACGAAAAAAATTTTTAAATATTCGGAAATTTATAGGATGTTGCGCTTCACGGAACAAACCGTATTCGTATGATCTGCATAGATTTGAATAATAGCAGATTATCCCCTCCCCTCTTTTTTATTGTAATTTAGTTTTTTTCATCCCTACCTTCCTGCTTTCAGTTGTCAAGTTTTTGGTCCCTTCCAAAATCTGTAATGCCTTCCCGTTTTTTTTTTCTTTTTTTCAATTTTTATTCCCCCCCCCCCCCGTCCAAGTATTTATTTCTTACATTTCATTTTTTTTAAGCATATTCAATTACTTTTCCAATTATGTGCACAGTTTTTCCATTTGTGATTTGTCTGGTTTTTTTTTTCTAATGATTAATATATACCGTCACTATCCCGTTACTTCACTCCCCGATGGCAAACTCGCTTAGTGCCAAAATTTTTCGCGAAGAATTTTCCAGGTATAGGGATTATAAAGGTTAATTTCTGATTCGGTATAACGCCAAATTCGTTACACTGCCAGAAAATTCTGTTAAAAACATTGTTGCATTGAATCGTAGTTTGACTGTATATGTATTATATGCCCATACTGAGTTGGCCTCTGACCTTGACGCGCGAAGTTTTCTTTATTGAAATTTATAAGCCATTACAAATTTAAAAAATAACAATAATATCACACTGTGTGATAATTTGATGCGATTGAATATTAAAACAGGATACGCAGATTTACATTTCCGTTTTTACACTCGAAAATTTAAATAAAAAATAATTCAAATCAATGTTATTGTATGCATATCCAACGCAGAAGTCTATCTGTGATTTTTCTATTTAATTTTCCCTCTTTGTATTCATAAGAGAATTTTCTACAAATTTCAAAATCTTTGAAATTTGTATATAATTCTTACGCGAAGGGAGGATGTTGCGTACGACCATAATTAAATTTCGCATTTCCACAGTGAAATTTGTACTTTTAAAATTTATTTCTCATGGTGGTCATTCTGTACTTGTCTCTAAAAGTGATGGCGATTGCGATAGTGCTTATTTGAAAATCATCATAGTCATGGTGGTATACCGGATCACACATATGATATTTTGCAGTTTTATTATTTATAATTTATTATACCATTTTATTATTTATGCCATACCAATCATAGATCCATCAAATAATGTTCGAATCTATGCATCTTCAGCCTATAACTTAATTATTATATATAGATATAATATGAAGACATATAGGATGCTTCCAATGCCAGCCGCTTCAGAACCATATAGTTGTGTCCACGTATGTTTTTTCTCTGTTTGCCAAACCATTTACGGCAGCAAAGGAGGAGCCAAGAGAAAAGATAATACTGAAATTCCCTGATATATATATGTCATTCAGTCAGCCAAGGAAAAGATAAACACTTTATCTCATTTTGTACTTAATGAAACATTTGTCTTCTTGTGAAGATTTTGTATTGTGGATTTTCAGGGGAGTTAAGTTATAGAAACATGTCAGACCAGTATTTTTATTTGAAAAGAATGAGACATATCAAACTGAAATAAACGTATTTATTCTCATTCAAAGTATACGAGTGAAAACATAGCGAGAGAAAAGATAGACATAGCAGTAACTTCTATTTTTCTACAGAATTGAATATTTCCCGATCACAAGCGATTTGGTCTGTTTTTGATCCTCCGAACAAAATGTAATTCGAATGACAAATTTTGACACTTTACAGTATAGAAAAAAAACGACAAATTTACAGTTTATCGCACTCGCACTCCCCGTTTTCGTCATAATCTCCTTGTTATTTTTCTCTTAAACAAAACAATCGAAATGCTGTTTTATTTCACGAATCAGCTTATATTTCAATTTTATCAAGTATCGAAGCACAACCTACAGAGAAAGAAAAAAAAAGTTTATTCACTAGAGAAATTTTTTAGGAAAAATTATCATCTATTTTATACAAAAATTATACTGCTACTATAATAAAATTCGAACAAATCTCAAAAGTAACAAGAAAAGTGATTTAAATTACTAATTCAGCATGTACTTACTGGACTAGCAGAACATCTCAGTGAAGTGTATCAGCATTTTCAAAGATGTCCAGGTAACTGAAGAGAACAGAAACTTTTAAAAGATCATCATATTATATTTTTCTTCGAAATATAGGGATTTATGGTATTTCTATCAAATATAATGCAAAAATAAATGAACTATATATTCTGTGCTTGTGATGTTTACTGAAGAATAGCTTACTACATATTCACTTCTATCCGGACAATTCGAATTGCGAAAGTACCCAATATTTTTACCAAGGTCAGAATCTCTATGAACACTTAAATGTCAAGAAATTGACAAACTCAAGCAATATACCGCATCAACACTTTTCCTGTATCACAGGTCATATCAAATCAAGTTATACGGGTCAACTAAAACTATGACCTGCAGCTATTATAATTATAATTTGTTTTTGTGCGTGTTTTTTTTTTCTTTGGTCAGGCAGCATACGGTAGTTCACTTGGTCTATATATCAGCAATTGACAAAAATTTTGAGATTTCATCAAACAAGGAATGTACTGCAATGTGTGTTCTCTTGATTCCATAGATTATCTGCATATTTTCATCTATAGATAGCAGCACATTCGTTTTGAACGCGTGGGAAAAATTTGCTCAAAGAAGAAAATTTCGAAAAAAATTCAGCTGTTTCAGATTGTATGGATCTAGGTGGAGAAAATGTATATATGTTCCTGAATGTTGAAATAAATATTGCATTGTAGTTTTAGGATAAACTAATTCCTTTTATGTACTTTCTTTTTATTCATAAAAAGAAATGATTTTTACGATTAAGTAAATCTGTTAATAAAACTAAGCAATATTTTTCGGGGATAAAAATAATTATGCAGGCAAGTATTTTTTCAGTTACATGCCTGACCGGGCATGAAGTATTTTTGTTTTTTTTTCAGATTCATCCAGCCATGCTGCTTACCGATATAGTCGATGCTCTTCTTGTCATCTCACACACACATGGAGTGCGAAGAGAAATGACCATTTGTTCTGAAGCAGAATAAATATGTAGGTAAAATGTGAGCACTGACTAACAACATTGCCCGACATGTCGTGCATGTCATATGTTTAGACAGTACTGTCACAAAGCTTTCAAATAAGATATTTTAAAAAATGAGGACGTTGAAATGGATGAATACAAATGTTTTAGACTTCTTCGCTCCCTATTCAGAGTACACTTTTTTGGCGGTAACACCAACTCGAAATTTGTCTCAAAAAGTCACATAAAACTCATCTCAGCCGTTTTGTTCTTCGTAACGCTAATTTAGATTAGTTTACATAGCTAGACATATTTCCCAGAATAGGCAGAATTTTCGACATTCAATACGCACCTAAAATGGTGAAGACGAGAAGTGCCAACAATATTTTGTGACTGAACTTCATACTTTCTCGCTATAAACGTTAGAAACGAAGCCTGTCTTTTTTTCTTTTGTCTAATACCAAAACATGAAAAAAATAACGAAATATTTGTAAAAATAAAGCATTCACGCGAAATCTAATAAAGAAAAACTTTTAATGTTGTGTGCCATGTTCATGTTGTTTGACCTATTACGTTTATGAAATTAAATGATATTCTCCTAGTTTGCAAAAAGCAAGTCAGTCTTGCTCTTAATTCATCAAAGCCATGAAATACAGATACAATATCACCCTAAATAATGTATATCCTGAATGTATAAAACGGTGAAGAAAAACCATATTACATACCTTATTTCGAAAGTTTATAACAAACTACCACATGATATTACTTTCTCTGAGTCCATACCGTTACGGAAAAAAAAGTTCAAAAAATTATATTTTCTAAATAACTTTTCTAAATAATTTTTTGAAGGAAGGAAAACAAGAGCTCTTTCAGTCAGCACTGAAAAAGATGGCTACCGCAGGGAGTCCAACATCAAGGGGATAACACACCAACCTCTCGATGAGTATAAAAAAAGAGGCTGCCGTTCGAAATCGACAATAAATTGTACGTCTCAGTCTAATTGGTCCACGTGTGCAGAAAATGGCCGTGGTGCGACAAAAATGATAAAATGATCAAGATCTTTCAGTCAGTGTTAGAAATCCAATTTTAGCAGTAACTGCATTTCCTACTGTTTGCCTCCAATTAAGGAAGTCATTAAACAATTTTCGCATCATTTTATTATTTTATATTCTTCATTCATAACGTATATGTGAGTATATAAGTGTATAGGTGTGAAATGCTGTACTGTACTCTGATTGAATACTTGTTCATTCCATAGATTCACAATTAATTTTCGATCTATTTATTTATCTTCCTTTTTGTTTGCTTGTTCTGTCCTTGAAATTGTATTGTAATTATTCATTAATGCTTTGCATTCATCAATACAGATCCACGTGATCTCTCGATGAATTAAAGTTCATAGCAAAAATGACTGTTATTATTAGAAGTGAGACGACTTTTCTCAGCCCTTTCTCATCAAGGAAATTAGGCTTCATTTCTTTGTGTTATGCCGAGGAGACCTCGGGCAGAAAAGTCATCTGGTCTCCGTCAGGAACCAAGCCCCGGTCCACTTGCGAATCCGGCAAGTTTGTTCGTTACTATGTATGCACCACTGATTCATCGATAGGAATGAAGACGCCATCTATCGGTGGTCATCGCAAGCTCGTTACGGAAAATATCTTTGCTATATTTATTCTTCGACCGGTTCGAACCTGGGCCCTGACGGCAACCTTTACGGTGGTGGACGAGCATCTTACCACCACGACATTCGTTCGGGCATATGCAAAGCTAGAGATTCCTTATTTGCAAGAGGTAATGTGTGCTATATATTCACGGCGGAGACCATATTACGTTTTTCTCCGAGTTTATCTACGCATCATATCCAGAAAAAAATTTTCTTCATGTATTTGGGTTGAGAAAAAAGCCGTCTTACTCTCTCTCTCTCTCTCTACCGTTCGGGAGGGCATTTGCTAAAGTTGAGGGAGGCTACCAATACTTCTACTTCAGCACCTCACGCCAAATTGCGTAAAATAAAGGAGTCGGAGGGTCAGGGTCATACCTCAAGTTTTGTTTATGGTAGCGCTATTGTGTGCCTGGTTTGCAAGAGAACATCGGTACGGTTCCAGGTGGAGAGCAGATTGGTTTTTTTTTCAGTTCACCTTGACATATTACCCGGAAAGGTCTATTTTCTTAATTATTGTTATTATTTTGTTTTGAAAAGTTCTTTGACATTGAGAAAGAATATGCATATGAGCAGACTTACCTATAGAGAAATCCACTTCGATTTTAAAAAAAAGGGGAACTGCCATATTTGTGCGCGGAAGCTGTGCGCATCAAACAGTCTGATTAAATATGTTTGTAAATATAAAAATGATGGATAGCTCATTTGTTATTAATAATGAAAGCCATGCTTTTTTATGTTTCATATTCATTTTATTCGAAAACTTCCGTCTATCTACGGCATAACAAACATATGCGCCTGTTTAAGCATTCGCCAACGTAGATATCAGTCTAGGTTGCGCGTCTGTTTTCTTTACCCATTTGTTTGAAATCCCTCTTCTCATTACCGTACGGTACGCATATTTACTTCTACATCACTTACGCTGACGGGATTGAGCTTCTTTACATTGTGTTTGCACATGTTGCTGTAATTCTTCCCGTGTTTCTCTTTTGAAAGTTTTTGTCGTAACGTAACATCTATACACACACAAAAATAAGATATTTCTCGTTCCATAGTTACACTAATGTTGCTCGTTATATTATCAGAACTTGAAAACACCATCGATTTTTCTTCATTTTATTACATTATTATAATGTCAATTCACAATTCAAGCATTTCGAAGTTTTCGGTATTAACATAACATTGATGCATGCGAGCAATTAGATACTTTTTCCTAATTGGAATTTGTTCCTCTACGATCAACGATTCTCCAGTAAAATGCTGCAGAACGAATAATGGGATCACCTTGCATAAACATAGCATACAATACAGTATATGCAGGGTATTTAAAATTAAAGTTTCCCTGTATTCTGAGTAGTTTTCCTCAAAAACCAAGTCATTCGAAAACAACCATATTTTTGGGATGTATTAATGAGACCTGGGAAAGATATTTGTGCAATAAAAATTGTTCAATTTTTTACCACCAGTTGTACAAGTTACAATTTTTTATAACCCCCCTCCCATAGTCCATATAACATATATAATAAGTTTCAATAAATGGAATACGTCCATCAGAACAGGCGCTGAAATAGGTCTGAATAGCGCCAGTATATTGACCAGCGCTACGTAAGTCTGAGCAGACCTAAGTAAACTATTCAGACCCATATAGCACCCGTTCTAGTGGACGCATTAAATTGAAACTTAGTATATACGCTATATCGACCATCTGAAAAAGGAAAATACGATAAAAGTCACTTTTACCTCTAGTGGTTAAATTTTAACTTTTTTTTATATTGCACCTCTCGTATGGTTTTCATTAAGATATCCTGAAAATTTGGTTGTGTTCGGCCACCTAGAGTCACAGCGGCTATAATTCGAATGCGCAGTTTTTAAGAAAAACTGTTCGGAGTAAGTAACTTCAATTATAAACACCCTTTCCCATACGATCCTATGTTATACCCGCAGCTTCTACCGCCCCCCCCCCCCGGAACATTTCATCGCCCCCAAGGCAGAAGTGAATCACTTCTGTAGACAATTATCGTGATTTTCGCGGTCAAGTTTACCCAAGTGATCTACATTATAGACAACCAGATATAGTAGTTATAGTTTCTAAGTAAGATATATTAACACTGTGCAAACATATTTATCATACACAGTCTTGGAGACGAAGAATAAATGATGTCGCCATCTTCAACCTTTCTATTCTGAATTCCATCCTAGAAACTTCAGACATCCACGGATCTTTACCAAATATTTCTAGAGAATTCACTGTTTAGATCACGGTCATAGAACGTTAGAATTACAATTCATAAATCGGCCGTCATATAGTCGCAAACGGCTTCTCCACATGGACGCATGGCTGCCACCAAATCGTAACCTGAAGTTTAGAAAGAGATTTATATTTTGAACTAGGTTCCACACAAATAAAATAAAAAAAATCTCCTGTTGAAGCCGATATAGAATACTTTTTCAACACATTCATTTACAAATTATTATGTAAGTATAAGTAATTTCTAATTCTGTGTTTTCATTGAAATACCAGCTACTTCATTTTTTGAGAAAAACATTGATACATTTTTTGATATATCGATAAATATAGAGGAATTATGATTTTACACGCCTACATACTCGATGTCGCTAATGCAACTTTTACTGGAGAACCGTTTATCCTAGAGGCATACTTCCAGTTAAAGCAAGTATCCAAATAACGTGTGGACCAGAGATACATCATTCATATTGCAAGGGGGTTTTTAGTCATTAAAATAAAAAAGTAAACTTTCTATGCGGAAAGTACCAACACCTTCTATAGCAAAAAGCCTCCACGCGAAGCTTTGACGTCACTGAAGTCGTCCAATTCATCTTTAGCCATTGGATATAGCAGTCCGATGCATCTGAAATCTTTACCTTTTTTTGCAGTATATTCAATGGCTATAGGCAAATTATACGATTTCAGTGACGTCACGAGCTTCGAGCGGACGCTTTCTGTTATAGAAGGTGTTGAAAGTACCATGTTCTCAAAAACCAAATAAAAAGCTGTTACCCTGTCTCTCCTGAGGCAAACAAAGAAAATTCTACGTTTCTATGTGCAATATTCGCTGAAATATTTGAATTCAATAAATGGAGAAAAAGTGGTCAATGACTACATATATTAATAAGGGTAAGAACCACTGCCCATATGTTTTTTCCCGTGCTTTCCCAACTTTTCTCCATTTTTGATTCAAATACATTAGTATTGCAGATCGAAACGTGGATTTCCTTTTTTTTGTTAGCCCCAAGAGCGACAGGACAACAACTTTCCAATTGGGTATTTGAGGACAGGGTGACGAAATAAAAATTTATAATTATTTTTTGTAACTATACAACCCCTTGCAATATAAATGACGTGTCTAAGGTCTGCAGGTTATTTTGATACTTTTTTCTAGGTATGCCTGTAGAATCTACAGTTCACACGTATAATTTGACTCGGCGACTTCCTTCACTGCGCATGCATGTGTAAACATTAAAGAGGGCGATCTCGAAACACTGGGGGTCTTTTCACGTAATATTCTGTGCACATTTTCTCTTCATGAACTGCATTAGATTTTTTTTCACTCTTATGTAGATGATTCACAATTATCAGAAATTAGTCAAAAATTGAAAATAAATCCAAACGTATTTCAGATTCCAAAAAATAACTGTTATAAAATATGGAAATAATTATGGTGACATATGATTTCCTGTCGTTTCCTATTTTTCACTTCCAAAAAATTCTACGTGAAAAAGAAAAACCTAAAAATTAAAATCGTAATTGTTATTCTTTCTTTTATATATTCAGTCATGTGAAAACTTTATTTCTAATAAATTTTTGTGGGTCTATTTTTTCATTTTGGTTTTTTTTTAAAAACAAGGCAAACTACTTTTGTTCTGTAAATAAAATTGGTGTCTGAATTTAGAAATAGATGAAATAAGGGAACGCTTATTTTAGCCTATATTCAAATCCTCTGTTTGTATGTACATGTTTGATTTTATTTTCGTCCACTGCCGAACATAACAAATTTGATGGTCTTCCCTGTACGGTGAATGATTATGATGAAATCACCTATATTCGATAAAAATAACATGATTTAACAGCATACTCGTGTAATGCCATGTTGTATATCCTATTTTATAACATGGTAAAAACTTTCTTATGTAGAAATATTGATTTATTTCAAAATTTTATCACTTATACTTGATTGTATACGATATCCTAAGCTAGTACAAAATTGCATAATCTTCAGTACTTAATTTTTTAAAAATTAAAAAAAAACACCTATAAAATAACATGGCATCAATTGAAATGAATAAAAATTGATTCAAAATAAAGAAAACTATTCAGTTTATAAAATGACGAAAAAGATTTGTGAGGTAAATTCATAAATACTTCAATTATATATTATTAATTTTTTAATTTTTTAAAATTTAAAACTTAATTTTGAATAATATATTTATTAAAATCTCAATCTGTTTCATTTAGAAACTGAAGTTTTCTTTATCTCGAATCATTTTTTAATTCAATTACATTAATTTCATATAGTTTTATAATGCATGTACAATCTGTTTTGAGTTTTTGAAAATTTGTAAAATATAAAGTATTGGGTTATGTAAAATTTTGCGCTGGCATAGCAATATGAAATATTGGGTACGCATACTCATTCAAATATATGTGGTAAAAAGTTAAATGATCAATGGATAAATAAAATTTTAATAGCATTTCCACATAATAAAGTTTTTATCATGCTTAAAGGTAGGAGGCTCCTTCATATGGTAAAAAGATATCAAACACACACATTATAATTATTTGATTAAAACAATTGCAAAATGCAATTGTGCTTTACACAATATATCGGAATTTCAAGTACTTTAATTTTTTTAATTGTACTGTAATCTATTCACAATTTTAATCACATATTAATGAAAATTTTCGTTCTCACCTAAAACACTAATGATAAGAATGGACAGCGCAAAACTGCAATAAATCTTCATGACATCAGGTTCAATAATCAAATTCAAAATTTACTTTGAGCCTAAAATTTTTTAAAGGAATTGAATAAAAAAAAAATGTTATAAAGTGAAAGTTAGTTTTCATCAATTCTGCATTCTGTATCACCGACTTAAAATCAGTATAATTTTCAGCTTCAAATTTCTGATATACAGTTAAAACCTCTCTTTTGCGGACGCTGACGGGAAAAAAAATTCGTCCGTAAAATAGGGGTTTCAAATGCATACTTTCATTATGCAAAGGGAAATTATCATTTGGCCGTAAAAGAAGTATGACCGAATCTGAGGGGTGTCCGTTAAGAGGGGGTTTTAATGTCTTACTAATATGAGTATAACATCGAATTTTATGAATATTCATAAGCATCTCAATATTAGGTTTATATTGATCGGAAAAATTTATCTTTATTTATATGCTGCATATTTTTTTTCCTTCGCTTTGTTAGCTTTCACATATACCATTCGACTATTTATACTGGATTCGAAGAGTAAATTTTTTATCATTCTATTCACTCATTCAGACTACGGGCATTATCTTTTAATTAAATAAAATTAGCATGGGTTGGTGATTTTTATTAGGATCATTCTGATCCCTATCAGAGGCGTACTTAATCATTTTGCCGTCCTTACGCATTCTAGCCTAATTTTTTGTACCGCTTATTCCTCGAATTCGCCTTCCTAGGCTCTAACCACGGCCGACTACACATTCAATTAATTGTTTAGTGGGCTATGCTCTAACCCACCTAGCCTCCACCCCATCTCTATGCCACTCTTTTGATCATTCGCATGCTTGCAAGCGCTCTCGGTCTCTTTTTTGTTTGATCGTACACCTGCCTGACGCACCGTTGTGTATGTCATTCTTTTGACCACTGACATGCTTGCAAATTCTCTAGGTCACTTTTTTGTCATTCACCTACCTGTTCCTCACTCTGTATGTCACTGTTTTCGTCACTGACATACTTACAAACTCTCTAGCCGCCACATGACTGCAAACACTCTAGGCCATTTTTGATCACTCATTAACCTGGTCCTTGCACTCTAGGTCACTCACATGCTTACAAACTCTTCAAGCTACTTCGTCACTCATTGACCCGGTCCTTTCTTTTCTAAGTCACACTTTTACTCACTGGCATGTATGCAAACTATTTTGATCACTCAGAATGCAAACTGTCGTGGTCACTCATTGACCTGTCCCTCGAATGAACTGGCAAAGATGGGTTCACGCCGATTGTGATCTATCCACATTTTGCGACCTTTCACCCATTCTACTAATTTTTTTTACTACTAATTCCTCAAATTCGCCACCCCACCCGATTTGTCACCCTGTAAATGCGCCCCTGATCTCATTGATGGAGATGTGAAATTTTGTAGGTCCAGCGCTCTGATACAACAGTTGATGGAGCCGGTCACATATTTAGGAAAGTATTAATCAAAAAATTAATATCTGCCATTTTCTTTTATTCAGAAAATGTGAACACCATACTTTAGACATAGAATTATCATCTCCAGTAATGAGTCGATTTCTTCCTCCAATTTTCTCAAATAAATTACCTATGCAATGCCAATGCTATTCGAATGCCATAGAAAAGATTAACAAGAAACTCACCTCAAAAAAAGAACATAATAATTCACGAGTTTCTTGTTGTTTACCTCGTCAAACACAGCGATGTAAAAATGATCAAATATCTACTACCCTTTGTTCAGCGTTGTTTTTCACGATGCACCTGTTTCCTGGTTCTTTAGTTAATCGGGTCTGAAGAGAAGCTCTCGTGTGCCTTGGTGGACGTGAAAGGAAGACTGTGCGTGTGTTTGTTTGAATTCCTTCTCAAAGATTATTTAAAAAAACCAAGAATGAAGATAAAGATTAATTACCTTCAAATGCCAGATGAGTGTGACATTCATTGAAAAAAATTAAGTAATAAAGAAAAAAGAACTCCATCTTTTTTAAATATATTTTTGAACACTAACTTTATTTTTTATTAAAATTCATGTTTCCGTTAATTTTGTCGTTTACGCAGGAAGCTAGAAATTACCCCACTCATATATATACAGTAGAATTTCTCTAAAACGGTCACCAACGTACGTGATTCTACTGAAATGAATCCGACAAAAATATCCTCAGTGGAAGTTACATTATAAACAAATGCAGAATTTCATGCTTTAAATGTTTAAATGGTTGAACGAAGGTAGTTAATAAATACCAAAACACGTGGTAAAGTGAAAATAATTTTAAATTATATATATCTCACAAAAAAATATATATATATATAGAAACAAGAGAAGGACATTTAATAAAAACACTCGCCAGTCCTCAATAAATCTAATTTGCGAATTAATTTACAATTCCAATTGATTTAAAAGGAAGTTCAAGTGATGGCTACACTCTTCTTGACCATCTCACCACAAAAATTTGATAGGTGGCAACCAGTGTTCTAGGATTTAAACCAATGTTTCCCAATTGTCACGAATGGAAAAAAAAAAAGGAAAGGGAAAAAGCACGGGAAAAAATTCATTTGGCTCTAAACTATTGATAAAAAGTGTTTAAATTTGAAAAAAAAGATGAGACAGGAAATTATGTTTGTCCTAAAAATATGTATTATTGAAACAAAAAAGGAATATAGTTTTATTTCAAGATAGAAAATTATCATTTTAAAATTTGGGAAATGCGCTGGGGACAGGCAGGAGAAGGACATTTCTTTAACAAATGAAATTTTGTTCAAGGAAACTGAAAAAAAAATCTATTGACGGGAAAATTAAAAACAGAGTGGCGAGTTTTTAGAAAATGCAATATAAATATAAAATGACGAAAAACAAAAACTTAAGTGTTAAATTTATATAATGTAAACTGCCGGGGCACAAATTAAGCCAATTGCGTGAGAATCACCCGAATATATTAAATTGTTTAACTCTTAAAAACGCAAGTTTCGGAGTGCTCTTATTTATTTTTTTAAATATGAAGACGTCGGACAAATAATAAAGGGTTTTGTTGAGGATATATCTGCTAACAAACCAATTTTATCAAAATTACCCTGGCAGCTAAAAAGCAACGTAATATGAATAGAGGAGTAAAATATATCGATCGCCAATTATTCATTTTTATAATTTTAGAGTAGCTAATTTATAGAAATTTAAGAAGCCAGCTCCGTTCATCGTCTATAAGCAAAGGGAGAAAGTTATAGGTTAAACATGGAAACTGATCCAAAGAATTTAAAAGGAAATTTAAAAAAAATAGTTATTTACGATTTATTGAACCGAAGAAACATTTCATTTCGATACAGATTTCAAACGAAACCGGTAACACCTTTTACACACCAGAGACGAGGTTGTGTGTTTGTATGTGTGTGTTCTCTGTACAAATCTACAATTTTCGATCGATGGTCGTCAAATTTTGCATATATACCAAACGGGATCCGTTTGAACACTATAGGCTACTTTGAAAGTTCTTCAAAGCTGGGAAAATGCCCCAAATGGGGAAAAAACTGTCGGGCAACAATGTTTTTTGGGCCTCAACAATCACTTTCGGAATGTTTGATTTCCGTGATTTCGTTTCAGACATTCATATGGCTTTAGGATGGTTTGCCATTTCTTTTATGCTGCCGTATTATGTATAATAGGTTTTGCCTTTGTAATGGTTTTTTTTTTTTTCACTTCTGCAATCCTCCCAGTAATTGAAGAAAACCCGGGCACGCGCCGGGAATTGTAGCTTGTTATATATATATTTTTCTTCAAAAATGTCGAACCTAGCAATAATGAACTTGTGATCAGAGGTTTTCGGTATCGATTGCCCGGTTCGTGAATAACATTTAAAATATTACGTAATTGAGTGAATGCACTAAAAACTTCTCATTAATCATTCTTTTAAAATGGTATCTTTAATGTTTCCTTTTGATGATATGCAATTCATTTACATACAACGTAATAGTGGTTATTATTCTCCGGGACAAGTGCATTTTCCATCACTGCAACCGGCGGAATTTATTCCTTTCGCCTGACATCCTTCCAAGCATTTTTGCATGTCACAACCATTAGCCTTAGCTTCTTCTATAAAAAATGAAATAAAAACAAAATTAGAGTCACATCACATTTTTTTACCATCCTAAGGCATTAATAGATGCAATGTACAGGGTTCATAGCAAACAGTGTATTTGACATTTTAATGGTGAACCGTTGATCCTAGAAGTATACTTCCAATTAGAAAAAGTTTCGAAATAAGGTGGTAGAATTCTCAGATAGTGTCATTCATGTTTCAAAAGGTTGTATTGTTATTAAAATTTAAAAAAAAAATTCTACAGTCTCATCCCAGTCTACCCAATACTCAATTATAAAGTTGTTGTCCTGTCGTTCCTAATGCAAACAAAAAATGTCATGTTTCCAAGTGCAATATTCATTGAGATATTCAAATTGAGTAAAAACTGTTAAATGGGGGTAAAACCGTTTTACCCGATTCAATAACTCAATTGTTACTCAGT
The DNA here is from genome assembly GCF_987345545.1 of Pholcus phalangioides. Classification (NCBI taxonomy): domain Eukaryota; kingdom Metazoa; phylum Arthropoda; class Arachnida; order Araneae; family Pholcidae; genus Pholcus; species Pholcus phalangioides. The sequence goes on along the minus strand of NW_028301608.1, from coordinate 57,266,328 downwards.
TTTTAATACTCAACTATTTACTAGATCCAAACAAATACTAGAATCGATTAAGAAATTAAGGCTGGCCACTTGAAGTAATGCTCAATATTTTGTCGAATCTGGAAATTTCTGCATTAGGATCTTGTCTTTTTTTTAAATCATTCTTTTTTAGGTTAGTCACTGATTTCAAAAATAATTTTGATTCTCCTACCTTTTTTTCTCTCCGTAGAAACTGCTGTTAATGGTACTGAAAGATGGGGGGGGGGGGGCGGTGATGTTAACTGTGATTTCAAATCGATCGATTAACCAGTCCGATTAATCGGTAGCAGCCCTAATGGTAACTGGAAATATATGCAGCGAAACCTGATATAATGGTGTACCAATACTCCGCCGATCAAAAAAAAAAATATTGTTGTAGAGGGGTTATCGTTATATTCAGAGGCAGCATTATCATCAGCCGCCACGAAATTTATACTCTGTTCTTGGTATCTGCTCTTAACTGGCTTTGTTAGAGAGTCCACGGTCAAATGTATTTACAAATACACAATCTTTACATTACATATACATTACACAATACATATCACATATCTTTGTTTATTCTCAGTAAAAACTTCTAGTTGATTGGTTGATTAATGAAATGCATTTGCTTGTAGTACGGTTTAATGTAGTGCGGTTGCACTGTAATAATAGTTTGGTAAATTGCACGGGATGACCAACATATCTTTGTTTGAGGACCAAGAGGAAGTCAACTGCAGCGTTGCAAGCCGCACTAGTTATGGCATCCCGTGTGTAAGCCGCAACAGTAAAATGTCCCGGAAAGCTCGAAATCTATCTCCGCCATAATCACAAGGTGAAACATGGCGAATTTAGCGATTATTTAGTGTGTGTGTTTTTTTGTTTTTGTTTATCGGGAAATTTTCTGTTGGAGTCAATAGCTAAAATAGTGGTCAGAAATTCAGTTTAATGCACAGTATTCTCAACTGGTAGGGGGCCGCACACAACCACTTCGCGGGACGCATGCGACCAGCTGTTCGCCACCCCTAATACACTATAACATATTTGATTGTAAATCAAAAGTTAAAATATCGGTAAAATTTTGGTTGAGATTCACTGGAGAGAGAGGTAGGAAAAAACTTCAGTATAAATTTAGAGTAGTACAATATTTCACTGAAAGTTCAATCATACGAATGAATAAAGAAAAGAAAAAAAACAACTCTATTGCAATTTACAAACAAAAACTGTTCTACGGTTTACTTACTTTCGCCGACGCATGAGCATTCATCATTGCGGCATCTACCTCCTATCTTTCCTTTCTTCTGGCATTCGCCGAGACATTTCTGCACATTACATCCTTTGGCACTGACCAACGTACCGGCTGAAAGTTTAAGATGTAATATTAAATGTAATGGGGTCTTAAAATCATATTTCACAACAACTAAAATTAAAGTCACTTGTCGGAAAATGCTTCAAAACATTCATTTAAACGTGTTATTTAGCTATATGACAAAGAGAAAAGGGATTTATTAATGATACTAACACTTCCGTAAAATTATAATTCAGGAAAATATTTGAGAAAAAAAATCTTTATAAGATCTCTAATCAAAAAATGTTTCAATTGGTAAAATTTACGTATTATCTAAATTCTCTAGAATTTTCAAGATTTTTGAGACATGAAAAAAACTGAAAAAAAAATCAAAAATTGTTAGATCTGATATCTCCGTGAATTGTAATCAGAATTTCAAGTATTAAATTTATTTCAGTACAACATAGAAAGGCAGGCGCAGTGGTCAAAGTCTGTAGAAATGCGAAACTGTTCTTACAGAAAAAAAGGACACCGAATTCTCATCAACTACAGTAATTTGACATGATATCAGAGCGAAACAATTTTCAACTGGCATTCTTTAAAATTCATCTACCAATGTCCGTTGCTTTTTCTGATCTCATTGTTTGTTTTTGCCCCCAATATTTAAAAAAGAAATCGTTATATAAACGTCTTTGTTTGCGATGAACTGTTTTCATACCTGGTAAGTTCATGGTATACGGAGTAGAAAAAAATCAAGAACTCTGTAATTATCAATACATCGACGAATGCTTCTTTGAATTTCATGGGAAAATTATCTTTCGATATACATTAATAGAGTGGCTGATCTTGCTAATTATTGTTTGTGATTGAGGGGTCATATGAAAATATAATTTGTTTTTTTGCTTGTCCTCAAATCATTATCTTATCTGCTGCCATATGTTCCATCTGACCGGGCATACGCAATTTACCACACCGTTATTCAAGTTTCTGAGCAGTAGCTCTCACCTTTTGCAAATTATTTTAGTTCAAAGGGATTTTGAAGCTGTGTCATTTGAACTTATATGCAGATGATTATGCTGACAACGCATGAATATGAAAGCTATGTGCAAATAAAAATATTAGAATATTTACCTAAAGTCATCACAACCAGAGTCACAAGAAGGAATAAGTACACGGGCTTCATTATTGAATTGATGTATTTCTGCTGAGTGATAATATAAATATAGCAAAGTTAAAATACATTGAGCAAAAAAAAAAACACCAAAAAATTTTACACCTCAAATTCACTTTAGAGGAAAAGCGGAAATAACTACTTTATGAATCGAGTGAATTTAAGAAAAAAAGGCAGCAATTATTAGAAACTAGCTATAATACCCGGCCCTTCCCGGGTTTTCTTCAATGAGACATTTTGGATCACGTGATATTTTTCTCATTCTTTGAGGGACACGCAAACCGTGTCTAAGTTAACCAATATAGCGACTTCCTGCGCGACTAATGAAAGAAACAAATCTAGATTTAAAGCAACGTAGAAATTAATAAATTTTTTAACTTTTCAAGGGGTGCTAGGTATTTCGACCCCCCCCCCCCCCCTGAACTTCAAGTTATCCATCTGCCTATTTCTCCTTCAAAAAAAGGTTAATTAAAGCTGTGGGATTTCTTCGATGTACTTTACGAGCCCCATAATTAATTTTTAAACATCCTAAATTACATGAATTTATGTAGTTGAATATTTAAAGGCAATACGGAAACATTAATTTTCATGCTACAGCAGATATAAATAAAAAGTTTAAATCAATGTGTAATAACATTAATATTGCATGGATATCCAACTCAAAAGTACGTCCGGCTAATTACTTTATATTTAATTTTCTGGTCTTCGCATCTCTAAGCGAGTATTTCAAAAATTGATAATTCAATACAATTTCTAAAATTACTGATGCGGCGGAAACCCGACTAAATTTCCGCATTTCTACATTAAAATCGACAATTTCAATACTGATTTCTATGGGGATGACCCTTTGCTTGAGCCTCAAAGTGATGCTGATGATGATTCTGACGTCTGTTCAAACAGCCTCATTACTGGGAGGATTGAAAAAGTTGAAAACCATTACAAAGGCTATTACACATATACTGGCAGCATTAAAGAAGTGACAAACCATTGTAAAGGTTACACGTCTGAAACGCATTGCTAGAAAACAACGGTAACCAAAGTAAACGTTCCGAAAGTGATTATTGAGGCCCAAAAACCATTGTTGCCCGACAGTATTTTGCCCATTTGGGGCATTTGCCCTGCTCTGACGAAATTTTAAGTAGCCTATCGTTCAAGTCGGGTCCCATTTGGTATGCAAAATTTGGTGAAGATCGGTCAAAAATCGTAGATTTGTATAGAGAACATACACACACATACGCAGACACACAGAAAAAAAATTAAATTTTATATATATAGATAGATGTATACATATACTGTATAACAATATTCATCTGGATTGTTTTTCACACAAGCTACTAAAGATTATTGTATAAGAAATGTTTTAGAAGTTGAGGGTTTTCTTTTGGTTGAAGAGGCTAATGGGGGGGGGGGGGGGGTTATACCTACTTTTGCTACTGCATAATTGGAAAATTTGCTTTCATTTTTCCAAGGTTGTGAACAGAAACATTATCACTAATAAAACAATATTAAAATATCATTTTCATGATTTTTGTGTGATTTGCTGATTCGTCATTTTCGACAAGAAAAAATGCTGTATAATCCCCAAAATCACGAGGAACCATAAAACTGAAAGGAAAAAATACCGTTTCTTTTGATATACAAAAAAAATTAATACCAAAGAGGTCAAAATCCGTTTTTTTTTGGGGGCCCGATTGGCCATACTTGTTGGGTTAATGACCTGGAGGCTACAGGCATAGCCTCGTATTCATGGGAACAAAATCTATGGGAAAAAATTCAATTTTTCAATAGAGAACAAGATTATAAGTTATCTGTGACCGACAATTAGAGTTTAGCGGCGGGATATGTGATCATAACAATTGGGAATATGTGTCGCAGGTCGTGGGGCTTCTCATCTTAAAGCCGGGTTGAAGGTCTAATCAGCTTCCCCACGTGGGTGCCAATTAAACGGCAGGAAAACCACCGATAATTAATCAGTAGGCTTATGTGGTACATTGATGATGAGTTTTAGATTTTCACGAAAATTTACGAAAGCTTACATTCACAAAAGTGTTTCATTAAGTGGAGTGGGGAAAAACATTGTCTGGAGTTTAATAACGAAAGAGCGCCATAGGAAACAATCGTTATCTCAAAAAAGTGACCCAGTGATTGGAGTGACTTGTTACCTGGATGACTCACTAACGAGGTTTGATTGGTATACGGAGTTACATTAAAATGAATCCAAACAACATAGAAAAATATTATAGGTTTTCCTCAACATGATTATGGTATTATTCAGAGCGTTAAAAAATCCTTAAAGGCCATCAGTGTCACTGTTTATGAGCGATTGTCTATTATTAGCGTAGATTATTATTGGATCAACCCTCTACGTATTCCTCGCGGATATCCATCAAGATACAAATCTTCCGAATAAATTGAAATTGCTTTTTATTTTGCTCTTTTTAATTGCTCTATCATTTATCGGATACATTTCTATAATATACAAGTAAATATTTCACTTGTTCATAATTGGAAACATTTCCATTCTGATTAAAAGGAACACATTAAGTATTTTTTTTCAAATTTTCTATCAAATTTACGTACAACTTACCTATGGATAGCAAGATACGGATTTTCAGGTAGTTTTATTAATTGCAGTGGACTTTCAGCGTTCAAGGGGTATATATATATGAACTAAACAGATTGATGCATGTACAGGTGATCCGCTCAAGGGGAGTTGTGCTTGCAAAGTTCTGGTTGCATAAACTGCACCTGCTTCGTGTAATAAAAGACATATATCAAATTACGTGCATTGACTTTCCATTAAAGATGTCGAAAAAAATGGTACATCATGTGCAGATCATTACGAACAACTGTTTACTTCGAACCATATCAGGCAAGGCTGGTGAAACTCCCTTTATTTATAATTCCGGCATTTATAAACGTTCTTCAACCTTAAATGAGGAGCTTATTTTCAAAAGGGAACATTTTTACTTTTACAGTACAATTAATGGCGGAGTATACATTTTCTTTACAAAAATAGAAAATAGTCGAACGGGTAGCATGTAGGAATGACAGAAGAATATTTAAATACTACGTTTCTTTATCAACATTCAAGGGAGTTATCCACATTTGAATAGTGGGAACATTGCCTTTTGATTAAAATTATAGTTAGTCAAATCTGAAAAACTGGAAATTACTCCGCGATTAAGTGGCCTAGCCGGGGAAGGTACCCTGTCGTCATTCACATAAGGAACACGATCATTCAATAGTGGAACCTTCCATAACGGACACTTTTTTGAATTACGTTGACGGGACTCACAATGTATTTTACTATCCATTAACGGACACTCCTCGTTAGCGGTCAAAATTTTAGGTTCCGTAGGGGATCGTTATCGAGAGATTCTACCATAAAATAACGAAGTGTTTGCACGAAGTGGATATGTTCCCAATTGATAAAAACGTCAGAAGCATTGGGTAAACAACTTCACATTGTAATTTTTATTTAAAAATATTTCCATTGAAACAAACCGTGTTACATAATCCAGTTAAGCCCATCCTAAAGATTCAGAAACAGTTGAAAAATGAATTTCAAAAAATTTATTCCGTTTTTAAAATAACCTCCTCTCTCAAATGTCACGCTCACTTTGTTTTTATCAGCCCCTGCATCGTAGGTCGGTATATTTAATGTCTTGTTAGTAAGGTCATCAACTACTTTTACTCATTTAACATCATAATTATGGTAATTAAAAACAACGTCTAAGAATTAGCACTAATGACAAGATCGACACCTAATGTTCGATTTTAACGATGAAAAACGGTAGTTTTGAGAACCTGAACTCTTGTATATACTTCACCTACTATTCTTATTTATCCGCGAGCATTATTATTATTTTACGCTTTAGAATTCGAGTTACTGGCACGAGGTCTGCATTGAAATATAAATTTTGCGAAGCCCTGATATGCTTCATTTTAGTTTAATCCTTAATTGGCGTTGTGAAAATTCTGTGCGTAACTGGCATCGTGGTGCCATTTCGACCCCAGTAAGTATTAATGCATTTTAAAAATCAAAAAAATAAATTTTTATAAAAGCAATGAATTTTTACATGACTTCATTCTTTTATCAATTTGTTCACTAAATAGTTTTTCGAATTTCTTTAATAATTTTCCCAAAGGTTTTCTTTTATTAAGACACAAATTCGAAAAAATGGAGGGATACATGACTTTTGAATTTTTTTTTAAATTATTTATTAAACTTTTTGAACGCAACTTTCATGATTATCAGATATGATTAAAATATACTCAGAAAATAAAATGTACTAATTAAAACAATGTATACTTGCAAACAACACCATCACATATTGATCACACACATGTTACGTACAATTTACTAAGAGTACTATCCTCATGCTCACCTTGGATATCCAATTTTTCACCTTCAATTTGAAACCGTTACTGAGAAAACTGATGCTATTCCTAGATGACATTTCGATCTCAACATTCTGGCCGTCAAGCAAAAAAAAGATTTACGCAAAAAGTGTAGTGGGTTCATTTAGATCCCACAGTAACTCTGATCGATGATATAGAGCAGCGGTTCTCAACCTTTTTTTGACTCGCGGAGCACTATCCAGTATATAATTTTGATGGCGGAGCCCTGTTTGACTCGAGGAGCTATTTTTTGTACATAATTTTTATGGCAGAACCTGTAGGCCTCTTATTTATTTATCTATCAAATTTACTGATTTATATTATTTTCCTCGAGTCGCAGCGGAGCACCGGTTGAGAACCCCTGATATAATCCGAAGGTGTGCGTGCGTGTGTGATGTCTCTCCGCTATTACTACCAAGGTTTGAACAGCTGGCTGATGCAAAAATAAATCTAGGAAAGTAGATTGACCTTGCGGGGAATCGAACTCACTTCCTCTCACTTGTCGAACTTGCAATTCTATAATATATTAGAAAAATAAAAAACCTCTATAGAAAGCCTACGGATCCTCTTTCCTTAGAGCTCGTGTGCACTGAACGGGGCCGTGCCAATACCTTCTAAACCAGACCAGACCAGAATAGAACTTTTAGCTGATTCCCATCCTATATGGACGACTGTCAGCATACAAATTGGCCAGGAAGGCCTATGAAGAGTGAAAAAATGAAAAAGCTTAAGGGGAGAAGAAGAAAGAGAAAAAGAAAAACATCAGCTGGTCGTCAATGGTCAGACTATACAAATTTAAGCCAGAGTTTTTTTTTTTTTTTTTTTTTTTTTTTAAGCCACCACAACCAACAGTCCTTATGCAGAAACACCAAGAACAGAAACACCATAGAAAGCTTCTCTCGTAAACGTCCTATCTATACAGGGGGAAAAAAGGGGAAAAAACACTGCATGGGGGACGCAGCGCAAAAACCTCAATATACGTTTTGAAGATGTAATTTTCCATAACAAACCTATTATGTACCTTCCATAACAAACTTATTACTGAACCTTCCAGTTAATGGCAGTCCTAATACATAACTGACTGTAAGTTAGTATTTCGCCAACATCATTTCAACTCCATGAGGGTTTACAGTCAAAAAACCAGATGGGTACATTCAAAAAAAATGCCACTACTACTCCAATTGTTCAAGATCAAAAGTATACAGTGAGATATATACATACATAAGAGTTCTATTCAGTAAGTGCTCAAAATTTAAGAATTATGTACAAACACAAGATTCAACTTCTAATGAATACACTATAAAATTTCAACTACCGTTATATATATACATATGGTATCAACATTTTCATATATACAATTATCAGCTATAGATTATTCCAATTTAAATGGAATATCTGCTGTGGTCTCCTATATTTCCCTATGGCTTGTACATCATAGTCCACTATGTCAGCAAGGTGTTGGTACGTAGACTCTCTCATTCTGTCAAACTGATCTTTGTTTAGAGTTTGTATATAGTCAAATATATGTGGAATATTCAAGTCATTTCTAATATTAAAACCTCTGATGAACCATGGGGCATTAGTGAATCTTCTAAGAATTTTATTTTGAACAGTTTGTAAGTTTTTAATATTCATCTTGCAAGCATGGGCCCAAGCAGGGGATGCATAAAGTAGGGTAGGTCTGAGTATTGATTTAAAGAGGATGATTTTGTTATGCAATGTCAATTTGGCCTGTGGAAACGTGATTTTGTTTAACATGCCCATTACTCCATTAGTCTTATTTTTGATAAATTCAATATGTGAAGAAAATGAAAGATTTTTGTTTAGTGTACATCCCAGATACTTTACCTGATTTACTGGTCTTAAAAACTGGTCACCAATTTGGATAAGTTGTCTGGGAAGTTTACGTCGTCGCGTAAACCACATGAATTTGCACTTGGCAGCATTCAATTTGATAGCAGATTTATCACACCAGTATTCGATGTGATCCAGAGTATCCTGTAAATTTTCCACTGCTTGTGATGCACTTCTGCTGCTGCACAACACCGCACAGTCGTCTGCAAATAACGCAATTGTTCCATTCGGCGGAGCTGGTATATCATTGATATATAAGAGGAACAATTGTGGGCCCAACACACTACCCTGCGGCACAGAGGCTCGGATATTTTTAATATCTGAAAGAGTATCTTGTATCTTAACCTGAAAAGTCCTACCCAAAAGGTAATTATAAAAGAAAATTATAAAATATGGTGGGAAGTCAAGGTGAATTAGCTTGGCAAGTAATGTGACATGGTCGCAACGGTCAAAGGCCTTTGAGATATCTAGGAACGCAGAAGCAACATGGTCAAAATTATTAAATGCATTTGTGATAAATTCAGACACTCTTAACAGCTGAGTAACACATGAATGTTGGGACCTGAACCCATGCTGCTCAGGTCTTATGACGTTGTTTGTGTCAATAAACTGTAATAGCCTGGGTGCCACAATTCTTTCGAATAATTTGCTAAGATTACTAAGAAGACTAATTGGTCTATAATTTACTGCCAGTATAGGTTCTGTACTAGGTTTATGTATTGCCCTGATTATTGATTTCTTCCAGGGGGAAGGAAAATAATTGTTCTGTAAGGCAGAATTAAAAATATTCCTAATCGATTCTACAATATTTTCTGGTAAACACTTTAAAGCTTTATTGCTAATTCCATCAATACCAGCTGCTTTTTTAATATCCAGATGTTTGATAATGTCCCTAATTTCATTTGTTGAGGTTAGTTCCATGTGACCTTGTGGGGAATTCGCAGCATTATATAGATAAGAGGCCACCCTGTGTCTCAGTCTTTGGTATGTGTTTAATGGTTGATTGGTATTCCTGGTGAACTGATTTTCATACACTTCTGCAAAGGTGTCAGCTATCTCTTGATCAGTAAAAACCAGATTCCCAGCTGTTGTCTGAATTTTATTAAGTCTTGTGTTTTTGGGTTTACAGATTCTCCAAGCTTTCCAGAGACCTCCGTTTTCTGCTGTTGCATTACCAATGAAATCTGAAAATCTTTCATTGACATGATTTGCGACCTCTTTTTTGATTTCTTTCTGTAATCTGTTTAGTATAATTTTATCCAAATTGCCCCTGTACATTTGCCATTTTTTTCTAACTCTATTTTTGTGTTGGATTTTTTCAAGAATTTCTTTTGGTAATCCAAAATTGTTTTTGGAACTTCGCTTAACTGTTGTTACTTCTTTTATTGTATTATTAATTACCGTAGTAACATGATCAACTGCTTGGTCAATATCCAAAGCACTTGGATCATTAAATTCAATGACCGGTAATTCCTCTAAAATATTAGTGTACTGAGCCCAGTCAATTTGATTCCAGATTAACTTTTTCCTTGGAATCAAGAAATCTATTGTAAGGAAAAGTGGATTATGAGGTGATGAAAGCAATGGTTTGACATGCATATTAATATTGTGTAAAAAGTTCTTAGCAATTCCAAAATCTATAACATCCGGAAACCCAAAATTTTGAGGAGGATGGTGTGTAGGCTCCGGTGAAGATATAACCTCCAAAAAATTATCCAGGCAGAATTTCCTCAATATCCTACCCTGTCTGTTTGTTGTTCTGGAGTGGAAAAGAGAAGATTTACAGTTCCAATCTCCTATTGCTAAGACAGGTAAAGTTGTGTTAAAAATCTCTTTTAAGAGATCCATATCTAAATTGTTATTCGGGGGCTTGTAAATTGCACAGAATCTCATAGCCACTCTGTTTACATATATGGTGGCAGCTACTGCTTCAATATTGTAAGAGTCAGAGAGTGCATAATGCTGAAAAGGGATATTATTCCTAATAAACAAGGCGACTCCTCCCCCCCTATTATGAAGTCTATCCCTTCTTATACATTGATAACCATTAATTTCGTATTTATTGCTAGGCAATAACCATGTTTCATTTATCAATGCTATATCAATTTGATAATCAAAAAGAGTTTGTTTGAAAATTTCTTTTGTACTTCCTCTTAAGCTATTTGCATTCCAGGCCATTAGGGTTAATGGCCTGGGGGGGGGCATTAATTAGTTGAGCTATTGTTAGGCTGTTCGAGAATTTGAATCAGAGATGCAATAATCAGTTTAGCCTTATCAGAGTCAATTTTAGCTGACTCAAGTATGTTCACAACTTTATCTATGACCATAGTACCTTCGTTACCAGTATTTTGCGTTTTGTCTTCAAATGTCTTAGCACCAAAATTAACATTTTTTTGATTATTTTCATTCTGCACTCTCATGCTTTCCTCAGAGCTGTGCACAATTCCTTCCTCTGTTTCTTCAACACCACTCATGTCAAGTTCCTCAGTGTGTGTAATGATATCATGCATTACATCACGATGTAAGATTTTTTGTAGCTCCTCCTTCCACTCGTCAGTAGTTCTGTGAGTTTTCCCAATACCCAGAGGGTGAGGGCCCTCATGTAAAACATTGTGTAACTCCTCCTGTCTACGCAGTAATTCCAGTTTTTCCTCTTCTGTACACACTTGTGCTGACAGGGGAGTATTATGTTGTTTTGTGTCCATCACTTGTTTAGATCGAACAAAAAGTGAATTAGACCCTATATTGAAATTGTCATCCTCTTGTCCAACTAAGGTTGGGAAGTCATCAATATTAGGTGTTTTAATACCAGAAGGTATTAAAGGCAAAAAAGTACGTGTGTTCCTATTTGTAACTCCAGGTCTGGCACTGCATCCTGAAAATCTAGCCGTGTGGCTTCCTCCACAGAAAAAACACTTCAGATATTTTTTATCACCTTTGACAACACAACTTCTAGTCTCATGATTGCCTGAGCAGAACGAACATACTGGCAGATTTTTGCAAAAATAAGAACTGTGCCCCATCAACATACAGTTCCTACACTGAAGAGGCACCTGGTTACCCCTATAACGTTCGATACTGATTGGGATATCACCTATGTTTTTTACATTAGCAAACTTCTTATTTTCAATCGTCACCTCTAATACCTTCTAAAGAAGACCTAAAAAATACTTTCTGCTCTAGAAGGTATTGGCCGTGCATGGACAACCAGACCAAACTCAAGCCAAATCTCACATTCCTGAAACTGCCACCAGATGGCACCTTATACGATAAGTCTGCCATGCATGAGAGTAATTAATTCGACTTAATTTATTTTTAGACCTTAAGTGGACCGTAATATTTTTTATTTTATTTATCTCCACAACATCTCGCGGCACCCCTTAGCAGGTATCACGCGTCATTTTGTGAATACAGAGCTACACCATCGACAAATGAAATTAATTGCCCGTTTAGTTTCAGTTTACAGAAGACGTTTATGTTTATTAAAACAGAATGTGGGACCAAAAGCAGATCATTGAGTTATAGTTGTAATATTCTAATAGTGGTCGATCTTGCTTCCGCGTCTACTTTTGTTCAATCCAATGCCAGGACGGCTATCAATACGGCGTAATATAGGTTTGCCTACCGTCCTCCTACGTATAGGTAAATTTGCTTTTTGTCCTCCTTTTCATGTTTCCGGAATTAGTTTTTTAATTTTTTCCAGGGAAAATTTATTTCCCTCCATTTTGAAACATATATTTCTTCAGTGATATGTGTGTTTTTGTTTTTTTCTCCCACACACATTCTTCCAATATCCGTTGAAATTCCCATAATTTTTTGTGTTTCTGCATTTTTCTAGCGGTTATGTAGAGTTTAAATTTGAAAAATGTAAAAGTTTAAATTAAAATTCTGTTGAGTTGAAAAACTATTGTTTAGGATGGTTTTATTTGTCGGAATAGTGACGCCATCTATTGGGAAAATTAGGATAATTGACGTGACACGTTGCGTGCGCAGACGCCATATATAATTTCTATTATTTTCGTCTTTATCATATGTTATCGATTCGTGGTGCCATCTAGTATGGAGTTCTGTTAAATAGTGTAAAGCAGGAGGAATTTAGAAAGATATGTGTGATGGGAGCCATTCAAGTATTTCGTAAGATTTGCTGCCATTTTTACTCCCCCCCCCCCTCCTTGTCAGCAAAAGTCTGCACAACACTGCCGCCCCCCGTCAGCAAAATTTCGTCACCAGCTTAGAATATTTTATATCTTCAAAAAGGGGTGGTTGATGGCGTAAGCAACATTCAAACCCCCTCCCCCCCCCCCCTTGTCATCAAAAGTCAGCAAATCCCCCTCAGTGCTGACGTAATACTTGAATGACTCCATGTCACATTTCAATAGACTGGTAGATTTTCATCGAAGCGGTGTGTTTCTGTATAAGCTTAGGACAGGAAACGTAATTAACGTCAAGTTGTGATATGGCAGTGTGTACCTATTGCTTTTTCTAGCGTTCCCTATTTGTATTACAGAGTATTTTATCGTGAATTGAAATTCTTATTTTCGTTTAAAAGGATGTTTTTGTATTTTCGTATAATCATTTTGTATAATCATTTCTTTTCAGACGTATCTAAGAAGGAAAACTGCAGAACTGGAAAACAGATCTGCTTGTACTACCCATTTCTTGAAATGAATTCATATTATTGAAAAATCGCTCACACACAAGAATATCTGATTAGAAATATTAAAAAAGTTAAACAAAAAAATGCCACTTATTACTGATTCGCCCACACGGAAAATTGTTCACCCACGCGATGAAAGAAAAAACAAAATTCTGTTTTCTAATTGGAGTTTTGATATTCGATTTCATTTCAGATACTGAATTGCGAATGAAATATTCATTGCTTATGCTTAGCGCTTGAAAAGCAATTCATATTAATATAACATGATTTATATTTCTCAATACATAGATAAATGGAATAGTGTAACTCCGGGGATCGTGAATTCTAACACAATTGGCACGCTCAATAAGAAGTACGATAAACATATTGTTATAAACAATCAAAGCATGACGTCGCTCTCCACTACCCTTTCGAAGGTTTTTTTATGGGGTGGTTGCAAAAACCTTCGTATACACGGATAGCGGAGAGTGACGTCATGTTTTGATAAGTCATCATCTGGTGGATACGACAGAAAAGCCTTCGTATATTCTGATAAATCGAGCAGCTATCCATAATTAGATAAGAGATAACCATATTCTTTTTGTATGGGCAGTGTACTATTAACTATTATCTAGATTTTGCTTTCATATCTGGTTGCTCTATTCTGAGAGCAACCAGATTTTTGACATCCATATTTTTTATGGGCATCTCTTTGGCCAACTTGCTTGCTGTGGCATTTGTGTTTGTATTTGTATAAAACGTAAAGGTAAAAGCTTTAATATTATACTAATAAACCCACCTACTACCGTATACCCAAATATAATAATAAATACTAGTTTTTAGCCCTCACCAGGAGGGTGAAAGGTTTGCCTTGTAAAAATAGGGGAATGAATGTATGATTCGATGGGAATAATACGATTTAAAAAACTGACGTCATCGACACAACCCCAAGGTTAAACTTAGATATATCTTTGAAACCTCACGAGAGTGCGATACGACCCCTATTTGGTCTATTAACTGAAACTGAAGACGTTTTAATATAAATTGGGGTATTACTGGGTATTGTCTCAAAATAGTTTGTCTTCATTTTTTACATACTTATTTGAAATATTAATCAAAATGACTTTATTACGAAAGTGTGGTACAAACTTTGTTTCCAAACCAAAAGAGACATACTTAACACCAGTGAGGTATCATTACATTTGTTTTGACGAGATTAAAATCGGCCCTTTTTTCTACACTTCCTAAGACATAGAATAATTCATTACGACTAAAATGAAACTAATTAAATTCATTAAACACTAAAATAAAAATATGTTTGAATTTTTTCAAGTAAGAGCTGTGTGCCGAAACGGAAAAACTGTTTTACGTAATTTTTGAGATAAGAGCGATTATATATAACCCTGTAACTATGCAAATAGTTGAAGAAATGTTTCCTCTTGTGTGCAAACGATGAAAAACTTATTTTCCTTCTTTCAGAAACGGTTTGGAATTGATACGGGGATTTCAACATCTGGCTGATGCAAAGATGATTTTAGGAAAGAAAGAAAGCTGTTGAAACCTTCCCCTCTAAGGATAACGCAGAGTGGAGTCATCCTTAGATAAGTTAGAAGTTCTTTCTCTTTCTTTTGTGAAAAATAGATGGCATTAAAACTCAAAATTTTCATAGATCCATAGGAATTGAACGATGTTGGACGTCATTTTGAAGATTACCCCAATTTTGGATATTTCCAATCCTCATGAAATAATTTAGCATGCCACTAAGGTCATCATTAGGGATACGTATATTTCGTATTCACGAAACAAATGCGGAATTTGTGAATTTTGGTGAATAAATGCGAAAATTTGATTTCTTACTACATTTCCGTGAAATATCGATAATGTGCAGTTTTGAAAGCAAAAATTTTAGCACAATTTTTGATTCGAAGTTTTTTTTTTTTTTTTTGTGAATAAATGCGAAATTTCCGATTTCAAAACATTTTCTTCTGCAAAATTTGAAATATTTATTTGCGAAGTTTACATATTCTTAGTCATCATGTAATGGGAGCAGGATACAGGAAAAACATATTTTCATTATCCAATTTTGGCGAAACTGTTGCCTAACTGTTAATAATTTGTAATTATAATAATTGACCATAGCTGCTGCATCATTCCACTGTTCTAGAATCAGCATCATTGCAGAATTTCTTGATCATATTCCAAGTCGGATTTGAAAAAACAGTTCATGATCATCAGTTACGAAACTGTTTCCCAAGTTCTGATTATTATTGTTATGCTAAACCAAGGAAATATACTTTGGTGCCTTCATTTACGTATTGCAACTAGTAGTTTCAAATACTTTTCATACTCTTAATGACGATGAAAAACATTTCAGATTTTTAATGTTACACCTTGATTCATAGGTTGAACACATAATCGGTACGAAGTGGTAAACATTCTCGATGTTTAATTTAAAATGGGCTTTAATTTATCATAACAAAAGTGATGAAAAATTAGAATTTTAGAAACTTTTATTTGTCTTTAGAGATTTTTAATAACTCGGTCAGGAAAAGCATTCTGAAATGTACAATGTTTAAAACTAAATTTGCTCAGACAAAAATCCTGATTTTTTTTCCCTCCAGATTCGAACTATTGAAAACATTAAAAAATATTTTGAATTAAAACAAAAAATGCTTACATTAAATTCAACGGAAAACGCAAGGGGAGTTCGTGAAATATTGAATTATCGAAAAAATTCAAATTAACCAAGTTCGAGATATCCAAGTTCTGCTGTATATGCAGCTATAAATAGGGTGATTCTTTTTTTTCCACCATGTAAATATAAATGTATTATTACAATGCATATATTTCCGAAATCTAATATCTCGTAATACGCGTATATTCGAATTATTTTCTTCACACAAAACTCTCTTCTCCCATCCTACACATTAATATATATATATATATATATAGACGATAAAAGGTATCTTGTGTTACATACATATATATATATATTAACAGTATTTAATCATAGTTTTTTTTTTGCTATATATATATAGCAAGTACGGAATACTTGGAAGGATGGGGGAAGGTGGAGGTAATAACAAATAAAAACACGCACAACAATCTTTATCCGATGATATGAAAGATGAGTAATCGTGGGAATTCTTCCACCTTCTTTCAGAATAAAGGCATTATGTCTAGAGAGAAATTCGATGGAGAAGTGATTGATCCGAAGGTAAACTCCATGTCATCAGAAATGCCACTTACGTTGGGCACCCGCAAAATGGTTGCTGTGAGCATAACTAATTGATTATTCATCAAAAAAACTAATACTTGTATGCAACTCATACTGAGGTGAATGACTTTTATGTTATCATTCAACTTATATGTCGAGATGATGGATTTTTGGAACTTCAGAAACATCAGATTTTTTTTTATTATTATTTTGTATGACTTGCTTATAAAAATTTACTCAGTTATTGAAGTACATTTATATAAGAAACACTTTTGTCATTAGTTCAAGTTCAACCTAGCACCTACGTCAGATAAGTCACAAAAACTTCTTGGAAATACGACAGCGGGTTTTTTGAATTATGCTTTTGCTAGGGCAGATTTTTTTGAACTCATTTTCAGCAGTATTCGTTTTTCAAGATCAATTTTATTTTTAGTTGGTGGAGGGGATTCACTTGCCTCGATGAGTGGGGAAAGTGGAACCTATGGCTGATTGTACCTCAAAACCATTCACAAAATGATGATCACAAATGATTCATGTATAAAAGAAGTGAAAAATATTCATATAAAACATAAAAAAGCCTGAACATACATTTTATTATTCTTACATACAAAGCTAATTATTCACTTGAGTATGCAGATATCCCCAATGTTAGTTAACAATTTTTGTATGGCATGTGTAAAAAACCCACAATATGATAATACCGCCCCCCCCCCCCGTAAATGATAACCGACTTTATATGAGGCAAATGTGAATTTTCTCGGCATATCTCTAACTTCAGAGGTGAAGGAAATGACAAAACTTCATTATTTTTAATCATACTTTGTCTTGAGTATTGTGCCATTAAAAGGGAAATGTAATACCGATTTTTTTTTTCCAATTTTTTCTTCCCGAAGAGTTTGAACTTCGGTAAGTTGCCCAACAAACATATTTACCGACTTTTTATTTTCAAGGTTGAAAAGAACCTAATCACCAATCTCTGCTTCTGGAATGGTTTATAGCAATATACCTATAAATTGTTTCGTTGTTGCTCTTCTTCTCAACAATCTTTTTTTAGGTCGTTAGAAGCAGCCTGTGCTGACTCAGAAACTTTATGAATTTCTTGAGTTTCATATCGCAGTTGATAAACCAAATGAGTACGAGGTTATTATGCGTTTTTTCATTGGTTACAATTGCCTCAACAAAGAAAAACGGAGGAAAAGTGTAATCTCCTTAATTACTGCTGTCCTTAAAAAAATGCAAATACAACAGACAAAATGTCCAACGAAGTGGCTGAAAAAAGATACCCACAAAAAATATGGATGTCCAATGCAACAAAAGTACAGCAACCCAAAGTAACAGCAATTGGATATCATACTTATATCAAAATCGATATCGTACTTATATAAAAATCGATATCATACTTGTATCAAAATCTTTATCATACATCATACTTATATGACAGATTTAATGATAAGAAAGGAAGGATTTGATACCGAAACATCGATATTAGATCAATTTGAACTTTCACAAATAGTTGAAATGTAAAGAGCTCAACATGTCGTATCATCACAAAACTATCCTATCCTTATGAAAGCTCCTTGTAATCGTGTATGAGAAGCTATGGTACCAATAACATTTTTAATATTAAACCATACATGTACCTCGTCCATATTCCCTCGTGTAGTGAAACCTGACGTTAAGTTTGTTTTTGTGTAATACTTGTTATGTTTGTGGAATTTTACAAATTATATGATGATCCACAATCCTCTGTGTAAACAGCATAAATATATTAACAAAGTGTTTTTTCTTATTTTTAAATATTTAAGGGATAATGCAATTTTTCGGAGGCAATGAGCGCATTAGAAATCATTCAGCTCCAGGTATTACGTAATTTTGCCAAGCTCATCCATTAAATCAAAATTAATTACTTCCAACTATTAATCAACTGGCATTATTTGATCAAAATGCGATAACAAATTGTTCAACCATTACAAGCATGTGCAACATTCCCATGACGATATGTAATTATTTTGTTTTCCCTCAAAACTTTCAAAATAAATTTTTCATGAAAAAAATACTCATTATAACTAATTGGATTCTCTTTAGATGCATTAAACTTAATTAGGCATTCAAGGTTGAAAAATGTCTCAATTATCTTCCTCTTTACAAGTATATCTTGAATATCGTTCTTTGGAATTTTCTTTTGGTATTTGTTGTTGTGTTTTTTTAATTATGATAATAATTTAAAAAATAAAATGAAAGGAAATTGAATCCTTTATTCCATCAGTATTTATTGTAGAGATTTATGTTTTCAAGGTGCTGTAAGAAAGAAATTTCATATAAATATTGAAGAAAATATGTGTTTTTTTCTTCTTATCAAGAACATTCTGTTTCAAACTTTCCACACTAACCATATTTGCCCTCTCAGAAGCATACAATGGAAAAAGTAAAACTAATCAATTATGCATGGAAATCGAATGCATTAAACCAGAAATGCATTTTTTAATTCAACGAAATATCAACTTCTCAAGGAATAAATACTTCGCCATGCTTTAAATAGTCTGGACAAAACCGTTAATTTCTGTGACTATGTATAACCTTGAAATATACAATAGTCCACCATCTTTGTAGATGAACTGGAAACCGGAATATACATGGACGAAACATGGCCTGCACTGAGATTATTTTTCACAAAAAATACTATCACAAATCATGAATTTTTTTAATTCTTCAATGATAAAATACATTTACATAACGATATACATATTTATTATGTCAGGGTGTGGTCCTGATACTGATCATAGAAATTGGAGAATGTTTATACAGCATGACGATTGCCATCTTATGTTTTTGGTTTTTGTATCTGAAGTTCTTAAAAAGAGCGCACTCATGATGTTAATTATAGACGTTAATGGATCTGTCATACCACAGCCTCAGAGTCATTTTGAGCTTTTTCATTTCAAAATATTCGTTACACTTATCACATTCAGGAACCACAAAAAAATATAAAATGAAGATTTTATATTTTTGATATAAATGAACTTTATATAAATGAACTTTATCATTTAGAAAAAAAAAAATGCATACGCATGATAATAACCCCAAACGTTAGAGTTACATTGGAAGAAAATTAAAATTTCGTGTATTCCAATGAGAGGATCGTGGGTGT
Organism: Pholcus phalangioides; assembly: GCF_987345545.1. Taxonomy (NCBI): domain Eukaryota; kingdom Metazoa; phylum Arthropoda; class Arachnida; order Araneae; family Pholcidae; genus Pholcus; species Pholcus phalangioides. Next base: position 57,246,616 of record NW_028301608.1, on the reverse strand, counting down.
TTAGCATTTTTTGTTCCACGGACCCTCTTTAATTCCTGAAAGATGAAGTCTCCGAACTTCTTTTCCTGTAAAATGATAACCACGAACCCGCTGTTAATTAAAAAAAAACCCCTGAACATAAAATTATATCAAAGTCTAACAATGAGTTCATTTTTTTCTCACACAAGCGCATGGATCCCCCCCCAATATCTCCTAGGATCCTCAATTGGTTCTTGGACCACTAATAAAGGACTTCTGAGTTCTATACAGGCTGTCCTGTAAGCGGTAATGTCTTTATCTCATCAATCGTTTGTCGTAAAGCAATGATTTCAACATAAAAAGTGCTCAAAATTTGTTTGAAAGTCACCCCGTAACAGTTTTGAGAACGAAAATACTGTTTGTCACAAAATAAAAAATATCTACATTTTTATACAGTTGTCCTGTGTTCTCTCACTTCCAATCAGAATGTTGCGAATGATTGCACACTGTCCCTTCTCAGCCCAACAAAAATAAATTCTATGATTTTTAGTGCGTTATTCGCTGGGTTTTTAGATTTCAAAAATCGGAGAAAAGCTGGGAAATAACAACATAAAAATGAGGGAAAAGCACGTTGTCACTTCTTGAAAATGAACTGAAATATTCAATCCCATTATAGAAGCCAAGTTCGTCCGTCTTCCTTCAAGATTGGCGCTTTTTATCTCCATGTGGTGTGATATTATTTTATTATGTATAGCTTTGTGTTTGCTCTGTCCAACATGTTTGAAAATTTATCACCAGATCTGTAAAATGTTAGCCAAATGAGATCTGTTTGACATTTTTTTTAGCCAAATAAACACTTTTTTGTCAAAATGTGGCACACACACACACACACAATTTGCTTTCCTTCAATATCAAGTCAGATTTTTTGGGGGAAGATGCGTACAGTGTGTACGTGTGTTCACTGCGCGATCGTTATTTTACGTTGTCGTTTCAATCAGATTACACATTGCTCAATAAAACGGAAATATTTTGTTTTTTTGTTTTTTGAGCTTTTATCGAAACTGTAACGCGTAAAAAGCTTCAATGAACGATGTAAAAATTGCTAGCTTGACGAATGTGTGACTGGTGGAAACAGGAAGATAATAACTATGATGAATCAAACTTATTATGTTATGAAAATTGGCATATTCAAAATAATTTTTTGTTTCGAATTTTTCTATTGCTTACCCTATTCAATATTGATTTTGTTATCAAAAAAATTCAGTGATACAGTATTCGGGTGCTTTTGGGGCGCTGATTCCGAATCTGACATTGACTTTATCAGATCGGCTCTAGTTTTCGAGTTAAACTGAAATTGAGTTTCAATGGCAATAGCATAAGCTTAGCGCAAAACTGGGGGGGGGGGGGTCGATCACACCGATCAACTCCCCCAAGGAAAATGCAATAATTCATGAAATTTTCAGAATTTTTATATGATAATGAAATTTTTTTAAATCAATCCGTTGAAAATTGCCTGTATAAACGTTTTTGATTTAATAACAAATTAAAGAAAATTTCGATTAAAAAATAGAAAAAACCAGTAAATTTTTTCAAAATATTCGGCACGGAGAAAAAACAAAAAATCGGGACAATTTCCAGAAAATACGGGACAAAACGTTACGAAAAGGAGGTTTAGTGAAGTCTGATGTGTCATTTAAAGTGTTAGAAACAGGTGTATTGTCATGCAATATCATTTCCTCTTGAGATATACCCAGGAAGGAAAAAATGTATGTGCATCCATATTTTGCAATGTGTTACAATGCATAAAGCATATCTGCATGTGATCATTAGGTACATATGGATATAATTAGTGTTCGCAGAAATAATTTATAGGAAATAATTGAAAGCGTCACCACATTATGAAGTCACATATACCATATTAATTCTTTTGGATGATTAGCTTATCACCAAAAAAAAAACCAATATAATCTAATCGTTGCCAGAGAAGAGAGGCAGAAGAGATGTAGAAGTAGATTCTGACTTTATTCAATATGGATATATCATGCCTGAGCGAAATGCATATCTGATCGAAATGCTGCTGCTAAGTCCAACTTAATAATTATTTGTTCTTATGATATTGCAGTTTCAAATATATGAATGAATATCTGGTTCACACCCCACACTGACTGGTCACAGATGCTCCTATTCAATTCCCTGGAAACATATTCGGGAGGATATTATATACCTCTCAAGGATGATATAGTGACTTCTTAAGAGACTGTCCAAGTGGGAATGGGTGTATCTCAAGACCATTCATAACCATTCAGCCGAAGAATCTCAAATATTTGAAATCATTCTCCAGGTATATTTTAGAATATAATGTCTGAAACTCTTATAACTGGAAAGGGAGCATGAAAATTCTTACATCACACAGGTTTCTGCTCTGTCTAATATATCGAATTCAAACAGAAATGCATTTATATATTTTTGAATATAAATCTATTCTGTTGTAAAGTAGTATTTATCAATCTCATGGTGAGCAACCACAACAGATTTTTGAAAGAAATATCATTTAAGTCGTGTACACATTCCTAACAGATCGAAATCTCGGCGCTCTATATGTATATGTATGTATGTATACATACATATATACCACGAGAAAAGTGGAAAAAATAAATGAAAAAGAAAGAGGAAGCAGCAATACCAATTCGATATCCACTAATTTGTAATATTCTAATTGCAATTTCTTACTTTTTCCTGCAAAGTGATTCGCATTATTCGAGAAATTAAATCCCCGAAAAAGAACAAAAAGTATGGCTGATCTGTTCGAAATTAATTTGATATGTAATTTTTTTATCGCACTTCACGAGTATTCGGCACCACTGCATCTCGTTAATAAACTGGTGATCGATAAATTGAAAGTTAGTTCAATAGCGTTTATTTTCATTTTCGTCGAGGTTATGTCAGAAACCTCATCTTAACCTCCTCAATCCTCATGTGACCTGAAGAAGACACTACTGAACCACACATGCACCTCGTCCACATTTCTCTGCGAAACCTCTAACGAATTAGTACATGTTGGAATGCACGTGTCCGTGTTGTGAACCCAACGTTAGCTTTGTATCTGTGTAATGTAGCTATCTGCCATATGTTGTGAAGTGGTTCAATCTGTCATGAATTTTCCTAACTATGAGTGTAATGATTGAAGATTTTACCGTTGTAGGCCAAATATAATAATATGTATTTCTATTAAGTTACTCTCTTCTTAAAATTCAAAATATTTATTTGTTCACCTACAATAATGAAGTCAATGCATAAAAACAATGCCAAGTAAAAATCATACACTGAAAATCTGTGCACGCATCACGTACAGTATCCTGAAGAACAAATACATGCAGATACATATAGGTTCATTTCATTCATATCGAGGAAGATGATTGTAAGCTCGGATATAAATATTGATCCCCGTATGTTTGGAAACGAAATGTCATGTTACCAAGAATGTAAATAACAAAAATCAATTTATACGATATTTTAATACAAATATAAATGCCTCTTTATGATATATACATTTAAAAATTAAAATTTAGAAATATACGAAATATAGATACTGAGGAATGTCAATATGCATTATGTTATCTCAAGTGTTCTTAATATAGAAAATTCCCATTTATGAACTTTTCATGGTTCATCCATTTCACTGTTCATTTTGTCGCCAGGGATTTTAAATGCGTCGGATCAAATTATAAGATGAGTTGCCGATGTAAATTCAAAATGACGTGTTCCCGTTAACCGATTGATTTAGTGATCCCGATGAGGATTTAATTTTCCTGAACCTCACAAACGTACTTTCCCTGAGGCTGTCATTATAAGTTTGCCGCCGATATTTACAGAACATTGTCAAGAATATGATTTTGAATTTCCTACCAAATATGCAATATATCACGAAATTCACGGACGAGTTTAATGTCACCAGAAAATTGGATATCCTCACCATCTGCGGGAGAAATATGTCAAAATATTCGATTATGTTCACTAACATCGCGAGAATGTTACATATGAAAAATATCACGACGACGAAGAACAGCATCACCGCCAAATTGATTTCTTTCTCCTGACGCCTACTGAGTCTCTGTCTGTCTCTGTTGGATGTGTGGATCGTATGCCATATGAAGATGTTGAGTGCGGCCAGCGTGAAGAAAGGTATGAAGTACATGACCAGAACGTAAAGCCAGATGTAATATACTTCGTAATAAAGTTTGTTGAGTCTGAACTGCGATGCGACGATCCGGTAAATCGTAGCGTTGAGTTCTGGGACGAACGTTTCCGTCCTTTCGACTTCCCAGAATCTCGGTATGTTGTAAAGTATAGCAAAAATCGTTATCAAGAAGTTGAAGTATCTCGCTCGCCGGTACGTGCACAATGAACGCGCGCGTAGCGGATGGCACACCGCCACGTATCTCTCGACCGTGACTGCGACCGTAGTCCATACTGATCCCGTTTGAGCTATCAGACCAACAGGATATGCAACTGGGATAACGAACGGACTGATGGTGAATGAATACACACTAATTATTTCCAAACGACGACCGAGTTTGTTAAGACCGATCATCATTACAGCCGATATCAGAACTAAAGTGTCGAAGACTGCCAATCCTTGAAGACCACAGTTCACCGAAGACCTCATCTGAGGCCTTGATAAGATTATCAACGAAATGATGTTCGAGAATATTCCAAACATTCCAATTCCAGTAACGAGAATACCTTCCGTAACGAATTCGAAAGTGGATATGCTAGTTGACATATCATCACCTGTATCCATTGTGAAATTGTACAAATCGTGCATACGGACGATATCGATGGTATCGCTAGACATATTCATGACGGTTGATCGTCTCTCAAGTTACGCTCATCATAGTGATAATGTCGCAGTTGGCAATTCAGTTATTTTCTTTGAACGATAAGAACTCATCACTTCAAGGAGAATCTTCATGAAGAGTAGCATTTGGTACCGACAGGAAATCGAAATACCTGGAAAGGTAAATAAAAATAATTAATAAAGGAGGAGAAAAAAGATGATTTATATGTAACCAATTAAAAAATTGTGAAAAAAATAATGGCTATTATTTAAATTTCTACGTTCTAAAGTGATTTATTTTATGCAATAATTGTTGACTAGATGAAAAGTCCCGATAGCACTGCAGCCACGATTAGTGCGAGCATAAGAAGACACTTCTGCTCCCAGCATAATTAGGGGAGAGAAATTACCTTCTATATATACACAGGGAATAGGGGCGGGTGTATATCTAACCCATAATTGTGTGTGTGAAAAGTGAACACTGTTGTACACTACTTAGTTATATTACTTAACCGTACATGCAACTCGTAAGCATTATTTCAGGCAATATCTAATGAATTGGTACATGCCAGTACGTGTTGCGTTATGCGTGACCCAAATGTATTGATGTTGTCAGGCATATGCTTGTTTCGTATTATACTAGTGCTGTCATCTGTCTTCCATATTTTGAAGTGAAAAGTATACCTGAATTTTCCATGTTATGAACGTATCGGGTTAAATGTCTGCATGCTTCTGTGGGGAATCTCACTATATCCATTACTCTCATAAAATAAACTGTATTGGTAGAAGTCTTTTATCGTTTCTTCAATTCGCAACGCTTAGCAGAGTTCGCTTCTTATATTACAACACCTAAGACACCTTCTTATATTATATCACCAAACATAAAAGATAAATAATATAGCTTCCATCTACTATGTGCCGTACGCATATTTTTTCGGCAACTTGTATTAGATCATAGAAGGGGGGGAAATATCTTCCTTTCAAATAGGTGGCAATTTTTCCAAAAGATTTAATTATTTCCACTGTGGCAGTTATAAAAAAATGAGAATCATATGAAAATGTTAAAATTCGCTTAAAGTGTTAAGTCAATTGCTAGTAGATTTCTCATGATGGCTATTTTACAATGGTGATACCAATGACAGAAAAATTTGGTTTTTTTGGTATTTTTTTACAGTAAACCCTTATAAATAAATTTTAAGAAAAAGAACATAATCAAAGCATAAATTATACATAAAATAGAACAAAATGCAAATCAATAAGAATTTGTCTCATCATTTTTCCTTTCTATAGTTCAACTTGCGGACGTAAAAAAACATTTAAATTTAGTGCACGTCACATAGGAGCGAGTGTTATAAGGTTTTAGCATCACTTTCAGTATAGTTTCGCAATTTATACTGAATAATACTGAATAATACGCAATTATAAGAATGAAAATTTACTGCTTAAAGATCAGCTATATCGCCTTTTTCACACATGCTCCTTTTATTTAAAAAGGACTCTCCCGAGTGCTTTTCTTGCCTTTTTTCTGCATTTGAGTGAGCAAAAGAAAAAAAAATTCTCTCCCCTACAGTATTTGTATGAGAAATCCAATTTTGTTCCACACAAATGTTAGAAAATGATTTTCTTTCTGTCCAAGAAGATCAGATGGCTTCCCTTATAATAGTACGACTAATCTATTTTTTCTAAATACGTCGTAGTAATTAACGATGACAAATCGTCCGTATTTATTTACTTCGTACTTAACAGAATGTTCACTGTGATGGATATATGATAGGATCATATATCATTCATATTCATCTTCTCTGAACATAAATATAGAAAAATTTTAATTACATCTGATTTATTAGGCTCTTGAGAGAGAGATAAGTAAATTAAATAAACCAAAAAGGAAATAGTTGCCAAACGAAACACCTATAATATTAACTTTAATATATAGATAAAATGAACATACTTTATTATTAAAAACCATAGTTTCAATTGCATCGGTTCTACGAAAACATGAATATTGATTGAATTTCATTCATAATACACGTATAATTTATCAGCACTTCACGGATTTCAGTGTGAGGAAAAATATATCCAGTAGTAGAGAGACAGAAATATAATATGAAAATGCAAATATAATTACTTTTTTGTGTTCCTAATAGAAATAAATTGCTAGCGTTCAACAGAAATTTCTGTCGAAAATAACATTTTTTGTTGTGATTATAGTCGTCCTTTATTGCTTAATTTTTCCCCTAGAAATTCGTTTAATTCTGAATGAATGCATTGAGATTTTATTATAAAGAATCATAGATAAAATGCTATCAAAATATATTCCACGGAAGGTAATTGGAAATTATAAATTAGTTCTGTGATTTCCCATGCATCGACATTTTTTTGTCCCGAAAACTAATTTTGAACTTGCGTATCGGTGATGAAATTGGTTTCTTTTGTCAGTGAAATATCCTACATCAACAATTTAAAAGAATAAGTTACGCTTTTACTATATTAAATTGGATTATTTCCCCCCCCCCTTTCTCTTACAGACTATTTCGTTGGGAAAGTAAATCCATTTTCAATTTGTATCTATCAAGAAAACATTTAAGAAAACTAATATTTTAATAAATTAATATTCTTTGAATAACTTAATAAATGAAACAGTAGGTTTCTTCATACATGATGAAGAAGATGAAAGTGAAACAAATAATAACTTATTTATAATATCGAGGTTTATAATTTTTTTGCCCAATGAATAAAAAAAATCTGTGAATACGCGCATTATACTGTATTTCCGTTTTTCGTCATCATCCCATACAAATTTTCTAACACAGTTCAAAACTCAATTCCCAATAATGTAACGCATGGTCAGACTGTTTGCTTTTGCTCACTAATCACAAAGCTCTACATACATATATCTGTAGAATAATAATGTAAGTTTATTTGTTTCGATTGTTTGAATTTACTAATATTACCACTACAGTAGAGCCTCTCGATAACGCACACTCATGGGGCCAAAAATTTTCTCAGCTCACGGAGAATGTCCGCTATTGGGGAGGAACGATATACAGCTGAACCTCGTTTATACGACTTTCACATTTATACGACGTTTGGCTTCGGTCGCTTGGTTCCTATTGGCTCCTATACATTTTTCAATTTCAAAATATATATGTTACTGTGTAAAAGTCATACACACTGGTAGTCATGCGCAATCACCAATAATCTCGATAAAGCTTGATTAAATTTCACTAAATTCGTCACTTTTACTGGCGATTATGCATGATTCCAAATAGATTGGCAAGTTGGCAAGTTTGATAAATATGGATAACACATATTTATAACGTTTCTACTCTTCATAAAACCAGCCAATTATTTTTACTCGCACAGACACATGCGCTACACGTATTTTGCTATAAAAATTAACTTAAAATGAGTGTGAAGAAGAGAGAGAGATAAAAACATTTGTAACAAGATTATCAACCTTGTAATATTAGCTTTCCTCACACGAATCAACAATTGCAAACAAAACCAACATTGTCATTCGAATTCACCATCCTAGACAATGATTATGTTCAGTTTATTTAGTAATTAATACACGATGTGTCATATTTACCAATACGAGCATGACATTAAACATAATCTCAGTTAAATATGATAAATTCTCGGTTTATGACCAAAAATTAATAAATCAGAGTTTGCCTGATTTTACTGTCCGCTATCGAGAGTGTCCGCTAAGAAGGAGTGAAATACATTAAATCCGTGTCGCATAATAATGTAACGGATCAGAAAAGTGTCCGTTAACGTGGGGTGACCGTTAAGGGAGATTCCACCGCATTTCGATTACTTTGAAAGTGACGTGTTGGTTTAGAAACCCCCTTCCCTTTTTTTTCTTATTGAAAAATAATAAATTTTGTTATTGGGAATCCCGTGTGACATTTGTATTTTATAAAAAATACAATTTATAAAATTATACGTACCATATGCTTACGTGTATAAGGGACCCCATTTTGCCAGAAATTTGGTTTTGAAAACACGGAGGGGGGGGGGAGAGTTATGTTACTGCCGAAGCTCGAAGTACAGCCAATTCTCGAATTGCCCAAGATTGTTGGCCAAAGCCCGAATTGTAGAAATGATCCGGACTTTGGCCGGCCATTTCGCGATGTGACGGAATGAAAATCCCTGATCCAAAAATCGGAGATCCCTGCCCAAAGCGAGATGTGCTGATGTAAGACGACCTGTAGGAAACAAATTCATATTTTTACTCGCCAACGTGTGATACATGTGTATAGGCCTATATACCAGCTGTATTGGATTAGCTCTATGTGGCTAGAGGAGAAAAAAGTGAAATTTGAGAGAAGAACCTATAAAAATAATTATATAACCATATATAGTTTTTTCTGCCAAATTATGGAGATTTTTTAAAAAAAATTATTACCGCATCGTGACTAAGGTTTGATGAGTTGCTCTAATTAATGTGGACATAATTATCACGAAAAAATACGCCAACTCGACGATCATCCCGAATCGTGTTTTTCTATCGAACTTTGGGCAAGGATCACCGGCCACTACGCAAACTGGCCGGGTCAATATTTAACCAAATTTTCCAATTCACGAAATTTCCGGCCCCGTCGCGAACTGGCCAATATCGGGGATTGACAGCAACAAATAAAATATATATAGTATATGGAATCTATAGTATTATAGATATTAGCAAATTATTCAATTTTTCGCAATTTACGATTACAGTGACTCTGATAATAATAAAAACTAGTTAAAGTAGCTCATCGTGATGTACCAGATTAGAGTGTTATTTTTCACCATGTGAATGAAAAATTTATTTTCTTTTTAGATCAAAATAAAAAGTATCTTTGGTAAAATATTTTTTTCTTCAAATTTTACGCCAAAAAAAAAAAAAAAAAAAAATCAGGGATTTCCTTATACACGTTAAAACAGGTACAGTATAATCAACCACGACGGAATAACATACTGAATTGTGTCCCTTAATACAAATTGTCTTTTAATCAAAGTCAAGGGAACTAAAACTGAAAAATAATATAATCGCGTATTACATGAATAAGTGAGCTCACATAAAAGACAAACTTATTAAATTTCTATACCTTTCACAATAAATGATGGTGATGCATTTTTTGTAAATTCAATGACTTGAAATCCAGGGAGGCTTAAGATCATGCGGCGAAAGTATTATAAAGCTTAAGGGATCTAGTAATATTTAAATCTAATTATTTTAAAAAAAAGTCAGAGCAATGAACTGTCGGAAATCGATATCGATCAGACAATTTTATTACCAAACATCGCATTTCCTAAGGATGTAGGGGAGAGCGGGGTAATGCCGAACACAGAAAATCTCTTAGTATACAATCAAACCTCGTTAATGCGTCACCCGGGTAACGTGTCACTCCACTTACCGGATCAATTTTTGGAAATCTCAATTTTCCTCTATGGGGTTGTAATGTTATTAAACTCCGATAACACGTCACCCCACTCCGCTCAAGGAGTTACTTTTTGTAAAGCACTCATGGGAAAATTACCATTCAAATCGGAAGTTCTTCTTACCATATGCACGACAAGCTCAACATTCGTCCTTATCACGTCAAAGATCTACCTAGAATTTCAAGCGGAAGTCACTGAAATCTCCATTCCCCCACCCACCTGTCACTGCCGGCTTGCTGACAGATTTTTTCAACACTGGGCTGTTTCTTATTTGGTAATGGTTCAGTTGATTTTTTTTTGTGAATTTCGGTCCTTGGAAAATTTTTGCTGAAAAGTTAGTTGTGCGTCGCAAACATTTGCCGTATCTTGTGTTTTTTTGAAGAGAAAAAAAGTTTAGCTTAAGCCGCTCAATATTTTTGTGGGCTTCTTGACGTTTTGAACATATCTTAGCTAGACGATTAGTGAACATCTCTAACACTTTGTTCATCCTACTGTCAAAATGCTTTCCAAATTAGAAAGAAAAGTTCGTTCACCTTTAAAGGCAAAGCAGTGTTATAAAGGAATATCGAAATCGACTTATTAAGAAAATTTGTATCGGGACTGAAAAGCACAATAGACAGACTTCCAATTTCTATCATCTTTGGAGAAAAGGAAAGTGTTTTCAACTTCCAACTCCGAACAAACAAAACTCGCCAGTGTTTTTTACTCAGTGAAAAATAACTAATTTTTTTCTTTCGAACCCATAAATAATATTTTATTTTCATTTATGATGTTTCAAAAGAATTAAACTGTGATACAAGATGAAAATACTTTGGTTCCCATAAACATGCGGAAAAATTTGCGAATTTTTAAAAATCGAAAAGGTAATATTTTGTGTTGTTCAAATGAGTAATAATGTAGCAAATAAACATTAATTGATTAAGAAAAACTCGATTAATGAATTTTTATGGCAGAACTCGTTCGAATAACCAAAATCTGGTTAATTTTTTCTGCATGAATGCATCAGTAGGGAGACAGGAATCGTGGCCATTGCTTACTCCGTTTAACGAGTCACTCCGCTTACGAGGTAATATTTTTAGTCCCCTAGGAGCGACGTATTAACGAGGTTTGACTGTATACCCTATTACCCTGTTTCATTACCTACTAAAAAACTACGAAACATTTGACTTTAAAGCCCATGTTTTCATAGAATTGTTTTTGTAGGAGTTCACACTGCTTGTAATTAACCTGGGGGTCGTAGCATTACCGAAAGGGGTCAGCTAAATGAGGAATGTAGGCTAAATTACGTAGTTTTTATGAAGTTCATTAATTTAATTAGTTAAATGACACAATCAACTCTAAAATCAACTTTTCCTGTGAAAATATATAACTAGAGTAAACAAAATACTAGTAAAAATTTTTTATCGATATGAATACTGTATTGTTTAACAATTTAAGTAACATTAGTATCTATGTTCTTGAAAAATTGCAAAAATAACATCAGCAGCAGAGTTAAAAGTTGCTTAGTACCTAACGCTGCGTACAAAAATCACAAATAAAATTTTATTCAGTCTGCACCACTGCACTCTGACCGCATCCACCGAGAACACCAACGACATCTGAACCACAGAGGTCTTTGTTTGTTCTTCCCGATAAATGTCGTTTCAGTTAGAATGTCTCTCTTGAAATTGCATGAAGTTCGTTCGATCGACGTCATTACATAATGGTTCAGCAATATTATCTTCATCTTCCGATGATGATTCAAAATATATGTTTCTTCTTCACTTTTCTTTTTGAAGTCGTATTGGCGGTTTTATTTAGATACAGTTTTTCTTTAGTTTTTGTGTCTTCTGTGTGTGTGGTTCAATCTTGTTAAGCTTTGAATTAGCCTTTCTTAACTTGCTTTTTCCTTTTACTCCAAGATTCTCCGGAGGTTTTTGTTATTCATTTGTAAGTTTATTTACTATATAATTTCTTTTCCTTAATTCTTTTCCTGTACTTCTTTTATTTTGAGCCGTAACTCATTTTTTTAGATGCATCTTCAAGGATTTCTTTTTTAGTTGATTCCGTGTAAAAACCACCGAATGTTTCTTTCGTAAACTAGGTTTTACCACTTTCAAGTTCGGAATAGGGAGAAATTTGTTTGAATGACGTCATTATAGAAGCAGATGGTAACTGCCATCCGCCAAGGCCAAAAAAATTTTCGCCGAACCTTTTTCAAACAAGCCCCATTTACAAGGATGACGTCACTCTCCGCTACCGTACGAAGGCTTTTCAACAACTGGCTGTTGCGAAGATATATTTTGAAAAGAGAGAAAATTCAACTGCCCCTGCGGGGAATCGAGCCCACGTCCTTTCACTTTCCGGGTGAACGCCCTAGACCACTAGACTACAGAGGCACCGAATTTCTCAATCTTTCCTTATAGCTCGTGTACACTGAAAGGGACCGTACATGGAAGGCCGGACCAAACTCAGGCCAAGCTCACCACTGCTGACGCTGCCACCAGATGGCGACTTATACAAGGATGACGTCACTCTCCGCTACCGTGCGAAGGTTTTTTAACAACTGGCTGTTGCGAAGATATATTTTGGAAAGAGAGAAAGCCCCATTTGGCGGGAAAACTTCCAACCTGGCAACACTGTTTCCTTTACTCCGCAATAGGGAAAAATTTCAAAGAATTATGGGAAAGGGTATGCACCGCGAAAATCTTCAATAGGGGGGGGGGGGATGTAAATACAGTATTTTTCTTCCTCTTCCTTCACTTCTCTCTCTACGAGGGAAAAAAGTCAAGCAAGTGCCGGAACTCCCTATGCTACCGCAATATTGTACACGTAAACCGAACTAATATGAATTCAACACAAATAACCCCCTTCCCCATATTTTTCGGAATTTTTGAAGCATTCATTAGTCATTTTTAGGAAGATAAACACCAATGTTGGCTGAATTCTGAATTTTGATTGGGGGAAGCATTCTCTGCTTTGCTCCCCCCACGCGTACGCCACTTACCATGGTGATAAACTTGAGTTGTTCTTGGTTTGAAAGAAATAGAGATACGCACACGTATATGGGTTTTTGAGCTGTTGAATAGTCTTTACTTGTTAACTAGGAGAAAACACTTGAATTGCTTTATTATTGTGACTTGAAGGAACCGACTAGAAATAGAGGCTTAAGGTCCAATCCGCACCTTCTCGTGGTGCAGCCCGTAAGTAGCCATGTGTAGCACGTGGTGAACGGACGCGGATGGCTTCCTCCAACCCGCATTGGCCAGCGTGGAGGATTACGGCCAAAAGACCCTCTAAATCAGTGATTCTCAACGTGGGCATTAACGCCATTCTGGGGAGCGATGGAATGTTCCGGGGGTACTACATGCAGAGAGCGAACAGTCATGCATCGTGAATTCTCTTTTTAAGAAGAAACCCCAAAGAATGTGAACCTGGAGAAGCCCAACTGGAACAACTAGTGAGATCAACTACATCCTATCTATTGAGAAGCATATGATCCGAAACTGCAGTGTTCTCAACACATGCAATACAGGAAGCGATCATCGACTAGTGAGATGTAGAATATTGCTTAAGCCTAGAACGGAAAGAGCACAACGTATCAAAATACAAAAACTGTCCTCGGTATGACAAATCTTCAAGAACATCGATATAAATCCCAGTTAGATCTGAAGAACCGATTTGATTTGTTATATAATACCACTGAAGATGAACAAGATGCCACCACGATGAACAGAAATTTAAACTCTACCCTAAAAAAGTAGCAAAAAAAGTCGCTGGAGAAGAATAAATGAAACCGATGAAGAAAACAGCAGAAGAAACAAAGAAATTGTTGAAAGATCTGAGAGAATTTCAGATTAAGAAAAATAACCAAAATAAATCAAAAGTGGAATATGCAGAAATTTGTAAGACGGTAAAAAAGCGGATTACAGAAGATATCAGGAAGAAAAAAGAGATCACAGAAAAGCATTTAATGAAATTTCGACAGAATTTCAGCTCGCATGGGTAAATACACAATTTCTTTATTTAAATTGATATTATTTTCAAATTACAGAGAAATCAGCTGCGTCGGAATTGTTTCGAAATTGCGGGTACTCGTCTTTAGTTTTATATCTGAAATAATATTCTGGGGGTGCTCGGATCCATGCCACAAATTACCCCGCCTCTCATGCCACTGAATGAAATAGTAAACCAGGCCTGTCATCTCCTCTTTTTTCCAGCGGGGGGGGGGGGGCAAAGAACATATACTCACTTGATGTATATATATATATATATATCATTTCTAGTGTATTTTTGAGAGTCGTATCCCCAAATGACGGGTCTGTGCTAAACACATGGGCCCGACCGGGCCCGCTCCGGGGTTTCTGAAGAAGATGGGGCGTCACAAAAATTACATCGGGTAAAAAATTTCAGGAGTAACCAAGTGAATTTGCCAAGTAGGGCCTCAGAAAAAACATGACTCGGGGCCCGTCATACTCTTACGACGGCGCTGGGTAAGCACCTATAGAAATTTTCAAATTACGGTATACTTTCACAATGTGTACCTAAAGACGTACGTTTTCTATAGGGATGTTCCCTGTATTTGCTTGGAATGTCTGTAATTTAGGTCACGTACACAGACATCTGTGTGTGGAAGTAATGTATTCGGGGAAAATAATTTCCGAAACATAAACAAGAATTCATGATGTTTGTCTCTAGTTTTGCCAACAGTTTATTTTTTTGCCTCTCGGAACTATAGCTTTCGCTGTTTCATCTCATGAAACTACTCAAAATCCTACGTGACAATTCTTAAACTAATAAACAATGAACTAATGTTATGAATAAATTAAACATATACGTACAGAGAGGCATATTATTGAGTAAAAACCGACATTTTTATTGCGATTTTTTTTTTCTATAGAAATCACTCGAAACAATCGACATTATGCTAAACAGTTATATAATTTTACCATTTTATTGTCATTTCAAAATGATATCAATTTAAATAAATAAATCATGTAAGTGAATGGTGAGCTGAAATTCTGTAGCAATTTCACTAATATAATAGAAAAAAACTATTTCACTTATTTTTTTTTTTATTGCAAACAATTACACACAGATACACATTAAACAAATACTGGACAATAACACACAAAAAGGAATACAAAAGAAAAAAAAAGGCATACACATATAACGAATATACACTATGTGGCTCCAAGGGACACTAAGTCCTTCCAGGAAGCCAAAAATACATTGTATTACAATTTTTCCCGGTTAGCAAGATAGTACCAGAAGATAAGGAGAGCTATAACTACTGTTTTTACTCAGTTTCCCGGGTTTTGTATATTTTTAGCAGCGCGAGAGGGAGAACGGGCAACTCGACTCGTTCAATGTCAACTCAACTTTCAAGTTGACGCAACTCGAGTTCGATTTTAGTTTCCCTGTGTGAAGAGGGCTTTGAGATTTACAGTACAGAATTCATAGAGCCGCTAATCAGAGAGAATGATGCTGTTTCATATCGCTCTCCTTTTAACGTCTGTGATGAGCGTCACTTCATTGTACACAGAAACACGGGAATGAAGTGGTAGAATATGTTTGTCAGAACTATTATAATTAATTAATTAATATTCGTGATGTTTAGCGACATCTCTTCATGCAGCAGCTGCTTCAATGATCGACTATGACTTTGTATGATTTGTTACATGGTAATTCCACAACTGCTCATGAAATCACCTCAAGCATTATTATAGGAATCTGTGCATGCAGTATATACTATATACGATACTATTATCTATTACTGTTGAGTTCGATTCACTTAATTAATCAATTATGATCTATTTTATGCATTGAGATAAAAACAAAGTTAGTTTTCTTCTTTGACAGAATGGAAACATTGAGATGAAATAGCAGACATTAATTAATTTTATATATAATATATATATATAGTTAAAAAACACATGCAATAAAAAATGTAAATGATTTCTTAAAGTATTTTCTGACTTTTTAAATGTCTTGAATGGCAACGGTTATCCGTCTTCCTTTATGGGTTTCAAAAACACCCACGTTTTTGACTTGCTAGTTGACGCCATATGGCTCACAATCTGTGACATTACCATTTAAGAGTTGAATTTCAGATAAGATTTTACATTTTTGATTCTCTATTATTACCAACTTTTTGAACACACTTTTTTGGAGGTGCCCACTAAATATTGTGCTACTAATATATTTTTCGCGTCTTTATAGTTTTTTTCCAATTTTTGTATTTTCTGATATTTGCTTTTTCGACTTCTAAAGCTTGTTTTCGCAAAAATGTCGGGGAACTGTTGGTAATTTTGTGCCTTTCTTTGGCTTATCATCATCAGAAACATTTTTGCTTGTTGGTACAACGTGGGGGAGGGGGGTTCCCCTTGAGAGCGACCTCCTCATTGTTCCATTTATTTTTTAATTTTCTTCTAAGCGTGTATATATATATATATATATATATATATACACATACATATATATACACTCATGTCCATAAATTAAGGATAATTCAGAATCACACGGAAATCGAAATCTAAAGTAAAAATTTCACCTGTAGAATTATCACACACATCTGCAAGAATGATATGCAAATTTAAGGTAGCCACCAGATGATGCCGATAGTACGTCACAATGACGAGAGTGTAAGGGGGGGGGGTATATAAGGAATGGTGGCAAAGAAATGAAATTGTTCACAAGAGTTCACTTCAGTATTACTAAAGTGCATCATTAACCCGTAAGTTACAATTGTTAGAATGGTAGTACGCTGGAATAACTTCATAGGGTTGGCGTCCGTGCCTTTTATTCTGGGCTGGAAGCTGGAAGCTTCTAAGTTGGGCTGGAAGAGATCTCGGCAACGGGATAGGTCCAGTGGCAAAGTTCTGGCGTTCATTCATTCGTGCCTTTTATTCACTGTGACGTAGATTTTTTGCATACGGTTTTTTCTTCTTCCCTAGGTTACATTTGCGTGCATGGTGTTCTTTTTCCTTTCTGTAAATTTCAACAGGAATGCTGTTTTAACGTTTGCGGAGGTGTTTCGAAACGCACTTTCATGTTAGGCCATGCAAACTGACCAAAAGCTGAGATAAATAGCTTCACAATTGGATGAAAGAGAAGTTAAAGAAAGATGAAAAAAACTGAGCATCTTCTCATTTTTCACACTATGTACGCTTAGCAGTTGGGTTCGTGAGTGTAATTGAAATACAAAATAATTCGGGCTAGTTCGGGCTAATTCTGACTTTCGAGTTTGCTTGCTATGTGTCATAATCAGCTCATTTTTCTCTTACACATATACCGATGGAAAAATTAAATTCCCAGTACGTAACAGATTGTTCTTATTTTGGTATTAATAATCGTATCGTATGAACTGAAACTATGCAAGTTCAATGCATTTGCTCTCAGCCTATAATTATTCATTTTGCACAAATTTGTTCAACATCTTTCTGAAAGAGAAATTGCAATATGGAAGGAAATTCCGAGGAGGAAATATATTAATATCTAGTGGCTCTAGTGGGTCGTTGAATTTGTTTTTATTGGCACAAAAATTTTGCTCACAACGTAGCTGTTTGATATTAGTTCATGTTGGAAAAATGTTCGTTTGCCAATTCAGAAAAACGTATAAAAAATCTTTGTTATATGAAAATTCGTAAGCCGATGTATTATTGTATTTATACTTTTCTTGCGATTTTATTGGTTAATTTTTATTTGTAGAACTTCATCGTACAAAAGAGAACGAAGAAAGATGCTCAATTCGATTTTTAGAAATTGTCTTTAATTATAGTGGGAACGCAAATTTGTGGTTTTAATGCATACACGAAAACATTTTTCCTCCGAGTTAAATGCAAACATCGTGATTTTGAAAGAGATTGTAATTTTTTCGATGGCTAGATATTTCCTTTAGGCAATTAATTTTCAGCTTTCTCTAAAAAATTTAAATTTTCTGTGAGAGTAAGCATAACGATTATAGTGTAATTAAATATTTTTTACTCCCACGTGATCTCTGAATTCAAGATCTTTTCACAGAAAATCTAAAGAGGCGTAAATGGCTTCAACACAACATAGCTCTTACAAAATAATTTGTACCATCAACTTATAAAATAACCACCATTAGCAAAATGCGCAATTTAATGCCATGTTTAACATCCATGTTTAACATTTTTCGTTTCCGAATACGTGAAAGCATTTATGACTTCAAATAACGGCTAAACGGAACTCCTTCCGTTTTCGATGAAGGAGGTGTGGTGTTCCTAAGAAAATCAGAAAATATATGATGAAAATCTCCAAATCCTCAAAGGCATTATGCTGGAATAAATGACATGATCAATGGCATGACTGAATCCAATAGATTATAGAAATAGAATAACTGAATCCAAGATTTGAACCAATGTTCAAAAACAAAACACGGAGCTTCCAAAAATATTATGCGCCCAGTCAGAGATCCAAGAACAATTCCAAACGAATATCTGAGTGAATGTACCTCAGAAAAATTCCTCCGGGAATATCTAATGAATCGGTAACATGCAATAATGTTTTACGTGTGCATAAGTAAATGGAAGGAGGAAATATATTATTTAGACACAGCGAGAAATGCTTGGTCAGCTGGGACAGCAAACACGCCTTTTCGCGCCGTCTTCTAATGTTGAAAGAGAGGTTAAAAGGTGAAATTTACACCCCCCCCCCTCTTGTCCTGTTCCCTCGGCACCAGACCCGCCTGCTCCTTCCTAGTTTTGGCTCTGACGTATATATGTGTCAGAGTTAAAGCTTTGTACCGTGCTATACTGAAACTGCCATCTGCCATCTTCCATAATTTGAAGTGAAAATGGCAAATGTCTGAATTTCCATGTTATGTAAGTATCGTGTTGAAGGTCCGCTCTCTACGGAAATACTTTTTCAAATCGATGCCCGGCTTGTATTTATGGCTTGGACCACAGACAACCCACAGACCGCCACTGTCCCAACAACGGAGTTTGAACCTGGAGCCTCACGAGTATTGTCCATACTGTGAGTCTACTACAAACCTCGGGCTGAAATTGAGGAAATTTTCGTTTGTGCTCATACCAATTTATTTCACGTTCCTTCATAACAAAATTCCAAATCGTCATAGCTTTCTACTTGATGGTTGAATCTTCAGAAACTCGTGTGAACATCCCATAATATTTCAAAAATTATATTTATGTTATTACTATGGAGACAAATCTTGTGAATGTTTTCTTTTCCTTATTTTCAATCGTATCACATAATAGTATTATTTTAATTTGTTTGCTGCCCTTACATATTCAATTAATCAATATTGTCTGAATTATAAAACGGGAATATTATATTATTATTATATCATAACTTGTACTGACAAAATACTGTATATGTAACGTGAAGGATGTTCTATAAAGCAAACAAAATTTGTTTTTTGTTTTTTTTGCAAATCATTTATTTTTGTCTAGAACTTCAGCAAATGTGCATCAGAAAAGGAAACTCCTCACTTATAAATACCTTCAAGGCCAAATTCGGTGCCGGAAAACTTATCATTTCAAGAAACATATTATTCCGCAGATAAGATACATTTCTGCTCCTACATATTCTCCTCAAAATTTAATTGAAATGCCAGGAACATGTCTCCAAAAATAAACATTTCTTCGAATGTCAAAGGTTTAAAAACTTTTATATCGAATTCAATCGATTGCTTTTTATCGTTTGTATTTTCTTCATTTTCGCCTTTTAAACAATGAAATGTTGGGGATTTCAATGCAGCATATTTCTAGTTTTTAGATCGAAAAACTAAGAATAATAAAATAAAATATGAGTAAAAACAATTAAAATCTCAACAAATATAACATAAATTCTTCGATATTCTTGTTCATATTAATCTATAATCAAATAATAAAAAACACGAAAAATATAAAGTCATTTTTGATCATTTTTTATATATACTTTTTCATTCAGTTTTAAGTGAAAATATCACAGGCGACAGCATTTTCCGGAATGTTGCTAAAAGACGAGAAAATTACGAAAAAATAGTATTTTCACATGAATTCCCAATTCACCATTTTCGGAAATTAAAAAAATAAGTGATGACATTTTTTTTTTCAAAATAATGAAAAACTACGAGAACGAAGAATGCATAAAATCTTGTTTCTCTAACGAAATTTCTAAAATACAGAAATTTCGTTCTGAAGTGAAATGATCTGATCTTGGGGATGCAAAGAGTTAAAACTATGTAAGGAAATTAGTGAACAAAGCTAGAAGTCGAAGGGGCATAAAAAAAGAGCAAACTCTTGCATGAATAATTTTTTAATCATTTGATCATTTTTGTCGCACCACGGTCATATTCTTCACACTAGGGCTAATTAGAGCAGGACCTACAATTTATTGCTGATTCCGAATGGCAGTCTTTTATTTTACTCACCGAAAGGGTGATGCGCTAACCCCTCGATGTGAAACTCCCTGCGGTAGAAATCTTTTTTTGCGGTCATGTCATGTCACCTGTTGCATTGTACCCCTGTGTCAGGGAAGTTTGTTTCTGACAAAGACAAACCGGGTATCGAACTCGTGACACATCTAAACAACCTTTAGGCAAGTATCTTATCGATCTGGGCTAACGCATCCAATCATTTTTCAATTTTTAGATATTAAATCATGTATTGAAAAATACACGATTTATCATGTGTCCACACAGCAGATGGAAAAAAGATATGTGGGAACATGAAAGCAATAACTAATAAAAAAAAATCCTGTTAACAATTGAAAAGGTTGACAAAATACATGTAAAGGAAATCATGAACTACTAAAAAATATGGTACAACATGCAAAAGTGACTAGCTGTACAATCTCGTGATCCGACTGAAGTGTCTCCGTTAATTTAACCATTCCTTAAAATCAGATTATTTGTATTGCGTACATTTCTTTAAAAGGACGACTTGTCTATTCCGACCATTGCAGGAAAAGTATGGTTTTAAAGAGCCAATTTAGTCAGGCTTTATTGCATATTTGAGAATTAAGTTAGTTTCAATATTCAATAATAAGGAAATCAAATGTGAAATTTTGTTAAAATATTTGATGAAATAATAGTATAGAGCCACGTGATAAAATGAAAATGTTGTCCGTTTCTCTTATACTTAGTGATTTAACATAACAGCTAGTTTAAGGATTTTTTCACTGATAGTTACGAACCATGAAAGTGGTCGATCCTCGACAAAATCGCGTTTAATAAATTTGAAGTTAACCTCAAGCCCTCGCACAAGCACACACGATGTGGTAACAACTTGCTTTTCAAATTGCATATTTTTACTCAATGTTCGAAAATGAGATTTACGTAAGAGCCAGGAAAATAGTGAATGACCATAGACATAAAATTATCTCGAATTTGTTCGATCTGAATATGTTGGGAAGTTATCACTATATGTGCTCGGCAGTAACGGAACATATCCAATGACTGATATCTCTACAGATGCCATCAAATTAGTTATAATCCAAGTACAATGGAAGAATTCCAAACGTGTCTGGGAAGTTATGTTTTCTTGTTGAAACTAAAGTGGTTTTTTTTTCAAAGGTGTCTCAAAGGAAAACGTCTGTAAAGGATTTAAACTTCAAGTTTCGAAACTTGATCGAAAAGAAGACTTACGCTGCGTACTTATTTTCAAGTTTTAAGGGAATAAAAACAATTTACTACGGCAGTATTTTTCCTCTCTGTACATTTCTATGGTTTTCTATTTTTCCACTATTTCGTCTAATCATTTTATTTAGAGTTCTCGATCCAGCCTGACATAAATGTGTCTATAATTCGAATAGAAGCTTCTGGGATGTGTTGCTTATGCTTATGGATATGCTATACAAAATGATTCAGAACTCATTCGCAAAACATTGATAGAATACATCTGGACAAGCAGTTTTTGCCACACAATGTATATTCGAAATACATGCGGTGCAATGCTAGACGGTGTCCTAACACTTAATACCCCTTAAGTTTTTGCCCATGAGTTCCGGATTACCCTGTTTACTGCACCTATTTTATTAGATTAATGCGAATACTTATTTCATTTTCAAAATAATTAACATATTTTACATTGTTCTCTTATACATCGAAATGCGTACACCCAAATCACACAATCTGGCATGTACCATTTCCTAAGAAATCATTACGAAGTGCATGTGCAGTTTAGTGTTGCGGTTATATGTAGTAATAATAGTAGTAGTATGCATAAAAATATGTATAATTTACCCCTTTTAAATGCTCAATTTATGTTGGATATCTCTTGTCAATTACAGTATGATTATACGATGGACAACAACAAATTTTGTTAAAAGTTAGATACGAAAATACTTTCTTGGAATTTGAACCTAAGACGTTCTGAACGAATTTGCATGTTTATGCTTGCTCTTTGAAAAGACATGCGTTATGGAAGAGATGGGTTAGCTATACATCATAAAAACAATGTATTTTTAGCGTGTATACGTAGAATAAAATGTATCTCCCCCACTTTCATGTTAAAAAATAAATGCACTTATACCAAAAAATCGAGAGATTTTTTAAAAATTTCCTTCACATTTTAGATAGGATTATGTTCAGGTATATATATAGAGGTAGATTATAAATTCAAGTAAGTGCGTTAGAGAAAGTTTGATCCATTTTCTGAGAATGAAAGATGAAAGTCTCACTCTTTTGCGAGTTTTCCTGGAAATTATTTTCGTCGGTAACTCAAGTTTCACGTTTTATTAAGAAGTTCTAAAGTGTGTTAAGTTGTTTTGAATCTATTTTAACAGCTGAGAGCTCTTCCATGCATACTTTTCTTTTTTACTCGAAGTAGGCTAAGATATTCGACTATGTAAATCTAGGAAATGCACAGGGCTAGTGGGAAAGGAAAATCCATTTCCCAAGTTTCAATTTACAAGGATAAAAAAAAGTAGCGAAATATCCTAAGAATTTCCATTTGCGAAGGTCAACGACACATTCTCAGAAAGCTCGGTTCTATAACGACAAGACAAGACACGTCCTCTATCTCGTTCGTCCCAATTTCTTTTGGACTATGCGTGAAGAAAATCCCCACTATTTCAGGAGTGGTATTGGATTTAAGATCTGTTCTTGATCATATATATACTCTGGGACATTTTTTATTTATTTTATTATCAAAATCTCAATTTCAACTTGGTTCGGTTCCTTCGGGTGCCATAAAGCGAATATTATTTTTTTACGCAATTTCTTTCTTTTCAGATCAGACGACGCATGGTGATTGCGTCTCAGCAATGTGAAACGAAAAAGGCAAAAACTATTTTGCTTGTGAGAAGATCGAAATTTACGCTATTTTTAGTTAAATATTGGTATTCTTTATCATCGTATACGGTTATAGAAAAAAAGTGTACTGATAGTTGTACTTTCTCGGTAACATTTTTAAGGATTAGGAATTCATATAAATAAACTATTGGCAAAAAAAGAAAATGTTTAAGATAATAGAAATATGTGCAAGCTCATTATTAAAATTGATTGTATCAACAATTAACTCTTCAAAAGTTGTTTTTTTAATAATATAATTGATGTTCGTTATAGCCACCTCCTCGTTTCAAGGGAAACGGTCGTTTCTTGGCGGGTCGTTATATTGAAAGTTTGAAAAACTATGATGTGATCAGTTGAAGTGAAAATGCATCAGGTTAGAAAACAGTAATAAAATTGTAACAATTATTTCGTGCACGTTCCGTGTACTCGAAATTCAAGGTGAAACAATTTCAGAAATACAGATTTTGTATTTGCCTGAACGAACTCCAGAACTTTGCTACTGGAGTTATCCCGTTGCCGAGATGTCTTCCATTTACTAGCTTCATGGCAGAGTCTGGAATACTTTATTTTGAGTCAAAAAATAAAAAAATAATAAATAACACAAAATTTGTACAACATATTTTCCCTCAGCAATTGGGTACTGTCGCGATTAACACATTTTCTAGTGATTACAGACGAGATGGGGTTGGGAGTTGGAGAAAAGTTCCGAAATTTCATGCAGAAGGATGAAGGTAAAGAAAGCGCAGACCTGTGTTTAGACCTTGTATTGGAATGAATGGTCTCTGTGGTTGGCTACATTGGATAAAAATAGCATGGGATGAACAGGAAAGAAAATTGGAACTATCGTACCAGTCGTTATAATGGAACAGTCACTGGCTGTACTTTATTGGGCATTTTCTTGAATTATGAAACATCATTTGTGACTCGGACGGTGTATATTGATGAGTTAAAACTAATCATAAATTATTTTCTTTTCTTTATCATCACATTATGACATTCATGCTTGTTGGATGAGAGGGACCTACTAAGAAACATTCATAAATATAAGAGTGAATGTTATGCTGTCATGTGAGCATCGTGTTGGACTCTCATCGTGAGAGTCCAGTTTCGAACCCCGTCGGCAGCTTAGTGGTGTTCGGGTGAAGTTGGGTTGCAACTTCGAGGCGTGAATGCAAGCATGTGTCCAATGTAAAAAAAAAGTCTTCCCACAGAGAGTAGGTACACCTTCAGCATGATGTTTACATAAAATGAAAATTCACACATTTGTAATTTTCACTTCAAAATATGGAAGAGACATGACGACACTACTACAACTCGGGAAATCATACAATACAAATAAGTTGGGGCCACATACACACACCCAGAACAAGTGCTCCACCATGCACCAACTCGTTAGAAATTCCGCAAAGGAATGTTTACGAGCTGAATGTGTAGTCGAGCAATATAAGATGCGTTTTTTAAAACGTAATTTTTAACTATTTAAAGAATAATTTTTTCAAGTGTATAATGCCATGTGAAATAAATATTAACCAAATTAAGGTATCCGACTACGTTGAAAACGTCATTTTGGAAGAAACTCTCGATTTTTATGAAATCCCTATTCTTTGCGATTCCAAAATTCCAGAACCGAAGTTGCGTCGTCTTTAGTGTTTATGCGTTTGTACATACAAGTATTCCGTGAATAAAAACGTTAAACGTGTCTTACGAAGAATGCTATTTTTAACATTTTACTTGCGTTTGGGACATGGTTTCCAAAAATCAGTTCATTATATCATTACGAAATTTTAATATGATATTTTACTATACATTGTTGAAGTTGTGAAGCGAACAAAAATATAAATTCTATCACATGTATTTTTGGAATTGCAGTGTTTTTATACACGAAATGTAGGATAAAATTTCAAAAACTTCAACGTATTTGGGTGTAACTTATGAGCATATCATAAAAATCCTTTAAATTTTGATTCGTAACCTGCACCCTCATGTAACCAGCTAAATGTACTCTGAAAATCACAATACATTTCAATAACAAAATTGTTCGCAACCACGTTTCGAATATCACGTGAAGTTTGCCTAAACTTTGACATAAAAATGAATTTTTCACAGAAAATTACATAGGTAGACAAAACTTTGCTACTGTTTTCACCATACCAAGATACTTTCTATCAAGAAAAATTTTAATAAAGTTATCTCCAGTACCATATTATAGAAAAAGTTCTTTCGAACGTAAAGTCGGATACCTTGAAGATTTCATAAATTATGTTTTATCTGATTTATATATATATTGTCACATTATGTCATTCCTCTCCTTGCTGGATAAGAGGGACCAACAATGAAACGTTCACAAATATAACCGGCAACACCCGTTATGCTCTATTCCAAAGAAAATAAATTGGTGTGAGCTATTTTTATCTGTATTGCCTGGGAATTTTCTACGGATTTGGTATACATTCTGCCTTAATCCGGAAACTCAGTCATTGCATGGATGACGTCGAGCTTAAGACTAGTTCAAGAAAAGGGATAAGATCTCTCGTTACGGGTATATATTGTGGAAATGAAATACATTATCTGTCTATCTAATCTATTAACTCATATAGGAGAAGGTGTGAAAATTTACCAGCATTACAATGTTTTTTTTTTGGAAAATGTAATGCAGGTGTATGGTTTGAGAATTAATGAATTTGGTTGATTTTCAACTTAAATGAGAATATTTTTTTCGCATTTCGATTTGATAACAATGTCTATATATTTAACATTTATAAATTATACTTAAAATATCTTTATCCAGAGAAATCTCATCTGGTTTGAAATTAAACGCCAACAGCGACAATCAAGACACACGATATGGAATTCAATATGACAACTCAAACCAAACAAAACCAAAATGCAAAACAGTTCATATACATAACACCTAAGGAATATAATTAAACTGAATGACGAAATACAACCGGGAATCCCTACACAGATTTAATGAACGACTAATGAACGAAATCAACGCAATTCAATAAGATTTATATGTATTAATTTTTTATTACATTTTTACCCCCTTTACAAATGTAATGAGGACCGAATATTAATGTAATGATTGGTCTATTGTCAACCCCAATATATACAGGGTGTTCTGTTAGTGGACCGTTAGTCTCAGAGGGTTGTTAGTGAGCATCAAGAGGAACAAAAATTACAATGGAACAGGTTGTCGCAAACCACATTGAGAGGGTGAAAATCGCGAAAAACGCACGCAGGTTTCACGCTGGAACGACACAAATTTTTATTTGATTAATTATTACAAGAGTTGTTGGAAGTGGCAGTCCCTGACGTCATTGCACAGTCTACAACGAAGTAACAACGATTCCCGGACGCGCTCGAAGATACCAGGTATGCTTTTGATGCCTGCCACAGCGACGAAAATTCGCGCTATGAGATCCTCCGATGACGTAAGCGACGCTACTTACGTCAGATATGGTGAGCGAACCCACGAACGCATTCAGCGATCACCTGACATCCATATTTCGTCTCGTCTTTCCTCAGAGCCTGCATGCGTTTTCGCAATTTTCAGCCTCTCTACGTGGTTTGCGACACCCTGTTCCACTGCAGCTTTTGTTCCTCTTGATGCTTACCAACAACCCTCTGAGTTTGTAGGTCCATTAACAGAACGCTCTGTATAATATCAATATGCCCTGGTCGGATATATATTCCTTTGAACTACTACGTAATTGGTAATATGTACTTGTGGGCATTTTGTGTTTGCATTTTATGTGCACTTTGTGTTTGTTCTTTTGTATATATTATGTTGTATGTGTGTAATATATGTAAATTTGTAATATGCATAATTGTAATATAAATTTCAATTTTAATATTTATCAGATTTGCTTGATACAAATAGTGAATGCAACTCATCAAGTTATGTTTTTATTTTCGTAAAAGGAAAATTTAATTTCAAATATTTTTGTTATAAGAAAAGTATTAATTCTTACGAATGCAATATATATATATTGCTATTTAATTTCCAAATTGCATGTGATTTTCGAATGGATGCAAATAAAAATTGCATTCTGTACTGTACACTGTTCTTCATTTGAATGAACATTCTCTTTTCTTATAAGCTCGGTATCTATTAGAACGCATACAAAGTCTTCGCAAATCCTGAATTTTCGTAGAGAAAAGAAAAACATGAATTTTTAGAAAACCCCACAAATATTGAGTTGTATTTGGATGGATGAATATAAACGTTACGGAAGACAAATATTGACATTATGAGGTATTTGGACCAGATATTTCTTTCGTGTACGTCAACTGGATACACAATGTTTGTATTTATTTTTCTACCTAAAAAAATACGTCGAAAGCTTATTTCACGATGCCGCTTTTGTCTAAGCGGTTGAATCTTCCATCCCATTTTCTCTTCTATACCCACAGAAAAATACAAAAGCTTTGCAAAACGTCTTCATTTGAAATATTTCTTGAGAAAAACGAAGTTTTTTTATTATTATTATTTTGATCAGATAAATACCGAGAACACTGTACGATACGGTTTGGAGAATTCTTTCATAAAATATTGCAAATAACCCCCCCCCCCCCCCGTCTCTTACCGGTGAATTTACAAAACCCATTCTGAAGTCCATTCAATAACGAAGTGTACATTTTATTGTTTTTATCAATTTCTTTTACAAATCACATGATTTCAATTAGTTTCAACCAGGTTTATAAAAAGCAAAAGAAAGCTAAAGCAAATTGGATTGGCCAATAAAAAGCAAACTCTTGTTTTTTTTTCTCTTATTTGTTTATTAAGTGAACATAATAAATAAATAAACTAAATCATATTTCTGAATATAAAATGCATCTATGTATATCAGACATGGACATACTAAACATAAAGATTTAGATTCAATCAAATAAAACTAATAAATAAACTATATCATGTGAATTATTTGAATTTTTGCCAACTAATTAATCTTACTTACTTTTGTGTAAGGATATATATTCATATAGAAATATAGATATACATAAACTCGAGATTATGCATCACGTACTAAAGACGCAAGTATTTGTAAACGTATTTTTGAATCTTTAATATTTTTTTCTTCTAAAAGTTGACATTTATACGTTATCATTCCTATACTCAAACTGATAGTTTGATTTGAATATGAATATATACATGTATTATAGTATACCTTGGTGTGTAATTTTCACAAACACATGCTTAAGAGTACTAAATATATTTTTCTTTAATTAAAGATTTGTGATGGAAAACAAAATTGACGAATTTGGTAGGAAAGTAACGGATTTATATTTATAGAAAAATAAAAAGAGTTGAATTGACAAGTAAAACAAGGCAATCGTAGTTAAAAATTTATTTCATATAGAAAGTAAAAAGATCTGAATTAAATTTAAAATAATTATAAAATTGTAAAAAAATTTTCTGGGATGGAATCTAATCACGGTAAATTTCGCAATATCATGAATCATGGTTATCAGTTGCACAAGTATTCAGTTACTGTTCCTCAAACTGTGTTCCACTCGTTGATTTTCTTCTCTGATTAATCGATAAATCAACATGTTATAATATCTGATATTAAATATTAATAAATAATATTATTTATTCTACGGTTTCACTAAAAAGTTTAAATTAAGCTTTTCCTAAAGAAAACTCTTCCGTCACCAAAAAACGTGTGAGAAACAGAAGTTAATACTCTTAAATGTTTCAAAATAAAAATGAGATGAATAAAGTTTGATAAGATTCCGAAGTACTTACGTTTTTCCTATGTAGCTTCTGAGAACTTTATGGACACAGAAGCAAGATAAAAAGCCAATTACCGTCATTCATATTGGAGAAAAAAGTTCACTGTGGTGAATTGATTTGCCACTTTGAGAAATGATGCATTTGGTCCGGAAAACTAAACCATAATAAAATATGTTGTGGTGACTATCTCACTAGGTAGCGCTGACAAAACAGCATAAGCGGGATAAGGAAACTTTCCCGTTTCTATGACAACAGGATGTTTCTGGATAAGGCAGTGCCGTTTCCTCTTAATGACAATGGATACAGAGATTTATTAGAGTTTTAATCATCCCGTCCGTATCTATGAATGACCATAAATGGTTTCTTGTATCAAGGATGTTAGGACAATTTCCAACATGCAATTTTTTTGTATGCGAAAGAGAACATTTTACTATCAAGTTGCGTCTTCAATCTAATTAGATTGTTTTGCTAGATCTTTCATTTGACGACAACACCATTCGGCTCTTCGCGGCTATGCTAATCTAACCCAATTGGAAATGGACTGCTGCAATTCTTGTAGAAATTATTTAGATCACTGCTGAGAAATATATTGCGGACGGGAAGTCTCGGACACATTTGAAAAATTAATTGCTTTGCTCAATAAATTCACATGAAATGTGTAAGTTGCACTAAAACACTTATAATGGCCTAGATGTGCAAATGTATATGCTATTTTTGGTGTTCACGTTTTATTTAGAAGAAAAATACCTTTATGTTTATGTTGAATGGAAGGCCATTTTTCAATTTATCAAAACTTTTATCGAGGAACAAAACAATACAGTATTGACATTATTAACAAAAATAACAAATAAATTCACAA
Organism: Pholcus phalangioides; assembly: GCF_987345545.1. NCBI lineage: Eukaryota > Metazoa > Arthropoda > Arachnida > Araneae > Pholcidae > Pholcus > Pholcus phalangioides. The sequence goes on along the minus strand of NW_028301608.1, from coordinate 57,216,552 downwards.
AACCTATTAAAAGTGCAGTGTGCAATTATAACTGCTTCAGTAAAAATCTCAATGAGATGGAAAAAGAACATCGTTTTTTGTAAGGAACAAATTTATGGACCATTCGTTCACAAAAAATACATAAACATATTATTACAGGAGATTTAGCTATTATTGAATCTTAATATCTACGTAACGTCATGAGCGTCGTAGTACAAAATTCAGATTGAGTAGGAAAATTCCGAAAATTCGAATTTACAATACCGTCTCTAATAAAATTAATCAGTTTATCTCAAAAATATCTCGAAAATATGTATGGAATATGGAAGCCTTCATGGAATGTAAATTTTACATAATCAGAGATATAAAAAAATTGTAATTACTCACAAAATTTCATATAATAATTTCATCGAGGATAAAAAACTTCTACAAGAAATCAAGAAACTCAAAGGAAAGTTTTTAATTTCGGTTGTGGATAAAGCTGCGAATAATTTTTGTGTTATTTGCAAAGTGTTTTATAAAGAGTTACTTCATCAAAGTAAATCACTCTTAACAGCACATATATTAAAACTGACAGGCCGTGATGCAAAAAAAGTGTTTAGTTAGCGCAATAATTGAGTGACATAATGTGACCTGGATGACCGTGAACCTGGAAATAGGGGAAGGAATGACGATGAAGGAAGGTGGCCAAAGATCATTAGGGTTAAACAAATAATAAAAAAAACCAATATTCATTACGACTTTGGTCATAAAACAAATTCTTGCATTTCGATTAAATGTCGGTTCTTCGCCACTGCGTGCATGTTCGACGATCGCCGTCACCAAGTCGCATTTGGTATTCTTTTCGAAAGGTGTTGGATTTTTTGGAGGAATAGGCGCATGCTAAAAATAGCTTCGCTTTTTGTAGGCAAAAACCGACAAACACTTTAGGGGGAGATATTTTTGTTCTTGCAGGAAAGATCCATCCCACTTTGAAAGGGGAAAACAAAAATTTAAAAACAGCATTCATGCCATATGGCATGATACAGATCTATTAAAGAAATCCATAAAAGAAACATGGTAAATGTAAAAAACATAAAAATAGTAAATTCTAATCTTAAGTTTCCATATCTATTTGCTATTGTCAAATTTCACAAAAATCTGATTAAATTCAGATTTGTGACATGCAATATAAATAGCTACAATCATAAAGTTAGTTTAAAATTCTTAAATTTGCTTCGTAATATTCCCGAAGAAAAATTGATAACAGCAAATCTTGCTTCATCATTAATAATAATGTCATAGTTTTGGAAATTCTCAAAACAGATAGTATAAGCGGAATTACCGCATCGTGACTGCGGCTGCCATAACTAACGTTGACATAATCCACGAAAAAAATATGGTTTGACGATGGTCCCGAATCATGTCTTTCGTTATTGGACTTTAGCTCGAGATCACCGGCCACTTCGCGAACTGGCTGGCCAATGTCCGAATTTCATAATTTGGCTGGGTAAATATTTAAAGAAACCGGCCGATTCACAAAGTGGCCAGCTCCGTCGAAAATTGGCCAATTTCAGGCTTTGGCAGTACATATATACATATATATATATATATATATATATACACACACGGAATATCGTGCAGGATGCATTATAAATAAAAGACTATTGGATTACGTGGGTTTTGTTGATGTTAAGTATTGACAATGTTCAATAGGGACTATAGAGAATGACAATGGGGTACCTTCGAACTTGTTTTTGAGCACGTGTGTAGAAATTGTACATAATTGAGGTTTCCCGGTTCTGTCCACTTTTTCTACGTGTAACTATTCTTCATAAAATTATGAAACTTCGGGAATCCCTTAATAAAGGAATGAAAAATATAAATTTGATTCATAAAGTTACCGATACAAATATAGTCACCAGATTATCTGAGCTGTGAAAATGAAAATATCTCTTCATGTGACTTCAAAATGGACAGGTATTTATGTATACGGTTCCGGGTTATACGAAGATGAAATTTAGGAAATCACAAATTTATCTACACAGCCAAAAATTTTCACTTATTTAAGCAGTGATCCAAATACACAGTGATACATGCTTTCTCTGTATTAGCGTATTGTAAGTTTTGCTTCTCTGTCTGCCTCTTCTCTTCTGTCTGTTTCATATATTGAAGTTACAAATATCTATCAGAAATACCAATGCTGCCAAATTCACAAAGAAAATAATTATATAGTTGCTACTTAATTTTATTTTTGCAATTTAGTTTCACGACATATTTCAGTCATCAAAACAGGCGCTGATAACATTGGACAACAATTCTGTTCGACATGAAAATTTAAAATACCGAATATCACCATGAAAAAGTTTTGTTGGCTCTTGTTTTTCGACGAAAGTTGGGAAAGAACAACAAAAACTAACGGATACGATCCTTCCAATTCAACTTTACAATTCTGTTTTTTTTTGACACAGAGTGTCCATATAAAAAGTTCTTTTTTTCAGTTCTAATAACTATACAACTCCTTGCAACATGAATGATGTATCTGAAGTTCCTGACTTCGCACATTTATATTCCGCAAGAATGACTTTAATATCTGTCATCGTTTCCTCTCTATACCATTTTGAAAACCGTCAGTCGATTGTGGGACACTGTGTACATGATTCTGAATGTTTTTGATCTGCTGAGCAGATATTATCATGAGAAACTTCTACCGACATTTTTATCGGAAATATTATTATGTCAAGAATGAATATTTGCGTTTCTACGAATTTTTGTAGTGTTTTATGTATATTGATATTGTGTCTCTATATATTTGCGAGGTTTCTATATGCATGTATTTATGATTTTTTTTTTTTTGCGTACTCATTATTTTTTCCATTGCGTTTGAATTTACTTGTATTGTATCACTAAATATGCATGTATCTTTTTTATGGTCAGAGGCGTATTCAGCGCAACGCGCGAATTATACACTAATTCACTATTTTCATTCGGGACACATGAATGCATGAATGAATAAACGCCAGAACTTTGCCACTGAACTTATCCTGTTGCCGAGATCTCTTGAAACCCAGTTTCACGGCAGAGTCTATTCGGGATACAAAAAAATCATCAAAATTTGTTGTTTAGAGTAATTAAATATTTAAAAATGAAACCATACATTGCGGTTTTTAAAACGTTAAAATCAAAAGAAAAGCATTATCATTATTCGCTCTTTATTTGTGATTCAATTTATATCTCTTCTTAATAGTTGAATGAATTTCAATCTATCGCATTAAACGAACGTTGTGGGATGATAAAAACGTTTATGTAAAACTTAATATGAAAACTCCAAGCTAGGAATAAAAACAAAAACAAAATGCGTTTGGAAACATCAGATGTTATGATGATAGTAAGAGCAGATGCCCGTTATTACGATTTGGAAATTAAATTGTGTCGAACAATATATAGGAAATACTGCATAGAATAATTCAAGTGTGACACGAACCGATAGTACTGATTCAGAAGAGAAATTCTTGGAAATCCTTGGAATGAAATATACACGATCCAAGGAAAACGAATGTATAAATACATCGCTATATCCTGTAATACAATCAAATAATGAATTTCGTAAGTATGACTGAGCAGGAGGATTTCCGAGCAAAACGATATTGAGACAGATTGTTTTATGAGAAATACGAAGTATAACATTTCCATTGATAATAACACACACACACACACACAAACTACAGCACATATTTATTTTTTTCTTTTGTTTTCTTTCACGAAACTTTATATATATTATTTTTTCCCTTGGTATTGTTGTAAAAAAACTCAAAGCTCGGTACATTTATTTATTTTTTCTTTTACTGAGTAAGGATAATAATAGAAAATTATAATCGGAATATTTATTAAAACACAGCTCACTGTGGTCACTAAGGTCACTGTGCAAAAATTGAAATGCTGCATCGTATAATTTAAAAAAGAGACAGTTATGAATATGAATTTGGATATTCAGTTACATAAAGTTGAACTTATTAGTTAACAAAACAAACTAAATCTGTACTCAGTATCGCATTGCGTAGTATTTATGGAACTATCAAGCTGATGAGAATAGGATAAATAATTCTAGATGTTGGATGTAAATGGCACTATTTACATTTTCGTAAATATTGGAATAACGTTATTAATTTTCAGTATTTTTGTTACCCACAGGTATAGGACACAAAGTACTATGCCAATAAATAACAGAAATAATATAAAACAAGCGAGCTCCATAGAAAGACATGCTAAAACATTTTTTGTCATGGTGCCCATTACATCCGGCAGCAGAACTACATTATTGAAAACCTTAATATACCTGTTATGAAATTATTTAGCGAAATTAGAAACTAATTTGCCATAAAACGGAAGTGCAAGTATATCACTTATTGATGGTGTCAATCAAGCATTTTTTCTCTGTCATCCACGACAGCGTTTCTGAATTGGCATATTTACCCATGGATCGAAATATTAATTAATATTTACTTCCCTTCCGTGTATTTGTTTAATCTTTGTTTTCCATTGATTTCATTTCGGCACATTGTATTCAGTATATTGAGCAATGAACGGAAAATACAACTGAATTAGCATTTACCTACACCTGCTGACTATACCATAGTCACTCACATTACGTCCATCATAATCTCTAATATGCTTCGAACGATATTCCACAAACCCTTTGGTAACACCTTCTTATAAATCATTAATCTAAAAAAAAAACTAATCTATTCTAAGGATATACATGAACATGTTGATCCTGTGGGGCTATTAGTATTTTGGAATTATCGGAGTTCCATATTTATAATTTACAATAAAATAACGAAAAAAATCATTTTTTTCGAGAATATCTGAATATTATTAGTATACAGTACGTAGAACAAAGATATACATAAATGAGATTATTCAAACATTAAACAAAAAGATAATCAGGTTGTACCGAACTTTCTCTAGTAAATGTAATCAACTAGAAATCATTAAATCGACTAGTAATCACTAACTAATCATTATGAAAAAACAAACTATTCGCTCAAAGTATGGTAAGTTTTCAACCCTTTTTAAAATATATATCAATCGATTTTGAAAAACCACGTACAATTTTCTTTTTACTCTAAAATGATAATTCCATTGTATGTAGTGTGGTGACATAAAATAACTATCTCCCACATTTTTGATTAATGTTGCCTTCTCGTTAGGTCGGGGTGTATGTTATTCATGAAACAATTGAATGCTATTTTAGGCAATATATTCGGAAGCTCTACCATGCATAAGTAAATTCTTACATAAAAAAAAGTTTAGGATCCAAATTTGTACTCACTATTGTTTAAAAAATTGGGGCTCTAATGGGTGTAATGACAACCAATAGAATCAAGTGAACAAACAAAATCAGAATAAAAGTATAAAAAAATATGAAGCTCCAATTAAAATAAGAACCACATCCCAACGCAAAAAATCATTTCTAGCAGGAGGAACGGTATTAATTTTTTTTTCAAAAATTGAGCAGAAATATGGGAAGAAAACGATAGAAATAGAATATTTTATCCTATAACGTGCACGTAATAATAACGACGGATTCAATGTGTGTATTGCTATGAAACATAATAATGTTCCGATGTATGCGGAAAACCAGCTCTCTGTGAAGAGATATTGATGTTTAGGAAAGGAAAATTTTTATGTCTGCTCTCAAGGGGCCCTTTCATATGCGAGACGAGTGAACTACATCTGAGCTATATATAGAAGCAAATAAAATATACCCTTCTTTAGGCTGGAAACACACTACGCGCTGACGTGACGTGGTACACACGTTAATGATATAAGTTTCCACTAATGAGTATTCTGCAGGTATGTTCACTCTGTGCTGACGCGACGTGGTAAAGTCTGTGATGATGTAATCTGACGTAAAACGCAAAAATTCATGCGCACTACTCTGACGTGATGGGGGGGGGGGGGGCACGTATAAGTGCGTGATATATAAATTCCACGTATAAGTCTTATGTAGTTACGTTCACACTGTGCTGACGTTACGTGGGAATGTGTCGGATTATGAAATCTGACGTAACACGCCATTTTACGTGTAAAAAAAAATCAAAACTTTCAGATTTTCGTCAGTCGTGTGATGGCATGAGTAGACGCCATATTTGGTTTACTCGTTCTTTTTGCTTCATTCGTGTTTTGATCAATTTGTTTTTTTTGTTCGTGTTTTGATCAATTTGTTTTTTTTGTTCGTGTTTTGATTCGTTTGAGTTTTTCCCGCGTTTTCATTTATTTTGTTTTTGTTTGCGTTTCCACGATGAAAGAGGAACTAATCGAACACGTTCGGTCAAACTCTCTGCTGCATGACCCTACCAACACTGTCTATAGCAGAAAGCTTCCGCGCGAAGCTCGTGAAATCACTTGAAGTCGTCACCTACGACTATTTCACCTACAGTCATTGGGTATACTGCAAAAAAAGGTAGAGTTAGCATACGTCGGACTGCTATATTCAATGGCTACAGATAAAATGGACGGCTTCAGTGACGTCAAAGCTTCGCGCGGAGGCCTTCTGCTATAGAAGGTGGGTGCTCACCAGACAGTTGTTGATCTACATTTATGGGAATCAAAGCTGCCCTTAAGGGTGTGGGCAGGGGCGGTCGCACGGGGTTCTGTGTTTTGGGGCCTCGGGTTTATACTAGCAATAATTTCTTTCATAAATTCTGGAAATCTGCATTTTCATTTAGAAAGAAATAATTCTGATTTTCCACCGTATCTAGAACTGTTTTAATAACTTCTGAATTTTCCATCAATTCAGAAATTACAGTGAAACCTTGATATAACGATATTCTTCGGACCTAGGAAAAGTATCGCCGTAGAGAGATTATCGTTATATCGAGAGGCAGCAGTTTAACATTCGAGTGTAGAAATTTCTGAGCACGACTTGAAAAATATCGTTGTAGAGGGATTTATATCGTTCTATCGAGTAACGTTGTAGCGAGGTTTCACTACATTTCTATTATTCTATATTTTCACCAAGTTTAAATTTTTTTCTCCTTGCATTTATTTAGAATTTTCATGATTTTTATTTTCTGAATTTTCGATTCCTCTTTCTCACAGAAGAAAAAAAATGGGGCTAAGGGACCAGCTATTATTTTCGCGACGGGCCCCATGTATGGCGAAGGCGGCCCTATAGAAGGAGAAGAATGGGATGCATCCACATTCTTCTCGAACTACTGCAACGATTAATGCAGTCACTTCTTCCTGTTCCTCATCAAAGCCATTCAAAGCACGTCTCACATCCATGGGTGTTAAAGGTAAAAAAAAACAGTGTTACAAGTTTTGAAAACGGTAGTATAGAGTACTAAGATAGTATCACGACTAACTCACACAATGACTTCACTTCGACTGACGGCGTGAAGGCTGAGACACATTACACCGACGTGACGTGATTTCACATGATCTCAAAGACGTGGTAAATTCTGATTCGTGGAAATTCCACGTGCATAATTTGTACGTTACCGAATTTCCACGAATAAGATTTCACAAATTCGTCATCGTAGAGTGTTTCGACCTGAATGCATCTCTCAAAACATCAGAATGAAAATAGTTGTGTAAATAATCTCCAGGGTATAGATTATTTTATTGGGGAAATTATACGATAACGGCTTAAAGCAGAATTTATTCCACGTAATACTATAAATTTCTCAGTCGTTATTATTATCACTTTTATGAATATATATTTTATATATATAATACGTGAGTATTGCTAGCACACATACAGAGAAAATGAAGTAGATAGACGTAGACTAAATAAATAAATATATATATATATTCAAAACAGAGCGTAACGGATAATAATAGCGAGTAATTTTCATTGAAATTCCTAGGAGAATAGCATGAGCGAAAGCGGAATGTGCTCGAGCTCGGTATTTGTTTTCGGCGACGAGGAAAAATAGCATTGGGAGATCTCGGAAAGGTTAGCAACGGGAGCGAAATATGTAAATACTGATGGTGTATAGATATTTTTTTTTTTTTATTATTATTTCTCGGAAGAGTAGACGTACAAAATTCCTTCGAGTAAAAAAAATAGTGACGGAACATTCGCTTTATGGTCCATTTTTTTTTCACCAGTAATAAAATCGATTCGGCTTTCGCATCGAGAATTTTTTTCCCAAATACTTCCATTAAATTTTTCTTGCCCGCAAATGACGTGATAAATACATCCTTTTGATAGTATACACTTCAAATACCATCTTTGTGATATAACGTGAACAATTTATGTGATTTTCATTTTTGCTTGAATGTTCTATATATATAGGCTATATGGGGTTCATAGTTACCAGCACACACCGCATTTTACTGGTAAGCCGACGATCCCAGAGGTCTAGTTTCAGTTAGAAAACGTATGCAAATAATGTGTTATACTCAGATGCATCACTCATGTTTGCAACGGGTTGTATAGTTATTAAATTTAAAAAATAACTTTTTATACTCTCACGCTGTGCCCAAAAGCCCAATTAGAAAGATATTGACCTATCTTTTCTGAAGCCAACGAAAACCGTTCTACATTTCTAAGTGCAATATCCACCGAGATATTCAAAAAATGGAGAAATGTTGGAAAAAATGAGCAAAAACGAACGGAAAACGTGTTGCATGCTTTGTAATACGTTTTAGAAACGATTAAAGGCATTTTAAACCGATGTCTTCATGTCTTAACAATACTTTATACAACACCATCCCCCGCTGGGGTGTTTTATTTTTGCTTGCGGTTAATTGAAGTTCATGACCCAGGCCCGTAACCAGAAATTTTGTTCTGGGGGCAAAGAGATAGAACAATAGATTTGGCCATCTTTTTCCGATCATTTTCCCACATTTCGGAAGGGGCACCAGACCCCCATGACCAGCCTTAGCATGACCTCCTGCAAACTATTACCAATCTTGATAACATTTTGTCCAGTAGCTTTTCTTTTATGGTTATTTCAAAGTGGAACTTCACTTATACCGACCCTATGTATATATATGATGTCAATTTTTAAGAGAAGGAAAAATTCAAAAGAAAAACTCTTCCTCCTTGGAGCGTGTGAACGGCACCGTGCGATAGACAGTGGCAGCAATGAGGCATTACTCGTAAATGACATCAATGACATCAGAGTCATGCCCGCTCGACTTCGTAATACGCATTTAATTATGTACACTCCATATTTTCAATTTTAAAGTACATTTATGAGATATCTCGCCTCCTTAAAAGCCTCTTTTTTAAAAAATTGACGCTCCCGAATATTTTGAAAAGTTGATTTGTCAATGGAAAATTTTTCCTTTAACCCCCCCCCCCCCTTCTCAGTTTATTATTATTTTTTAATAAAGACTACTTCATTAAAAAAAATATATGGCACTTTGAAGAATGTTTAGAGAAAACATTCTTTACCAATAATATACTTTAAAGAATGTTTTTTTAATTCCTGCTGTGCAGCTTGAAGGGTTAAACGAGTTAAATATCATTCATTTTGAATGTTCACATATTCTATAAATACTAATTTTTTGGTGCAATTTATTTTCAGAAACATACAATGCAGACAAGACAGAAAAATCAGAAAGTGAGACAAGATAAATAACACAATTTAGATAATGCAGAATAAAGTAAAACATACACAGAGTCAAAGATTTGTTGAGATTGTATCGAATCATTCTATCAGGTCCAAATGAGGTATGTCAATTCTTTTATCTTTTTTTTAGATTTTCACAACATAGAAATACGCGAGAAAAACACAGGAGAAATTCAGTTATACGTAGAATGGCAAATGGATCTTGTTATGTTGATCTTCTGTAAAAAAAAGAAAAGAAAAAAGAAAAAAAGAAACGCAGTGTTAGGAATGGAATGATATTTTAATTCCATGGCCACGCTCGAACTGATGTGGGGAGGAGGTACAAAACTTTAAAAAATAAAATTTGCTTATGCAAACAACAGTTGTTTGAGAATTTTCTAAAAAAATCAAGAAAACATGCGATCGGTTTTGTGTGAGGAATTCCACCACCCTTTAAATTTTAAGTTACGCCACATCAGCAAACAGCAAAAGAATTTTTTTCCCATTTAGTCAAGGTTTTCGATTTTTGTGAAGAAAAAAAGAGGAATTTTTGGGTTTCTTTTAGAAATAAAAATAAAACTTCATTCTAAAACAAAACCGATATTTCACAATGAACCAATAAAATAAATCATGTTTTTATTTCTTTAAGCTTTTGTTGTAAAGTGGTTCGTTATTCTTGAAGATAAATATGAAATTCAGCACTCCCATTCAGCAGTGTAATCTGTGGAATTCCGAGAAAGATAGCATCTTGAAATCCACAATGTATTTCTTCATCAACGAATAGTTTGAAAAAAGACCTTTGAGATGAAATTCATAACTTAGTTGGTATTTCAATTTCAAAAAAAAAAAATTCCGAAATGAGATAACACTTATAATTTCAATCTAAGTGGACTAGCTACAAGTTTGTATAAAATATTTAGTTCTTACTTTAAGTGTTTTCGATTTCATAAATTATGAGAAAACCATCAAAAAATGAATATTCAGCCTTTTTTAATTTCAGGGAATGGTAAAATTTTCCTCAAAATTACAAGCATGATTTTATAATACAGGTCTTCCCATAAATTATTAAAAATAATATGAATTGAATGAATCGGTATATTTGAATGTGCTTTGCAATGAACTTATTATCACGAATGGGATTTTTTTTTTCGGTACAGAAGAAATTGTTTAGTTTTTTTGTCGATAGACAGCGTTGTAAAGCAGTTTGGTAAGAATGATTGGTTATGAATCTTTCTCCAATCTCTTCAGCGCCCGAAACGTTCGTAAATCTTCAGCTGCTAGTTATGTTACATTAACCATGCTGAGATAAACATAATAATACTTCATTCACAGACGCCAACAACACAATGAAAACTTTACTTAAGTGCCAGTAACAGAAAAATGAAGAAATGAGCTGTTAATTCTATACCCTGCATTTTACAGGATTTTGACTTGCATATTTACAGTGACTTGCTTTTGTGTAGCACACTCTATCAACGAAAAATTGAACTAATTTTTTCTGTAACCAAAAAAAATCCCCTTTCAAGAGAATAGCTTCTCCTCAAACATCATACATACCCTTCACGAAGGTTTTCAACCGAACCTTCAAAAATATGCAATTTCTTCAATTTTTAAAATTTTTTAAACTATACACAAATGTATGAGACACCCGATACACCAAATACTAAAATAAATTGACACTTTTTACTCATCTAAATATTTATATCGGGTGATGTATCTGTATTATTTTTTTGCACCAAAAAATTTATAAATGTGATTTAAATATATATGCTTAAATATATAATGAAGAAATTTTTTTCCCAAATGCATTTATAAACTTGTAAGGAAACAATATTCATTCATCTGATTTTTATTGAACGTCTTTTGTTAGTCCATCCGTTCTGAAGTTATCAGAAAGCCAAACGGGGGCCCCCCTCAACAATATTTGTAATTGATAAACGGCCCTTTCTATCAACAACAAACTTATTTTTTATAAATTTATCATACGTCCTACATTACTTTACGCAGCTCCTGCCTTTATGCATGCTAGAAATCCTAATATTATCGCTCTTGAACCTTTCCAGAACGTAACACTCCGAAGTTTTACCAGGTCCCCCTGTTCATCAGAAATAAGCATATACGCAGAGATACCAAGAAGGGAACAATTATGGATTATGCCGAAAGGCTCTCCAGAAACTGCTATTATTCTCTTCTCAACTCGATGATCATCTTCGTGAACTCTCCGATTATAATAGCTGATACTTTTAGATTTAAAAAGCTAAACAAATTTTTCGAGATGCCCAGACCCAATGTTCCGGGTCCTTGACATGTATTTGTATATAACACATTTTCTTTATTCTGGTACTGCCAGAATTGGTACACTATATATGTCGTTGTAAATACTTCATGACTACATATGTTATATTCACTATTTACCTCAAGTGAAATACTATTTGTATTTATTTACATATATCTTAATTATTATATTCATAGCATTAATCGCATCACTATTTTCATGTTGCATCTTTAGCATTTTACTCATCATATGGTGATTTTATGATTTATTTCACATTGAATCACATTATCGCATATAATTAGTTAGCATCAATTATTATCGGGCGCGGTAGCCCGGTCGATAAGATACTCGCCTAAAGTACCAAAGGATGTTTAGAGATGTAGTTCGATACCCGGTTCGTCCTTGTCAGAAAACTTTCCTGACACAGGGGTACAACAAAAATACGGCGACTTGACCGCAGCAAAAAATTGCTACCGCAGGGAGTCCCCCATCGAGGGGTTAGCGCACCAACCTCTCGACGAGTATACAAAACAAGCCTGACGTTCGGAATCGGCAATAAATTGTAGGTCCCGGTCTAATTATCCCTCGTGTGCAGAAAATGACCGTGATGCGACAAAAATGATCAAATGATCAATTATTATCAAAATATATGTTATGCATTACTTCCTGTGGTGGTGGCTGGTAACTCCCAGGGTAAAGATGCACTTTCAGTCACATTTCTTATCTGAAATTTTCGCCATCTTAGAGATGGTACGAGATGACTCTCAAATTGTCGTGTCGTTTCTCTACCAACCATGGCTTTGGTGAGCTACATTTATGTGGCAGATGGAGGAGTGGATATGAACTGTTTAAGTCTCATCTACAATACTCCAATATACGAGCGAAAGGCGAGCGTTCAATGAAATTTCTTTAAATCATGAATGCAGCAGATTTAGAGCATCTAATTCAATTATAGAAGTTTTCGTTCACATGATAAAATTGCATATATATAACATCGGAATATACTGATCACAATATCTCAGATACCAAAACATTATTGAAATATCTGGAATAGTGTTTTTTTTGGCAAAAATGCCAGCTTATTATATAGTTGCAGTATATTTCTGTAAAGAAGGAAGCACATGTTTACAAAATATACATACATATTTATATTTAAATTAAAATTTACTAAGAAAATGGATTTTATATATATTTTTACAAAACATTTTCCTTTACTTCTTTCACTAACGCATCCTGAAATCTCCAATCTTTTCCATGAAAGACATTTTTTCCCCCCATATATTTGCCTGATCTGAATAAATTGCTTTCAAAAATAGATAAGCGAAAATATTCATTCTTTGAAAAGGGACTCAGATGTTCTTCGCGAAAGTATATCGTAAGAACCGAAAAGAGACTTCATTCATCGAGAAATTATGGGAATATTCTATCAACTTTCGGCTGTAGTGGCTGACACAAAAGGTACGAGGAACTTCTTTCGTACCCGGGAATCACACACCATATTTTATTTTTTGGAAACTACGCATTTTCTAAAGAACTTGATGCCATCAATTTGTAAAGAATATCGGTTGATATGAACTATAATTTTTGGCGTCACTTTTTTCCCCCGTCACACATATGTTCACCAGTTAATCTCATTTCGGGAGCTATATCATCTGCCTTTTTAGCATATTTCAATGGCATATGGTTTTCATCCAGCGATCCTCTAAAACAGAAGCATAAAAATCGCATTTACACATTAATGAACAGCAGAGAATCCAGGAAACTCGATGACGGTAATGAATGAATAAGTCATAATAAGAAACGTAATTAATTCCCGTAAACGTTGATTAATTACAAGTAAATCAAATGAGTTGAGCTCCTTTCAGAAGTTAATTAATCAATCAGTAGATCCTTCAATTATATCAATATCATCAGACTTCACTTCATTTCCTTCATTCATCTTTATGTTTTTCTTATATTGAAATATATATTGAATATGTATTGAAAAGTGCAAGAAATAAAAAGGTTCTTAATACTTCTTAGCGTTATTTTGGGGTTTATTTTTCGATTGAGATGGTAAAGAAGTTAGATTTTTCATATATTCACCGAATGGACCGTGTTCTGTGAGAAACATTACTATTTCTCTCGGCATGACTTTTTTAATTTTACCCACTTTTGGTATTACGTCGAAGGCCTTTCTTCCAGTTGTGCATATTTGCCAATGGTGTTGTCATTTCTCTGACGCATCTTGCGAGAGCAGATTTTTAATGTAGAATGCCGGTAATTTCATTAGGTGGTTTTCATGTTGATGTTTTGCAGTCTCTTTTGTGAATTACCCGCCATTTCATTCCCTTGAATGCCTACATGAGCTTTTACCCAACGTATAGTAATCTTCCTGTTGTCTAGCAGTATTTTTCTAATGTCACGTACTAGACTATGAGAGGATTCGACAGCCCGTATTGCATGTATACTAAACATGCTGTCGGTCTTTACAGTGCATTTTTCTGTAAAATTTTTTTGCATAAGTGACCGCCATCCAGATTGCGTATAACTGTTTGGAATACAGTTGGAAAGAGTAAAAAATAAATCACTGAATAAAAAAACCCAAGGGAATTTTTATAATAAAAAATTGCATTCTGATGGAAGAGGAATAAAATATTACCCTCTCTCCCAAACAGCTTTTATACAAGTTAATGCATTTAACATTTAGGTAACTCAAAATATATTTATCATGTGTTATCGAAAATTCAAGAGTAAGATTTACTGATGTATGGTGATTGGAGGAAGGGGTGAACCAAACTGTAGGTAAAGCTCGGTCTTGAGAAGTTAATGCTCGAAAATCTCACCGCTATAGTGCATTTGTTCATATGTATTTCTCGATTTATACTGAGTAATTCGTATCTATCACCTAAGCGTAGCACGAAGTTATGTTGCCCAGAGAAAATCGTATTTTCACGGTTACGAGTTATTTTAGATTCTTGATTTGCGGTCTAGTAATGCCACTAATTAGCTAGAAACGTCTGCAATGCCATTCATTTCTCAAATGTTTTCTCATGGTTTCATCCACATAATAATTTCGTTATAATACGGCTTCTATACAACACCGAAGGCATAGAATTTAAATGTAGTTATGATGCGAATAATTTCAATATAGTTTACATGCAGCCATTGGGATTCGTTGAAACCAGAATTTCTGCCTAACGAGGTTCTGAGCAATTGTTATTTTAAAATTATAAAATAATATTAATTCATAATTTATCAGAGTGAAATTCGCAGACATTTGTGAATTTATTATGTTGTGTTGATGAAGAAACGAGTAACCAAGGTTTTATCGAAGCTCGGACAAGCAAAGTATTAACCACAATAATATACTTCTCATCGGAGATATTTTATAAGTTTGGGAAATTACTGTGAAAAATTATTCCGAAAGTTTTTTCTAAACAATTTTTGACCAAGTGCAATAATCTATTTCACGAAAGTAAAGACTTAATGTGATTAGATGAACGTTTTTCGGGATACTTCGAACTATTCCATCTGAAAAAGTCATTAGAGAGAGGTTTTGGAGATTAAACTACACATAATAGAAGTGTTTTCCGTAGATGAATTTATTGTATCCTATTTTTATTGATAATCTCCATTACTATATGTTCCTCTTTAAAATATTTTCTCATCTCATTTCTATTCATCTTTCTCTCTCCAAAATTATTATATATCAGTAAAATATAAAACAAATACCGTAAATCGGAGTAACTTTAGGGAAAGAATTGCACAATTTTGAATATGCTATTTGTACTGTGATTGTTAACAACGAGCCTTCAACAACCTCCAACAACCTTCAACTTGCTTACCATGAACGATTATTTAAAATTGCTTATAAAATAAATATAGAGAAACGCAGTTCTCTCTCTGTTTCCTAAACATACCCCGAAATGCGAGGTAACTTTAGGGCGTCTTTTTATCTACTCTGAAAACAAAGTACTGTTGTCTGATTGCTACCTCCAGTACTAATCCTGTAGAAATTCTACAGGAGTTTTACAATGAAAAATTGGTCATTTTAATTTCTTTCAGAATGTTTTTTATTTTAGTTTTTCCTCATAAGTTATTTTTGTTCGAAATTTTATTTTTATACAGCTTTCAATAATTATGTAAAAAAATAAATTAAGTCAGCACGAATAAAAACATAAAAACTAATAACAAGTCAAGTTTTAAGCTACTTTTTGAAATACCGAAGATGGGAAATTGTAAAAGATTGAAAATTGTTCACCTAAATTCACAACTTTTTATTGAAACAATAAACTGTGAAATATACGTATACTGAAGGTTAAAATTTAACAAATATTAATTTATTAAGATTCAATTAACCTGTTTCTTCGTTCTGAATAGAAATAAGTAACCCTTAATTTTTTTTTTTTCGTTCACAATAATTTCCTTTTTTTCAAATTGATTTTCAGCAGGGAACCAAAGTCTCTCCTTTTCGTTCGCCACTTCCAATATTTTCCTGCCTTCTGCATACAGTTTTGGAACGATTTCGATCCCGTCAAATTTAATATATTTACATCTTATTACGTAAAAAACTACATAATTAACATACAGAAGTAATTCAAACGGTAAATTAATTACTACGAAATTATGTGGTGAATCCTATCTTTTTATTTCCATGTGGCATATGATTTTGACTAATCAAAGTTTTAAGAGATTTCACAAAGTTATGAAAATCACTAAATAGAAGAAAAATCTCTGCGCAATGTATTCTTTGATGTAAATAAATCTAAATCATGAACGTGGTGATTGCCTGAAGACTTGGCCCTCCATACAATTCCAAATATGAAATTAATGCTTGTCCCAAAGTTACTCCATCGTGTGCTCGGTACTATTTTTCTCTCAAACTATTTATTTCAATACTACTGTCCAATCCATTTAATTAGAATATGTATTAAATATATTGAAGTTCAAAGAGTACGTTACGAGCTCCTCTGAGATTGATGGCATTTCCAGTTATATCACGTAATTTTACTCTCTCAGTTTTAAGGACAGACAACAACAGCCAAACGTATGTATCAATAGTGATCCGAATGAACTAACTTCTGGGCGTGATTCTCTGGTTCGCGGTTTCGTAGTTAGTAGCATTTGGCTTCCAGGGAAGAATCGGAGGATCGGAAACGCAAAGATACTCCGAGGCAAGAAGAATCTGTTCAAACAAAGATACGAAGAGAAGGAATAATGAGCTCACAGAGAAGTCGGGTCTTCGTGCTCAGGAATTTCCCCCCAATCACAGTTATGTTGATGGTGAAATGAATAATCAAAAGGTTCCGGCGAGAAACTTTCGTTTGCGGAAAGCGTCTGACTAACAAACCCGAGATAGACTATAATAAATAAAAATAAATAACTGGTGGCTCATCATTTCTTTACCTCTGCATCGAGCTGGTGAAGTTTATTCATTTAAACGTATAATTTTGGTGTGTAGAGCTTGAATATACAAATCATAATAATCATAATAAGTCATAATTTCCGTAATTGAACAGTACTCGAATTTTTTTAAAGGATTGCATTTTAAAGGGTATAGTTTTTTTTCAGAAATCTGAACAGAACTCCATTTTGATGCAAAATCAAAAGCAACAAATTTCGTGTCATTTTCGAAAAGAAAGGAAATGAATATTGAATGTATGTGTTACTGCTAAAGCCCGAAATATATCGGTCAGTTCACAAATTGGCCTATTTCGTTGAAAATTGACCCGGCCAATGTCCGAATTTGAGACTTTGACCAGTCAGTTCGTGAAGTGACTGCTAATCCCTGAAAACTTAGCAGTTCTTTCGGACTGCTAAGTCCGAAAAGAAAAGGCATGATTCGAGGCCATCCCCATTTGTCGTATTCTTTCGTGATTATTATAACCCCGATAGCTATGGTTACATATTAGAGACAAATAGATGTTCGAGAACTGATATGTTTAATTACTGTCGGCTAGCAGCAACTGTTTAGCAGTTGGAACGACGAGGACGACGTAGAATAGAGGGCAACCGAAAGGGGGGGGGGGGAGGTTCATGGTTCGAATCCCACTCGTAACGCTTTTTTCCCCCTGTTTTACCTGACATCCTCAATTTTTTGAATGATTATTTTTTTATTTTTCTTTGCATTCAAAGCTGCTACTAAACGTCCTGACATTCCCGGAGGTGTGTGGGGGGTCACGATGCGCTTGCTGCGGGGGATGACGTGTATCAGCCAGCCACCCACACACACGTTTTATTACTTTTCGCATTGTCAAATGAAAGTAATGGAGGTTATTGTGATTGTGTTGTAATTATTTTTCTCAAAAATAAATAAAAAAAATGAATTTTTCACAAACGCAACGCTATCGCGAGTGTAAAATAACGTAAGTCAGTGGTTCCAGCACGTCCTAGAGATAGACCGTGACGTCAGTAAGTAGTCAGTTTTCCTTTAGAATATTCAGGGAAAAAAATTCCCTGCTCGTGGCAGTATCATCGTTGCCAGGAAAAGAAATGATTGAGCTCAAAATTGGCAATTTCTATTCCCCACATCCAATCACTATGCGGTATTTGTGAGCCAATCAAGAAGATTCTACGCCAATAAAAGAATAAATGAAATAAGATGATGTGTTTCGAAATGTGGCAAACTTGCTAGGTAGTCTGAATGACGTTTATGGCAAACAGTGCAGAGCCCTTCTATCTCCAGGAGGTGCTGGTGGTTTCTTATGCAAGCCTGTCATTTCGCAGGTACACATGCAGCAATCATTTGGTGTACAAAGTCCGCCTACTATAAACCTTCCGCTATATGATCTTTTACAATATTCAATACATTCTTTACGGAGTTCTTTTCATCCCGGCTTTAATCTGAAAACTGAAAAACAATAAAATGATATTAGAAGAGGAAAAACATGTTTTTAGTTTTCCCAAAACAAAATGCATAATTATAAAATAAAACACATACGAAACTATAAAAATATGCGCAGTTTGGTTAGTATTAATTTAGTTTTAGGAATGTACATGGAATAATTTCGCACAAAATAAGAGCAAAAATACAGACTGAAATGAGTAATACATAGCGTTTATTAACATTCGTTGATTTTATTTTTATTGCCCGCATAATTTGATTCATAATAATTATGAATAATTTGAAATTTGTAAGAGACGATGTAAAATGAATAAAGCAAAAAACAAATTAATTCAAGCCATGACATTAAAAATCCTCATAACATGATGGTTTGCGAGCTGATGTGCGAGCAGGGGTGTCCTATGTGTGCGCAGCATCAGGTTTCAGCATATCTCGATGGGGATATTCAGGAAGAGCATTCTGGTATTCAATATTAGGGTGCTGTCTTTGTATATAACACAATAGTCCATCTATTAGCAACCACAGCCACAATTAGACCGGTCGTCCACTGGGAGCAAATTGAAACGATAAAGCCGCGCTCAGATGTGCGTATTCGCAAGACTAATCCCATCGCACAGAAAGTACGATAACTTCGTCCATTAGTAGTAGTGATCTTGAGGTAGTGATTTCCGGCTACAACAGCAGAAGAAAAAAAATCCCGATACGAATGGTACGAAAACCAAGAGCAATATGTAAGCAATGTTTTGCTGATGCAAAAAGTAATCAATACAATAAAAACAAAGAGTTAGGTTGAACCATTAATTTATCTATTGTCTTCACGTTGCTTGTTTTATGATATACAAACAGCGATAATTGAATGAATCCACCGTTATTTATCGAATTAAAAATCTTACTCTTTAAGAGAGAATGCTTTTTGTCAGGATTTAGCTTTTTTTGTTTTTATACTCAATTTATGCTCCCAATGTTGCTTCCTTTCAACCCTATTAAACGTCCTGGATATTTTATCAAGAGGAAATGGTGATGATGTTTACCTAATGCATACAAAGATTTTCGTTCTTACCAATTTTTTTAAATTGTTTTATTAGAGAGACGATATAGAGTTTCTTACCATTTATATATTATATATAGTAAATGACAATGTGTGTGTATATTATGTCAAGTAGGATGTGTATTTTTTATGTTTGTTCAGTAGATCACACTCGCACAATCGGCTTCAAATTTCCTGTTTGAAACTTCATTGACCTCTCAGACTCTCCCTCTGAATTTTTATACCGTAGAGAAGATAATTCGTAATTTTTTTTTGTAATACTTTAGCACCGGAATGGACCGTAAAACTTTTAGTACTTCGAGACTCTTCGGTAAACACCCGGCTATAGCTAAATAATTAATTCACGGACATGATATGAATAGACGATGGAACTTGTGAGATATGAGGGAAAGAAAGAAATGCCTCCCTTTCCCCCCAACCTTGGAAAGGAAGGAGAGAGGTGGTTGTGTAAGGAGCTGAACCCCATGTACGCTAAAGGTAAAAGGACAGTTGGAGACCAAATCTGAAAGGGTGCAGACGTGGATGAGATGGGAATGAAAATGGAAGTGGAAAGAAAAGCGGTACGCAATAAAGTGGTTGAAAATGTCCTGGTAGAATATGTCTATATGAATGTAATACGAGTGTATAATGTGTTGCTGGAATCATTCAAATTCCAGTAAAAAGCAAAGTGCGCTGGTGTGGTGTTATCTAGTATTTTCTTTTCGGAGAAAGGGTTTGGCCAACCAGCAACGGTTAACTTAAGAGAACTTATATATTTCTTTAAAAAGTCCATGAAGCTTCACACAACTTTCGTATCCTTCTTTTCCTTTGTGATATTATTTTATTTGAGATGATTTGATTTTTTCCCACGTGCGTCAATTCCCAATATGTATTACCTCGATAGTAATGTTTATATGCATTCCCAATAGCATAAAAAAGTGAAATTTATGTAATATAAATAATATATGTGAGTAAAATTCATATGTGAATGCCCAGCACTGTCAACGGTGGCTCTGTTTGATTATTCCCTTCTCAGTGGAGGCTCTGCGTAAGTTTCTGTGTGTTTATATTGCATATTCCGTTAAAGGAAAAGGAAACAAAACTGCCCAGCACTGTGGACGGAGGCCTTGTTTCTTCTCAAATCTCTCCCACTTCAACATGCCAACTTCTTATTATTTGCCTCAAGACTTTTCCACACTTCTTTTAGATTCCCGGGCTGCGGTCCCCGGCCCTTATGTGCAACTTCTCCCAGGTCATTGGATTCAGGTAGCCATTTTAGTCAAATGGCTTCTACGTTGCATCGAGTTGATGGCTGTTTTCATAGGGAGAACGACGCGAGTGATTCGATACTTGCGGGCACGGGGTAAGGGGAGCCACTGCTATAAATCTTTGCTAACTTCTTGCAAAGACTCAACAACAGAGTTGTGCGACACAACTCTTCTTCTTTTGCAGTAACGGAACTAAGGTGCTTTGCATCAGTCCGGGTTGTGAACGGTTCTATCTATCTATCCACGCTATTCATTTCAGCGAAATATTCTCTCAACTTTGTGATAAACATAGTAACTTTACGACGCAAGACTTATTTTTAACATTGAATGCATGATTGTTTTCGAATATATAATTTTTTTTCACAATGAATGATACGTATCTTGTTCAAATTTAACTGCTTATACAGGATCTTGAAGATGACGTGCAGAGCCTCAAAAAACTCAATCGCATATAAAATAAATGTATTGAAGTAATATTACTTTCGCATACATGTATAACTACCTTCTTTGTGTGCGATTCCAACTGTAGTAAGAAAAACAATAACAAAAACAAATTCGGGTTGCAAATCACGGTAAAAAATGACCCCCCAAAAAACGAGAAACACTTCAACAAATTAGTGAAATCCCAGCCACACATTCTCTGCAACAAACAAAAAATTATTGTCTCTAATTGGGACAGCTACCAGCAAATTCAAAATATTAATTGGATAGAATATGACCTCATTTTATGCGGATTATGAGTTTTTATCTTCAAACTGGCTGCAGTAATAAACGTTTTTGCACATATGGAAAGCGATGCATTTAAGGGTTAAGTTAGGTCAAGGTAATTTTGTAAATTATATACTCACTATTTATAATCCCGTTTCACACTAACTAGGATGATGATAAGCTCTTGAAAAGAAATTAAGATACCATGCAATGCATTACAAATAAATTAATTAGGATGTGTTGACTAATATTTTGAAAGAAATGCCATCTAGAAAATGTCAGCTTAAGAATCTCGTGCGTTTTGGCGTCGGTGAATCAGTTGCACTAAAAATATCTGTTTGTGGTTTTTCCCTGCTTGTGAAACGCAATACGGCTCCAAGTACATTTCGATATCATGAGCTTTCAAGCTTGTCGGAACTTGGGAATCATTGGAATTTCAGAGCGAAATATTGTTCTTGAGTAGCTCTTCGATTTTATCCCAGGTCCCACTCCTTTTTCTCTTCCTTTTCGTAAAATGATAAATTTTCTGAAAAAAAAACATGCTACCTCGAAGACAGAAGTCATTTATCCTACCGAATTTTACCAAATGCCATCATACCACATCTAAATCTTCGAAAAAAAAGAAAAGAAATAATTTATGTGTGTGAAGGTATAAATATTTTGCTATTGCAGCAAGAATGTACGTAGAGTATATATGACATACTCATATATATTGATATCATGCATGCCACATGGTTTTTGTTTATCAACGAATGAAGCAAAGAAGAAAGAAAATTTAACAATATTTTTCTTAAAGCTTTTCAAAGTATAAGAAGTAAAATGTTCTCATTCTTACCATAAAACTAATATCCTGATTGGGACCGAAGCTATCTCTTTTGAAGTTCTTAGAAAATAAGAAGTGTGTGAAATTGAGTGGAATCTTCATCATGGGAGTCATCTAAATATTTCAATACTGTCAAAATTAAATAACTGTGAGAACAGAGGTCTTTGTATTATTCTTATTGTTCTATTATAATCCATTTTCTCTATCATTTATCACGCTAGAATCATTTATAATTAACACTCACCAATTACTAAATTACAATAGCTTAACGATTTGAGTAATTTAGTTTCTTCAGCCGTGTCAGTGAAAAAAAAGAAAGAAAAAAAAAAGCATGAGTAATGCATGTACGTATTTCTTCCAGACATTTCTTTCTTTATTAATCATTTCATCGCTGATTCACTCACGTATGTATACTCGTCATTAATCTCATTCAGAATATAAAAAAAAATCTTTCAATCGATTTTCTATGTTAAAACATACTAAAAGGACACTTTTTTACGGAATTCCAAAAAAAAAATACACTTACGGATACATATGAATGACTTTTTTTCTCACATCCCATTAATCACAAAATACAAACATTTGATAAATTAATAAGAATATTCCAATGGATGTTTTCTCACTAAGGGATTATTTATACATTTGTGATACTGATTTTTTCTGATTTTTTTGCTGAAAATTTTATAATTTTTCATTTTTTTTCCTGCTAATGGGAAGAAACAATTATGAAGAAAATAAACTTTGTTTTTTATGGATATTAGATGTATGTTTTGTCTTTTCAAATACTATTCCGTGTATCAAACGTATAGTACCGTATATATTCGTGTATAAGCCGATCCCCCTCTCTTTTGGACCGTCAACACAGCAATCAATTGGAAAACCCTAGTATAAGCTGACTCCCCAGCCCCCAAAAATCGGGGTATTTTAGAATGGGAAGCTCATAAGTGATTCAAACTTTTTAATTCATTTTTGATTCTCCAATCTCTACATCGAAAACTAATGCCGTGTGGCATTTTCGTTTTCATCTTCTTGACGACTATGTCGTCATCGCCGTCGTCACTTTTAAAGAGGATGTCGTCTACAGTTCCGTCTATCGCGTAGCTGATACAAAACCTTTTAAAGGATTTTATTTCTTTGGAAACCGAATTCCACGCCTTGTGGCACACTAAGCCAATCTTCTGAACTCATTCTTGGTCCATCAATCCCTTAAATAATCTTTAAAAGTTATTGTGCTCACATTCAAAAGCTGTAAAATCAACGTAAGTCCACCAAGTACCAAAGCCAACATTTTTTTTTTTTGCTTTGGCTTTGACGTCATTGGTTCTGTAGGTTTGAATATAGCTTCAAAAATCACGCTAGCCATCATGCAGAGGCCATGCAGCTATATGATTTAGTGAAGTGGGAGTCGATATTTTCTCCTGAAAAACTAACCCGTGTATAAGCCAACCCTCCCCTCCCTGAAATTAAGAAACACATTTTTCAAAAAAAAAATCTTGGCTTATATGCACACGAGTATGTACGATAGATAAACTTGTTTGCTATGGTTTCAAGGCTATCCTTTCCAACGATTTTGCATAGAATTTTCATTACTACCAAGAGAAAGAAACGTTAGAACATTTTTGTAAGCATACAGTAGTACCTCGAGCTAATGCGGACCGGACCTACATCAGATAATCTGGAACTTACAGAATTTTGACACGAAATAAAATAAATAAATGACAAAAATTACGTTATGCAAAAGTTGTTTTAATTACAGCACAATGTAATAAAACGACTAAATTGACATATTTTGGCGTGAAATACTGTGATGTATTTAGAGGTCTCAACATTTCGAAGATGGCATACTATGGAAATATATTCTTTTATTGTCTTTTGTAATAGACCGACCACTCTTAAATGCTTAAAGAAAACGCATCATACTCGCAAGCAAGCAACACGTTTCACTGTTGCTTGATATATATCTTCAGATTATTTTTAACTGGTATCTATTCTTCCATATGTTTATGGTATTTGACAAGAGCTTCTGACAGGTCAAGTCTCATTTATTTTATTTTCTCATCGGTCTCCTTCTCGAGGAAGGGGGGGGGGGCAAATCACCATCATCCCATAGCAATGAAAACCCATGAGATCCTTAATATTTTCCAAAATCTAGATATTTTCTGAACTTAATTAATGACTTCAAATCGAAAATGAATGGGTTTTTTTCATATTAGAACAAAGATTTCAATTAGAAATAAATATATTCCATACTGAAAGAATACAAATTACAGAAAATTCTTTAACATAATACTACATTTATGTACCATGATATATTGTATAAACAATTTATATGACTGCATCAATATTATAATTCATATCAATTTTCGTATCTAGTAGCAGATAAGAGAGATATATAATAATATTTTAACTCTATTCATTCATATTACCGAAGAAAATAAATTAAATGTGAATAAATAGATTTAAGAATAAGGATACCATTACTTTTTGTGGCAGCCTGATAAATATTTCACGAATTCAGATTCAGATTTACTTTTATATATTTTTTTTTTGTTTTATTTTCCTCTGCTGATTTTTCAGTTCAGAATTATCAATCAAAAAATCCATGCGAAAAATTCCCCCGTGTATTTTCTCAATTGGCCCATGTCCATAGAAGCAACATTAAAATTAAAAATTAAAAATTAAAAATAATAAATTTTCTCTTCTTTCTTAAAAACAGTGATAAAAAAATGAATTGTTCGCATGTTTTGAAATGGGTGAAATTTTTGTTTTGTAAATTAAGTTCCGAATTTCACACCTGCAGGAAAGAAATAGAGTGTGTTTTCATAATTAAAAACTATTTTTTTATGATTAATAAAACGTTGAATTTAAAAATTACCAGTATAAATTTTCTCAACGAATATGCAGCGATTTTCAAAATGAATCTCATGCTTCGTTTTTTCGTTTGAAGTGACTCATTTGAAATTTACATCCGAAATTAAATAGAAATTCTCACTGAAACTGGTGCAACACTATATCTGTTGTGTTATCTAGCTCAAGATATAAAGTAATGGATTTGTAAAATTGCGATAAATCCATCGTTCCTGGTCTTTCATCAGATAACAAGTCCATCCCTTTTTATCTATATCAAAAGGTAGAGATTTTGTATATAATTGGTTTATAAGTTAGTATATAAGTAATTTAGTTAGCATATAAGTAATTTAGTTAGCATATAAGTAATTTAGTTAGCATATAAGTAATTTAGTTAGCATATAAGTAATTTAGTTAGCATATAAGTAATTTAGTTAGCATATAAGTAATTTAGTTAGCATATAAGCATTATATTCATTAAAAATTTACATTAAGCAATCTTTGATGATGTTCCAGCTCTAAATTATATTTGACACACGGCCGAAAATTGTTTGCTTGCCGCCCAACACTGTGGACCGAGGTGTTATCAAAATTGTCAAAGCGAAAATGAATTGCGAAAACGACATAGAACACAGTCTTTTTTAATGCCATGATTTCAGTTGTTGGTCCAACGTATCGCGCCACATCGGGATATTGCTGTAGTCCGTTTCTGCATCTTCCCCCATGAAGTAGGAAAGCAAAAATTGGTTTAAAAAAATTTAGTCAAACCGTTTTAAAACTCAAAAGTTCCCATTTTTTATATAAATAGAGGAACCAGTATCGAACCAGAGTGATGCTACTTTACCGTGCCTGAACCTTTTAAATATTCCTTTGCGGAATATTTTTTATGAATTGATACATGTTGCAGCGTGTGTTCTGAATGTATGTGGCCATGACGTATTTAAGTTGTCTTATTGTAATTCCGATTCAACGAATCAGTTAAATCCGTCATTTTTATTCGTTAAATCGAGAGAAGTCGTTGTATTGAGACAAAAAATTCTAAAAAATTATTCTTTAAATCGAAGTTCGTTATATCGGGACCAGAATGCATGCTCCGTGTTGTATTTTTGCTGTCATCTGCTTTCCATATACTGGAGTGAAAATGGCAGATGCCTGAATTTTCATGTTATTTGCGAATAGCCTTGAAGTCGCATCTGCTCCTCCAAGTGAGAACACCAACTTCAGCCGAACACCATATCCTCATAGTAAGAATAATAAAACGATGCCCACATGACCCCACAACGGTTTTCTACAATCGACTTACTTTTATTTTATTATTCTTAAAAAAATGCTTCGAAGTTTCAAAATATCATCAATCAAGATGAAACTTAGAAGAGATAATGATTAATCGATCAATTTCCCGGACATTCTGCTGATGGCAAAGAGATCCCTCCGTAGCAGATGGTGTCCAGAATCACTGTAGATGCTGAAGCGCGATTCGTCATAGAACGTGATTCGTTAATACGATCGTAATACGATGCCAACGTAATCTTTCTCAACGATAATGCAGTTCATAGCGGACTGCATTTTACAAGTTCATTGCATACAAGCCAACATTATTTAATCGCTTCGGGAATTTTCTCGCATATGCATTGGTGTCATTATCATTAGCAAGGTCTGTAACTATCTGGTCCGAAAAGTAGCATTTCTGTTTCTTTTCTCTACCAGACTGACATATTTATCCTCACGTGACAATCCGTCAGCACTCGGCAGACGTATTGCTCGAAGACATAACCCTTCTCGAACCATACAGGAACTCAAAATCGCCTTGAAGGATGAATGACCTTGAAGCCTCACGGATCTCTCCACCACAAGTTAGTGGACAGCATGCACAATAGATGCCAAATGTGCATCGGTGTCAAAGGAGGTCACACTTCATATATTGAAGAACTGATATCTTTTTTTCCCCCCAGCAGAACAAGTACTTTTCACAATTGTTAACGATTGCTGTAAGGAACAATTCTTTTTTCTCTCGCTCATTTTATATCTTTACTAGCTATAATACCCGGCGCTGCCCGGGTTTTCTTCAATGAGGCTGTTAGAAACACGTGATATCTCCCTCTTTCTTTGAGGGACATGCAAACCGTGTCTAAGTTAACCAATATGGCGACGTCCTGCGCGACTCATGAAAGAAATAAATCTAAATTTAAAGAAACGTAGAAATGAATAGTCCCCCCCCCCCCTTTTTTTTATGGGTGTTAGGTATTTCGATTCCTTCCCCCTGAACTTCAAGTTATCTATTTCTGCCTGTTTGAGCATCCAAAAATGCTTAATTAAAGCTGTGGAATTTTTTCGATGCACTTTACGGGGCCCATAACTAATTTTAAAAACATCCTAAACTATATGAATTTATGCAAATAAATATCAAAAGACAATACGGAGAACTTAATTTTCATGCTTGAGAAGATATAAATAAAAAGTTGAAATCAATGTTATTACATGGATATCAAACTCAAAAGTAGATCCGGCAAATTATTCATATTTTTAATTTTCTGGGCTTCGTATCTCCAAGTGAATTCCATATTTCAAAAATCGAGAATTCAATTTAATTTTTTAAATTATTGATGTGACATCGACCCCCCCCCCCTCCCCCCCTACTAAATTTCCGTATTTATGCAGTTAAATCGGCAATTTTAATAGTGATTTCTATGAGGATCACCCTTTTCCTGACCCTCAAAGCGATGATGGTGATGATTATGACGTCTATTCAAAAAGCCTCATTACTGAGAGTATTGAAAATGTGGCAAACCATTATAAAGGCATAAACTATTATACATAACTGGCAGCATTAAAGAAGTGACAAACCATTGTAAAGACATAAACACGTCTGGAACTCATCGCTAGGGAACCACAGTAACCAAAGTAAACGTTCGGAAAGTGATTGTTGAGGCCCAAAAACCATTGTTGCCGGACAGTTTTTTGCCTATTTGGGGCATTTGCCCTGGTCTGACGAAATTTTAAAGTAGCCTATCGTTCAAGTCGGGTCCCATTTGGTATATATGCAAAATTTGGCGACGATCGATCTAAAATTGTAGATTTGTATAGAGAACATACACACACACAGAGACACACAGAAAATCAATTTTATATATATAGATTTATTGAGCCATATGATGATATATCTGTTTCATTTCGCATAATAAAGATACTTCAGGATGCCTATTAAACATGTGCCAAGTTTCATTTCTTTAAATGATGGGTGTCATTGAGTATGATGAAAAATAACACTGTGCCTTAACATTTGTCAAGCAGTATAGTTTGAACCTCAGCTTAGTTGAGCAAGAATTATTTGTAGAAAGTTTCTTTTTTATGGCAAAATGATGTTAATTAATTACCTGCTTTTTTTTGGTGCTCGTGTCACCACAATTTCTGACGAGTCGTTGGAAGAGGACACGCAGCCGCATTCACCTTCAAAGCACATTGCATCGACAGTGTCATCATCTCCTATTAATTTCTTACAATATTCAAGGCAATCTTCGTCGGCGCTACACTTGGGAAACGATTCAGCGCAATCTGAAAAATAATAAGGTAATAATGATCGAAAGGGGGAAAACATATATGACACTTTTAAAATTCTATTTCTAGATAACTAGACACCTAAATCTCTAATTAAGCTCTAATTAAAACAACACACCTTTGAAAAAGAGTATATAGGGATATATCTGTAACATAAGGCCCACAATTGACAACATCACGGTCTGAGTTCCATTCTTATAATTGCAACACATTTCACATGTTAATTTCATACAGGGGCAGCATCATCATTCTTTTCTACCTCCCTCGTGCAATTCGGCTGTGCTCTTGGTTTGGTGAAAATGCTTACTTTGTCACATTTTTTGAGAAAGAACTTTTCATTTTATTTTGGAAACTTGAATTTGATTATCGTAATGCCAAATGTGTGTTAATCGAATCTTATTCTCTTTTACGACATGCTAGGTATATGCACCGACAGCATCAGCTCGAGCTACTACGCCGCCGCGGCTTTGAGACCCGTATGTTATGGAAAAGCCGCCAATTCCGCCAACGGACCAGCTCACTTCTTGGCTGAATTGGCTATCTCTTCATAACACCTATAACAACTTTGCTACGAGGCTGACATACAGACAACTTTGAAATTCTAGGCAACTTTGCTGTGAGGCTGAAAGGGGCGTTAGCCAAGTCCAGTCTGGGATAATCCTAATTATTTTTCTAATTCAAGATCCTTGAATAAGAGAAAAGAAAGAAATAGCAAACAAAAAATGCAGACAGAAGATTTACATTCATATGCAACTGATCATGAGACTTTGGTCATTAAAAATGTTTACACAGGCCAAAATATTTAGTTTCAACTCAAACAACTCATGAATGAATGAACAACGCATAGAAACATACTTTTAATTAGAAAAAAGTATGGAAATAACGTGCCCAATCTAGATATGCTATTCATTTTATTAGTTGCCGTATAGAATATGTACTCATAGTGAGATACAAAATTTATCTTCTTTTACAGCGTCTTTTTCCACCCTGTAACTTTCAATACGAAAGTAGTTGGACAATTTTAACGGAGCCCCGCAAAAAAGTATTGTATGGTTTCCAAGTGCAATATTAGCCGAAATAATTGAATTTAAAATCCAACGAGAGAGAAAATCACTAGGATAACGACATTTATTGAGAGACAAAATCGACATAATCAAAATTTCTGTAAATTCTGACATGCCCTTTAACTTTGAAACAGCAGTATTTCAGTGAATATTTTACTTATAAACATGATTTGTTTTTCGGGGGGACGGGGGGGGGGGCATTAGAATAAGGCGCAACAATTTCAGAATTGAAGTTAGAAAACAGAGTGATCGTGTAGGAAATTGAATTTTTTATGTCACTATATATATCCGATCCCAAGCAAAATAAATGATGTATTTAAAATGGGGGCACGTAATTTGAATAATTTTTCTAAAATATGTTTTTATTACCAACTCTTCACGACTTATTCTAGTTGAAACGAATTAGAGTTTTCACCTTATATCTGTAGGCAAATTTCGATCATTCATACAATGTACAATAGGTTAGAAAAATTTAATAAAACTTTGATCTACGCTTTTTATCGCTCAACGTAAACACAAAAATCACAAAAAGCCAATCATAGTTTCCAAATGAATATGGGGTTTTGGTGTATTCCCTCTGTAATGATATATATTTTTTTTGTCTAGAAATCAATTAAAAAACAACAATGGAAACTAGAGTATACTGTGCAGGATAAAAAAATGAGTAAATATATTCTACCTGCCGCCATGAAGAGAGCAAATACAAGAAACAAGATGTAAGTTTTCCTCATGTTTTTCTGAAATATAAAAAAAAATATACATAAATATATAAATTTCTTAGTGAAAAAAAAGTGTCGATGAGACAGGAAAGATTTTTTCCACTATATATATGTTTTGCAAGATGAATACAGAAAAAAGGACGAGGAATAAATAGGGTTAGCTTATGTATTATTTTCATTTTAGAGTTTTTATTATATATCTTCTTAAACGGTAACATTTGGAAACTCGTACTGTAATTTATCAGATTAGATATCAAACTTACCTGTTTGGCTGCACTGCTTTCTTCGCAGAATTTGAAATTCAGTTACACAACTTATATTCTCAATATATATTCTCATTATTATTTCCAGCTATCCCTTATTAAGAGTCATAATATTTTATCAGGATGTATGGTGATTGTTTATTTATAGCACACAAGCATTATCATTTGATTTGGAAGAATACGCAGAGTTTGCTTACCATTTATTATATAATATATTATCATGTGCGCTAAATGGCGATGTTTAATGGGAGCCCGAACCAAAAAAGAGTAAGCTTTGAGATATTGATAAAGCTGTGAAAAGAACAAAAAGGACGGGTTTTTTTTTCTCTTCAGAAAATAATAAAGCAACACAAACCTGAATGTATATCGCAGAACATATAGATTTGGGCACTGAATTTATTTGATCAGCAGAGATCACCCACATACACAAATATCCTTGACAATAAAAACAATATTCATGGATTCCTTGTAAAGGATAAATTGCTTCTTTAACGTGATATTTACAAACCTTGTGAGTGTGCAACTTCATTCAAAAATCTCAGTAATTGACCTCGATTAAATAGTCAAGCCTCGCTCTAAAACAAACTTCTATGTGATCTAACAGGAGTACGGCCACTGGGACGGGACTAAAAACTGTTTTTGTCGTATCTGGAGTCTTTTTATAAGCAGGAACGCTGTATCCGAGTTTGACAATTTTATGCGTATATGAATATAACGCATACTAGTATAACCTGTCTATAACAATACCGTAGAGACCTAGAAAAATTTTGTTAAAGATAGGTTATCGTTGCAGACAGTTTAAGCTGAGATGCAATAAAAATACCGGATTGCGTTCGTTTCCTTTCCTATGCATGCAATGGTATACAATTCTTACGTTAATATGAACGTAATATATGTTCATATTGTTCCTTGTGTATATATTGTTTGTAATTTGTGTTAATTGCATTTTTAATTGGGTTGCTGTATTTTTTAAACATATGACAACCATATTTTTATGGGCATCTTTTTATCAGCCACCTCGTTGGGCATTTTGCCTGTTGTGGCGTTGTATTTGTATTTGTATTTGTATTTATTTGTATATTATCTATGCCACGATCTTCAACGTTTTACGGAACTAGGGTTATTCGGAAGTAAGCCATTAAAATTGCAAAGTGAGTAATTGTGTGTTTTTGAGTAGTTCCTAAATTTGATTGCAGGTTCTACTCTTTTCCCACTCAATGACTTCATAATACGTAAAATTTCTTGGCAAAAAAGGGATGAAAAAATCTATTTACTCTAGAGAATTCTAGAAAAGTCCTTGTGTGTCCTTTATCGAGAAAAGATGGTATGTGAGTAGGTATATTTTTTTAACTTTTAAAAATCTGAAGTAAAATTTATCATTTCTACCGTATGAAGAAAATCCTGTATTTGAAGCTAAATGTTTTGAAAGTTTTATCAAATAAGAAGTAAAATTCACTTATAGGAGTAATAGTATTAAATTATTTCAATACCTTTTAAATTGATATTAGCAAAAAGTGTCACATTTTCATGTATTTTGTTTCAATTCATGAGAATTTGTTTTCCTTATTATTTTCTTTTTTAGTCGCATATATTCACAGGAATTTTCCTCTGTGGAAACGTAATCGATACTGAAGTTCTTCATTTTAGAAAGAAAAACTAAAATATTACCAGAATTGCACGAATAAATTGCATAAGCAATATTATCTATAGACATTAAGCCATTTGATTCAATGTAAGCCTGCATGGAAATCTAACGCAAATGAACGTTGCATAAAGCTGGATTAACACTGGATCGAAACTACAATCCGTTATATCGACACGGATTGGCTAAAAATGTTTCTTCACCAACCCGTCACAGTTGTTTTTTACATCAGTTTGACTTGAACAGACAGACGCATTTTTTTGCACTGAATGACCAGGGCTCAAAATTTGTTAACCAACCCGAGTGGAAATCCTGTAAAAATTTCCTAAAGATATCCTTTGTTAGCGTAATAGTGGTTATATCTTTCCCTCTGAAGACGACACCCATCGTGTTTTGAATTGCATCAAGAATATAATTAAGAATATAATATAATAAAGAATATTTCCATTTTAGTTGGTTTCTTCTGAGGTTATATCAGGCAAAAGACGATATAGGGTGAATTTCACCTAATCTGCCAAATGAAAGTATGTGACAAGGAGCCCCGTGGAACATTTGAGCCCCGTGAAAAACTCAAATTTGTGAACTTTTAGAAAGACTTAATGCAAAAACTGAGCACAAGAATCCTATAAGGTGCGTGATTTCCATCAAGATATCTGGATTCGATAGCGAGCTACAAGCGCTGTGAGATCAGCGAAGTGCAATATATAATTGACACCAAAATCTGTAACTGCCGATTCAGTGCACACCATCCTAGCTACAATCGATCAAATTTATCAAAAACTTGCCCATTTTACCAACTTTCGAAAGGATCTACAATAAATGATATCGGTGTTCTAGTTCAGAAACAAAAAATTGTCTTTTGTCTGTAATAACTTGAAGAAATCGTCGTTTAAGTGTAGGTAGATATTTTGTAGGCATTTCAGTGAATTTTGGGACAATTTTATTTTGCACTGATTTCTCAGCTCGCCATTAAATGCAGATATCTTGGTGGAAATGGTGTTCATTTGTAGGATTTCTTCTGTTTGTTTAAAATCTGTACTTAGTTTGCATGTAGGTCTTTCAGAAACTTCACAAATTTGGTAAGCAAAAAAGCGCCAAAAATGTTTAAAATAGACATTTATCGTTATTGGAAAAGGGATTCGGAATATTAAGGGTCCGAAAACTGACTAAAATTTGACCGCTCTCACTGAAGCTAATGTAAAAGATGATAGATTATAATAGCTCCTGTGGAAATAGAAATAAAGAGTGAATAATATAAATAGAAAATACTTGGCAAATATACAGAAAAATAGAAAAAATAGAAAGAATCCACGCCGATGAAAATGGTACAAGAAATTTACAATTTGCTATCATTTCTTAATCGTGAGCCGGAACATAATCTCGAGACAAAAAACAAACAGTCGATCCGGCTTGAAGGAAAGTTGGGAACCATGGAATTTACTACGTACTAAGCTAAAAACGTACAATGAGAATGTTATAAGCGGAATTCAGTGTATACAATGACGCTGAAAGAAAGGCGATGTCTTGTAAAATCACTTACTTTTGCAAAATTATCTAATTAGAACTTGGTGTTTCTCCTCATTCCGTACAGTATATACAGTATATTATGAAAAAAATTTATGCATTGAATGTAGCGAACACATAGGCATATACAAAAATTGGTTGCACGGTCAAAATTTTAACATGCCGTGGGCATGTCGGGCAATTTGTCCAGCCCTGTTTCAAACATGCAAAAGTTTGTACAAATACCCTGTACAAACATAATAAAGAAACATTAGAAACATACATTACAATGATCATTAAGTCATTTTAACCTTTTTTCCCCTTCTTTTCATTATCTCTAGCTCATGAAAGCGTATTGCCGTATTCATGTTGCTCAACGAATGAGGTGCTAAGCGAGAGGGCACGGGTGGTCCCTAACTGTATATATTCCGCACACGATATTTTTATTTTGTGTATTTTCATCACATCCACCAGAGAGAGTGAACTCAACCCAATGAAACTGATGCTGGCTTCTAGCCCAGTCTAGAGGTGGCGCGAGTTCGATACCCGGTTCGTCCTTGTCGGAAAACTTTCCTGACGCTGGTACAATAGAAACGGCGACATGACCATAGCAAAGCATTGCTACCGCAGGGAGCCACCCATCGAGGGGTTAGCGCACCAACCTTCCGATGAGTATAAAAATCAAGCCTGCCGTTCGGAATCGGCAATAAATTGTAAGTTCCGGTCTAATTACCCCTCGCGTACAGAGAATGACCGTGGTGCGACAAAAATGGTCAATAAGAAAAATAGCTTCTATCGTGAAAGTTAACAAGACCAATCAGACCTATTTACTCGAAGGTCGTGAATGAAGGTGTTAAGCGAGAGGACTCGTTCCGATGGATATTTCATATTATAGAATAACATTTGCTGTTTGTTTGTTGTATCTCGTATATAATATGGCAAGTGTAAGATAACAGATGAGATGGCATGGGATCCCTCAAATTGCTTGTAAAATACACATATCTTCATTCTAATATGTACATTCATTCTTCTTAACGAAACAGCGGAAGCGGAACTTTTCTACAACTCCCAACCACCACCTCGCCTATTATCACCACAAAATTTGGTTATTAAGACAGTGCCCATTTGTCCAAGAAAATATAATGCTAAAAAATTTTGTATTTCTTTTTTTTCTTCTTTTTTCCCTTTTTTGACTCAAAATAAAATGTTCCGGACTCAGCAACGGGATGAATCCAGTGGCAATGTTCTGGCGTTTATTCATTCATTCAGCTCACGAAAGCAGAACAAACATCTCATTAAACTATATTTCACTGCATCCGATTCTTCCGTGTGGGCACATCTCAACAAAATAATAAATTATTCTGTAAATTATTGAGAAATTGATTTTTGGGGTAAAAGAAACAATAGAAATTGAAAAAAAAATGCATACATGGTCGAAACTAGAAAATGGTATTTAAAGTCTGACATAGATGCCGCTGAAAAATTAAACCAATTTATTTTGACACACACAAAATCAAAACTCTAACAGCTTCCAAGAGTCATAATTAGGGATCAGATTTCCATGACATTGCATATTTTTTTTTATTGTTTAGCATGTGATACAGCATATTCTCAAAATTTTAAGGCATATGTTGCATATTTCATTGTTTTCGATGAAAATCAATTTTTTCACGTCTGCTCCAATTCCTCTTCAGACTGGATTTTTCGATTCCTGCCTTTGACAAGCTCTTTCTTCCATTATATACAGTAGAATCCCGTTATAAGGAATCCCAAGAAGAAACCCAAGAACCGGAGAAATCACTTCGTTATAACAAAATTTCGTAATAAAGGAATTCCAGGTTTTTGCATTGTTCCCACGTAAACTTACCTGGGGGATGGGAAAAGTGTTCGTTAAAATGAGATTTTGCTATAACGGTATTCGCTAAAACGGGATCCGACTGTATTTCCAAATTCACATAGGCCTCCGGAACGTACCCGCCCCACCAACCTGAGTCATTTACGACGACTTATTAAAGCGCCGAACTTCCGCCAAACAGCAGAAATATGCACGCCGACTGATAATCTTAGCAACCATTTTGAAAATCATGAGCTAGCGCAGTAATGTGCTTATCATTCAGGACTAGGATTTATATTCACTAAAAATCATATGTCGTTGCTGATTGGTGAAAAATTGGTGCTTCAGCCAATCAGCAATGACATTGGATTTTTAGAGCATAAAAATACTAGCCCTACAACGACACTGATGTGTGCTATAAACAGTGTAATGATCGGAATAGGTGATGGTAACTCGTGGGAAAAATTGGGTAATACTGGTGCATATTCTTTCATGCCGTATAAACATGGTTAAAACGGGTAACTAATCAACAATCCTTATTTCAGAAAGTAAAATTTATTTTTTTCAGAAAAATTATATTACATTCGAAAACATTATAAAAATAAGCAGAAAAAATCATCACAAACACTTATTAAAAAAGACCATACCAGTATGAGATTTTCTTGAGGAGACTAATTTTTCTGCATTATTTGATAAGTGATCCAATAATATTTTAACCCAGAAAAGGAAATGAAAAAATGAGGAAGATAGATTTTTGAATTAGATTTTAAAATTTCCTTGAATTTATGAAGATAGATCGTATTTTTTTCCTTTAATCCCTAGGGATTTTCTATTATGGAACTGATGAAACATATATGAAGCGAGTTTTCTCGTTGTTGCCACAAATAATTTTTTTTTGACAAAGCAGCACGAAATATTTGTTATCGTAAAACGGTTAAAAAATAATCCGAAAGAATGAATCAGTGAGTGGAAAGAGGATCATACCAGAGTGGATCGAGCCTGAATAAAAGATAGTAACATTTCCATCAGTTTGATTTCCCAAGATGTTCTGATGTCTCTTCTTATTGCAAAAGCGGACGGCGAGCTCATATATACTGGGTATTGTATTTTCCTATGAGATATTACTATTTTCTCTCTACGAAAACATAGTTTCCATGCGATGATAATCTTATAAAATGTTTTGTCATAAACACAATAATTCTATAAATCGTAATATTTCTATAAAATGCACGATGAACTTCATCCAACGTTTTCAATCGAAGTGTAGATGGCAGCACTGAAAAATCAGATACAACAGTAAGCAAACACTCAGACTGTTAGTTACAAACGTTTTGCTCTAGACTCTGCGACGAAGATGGTACCAACTTCGATCTGGTCAAGAACATCAAAAATGTTTGAAGCTCTCCGACCGTTATTGAAATATTTCTTCCGATAATACGCATAAAACCAACACTCAAATAAAACATGCAGCCAGTTTTCGAGAGATTGAAACTATTGTAATGTGTTTCTTGTTTCACATGTGTTGTTTGAAAATCATTTAGGCACTTTCACATACCACGTTTATACTTTCATGAATCTGTTCTAAAATGTGTCTGACTCAAATCTACAGAAAATAAACAAAAATTTCCACAACAAGTAGAAAATAGTTCTGTGATGGAGCTCAAAGTTTTTTCTGTACTTCGTTAGTACTTGGATATGCGTAGTTTATAGCTACACCACCCCCGCAATCACGTCCACAGGTGGACCTAATAAAAAACCTCTCACACTATTTTTCTGACCTAATGAATTAACAGCCACTATTTTCTGATTTTTCACCTTCTCACTAACTATTGTGTATGTACAGTGATAACCCCAATCTTTTTCAGCCAATGTGTTAGACGAAACTCACCAGCCAATACGGTAAGACCGTGGCGAAACGATGCGCCGTCACCGAAACAGAGCATTTTTCCTGCCCGACTTATATAATAATTAATAATACTAACAAAAGCTCAACTAGACATGTTGAAGTTTTTCCTGACCTGAAAATTTTATTTTTGAGCGAGACGCAATTTTTTCCCGGCCAAAATTCTCCTCTCTCCTCCACACCAACACATACACATACGACCTCGTCTTTCTCTTCACACGGGACCCTCAAAGGGGTCCAGTTTTTGAAGTCGGCAAAGATCACAAATCATGATAGTCCCCCCCGGCATAAATTTCTTTGTATTCGTATAGGAGGGCCTACTCTATCTGCTAAATTTAAATCTCCTAAATGCTAAATTTTGTATTTTTTGCATAGCTCAGGATTTCATAAGAAGCTACAGTTACAAGGGTCAACTGTGCAGTAGTCTGGGAATAATATTGGACTCTCTTCGTGAGAATCCCAGTTCAAAACACATTGAGGGCACAGCTGTCGTCGGCTGAAATTGGGATTTCTCCGGTTATCCAACTTCGAAGCGAGCCGATCTTCCATTTGAAAATGTCGCTACTCAGAGACAGGCAGACCTTACATAAAAGTACTTACATAACAAGAAAACCCAAAAATTAACAACTTCTACTTGAAAATATACAAAACAGATGGCAGCAAGAACAAGAAACAGACACAACTCTGACAACACAAATAGTTAGAGCCACCCATGCACACACACACAAACACACCCTACTTTCTTGCATCTACCGATTATTAGAAATTCTGCTGATGAATATATACGAGGTGCACATTCATCAGCAGTACATTTTCATGTACAGTTGAGTAGAAGTAGCCAGTTTACAAAGGTATACCTCAAATCATGAGAGGCCGTTATAACAAATACAAATGCCTAGGCCACAACAGACAAAATGCCCAACGAGTTGGCTGAAAAAAAGAAAAAGAGGTGGCCATAAAAAATAAGGTGTCGAATATGTACCTAAACTATATCAAAAATACAGCAAGCTAATAAGAGCAATAAAGCAACAAATAATTATGAAAAAATAAAAATGTACTGACCATAAAAAATATGGTTGTCCAATTATAGGTATCGGTAGCTTCTCTATTTACCCCAATATGCTTATCGTACTTCTTTTAAATGTGTCACTTGTGTCGGAACTCTTGATCCCCGAAGACAAGCTATTATTCCATTTACTCACAACCCTATTAGAGGAAAAACTCCCTGTAACACCACAACCTAGAATCTTCCCTTAACTATCGATATCGGCGTCCCCTTGTCGCAGCAGTTGACTGACGATGTAACAATGAAGTCCCGTTTTTTCCTGATGTTGATTCCATTTCAACATGTTACCGTAAAGGGTTAAACCAATGTCATAGTTGTCATAAGCACAACTATTATCTATATGCTAAGTATATTTTGGAGAGATTTTTGAGCAGTGGATACCCTAAAAATAAGTTCCGTTTGGTCTGACTTCTGGTCCAGAAAGAGCGAGGGTATGAACAGTCCATAGTGAATCCTGATTTCGATTTGAATCCTTTTTTTTATCGATATGATTTGTTCTTGACCTTGGAAGTTTAATTACGTTCGATTATAGATTTTTCAATAACTTTGGAATAAATAATTGTTTGATTATTGTCTGAATGCCGATTGTTAATTGGATATTAAATGTACAGTTCACAAGTAATGTTTGAAGTGCTTTAAATGTGTCCTGACATCATGGTATACTTCTCATATCAATACTGGCGTTTTACCAGCTTTGTGTTAGTAGAGACTGCGGAGTACCAAATACAAAGGACTAGACGTTAAACAAAAAAGTGGTTATCTGATTAAAGTCAAAATTCACTCACAAAAGAATATTGATACATATAAAAAAAAACAAGGGTTCACTTCCATTTCTCGCCCTTGAAATAACATTTACCTGGCACAGCTGATTTTGCTTTGACAATGACGAGGTATAGAGCAGCTGTTACGATATGGCTACAATAGCGAGAACATTGTTTTCTTTGGGCTTAAAATGAAAAAAAAAAATACGATGTTGTAGTCAGAAAAAAAAATCAATACGCAATTACGGAGATACGTGAAATATTTTTCTAAGGGGCCAAATCTATTTTCTATCTTTAACTGTTTCACATTTATAATTAGGTTATTTTTGATTGGTTTTCTTATAGTTATTCATAAGTTAATAAGATATTTAACGGAAATATTTTTCTAAGAGGCCTCTTACTTTTTACATTGTAAAAAACTATTCTCAAATGGAAATATCGTAAAAGGAATTAATTTATGTATTTCTGATTCAGTGCACATTCTGTCAGTTATATGTGTAACTATATATCGTATAGAAATTAAATCAAAATAAAACAGACCTTTCTGTTCATAACGTGACGGAAAAGATTTGAGATCGATTTATAAAAAAAAAACTGGTTATTTAAAAATATTTATTTTTTTTCTTTAGTATTAAAATTTGAAATTTGATTTTGAATACAATTGAATCATTGGAACCTCAATATTTGTCATCATTTTATGAACTGAACATTATACTTTATTTCGAAACAATTTTCATTTATTTACATCTATGTCATGGTAATTCATCATGCGCGTATGGTGTTACTAATGCACTTCTTTTTATTTATTTATTCAATATTGCTTGACCGAGGCCTACACGAGGGAATGCGGTGGT
The DNA here is from genome assembly GCF_987345545.1 of Pholcus phalangioides. Taxonomy (NCBI): domain Eukaryota; kingdom Metazoa; phylum Arthropoda; class Arachnida; order Araneae; family Pholcidae; genus Pholcus; species Pholcus phalangioides. The sequence continues at coordinate 57,176,087 of NW_028301608.1, read as the reverse complement.
GAAAATTGACAGAGAAGACGGTTAATGTTAATAATAAAATCGGAAACTGTTGTACAATCAGTAATGTTTGACGAGTGCTTTGCCCCAATCGGATATTATTGGAGGAAAGAAATTAAATTTGAAACAGTCTACGGATGTAAAGATGGGTTTCAGTTTTTTGGAATGGTTAAATCTATTGCAAAATTGTCAAGTTTGGTTTACAGAATATTGGTGTTGATATGAAAAATGCCGTGGAGCATTTTGAAAAGAAAGGTTAATCGAGAGAAATGTCTACGCGTGGAAAATGGTTGGATATTGAGTTAAAGGTGTTGTGTTCAGTAACGGAGGCGGAGGATGACCAACAGTTTAAAATGAAGCGAAAGGATTCATTTTGAATGGATTCTAATTTGTCTATACAGTAGACCGCATGGGGGGGGGGGGTGGCTCAAAGATTTCATAGGTTTATGACAGTACTGGAAGGATATAGGTTTGGAAGCAGGGTGTCCCATGAGTTTTTGGAGAATTTGGGGAAAAAAAGTAAAAAAATATGTGAAACCCCTTAGTAGCATAGGATAATCAAATTGGACAAAAATATTTGTACCGAATTGGAAATAAATCAATGGTTAAATAAGGGGCCATTCAAGTATTACGTAAGCATATTTTCAGCCATTTCTGTCGCCCCCCCCTTGTCAGAAAAGTCGGCAAAACACTGACCCCCTCCCTCTCCCTTTCAGCAAAATTTCGTCAGCAGCTTAGAATATTTCATATCTTCAAAAAGGGGTGGCGGATGACGTAAGCAACGTTCAAACCACCCCCTCCCCCTCGATGCTGACGTAATACTCGAATGACCCTTTAAAGGGTAGTAATGATATTTTCATTAATACCCCCCCCCCCTTAATGTTAGACACTCCATTCATACGAAAAGTGAAAAGAAACCCCTAACATTAAAAACAAGAACTTTAGCAACATAAAGTTAAACAAAAAAAAAATCGTACGCATGACGTTAAAATTGAGCGCGAAGCATCAACTCAACATTCACATTACTTCTGAATAGCTCAACCTATTTTTGGATAGAGAAACATTATGGGAACTGAATAAAATGCTGCACGGGTTCTTCGTAATTATATTGCTTCAATATTCATTTACGTCTGTAATGAAGTTTATTTCCTCATATTACCCTTTGGTTCACATTTAGTAATCACCCCACATTCATGTTTCAAACCCAATCGGTATTTATGTTACGGAAATGCAATCGAAATAATACCTTAGAACACAAGTTTCCTGATTGGTGATTTCCTATAAATGTATTAAAACTAATATTGGAGTTGAGCAAGATTCCTGTAAGACATTCAATTTTCCTGAAAAGCTCGTATCGCATAATTTATGTTAGTAAGACACGAAAATAGAAACAAAGTCAGTAAAACCTCCTCTTAATGGACAACCCTCACATTCCATCACCCCCTTTTCTTTACGGCCAAATAATAATTATAGAAGAGTTGATCAACTTTGCCCAAGAATATTAAGAAGACACCAACGAAAGAGACAAATACACGAAAATAAAAAGTCCTAATGCATTTCAACACCAATGGGTGCCGTCTTCAGAGGAAAAATTTAATCACTAGTCACGCTGACCGAGTTTTCGATTTGGGTTGAATACCAAATCTTAACGCTAGGTTGCTTAGCGAAAGAAGTACATCTGTTCACTTCAAACGTCGTGGAATGAAGCTGTGAGCCTGCTGTTGCAGCGTCCTGATTGGATACTTGCGGAATAACGCTATCCGATTGGTCTATTCGAATTTTCTTATAATTCCCGCTCGAAATGAATTTAAGCCATGGTGTTGAGATCGAGGGTGTAGATTTATTATCGTTAACTAGTGTATTTTTGAAGGCCCGAAAATATATGCCTTCGTAGAAATCTAAATCAACTGTGGACTTTGGGAAAAACTCTCGCTTCTTGAAATTTGAATCTATGGCCTTCTTGCCAACAGTGAGCGGCGATGGTCGATTTTTCACATTCCTGATTCTTAACACAGCGAGCGTGTTCATTCAATCTTGCTTTTATGGGTCTCCTTGGCTGTCCTATATAACCAAGAGAGCAATCACCACATAGAATGTAATAAATGCCCCATTTTTTATTCTGCGGTATAGCATCTTTAGGGGGCATGAAACCTAAATTTTTAGTGGGCACATCTATGGTTGCTAGATTAAACTTTTTAAGAATGGGTTTGATCTTCAGTGAAAGTATTGGATCGTAGGGTATGACTAGACTTTCTTTGAGTGGTCCCTCTGTAATATTTTCTAGAGTGGTTCCTCGTGCCGGTTTCAAGAATTTTCTACTTATTTCGTCAACGATCTTGGTGTTGAACACCCTGTCTATCGCAATTGACTGAGGTTTTCAAGTTCATGGTCTAATATGGTATAATCGTTTAACGAATGATTTTTTTTTTTTTTGTCATCGCACCGTTGTCAGTAAAGGAGAAGTTTTACTGTAGATATAGATATCGATGCAAAAGAATTTAATTTTGGGTTTGATTTAATGTTTCACAGAAATTTTTACTTTCATACATGGAATTTAAGAACTAATTATCGGAAAATAACCAACTTTAATATTAAAGATAATTTAAAACGTATGTTATTTTTTTTGGTTGATAACAACAATGATGAGAATGAAAACTTGTAATGTTACATAAAGACAATTTTAAAATTATACGGAAAAAAGTTTCAAATGCAAGTTGATTTCTACGAATTTTCTTCGTCAGAATATATGAGTACTTTTAAATTTAGTGGATTTTCGTGAGTATAATCGGCAGATTGTATGTTAAAAGAAAAAGAAAAAAAAACATCAGGAATTTTTTATTGCAGATAGTACAAAATTTTGTCTTGTCTGCGTATTTTCTTTTGAGGTGTTGGAAAATGTATAAATATTTTCAAAAATAATTCGTTAAAAAAATTCTTAAGCTTTGTAGATGGCGTATTGATTAAAAAAAGTTGGCATATTTTCTACAAAAAAAGTAACAAACAACGCCATCGATGCCCAATGAATTTAATATCGATGGCTGGAATTTCCACAAACAAATTATACACTGTTCAGGTCTATATGTAGACATTTTTCTCACATTTTTGTCAAATCATACGGACTGTGTACATCCATAAAATCAGGCTACTGAATGGCTCAATTCCAAACTATTGAACCAAAATTTGTTCCGACTGCATTTAAGAAAGTAAATTATGACTTTATCACACATTCATTAGAAACTATTTTAAAAATAGGAAATTTTTATCCAGAGTACAGTAAAATTTCATTATAGCTACGAAGATGGTGTTATTATATTAATCACATTGGCATCTCCAATTTTTTCAAGAATTGAAAAATTCGTTTATATATCCGCATTCCTTATATATTGCCACAATCATTTCATTCACATCATTCATACGTATTTCACGTACGTTTGCAAGCGAATTTTTGTTTATCAGCACCATACTAGTCTGATAAAAGAATTACCGGTAAACGAATTCTACGTACGCTAAACGAATTCGTGATTCACGCTTTTATCGACATAAAATACTGTAATAAGTTTATATTTGATTAAAAACAGGTACCATTATCATTCAGTTAGTTTACAATTTAGGACAGTGTTTCCCAAAGTGGGCAATATCGCCTCCTGTTGGGGGATGGAATGGTCCGGGGGGGGGGTGACAGAAGATACAGATTTAACATAGGATGATCATAATTGATCCTATGGGTTCCCTCGAGTTGGGGGCGATGAGAGAAAAAAATCATGAGGGGACGATGCAATGAAAAGTTTGGGAACTATAATATCGGAGAGAATCCGGATATCTCCAACATTCATGATGAAGTTTCATTGTTCTAGAAATGCAATACGATAAACGCAAATAATATATTCAAAACACAAAGAATTGAATTCAAAACACATATCGTTGATATTTTCTACAGACTACCTTTATACAATGAATACCTTTGTTTTCTAATTTTTTTATATTTTTTAATTTAACAGAATCAAAAAAATTTCACGTGATTATGTGATTATGCTTTTAGAAAATGGAGCAGTTCGTTATTTTTTTTTTAAAGGCCAAGAAAGAAATGGGGATGCGAAAGTTTACGTTGGAAGATATTAAATTCTGAAAAAAAAAACAGAAGAATAATAATTAGTTCCAAGAACAACAAGATCACAACACAATCACTTTCATATAATTAATAAGCGGAAGAATTGTTCATAAATTACCTAAGAATTTAAGTCTTAAGAATTCTGTGTGTATCATCAAGTTACAAGTTGAATTCTGCTCACATCCCCCCCCCCCCCATGCTAAGCTAATGTTTCCACATCAACAATGTATTATTGCGAAACTAAAGAAAAGATTTAGGAAGAGAATCGTTGTGCCGTTACAAAATTATTGCGACATGGAATGATGCCAAAAATAAATTGATAAATCACTGAATGAAACTGGAACAGCTTTAATGAATCGAAATATTTTCTAATCATTCATAGTATTAAATTGGAAACATTTTACATGACAACATTTTACAGGTTCCAAATATCTTTATGGCGCATTAGAAAAGTGTTATTTCAATACATAAAACATTCATTCTGCCATTTAAATTATACGAATAATGACTTAATAGATTGATGAATAACTCAATATATACAGTGAGTATATATTGAGTTATTCAGTTATAGCGAGTATATATACTGTCGTCCATAATGGCGGCAGTACACTATCAAAGGGGAAATTGCCGTTATAACGGAATTTATGTTATAAACGACTTTTAATGTTTTGAACCGTATAAACATATAAATGGGAAAAAAAACAAACTATAAGTGGATCCCACTTAGAACGTCTTTCCCGCTTACCACGACTAACTTTCGTTGTCCCAACTCTTTCTTGTACTCATCGAGATTTGCCGTTTATAGTGTTTTTCCGCGTGCAACATTAATTTTCAAGGCATTTTTTCTTTAATGTTATGAGCGGAATCGGAACTGTGTGTGTGTGTGGAATAAATTCACCTTTCTTTTTCCATTATTATTATATTATTCTTTTTCCATTATTATAAATTGCTTTTGCTGAAATATGCATCCACTCATGTCAATGTTAATTGTATAACAAAATTTCGAACTTTATAGAATGCAGAAGTTTCTGCAAATTGGAGTATTTTTGTTGCATCTATAAAAGTGTCCAATAATATTTAGGGCAGAGTAAATGATTTGTTTGCCCAGTGCTGTTCATTTTTTGAACGATTCAAAGAAATGAAAAAGAACTAGTGGAGGGGAAGGGGATTTTTAAAGGGAAATTACAAAACCAGACGTGTCCCACCTGCCCAACTAACACACCTGCAACTGTGTGGTTTTTCCAACTCCTACATGGATATCAAAAATATAACATACCGCATGTGATCTACCGGCAGGCCCCGTTCATAAATACCCATGAATAGAATGATATAAAAAAATGCCATTCTTCTATATACAGGGTGCATAGCAAATACGGGGCATGACATTCTTCTATATACAGGGTGCATAGCAAATACGGGGCATGACATTCTACTGGTGAACCGGTGAACCTAGAGTTACACTTCAATTATAAAAAAGTTTCCAAATAACGTGCAGTACTCAGACATATCATTGTGGAAGCAGTTGTACAGTTATAAAAAATATAATTAACTTCTTACACCAACCCCATCAAAGCCCTCTTAGAAAGTTGTTGCCCTGACTCCCCTGATGCACACAAAAAATTGCACGTTTCTAAATGAAATATTTACTAAGATATTCGAATTCGAAAAACGGAAGAAATTTAAGGAAAAAACCGCTGTAAATGCTTGTAAAACGGGGTTTCCTCATTTAGAGTGGTTTTCCCCACCTTTTCTTCATTTTTAGAATTCGAATATCTCAGTAAATCTTGCACTTAGAAACACGGAAACTTTTTGGTTGACAAAAGGAGAGACAGGGCAACAAATTTCTAATTGGGCTTTGGGGCACACGGGGATTGTATAAAAAGTAAATTTGTTTATTTTAATAACTATACAACCACTTACACTCTAGAATGGCATATCTGAGTACTACACGTTATTTGGGAATTTTTTCTAAGTGGAAGTGTACCTCTGGGATCAACGGTTTACCAGTAAAATGTCGTGCCCCGTGTTTGCTATGCTTCCTGTGTATAGGGCATATGTATAATTCTTGAAGAAAGACAAAGAAAAATACGATTTTCGAGAATGTGTTCTGATTTTTATTCATAAATACCTCACTATAGGCGAATTTATTTTGTATGTTTAACTTGACAATCACTTTCGAATTACTCGTGATAAGCAGTACTCGTTATAACTGACTTTTGCTGCAGTAATGCTGAAATACTTCACATTGATAATACGTGTATATACAAATCAATAATTTAATTCAAAAAAAATCAATATTTCTCCTCTGCCTATCAATATCATCCGAGATGATAAAGGAATGGAAATTCTCGTGATGATGTTCCATAATAGTTATGAGAACATTATCAGTTGAGTTACTGCCATGAATTCGGTGTTTTTCTGAGAAACAAACACGTTACTCATCTTTCTATTTTTGCTCTAAGAAGAAAACCTAAAAAAAAATGGGTCATTACCCAGGTGAAAACAGCTAATGACAACATCTATCATAGAAATAAAGAACGTGTATCGGGTATATATATAATACACTTTATGTGCGTGATTATGTCTACTTTTGATCGAATATAGTGGTATTTATACTGAGTAATGGGGGTCGATTAATATCTTACATCGTTGAGAGGCATCACTGCAACGGGGAAAAAAGGACACGAATGGGTATCGAATGACGTAGCTTCTTTAACATTAGAAAAATAACAAATATATTTAATGACGTCGATTCTAAGGCAATCATAGCGCCACACAATCTCGCATATACAGTATTTATAGTAAATATAAGTATACAGGGTGATAACTTATAAGTCTGCTTCACCCCTTAAATGACGTGGCCATCTTACATGTATCATTCATTTTATCAAGAGCCGTAAATGTACCCAGATGGAATATTTAGCCATTAAATGCATAATTTTTTTTCGAAAGTCTGAAATTCCAAATTTTCACAAGGATAAACGCACTATGCCATTATTATAACCAGATTAAAGTCCATTCTTCTCTGAACGGGGGGGGGGGGGGGGTGTGCGCAGGATCCACCTTTGAGGGGAGGGGGGATTCAAGGAAGTTCTTTGAAAGAAATTCCTTGTAAAATCCTTCTTTTTGTTAATTTCTATATATAATTTTCTTTTTAAATCCATTAAAACAGCATTTTTCAAGAAAAATTCCGTAAACTCGAAAGTTCGTAAATGGAAAAGACGTTCAAAGTAATCGTATATTTTTCGGGACCAGAATATTATTTCGTAAAAACGTGCAGCTCGTAAATGGCAGGTTCGTAAAATCGAACGTCAAATGTATATTATATCAGTTGGCTCCATCATCCACAGAAACTAATTGAAATAGCATATAAAGGGATATCGAAAAAACTGACTTACCTTTTTATAAAAATATTTAAAAAATATTTTTTTGTCAGTTTGGGGGGGAGGGGAGCATAGGAAGCTTGTGCACTCCCTTCTCATGTGTTCGAGTGTCCTTTTTTCCCGAGTGGTCCATCAGTTAAAATTTCTTATAAATTGGCCTGCAATAATGATATATTATTAGTACTAAACTGTATTGCGGACAATGAATCTATAGCTGAGGTTTGCGATGCAAACTCTGATCACACGAATATCTGCTATATCCACCCGAAAGATAAAGCATTGATTTCGGAAGGCACTGGTCTAAATTAAATATTACTGATAGATGGAATGGATAAAAATGAATTTTTTTCTAATTTGTGTACTCGTTTTAAAATAATTTGCAGAATGAAATTTTCCTTAATAATGCCTTAATCGTTTTCCTTAATAGTGTGAATTCATGGTGGCATAAGAGTATATGTGAAAGTCCCGTGCTGTGTATAAATTATATATATATATTCATGTAACTTGCAAGGTAGCTAAAACTTGAGTGGGTTAAGCTAGTGAGGGAGACGCATTATCAGGGGTTTTACGCCATAGAGGGCAATTCGGGTATTCAAAGAAATGGCCCAATAGGCAGAGTGGCGCGTTAACCCGCGTTATCCGCACGGGTGACCCGCTAAAGAGGTTTGTGTTTGAATTCAAAATCGCTGAAAATGTGTGTGCGTTTGAAGGTTTACGATTTTCTCAAAGTGAAGAGGCAACGTGAATTTCCTACAAACATAGTTGTATTATGGAGGAATGGTAATCCTCTGCCTATTACAATCACAGAAGGAACTAAAAACAAGAAAAAGAAAAATCCATGAAATTCCAATACGTCAAAACCCTAGAGATCAATATCGCACAATAAATAATACGGCATTCATTGCATCCCATGGTGTGTGTTGTTATCTGTGTTACATAGGGCAGACGAGGAAACCCATGAAAACAAGACTAATTGAGCATGCTCATTATGTAGAGAGAAAAAAATGAAGTAAGTTAAATGTGAAAAACTGGTCACGCTTCACACTGTTGGGAAAAATGTCACAAACAAATTTAATGAAAGCGAGAGTTTTTCATCAAGTCCACGGCTTGCTTAGACTTTTCCGAAAACATATTGATACCTGGTAATAAAGCAACACCACCGATTGCAGAGTCATTGCCACAGTCTTAAGAGCATTACGAGCCGGAATTTCAAGAAAATTCGAATGGACCAATTTGCAAGCTCCATTAATGTTAGTTACATTTCGCAAGCAACCAATCAGTATGATTCTTTAGACTTACCTGCACACGCATTCAGCATCATTCTCACCACAACGTTTGAGTGAACGTATTTTTCGCTGAGTAACTTCGAGTGAAGATTTGATAACAAACATAAAAGCGGTATCTCCGGTCAGCGTGGATATATTTATTTTCTAAATACGACACCCCATAGTACGACATGAAAGCGTAAGAAAGGTCGTGCCTTTTTTGTTTTGTCTTTTTTATTTGTTCCTTTTATGATAATTTGACTACCCTATTTTTTTTTCATGTTACCCCTTCGGGTAGATTCACAGATTGAACGGAGCACAACCGGGCTCTGTCATTTGCGTGATATTAACTCATTCCCCCAGAGGGCGTTGTCATGCCGGAATACCTCACTGGGAAAGAAAATTTAAACGACTGACTTAAAAGTTGACTATTTCTGGAACGACCGAATCTCTCGAGCTGCCTCTCCTCCACGGCTTATACGAGCAGATTCGAATTAACTGACTTATGCTTTTGGCTAACAGAAAACAGGGCCTATCCCCTTGTGGCAATTTACAGTCGACACATTTATTAATACAACTCTTTCATTAAAGATTTAAAATGGCTGTTGTTTTTTTCAAATGCTAATTGTCTTATAAATTCATACCTAGATGTATAGGGCGGTTATAAATAAAGTTGCACACGTATGAAGCACCCATTCTGATAAAGGTATTTTTCTGAAACTTGGTATATATAGGGTATATGGACCGTGGGGAGGGGGAATTCAATAAAATATAGTTAAATTTTTGACCACCACGCGGAAAAGTGGCGATTTTTCTCTTATCGCAGTTATATTTTTCTCCATTCTCCATATATCCTATGTACCAAGTTTCATCAAAATAACTCCATCAGAATGGCCGCTAAATACGTCTGAGTAGTGCCAGTATATTTATAACTACGCAGTATGACATACAGTCGTCCCTCGGTATTCGCGGTGGTTACGATCTGGATTTCACCTCGAACACGGAAAAAAATCCGCGAATATCACAAAACCATAAGTTTTTGTTTCTTAAGCACCTCGTTCATATCTGCTTTGGGACGCCGAAGTAGAAATGGACGTCCCGTGATTTTCGGCGATGATTTCGAAAAAAACATTATGAACATTAATGCGTGTTATAATTGTTTCTTCTTCAGTCCAGTAAATTTGTTAGAGTATAGTGACAAGACTTGTTCTACCAATTTTTCTACATATGAGAAGAATGGGTCATCGATGGGTCTCCGGCTGTCGATCAGAGACGTGTGGATTAATGGCTATGTAGTAGCAAGTGTAGCTACTGCAACGGCTAATCGAATTCCAAGTTCTTTTTCCTCAATTTATCTGAAGAATATATCATTCATCGATGGCGCAACAACGGAGAACCGCAACAATGAACCTAAACATTGTCAATATTTCGGATTTTTCTTTTAAGTTCTTAACTTTCAGAGGAACTTTTTAGCAACAGTATTCCAGTAACATTTTCAGCTACACCACAGGAAAACATTTAGGAGGTTTTTTAACGTTTATTTATTTGACACGTATAATTTATGTCTTATCACAAAAATTAGAAACTTTGCCTGGTTTTAATATATATAAAAATTGCCACGTTTTCAAGACAAATAAATTCAATTGGTCGAATGGTCGACACGTTTCGGCTCTTCAATGGAGAGCCGTCATCAGGACCTCGTGGTCAGAATTCACACGAATCAACACACAATTCTGAATTGAACTTTCTCGAGGGTTACTTTATCAGAACATGCCAGAATTTCCTCGTTAATGATGGAAGAAACACACCACCTATTTCGTCAGCTTGGACAGGCTTTATTAACCTCAGTCGTGACAAAACTTTCAACACTTTGCAACGCAACAGATGGTTCCCCAATTCGCATCCAAAACCACTCGGACGCAGTCAATACAAAGGCGAACTCTTCGGACGACCAGACATAAACATCATCCCTCCACGACTGATTCGTGTGTATTCTGACCACGAGGTCCTGATGACGGCTCTCCATTGAAGAGCCGAAACGAGTCGACCATTCGGCCAATTGAATTTATTTGTCTTGAAAACGATGCAATTTTTCTATAAATTTATGTCTTGTTCCGATACTAGATTTAGCACTGAAAAGTGTTTTCCATAAAACTAGGGAAAATACCGCCAATAGTGAAGGTCGACTGTAATATAAATATATAAATTTTGGTTTGTTGAGTGAAGCAAACACGCGTGTGAGATAAGTGTCATCGGTATGTATACAGAAAAGCAAGACTCCGATCCTGTGAATCTCGTAATTATTTCCATAACCTGAATTAAAGCGCAGAAACACCAAATTTTACTAATGGGGCTTTTGAAGAGGATGTGTTGCATCCGAGATGGAATGTAATTAAAAACTTATTCCGTTTCCAGTAATGACATATTATGCTTAGTAAGCACGCGTCGGAAATTCTCTCTAATTTTGTAATGAAATATGTCTTTAAATGCCGTATTTTGCTTTTCTCGAGTGACGAGCATTTATTAAATTGAGCTTTCAGAATGTGTATTATGGAAAATGGTTTTCAGCATTAAACGCTCGTTGATCTGAGAAATTGTTTTGCGGACTGGTAAATATTAAAGTGATTTAATTTTGTGTGGATCAATGAAACGTAACTTGAGTAACTTTAAATCTTTCGTTTAAGCAAGCTGTGTGTGTGTGTGTGTGCTACGTATCTTAGAATACTGAAGACATCCTTCCGACCTCAAACATTTTGAAAAGTCTCTTTGACCTTTATTTTAAAATAGTAGGGAAATGACCTTCCTTAAAATAGCCTTGTTGGTGGTAGTTAAAATTCGGTTAGAATCAGAAAGGTAAAATTAGTATATTTTATCGAAACTATGCATATCTTATTGAAAAAAGTAGTAAGAAAAGAATCTTACATATAAATGTGAAAGTGTGTATGTATATGTTTGTTCTTTATGCAAATGAGTTTGCGCTATCGTCGTCAAATTTTGCATATAGACCAAACAGGACCAAGATTTTACCATACGCTACTCTAAAAGGTCATCAGACTTGGACAAACGCCCGAAATGGGCGAAAAACCGTCGGGCAGCAATGTTTCCTGCTCCTCAACAATCACTTTCGGATGGTTTACATTGGTTACCGCGTTTCAGATATGCAATATGCCTTTACAATGGCGTGTCTGTTTTTCAATGATGTCAGTAATTATAGTTCATTTCTGTATAATGGTTTGTTACATTTATAATTCTCGCAGTAACTGAAGAAAACTCGGGCAACGCCGGATATTTTTGCTAGTGTTGTTATAATTAGTCATGACTTGAAGACATGGATGCAAGGCAGAAAAAAAGTTTTGCAACAGCAAATAGCTAACCCGCGACTCAAAAATATCCCCACTATTCGTATTGGTACTTTCGTATTGGTAAAATTCACGAATACCCACCGCGCATTGGTAGTTTTTTTCATCTTAAAATTTAAATGTGTTACCAACTATATACATAGGATAGCTATATCTATAGGACCGCACATATACAGCGTGTTAAGAAGTCTCTAGACGATATTTTAGCGGTGAACTGTTATTCGTAGATGTATACTTCCTATTAGAGAAAAATATCCAAATAACGCGTAGACCTCAAATACGTCATTAATATTGCGAGGGGTTGCATAGTTATTAAAATATGGAACAGCAGAAACGAGGGAAAGAAGCGCTGTCCGTTCGTTCACACTGTTCTTTCCCAAATTGTTCCGCTTATTGAATTAAAATATCTGAGCAAATATTGCACTTAGAAACGTAACTTTTTTTTTGATGGGCTCTGAAGAGACAGGACAACAACTTTCTAATTGCGTTTTTGAGCACAATGTGTCCGTTGTCCGTATGAAAAGTAAATTTTTATATTTTGATAATTTAGCAACCCCTCTTGCAACACGAATGGTATCTGAGGTCTATATGTCATTTGGATACTTTTCTAATTGGAAGTATGGCTCTAGGAACAACGCTGTGCCAGTGAAATATGGCAAAAAGAATTATGGTATTCTCATCAAGACTGAATCAAAATTGATTTTTTTGTGTTTACTTTACGTGGAAAATGGCCTTTAAAACAGCCACACATAGAAAGTTTAATTACTTCACCTTTATCTTTACATATCTGCACTAAGAGCGTCTGAGTTAGGTACATAGTATATGTGTACCTGTGGAGCAAAGGCTATTATAATTTTTTTCTTCCTGCACCCCCAGTGCAGTGAGACTTACTATTAAGCACCCCCTTGAAAAATGTGTTTTCATATTAGAAATATTTTTTTCCTGTGGTTAATTACATTTAATATCCTATAATTAATTTCTATGAATTCTTGTACTTATTGTTTAATTTTAATTTTCGGCTGCGGCTAATATTTAATTTTTACTTTATTATTATTTTCTAAAATGAATTCAAAAACGGAACTAACAAAAAAGTTACTGTATTTTAACATTTGGGGAAAAACGATAAATTGAATAGTTCTTCACATTGATTCCAGCCGCAAAAGCTATAAATTGACGTTTCTTTTGACATGAATGTGACTGAATTTTTTTTTATGTTTTTTCCTGAGTCATGTGTGTTCGCGACAGTATCAAATCTAATCACTACATGATAATAACACGAGGTACCAATGTAAACAAACCACGAAATAGTTTAGGTAAATAATGACATTTTCCATCAACGTACGATCGCTAATCGAAAAGTAAACTTTTACAACTCGTATTTCGCATGACACATTCCTGAAAGCGAAAGCCAAGACATAAGGTGTCGAAATATTGGTAGGATTCATATTTTTTAAGAATCGAAAAATTAAAAAATTTTATCATTATTTCAATATTTCTGAATAATGTAATTTTTCTCAATCTTCACCCCCAAAAATGCTCTCTCACATCCGTAAAGTGTGCGTGCTACCCCGTTTAAGAATCACTGCTCTAGAGCGAAGAGGGCACATTTAAGTAATTCGAAATGCATTCATGTGCTATTTAAAATTCGTAAACAAATTTAGTGGCTTTCTCAGACCAGTCTCACACACACAGAAAAATAACGTTCCTTCTTCTACTTTTTTTTTTTAAATTCTTCAAACTGACACTCTGAGTTCGCTTTTATGTGAGGCCTGTACTTCGTTTTCATTGCAGCAACGGCTGAAAATTTGACGTTATCAAAATGAGTTGCAGGGAACGCGAGAGAGTGTGCTTTCATGTTGGCTTGTGAATATTAAAAGTTAGAAACGCTGTCTCAAACAGATTTTACATAACGGCAACATCAGCAGACGTCTCAACACATTTCTATTATTTGCGCGACTGTCGGGAAACAAGCTGATGATAAACGAGGTTTGTAAAAGTATATGTATATGAGAGAAACTCAACAACAGTATAAAGTTCAAAAAGAAGAAAAACTCATTAAAGTGACTTTTTTAATTTTAAAATCGTTGAATGAAATTTGAAAGTAAAACCCGTAGTTTATTGGAATCCCGGCGATAGCGTTCGTTATATTTCTAGCGTGCATTTTCTTCTTCAGACATCCGGTATTAGACCACGTAGTCTTTTTCACCTGTGACAGAAAAAGAAAATCAAAGCATCGTTATAGTAACTAGCATTTCACTCATAAATAGTATTTAAAAAAGGAAGGGGGAAAAAAAAAACTAGAATAAAACATTTGAACAGTCTTATTAGACAGACTTTAATGGCAAGACTCGAGTGTGTTGTTCTTCTTTGCGGTTTTCTCATGTACCGAATTGGTGAAACGGTTTTACGCGTATTTTCAAATTTTATAGTATTCTATTCAGTTCTTCTACTCCAGGGGTCTTCAACCTTTCGGAAGTTGCGCGGGCTAAATTATACTTTCCACAAAACCCGCGGGTCATACCCGATTATTAAACAGGGTTCACTAAATTTACTATCATTTCATTTCACTTTCGTCAATTTATACCGGTAAGCTCGATCAGGTGGGTATCGATTGGGATTGTTAGCAAATTCGCGGATAACGGGGAGCTAATGTGGGTAGTCGGGAAACAAAGCGATAGGGAAGTTGCTCCAGACCAATTTAAACAGGATTGCAGCAAGGGCAAATGAATGGGTCATGACGTTTAGCGTAGACAAGAGCAGGTCGCTCATATTGCTTCGAACGTTCCTCTTAAGGGCCAGATTTTCAGCCATATTTGACCCCCCCCCCCTGTCAGCAAAAGTCAGCAAAACACTGACCCCTCTCCCCCCTGTCAGCAGCTTAGAATATTTCATATCTTCAAAAAGGGGTTGTTGATGACGTAAGCAACCTTCAAACCCCTGTCCCCCTCCTTGTCATCAAAAGTCAGCAAATCCGAAACCCTCTCCCCCCACCCTCGATGTTGACGAAATACTTGAATGACCCCTTACGTGTTGAATGGTGTCATTACCTCGGTTGCAAGTGGGGTCACCGATTTGGGAATTATTATTAACGAGGGGTTTTCTGAACAATTTTCGGCGGTGGTAAAAAAAAAAGCGAATAGAATGCTGGTTTTCATTTTCAAAAAAGATCTCTGCGTTCTCTTAAAGTATTTCTTCCGCTTTTCCGAGTCTTAGTTTGTCCTGCACTGGGGTATGCTGTAAAGTTTTTTATTCCATATGTATAGAGAGACGTAGACTTGGTTGGAGGGGTGCAGAGAAGAGCTATGCGTGTCCTTGTTGGCACACAGGGCTTGAGTTATGAAGAGGGACTGCATTTTTTTAATACATGTATTTATATTGGAAGAACGCAAGAGTTGGAGCGATATGATCGAAACGTTCAAAATGTCCAACGGGATGGTTAGGATGGACCATGAATTATTAACACGCCATCAATCGACTGTTTTGGCAAAGAGACACCAGCATCGATTATGTACGAGGTGATTGTTAGATTTTGTAATAGTAATAGTATCATTCGGTAAGGGATAATTCTAGGTTGCGGTGTAATTCTGCCATGGCTACAAGGTCTAGACCCCCCCCCCCTACCGCAGCTATCATATTTTTAAAAAAATCTTTCTTATTGCCCAAGGTTCTTTCATTTGTTAGAAAACATTTGAATTTGCCCGTGATGATACACGGGGTGATTCTATAATTGCCTCACCGCTTTGACGAACCGTTGATACTAGTCGTATTTCCAATAAGCAAAAGTATTTAAAGAAAGTGTTGACGTCAAATACCTCAGTCCTTTTGCAAAAGGGTTGTAAATAAAATGAAAAAGTTTTTATACGGACACTCCACCTCAAAAAAACCCAATTGGAAAATTGTTGCCCGGTCTCTCACGAGGCGAACAAAAAAAATGCCACGTGTGCTACGAAAAAAAACCGGGCAAGTACGTTTACCAACATACCAGTGATACACTTTAGTATTCCTTATAACCCGCATTAGAAGTGTGAAGCGATGAGTGGAGACAAGAAAGGGCATCCGGGTTCGTTTCCCGGAGGAGACAATTCACTTATTTTTTTCCAAATATTAGTTTCTGCATAACATACAGAAAATTCGATTTCTCAGTACGTTTCGGGACGAAAAACTACCATATCTTAATATAAAGTCTGAAAATTGATGATCCAAACTTCTGAACTTTTCCTGTATAGTACTGGTTGCTATCACGATTGTCTTATAAAAATCGTACTTGTTCGTTGTCATGCAAAAGATACGAAAGGGCCAAGAATGATGTCTTCATTGATTACATTTCCCACTGAACTGATCGTAAGTATTGAGTGAAAATGTAAAAATTGTATCAGCGAGAGAGAGAATCGAACACCAGCTTATTAACAGAGTAATAAAATCAATTTGATTTTATGACTTTTATGCGTTATTCAATTTCATATTCTTACAATACTTTGTGGAAATTTTACTAGTCGAACCATTTTTTTCTCGACTACTCACAAACATAATTTTCATTTCTGTATGCGCATCACGTTTCTGCATTTATTTGTAGCTATAATATTTGTAATCTTCTATTTATTGTTTTTATGGTATTACTATTTTCTATTAATTGAATTAAAAAAAATTGAAGATATAAGTAAATTGAAGATAATTTATATTTGAAGAGATATTCGGAAATTCCAAACAATTGCTGCTTTAGAATACTGTTTTGCTTTCAGATAAATATTGGTTGCAGATTTCTTATAGTGCACGAAAGAAAAAAATTTCATCAACTACTTGATAATGAGGAAACAATAGGAAATCGAATATAAAAAATAAAAGTCACTACAACTACTAACCGCGCATGCTCCTCGTCCATATTCTTGTCTCTATGGAATCTCTAAGGCAGGGGTTCTCAAACTTTTTCCACCTGTGGCGCCTCTTTTTCCTATTCGATGCTTCTCCGCGAGCTCCGCCGGATCCCCAGAGCTGTTTAACAAAACGTATTTTCGAAAAACCTTTGACATGGCTACCGCTCTGCGCCGTCCCTGACAAAGGATGGAGGCGCTCCAAGGCACCGCAATGCACATTTTGAGAACCCCTGCTCTAAGGAATGTGCATGTATGCGTTGTAAACTTAACGTGAAGTTTGTTTCTGTGGAATATTTGACATGTGTTGGTTCTCAAGAGCTGTAATCTGGTCTCGAATTCGGAAGCAGACAAATTGACTGGTTATTTTTCTACTGGTGTCATGCGTGAATTTTTTAATTTTCTACACTTGATTGCTCTCTGAAGAGATACTTTTTTTAATGGGAGATCGGTTTTTGCATTCGCTTCTCGAAGTTGGAAAACCACAGAAAACGAACTCTAGCCGACCTCCATCAAGCCCTGAAAAGGGCTTGAAATTGGGTCCTCGCGATATATGTCCATGACGATACTCGTAGGACCGCATAGCGGGAAAAAAAAAATGATTGGCGGAGAAAAATTTCGAAAAGAAAAGCCACATGACTCTGCCGGAAATCGAACCACCCCTCGCAATTCGGAAAAGTGAGCTAACAAATACACTCCATAGAACGTAGCTTTTAGGGTATAAGGATAGAAAATTTCGCTACCTTTAGGAAATGTTCGTTATGTTTATTATTAATCATTTTTATCCGCGCAATATTTCTACTTACTTCTTGCTAGGAAGGTGGCATAGGCAGCCGTCCGTAGGCGAACAAAATGCTTCAATAGAGGCATTGCCTTTTGAAACACTCTTGCAATGTTCATCACATGCTTTTGAAGTGCAACTTGCAGCGTCTAATACTGCCGAGACTGAAAAATAAAAATATTAAATTCATCTTCAAAAAAGGACAAAAAAATTGTTTATGTCTATAGTGAATCGCCTCACAAATAGTGAATTATGTTTAATATATATGCAAAGAGATGGCGCTGCAAGTTCGCCGCCTGCATCTGAGCAGCATCACGACGAACCAGTGACGAGAGAGTGTGCTCGTACAATAGCCACAGTTTTTTTCTAATGTCTGTATTATAAATTAATAATATTTATAAGTTGAATTTCATACGAAAATGGAGTCAGATTATTCAACGTTATCATCAGTTGGAAGAAATGTCGTTTATTTATCTTCCAGAAAGTGCAATAAATATATTTGCACTCAAAAGCACTGATTCGTTGTTTTGAAATTGGTTATGGTTTCTCTTTCTTCCCTCGTAGAGAGTGAAAAAGTACATGAAATGGAAAAATATTCATAATTGGCCTCACAAAGTACCATTCAAAATGCAAATGTCCATCGTATAAAAAACTTTAGACAGCTCATTTTATGTAATTGTTTACCGAAACTATCTAGAGAAAATCTTTTGAATAAGACAATGATTGATCAATTGCAAGAAATTTAAAAAAAATCGATTCAATGGGTGTTGATCTGATTATGGAATTTCCTCTTCAGTCAATTCGTAAAATTATAACACAATATTTATTTATTTATTTATTTAAATACAAATTCCAGTTATAGTTTGCATATATGAATACAAGAAAAACAAATATACAAAATTCAAAGTTTAAAAATATATACATCATCATTATATTACTGCATCTCAGAAATCGGTACAATGGATAATTTTTCAAAACACCAGAACGATATGGAGGAACATCAAAAAGATTTCGGCATCTAAGATTGATTCGTGGGCAATAAAAAGTAATAAGGTTTAGAATATCAGGTGCATCAATATCAGAGTGAAGAATTTTTACAAAAAACCTAGTAAGGGCTCTGAGACGGCGAGTTTCAAGGGAATCATAACAGAACGATGAGCGAAGTATTTCGTTTGGCAAGTATGTGATTATATGACTGATGTTTCTTAAAGTATACCTAGCGTAAAAACCTGTTTTGAACACGTTAAATTTTAACTGTATTAAATAAGCAATGTGGATTCCAAATTATGCTACAGTATTCCAAAACAGATCGGACATAAGAATTGAAAAGTAACAAAATAGTTTCAACATTGTGAAAAAGCTTACTATTACGAATTATAAAACCAAGACTTCTGGATGCTTTAGGCACTATATAATTAATATGTTGGTTAAACGAAAAAGAACCGTGAAATATTACACCTAAATCCTTCACACAATCAACACTTAGAAGTAATTGACCATGAATAGTGTAATCGTATATAAGTGGAGAATGCATCCTACTATAGGTAATACATTTACACTTATCAATGTTGAAATACAACTTATTATTTACACACCATAAATTCAGTTTGTTAATAGATTCTTGTAATTTAGCAGCGTCATCAGCATTATTAATGCAAATGAATTACATGAAATTTTTTTACATCATTAGCAAACATTAAGCATTTAGTATCAATACAATCAGGTAAATCATTTATAAAAAGTAAGGGACCCAAAATCGTCCCCTGGGGAACACCAGAATAACATGCATAATAACAGGATTCCCAACCATTAAAAATTACTCTCTGAGATCTCCTAGTAAGGTATGACTCAATCCACTTGAGCAGATGTCCAGAAAATCCCCAACTCCTGATCTTCTGAAGAAGAATAATATGATTGATTGAATCGAAAGCCTTCGAGAAATTAGTATAAACAACATCAATTTGCTGCTTATTATCTATAGTTTGAGCTATATCTTGAGAATATTCGACTAAATTAGTTAATGAAGATCTCTTAGCAATAAAACCATGTTGACAACTAGAAAACCAGGAACGAACGTGGCCATAAATTATTGCATGGATGATAAGTTCAAATACTTTACAAATAGAATTAATTTCAACTATAGCTCGGTAATTTGAAACATCAGATTTATCACCACTTCCGAAGACAGGCAACACTGAGGAAGTCTTCCAAATTGAAGGAAAGACACCAGAACTAATAGAGGTATTAAAAATGATAGACATGGGGCCAGCTAAATATGAGCCACAACCCTTAACTACGTATGGGGGAATACCCTCATCGCCTTGGCCTTTACGACTTTTGAGTTTTTTTATAGCAAACAAAACATCCTGTTCAGTAATGGAACCAAAAAAAAACAACTATTCGCAAAATCATAACTTCAGTCAAAATAATAAGTTCAGTCGCAGACAAGTTGTTGGAGCTACGAAAAACTGAACTAAAAAAATCTTTAAAAAATTCAGCGATAACAGGAAAATCAGAAGATGATCTGTCACAATAAGACACTGGGAAAGCAATTACGGGATCTTAAATTTCGGCAGAAAGAACAAAATTTACGAGGGTTGTGATTAATACCCTTTTCAAGTGAAAAAATATAATCATTATACTGAAGACGTATTTTACGCTTAATTTCAGCCCTGACACTGTGCAGATCATTAACAGATTCAGAGTGACCATTCTGATATGACTTGAGAAACCTATTCTTTCTTTTGATCAAACCAACAATATCAGAGAAGAACCATGGTGGGAAGTATAGACTTTTGTAGTCCTGAACTTAGGAATACACTTATTAAATATGTCATAAATCACATCGTAAAATACACCCAAGGCTTCATCAACATTGGAAAATGTTAACAAAAAATTTCAATTGACAGAACGTAACAGATCAGTTAAAGCAAAAAAATCAGCTTTCTTGAAATTATAACTCAAATCAAAATCAAAATTAGAATTGACTGCAATACGTTTAGACAAAGTGAAATAATTTGAAGTACTAAAGGCATATGTTTTACCTGTTACTATGAAAAATGTGAAAACCACAAACAAGATATAAGTTATCTTCATGTTTGATGATATGATGAACTGAAAAGAATCAATGTTTAAAATCAAAATTAGAATATGAATCATTTTTGTATGAGATGCAGTATAGAATAAATTAAAAATAATATGTATTAGTATACCCATGTAAACAATAGGCAGAAAAATACAAGTAAACCAAGAACGAAAAAAATATAATTTCTTAGTATATATATATATATTTTTTACGCTGGATGAAATATTTATTATTAAATAATAACTAACACTAATGATGAATAAAAAATAAATATGGAATTGCGTTATTTTTGAAGCCAATGATCATTTTTAAATCTGATCAAGAAATTGAACAGTCTTCTCTCCAAACATACACTGCTGGCCACCGTAAATGCAACACCCTGAAGGAAACATGCAAATAATATGAAATTTACAACATGCATTAGCGGAGGTGAGATATGCAAATGATTAGAATTTCAGCGCAGACGCACATCACAACGCCTGTGGCGCCACTTCAAAGCGCTATTTAAGGCTTGGAGATTTCGACGATTTGAAGTACGGCAATTGTGTTTTTCTTGTGGTTTTTTCAAAAAAACGATCAATTATGCCTCGTAGAAAACAGCGACCATCTTTTGATCAAGTATCCGAGTTCGACAGAGGAAGGATAGTGGCCTACCGAGATTGTGGATTATCTTTCAGGGAAATCGGTAGTCGTGTTGGACGAAACCAAACAACTGTAATGCGGATATGTGATCGTTGGATGCAGGAGGGTACGACGGACCGACGTGTTCGATCGCATCCACCTCAGTGCACCACTTCACGTGATGACAGGCGTATTGTGCGTATGGCAGTGACGGATCGCTCAGCCACATCACGAACCATAGCACAGCACATTCAGTCTGTACCGCATCATCCAGTGTCTGCGCGTACCATTCGACGCCGTTTACAGCAGAGTGGTCTGTCCGCAAGACGTCCATTGCTTCGTCTACCCTTGACGCAGAACCACAGACGTCTCCGCCGCCAATGGTGCGATGAAAGAAGGATGTGGACGGCACAATGGAATGAAATTGTCTTTAATGACGAGTCACGCTTCTGTCTGCAACACCACGATGGTCGGATTCGAGTCTGGAGACACCGTGGAGAGAGGATGCTGAACAGCTGCGTTATGCACCGCCACACTGGTCCTGCACCGGGTATTATGGTATGGGGCGGTAATGGATATCACTCTCGCACTCCTCTAGTACGCATTGCCGGTACTTTAAAAAGCCAGCGCTACATCTCCGAGGTGTTGGAGCCAGTTGTCCTTCCTTACCTTCAGGGCTTGCTCACAGCCATATTTCAACAGGATAATGCGCGACCACACGTGGCACGCATTGTCCAAAGGTTCTTCGTCAATCGCCAGATTGAATTGCTTCCCTGGCCAGCTCGCTCTCCGGATCTTTCGCCGATAGAAAACATGTGGTCCATGGTTGCTCAACGATTGACCCAGATTACATCCCCAGCTGCCACACCAGATCAACTTTGGCAACGCGTGGAAGCTGCTCGGTCTGCTGTACCCCAAGAACACATCCAAAGTCTCTTTGAATCAATGCCGAGGCGTGTGGCAGCGGTGATCTCCAACAATGGCGGCTACTCTGGCTACTGATTTTGGCAGGAACCACACTTCACAGAAGTCTATAAATTTAATCATTTGATGCTTGGTCAACATGTTATCTACAAAATAAATATTGTTGCGATATCTCTTGTCTTTCTTGGTGTTGCAATTTGGGTGGCCAGCAGTGTACATTGACTTTTTTTCTATTTCCTTATTACACTTAAAATCGACAATATTAGAATGAATTCAGGATAATTTATCGGAGTAACTTTAGACATAACTTACTTGTTAGCTGGACGGCTTCCTTTTAACAATTACCAATTATTTATCTTCTTGCACTCAGTTTATATACTAAATATTGTTTGTCTCCAACAATTATTATGAGTAACTAATATTGTTTCAGGTGAGATGATGGTTTCTTGTATGTATTTGAAAAAAAGTGCACTGTATGTACTTGATACTTTTTCTGCCTTATTTCAGACCCTACGAAGATTGCTCACTTACTTTATTGCTTATAATGTTTATTAATAATGTTTAATGGTCATGTGTATCAAGAAAGAAACAGAATTTTCAGTAAAGTATAATATGTGTATATATATTCTTTATCTTTTTTCTTATTTTTTTACAGTAACGATTCAAACTTGTATTAATAACTTAGGTATACTGATTAGTTATGCTGCTGAATATACTAAATTTCTATTTTATATTAATTTCCGGAATTTTTTTTTTGTGTAGTACTGTATATCAATCACACAATTTACATGCTCTGGGATTGCAAACATGTAATGGTTGTCACTCTATGC
This sequence comes from Pholcus phalangioides, assembly GCF_987345545.1. Classification (NCBI taxonomy): domain Eukaryota; kingdom Metazoa; phylum Arthropoda; class Arachnida; order Araneae; family Pholcidae; genus Pholcus; species Pholcus phalangioides. Next base: position 57,152,866 of record NW_028301608.1, on the reverse strand, counting down.
CTTATATTTTCATCAATTATTTTTCGTGTCCATTGAAAAAGAACTTGTAGATTCCCTGTATCGATAACGTGGATGTTTTAACGGGTGCTCTAAAACTCAGAAAAAAAACCTCATTCCATTCAAAAATGTGGCAAAAATCCATAACTGGCTCTAGCAGCATTTTTCGAAGAGAAAAAATGCTTATAACTCTGACATCACAAATACGTTAGGGTCATGGATATGAACACACAGAGGTGGACGAAAAGCAACGCCCCTCAAGCCAACCAAAATTTTATTTTTTCAAATACTTTTATTGAAAGATTAAATATCAAATGGAAATTCTATGAGCCTATGTATGAAAATTCTAAAGCTATCAATATTATACAATATTTTGGGGGGGGGGTATTCTAGGCCCCAGGGCCAACAATATTGTATAAATAAATAAATAAAATACCTTTTATATGCTATTTTAATCAACTTCAGTTGATATATAAATGCTGCTCTATGGTTATTTACTCGAATTTCTCTCATTTCACTAAAAAAAATTCAATGGACCCTCTCCAGATGTGGATCCTGCGTACTCCCCTGTTGCACATGCAACACATTCCATCACATGTACCCATTCGTAATAAATTTCCATAGGAATGTTAACGAATGTATGGTACATTACTTCAACTATAATACGTAGCAGCATGACTACTACTAAACCGCACATGCACCTCGCCCACATTCCTCCGCGGAACTTCTAACGAATTAGTAATTGGTAATGTTGGAATGTGCGTACTCGTGTTGTCAACCTAACGTAAAGATTGTTTCTGTGTAATGTGGTTTATGTATTCTTGTAGTGCTGTCTCATCTGCCATACATTTTTCTAACTATGAGTGAAGTGAAGTGATTGAAGATTTTGCCGTGTTGTAAGCCTGTTGTTCTCTGTGGAGAAACTTTTTAACGGGGAGATCGGCTCGCATTCACGCTTTGAAGTTGGGAACCACATCCTAACCAAACACGGTGAACCAGCCCATATTCCAAGAACACAAACTTCAGTTGACCATCACTGTGGTGACGGTTGGGTTTGAACCCGGGTCCGAGACCGTCACTATGACCACTCGACCAACACAGCACAGCGTAGATGTATGACTGTCGGATAACTTCCGTGATATCCAAACTCCTTATCGTCATTTATTGATTTGATTAGAATACTTATTGTTTTTCGAGGTTTTTGTAATAGTTTATTGCAACGAATATCTCAATCTTTCCTTGGAGCTCGAAGGAAAGATTGAGATATTCTAGTTGAATGATCTAGTCCAGTGGTCTAAGGGCGTTCACCCGGAAAGTGAAAGAACCTTGGTTCGATTCCCCGCTAAGGCAGTTGAATTTTCTCTCTTTCCAAAATATATCTTCGCATCAGCCAGCTATTAAAAAAGAAAAAAACTTTCGTGTGAAGAGTGACATCACCCACCGACTTATTGTTTCGTCTTCAAATTTCACCCCAACCCCCAATATATTCATTTATACTAAATTTCCAATGCAAAAGGCAGATATTTTGGCAATGAGTACAGAAAGCCAGACTTGACTTATTACCAATTCTTCCACTCTGGGAGAAACACCAAATTTATCATATGGAGCCTCTAAAGGGAATTACTTTTGATACGAAGTTACGTAATCAAAAATATGCTGTGTTTGTTATTATAACGTATCGGTCTTAGTAAAACGTGCCCAAAATTCTCTCTAACGCTATTGTGTAATTCAATAACGTCCGCTGACGTAGTATTTTGCATTTCAGGCGGTCGGATAAATCGAGATTTCAGAATGTATATTATTAGATATATTTATCACAATTTTTCTCCTCGAGCACTCCCTGATCTCAAAAATTGTATTATGGACTGGTTATTATTAAAGCAAACAATTTTTGCTGTAGATCGATACAACGGAGATTAGAAAATGGTATTTTCCTAGAAATAATAATTTTTTTTTTTGCAAAGAAAAAACAACTGGTATTTGTTTCAAATAAATGAACAAAAATAATGAACATAATTCATTTTGAATTCTTACGGTAAATGATTTACCTGAAATAACATTGCAGGTGTTTCTTTCTTTTTAATCGAACACGGTCTATCCTCTATCACCGTCGGGCAATTTAGGTCATTTCTCCAACGGGCTTGGACCGTGGCAGACTTTGTTAAACAAAAAAAAGAAGTAAATGAAATAAAACAGATATATACAGCGGCTCATTGCAATTGCTGGAAAAAGTGCGGCAGTTTCAACAGGATCCAACGAATTTCAGTATACGTCTGTTGAATTTCTATACCAGATTAAAAATCCTCCAAATAAACTCTTACTAAATGTTTTCTTCTTCTTCAAAGTCAATTCAATTTCCTTATTTTTTAAGCCATGGCCCTTCGAGAACTCATCCGAACATAAAATTTTCATAACAGCGAACAACTAACCCACAACAAAAGAGAACCCTCGTTTCGCATTTTACACATCGACAATTTCTCACTTCCGATTAGCAAAGATGGCATACCATGCTGATTACATAACACTCGACAGATATTAGTCGATATAACGTATATGTTACCGGTTTTAAAAATATATATACTGTACATCCCGATTTAACTTCTTTCTTAAGGCATTATACAAACATTAGGAAATTGTCTCGGTGGCAATAGACAACGCTAGAAAGAAACCATCCTAACCTAAATACTCCAGACATAAGTCTAATATTATTTCACAAATTGTCAGTATGTACTACGTACACTTAAAAGCATCACCGTTCACTTTTGCGCTCTTCGATATAAGAGTACTGTAACTTTCAAAGTGCAATTTGCATATGCAAATTTTCAAATTCAGGTGTTTCTTCTATCCACTGATAATACTCAGTTAACTCTGGTACTGCGTATTTTGCAGTATCAACTCGATTAAAACAAAAGAACAAATAATTAACCCGATAAACTGAAAATGGTTTGTCAATGAAGATATTTAATTTCAATTACTTATAATCGCATGATTCTCAATGAAACATATTGAACCATCTTCTGCCATACATTACGGAAGGCGGTTTACGATACGCAACTAATTAGCTGATACCTTAATAACTCATATATCTATATTACTCAGAGATTTGTTATTTAATATTATTTTGCATATATTATAAAACGCTTTTATGATCCTATTTTCACATCATGAAATAATATTTCATAGGTGAATTATCTTATCTTATGTTTTTTTTTAATCGATAAGAAAATTTGTTACAACGATGAATTTCACTAATGATGATGAAAAAATGATGATCATCATACACTTAATTAATGGTGTCAGACCAGTGCTTATTTTTTATATAGCCTTTCTTACGTGATTAAGACAGAGAAGATTGTCAGTGTTATTGACATTTCTTCGCTGATGTCATTGGTAATTATATCCCAAATTTATTCTTTCCTCCGCGAATTAATTTATAAGACATGGCTGTCATAATTTTTCAAAAAATAAAATCAAAATTTATATTGACATTTGATGCCTCTAGGACATATTGAATCAAGGTTGAAAACGTACCAAAAAATTAACCTTGAGCAAATATAAGCGTAAATACGATATGCTATGCTCAGCAATTATTTTTTTTTTACCTTCCAAATTTGATATCAAATTGAACAACAAGCAATTAACGTTTCAAATCGAATTTACATGTCAAATAAAATTTGGACACGTTAATAATATTGTTTTGAACCAACGATGTTTTTCAGCCTTATCAAAAGTGTAAAAAAATGCCGAGGCCACGATATTAAACTACGGAAAGAAATTTAATAATATGGATACGCTCTCTACGGGATATGTGACTGATTGAAATATTCTAGGAAGTGAAATTTGTGGAGTTATTTGCCTTCATCTCGAAAAAACATTGCTGATAAGATTGAAAAAAAAAAAAAATGCTGATATTGATTCAGCGCGAATTTCTCTACTACACTGATCATACGACACCTGCCTCATGCCGAACAATTTATTCTGTGTACTCAGAGATACCAGAATATTATGTTTTTATTTTTTAAATTTCGTGGTGACAGCTTTGTAACATGCGATACTGTGGGTTTTTTGACATTACAATTTGCCTCCGTTGTTTCCTCATAAATTTAAAGAGAAAGACGGAATTTTTTCCACTCTGCAAAATTTCAACGAACGTCACTCCGATACGCGAAAAACCCAATATTGTAGGCAAAGTGACTTTTTTGGAGTGATGTGTGCACCTCGTACACATTTCTCTACGACATTTCTAATGCGCGGAGTGTGTGTTCTGAGTGTATGTGCGGCCCTAACCTGTCTATATTGTCGGGGTTATGTGTTCGTGTTCTTGCCGGTGCTGCAATCTGCCTTCCATATTTTTAAGTGAAGGTGGTAAATGCTCGAATTTTCACGATGAGTAAGCTTTGTGTTGTAGGTCTGCCTGAGAAACTTTATTCACTGGGAGGTGAACTCTTCTCATGGACTCATTCTCTCCTCAAAGTTGGAAAATCACAGAAAACCCTATTCAGCACACTACTACTGTGCCGCCAACAGGGTACGAAACATTTATTACTAAACCACTGAGGAGCTTGAAGATTTTCACTCACTACGCAAATGCATCATCTCTCTCCCCTTCTTTCTATATTATAATATCCGGGTGTCAAGTGCGGTACCAGGGGTATGGATTGGTCGGGTGATTAGGAATACCTGGTTTACTCCGTCTTCAGATGACAAGTCGAACAATTATGAAGTACTTCGAAATGTCTTCCAGTCTGCTCTATACGAGATTTGTTTAATTTCCAGATTTTTCTTCAACTATTGCCAAAAGTATATACAGAGTGTCCCAAAATCGACTAACGGTTTTCAAAATGGGGATAACAAGAAAATGGTGACAGATATTAAAATCATTATTGCGCAATATAAATTTACAAAGTAATGAATTTCAGTTACGTTATTCGTGTTACGGGGGGGGGGGGAGTGGTGTATATTTATTAAACTAAAAAAAGTTACCTTTTTATAAGGACACCCTGTGCCCAGAAACCCAGTCAGAAAGTTGCCCTGTCTTTCCTGATGTAAAAAAAGATTACGTTTCTAAGGGAAATATTCTCAGAGATAGATATTGGAATTCAATAATCTGAGGGAAGTTGGGAAAAGACACAGTGAAAACTAACGGACGATGCATCTTGCCCAACTTTCATCCATTTCCAATTGAAATATCTCTGGGAATATTGCACATAGGCATGTGACATTTTTTTTTCCATCAGGTGCGGCAGGGCAACAACTTTCTGAGTTTTTGCACACAGAGTGTCCGTACAAAAAGTTATTATTTTAAAATATAAATATATAACTATACATCAACTTCTCACATCTTCTTTGGATGAGTGACTAACGAACGAAAGTAATCTCCCCAATGTAGATCATACAGTGTGTATGATACATACGATATGTATAAAAGTTGCAACTACAGCGATTAAACAATTCAATTTTATTAAGCTTTTTTATATAATAAATTTTCTTAAATGAATAAAGAATGATTTTCTTTGTTGATAAAGTTAGACGGAATCATATGTTTTCAAATAAAGTAAGCCAAAAAATATGAATACGCTGTATTTGCTTATTGAATGATTGCATTAAGTGTTATTATGGGAATGAAAATTTACCTAACTGAACTTTTTAATAGATGGCGATAAACGTGTATATCGCCAAACATGAATGATGTATCTGATATTTCTGACTTCACACATGTATATCTCACAAAAAATGGCTTTAATAATCGTCATTCCTTACTTACAATACAATTTTGAAAACCGTCAGTGGATTGTGCGACAGACATTCCATTAATTATTGTACATCACAAGTGTTATAAATTGCATTGTGCTATGCCTAGTGATTGTTTCTGATAGATTGGATTATATTTTTCTTCCAAATTGCGTGTTCGGGTTACATGAAATTAAAAAAAACTAAAATCTGAATTGTGTTGGGATTTTCACCATCCGCCTTTTCACCTCATGAAGATGATACAGAGCTATTCCAAGTCGTTTCCGGGAGATCGAAGAGAAATGTTTAAAAAATGCAGCCATCTCTGTGGGACTTCTTTGACTGTGCCGAGACCTACGAGGAAGATTACATCTGTGATTTTTTTTTTTTTAAATGAACTAAAGCAACACCTTATCTGTTAACGCAAACCATGATTCATTTTTACTCTCATAAGCTTATTAATCTTTGTTTTCAATATCAATTTCAGATATTCGTTTTTTTTTTCATTTTGGATCCCGTCGTATTACCCGACTATTTTATATTGTGCTCTTAATAATTATTTTGGTACATGCAACTACATACTTTTAAATTAATTTTTTTTTTTAATTATTATATACAGTACTTTTTTCCCACGCATTACCTATTTCAAAATACCATACATATATCAATGCAACTACAAGATACGAAATTTTATAAAAATATACAGATTTCGGTCGTTTAATGGTGGCTGTAACTCCTTATTGAAAGAGCCAAGCTGAAGGATCAACAACTATTTATTAAAATAATAATACAATTAAACATTAGTATCTACTAATAAAAGACATAAAATCAAAGGTAGAGATCGGCATCATCAACACGACCAGCGTGGATGGCGGCTAGGGGAAGAGCGAGATAGAGAGCAAGCTACTTTCATGTTGATTCCGGTTCACATGGGTGGACTGCAGCTCCACATGTGCAATTTACATACGCGATAATCCTTTCATCTTCTAAATTGGAAAAATAAAAAAAATAAAAATGGTATTTCTATATATATAATCCCCGCACTTTCTATAGTTCTATGTTCTTATTATAGGAATAAGAACATAGAACTATAGAACTATGTTCACATAGGACCTTGCCGCCTGGCAGTCCAGTGGTTAGGGAGCTAGCTTCTGACTGTGCATGGATGTTTACTACCACACTAACAAATTCCTTGGACAGATCGTAAACGATCTCTTGGGAATACGTGATGATCATGTTATATACTCAATGTCCGGTATACACACAAATACACATCAGCACGTTAGATATATAATAAGTAAAACCTCTCTTCAACGGAATCGCAAGAGACCGAGATTTTTTTCCGTTGAACACAGGTTTTCGCTTAATGGAGGTTCAAGTGATATAATGTTTGCAAAATAATGAAACGATCTCTCGTGTGTGATTGGATTAAAATAAAACTCTTTAATTGAAAATAAAGTAAATAGTTCAGCTAATATTTAATTTATAATAAATAATATTAGTAGATAAATAAATCATTAGTCTATAATTACTAAATAATATTTATGTTTTGACGGCATCTGTATACAATTCCGCCCTGCACTGTTTTTCTTCTAAAATAACGCCATTTACGTACTTTTTATGATTTTATGACTTCAAAAATTTTCAAGTAGGGTGTCAATATCTGTCGTACCAAGTTCAGTTTGTACATTATCGCCTATGTTTATGTAATCCTCAGCATCAGGGTCGCTCCAGGAATTTTGTTAGGAAAAGAGCAATATATATGATTTTGCCGCCCCTACCACTGTAAAATTCGATGATTTTAGAACGGTGTTTTTGTTCCACATAAAATTTTCCACCCCTTAACTTCTCCGACAGGGCTGTTCCCACCCCTCCTTTGCCTGTCTCTAATTCCGGTCCTGTCTTCCAATCACGGAATGCACACAGATTACTTGCATATGATTTGGATTTTCCAAACCTTACACTGATTTCTAACGTGGAAAAGCCTGCTTTTAAGTAACATTTTGTTACAATTTCAAAATTCAACTGCTTTATTACACATGGCTTATGGAAACCCCAGCGTCAAGTACAGAAACGGTTTTTGCTAAGAGCAGATTGCGTAAAAAATTTCGGTGGAGCACTTTTAGCATTTTGCATGATCCTTTGGGCTATTGGTCGCCAAACACTCACAGTGTTTGTGTTAAATTTTCCTTTAAAGAGTACAATTTTTCTTTCCTTTTCGCGTTAGACCGGCTTCGTTTAATCCAGGTTTTTGATATGTATTATGGCATTGAAATTACGGGACCATGATTTTTTCCGTTGAAGACTGGATTCCGCTTAATACAGGTTCCGTTAAAGACAGGCTGCACTGCATTATCATTTTTCTCAGCCTTTCTTATGGTTTCACATTCTTAAAATAATGCTAAGGAAAATGACTAACCAGCATTCTTCGGACCGAATTATTGATGAACATACATTTAATTAATAAGAGCACCAATGGTATAACAACAAAATTTTAGTTACGGAATCATGAGGGGAAAAAAAACATGTATTATCTAAGGCGAATGCCAAACATATATGAACAAGTTTTATGAAACTGAACAGAGAATATGGGGAGAAATGTGCATTGAAAAGAATTATATACAACGCTGGGGGGAAAAACGATGACTAATGAGATCTTTCAGGTTATTCATGAAGAAGTTTCGGAAAACACTCGCCACAGTCATTAATTCCTTTTCAAAGAATTGATTTTTCTACTTTTTGAATCATAATTGCTGAAATAATCGCATCTAATAAACGTTGAATTGAATCAAGAAGAGCAGATATTTCTTTTTTTTTATCAATTAGAGATGGATTTTGTTTTTGTTCCCCATTAATAATTCGCTTCACGGAAAATTGCATATGTATTTCGCAACCGCAATGCTTAAAATATAATTAAAAACAAGTCTCATGAGACTCCGCTTCTATATTAATTAAACTTATATTTAGGAACGTACTGATGTTATTTAATAATCAAAGATCTCTGTTGCTCTTGTTATAGGAAACGAATAATGATGAATATAAACCTGAAGATAGATTTTCCTGTCCATAATAATTTTTTTCAGAAGCATACATTTTTTATTTAATATCGAAAACCACATAACGTCGAGCCCCAACGTCAGAAAACAAAAGTACTTTTGCATCGAAAAATACACGATTTCAACATCATTTTTCTGTCGGCTGTATAACCACTAACATTTGTTCCAGAACTTTCTAAGAAAATGGCGGAAAATATTTTATTTCCGGTTGCTTTTATGCACTTAAGGTAAATCTACGTTTCAAAACGTTTCTTGTGATAGAGTTTTGACATCTTTATGACACGTGTATAACACTGAATCGATTGCACTTGAAACTAGACACGCCACAGAACCCACGCTTTGATGGGGCTTCACAGTCGTAGACGAATCCATTAGTCATTACTATTGTTTCTATTTTTCATATGGTATTAGAAGCGATAAACCGGAAGAAATACAATGTTCGAAACGATAAACATCTTTTATTCCATCATGTCATCAACAAACTTAGATGGAACAAATACACAAGTTATATATTTTTGTAAATGGCTATTGTTTACGAGATATGATACAAACAATCAAACCACTCTGCCACAATATAAGCTGCCTCTGTATAAAATACAAAAATTGCTATTCAACACAGAAAATACGCTCATATTTCTATTTCCTCGAAAGTTCAAAAATTGCAATCAATCCCCAATATAGTGGACAGAATAACATGAATGAATGAACGCCAGAACTTTGCCACTAGACTTATCCCGTTGCCGAGATCTCTTCGAGCCCAGCTTCGTGGCAGAGTCTGGAACACTTTATTTAGTGTCAAAAAAAAAAAAACCATACAAACTTTTTACAACATATTTTCCCCGGACAATTGGGTACTGTCGCGTTTGTTCCGAATAACAAACGAAATTTTTAGTGTGAAATGATTCCGTTGGTATATATACACAGTCGAATAATTCCTTCATAACGAATTGATTCCTCCGGTCACTTGGCGTTCGTTATAACGGGATTCGACTGTATTTTTGGATTTATTATTATGTTATGTTTAGGAACACTGTGTCGTATTGAACCAAAAAGTGTGTGATGGGCTGTGAGTTGTTTTTCTCTTCCCCCTCACTCTGTCCCTTTCTCTATTACATGCTCGACCTATGTCTCTTGGGCAAAAATGTGACCATCGGAGTCATTTAATGTGTGTGTGTGGCCCGTGCCTCACGCCTATTTTTTTTTTTTAAATGACCAAAATCATTGTTCATATAAGTATTGCTTAGTATCACACATTGCGACTTTTCGCTGTTTATCTTTCCGCATTTATAGATCACTAAAGTAACCTATGAAGGAATTTCAGATCACTCAAGAAGCCTCTGGTACGTTTACAGATTTATTAAGTAACCCGCGGCACAGTCCCAAATCACGTCAGTCACCCGCGGCAGAGTTTCAGACCACTCTAGCTACCCTCAACACATTTGCAGATTTTTTAAGTGATATGCGACACATTTACAAATCACTAAGTCGACCCCGTGGTCCGTTTTCAGATCACTTGAATGACCTGTACACTCTAAAACAGTATTTCCTCAAAATTTCCTATGCGTCGCAGCTCCTGGGGGCGTCGCGGTGAGCTAGAGATATTGCTTTGTGTACCTATATTCACACTCTGAAGTGGTCTATTTAAAAACTTTCTATTATGAAAACTAATCTGTGGAGCAGCAGATGAGACATGGCTTCGGCAAGAGAGCGGCGGTTGACAAAAGTTTGAAAACCACTGCTCTAAAGGGTTGAGCACCCTTGATGTAATACTTCATTAATGTCTTATCATAATCAATGAATCATTAATGTCTCATCTCGGTGCATAAGTCCCTGGAAAGATCACATTATTTACTTCATTATCGATTTTTCAACTAGAAGCCAGCTTTTTACCATATTTTGTTATCAGACAAAAGTACGCGCCGATGGTCTAATTCGCTTCGTCTTTTAATGGGAGGCAGCTGCAACTTTCGATACACCACTAAGTATCTCAAAAGCAGTAACAGAAAGACAGAAATTTTTGGTCAGAGAGAGAAAGAGAGAGATTCAGCGAGTATCTGGATAGCACTGAGTTTAGATAACACTACGAATGCGACGGTCTTTTAGATTGCGTCGAATGGGTAACAATGATGCGTTCTTAATTAAGAGCCAAACAATACTGCATAGATTTCCAACATGATGTGCCTAGTTGTTTTCCATCCTTCTAGACAAATATACATAGATATATTTATCAAGATATTCTCGGCGAGAGGAACCACGTTTCCTGCAAAATAAGTTTATGCAAAATAATTAGATCACAAATGGTCAGTCAAATATTTGGATCTCCCTCAAAACTTGCAAAAATTTATTCTTATTATTTTGAATATAAGTAAATATATCAATAAATCTCTAATTTGATTCGCTTTTGCATCATCTACAAAAATATATTTTGCAAATTTTACCGGTTGGATAACTCACAACACGCACCGCAAATTACTAGTGAATCGTTGATCCTAGTGACATACTTCCAATTCATATTGCAAAGGGGTTGTATTCTAATTAAAAAGTTTTGACTTTTTGATGTGGACACCCTGTGCTCAAAAACCCAATTGGAAGAAGTTGTTGCCATGCCTCTCCTACGGGCAGCAAAAACAAAATCCAGGTTTCTAAGTGCATTATTCGCTGATACATTCGAATTCAAAAGGCGGAGAAAACTTACAATTGAACAACATATAAATTTACAGACGCTATATAACATAACGGAATAGTAACTAAGAGTTTTCTGTCTCGTTCATGCTGTTCTTCCGCAACTTTTCTTCAACTTTTGAGCTTGATATTGCATTAAGAAACGTGGGAATATTTCTTTGCCTCGGGGGAGAGAAGACCGCAGCTTACCATTTAGGTTTTTGAGGACAGTGTCCGTATAAAAAGGTTTTTTTATTTAATAACTATACAACCCCTTGCAATATTAATGGTGTGAGGTCTACACATTATTTTGATATTTTTTTCTAATTCTAACTGTAGGATCAACGGTTCACCACTAATTTGCGGTGAGTGTTGTTAGTTATGCACCTAGTATTTGTTATATTCTTACATTGAAAATACATTATTAAAGAAAATATTAGATCGTTGAGTGGAGATGAGAAAATATTTTTTATACTCAAATATGTCATGGTATTGAACCAGCTTGGGACATTTTGTCGTTTTCAAAGCGTTCGTTAATTGATTGAGAACACATTCATTATACGCAAAATAAAAAATGTAAATGTAAAAATATGATAAAAAAATTGACATATGAACACAGGAAATCGATAAACTTCATTAATCGGAATAGACACGTTTTCGTTTGAGAACAATCAACAAAAAAACTTATACGTATATACGATAAATCACGTATAATATCTTATAAATCACGTATAATATCGTATAAATCACGTATAATATCGTATAAATCACGTATAATATCGTATAAATCACGTATAATATCGTATAAATCACGTATAATATCGTATAAATCACGTATATACGATACTTTCATAGGCCTACATCAAAATTATCATTATCAATATAAATAATTTTTCAGTGATCTGAGATATTAAATGAAAATCTGTGCAGATATTTATTTTACATATTAGATCCACATATTCTCTTAACAGTTGCATTGAACTTTTAGCACTCTCATGTGAATGCTCCTTTTTTATGTCAAACATTTTGGATTACATGAAGTTTATAAGCTGTACAGAAATTTTATACTACTCAAGAAACAAAAATATATTACATAAAACCTGATAATATACGAGTACTCTCAGGAGATTTAGAAGCAAAAGTAGAAAATGTAATTCAAGCAAAAATAAATGCAACGCATGTTTATTGTAATATAAGTAATACGTGTTGTTATGATTGTGATGTAACTTTTAAGTTTATTTATTGAATGCATTGTTTATTTCCAGCATTATCAGTAATATTTAAAGACTGAATAATAAAAAGTTATTTTTGAATTATATCTACAGTAGACGCCGCTTATAAGAACACCGGGTTATCTTGCACTCCTATTGCATTTACTTTCACACATTACGGAACGGACCAGTATCATAACATCGGGAAAAGTTCGTTTATATGCATCAGAGAACTTCCGTTTACGTTACCTGTTTTTCAATCAAAAGTTCTTTCATTTCGCATGTTTTGAAGCTAAAATCAAACTAAACTTTTTTTGGCTATGAGTTATCGTTATCAACCTGCGTGGTTATGCGGGATGTCAGAAGGCTCCATTCTACTGACAAAAATTTCCGTACTTAATTTACCATGTTCAAACGGGTCTTAATATGCATCATCAATACACGCAAAACTCTTCTTTTGCAGTTTCTTACCTGCACAGTCAAGGAATGTGTACAGTAAAAAAAAAACAAATTTTATCAGTGAATGGTCAGTTTCCTTCAAATGACCACATTCACAGTTTCTTGGAAAGAGTTTCACAAGGAATCTCGTACATGTCGTACATTATAACAAATATGGTATTTCGTAATACGCATTGAATAGTTCCATTCAAACTCCTCACATAAATCTGAATTAAAAAAGAAAATGTTTCAGCTTAAAGGGGGGGGGGGGGAGGGGGAGGAGGAATCATACTCTTTTTCAGAACAATTGAAAAAAAAGTGAACGATTCAACATTTTTTCAACCGGTTACATGAAGTTGTCCCGTTCAACCAAACGGGCCATATGGCCATCGCTCTCACTACCTGGATTGTTTTCGGATGCAGTTATCAACCGATTATTATTATCAGGAACCCCGAATCCTGATGTGATCACATTTAATGACGTGCGCGGTAATAATTTCGAAGTTTTATCGAGATTCATACTATAATACTGTTTATCACCATCTAATTGAAAAGTTCAGTATGTAAATTTTCATTCCCGCAATAACACTTAATAGTACCATTTGATAAGAAAATACTGCATATATATATTTTTTTTAGCTTATCTTATTTAAAAACAAAGAATTCTGTGCAATTTACATTGCTTTTTAACAAAAAAAAGACCTTTAATGGTGTACGAAAATTTGCTATAAGTACAAAAGTAATGAATATTAGTTTGCATTGCGCTTGTATTTTTCATATATGATATGCACTCATACATATAAAGCCCATAATGATTGGAAACATGGTATAGCCTCAATTGGAGAGATTATTTTCATTCGTGAATCATTCATCCAAAAAAAGGTATCGAAGATATTTCTTTCCCGAGAGAATGGAAGCTACATTTATTCGGAAGAACTAGGTTCCGAACTTAATAAGACAGAGATTTATTTGCCTCATGCAGGGGGAAGAAAATCTAGAATTGGGATTTAAATTGAACATGATCAAAAATACATGAATCAATAACCCAACTATGGAAATTAATTAAAACCATGAAATAATGTATTGCTTACTAACAATTCATAAAAGCAAGCACACAATGGGGTCTCGATAATCCTGCCGTGCACTAGTCCGGTCGGTACAGTTACCCGGCGTTTTTAGGCGGGCGTTTTCTAGCATTAAAGAGGAAAATATGCCACTGCATTTCTCTACGCAAAAGTTGATATAATATTAATGTTCTCATTTTCTAAATTGACTTCAAGTAATCTGGTGGTGTCTGTAATCTTGTAAGCCTTTGTCTGCAAGCGTGGATCGTGGAGAACGATGTGACGTAAGGGGAGAATTGTGTAAGTTCATTTGAACGTCCTGTATTTTACGGGACAGAACAAATTCTTCCATAGTATTCAGTTCTTCAGTGAGGCATTGGTTCCCATCGTCCCCACCCTGGCTCCACATCTAAGTGAAGGCAGACACCTTGAACTGCGAATGACGCCAAGGCAGATATCGTCAGTTGCGAATGCAGCCAAGACAGATATCTTTAGTTGTGAATAGATCGGAGACAGGTGGATACAGAGCAATATGTCGGAGGAGCGACTTAATATATTGTTGCATCGGATCATCCCGTATTTTAGGGGACACAGAAATTTTCTCCAATCATAAAGCTCTTGGGAGGAGAGATCCCCCCCCCCCCCGGCTTCGAGCTTGCTGGTCTCATATGTGCTATAGGTGCCAAATATATTTGAAGTTTTTTAAACATTCTGTGTCTGGTTATCGCGGTAGATCAACCTCGTCATAGGTGTCGAAGCCGGCTTTACCAGACGCGGGGCCGGTAGCAAAATAACAGCGGGGGCGGCATGATGATATGTCAATTCATTTATACATTAGATCAGTGGAGTTAATCATAATTTGCCGAAGCGGGCGTCAATGCCCTCTCTCCCGTATATCCACCCATGGCCCATTCCTAGCATTGGTATGTCTCAAGAAAACATATATTTTCTAGATATTATGTTGAGGTGAACTCGGAAAGAATCTTCTCTCCACCGGGACTGGAACCCAGGTTCGCTTGCATATACCCGGTAATCACGCTACCATTCTACACCACTACCCGGATTCGAACCCGTAGACCTCGACGGTAATCTTCATAGTGGAAGACGAGCATCTTGCCTCGCGGACATTCTACACCACTGGAGACATGAACCTGCCTTCCTTATTTTACGCGCTCAAGTGGAGGCAATAGAAGCATCTCTTAATTTCAGGAAATGGGTCTTAGATGAGACAATAGAGAGAGACGGCGTTTTTTCTCCGCCCAGTATATTGAGGAAACAGATCTTTTCTGCATATTTATGCTGAGGTGAACTGGGAAAGAAAAATCATCTTGTCACGCCGTGCACTCTGAAGTACGTGTACCATGGAGGTTTTGAGCATAATGTTTGAACTGGTTGAGCCCAAACTTTCCTCTGGTACAGTTATAATGGTTTTTTTTTTTCTTAAAAAGTGCTTAATTTTTCATCGGTACCTAAATGAGATTACAAATCGTTTCAGCACAATCATCTCTCTCTTATTTTTCGGTCACGAGTGTTCACAAAATGTAGAAAAACCTGATTTTTATCAGAATTCCTTGCATTCTGGAAAAAAAAATTACGAGAATACGTAAAACTTCCTTCTAAGCTTATATTTTATATTTGCTCTACTCTTTTTTTTTTTTTTTGTGTGTGTGGTTTGGTTTTAAATGAATTTTTTTTCACTGAGAAAAAACGGTGAAAATGTGGCGCCCTCTCACTTCATCACTCTGAATTAATAAATAAGTACAGCGATTTTAGATATTCGTACTGTATAAATCAGGGGTCTTCAATCTTTTTGACACGGCGAGCCAAATTGAAACTTCCCACGAAGCCCGCGGACCACAAACTGATGTAATTTAGGTGAGCCTTGATAGAAGTATTGGCCCCTTAGTGATAGAAGGGGGGTCTCTATGCATTTTCCTCCTCAATATATAATTATATTGCCACCGTTTATTTCAATAATCACGTACTTATTCGTTTATTGATTGTGAAATAATTTCTATGAGAAATTAGGAAATGATTTTTCTCATTCAGTCATAAGTTGTTTTCTTAACAAATTCTTCATATTCTTCTTTTGAAACAAAAATAATGTTTCAAAATTACTTATTTCACTAATTCGGTCCTCTTCACACTAAAAATAGTAAACACACTTGACACACATCGATTGCAAAATTCGCGTAACAAAATTTTCTGAGAGCTAAAAAAAAAATCAGAATCCATGAATTGGAAAAAGAAATAAAAGAATTTACAGGGTTATATAATCCCAGTACATCCATGACAATTCAGAACTATAAAAGAAAGAAAATAATTTCAGAATTGATAAAAATTCAGATTTTCAGGATCCCAAAATGGATGAAATCAGGGGCGCAGCAGGATCGACCTTTGGAGGAAGGGATGGAGGAGGTTTAGTGTGGATGCAAAATATTGTCTCCCCAAGATATTTTGACTTACCACCTTTCTTCAAAATCATTAAAACTAATAGAAATATTGAAGTTTTTTAAAAATGTTTGATCGGCTTGGTGTATATATGAGGGCAGTCTCCCTATTCCCTCGCTCTTCTGTGTAAGTCTCAGCTCTTAACCCTTTGCGGCACGCTATCCTTTAAAGACGGAATTTCACAAAGACACTTTGTAGGCAGTCTATTCAGGCCTATAGGAGTAGGTATGACTTTATAACTTTGTAGATAGATAGATAGACAGATTATAACTTTGTAGATAGATACATAGACAGATTATAACTTTGTAAATATTTCACTTACCGTTTTTATTTTGTGATTGTGCCCAACCTTGAATTCTCGATTTTAGGCAAGCTTTGCATGTAAAAAGTGCTATTTGTACCCAATTCTACATTCATAGCAATGTTTATGTACATTCCCAATAGTATAAAAAAGGGAAATTTTTGTAAAGAAAATAATATATGCATGTAATTCAAATGTGAATGCCCAGCACTGTCAACGGAGACTCTGCTTGATTGTTCGCGTCGCAATGCGGGCTCTGTGTGTATTCTGTGTGTGTATATATTGCATGTTCTGTAAGGGGAAAGGCGAGCAGAACAGCTCAGCGCTTTGGACGGAGGCTTTGTTTCCTCGCTTCCCGTCACAGTCGAGGCGCTGTATATATGTAATTTGTATGCATTGTGTATTTATACCATTCTCAAATCTCTCCCACTTCAACATGCCAGCTTCTTTTTCTTTCTTGCCCACAAGTCTTTTCCACACTTCTTTCGAAATCCCAGGCTGCGGTCTTCGGCCCTTATGTGCCAATGGACGCACGTGCAATTTTTCTCCCTAGACATTGGTTTCAATCACCCATTTTTGTCAAATGGCTCGTATGTTGCATTGAGTTGATGACTATCTTCATGGGGAGAACGACGCGCGTAATTCGAAACTTGCGAGCACGGGGCAAGGGGAGCCACCACTATAAATCTTTGCTAACTTTTCTACACAACTCAGCCTTTTTTGAGGTAACGGAAGTAAGGTGCTTTGCATCAGTCCGGGGCTGCGTGAGTGGTTCTATCTATCTATCTATATATATTCTGTGTAAACTCTTATCTACCATGAAAAAATTATGTCTTTCTTAATTACTTTTGTCCACGACCAACAAATGTGTGAAAATAAAATATTGTCAGACAAAATATGCCTTTTAGGAAACAAATATACAGTGCAGGATTATGCAGGTATTATATTCAGAAAAATATCATTAAACTGGAACCTCTTCTGCCACCTATCAAATTAAAAAAGCACAAATGTTATGATTCTTCGAATAGAATTGGATGACCGGTATTTGTTGGCGCACCGCATGGAAAAAAAGCCTATAATATGATATTATTTAATATTTTTTAATTAATATAGAATAAATTATCAAATTTGCCGCAAAACTTTAACAGTTGATGTTATTGAGCAAAGCCTTCCTCAGCTTTTTGCCTTTAAAATAAAAAACAAGAAAATTTGCGTAACACGATTCTTTTTTGTGACTGTTACTAATATAATTCTACTACCTACAAACATCAATTGTCAAAAATTTGTAGCAAATTTGATAATTTAATTTATTGCTGAGAGATATCTAAAAATATGATATTATATGTTTTTTCTATGCTGCATAACAAACAAATTTTGGTCACCGAATCCCAATCGAAGAATAATAACAGGTCTTTTTTTATTTGATAGGTGGCAGGAGGGGTTCCAGTTTGATCACGTTTCTCAATATAACACATCCTGTTCTGTACAGTAATTTTCTAAATATAATATTTTGGCAGATAAAATTTTATCTTTACTCTTTTGTAGGTCGGGGATACTTGAAAGTAGCTAAGAAAGTCACAATTTTGGCATGGTTAATAAGTTTACAAAATATGGAAGTTTAGAGTCTGAGAATGACTATGTATACTCCCGTGTAAATAGAACATGCACTGGAAAGAAAAAGGAATCAGGTAGTGGTGCAAAACTTACAATCAATTTTACTTGATATATTATAGCGAATAGATTTGTTTTTATTTAGTAAATGGCAGTAAGGGTCCCAGAGAAAAATTTCTCTATTTCAATCAATATTTATGCGCATCTCTTGTCCATACAAAAACTTTGGAAGGGGGAAAACGAATAGAATCCGAACTCACTTATCAATGTTCTAGGAAACATAGTTTGTCATTTTGATATTAGCAGTTTGTTCATACAGCATCAATATCTGAATTTTCAGTGCCCAATGCTTTTAATTTGTTTCCTGAGGAGATGGGTGTGGTAACTCACGGCGTTGATATGTGATTCCAGTCTCATTCCTTCTTTTGCTATCATTTCTTGTTGTGTTATGATTATTAGAGTGCCATCATCCCCTACTGTTTTCAAAACAGCCTTATTTTTAGTACCTCGAATTTGTGATTCAAAAAATGAATAAAAAACAATTCTTGCTCAAAAAGTAACAAAACCATTGCTTTTTCTTTTTGAACAAGAAGATAAGCGAAAATATTTAAGGGGAAGATTGGAAGATGGGTTTCTATTGGATAAAAGCCCTGCAGAGGTTTAAATCACACTGTATACCTTGAAATTTCTTTCAATTGAACATGGACTAAAAAAATTCAGTGCTCAATAGATGGCAAAAAATTCCAACACAGTGGCATTATACTTAAGACTGGATGGGACTGATTCAATTTCTTAGATAAGAAATACAAGGATTTCACCTCACCATTGGGGTATTTCTGTTCAAGAACTGCCAAAACAGAGGGGCTTTAATATAGCACTTTTAATGTCCTCAAATGCAGCAACCAGTCTTAAAAGCACCCTGTGCGTTCAAAAAGAAAAAAGGAAAGGAAAAATCTGTGTTCAGTAACGCCATCTCTTCGCAAATCTCCGGACTAAAGACTCAGCTTTAGTAATACATCATTCATAATCGTTCACATTTATTATTTTTGTTTCTTGTTTATGATACAGTAAAACCAGTCTTCAACGGAACCTGTATTAATCGGAAACCTGTCTTTAACGGAAAAAAAAATCGTGGTCCCGTGATTTCAATGCCAAAACACACATTAAAAAAACCTGCATGATTGGAAGAGATGAACTATGAACAGGGCAAGGGATGCACGAGCATGACCCTCACAAGGGTAGAGCTGACAGGGCACTATCCCTGGGGTCCGGGATGATTGTTAATTTTTTTCCCCCGCATAAGAAGGCCCGTGATGCAAGAAATCCGAGCCACCCTGATTCGATATGTGGGGGGGGGGGGGGCATGGCCACGAGTGACAAAGTTTGAGAACCGCAGCAGTTGGGTGTGGAAGATGGAATTTTCGCACTAAATCCAAAACAAATAAAATATAAAAATTTCTCCTTCAGTTTTACCGATATTTAATTACTTTTTTGACGGAAACATCCTACTTTCTTGGTGTGCGTATGTTTTGCTAGAAAAAATATGGAAATATCGAACTTCGGTAATTTGAGTTCTAGAAATCATTTGAAATTGTACGTAAGTTAATTAACAATAACGATAGTGATGCGCAAATACAATAATATTTAGTTATCTTTTTTGACATTGATTCCTTCAAAATCTAATGGGTCCGATGTACAGTACATCTGAATTTTTTGTTTCATAAAAAAATGTCCGAAAATAAAATTTTCGTAATTTTTTAATTACAAAAAGAATTAAGATTTTCTGATGTATTAAAATTAATGTTCTTTTTTCTATTGTAGTACGAAAGAAATTCTTCGATTACTAATCAAACCTATAGCTAGATAACAGATCTTTCACTGGTTTCAAAGAAAACGAAATAAACTTTCGATGAAAATCGAAATGTTGGCAAAATTTCAAAAAATAGTAACCACGCGTCTTTCTTAAAGCTCATCCGAGGTATTGTCATTGTCAACAGTCATTCTTTCATAAGTAACTGTAGCTGTAAAATAACCCTCTTTCTCCGACAAGAACCCGCTTAGCAGCCGTCAACAATCCGTCACTGCGTCCCGCCCACGGAATAAAAGAGTGTGAAATGCCTATCTACCTCGGCCGGATCTGGTAGTCTGCATGGTGGGCCGGATCGGCCGGACATAATAGAGAAAGAGTTAAACTGAACTTGTCTAACGAGGAAACAGGAAGGTAAATTTTATCCTTTGACGGGAAATTTCACACAAACGCTTTGATTGTTTCGCTACCAATTGACCAAAGGCTCATATAAAATATTAGTGCTTCTGTCGAAATTGTTAATGCAATGACTGCTTGCCACAGTGCAAGTGCTACTTCACCCACCTTTACATTTGTAGAAACCGTTACCGTACTCAATGCTGTCGTGTTTGAAAAGCCACATGTGGTGTGAAGCAGTTGCTTTCTGAAATAACAATTTTTTTTCGCTAAAGAAGGCTTTTATACGGGAGAAATCAGTGTAATAGTTAGATTTCCAACCGCTATGGTGGTCGAGTGGTCATAGTGAAAGACTCACATCTCGCGGCGAATGCGAGCCGATCTCCCCTTTAAATAGTCTCGCCACAGAGAGCAACCGACCTACGAACGGTACAAATGTTATTCAATCATAACACATCACTCACTTCCTTTCTGAAATATAGATGACAACACTGAAAAATCAAACACAGCACAACACTACATATGCACTCAAGACTGTGTATACCCACAGTTACACTTCCAGCACAACTCCCTAGGTAGTAAATCGACCATAGATGGCGATGGACCTGAGTTGCGTTTGGTTTGAAAGAAAAAGAAAAAGTTAGATTTCCAAATGATATATACACCTAAAAAATTGTATGCAAGCTTCTTTCCGTTATTGCAAGTGCTGAGCAGGGCCGGAATTAGAGATGGAGGGTGAATTTATGAGGTGGCGAATTTTATGTGAGAAATGATCGAATTTTTACAGGGTCGGGACATTTAAATCATGTTGCCACCCCCCCCCCCCCCAAACAAAGTTCCTAGTTACGCCTTTCTGCCGAAGATTACATAAACATAGACGACAATGTACAAACTTAACCTGACACGACAGATATTGACACCCTCATTGACAATTTCAGAGAAAATCAAAAAGAATGAAAATGTAGAGTCATTTTTCAGATGAAGAACAGTGTGGGATGAAGTTTCAAGCAGATGCTGTGAAAACCTAAATACTTAATTATTATAGAGTAAATAATGTGCATTACTTTTTATTTTATGTACATTTAAATTAATTCGTTTATTCTCAAGTGATTTATTTTTATTATACTGTTCTTCAATTACATACGAGATCGTTACATAATTTTACTCATTATGTCAATTGAACCTCTATTAACCGGAAACCTGCGTTTAACGGAAAAAATATCTCGGTCCATTGCGATTCCGTTGAAGACAAGTTTTACTGTATATAGATTCTTTTATTCCTCATTTCAATTTCGATGGAATGACAGCAAATTTTTCTGAGCGTGATTTTATTTATTAACTCTCTGAGTGACATTGGCGAGTAATCTCGCCTCGCTCAAAGCCTCTTAATTTTCCATTGACGAGCCGATATAGACTTCCTAAAGCTGATTTCGCAATTGAATAGGCCTGCTTCCTTTATACGCCATATTTTGCGCCTACCATAGCCACTCTTTGGGATGTGCGATAGTTGCGGTCGCACAAGGTTCCGCGTTTTGGGAGCACCCTCCCCGCCCTTATTACTTCCATAAATTCTGGAATATTAAATTTTCATCTAGAAAGAAATAATTCTAGATACTTTAAAACTTTCATAATTCTGACTTTTCATAAATTTCTGGAATTATTTATTTCATTTATTCTGAACTGTCATCAATTCTGAAAGTTTTTCTTGCATTTAACCTAATTTGATAGAAACTGGAATTTATTCTTGCTTTTATACTAAATATTCATTGATTCTGGAATTATTTATTGTATTTTCTGAAATTTAGCGGGTGCCGGAATTACTTTTTGAATGTATTCTGAATTTTTACGAGTTTAATTTTCAATTTTTTTTATTCCCCTATAACATAGTATACAAAAAAAATTCGGGGCAACTGGCCCCGAAATTATCAAGTTGCTTCTAGACCCGCTATTATTTTTGCACCAGGCACCACGTCTGGTAAAGGCAGCCCTGGTACCTACTGAAAATCGAAAAAAAGCCTAATTCATTCAAAAATATATGGTGTTTTATATGGCGAAAATTAATTTTTACTTTGTCGCTGAGAAGGCTAATGTCCATTAATGTCCAAAAATCGTGAAAGAAAGATCATGATAAACTCGTGAAGATTTTCACGAGTTTATGACGGTGCTACGTTTGATTACCCGACGTATCGACATAGTTACAGGAAGATAAGAAAAATATCACTGAGGAATCGTTGAAAATTGCAGCAATGGAATATGTAAGTTTGAAAAATTCTACAAGAAAAATCTAAAATGTGATTTTATCAAGACTTAAATTCTGATTTGGGAATACTGTCAAGCAAGAAATCACAATTTGTTTTATAATGATCTTAAACATATAAGCCTGATACATATTTCACCTAATGGCATTAAAACCTAATCCGGATATATAAGTAAAATATCTATGTATTACTTGAAATTATCATACCATATATATGTATACGGTGCATAATCTTTAAAACGATCAAACGGGAACATAATTTTAGAAGAAATGTTTTCGTGATCTCTATGGACTTAAAAAATGTACGTGAT
This sequence comes from Pholcus phalangioides, assembly GCF_987345545.1. Lineage (NCBI taxonomy): Eukaryota > Metazoa > Arthropoda > Arachnida > Araneae > Pholcidae > Pholcus > Pholcus phalangioides. The sequence continues at coordinate 57,129,575 of NW_028301608.1, read as the reverse complement.
AATTTTTCTTTAGAAAATACTAAATATTTGTTTTCAAAATCCGAAAATATAAAAACGAATGTTTTCTGAAATATGGAATTCTTGAGACTAGAAGTGAGAAGAAAAAAAACGGAGGAGAGAGAATCTCGCTTTCATCTTTTTTAATAGAAATAAAAAAAAAATTATCTGATTTAATATGTTTTTTTTAGGTTGTTTTTCTCAAAATAAATTCCTTTGGGTCTTCGTTTTTTATCAGGAGAAAATAATGAAATTCTATTTTGTTCTTAATAGTACGGAGTAGCTTCGCCATACTTTCCCCCGCATCGAATCAAATTTTGAAAGATTAGGGGAAAAAAATCTATCATTATTTTCGACAGAAATTAGGATATTTCGTTAGATGAATAGAGAGAGAGAGAGAGGGGGTACAGAGAGAATCTCACTCTTTCATCTTTTTATCTCCGCAGAATCACACTTTTTGAAAGAAAAAATAAGCAAAAATGTCATAATAGAACTCTGCTAATATAGACAACTAATATAGTAACTAAAGATACCAGTACATGTGAGATTTGACTTAAAATAGTGGCAGATATTTTATATGCATTTATTACGAATTTTTGTGTTTCAAAAGTTTATATTTATTTTGTATTATTTTGACCTAATATCTACTGGTTTAACAGAACTGATTGCAGGAAAGAATGTGTTTGTGCGTACTGTTTTCTAATTTTTAAACAAGTGTGCTAAGGTGTAGCGAAACTGAAAAGAGGAAGTGAGTTTCTTATATTGTTATTTAAAATAAAAAAGTTGCACAACATATTATTTCATAACAATGCAATTGTTACTGTTTTTGATAGATTATGTAAGCTAAGCTGTGATTACAGATACAATCAACGTGATTTTTGCTTCTTTTAATTACTTAATATGTATAAAATATTTTATAAAGGAAATATTTATCTGTAATAATAATATTATTAATTATTAACGTTTTAATAAGTGTGTCCAGAAGGAATAAAAAAATTTACGGTTCACTCTAAAATTAAATTATAGTGAAACACTAATAGTGATAAGTAGTAGTAAGAGATATCAAAGCTACTTCTGTAAAACAACAAGAAGACAAAAAATTCTTGATTTTATAGATAAAGACAATTATGCGAGAAAAATAACGGACACTGGGGTAAAAATTGTCCATTTTCTTTATTCTTTCTTTATTAAAATGAAAAATTTCTATTTTAATTCGTTAGGATAAAAATTGATAACTGAATATATGAATCAATGAATAAAAACTTGGTCATATTTGCATATTTCCAGATCATGTTTCTGTTTTTTAAGTCAATGCTTTCATATTTCTAAGATTTTTAGGTCATAAAAATCCGAGCCCTAATAATCATACTTGTTGAATGCTGTCAAAAAGTTCAATTACATTTTTTAGGAGAGGAAGGAGGTAAACAATTTTATTTTAAATTTAAATTTTAACTTTAAAATTTACTTTTTTAGGAGGTAGAAAAAGTTACATATATTAAAGGAAATGGTATGCCAAACTCTCTTGAGATTTTTAATGGCGAACTAAGCAATTATTTGACTAATCATTTGGTGTTGTAAGTGCAGTTCGAATGTTTTTCCCCGAAATCATCAATTGCCACACTGCAGTGAAACGCAATTAGTGAAGACAAATTGTAACTGCCAGGGGCATCTACGCCGACATCGAAAACCGATTTGGCTATCTTAATGAACCAACTACAGCTCTTCAAAGGTTGCAAGCGGTCAAATACTCTGGATGAGTGAAGTGGAATTAAGTCCCATTTCCAGACAACCATCAATTAACGTTTGTCTTTAACATATTTTTTTGTTTTGGTTTTCTAGTTATTTTTCTATTTTTTCGAAAGCGTTTTATTTTGTTCTCTATTACTCTCGATAAAAGTATAATTTTTCGAATTTAGCTTTATTTTCCCAACATTTTTACGAAAAGAGGGAAAAAAATTTGATGCCAAGAACAAATTATCTTGGTAAATGATTTTGAAGGCTATTCATTGGAATTAAGCTCAGCGTCAAGCCACTTTAAAAACACGTTGATTAAAAAGAAAAAAGAAGCACCGTATAAAGATAAACTAACTTTTAATGCTCAAGTTCTACTATTTTTAAACTAGAATCTGAAACTTGTTTTTATTTGTTTTTCGAAAGAATTTTTTTTTTTTATTCAATTCTTGGTTGCTTCTGATTCATGCAAAAACATAACAATAGTCTTAGAAAAACTACATTTTTCGAGTTCTTGCCAATCGCTGTGAAATTTGAGAGCTGAAATAATGTATGCCGTAAAAAGACTTAGCAAACTCCACGGTAATAGCGAATCGCACATAGTGAGGAAATATAATCTGAGTTTTTCAGGAAGGATTTAAAAGGTTTTCAAGCATATATTTGCGTTAAAAATACGTGAAAAATCGCGCATATATAAGCGCTGATAAAACGCTAAATAATAAGCTAAATACTACGAGCAGGAGCTTTAAGCGATAAGAAAAATTAGAAAAGAAAATGTTTTTTTATGCTCCGAACAACGTAGTAAACGTGGATGATAAAGTAATTTATTGTAATTTTAAGTAGATTTCCAAAGGTGAATCTTCAAGTAAATTATTATTATTTTATGATGCCGTTTCTTCATTTTGCTTTTCCCTGTCTTAATGCAGTTTTGCGCACATAATGTACCGTTTTATCTTAGCAAACTCCTCAACTGAAGAATTTCACACATTTTAGTTAGGGAATATTTTCAGAACTTTTTGTGAAACCAAATGGTAAACCATTTCTGAAAAATTCCAATTATTTTGGAGCACATATGAAGAACATTAAATATGCATGATATTTTCCTACAAATTTTGCATTATATGTGAATAGATATCAGAGAGTATCGAGATGTTCTGAGACTTGAAAATCCAGTAACACTAATGAGTCAAACGTTGCAAATATCTTGTGTAGAATATGGTTAAAACTACGAGTGGGAATTCGTAATTATAATGAACCTGTTAAGATCGGCAACTTCCTGGATTTCCTGCTTATAGGAATTACTGTTTTAAGTAACTTGTGATTAAACGGAAATCTAACATATAGATGATACTGATCCGGTAAATTTAATTTAAAAAGTGAGAGATGATCTAACAAATATCAATGTCTGGGTTATAATATATATATATAAAACCTTACCACTCAAAAAAAAAAATTTATCTATAAGAAGACAAGGAAAACACAGATTATAACACAACCAAAATATATCTAAAAATACATAATAAATTTAAGTGTCAAGAGAGCAGTCAATGGCACATTGCCAAGAAAAAAATATTGTTCGTGAATATAATTATCTGGGTACAACAATTCAGAATGATCTTAAATGGAACTCGTCCTGCAATATTTTGATAGAAACGATTGGAAAATATGCAGTGATGTGATTTTTTACAAAATGAAAAAGTTGAAGGATGAATATTTTTTAAAAGATTTATTTTACGCATGCAGTATTCAGTTATTAATTATGCGATAACTCCATGGGGTTTATAATACGAGAATATTAAAAAATTAGATAAAGATTTTATAGAATAAGATGTCATGTAGTGTTAAATAGATTCAAAACACAAATCCATGTGCATAGCGTTATCAAATTTCCACAATTAAACGAAAAGTATTTGACGAAAATTCAAAATGGAACTACGAGTTGATATAATCGAATTTATTAAGTGGCAGAACCTAATAAAAATTGCATAAATAAAGCTTTTCCTGCATTGCCCTTAAGATAATAAACATTTCTCACACTATAAATCAACTTAATAATAATAGAAACATACATCACATATGACATTTGATTTCGTTAGAAGCGTAGATTGCTGAACCGTTTTGATAAGTGTATTGTGAGAGTATGTAAAAAACAACACTTAACAGAACACAAGTAAAGAGTACAATATCAAAAAATAGAAATGATGCATGATAATTATATTATATTGAGCTTTACAAAAAGTAATTCAATTCTGAAATTTTATTCAAAAATATATGAACGAAAATAAATTTAGAACACATATCTAATAAATATAATAAAACTGTTGCTAAAAAATATTCAATAAAATATTTCATTGATATATTTCATAAAATATACTTTGGCCTGCCAGAAGGACTTTTCAGACCCTCGAGGATACAAAGTGTTCATTTGTATTATATGTGTGTATTTGTTTGTATTTGTGTACTACTATACAGGGTGCACAGTCTTTATCTCACCAACTGTCCGTTCTAGAGGTATGATTCCAATTTAAAAAATGCACAACAGTCGTTCAAAAATCACACTGTACCCGTTTTGGGAATGAAAATACAGTGTGTAACGGAATAAAAAATTCCAAGTTTTTATACGGTGCCTTTGTGCTCTAACTTCCAATTAGAAAGTTATTGCTCTGTATCTCCTGATGCCCACAAAAACATTCCGTGCTTGTAAGAGCAATATTCACAGAGATAATTATTCGAATTCGAAAAACGGAAGAAATTTGGGAAAGAACATCGTTATATAAATGCGGAGATACTGTTTTACCCGCATTTAACGCTCTTCTTTCTCCAATTTCTTCCGTTTTTCGAATTCGAATATCTCTGTGAGTATCATGCTTGGCAAAATGGAATTTTATCTCTTAGGAGATAAAGGGCAACAACTTTTTAATTGGTAGGTGGAGCACAGCGGTATCGTATAAAAATTTAGATTTTTTTCTTTGTAACACACTATATTTTCACTCTGAACACTGGTACAAAGTGGTTTTTAAACGCCAGTTGAGCATTTTTTAAATGAAATCACACCGCTATAGGACGGATGGTTTACGTGATAAAGGCCGTGCTAGAACTTACAAGACACCTTGTATATTTGTACATGTGAAATTAAAAAAAAGTTTGTCAGGATTCCTGATGTACTCGAAGTGTTGGAAAAACTATCCGACAACAATATTAGTAATATAATCGATGTACTATTGCTTCAAACCTTTTGTCTAAAAGGAAATTATGTTAAGAAAACAAATCAAAATCACATTTTTGTTTAAAAAAATATTTTTTTTTCTCAACACCAAAGTTGAAAAGATATTATTTCTACAAAATCAATATTAATAACAAATTGTTTTAAAAATACTTCCAAAAAAAAAGACAAGCTTGTTTGAAAAGTTTTTATAATTAAAACAAAATATGCATAAAATACTTGCATGTTTCTATAATCATCTTAAAGTTTTCAGTCTCAATTTTAATCACTGATCATTCTGCCACGGTGGCTTGACGGGTGCCAACAGTCACGATGAAAAAAATCAGTATTTCCTTATGTCTCATAAAAAAACCAAGTACTTCATTAAAAATAGGCACATATGAAATATTAAAAAATAACGTTAGCTATGTGTCTAATCCTACATTTTTTTCAGACCAATGACAAATTGGTTGAGGGAATAGCGTAAACGTGCATCTAAGTGGTAAATTAGAAAATTTGAAGATACGGTTAGAATATCAAATAAAATATCATCAAAATATTCCGAAAGAATATCATCATAAAGTGACAGATAAAACCTTTCTGTATTGTGTATAAAAGAATAAGAAATGGAATTGTAAAAAAAATATCATCTTCGCCGTGAAAACAGTCAAGAATTTTACTGACATATAAACTTGGGAATTTTCTCATGTCATTTGCAGTGTTTACTTAAATCGAAATACAATTTCTGGAATGGTGGGAGAAAAGGGCACAAGATAACATTGTATATTATGGTTGATTACATGGATTATCCATTCGACCTATGCGTCATGCGTGAGAGATTTCACCAAATGTGAGAGAGTCAAAACTGTTTTTGTACAGAGATTCTAATTTCATGGGGCAATAATATTATAGGTGATATAAGGCTCCTAAACAAAAATTTTTGGTCATAGAATGTGCGATCTAATCGCAGTAACACAAGTGGCAGAGGGTGTTTTTAGAGAGTAATTCACAAAGATAAATGTATTTTTATGACGAATAAAGTGTGCAGTCAACAATTCGAAAGTGCAGGGTATGCAATGCTGTGAGACTTCTAATGGTGCAGCCTGGGTAACACAAATTCTACCACAAGTCAATTTACTACTTGATCATTTTTAAACTCAGCATAAGCTTGATGGTAAATAAAAAAACCAATAAAAAATAAACTGCAATCCAAAGGTGCACATACACTTTCGAATGGTTGATAACGCACATCGCAGCAAATCCGTCGGACAAATATATTTATTTTTGGTGAAGCAATCTGTAAAAACACCCTCTGCCGCTTTTGCTATTGCGATTCCACCTCACATTCTATGAACAAAAATGTTATTTTAAGAGTGTTATATCGCCTCTTAAAATTTGTTCGATGAATTGAGAATCATCCTGTATAGTATAAATACTGTTAGGGACTGCACGTCGATCTAAGCGAAAAGGCCAAGGAGCTACAATAAAGAACTGGGTGATACAGTACAAATATTAATGTAGATAAATATAGTAAGCAAATATGGTTCTCTGTCGAATAACACAGTAAAAACATACCACCATAAATGAAAAAAATAGATTATACACGTGTAGGTTTATCTAGTTACAGATACCAGATACTAGAAAATACGCTTTCTATAGAATATATTTGAACTCCTATTATGAACTAACTCGTGTAGAAATAGTAATGTACATAATTTTTTTTTCTTCAAGACGTTTGCCAGTACATATAGATGGTTATTCAAGTAAATGTACAGCCACGAAGACGATTTCTTCAAAAAAAAGTAGTCTCTTATCTGAAGTTGTACGAAGAATTCTTTTTTGAAAGGAAAAAAATAAAGAGCAAAAAACAACTGAAAAAAATGTAAGTAAAAATGAAGAATAAACCGAAAATAATATCAGAAAGAAACTTTCAGAAAGAAAATAAAATATGGAAAAGAAAAGTATGGAATGCTTTCCGAAGATACGGACAGCTATGCCCAGTGAAGAAAAAAAAATTAAAGAATATATTTCCGTGAACAACGTTAGGAGTTATACTTCAAAGAGATAGTTTTCCTCGTTTTTGTGGAAATCCGTTTCTTAGCGTACATGCCCAAGGGGTCATTAAAAAAAATAGTTTTTCTCTCTTTGGTATAAGTAGAACCAGATATATTGTTCGTGAGTACAAGTATTTTGGTACCGCAATACAGGATGATCTTAAATGGAACTCGCACTGTGATATTTTAATAAAAAGGAATCAGGAAATATGCAACGTATTGCAGTCGATCCTTGGTATTCGCGAATTTCGTATTGACGGAATTTTTGTATCGGAACAAAATATTAATTAAGAACAATACAAAAGCTTGGACTAGGAAAACACTTTTCCTGGATTGGTTTAAACATTTTTCTGTTTTGGATCACAGAAGGTGCCTGAAAGTAAAGACATGCTATTCAGAGATTTTTAGATACTGGGTCTCAGCCACCTCGTTGGACATTTTGCCTGTTGTGGTATTTGTATAATGCCTTGAATACCATATTGTTTAAGGCCGCTATATGGCTTGTAACTCAACATCTACCATTGAGCTGCTTGATCGGATGTTATACGAACATTTACGACACTGTATAAACCATACTCGATTATTGTGCAGGCGATAGAAGATACAAATGCAAGAAACGTTTTAAAGTCATGGATAGATTTCGCTGATGTCAGCATGATATGTCACTGCTAGAGCTGTGGAAGCAATAATGATGGGAACAACCATCTCGTGTTGGACGAACTTATGGTCAAAATTGAGCTTGAAGACACATCCTCTTCTATGGAGCCAGAGATTATGAAGTCATTGTCACGCTATCAAAGCAAGTGAATGGAGAAAGTTTCAATGATGTGGATTAAATAACAGCAATTCAGAAATCGACACAGGAGGGATTAATCGAGTGTTGGCAGCTCCCGAAATCAAAGCTGTACTCCATGAATATGATCAATGATATAAGAAATAGAAGATAAGTTCTGTGGGCTGGCAGAGTGTAGAAAACATAAGAGAAAAGAGAAAGAAATGAAGAACACGTCTTGTCTGACGAACGATATTTACTGGACAGAAAAATCACAAACATACAATTCATGATAGCGGCCTATCTATGGTAATCTATAATAGGTTTACCACATGTGTGTAAGAAATATTGGTGGAAGAATCGTTATGTTACTCTAACAAATTAACTGAAATATGGAACAAACGGCTTACAGACCTTGCAATATTATTTCAGAAAAAATCGGCGAGAATCACTGTGCAACCCCTTTCTACTTCTGCCGCACAAATCAGATATAAACGAGATGTCCAAAAATAAAAAATTCATGGTTTGTGTTATTCGCGGATTTTCCGTATTTGCGGTCACCTCCGGAACGTAAACACCGTGGAACCAAGGAACGACTGTATTTTCAAAATGAAAAACTTGATCGTTGAATATTTTTTTTTAACGATTTAGTTTACGAATGAATATATTCAATTATTAAATGTCTTTAATGGCGAAACGGGGGTGCAAATCGAAGCATATTAAATTATTAATTAGGCAATCAGTATCTAGGGAGGAGTATACTATTAGAATATTGGGAATATTGGATAATATATACAACAAAATAAGATCTCAAACAGCAATAGATAGTCATAAATTGTATAATTTCTTACTTTATCGTTAAGCAATTAACGACTTTAGCAAATTTTCGCAAAATACTCTATGAAAAATACTTAACGAAAATCCAATATAGAACAATAAATATATATAATCGAGTTTATCACGTGCCAAAATCTGATCAAACATTCCATAAAAAAAAAGCTTTTCCTACCTTTCCCCTACGGTATTAAATATTTTCCACACTCAAAATCAACGTACTAATAATAAAAACATAACCAATATAATATTTGGCTTCGTTAGAAGTATAGAATATATTGAGTTTCATAATCAGTAATTTAATACTCAACTTTTTTAATCAAAACTGTATAAACAAAAAAAATACAGTAAAACATACGTAATAAATATAATAGAGCTGTCGCTAAAAATCAATAAACAACTTCGTTTAGGACCGCTGGAAAAACTTCAAGTCCCTTGAGGCCACATGTCTGCGTTATTATTTACGCGTATTTGTGTTTGTATGGCTGTATTTGTTGTGTATATACCATATGTTTGAATTTGTGTATTGCATGTATGTATTTGTGAAACAAAAAAGTATTATAGAGTCAGCAAAGGAGAGATTTTTCTCTCCTCACGGCTCCACACTAGTAAGTTAGGTAATTATTTTTGTAAAATAAATGATGAAAAGTACACTGCTGTCTAGGGAATAAAATGGCCACTAAGGCCAGGAAATCAAAAAATAAATCCTATATTTTGATCTGTGAAACTATTTTATTTTCTTTAGTAATCGAAATTTCTTAGCAAAACATCACAGATGCAGCAATTATCGGTTCGGATTATTATATAAAGACTAATGATATTTAAATTCCTTATAGTTCTCAATCTTTTATACAAATATATATATAACTTATATGCATTTGAGTATATTATTTATAAATAATTCGTCAATATCTGGTACTACTTTTTTTTTAATTTTGAGAACACAGGCTTGTAAATTTCTTTTTTTAAAGTTCTTTTTTTTCAATCTTAATATTTATTCACAATATATTTGATATTTTAAGATATTTTCACAACGTCGTTTCATATCTTATCCACACACATATCTTAAATCTCTTCATACAATTTACGATTATAAGAACTATAGCTATAAGCTTGTTGATGGAGCAAAAGGAAGAAGTTTATGAAAGAAATAAGACTTCGTGCTTTATACTGAATACGTAGCCATGTTCTTACATAAAAATTTTGAACAGGGAAAAATGTATGGTACATTGAATGTGGGAAAACCAAAACCAAAATCTTACGAGATATGAGAGGACGGACTTCAAGGAATCAATTGTTTTCCGAGTGGTTTTCCAATATGTCTCGAATAAAATATCAAAACGGGAAAAATCTTCTTTCCCGAAGGAACTACAAAATCTATTTATTGGCCCAGCGAATCTCCAAGAAAAGAAAGGAATATCCTCATGAGATTTACGCTCCAGTTATCTCCCAACATGAGCGGTCTTTCATTTCTATGCATTTCGAGTCCTCTCCCCCCCCCCCCACACACACACACACTCTTTTCACTATGTAATCTGTAAGGTGAGACAGAAATAATTCAAAATTTTCACTCGTAATATGTTTGACAATTCCCGCATAGGCTCTTTCAAAATTTTTCCAAGAAATTTTGTGTCTTCAATCACAATACAATTTTATTATTTTATCCAATTCAACAATCACTAAGTTTTTTGGATAGCCAGAAAGTGTTATTGTAATGATGTGAATTGTCAAAATTATTTTATTTATCTAATATTTTTATTGTGTCACAAATATTTATTACTTTTACAGTAATTGTATACATTTTACAGGGGTTTTATTTATTGCTAAATTAGAAAATGAGCTGAGCCACCTTTTGGTCGATTCGCTGGTTCCGCGGCACTTATTTTTAGGCCGTTGTACTGGTCTTATTAGCTTGCTCCTTATGGAGGTTGCCTAATGTTAAAATTATAAAATTATACAGTTTATACATATGTAATTATAATTTATTTCCATTGTGGATGATGACTGTACAGGATGTACCGTTAATAGTTTTAAAAACTTAAAAATTGAAGTAATTGGTGTGGAATTTGAATGTTGTTCTGAAAAAGTTATTCTCACGAATGGGTTTTATTTTTGGTACAGAAAAAAAAATTAGTTCAGATTTTTGTTAATAGAATCTATTGTAAGGAAGAAAATCAATTAGTATATGTAAATCAGAATCCAATAAAATACAAGGGTACGCTTAATGGATCATTTCTGAATTTTCCTGTTATTGTGGCGCTCGCATAAGGTTTTCATTGTGATGTTGAAATTGGCGGATAAAGTACCATTTCAGAAATTGTTTTTCTTCAGTCATGAATCGTCGGATGAAGCTTTTCGAATGTGTCGGTCACAGAAGAGATTGCAGAAAGGTTCAGGTTCAATCGTTGCTGCGGGACTGATTTCTTTGCCCCTCTATCAACAAAAATTTGAACTTTATTTTTCTGTACCGAAAAAAAAATTGAAAATTTCCCTTTGTGTCAATTTCTCCGAAGAAAAGTTTTATGAATTTCCATAGCATTCACTATGACATAGTGTATAACGTAGTCTATACGTATACAGGGTGCCTTATACATGGTATGGGACACCCTGCATATACTGCATTTTAAATTATACTATTGGAAAAAAATATACTCTAAATGGAATAAAATACAAAAAATTATATAACAAATCGTAAAATATAAGACACAGAAGAAATCTCAACACGTTTGTGTTTTTAACGTTAATGTGTAATATATACTTGATATCTGTCTATGTTGGGGTACTACTACTTTACCGCGTACCAACTCCGGTGATATCGCCATACGGCAATTTCCAAAAAGTGGAGTTGGGTGGGAAATGAAGGCGATATCTATATCGGTGGTCGCCCAAGAATCGGTAGGAAAATTACTCATGATGGGGTACTGTGATAGTATCTGTATGCACTAAATATACATATCATTTGTAAAAATAGAAATATCCATCGTTTGAAAGATATTTCTACATGAATAATGGTTGATAATTTAATATTGCCATACAACCACGCTGAGTTTTTTGCAGTGTGGTTTAGTTTTGAAGGTCGCAGTTCCCTGTGTATGTAATTTAACAAGTGAGACGATTTTCTGCTGATTAATGCAACTGATGCTCGTTATAATGGCCATACGTTATAGCGGCTGTTTCATTATAACGAGCGGTACTATAAGTCACAATTTTCTCCCATTCATGTTTTTTTTTTTTCCAATACAATGTACCTAAAAATATTACTTCATGAATTGCAACGTCCGAACTCATCTCTACTCTTTTTTTCTTTGGTTTTTTTTGGCAAAGAACTGAAACTGACATTACTCGGTCCTCACCTGTGTTTCACTTGAACGTAATTAAACCTTAAATTAATTTGAATTATATTATTATTTTCTTACCTGGTACATTTTCATTGCTGCTGCTTACATTATAACAAAATGAATAATATATTTCTTTTTATTACGTATGAATATGGATTTTTTTTTTAAATTTTCGATGGAATGATCTTCCAATATAACCTCTGTTTCACGTGAAACAATTAGGGTCGTTATAACAAACGTTGGTTGTATTTTGTAGAATGACTGTTTGAAATAGGGTGTCACACACATAGTATGCTTATATTCCTTGGTCGTCTCACAGCTAGATACGGGATACGGATCATAAAACAATCCAAGTAAACTGGACGTCACACCAGTCTGACATTTAGTCTGAGATTAGATTCTCATGGTCAGGACTCAAAGACAGGGCCTTCAGATCTACTTGCATGGACTCTCTGGCTTAAGTTACGGAGGAGTCCCACTCATTCTACACACACACATTGACTGATCAAGAACTATCCTTTGAACATTCACATGAAAGTAAAGACAAAAATATATGAGTGAGTCATTTCTGTTTATGTTAATTGAAAAATAAAAGTTATATTTAGAGTTCAATCTAACCCGGGAAAAAAAGAATCCTTTGCTTATCTGAAGGTTGTCCAAAAGAGGGAAACCTTTGCTCATCTGAAGGTTGTCCAAAAGAGGGAATCCTTTTCTTGGGGCGTCGGACGTCTTTAAAACCTGTGGGTGCTCGCTCATCTTGAAATTTACATGGGAAATTCCGATATGTTAATAAATTCAAGGGCTACTCAGATCCGCTCCACAAATTTCCGTGAGTGCTGGAACACCCACAGTCACGCCCGGCTCCATTACTAACCATTACTAATACGTGTAATGCATTTTTCATTTCTTAGCCCGATACATTTTGCAAGGGTATTGAATAAGATACGAATATGATAGTGACTGAGTTGAAAATACTAAATCTCTATTTCGTAGATCACCAAAAAAATGTGATTTGAAGTCACAAAGAACTTGGATAATCTGATCATAAAGGAATTGTGTCAATTTTTTTCCGCGTGGAAAATCGCAATTTTAAATTAAAGACTTCATCTAATGTGTTTCAGAAACCAAAAAAGGAAGAAAAAATGTAAAACAAAATAAACCCTAAGCCGTTTCTACAAATCTGATGAAAGTGAATTTTGTGATGTCAGAACAAATAATGTCTTTTTGAAGTAAAGGCGAAATCCGTAGTGAAAGCTTTTTTTTTTTTCATTACTTACGGGAAAAAAAATGAAGGGGAATAGTGAAGTTTCATTGAGAAGTGTGCGTCCATTCCATTTCATATCATTCTGTTCTACCTGACATTTTAAGTATCTCAGGCTGTACTCGGCTCACACGTTAATGAGAAAAAAAAATTATGAAAAAAATATATAAGACTCACACTTAAATTTTTAAAATATGTACGTATGTAGTCAAATTCAAGTGAATGTGGTGCTTAATTGAGTTTTGTGAAAAAAAAATTTCTTTACATTTTCTCTCATCAATAGATGTTTATTTTTTGGTTATGAAATTTTAAATATTCGTGAATATTTTTTTCATTGATATTTGGGGTTCAAGTTTCTGCATATAGACAAGGGACGTTCAAATTGAAGATTATATTTCTTTAATGTTTTCAGCTAATGTGTTTTTGAACAGTGTACACGGACAGTAAATGCATTTTGGTGAATATAATCAAATTATTTGGAAATTTCTTTGTTTAAAGAATAATTTATCGAAAAATAACTGCAAAACTGCAATGAGCTACATTTGTTCCCCGTCTTCCATATTTTGGAGAAACCCATTAATTTCAATTGTGCTTCCAAAAACACACACAGCATGCATTGTAGGATGTAAGGGAAAAAAAACTAAAAGTGGAACCCCAAAAACGGACAGTTTTTGGCTGTTTTAATAATTATGTCATATTTTCAGCTGTAGATATTGATGGACTTCAAAATAGATGAAATAAATAGAAACAGCTATGTAAAATTTGGAGTAAATTGAATGCAATTTGGTTTGCAAAAAACATGGAGAAACTAGATGGTGATATATGAACTTTTCCGTGTTGGTACACGGAAAATAATGTATTCCGTAGACGAACATGATTTTCTTTTATTAAAATCGCAATGGAAAAATAACTAACTAACTGATTTCAATGTGATTGTTTTAAAATATTGTACGGAAATTCCGATATTTTTTTATGGAACAAAGAATAAATCGTCATTTTCATGACTGGAACGTCCCGCATCCCCTTAAGCCTAAATCTTTAATCTCTATCACTCTCAATCCTCTCTACTCTATCGTATAACCATGCATTTTATTCATGTATATGTTTAATTGGTTTTTATATTATTTTATCCCTTTCAAACCCTCTCGTGTCTCAAACATGTGGTTGCTTTTCTTCACTGTAAAATGTTTTCTTTTGGCTTCAAGGAGTTAAGACTTGAAAGACTTTCATGAGAGGGCAGCACTTAAGAGTTGAACTCAGGGGTTTTTAAGATGGTTTCTAAAAAAAAAACCCCTCCGGGTTTTATTACATGAAATTTTAGTGAAAAGTTGTGATTTATTACATGAAATTTAATGAAAAGTGTGATTTGTCACATGAAATTTTAGCAAAAAATGGGATTTATTACATTACAATTCTGGGAAAAAATGTATGTGAGGATTAGTGCACCCTGCATCATGAAATAAATTATTTTTTCACAACAGAACCCTGAAAATTTTAGAAAAAAGTTGAAAATTAAAGAAATGCTGAGATTTTTGTTTTTAATGAATTAAAATTTCAAAATTAATGCTCGGGGTCCCCAAGGGTTATAATTGTTGAAAGCACAGTAATACAAAACTGATAAGTAGAATTTCTCGGAAAATGTTTAAATAATTAATAATCAAGGTTTCCAGAATAGAGAATCAAATTTCCGATAGTTGTTTTACATAACTTTATGAAACTACATTTATCTGCAACAGTCTACATTTTATGTGTATTCAATGAAATATTCACTTCTGACTCAGGACAGATATACCAAACGACTGAATTTATGGAACGAATCAAACAAATTAATCAGTGAGTCACATGATGGAATTAATATAATATTAATCGTTAATTGTGACTGAAATTCAACTGAACGAGATTAAAACACGAATGAGATAAACGTGCATTCGAGAATTTTAGAGGAACCATTAGAATTCATACTGATGATAGCTTTGAACATTTAAATTAATAATTCATACGACACGGCTATGCTTAATTTGAAATTACTATTTTGTAAATACTTGCTCCCTTTTCTGGCTATGGAAGTGCCATTACGAGGATTCATTTGTTCTGGAATTTCGAGCATTAATATAAGATGTTTAGAGAATGCGATGGTTAGGATTTTGGGGGTGGTGAGGAGATTCAAGTTTCAGGTATTAGTGAAATTCAAGGGGACTCTTACCTTCCACATGACAAAACCGTCTTATGTAGAAATATCATTATAATATTTTTTATTAATTGATTTATGTGAAATTTTATTCCATATATTTGATTGTACGTGCTATCCTAGGCCAGTACAACATCTTACAAATCTCTAAAAATACTTGAAAAATGTTTTAAAATTTTCCAAAAAACGCATTAAAACAGTTTGTAAGCATGATAAAATTGCATGACATCAATGTGCAGTATAATACTGTTATAACGAACTCCAAGAGACTAGAGAAAGCACTCATTTATGATGAAATTTCGATATAAAACAATTTTAGGTTTTTGCATTATTCCTATGTAAAATTATGTAGGAGATTAGAAAGTTTTCGTTATAACGCGATTTTTGCTAAAACGGTATTCGACTGTAATTAATAAAACGACGATTTGAAATGAAGAACACTGTTCAGCTCATAAAATGATGAAAAGGATTGCGATTTTATCGACTCAATCTTATTTAAAATTAAATTTTCAAATTTCGAAATTGTTTGAAAAAAACTGGGAATCGGAAAATAGAAAATATAACCCAAGTGTGTGTAATTAAGAATATATCTAGATTTTTTTTTTTTGTCATTCTATGAACTGATAATTTTCTTGATGTCATGTTATTTTATCATGTTCGCAAGCTGTTTTTAATAAGTTATATTTTTTTTTGAAAATTTGTAAAAAAATAAGTATTGGAGATTTTTGAAAATACTGTCATAAGACAGCATAGAAAATCAAATATGCAGTAAGTGCAAGTATTTTAATTATTCAATTGTTAAATACTATTTTTTAAAATATTTCTATATAAGAAAGTTTTCTACCATGTTAAAAGGTAGGAGACTCTTTTAAGATGCAATTCTGATCAATAAAAACCAGCTCTCACACGAAAATATTTCAATGACATTTAAAAAGTGCACACATCGTGAATTGCATTCATGTAGGGTTCACACTGGTTTGCTTCAATTATAACTCTCTGTTACTACTATTTCTTCACAACCGTACATGCAAATCACAAACCTTGCTCTGGGAAATTTCTAACGAATTGATGTATTCTAGAACAAGTGTTCTGAGTGAATTTGTAGTCCTAACGTGTTAGAGGAGTTTTGCGTGTTTTCCTGATGCTGCCATAGGTCTTCCATATTTTGAAGTGATAATGACAATACCTCTATTTTCATGTTAAATACGTATTGCGTTGAAGTCTTGCGTTGTTGTCCGGTCTTTCTGGAGAGACTTTTGCAAATGGGAGGCCGAAAATTTTAATTTCTGAAATGAGATGAATAGCAAAATTGATGCTGAAACATTCCAATCATCTACATGCATTGCAAGCATAATTTAAATATCAAGTTTCTTGACTGTGCTCAATATTACATTTTTATTTCATAGCATATGATTTGTTTGCCGTAGAGTGTATTTTTCTTTCGCATAATGAGATACGAAGAAAACATCAAAAAAGATGCATTTATTTCAGTGGAGTTTGAAAAACTGTGCAAAAAAAAAATGTTTGGAAGTTTTTTATTTACTTTTTTTAGATTTTTCTTTCAATCTAATAGTATAGTTCATATATTTTTTTATTTAATGTCCCATTATAAATACTATCACAACATATGAACTTCTAACTAAACACCCTCTGAAAATCACTTGTTTACGCAATTCAATATGATGAAATTGTGATCTCGTTTCATAAATCTTTTTCGTAGAGATATATTTAAACCCAAGAACTCCCTGAGAAATAACATAATCATTCAGGAAATAATTTCGGAAATTGCTTGATGATATCATACCCAGAGTTTCTTTCATACACACAGCTAATTCACGATACGTCCAACTTCAATAACTCGAATATCTGATTCAGTCGAATATTTCTCTCAGTCCCATATCTTTTCCGTATTTTAGTGTTAAAAGTTTTCCTCTACTCGAAGTTTACTTTATTTAAGTCGAAGTTTTCGGTAATGAGAGAAATCTGAATATTAGCATTTATCTGAACGTTTTTTTTGAGAATTCGGAATAGACATAAATAATTTAAAAAATCAATATGTAGGAAAATAGTTTTTGGAAAGTTGTTTTATAACTGGCTTGTAGAAATGGAAATGTAAAAAAAAAAATGCTCACTAAAAACTTGAATAACAGGCCCTTTTTTCATCAAAATTTCATTGTTGGTGGATGAAATTCACTTTGCAGTAAATTACAGTACATATTAGACTTTAACATTAGCGGATAAATCACTTTATTAATTAACCTTTAGAGAAATATTAGTGGTATGTTCTGAAATAGTTAAACTCTCTCAAAAAGTATGAAAAATGACAACCATTCTTTGTAACTCAGTTAAATGTCACATCCTAACTTTCCATCACCACCAGATTTAGCAGGATATCCTGCGTAGAGAACAGGAAAAAAAAAGGACTAGAAACATATATAAGCGCAGAAAAGGATAAAAGATACCATAAATAATTTGAGTTGCTACCTGTCACGTCCCGAGTCAGATTTCTCTTCCGCTTCCATTAACGGACACTGCTTCTGCAGCTTTTACCGATGGCATTTGTCTTTCTTTGCCAGACATTTGAGCGGGAGAAAAAGAAACTTTTTGAAAAAAAAAAAACTTTGATAAAAGGGGGATGTATAACAACCGTATGCAGAGTAATCAGTGCTTATCTATCTATCTATCTATCTATACGAGGAGTTTTCCGAAGACGATTGTTTATGATACTGAAGGAAGACATGAAAAAAAAAAAAAAAATGAAAGAGAAAAAAATTCAGCTATGTGTGAGATAGCAAGAAATATTCAAGCACTTGTCATATTTACTTCAAACTATGGAACAAAGATGGCAGAACTAGAAACAACTCGAAAGAAGCACAAGTCTGGCAGCATAACTACGTTATGGCCATGCATATACATAATGTTACACTCGTGCAACAGGTTCTGAACTGTACCAATTCATTAGGGATTTCGTGGACGTATATATACGACATACATGCTCAAACCGTGTTTGAACCCCACGGGTTCGAATGTGGTCCTCGGAGTGATCGGATGTTGCTTGCGACCCGAAACCTCATTTCGTAAAGACTGAGTATCAAACGGCACATATATCACATCACTCAAGCGGGCAGCGGCACATTATAATATCACTTTAATGAATCCCAGTACAATCTTAGATCACTTTAGTGACACGCAGCGGAGTTCTAGATCACTTGTATAACCTGCTATGTATTTTTACAGATCATCGCGGTACAGTTCCAAAACACTTAAGAGACACACAACACGTTTACAGATTATTTAAGTGGCCCCGCGTGACACTACTACTTTGCCGCACTCTGGTCACATATCACCATACGGCAATTTCCAATGGAGTTGGGTGGGAAATGAAGCCACCATCTATCGGTGGTCGCCCCAAGCTGAGTAGGTAACCTATTTCTGATGTTCTTTGCCCGGATTCGAACCCGTGGACCTTGGCAGTAACCTTCATTGTGGAAGACGAGCATCTTACCACGGTCGGGTGGACCCCGCGGAACAGCGACAGGTCACTGAAACCACCTGAGGTACGTTTAGAGATCACTTGAGTAGATGCCTTCCAGATCATCTATTAAGTCCTAGTAATTCCCGGCACATTTGCAGATCACTTTCAAATCTGTGATGTGGCTCGTACACACCTAAAGTTAGTACGCTCTTGGTGTACGAATTACCACTATAAAAAATGCCAAAAGTTAAAAAAAAAAATCACTTCTTCTTATTAGTTTATTTGTGAAAGTTATCATGTCTAAATGTATTTGGGACTAAATATTTTAACATGCACAATATGACGAATGTGAAGCTTTTCAATGACTTATATTATTCTGAACTTATATCAAAGTGGGTCTGAATTTGTTCTTTTCGGTAAACTATTAAACAAATTGACTTTTTTGTGATTTATGGGTTTTTTAGAAATTTCAATTTTTTTCATGTTCTCATTTCATGGGAGAGAATTCATTACTACATTTTCGTCTTTTTACTGATATATATAGTAGAATTTTTGTTGTTTTCGGACTCACCTTGTATAAACCTGAAAAAATATTTTTAAACTAGTGTTCTTGAATCACTGGGCCGTGAACCAATGCTGTTCAGTGGGAATTTCCTACCAAATCTGCTGCAGTTTGGTAGGATTCCCAATTTTAGATAATTTAAATATTTTAAAGTATTTATATTGGTTTTGATTTCTGTCTTAGCCGTCAGAAGGCCTGCAAATTATTTTTAACTGGTCAGCAAAATACTTCTACTATATTCAGTTTTTATTCCGTTCATTTTCTGCGCAACCTGCAAATGATTTCAACCATTGAATCTTTCTCCCGCTTATTTTTTGCTGCTTCTCTAATCATTTCTTTCATTCATTTATTTTTGTTTGATTCACAAATTATCCTATATTCACTTTTTTTTTTACCTTCCGCAAATTAATTCCATTACTTATTTTTCCTTCTATTTATTAGTTTTTGGGCCACAAATCACTTCTGCTAGTCATTTTGAAATTATTTATTTTTTTGGCGCATCCGTAAAAATGCTCATCAATTTTTCCGATCCACAGTTGCAAATACATTTAAGAATACTGTTCAAAATAACATTTTTTGTTTAACTTTTGTTAACTAAACAACTTTTTCATTTCTAGTAATTTCACATCTTTGAATGCTGTGCAAAATCCATGTGTCATTCGATTTGGAGATTTCACTGTTTTGGCTATATTCTAGTTTAAAGGTTAGTAATAATTTTGCGGTTTTATTGATATACGAGTTCACATGAATTCGAAAATCTTTACTAGTTTATATTCAATGGCATACGGAGAAAAAGAAATATTGCAAAATTCATTTCTTTTCCAGTATGCTCACAATATTGCCCACAATTTGCAGCCTGGCAGTACAGTGGTTAGGGAGCTAGCTTCGGACTGCGCAGCTCTGGGTTCGAATGCCGGTTCGGGCATGGATGTCTACTGACAAATTCCCTGGACAGATCGTAAAGATCTTTCGGAAATACGTGCTGTGTGTGTGTGTGTGATTAAAATATATATAATACATTTTGTGTATATATATATAAATTTTGCACACTTGAGTGTCTGTATAAAACAAGTATCCTCAAGCATGAAAACTGATGGGACTGGTATTAAATAGTATTGAGATACAATTCTGGAGTAATTTCTATGTACTTCTGTTATATCGGTGAATCTATGCAAATCCCACTGATATCATAATATCCATCTCCACGATTATTAAGCAATCTAATGACTATGAATGTAGCTTGATGATGCTTTCACACACACGAAAAAATGTATTTCGTTATACGCTTCTTTGAATAGAGATTATCAAACGTATTAATATACATTATCCAGTTTATCAGAACCCTAAATAAATTATGCGGGAATGATTATTGGCTCTAATTATTCTGGTCAGATCGGCTCACTTTAGATTATTCTTGAATCGCATTATAAGTTATTAAATGGCACGTCCTGGTTTCAAGAGATGCTTTCATACACAGTGATAAATTAGCATTCGATGGTAATCAGTTACCGTATTCAGCATAGATATTCGATGAAACGTTTCATGAACTTATCGGTTTTATTGTGTTGCTGTTAGCATTTTCGGTATCCACATGGCACAGTGAGATATCGTATCGGAAAAGTAGAGTGCTTATTCCTTTGATTAGCATATCGAAGAAGTACGGGAGAATAACGAAAACAGGAAAGAGAAAATTTTGCATGATAGCCCCCGTGTTGAGAAGGAAAAAAATCGAACAAATAATGTTCTCATTATTCATGATATTCGAAAGAGTGTGAAATTCTTAAAACATAAATCAACCTGAATAATATTAGAAGAGCGCTCGACATGAACTTGATTATTTCGATTCTTATACGGATTCATCTTGCAGAGTGTTTAATGAGTTTTGATGCAAATATGAATAATAAAACCAATAAATTATAAGTTTCATCAGAATTTTCACATTTTTAAAAATCATAAAAAAATTCATAGAAACAGTAGATTTGTCGTAGAAATTTGTTATACCGTTAATACGACAAAATACAAATTCCATTACTGCCTGTGAGTTTTATAGGAAAAACATTTGGTGTTTATAAGCAATAGAAATGTTTAAAACCATTTGCCACATCATCCAATACGTGCTCACAAATTAGCGCTCGCAATTTCAAGCTCTAACATCATATAGCTTAGTGTTTTTCAACCTGTCGTTTGCGGACCGTAGGTTCCGTGAGTACTTTGTATGACACCTTTTGTGCTGCGAAATCGAAATTTACTTAATTTTTTATGATATGCAAATTATAATACATTTTGGATTTTATAGCATGGGACGTCGTAATCGGGGATCTGATGCTGCTGGTGTTCCGCGGAGCATCATCCGGCACCAATGGGGACTCGCGGTGCATTGACCTTCACTGCAAAAGGTCCGCGACGTGAAAAATGTTGGGAAACGCTGATATAGCTACTAATATAGCTGGTTACGAGTGACAGAAATAAAGTTATGCTAATTGGTTT
Organism: Pholcus phalangioides; assembly: GCF_987345545.1. NCBI lineage: Eukaryota > Metazoa > Arthropoda > Arachnida > Araneae > Pholcidae > Pholcus > Pholcus phalangioides. Next base: position 57,107,674 of record NW_028301608.1, on the reverse strand, counting down.
TTTTTTTATACGCATATCACACTATCAATTTTCATTTAATTATTTTGTCTTAATAATTGAAGCGCAAATTGAGGAAAGATTGCCTTATGTGATGGAATGCGCTACATCTCCCACAAAACGCCATTGTCCCCTAACTTAAACCAAAAGTATTGAATTGATTTTTTGGTAGATGAACGTGGTTCATTTCTCGTCCATACACGAACTCTGTTGTGTTTTAGAAGAACGATTTTCTACCAATTTTGAGTTGCCTCGGACTTTTTCTTTCCATAAACAAAGTATTTCCATAAAAGCTTAGCCTGTAGCCATTCTCATTCTCTATAATATAATCATTTCTATCTCTATTTTTTCCTTCTTTTTAAAAGGAAAAATCTTATTATATTTAAAGGCTCGAAATTTGAGAACCTGCGAACCCTTTCATACCTCTGTATCTTTGGCCATCCTCAGCCAAGATAATTCTGTCAATCCTTTCCTTCATACATCACTATCTCTATTAATTATCCATCTGGGCTATTTCAGTACATCTATATACGTATGTGAAACTCATCATCAGTATAAAGTACACTGATGTGGCCATAGGTGTAAGCAGGGACAGACATGGGGGGGGGGGGGGGGCTGCACGTGCTCTTCTCAGGAATAGAAAACATTTTTGAATGATTTTAAAATTAAAATATAATAAGAAAACACATTGTCAATGCCATGTTGATCAATTTCTGTTTATATAACTTTTATTTTATTGTTTTGCTTTGGAAGGTTAGTACCTCGAAATTTCTCTGGAAGTAAAAATTCTTGTGCGTCCCCCTTCCCATATCTTATGTGCCTTCTCCAGAAAGTCGATCCTGCGTATATCTGAACGAACAGTCAAGAGTGGTGGTTTGTCTTTTGTGCTTAACTTTAGGACAGGAATATGTGTAGGAACATCATAGGGGCCGTTCAAGTATTACGTCACCATCGATGGGGTGTGGGGGGGGGTTCCGTTTTGCTGACTTTAGAAGACAAAGGGGGGAGGTTCGGATATTGCTTACGTCAGCAACCACCCTTTATGAAAATATGAGTTAGGATTCAGAGGGGCAGAGCTGATGACGAAATTTGGTGACAAAGGGGGGGTCAAAAATGGCTAAAAATTTGCTTACGTAATACTTGAACGGCCCCATACATGAACATAGGCGTATACAGGATTTTCCCTGGGGGGCGGGGAGTTTCGCAGTTTTTTTCTGTTGGAGTTGATGGGTTACGTTTTTTCCTGCAAAATAACGATGTAATCTCGTCTCACGAAAGGGAGAGGGAGGAGTTACACCCCAAACCCCTCCTTTGCGTAACTCAATGTACATGGATACTGTTTTACTGTATCGCATTAATATTCTTAACTTATACATATTCAAAACGTTGTTCCATAAAACGCACAAAATATTTAATCTGTGTTATGTGTCATTATGTTTATGAGCATTAATAAATCAAGTTTCTGGTGCGAACATGATGTTAAACATATTCCGGAATCTGTTCACGGCTAGGAAATCTCTCATTTTGGAGACCAGAATAACCTAGGTTATGATGCACGTTCTCTTGTTAATACAATAAATATTTTAAATTAGGTGTGATGTTATAGCTAGTAAATTGCATAGGCACACACTCACGCATAAAATTTTAGAAGGATACCAGGTTATCATTACTGTACTTTGAGTTAAAATCGAGTTTTGCTTACTGGTACATTTATTTTTATTAAAATAAAAAGAAAAATTATATTATATATATATATATATATATACTTATCTCATTTATATATATATATATATATATATCTACACTTATCTCGCTTATATGTATATATATATAAGCGAGATAGGTGTAGATTTCTTTCTGTGTGTGTGTGATAAATATAATACGTCTGATAAATAGCATCTATGAAAAGGAAAAAAAGAGCATTAACTTCAGAGCAGGGTATGAATTCGAGCCCTACAAATCAATTATAAAAAAAGGATGTGCATATTTTATTGGATTTATCAGAACTCATTAACAGTGGCCTGAAACACATGTACGTGATTACAGTGTTTGCCCCATGAAATGGGACTTTTGAGAATTATTTATTTCTTCTAATCACCTTTTTTTTCTTTCTCTATTATCGAATGATATGTAAGTATATTCTCTTGAGGTAAAGGTAGTTCTTTTACGCCAGGTATATTTGAAACATCGAATATATCGAAAAGATTCTGTTTCCTTAACGAATATATGCGTGCATGTTATAGTAAATGTGATAAATGCGGTGATTATGCATAATTACCGATTATTTTGGTAAGTTTGACAAAGTTAGCGAAGTTATCACATTTACCGATGATTATATACAATCTCCGGCTCGCGTATTGGCAAATAATATATGATTAAATTGTTAAACAAATTACTTAAATTTACCGGAAATTTTGCTTAAATTTCAATCTAAGATGATGGGTTCGATCAGTGATGTTGATTATGTTTGAAAATGTTGATAAAAGTGAAGAAAGCTAACATTATATAAGCCAGGTCATAATTTATACGTTTTTATCTTTATAATATTTATTTTCATTTAATTTCATTTTTATGGCAAAATATGTATAGCGCATCCATCACGTACGGGAGAAATTGATAAGTGGTTGTGAAATTCGAAATTGATAAGTGATATTTCTGCATGAATTTTCCCATGTTTGTCATACTTACCAACTATATATATATATTTAATAAAAATTTAATATATTTAATAAAAATATAAAATTTATCGCAGAGATAAATCGATTTTACCGAGACGATTGGTGTGTACATAAGAAACCAGTGATTAAGGATAATCCCCCATTTATCACGTTTACCGTAACATATATATATATATATATATATATATATATATAAGCAGTAGCAATAGTATTAAAAAGGATATGCATCCCTCACGTACGGGAGAAAGAGAATATGAAATTGGGGTTGAATTTAAAAAAAATGATATTTCTTCTTGATTTCTTTCATATCTACTGTGCTTACCAATTTCACATTTGGGATTACGCATAACCACTGATTTAATGGATGACATAGTTATAGCAAAGATGGAGTTTGATCCCATACGTAAGTTGAATACATTCCGCAATGAATATAAGTTTGAGATAATATGACCGTAACAATAAATTACCTGGTGAATCCATAATACTAACATAGATTAGTTTTTGAATGCGTGATTTTTGTTGCGGCGTCATCTTCATACGCCCCAAGAAGTTTCTTCCAAAGGCATTTTTCTGAAGGGGAAAGAGGACAAAGGCCAAAAGAGAAGAATGGTAGTGATTGAGACGTAACAATTCGACCGTGATGGAGCTAATTATTTTCCGGAATCTGGACTTGTGCCTCATTCCACTCAATGACGCTTTTAGAAAGAGTCTCTGAAGACTATTCGCGAAATCACTTCAATAAAGTTTTTCCTTACATGTAATCCCTTGATCAAGCGAGTGTTTCACGCATTTGCTATATAATAACCATTTTCTTTCTTTTTTTCAATTTAAAAAAAAACAAAAAATGCTATAAACTCTTTGTTATTTTTTACTTCTTCATGTACCACGTTCGAGGTTAATCGACAAAAAATGTTATACATTTAATGTAGTATTTATTATGGTACCCTCATGAACAACACTTCCAAACGGTTTTGGATAGATTCAAGGGTTTTTAGATAGTGCAAAATACTGATGCTATTAGACACCTTCGAAAGAACAAGAATTGGTGAAGAATTTAAAAAATATAAATTTAAGGTGACTTTGAGAAAATATTAAAAAAACCGTTTTGGCGATTTCGAAAAATCCTCAACAAATATCGTTATAGAGGGATTTATCGTAGTAAAGGATATCGTTCTATCGAGAACAGTTAAACACACATTGGACTACACACAATTTTAAACAAAATTTGAAGGAAAAAAAATCGCTGCAGAGGTATTTAATGTTGTTGCGAGGTTACGCTGTTTTTGAATTGGTGCATTGCCTCTTTCACAGGGATACATGTTTATTGGATGTAAGTGTTCTGAATATTTGTTACAGTACAATTTCGATTAACCGTCACCGGCCGGACCAGGGCAATGACGGATAACAGAAATTTCTTAATACATATGTGCAGTAACGTGATTTCACTGCAGGCTTGGGAAGAAAATGAAAATAAAATCAATTAAAAGTGAATAATGCATACATATTGTATTTAATTTTATGAAACAATCAATGCAAACTTCAATATAAGGTCAGCCCAGGCAGTGACGACATTGAAAATAGCGCCCTTATTTTTTTCCAAAATTCTTTGACACTCATGGCGTCATCAGATGAAAGCAAGCCTTCAATAAAATCTTCTCTGTAACGTCGCTTCATATTTTCAATTATGCCTTGGTCCATAGGCCGCATAAGTGGAATTGCATTCGCTGGGAGAAAGAGGAATGTCATTTTGCCATCATCACTTTTGAGTTCACAAGAGGGGGTTGTGTCGGGGCATTATCCATTAGCTGAAGTGTTTCCTGCGGCAACTGCTTTTCGGTCATGTGAGCTCTAACTCGAGGCAGGAAAACTTTGTGGAACCATTCCGAAAAAGAAAAAAAAATGTTCGCCCATCCAAGCTTTTTTGAGTATATCAGTTCACAACAAATGCGTTCATATTCAAATTTTTGAAAGCACGTGGTTATGGATTTACCAATTACAATCAGGCAGTGTTCGCCAATACGCATCAAAATTCAAATTTACTCCGAATTCCGTTGAGGAGTGAAAATACTCCCCTTCAAATTTTAGGAACAGAACACAAGAACGGCTAGTTACGGCAATGACAATGACTGATTTTTTTCATTCATTGCAACACATATAAACCATGAATGACACAATTTTGCTTCCGTTATATAACACGCACTGAAGACGCACTTGGAGACGGTTGCCTTTCTTAACTTTAGAAATGGCTGCCAGGTTGCGACAGTAGCTAGAATGAGTGGTTTTCTCTCAGGCTCCTTTATCAAAGAAAATAAGAAAATAGATGCCGAAGAGGTTTAAAGTGCCTAGAAATTAGAACAGACTCACCGTTCTCGATATTTGAACAAAAAAGTCTTTTTGCGGTCTCAAATGATGTCGAATCGATAAAAAAAGCAGCAGGATAGGCAACAACGATTGGCTTTAGCAATCATACTGTCAAACCAGACGCAACCCAGGCTCTGTCCCTTTCCGGGATGTAAGCCTTTTACTAGCAATCATACTGGAGCCGCACTTGCACTCAACGTAGACAGATGAATAAGCCTTGGATCTGAAAAAACTCTGAGTAGAGGCCACTTAGTCTCTACTCAAGCGCTTCACGTCGCCGTCCGCGTTATATAAGGAAAGCAACGTGTGTTTCTGGTAGTGCATTTGAATAACGCACTTGCTCAGAGTCCACGGGGACCGGGGTTCGAAAAAGAGCAGTCGGCTTTTTTTCCGATTTCCCGTCGGCTTAATTATCCAGGAAAAAGTATCTTTCTTTTATGTTTGGTTTCAGAAAAACCATCTTATTCTTGCTATTGAATATTAACTGAAAATTGCTTTCCGTATGGTGAAATGTAAACATTACTGTGTCGAAAATTGCTGTTCTCAGATTATACGACTATATTTATAAGAAAACGGACATCATTCACCAATTCTTAAGTTGAATTTTAAACTTCATGCAAGCCCTAGTATTTCTAATATAACGTCTATACGTGATATGAAAAATATAATAAATACAATTCAGTTATAATGCATTTATTACCCCATCGATCACAATTTCCTGCGCATAATCTTAATATGCAAATTTCGCTACTTTGAAATAAAACATGGTATAATTCTCATGTTTGAATTTCTCTCACTAATCATTTGAACCCAATTAATTGAAGAAATTGGCAGTCAGGATTTAAGATGAAAATATAATTCTTCTATTCCCATGGTATATATTCTATTTATTTTAGAATAGAAAATGCTGTATATATTTGTTTTCTTGAAGCATAATATGAGGTAATTCTTCTTACATCAAAACTAAATTACGTTCTTTTGTTTGGAAGCGATCATTATATTCTTTGTTCAATATCATCAATCAAATTATCAGATAAGTAATTAAGGAATTTGAAAAAGTCAGAATACTTTCCAGTTATCTATTTGTACCATCAATGGCAATTGATTCAGCTTGCAACTATCACTTTATTTGAGTGGATGATTTCACCGACAAATCCTTGAGGTAGATAATTCAATTGTTTATATAATTAAATAAAACCCAAATAATGAAGCTTAGATCTATGTATACATTACAATATTAATACAAAAGATATTTTGACTCAATTTTTTTGGTTTGCATATTTCGTTTATGAGCAGATAAAAGACTAACTGACCTTTTCCTCAATGATGTTGTTCATTAAAATTCTTCAAGCTAATTTCAAAATCCGCTAAATATTATTATTAATTTATAGTAAACTCGCATATTTCAATTGTGGATGAGTATTAGGATTGGATTTTGATTACGAAGTTTGTGAAGTCAACTGAATGAAACTGAGTGAGCAGCATGAAAGAAAAGAACATAGAAATGTGTAATTGTGTTCGGAATTCATTTCGAATTGGTTTTAAAAAAACATAACTTAAACTCTACATTAAAGTATTTTCGGAATTTTTGTGTTGATACTTCACTATTGAATGAAACAGTTATAAAATGTCTGATAAAATATCTGTTTCTTTAAACTCGTTGAGCGTCGTTTTATTAACGTTGTAAAAACGTCTCCCATGCTTTTCAGTCTATTAATTAATGTTGTTTGTCGATCAAAAATGCGATGTTAAAAACTGTATTATCCAAAGACAGAAACAAACTCATTATCCATTATAACAATATCTTTTCTTCCCTTCAAAATTCTTTATTTTTCTTTGTTATGTTTCACCTATTCAATTTTGCATACGAGATAACGTTTTCACCTCACGTACACGAACATTTTTTCTGACGGTCGAAGAAACTGCTTTTCTGCCCTAAGGGAAACTTATTTGTTTATCTCAGAGAATTTTGAGCAGTTGAGCTTCAAACCCACATGAAACTTTCTTCCCTTTGTATTAGTTTCCGAATTCCGAAAACCTTCAATGAAAGAAAAGCAAGAAAACTTCGGCTAAAAAAAGAATCACACACACACACACGTTCACTTTTATTCTGAAAGAAGTCTTGTGCATATCTTTTACGTATGGATAAGAAATGAGATCATCTATTTAAAAAAAAATGTAAATCCCTAATTTAAGGAGTAGATAAGTTAACTGAAATTATGTTTCTAGGAATCACGTCTCAGCAGTAAATTGTGACCATGGGACTTAAGGCATCACCCTGTTTATTGAGTAATGCATTTATACTTTATTAAATTTACTTAAGTATGCACACAACATGCGTCAGACTATATGAAACGTGCTCTTTAAGAAAAAGTAACCAAATAACGTATGAAACCTCAGATATACGTCATTCATACTTCAAGGCGTTACCGAAATAAAAAAAATAGCCTTTTAAACCGACACCCTGTGCTCAAAACCGAATTAAGAAGTTATTGCCCTGTCTCTCCTGGAACCAACAAAATATTAAACGGTTTCTAAGAGCAATACTTGCTGAGATATTTGAATTTAAAAATCACTAGAAGCGGGGGAAAACCGCATAAACTAACGGACATGCTGATCACTTGTTCTTTCTCAGTTTTTGAATTTAAATATCAATATCAGAAGAGACAGGTCAACGACTTTGTTATAATGGGTTTTCTAGGACAGGGTGACCACACAAAAAGTTATTATTTTCTAATAACTATGCAACCACTTTCAACATAAATTACTTTTCTGAGGTCTACGTGTTGTTTTGATTTTTTTTTCTAATTCGGAGTATGGCTCTAGCATCAACGATTCGCCAGCAATTCGAGGTTAAGGACGTTAAGGCTTCACCCTGTATGTATAGATTTAGTATTACAGAGTTATTTTGAAATAATCTCATGTATGAGATTTGAATTTTGGTAGTTTCCATGAAGTAATAGTAATAAAAGTCCTTCCAACATTTACTCATATTATATAGCTTTTATGCAGATTTAGTAAAATAAATGGTTAGTCATTATATATAAACCAGATCATAAAAACCAATGAAGTTTATTTGAAATGCGTTATTGGCCTATTGCATATTGCATTTAAATCTCTTGCGTTTTCCAAAATAATATTACGCTGGAAGTCGTATGAAAGAAATACACCAATCCTTAGGTGCAAATGTAATGCCAAATGTATTCGCGCTGATTTACGATTATGATGTAAACTCGAAAATCTCTTTAGCGAGAGTAAAAAAAAACAAAACAACTTCCATTCCACAAATCTTGTTTTTCTCTCTTTTTCATCTGTTTTTCGAAATCCGTTCATCTGCACAAAATGCGAAAAAATTAAAATAAATGATTGTGTCCCATATATTAAGTAGCTACTTCATGGAGAAATTAGTCAAAAGAAGGCTACTATATTATTTTCAAATTATTTGCCATAACATCAATCAAATATTACCCATCTTCCATAGCAATGCTCATTTCTTCTCTATAATTGAAAATAATAAAGACAAACATATTTTAAAACAATAACCGAGTAAATGATACATCATTGGCTTTGGAAGGTATATATAATACTGTGCTATGAATATGAATTATTACCGGGAGTATATATTAAGGTAAAAGCACGAAGTCTGGTATAATCTAATCGAGCGATTTTTATAAGGCGAGTGAATAATATCCAGAAAAACGCTTGCAAACATTTTCACACATTTCGAACTTTTTCCAAGTCAAAGTCCGTTTTTCAAGGAATAAATTAACCAGCATGAACTTATTAGTTCCTAACGTTTAATAATCAATTTACAATTATCATAATTAAAACCGAAATTAACAAACAAAATATCAAATTAAAAGTATTTAAGCAATTAATAATTACGATTGTAATTAATAATCATAACTTTAATTAACTAATTTTGTACATAATTATCTAATTAGTGGTACTTATTAAATAATTAAGTAATTATAAGTTTTGAGAGAAACTTCTATTTTGTCATGGCGGCTCACTGCTCGCGTTCACACGGGAGGGGTGTGGTCCTCACGCGCTGATCCGCATCCCACGCAGCAAGCGCATCATGGCACCACCCCCTACCCCCTCATGTGGCCCAACAGGATGTCGGATCGGTAACTATCGGCCTTGAATGAATATAAACTTGGCAGTCAACGTGCCAACATTTACTTATTTATTGATAATAATTAATTATTGTTTTAGTGTCAGGAACTTGTAAGTTCATGGTTCATGCTCGTTAATGAAGCATAGCTATTGGATAATTATAATAATTAATTGTGATTCCTAAATTATTACAATTATTTCTTAATTAATGTCCGTTATGAACGTGTCAGTCATGATGGTTTATTGATCAGTTAAAATGGTCTTTAACTTGGTAGAAGAGCAAAATTTAAACGTTTGCAGTTTTTTTTTTGGGGCTTCCACCATACTCACCTTGGTGAAATCTAGGTCTCACAGGTAAAACCTATGTGTTACCAGTCTTTGGACCTTACCGTGACAATATGCATTATTATCATTTTTGATTGTGATTGGAAAGCGCTTCGAGCTGATTTTCCATTATTAGCAAATCGTAAATATTCACTTATAGTAAAAAATCCCCCCCCCCTCCACTGTGCCCGTACTTCACATCGTCATTATATATATATATATGGCGTCACGCAAAACAGTCTGAAATTTCAATATTTAAAAAATAATAATGGAACTGTCAGTTACCTTAGTTTATTTGATTTATATAATCGAAGCTTCTCCACTTTTTCGGGATATCCTGCATAAGGAAAGAGTAAATGCACTTCATTGGAGGAAGGAGGAGAAAAAAGAGGAAATTGTAGATAAAGAGGAGAAAAAAGGAAATCGAGGGGGAAAAGGAAAAAAGAAAACTGTAGGAGAGAGGAAAAAAAGGAAATTGCACCAAAGAGGAAAAAAGAAAATATTGAATGAAGGAGGAAAGAAATGCAACACATTTCAGGACTCGAAACAGTATTTTCTGCAAACCCTAAAACAGCTCCAACTATGTACTATGAGTTATTTGCATAGGCGTGTAATAAACTGAAGAGAGAAAAAACTGGTACAGGCATGTGTATGCAAATAAAGAGATATGGAACCAATCAGAGTATGGTGCTGCGGTCGGCAACGCCTATATCACACAACAAGTGTCTGGCATAGTTGTTAGATCGGTTACTGCTGCTACAATGGCAGGTTATCGAGATTTAAGTGAGTTTGAACGTGGTGTTATAGTCGGAGCACGAGAGATGGGACATGGCATCTCCGAGGTAGCGATGAAATTTGGATTTTCACGTACGACCATTTCACGAGTGTACCGTGAATATCGGGAATCCGGTAAAAAATTAAATCTACGACATCGCTGCGGCCGGAAAAAGATCATGCAAGAACGGGACTGACGAGAATCATTAAACGTGACAGACGTGCAACCCTTCCGCAAATTGCTGCAGATTTCAATGCTGAGCCATCAACAAGTGTCAGCGTGCGAACCATTCAACGAAACATCATCGATATGGGCTTTCGGAGCCGAAGGCCCACTCGTGTACCCTTGATGACTGCACGACACAAAGCTTTACGCCTCGCCTGGGCCCGACAACACCGACATTGGACTGTTGAGGACTGGAAACACGTTGCCTGGTCTGACGAGTCTCGGTTCCAATTGCTTCGAGCTGATGGACGTGTACGGGTATGGAGACAACATCATGAATCCATGAACCCTACATGTCAACAGGGCACTGTTCAAGCTGGTGGAGGCTCTGTGATGGTATGAAGTGTGTGCAGTTGGCGTGATATGGGATATATATATCTAGATACGACTCTGACAGGTGACAGGTACGTAAGCATCCTGTCTGATCACCTGCGCCCATTCGTGTTCATTGTGCATTCCGACGGACTTGGACAATTTCAGCTGGACAATGCGACACCCCACACGTCCAGAATTGCTACAAAGTGGCTCCAGGAACACTCTTCTGACTTTAGATACTTCCGCTGACCACCAAAATCGCCAGACGTGAACATTATTGAACATATCTGGGATGCCTTGCAACGTGCTGTTCAGAAGAGATCTCCACCCCCTCTTACTCCTACGGATTTATGGACAGCCCTGCAGGATTCATGGTGTCAATTACCTCCAGCACTACTTCAGACATTAGTCGAGTCCATGCCACGTCGTGTTGCGGCACTTCTGCTGGCTCGCGGGGGCCCTACACGATATTAGGCAGGTGACCAGTTTTTTTGGCTCTTCAGTGTATATCAGGTGGGTAAATTTTTTGCACAGTTGGTTAGTCTCCGCCGCTTCCTGTTCTCATTAACATCATAGTACGGAATCAAAATATCTAGTTGATGAAAGTGGTGTTTACAGCAGGGTGCATAGGTAACAGTGCGTATGGTACTTTACTGGCGAACCGTTGATCCTAGATGCATACTTCCGAATAGAAAAATTGTAAATTACGTGGTGTGTTCAGATAGGCAGTGTAGTTATTAAAATAAAAATTGAAACTTTTTTTTTCGGACACCCTGTGCTGATGAACCTAATTACAATGTTGTTGTCCTGTCTCTTCTGATGTCAACAAAAAAATTCTCGCTGAATGGATGAATGCATGTAAAAAAAAAATATTTAAAAAATCAGTCATATATTAAAGTAAAAAGAGCCTGAAATTCCAATATATAAAGAAATAGATGGAACTGTCACATTTTCCCTACATTCTTTGATTTATATAAAGGCTGTTTCCGCATTTTGGGATCTTCCGCATGAGGAAAGAGAAAATGAAGGAAAAATGAAAGAACATATTTAAAGAAAGAGGAAGAAATGCAACATTTTGGGGCTTGTAAAAGTATTTTCTCGCAACCACAAAAGAAAAAAGTTCCAACAACCAGAAATTAGTTGCCTTGTGATGTTATAAATCAAGTGGGTAAATTTTTTACCAAGTTAATGAGCCTAGGCCGCTTCCTGTTATCATTAGCAGCACGGTACGGGATCAAAATATCTAGATGTTGGAAGTGGTGTTTACAGTGAGAAATTGTTTTAAAAATTAAAATAATAATCATTGAAGTGTTGTTCATAAAAATCATATATTATTATATATTTTTGTATTATATTATCTTTTGTAATGTAAGGATTTGATAACTAAATTTAGTTGACCGTTAAAATTTTATGTTGATGAAGTTATATGTTATAATGTCTCTCTCCACTTGTCAATGCAAGATATACAGGAAACTAGAAGTTGTGAAGACATTTATTATTTGAGATGTTGATTTTTTAAGGAAGTAAAAACTCATCTCTATCTCTACCGGGAGTCGAACCCGGGTCCCTCGATCCGTTCAGCATATATACGCTCTAGCGAAGGGAAATCTCCCTCTCCTTTGTAGCTTAATGCTGAGAGCACTCCTCCGGCAATGGAGGGACCCTGGTTCGACTCCCGGTAGAGGCAGAGATGAGTTTTTCCTTCCTTAAAAAATCAACATCTCAAATAATAAATATCTTCACAACATCCAGTTTTCTGTATATTGTGCATTAATGAAATTAGTTGATATATAAATGATTAGCAATAAGAACTAATCAAAGATAATCATTTTTGTTTTGAAATTGGTGATTTTAGCTTATCGAATATATCTCTATCAACGTATCGTACCAATAGCATTTATTTTAAAAATGCATTCATTAAGTCAAATTATTATGTTTAATTAAAATGACTTGATGTATTAATTGCGTAGCTCCCTTCGAAAATGTTTCCATAATTGCGTAGGTAATAATTGTTGCAAAAGTCATTGAACTCAGCGATTAAAAAAAAGAAAGAAAAGAAATAAACTATTCTACACATTAACATTTAATTACAAAGTATAAAACTTCCCATTTTTCAAATTAATTGGACATTCCTGTGGTATAATGAAACAATAACGAGGCCCATTTCGTGATGAAGTAAATCACATTTAAAAACAAATTCCTACTCCCAAGGTAAGTAGGATCGCACTGTAATGGTTCAAACATTTGCTTCAATTCTTTAAATTGAATACAGTATATATATATATATATATCGATGATCATCCCACGTTCATTACATTCCGTAACCACAATGAAAGTTAATCATGTCTTATTTATTCCGGTTCATTTTCAAATAATGACATCAATTAAAAGAATGAGGTACAATCAGTGTTCTCATTAAAAGTAAAAACAACAAAATCGATCCCGGGACAAAGAAATTTATTTTTTGTTCAAGTACTTACTGCCTCGTTATTCTTATTATTTTAACGATAGACTAATATAAAATTTAAGAACTGATTACAAGTATTTATTTTCGATCAATAATCCTCTCGGAAAAAAAAAATACACGTTGAAGGAACTGCATTTTACTAAAAAAATCTTAGATGGATAAAATGTTGAGATAAATGTGTGGTTATTAAATAAGTTAAATAGTTAAAGAGATTGTTTCAAATGTCACTATAACTTAGAATGCACTGAATGACTTCAAATACAAAAAAGAATAAATAATGTTGTTCTTATGGAAGTTATCTTATATTCAATTTAAAAAGTTGCACGTCGGATATATTAGTTATCAGTTTTCGGCATATTACCGGGGACTTGCACGTTTCTTTACGCATTTGAGAATTTTCGTTTCAATCAAGTGAACATATATTCTACATATCTATGTGGGTGTTCAGGAATTGGCACAATTATCACGTACACAGGGGCAGCATGCTTCAGTACTCCACAACCCAAGATTTTATTTATTTTTCAATATATAAAATACCACGGATATTGGAAGTTATATAGTGAATATTATATAATTAATCACTATAATATAGGGATATATTATAGTGAACTCCACTCATTCCCGACGCGTGCCTGGCGCATGACACTGAATTGATATATCATTTTATCTTTTTTTAAATATATAACACCTCAGTATGATACTAAGCCCTTATAAGAAAGCTTCATATATATATATAAGAAAACTAACGAGAGCAAGGCATATTTTAAGCTAACATTTATCACATTCATTTTTCAAGACCTCTGGAGTAAGTTGGATGTAAGCATGGCTACGCTTATGGGAAAAATACTCGTAGGTATTTTGGCACTGCATAATTGGTTATACAGTGTTGTTATTCAGAGCGTAAAAATAAATGCATGAATGTGCGAAAACTATTGTTTTACAGCAGAACAGATGTCATTGGCATTGCACAAGTCATTTTAAAGAAAAAACATTTTCATACCAAAATGAAAAAAAAAATACAAATCAAAGCTGTCCCAAAAGTTTGTAGAATAATCAAACACGTATACTATCAATTCGAAGAAAAAGCATGTTAATTAGTAACTGGTAATCTTTCCATTATTCCGAACGACATCGAACAAGTGGTCTTCCTTGAAAAACTAAACATTGTCCAAATTCTATGAAATGTTTCACCGAGTTGAACTGATGCCCATTAAAGTAGACTTCGTCATTGTGCTCCACACACTTCTACCTGGCTGAGATCAGTACTCATCAGTGGCCAGTCCAGTATAGGCCGCATTTTTCATTTCAAAATAGGTTTTCACTCCATTGGGCACATACATGGGAGCATCATGCTGCAATACACAAGTTCTGCTCCCTTGAAAATCTAACCAGAAAAAGAAAGAAATTATTGTCTGGTGTCTCGATGTATTTTTGTGTGTCTCCTATATTGGATTGCTAAAGATGCTTGTCCATGAAATTTTGAGGCCACACAAACCATCACAGAACTTCCATCCTGATGTCTGCCGGAGTCTGAGCGTAGCATTTTCCCTCAAATCCTCATAATACCTTGTATATGCATCGGGACCATCTAAGTTGCATTTCTTTTCATCAGTGAAAATGGCACATCCATTTCTTTCCATAAACTACGTGTGTTGAATTTACCTTCACCTTTCGAAATATGGTGTGTTGAATGTTATTCGAATGCAGTGCTTTGAGAGGGATTGTTGACATACAATTTTCACATACACCATAAAACAATTTTATTCAATTCTTCTAAAGCCGTATCTAGCGTTATATTTAAACTATATGCCCGAATGATTCCATAAGCACATATCACATGGGTAACTACTGTTCTTTTTATCAACCTATTATCGTGTTAATAATTAAGTCGTATATCGATGTCTTCCCGCATATGATTTTAGATGGCAAGTCGTGTGTTATGGTTAAAACTCGTAAATTATGCTTTTGCAATGATTTAAAGCCTTTGAAAAATATTCAATAGGCTTACTTTGTGCAACTTCAATCGCATTATTTTGTTAATCCCGTCCACAGGAAGCTGCGTCGTTTTTGCCGTCTTGTAAACAAAAGATTCTCACGCATCTAATTCCGTCTCATTGAATTTATAGGTTTCATGCCTTGAGTCACGATCATGCGTTTTTGATTTGCATATGATCACTAGTTTCTATAATCTTTCGGGACATGTAATTTTAACAAATTTACAATTATAAATTAATTTTTTTATAATGTTATGAAGAACGCTCTTTATATAATTGAAAAAAAAATTATTTTCATTTTCTCTGAAAAACTGCACTTCATTATATCACGTGCTACAAAACTTATACAGAAAAAAACAAGAGTCTATAACTTTAGGGACCTAGTGTAGGTATTCCGTCCATCAATTTTGTAAGCTTACGATACCTTACAATGGTGACTACTGAGACAACTGTACATAAATTCTCATGTTTCCAGAAGTTTATTTTACAACATGAACTGCAATGGAGAGGTAACATTTTTTTTTTTACTCAAGTGTGAACATGAACTCCTGCAAGAAGACTATCAAATAGAGGCTAATGTTGAGTAAACTGCGTCGAATAGCAGAACAAAGCTGACGTTTCATGCTATCCGTAACGATTCTTTTATGCCATACGAAACGCAATTTCGTAAAGTAGAGCTCATTTTAAAAAAAAGAAGGAAAAAGAAAAAGAATTGTAACTTCAGATTCAATCTTAGAAGAAGGCGTGATCTCCATCAAATTGAAGGTTTCCTAGAAAAATTTCTGTTTCTTCTTCTTCCGTCCTAACTTACGTACCATTAACGTTTGACTCGTAAAGTTCTTGATATATACATTCTTTAGCTTGTTTCACTTCTTTGATCTGAATTTCTCTGTGACTTCCTTTACGGCGATTTTATTGTCGGTTCTCTCGAGCGAAACTCATGCGCTGCAGTGGAAATCCCATCGGAAAACTGTTTTCTCAGTAAGGTACTCCATAAACATGGTACCAACAGATAATAATGACCTCGACTTTTTTTATCACCATGAAGCACGTTGCCGGAATAGCCGTAGAAGTGAATATGATCGGGCATTTGTTTATCGCAGTGATTTCACAAAGCTTATATAAACGGCTGATCTATGCCCAGACTTGAACAATGGTCTACAAAGTATTAAAAATTTGTACATTCTGAAATTATTTTTTCCATTAAATATAATTTTTTTTATTAATACTGAAATCATACCTTTCATTATATGAATTCTGAAGTTATAACTTTCTATAATTTATACATGTGAATTTTTTTTCCCTCTCGTTACGAATGTAATGTGAGGACTGAATATTATATCTTAATTATATACACCATTGGTCTGTTGTCAACTCCGATATATACTATAGTATCAATATGCCCTGGACGGATTATGCACCATTTATGTTTTTGTATATTGCGTCTGTATTTTATGTGGTTTTTTTTGTTTTTGAGTGTATTATCTATTATATGTTGTATGTGTGCGTGTAATAAATTTCAAATTTCAAATTACTCCCATTAAATCTGAATAGAAAATGATTACTTCAATTATTAGCTAAAATAAAATTATATTTTCAGTTTTTATGGAGGAAGAGAGAAATCTCATTAAAATATATTTGAAAACAACTACAGAATTAGGTTTCTATTATTATTATTATAAGGTTTCTATTGTTATCTTTCAAATAATTGCGAAATCTTTCACGCATATTAGAATTATTGTTATTCATTAATTATGAATTTTCATCAACTATGGAATACTCACTCCTTCTTGAAACAATTTTTGTTCATCAATTCTAATTATTTTTCCTCTCGTTATGTGTTACCTAGCATACCTAAATATTTTTGCCTTTCCTGATAGATGATGAAGGTATCTCATACATTCAAAAAAGGGGAAAGGGAAGAATCGATTAAATATTATTGATTCAATTCTCTTCCACTTTTTAACATGATCAGTGAGCCACTACCAAAACCGCCGCATGCAAGATGACCTCTGCTAAGATCACAATGACCTGCTCCAAAATCCTGGCATCTAGAAGGTTTTCATACGAAGGGAAATAATATGTCCACTGCGATATTATTCAAGAAGATGTCCAATATATGCATGACAATCACATTTACTTGGAGAGCTGCTTTTTTCCAATTCCTCATAATTTTTCCTATTTAATATCCGATTAGTGTGATTGTAGGTTTAGAATAATCAAGGGCAATGCCTAGACAATCCTGTTTGAAATTTCTTGTTCATAGCTGAGCACCCTCATTTTCCGCAAGTTATTGGTTAATTTTCGATCGTAGAGGCATGCTTCCAATTAGAAAAGTACCCAAATAACATGTATATTTCAGATGCATCATTCATAATGCAGGGAGGGGCGATATAATTATTCAAATAAAAAAAAATTGACATTATACACACCTTTGCTGTAAAAGGTCCGATTACGAAGTCAGGAGAGACAGGGAAATACCTTTAGCTATTAATCATGTTCAAAATTCTAAAATCTGTACCATATTCAAGTGTAAACTTCCTAACAGAAATAAAACCGGCATCACGGAATTGTTACCCTATTCCCCCGCATTAGCCGGTATGCCGGGAAACAGCAGTGGAGGACACAGCATACCGGGAATACACATATTTTCCGGCATGCTGGGGAAATTCGAGCCTCAGATTCCGGAAAAATCATAATGTTAACCTTAAAAATCGATTGAACTAACTTAATACGTACTGTCATCTTTATCAAACCTCGCTTTTCTCGGCATGCCGGAATTTATCAGACCCCGAATATTCAAATACCTGATGTCCTCGAGTTTTACGGCATGCCGGCTAATGAAGGGGAATACGGTATTTTCTTTTACCGAGGCCGCGTCAGAACAAAATCACGATTTTTAGTTGGACGCAGTTATCGTCTTAAATTTAGACGATAATTGTTTTCATTATGTTACCAAGACATTTTCGATTGAAATTATACAAAAGCTAATCCTTCGGAAACCTAATAGCATCGTTGGATTACGAGTTACCTTAAAAGATCCAGCAAGTTACGAAATGAATCGAAGTTTAATGGAATCGAGACAGAACTTTATGGCATTCCATGATTCATCTGGGAGATATTTCGCTAGAGATCCCCAATCGCTCTAATGGAATTCCGCAGAAAATTCTGTTGAACTCCGAAATTCTTTCTAATAATAAGTTTTGCTTAAAGCAGCGCCTTTATGTTGTATACCCTAATTGGAATTTCTATTAAAAGCATCGAGCATAGCCTTTTGATGAGACAAAAGCGGTTTATGGATTTTTCGGTCTTCCAGCTGAGATTTAGCTGATTTATAAATAGGAGACGTCTTTGTTCTTGCTCTAATAAACAGTTTTGAACGAATATGTATTAGGTATCAAAGAAAAAATTTTATAATATGAACAGTTTTCATATCATTTTGCTAATACGTTCTCTGTATATAGGCTTCTTATAAAACTGAATTTATATTAAGGGGGTGAAAAATAACATTTAAACAGTACCTGTTAAGCAATAATATTTGATCTTGATCGTCAAATTCAAAATTAATTCGTCAGTCTGTAGTTACTGCTTTTAAATATAGTCTAGTGCAAAGGTGGAAACATTTCACTAGACAGAGCCGCTGTGGTGGTCGAGTGGTTATAGTGACTGACTCGCGATGCGAGGATCCGGGTTCAAACCCCACAGTGGTGGTCGGCTGAAGTTGGTTTTCCCAACTTCAAGGCGCAAATGCGAGCCGATCTCCCCGTTAAAAAGTCTCGCCACAGAGAGCAACAGTCCTACAACGATAAATCATTCAATCATAACTCTTCACTCATAGTTAGAAAAACTGGTGGCAGATGGCAGCACTACACATAACAAGCATTCCAGAGAAACAAGAAAAACTTCAGGACAGTGAAACACATCAGGTTTCACTACACGTACACGCACATTCCCGCATGTACCGATTCGTTGGGGGTACCGGGGGGAGGGGAGGGTGCATGTGTGGTGTAGCAGTAGTAGGTAGGGCCTCCAAAAAATGGCTCGGGGATTCATGATGTTCTTAAGTCAGCCACCTCGTTGGGCAATTTGCCTGTTGTGGCGTTGTATTTGTATTTAGCAGAGTGCGAGCCACATCACTGATTCGAGAACGTGTCGCAGGACACGAGTGATCTGAACAACGCTGTAGGTCACTTGAGTGATCTGGAAATGTATCACGGGCAGCTTAATTCTGAATTTTCTTAAATGTTATATAATTTCATTAATTTTCATAAACCCTTAATTTTCA
The DNA here is from genome assembly GCF_987345545.1 of Pholcus phalangioides. Lineage (NCBI taxonomy): Eukaryota > Metazoa > Arthropoda > Arachnida > Araneae > Pholcidae > Pholcus > Pholcus phalangioides. Next base: position 57,088,134 of record NW_028301608.1, on the reverse strand, counting down.
TTAAAATTTTTATCCCTCCTAAATTTACCTTAATTTTTATCCATTTTCAATTTCGATTAATTCATATAAAGTTTTCATTAATCTATGCACCTTTAGTTTTTTTTAAGGAAAAATTCATCAGAAACATCTGAATTTTCAACTTTAATTACCAATAATCAAGGCTCCGGGAGCCTCCCAAAAAACAAAGTTCCAGTCTCCCGAAATTGTTCCCTTTCTAAAACGCTCGTGCACTGGGAACGCGTTCCAATATGCGCATCCCCGACGTCATCGCACTCAGGTCCTGCCCACCCGCGAACGCTGCACGCGACTCAATTTGCGCTTAACCTATCACTTGATGTCTGTATGCAGGAAAATAACGTTATTGATGCGCGCAAAGTGTGGTTCCACTTGTCAGCAACGGCAACGATCCTACTTGTCCGCACGGAGCAGTCATATGCACTAGTACACCTTGATTTATACATTTTTAGTTGGGCCCATCTTGGTAATTCATTCTGTAATAAGTTTTCTCAAAGGTATTTGGGGCTGATAAAATTTTAATTTTACCAATTTTTTGGTTATGGACAAAAGAATGACACCATTTTTTCGTGGTTAATAAGTTTACAAAATGGTCGGTGAGAGTCTGGAGGTAAGGACTAAGAATGAGAATCATTCTGTGTACATACAGATTTTTTGCTGCGCAGAAAAAATTTCCCTATATTGTATAAGGTAGTATGTTATTTTCAGATTCCTGCGCGGAGAGGCAGGACAATGCAGGTGAAATAAGAGACAATATGCCCACATCTGGAAGAAAATAAGTTAGAGGGCACATTACATGTAGGAATAAATGCTTTTCCTTTCCCCTCCCGTGAACATCTCTGTGCTCTCCTGCAGTCAGGACCCCTAGCCTGAGATCTTTAAAGGGGGTCTCCTCTATAGTGAATTTATAGTGTAGAAAAACCGAATGTGCCTCTCAATATAGGATGACAGGACTCCAACCTCTTGGGTCATAACCATGAGTTCAATCGGGCACGGCACTGAGACTCCTGCCCACTCCCGATCCCGCAGTTCACCCCCCCCCCCCCACCAAGGTGAGATCTTTGGTGGGTTAGGTAAGACCCTTCAAGAGCACCCTCTATTATGAACTTATAGTGTGAAAAACAAAAAATGATGAGAATAATCTCGGGCCCCGGGTTGGAGCTCTGACAACCGTCCCCGTAGGAGCCATGCGGAGACCTCAGTTTAATAGGGGTCCCACGGTAAGATCTGGTACAATTATGTTTATGACCATAAATATGACCATTAAGAGCAGAGACCCCCCCCCGCCCCCCCAGGACCGCGCCCCCTCCCAAGCCGACCAAAAATTTAAAAAAAAAACGTCAATATATAGGGTGAAAAAATTAAAATATCCGAAGAAAATATGTTTATGTGTTAAACATGTTTTACTTTTATGTGCTATTTTTACCACTTTCTGTTAATTTTAATGCTTTTTGAAGGGTAACTCAAAGTTTCTCGGGAAGATCATTTTCGCCCCCTCCCAAAGACTTGCGCCCCTTCAAAGGTCGGTCGATCCTGTGTATGCCATTGATGGAGGTGGTGCATATCAAAAATTTGTTCCGTAGAGAACAGTCTCATAACCATCAAGGGTTCCACGAGAAACTCTATGCAAGAAACGCCTGTATTTATGTAATTTGTGAATAATCACAAAAAATAACACTAATCAAGGGAACAGAAAAAAAATTAAAAATCTCACAATTATCACTAGGGAATGCTTGGAAAATGCAGTTATTATCGGGAATAAAGCTCTCCGATGTCACTGTTAGAATGAATGATGAAATGTTCTTCAACTGAGAGAAAAAGATCCCATTCCTGAGGGAACATTTATATGAAGGAAAAGTGTGTTATTTTCATGCTCTGTGGATTAATTAGGATAATAAAAAAATGAAGCATCAGGAATTCACGATGGAATTCTCGTAAAAGATAAAAAGCATCACATCAAAAACTCAATGACAATCTTTATAAATATACAGAGGAATTTTTTAAAAATAGTTTCATTTATTTTTTGCGATGTAATCAAATTTTTCCGTCAGAAAAGTTTCAAGCATATCAGATTTTAAATTAATTACATAAAAAGCAAGAAAAAATACATTAGAAGATTCTTTAATATTTAAGATTTATTGAATCTCAAATATTTTAGATGGAATTCTTTTTTTTTCAAAAAGATCAATCATCGCACGCTCACTCTCTCAATGAATAAAAATCAAATCGTTATTTCTTGATGTTGAAGAAAATATATTACAGAGTATCACAGCTTCAAATCACCTCAAAACTAAAGCATTAAATTCTTTAGATAGAGGATTTTTTATTAAAATGATTTAAAAAAAACTTTATGGCACAAAGTAGAAGACCCCTGACTCTTAAGTGAACTGGGAATGTGATTCAAACCACTTATATACATGATAAAATATAATTTAATACCCATAAAAAGTATTTATGGTTGCTTTATTCTAAGTATAGATAGTTTCTCGATTCACTCCAACATGTTTGTCGTATTTCTTTTAGACACGTTTAAAAACAAATACGATAAAATTCAGAAATTACAGAGTATAAAAGTAAATAAATAAAGTTCAGAGATTTCACATACACCAGTTATCACAATAGTTTTGCAAAATAAAGTTTTAAATTATAATACTTCTTGAAAAATAAGAACTTCTTTCTTCTATTCTTAGTCTCCAAAATATGTTTAGCCTCTTGTAATTCGAATGGTTCGTACATCACCCTTCGCTATGACAGCTCTTGGTTATTGAGCCCTTTTTAATTGCCATTTGAAGAACCGAAATGTGCAATTAAAATTGCTCATCACTCCTTACGGCATAGGTGTATGAATATAATGTGAAGAATAATTTGACTAGGTAAGAAAAATAATAGTTTTTAGCCGTATTATAAAAAACAAGTGAAAACATACGTTTTTATTACAAATATGAAATTAAAATCCAGATGATATGATGAAACCTATATCATAGATGAGGATCTATAACATAGATGATGAAGTTTTGTTTCGTGTCATTCGGATTTTAATTTCATATTTGTCGAGAAAAACTCTGGTTTTCACTGGTTTTATGTTTTATTCATCTTGTATCAAAGATGTCCTTGTATTGTAATGGAATGTAAAACTGTTTTGGTCTCTTTCTCCAAGAATATCCTAGGTGATATACAGCATTTATGTATGAGCACATTCTGCTCTTTTTGATCTTACTTACGACCTCCGGAAATCAGCGATCTTTTCCACATTTTTTTTAAATTAGTTTTCTTCAAATATTAATATATCTCGCTCGTCTTCGAGAATTATTTCAATCTATGCTTTAACTAAGGTTCATAAAGCTTTGAAAAGACAGGAATTCGCTAACACATTTTCCAAATTTTATAACTCTCTGTCATCATGTGATTTCAACTATCAGTCTCTTCATTCATATAGAAAATAATCAAATCTTACCCCCTTCCAGTTACTATTTAACAATATTTCCGATTCTGTATGAGATATGTTTTTAATTTCTTTCTTCCTCCTTTTTTTCCACTACTCTAACACGTTCTTTCGCAATCTACATTATCATGCTTACTTATACAAATTAAACTATTTCATTACAAGTTGCGTTTACTGAAATTTCCAATATATGTATGTTATAACCAAAGCCCGAAATTGGCCAGTTAAAGAAATGGCCGGTGATCCCTCGCCAAAGTCCGATAACAAAATACATGGTTCGGGATCATCGTCAAGTTGGCTTATTTTATCGCGATAATTATATCCACGTTAGTTATGGCACCCCATCAAACTGCGGTCACGATGCGGTAACCTTTTTTTTTTTTTTTGTTCTCCAAAATCCAAAATTTGGAAGACAAACTATATGTTTATGCATAGTTTATTTACAAAAACTTTATGTTGTTTTTATTTATGTAATTATTTTCATACTTTTTCTCTCAAATTTCACTATTTTCTCTCGTCAATGGGTGCTAATCCAATATAGCTGCTATATATAGACATGTGTCGCACGTGTTATAAATAAATGAATTTTTCTCCTACTGTGCCGTCTTGCATCTGCACTTCGAACTTCGGCCATGAATATCCGAACATTTCGCGGATTGGCCGGCCAAAGATCAAATCATTTCTGCAATTCAGACTTTGGCCAATTCACGAAGTGGTCGCCCCATCACGAATTGGCCGCCCTTCGTTCTTTAAGTAGTAATGTATATATATATATATATATTCACCCGATTAATTTTACTCTAATGCACCTTCGGCTCTCTGTCTCATTTATTTGATTATTGTTAATTTTTATTAATTGAATCCCCCCTCTATTTGCCAAACTTTTTTAAAGTAATTTATTCATTTTTTTCTTTCCAAACACTTGTTCATGCTAATATTAAATATCCAACTGTTACTTTTCACTAACACCCAGTAAGAGACACCATTGGTGACTCCTTGGATATGTATGATGTTTTTTTTGTGATGCTAAATGCAAAAAAAAATGCATAAAATCTTTTAATAATCAATAAAGTAAGCAAAAAAAAAATAGGAAGTAGACATGCTTGTACGTAGCAAGAGACATGTAAAACAAAAATCGTTTCTAATGAGAATTACGTTAATTATATAAGAAGCATCTTAAAGATGCTCTTTTATTCATCGATTTCAAACATGGGATTTAAAAACATTCATTTTATATTCATGGGATTCAAAATTAGCAAACTTCCAATAAATACGTTCGTTTCGCATTTTACCTAAAAAAACGTGTTTTTTTTTATCAAAAGAGAACCAATAATCTCTTTGAACCTTTCCCCTCCATAATTAAACAGAAGTTGCATCTCGATCACTGAATTAATTATTCAACAGTAAACTGATCATAGGTTTTTCGAATCAATTATTAAATTCTCCCTCTAGATCTGTGAAAATCTGGATGAATTAACAGCTGGAATCAGTCGATGCAGAAAAAAAAAAGTTATCAGTAGAAGGACGAAAGCAATATAAGCAATAATGAATAGATTTTTTTTGCACATAGGCTGTATTAATTAAATGCAAAAAAGGATATCTATTAAAATATTGACCTTTCCGGAGAAAAAAAGAAAATATAAGTTTATGCCAAATTAAATTCTTCCGTTACTCATTATCGTTCGTGTACCGAAAATATGAAAGAAACAAATCAATAATTTTTTAAATATTATAAGATTTTATTGAAAATGTACATATGGTTTTTTTAATTTAATCTGCCGAAAGCGCGGATTTTGTTAATTTAGATTACAGATGTTTTTTCATGAATCTGTAAGTGTAAAAAAAAAGAAGTAAAAATCGAAGATTTGCTGTTGAAAACAATTTATTTGCAACAATATAGTTCTATGCAGACTGATTTTTTTTTTCTGAATTTTTTATTGAAAAGAAATGAAATTTTTAATCTTCAGAAAATTCATCACGCAATGAAACGCAGCGGTGTGCTTTCACACATTTTACTGAAGGCAAATGGACGTATTTTTTGACTATATGCTGTGATTTGATTGCGTTAGGTTTCTTTATTTCGTCGCCTCCCACCAAATAAATCTCTCTTGAGAATAGTGATTCCACAAGCCCAATTTTAACTCGTTCAATTTTCACGAATTTTCGAAATGTTTACGCAATTATGGGACTCCCGGTTTGCATAAAAATCAGGGCGTCAGATGTAACAAATGTTTCCATGTCACTATAAGTGATTGTAAAATGAGTTGTTGTAATTTCATTATTTAGAGGATGAGAGAACGAATGCGTATAACGAATTCGGGAATTTACTTCATTAGACACCCAAAAATACGATAGAAATAAAATGGTATTTTGCAACTATCTGCGTCAGCTTAGATGGGCTCAATTCTATTTCCATGGTTTCCGTTATAATTAAATACATTCATGAGAGCTATTTCATTATTATCCCTCTCATTCCGTATCTCACCGATTAGGCAGCTAGTGTTTATAAAGAAAAACCAATCAAAGAGCTCTAGTTGTTCTTTCTGTTTCACGAAACATATTATTGACATCAGTCTGTGAGATATTAGCGTGTCTCCTAGAGAGCTCGAGTGTGAAACATTGCAGTTTGTTCTTGAAATTTTTGCCATGAAATCATTAATGCTAAATAACTATCCCCACAGAAATACCGCATGGATTGAGGAAGAGCAAATTGCATCCAATGCCAAGGTGAAGAAACCTTTTATTAGCACGGAATTTCCGCTAAATTTAGTTCTCATAATTGTGTCTTTGATGGATTTTGAATTTTTGTTTATCAAGAACAATTTTGGTTGTATCCGCCGTGAGCTGAGAATTTTCATCAGCTTCATCGCATACAATTTTTTTCCTGTGTATAATTTCGTTGCGCTTCTACAGGACATGTCCTCGGGCCATTATGGAACATTGTTTGTCGCCATGAAATTGATCTGGATTGTGATAAATACTTCTTTATGGTATGTCACTGTAAGAAAGGTCACTGAGCTACGTTTTCTGATTGAACGATTACGTTATGATAAAAAACGTAATTCTATTGCCACCGTACCAGGGTGGGCTCCACATTTCATGTTGCTTATTCAAATTCTGATATTGTTTGGGATACCATTTTTCGTCATTGTGCCACGCGTTCTAATATACTGGGCCCATCCAGTTTATAAAGTTAGTAAAATAGTAGAAATAATAAGCATAAGCATTGCCGAAATTTATACTTATTTACTAGTTTTCATGATCCCAACTTTTTATACTACGGTATGTACCGAAATAACTAATTTTTTCCAGCTATTGATGAAAATTGACGTCGATGGCATTCGTGTTTGGCAACAACACTATAAATCAGTATATGGTTTTTTTTCCTCTGCTGAAAACATATTGAATGGTACTGCTTTCATATATTCAAGTTTAATATTTTTCGAAATGTTTAACATTCTGTTGATCACCGTAGACGTTTCACCTGTTTGTAATGATGATTATTCTTGCATAATATACTTTAGCTATACGACAGAAATATGTATCGGTTATTTGCTGATGGCTTTGACAGCATCTGAATTTCATGAACAGGGAGAGCGAGTGAAATCGCGTGTCCGCATATTTTCCATAGATATACGCGACACAGAGAAAAATGTAGAAATACTCAATGTAATGATGGATGCTCTGGACAAGCAAGATTTGTGTTTCACTGGTTTCAAAGTTATCCGTTTCACTCGAAGTTTTGTTCTCGCTTCTATAGGTACAATGCTCACATATGCGTTGCTTATATTGCAGATGAGCAGTCCTCCATGTGTTTGCGTGACTTCAGAAAATGTAACAATTACTTGATTTAACTGACATTTCTATTTTACCAATATAATTACTTCTCAATTTTGCTTCAACTAACTAACGATAATGTTGGCCTGATAGTGATTCAGCCATTGTATATAATGCTTAAATTTGTTAAAATATATAGTCATGGATATTATAATATATACGTGTTATGCATGTACGTATCTCAAAATAAGCTGATCGGTATATGCAGTGTATGTATTATGTACGCTATAAATGTTAACTGTGCTGCGTTCTTATTATATAACTTAATTAAAAAATCCGTTGAAAATATCAAAAAATAGCCAATTGTTTATTGAATGTTTTAATGAATTGGACTCTGATAAAATGATCTAGTGATGTAAACTAATAAGAGAAATAAAAAATATCACCGATATTTTAATGTTTTTCTTATGGCACTATCATTTTTTAATACTTTTTTCTGCATAAAAACTAACATCGCTAGCAAATAAAAGTTTTCAATGGCACTATGGTCTTATGGCACTATCATTTTTTAATACTTTTTTCTGCATAAAAACTAACATCGCTAGCAAATAAAAGTTTTCAAATACTTTGTTTTCAATAGCAGTGTTGCTTAGTCTGCAGATTCAAGTACAAATTTATTTATCTGACTTTGTTCACTACACAAAAAAAAATTTCCGATTTCAAATTTTGAGTTTTTGAGAATATAACTTTTTCTCGTTTTATCCACACGAAGTAATTAAATAATTTGCATGATTAGCTTTTGTGAAACTTCTCATTCAGCGAAATTTTATTTATCAAATCTTATTTGAGAATATTCTTCTTTAACACTAGAAGGACCGCGCCAGTCATTATGACCGTTCCCGATTTTTTCATTCAATTTTCCCATGACGAACCAGATCGTATGGAATGCTGAAATTTCACTTCTCCTAAAAACGCTTAAATATTACGCTGCCCAACTATTATAAATTTAAAAAAAAATAAAGACATTTTCAGTAATACCTAGAAGGACCTTCGGTCAAATTGACCGGTAATGTTATAGGACAATTCATATCTACGCGCAATAAATATTTCGTCAAATCGTGACATCAAATGTCTACTAATATGCATGTGCTCTCTTCGGCTAAATAAAAGTATCCCAAATATGATTGACTAATTACAAAATAAAATTACTAATATGACCAAAAATGTAGAGATGCAAATCACTGAATGTTATCTGAAAGGTAATGGAAATCTGAGCACGTGATCATTGTTTTTCTTCATCACCACTTGCTGAAATACTAAAGCAGAATATTTTTGGGTGAGGAAAAGGGAAAATATTTTTCTACTACGTTCATTGCATTCAAATATTTAGATACTTATTCTCAAAGTGAGAAAAAATTTCTGAGGTCGGAGTTTTACTACGAAAGAAATACAGTATTGATAAGATGGCTTTAAAGTATTTCGTGCATACGTCATTCATTTCCCAGTGTATGTTTATCACAACATTAGACGTGGCCTGAAGAAATGCTTGGCCGAGTTGTTCAAAAATAAAATAAAATTGGGAAAGTTAAATTTCTTCGTCTTTAATTAGCTAAAAATCTTACAGACGCTTATTGTTCAGGAATCAGAATTTTGCCGGCAACAATGGCAAGCGCTACTGTACCAGGAAAAAGAAAACGCAATAACAAAACAAGCGTTAAATCTTCAATACGTAAAATATCTGTATGCGCGAAAAATGTGTTCTTAATGTAACGAAGGTATTGAAACGTGTAGAAAGTGTGATGTGCAAAAACAATGGCAATTATAGTGTAGTTTCGAATGTAATTTTTTTTCATCTGTTCAAACCTCAGCCAAACTGACCATTAAAATTTTTTTAATTGTTTTGTGTTTGTTTTAGCCTTTAGAAAGGGGGAAAAATAGAAAAATTAATTAATCAATTATTTGATTTATTAACTATTTTATTCATTATTTGATTCATTAACTATTTTATTCATTATTTGATTCATTAACTATTTTATTCATTATTTGATTCATAAACTATTTTATTCATTATTTGATTCATAAACTATTTTATTCATTATTTGATTCATTAACTATTTGATTATTTGATTCATTAACTATTTGATTATTTGATTCATTAACTATTTGATTATTTGATTCATGAACTATTGATTATTTGATTCATTAACTATTTGATTATTTGATTCATGAACTATTGATTATTTGATTCATTAACTATTTTATTCATTAACTATTTTATTCATTATTTGATTCATTAACTATTTTATTCATTAACTATTTTATTCATTAACTATTTTATTCATTATTTGATTCATTAACTATTTTATTCATTATTTGATTCATTAACTATTTTATTCATTATTCGATTCATTAACTATTTTATTCATTATTTGATTCATTAACTATTTTATTCATTATTTGATTCATTAACTATTTTATTCATTATTTGATTCATTAACTATTGATTATTTGATTCATTAAGTATTGATTATTTGATTCATTAACCATTGATTATTTGATTCATTAACTATTGATTATTTGATTCAATAATTATTTGATTTATTAATTAACTAGGCATCCTTAAGCACACCTCAAGTTTTAACTATTGTTTACGTGCACTCATATTTACATTCAAGCATAAAATACTCACGAAAATCCAGATTTTATAGTGAAAATCAATCTTCGGTCATTATGACCGATATCGGTCCTTCTGGTGTTTATGTTTTTCCAGAAATAATTTCAAGATAGCACAAATAATTTTTTTTTTCACAGGAAAAAAACTAGGATAAAAGGCGAGCACAATCTGTAGATGAAATTTGATACATTTTTTTTTTGTTACGTGATTCTACACCAGTTTTTTCAACCTTTTCCCTACTTGCGGGCCGGCAAAAACAAAGTCAAAACATTTGCTAACCGGCACAAAGAGAAAAATCGCAGCGCTATATTTTATCATGTGAGAAACAGCTTTGTACTGGGGACCATTCTGTCAAACTACTGCATAGAAACAAAACTCTTTGGTATAATTGCAGAAGTGAAACTGGTTGGTTGGTTTTGATCGATGCTACACATGAAAATGAATAGTATGCTATATGGTATAATATATGATGTTATATATGTAAATTTTCTGTCATAAAATACCGGTTGCTATGCTGCCGTTTATTTGCTAGAGTGGAAAAAAAAGTGGTCCCCACTGCCACCCACCTATAATTTTTAAAAAAGTAAAATTTTAAAATTATAAAACATTTGTAATGTTTGGGCTGTTATTCTGAATATTATAACACAGTTGGGTGTTTATATACTTTTATATATTCATATTCTATCATAATTTATTTAGGAAAAGTGACATCATGCTCTGCCATTACTTTTGGTATCATCGAAATGTTTAGAAGAACTATACGGTGTGCCTTCGAGATGTTCTGAAGGGTGAGCTTTCAATTTGAGTAAAATTCCAAACGAGATGCTCCAATAATTCAGTGGAGCCACTCATAACGAGCAAACTCCCCATTTACTTACTCCTTTTCGAATATTCTAAAATAGAACTTCAATTTATTTTCCTACCTACTCATGTAGACCTTCTAGCTGACAGAATTCCAGGTCCCATAGGCGTCCGCCATTGAAATTTTCTACGGAATTATACATTCTTGATTATAGAATTTACTATTAGATTGAAAATCTGAAATAAAGAATTTAAGTTATACTAATAAGATGTTTATTAAGTATTAAGGGGTTCATGATTCATTTACTACCACATATCTACACCATCGCGCACTAATTTTGAAGTCCAGCCAGATGGAATTTCTGGAAAATGCTGTCTATTGGCCCCTGCAGGCGAATGCCAGGCGTCCCCTTGTATTGTTGAAGATAAGGTTTGAGAATGAAATTTGTGCCCCTCCGGTCCAGCGCTCGGGGCACGAGACCCGCCTGCTCTCCCCCCCCCCCCAGTTGCGGCCCTGTAACTATACATTCGAGGTTTCATTGTAACTATTGAATTTCATTGCAAAATACATGATTATTGACAGAGATGAATTTTTCCTGTTACAAGGAAACAGTTCAAAAGGGTCGTTCTCCAAAAAAAAAAAAAAATAATAATTGAGTGTATTCATATCTCCCAAAAACACATAAAAACTATAAAAATATCTCTGATGCAATTATTAAAACCGTAAAATTATAACAGTCGTACACTTATCGCTTGTTGCCCTTCTTGGCGCGATATCTACAAAAACTTCTTTCCTCCAGTCTCTGTTCTAGAAACTAGTTATTTCTCCCCCCCCCCTTCTTTGTCAGTGACCTACTTGATCATGATTGTGTTGTTTGAATATGACGACACTCTAATTCACTCTAGGGTAGCAGGAATTTTTAGATTCATTTTCTTGGCCTCCATTGGCATACAAAATATTAATATTTAATTTTTTTCAGTAAGTCATAGTGTTATATATATGTTATATTTATATGTATGACTTAGCAACAGCGCAGAGCGCGAGCTTCAATAAGCGCGCGCCGTTCGATTGCTGGGGATTCGAGTTCTAGCGGCCATGGCGGTCGGTTGTGTTTCTCCGTAGCTATTGTACTAATGTTGGAATAAAGCGTATTTATGCTATTGTGTAATTCCGAATGCTCCTTCAGTCTGACTTTTATAAATGTCTAGTGAGAGACATTTCACATAGTGATTTCGCTGATAACATTATCAATAAATAAATATTTATTCATTAATAATTTAATAAAATTTATAAATTTTTATTAAATACAATAAAACTAATTTCTTTATACTTTTCTGCATATTTAAATTAGTAGAATTAGTGGTATTTTTGTTTCTCCAAAACTTGTCGAAGATTGGGACAGTTTCCTTGTTAGATGTTTTCGGTTTCTTAATTATTTTTATGCAAAAATATTATTCATATTATTGGTTATTGATATCCCATACTATAGATACAAAAAACTCGCTTCGTCTGAAAAATATATATATATATATATTTGTAATTATGCAAAATAGAAAACTCTTTTGGAAGTGAATATAAACTATAGCAAACTTTTGGAAGTGAATATATTAATACAGTACTTTTATTTCCTCGCATTAACACATTTAGGTTGATTGTCACAGTTTTATAACTTCGTCACCAATGCATTATAATAATTGTCATACATATGAAACATTGTTTATTCTCATGCAAATGAGTTGCTGAACTGGGTACGGAATCGATAAAATCTTTACGTGGCTTGAACATATGTCATTTCCAGCATCAGAGATAGAATAATGGAAATTAAAAAGTTAATGATGTTTTGAGAGAGCAGCTTGGAAATATGTTTTTTTTTTCAACATTATTTCGATTTACACACATACATTAAGAACTAATATGCAGTTCATTTGAATACGCTACTTCCTTATTGAATATATGAGATACGTATGAGGTGATACACATAAATCGGTATAACGTTCAAATCTTCAGTTATACGGGAACGCACATTTTCTCCAATATTACCACATATAAATCTGATTAGAGATTGAAGTAACATCGCATTAGATGAGTCAATTGGATGTGCCAAGATCACATTTAAATTTACTTTTCTTGAAAATACGAAACGTGCTATGATGGGCAATGTAACCGAATCGGAAACGAAGTCAAAAAATAATTTTATTTTCAGCTCGAGCTTTTCGCTAAGATTTTCTCTGAAATTGATGTCACTTCTGGATTTTAAACTTCTATTTTGCAGCTATGATGATTGTCGAATTTGCCGAATACTGGCACTTAGCATAAGCTTCTTCGTATACAATACATATCCTACACGTTACTTTATCTTATGTTTATATGGAATTACTTCTGATTATCATGATATATTATTTTCAATCATGGATATGATGTGGATTGTTTTATGTTTTTTTCTGTGGTACACTGTTATCAGCAAGTGCATTGCTATACGTAACCTGATTGGGATGTTACAACGCGCTGAGAAACGAAATAACTGCAATTCAGCAGCTGCTACTCAAAGTCGGATTCGTGTCATGATGGTGTGTTTTCGAATTATGAAAAACTTTCTACCTTTTATTACTGTCTGCGTTCCAATAATTTGGCGATACCACACCCAGCCTGGTCATGAAATCATGAAAGATATATTGGACAACGTTAGTGAGGTTTTTACTTTTTATTTATTCGTTGCATTCTCTACAATTTACTCTACTATATGCTGCGAAACGACGGTATTACTTTCAGGATTGATGGAACTGGATTTTAGTGACATTCGTGCTATGAGGGGAAATTGCAAAGCGGTGTTCAAATTATTCTCTAAAGCCGAAGACATAATGAATAGTTCTGCTTTTGTTTACACCAGTTTAATAGGGATCGAAGTGATATACATTGCAGGGACTTTCATGAAAGTATCGTCTTTGTGCGATGATAAGTTCACTTGTACAAACTACATTTTTTATGTGATTACGCTATGTGCCGGTTACCTAGATATCGCTTTTGCCTCATCCCAATTCTACGAACAAGGACAACGGTTGAAATCTCGTGTGCGAAAACTTTCCATTGATTTTGAAGGAACTAAAGTGGACTTCAAAAAAATGAATGTTCTGAGAGAAGCAATCGAAAATAAAGATCTAAGCTATACTGGTTTCAAAGTTTTCCGCTTCACCAGAAAGTTTTTTTTCTCGTCAATTGGGACCATGATTACCTATTCATTGCTGATTTTGGCGATAAAAGGTCCTCAATGTATTTGTCTTGCATCAAAAAATTTAACAGTTCTTTCAGTTTAATGTAAATCGACTTGGAGTTCTCGAATCTAGCTTTTGTTCCTCACAAACATTTACATTCACTATTGTTTCTTGTACGTCTGTCGCGATTCCGAGACACCAGAGTAATGTGACTAAAGAAGTCTGTGATTTTTTTTTTTCGTGTTCGGATGTACAGTTGGCCACGCTTAATCAAGTAACGGATGAACTAATTCCCCGATTATTCGGATAAAATCTTCTGGAACCAAAATGTCTCCCATAGAGACAATGTTAAAGTTCCCCAATAAATGACAGGGCTAGGGTAGTGGTTTTCTTCAGAAGGATTGAAGAAATTGAACTCAACAGCAAGGTTTTTCAATGAATTAATTATTAAAACTAATGAATAAATCCTGTGAATTTAGGTAATATGAATAAATTAAATTAATACTTTTCCTCTCTTCACTACTTCTGATTGGTTGTTCTAGTGAGCGTTGATATCTTATTTTCTGAAGAGGCTGATACCTTTTTTAATGAAACACTCGAGATTCGGCTGGCATTTATCGTCTTCTTATAACAACTTAAGTAATAAAAAGCCAGAGCATTCCGCATATTTCTTGCCAATGAAATAAATACTAAAATTATAGTTTCACTTGAACAGCTCCTTTCGATTTAAATGTCTCATGGCATTGTCAATATGTGCTTCCAAACACTCTAATTGGGCCTAATTTAAAACGCGCCAGTGAGATCTGCTGAGTTGTATCACTCTCATATTTGTCTTAGCTCCCCATCATCAAATCCAACGCATTTGATCGTCAAAAAATTTGACTACGTTATGTCCTCAATTTACAAGCCCATTTATAGTATTAAAGTGAAAATCCAAGCCCAATGTTGCTGGTTGCATTTCAATGAATCAACTTTTGAAAATCACATTACAGGAAAATTGCGAAAAGCGAAACCGTAAATGAAAATTTAACAGCTCGTACCTACCCCTCCAAACCCCCACATCGCTCTGCCAATTAAATACAGTAGTACATTGAAGCTATGGTTGTTATAAGAGAATTGAGATGATGACAATTTGAATAATCATCTCGCAAGGAGTTACCAAAAACTGATAGATAACATATATTTATGATATTTGATGCTTTAGTTTTATTTACACATATTATAATATATATGTAATATGTATAAATGAAAAGAGTCACATCATACGTTGAATAATATGCTGAAGATGTAATACATTGATAGTAATGAGATTAATAATATACGAATATGTTAATCTAGGCAATATACTAATGATTAATAATATTTAACTTGAGGTAAAATAGGGAGCATAATATGTGTAAGTTATAAAGCATTTGCAATGGCATACGCAGCGTATCAATTTTGGCAGTACCAGAAGGGAGAAATTAAAGAAATTAACCATATAATACAAGTCCAAGTCAAAGACCAGGAGTCTGGGAGATCGAGAAAAATTTTCTTGGCGTTTCAAGTCTAAAAGTGTCTGTGCTATTTCCATTGGGGATTTCACGTAGTTGTTTGTAAGAAAAGCTAAACGAAAACCGAAAACCGTAATTGGTGAAACGGGGTTCCAATGGATAGTTATAATCCATCAAACCCCCTTCATCATGACTCTGCCAATTCCTGTGCAGTAGTGCGCTTTGCAATGATAGTTAGATTCTAATAAGGTGGGTGAAGACGTAGGTTCACCTGAGACCCAAGGGTTTTTTTTTTTTTCTTTCAAAAGTTTTCAAATGTTCATAGACCTGGCAACACAGGTCGAGGCATGTGTAGAAAATTTTTTTTTGGTCTTTTTAATCGTGCTTTGTGTCTACTCTCGTACGATGAAATCTCCGCAAGGTGTGGAAATTCAGAATCGTTCAATTTATCAAATAAGTTCTTTGCCAGTTTCTTTGCATATGACGTTACATCAGCCACTCCGGAATCTCGTCTGATATTGACGTTTCTAACGTACCAAGGTAGTCCGGTGTATCTCCTCTACATAGAGTCTTGTTCTGAAATCTCTCCAGAGCGATGATATTCATTTTCTTCGAGAACAACCAGACAGGCGCAGCATACAGAATAATTTTATTTCGAATTGAAAGACTTGAGTGCCTGTGACTTCGTAAGCTAAACGAAATATATCTATATGCTGATGTAGATTACAACTGTAAATACATGTTAACTACGATGGACATAATTTTAGGTGAAACTCTTAACTTTTTTAGGTGAAATATTAAAAAAATAATTAATTAATATTAAAAGTTGAGATTCATAAAATCTGTATTTGAGGCATGTAGTGCCCAAATCTGGCTTCAGTGCACTTAATCATTGTATTGTTTCATGTTTGGGCCATAGAAGGCGCTAACGTTTTTTCGACGAAAGAAAATTTGCACAATGTCATGGTTTCATATCTTTGAATATGAAATGAAAATAAAAAAAAAGAATTTTGGTGTTTAATTTATTTCAGAAGCCTTATTGATTATTGATGCTGATCTTTCATCCAAACAAACCAAACATGCAAAATGACAATTGAATTGTTGTTTAATCAGATATGATGAGCTGGAACCGTTGATATCCGTTTAAACGGGGCTAGCTGTACCTTGCAAAAGAGTATGTAACACTAAGTAAATAATGCTGAGGAATGTGTACTAGATACATGTAAAATTAAGTAGTAGTAGTAGTGAATATACTTACATGTAAATAGTTTCGATCACAATTTATCTCGGAGACATAATCAATACAATAATGTGCTTGTTTTACTGAATGTTATTCACAAAATTCGTGGTTCGTATAGGTTTAACAAAAGAATATCCATGGATTTCTTTCTTTTTTCTGAGAGTAATACAGTCGAATCCCGTTATAACGAAATTTCGTTATAAAGGAATGCTTGGTTTTTGCATCGTTCCTATGTAAATTTATCTGAGCGATTAGAAAAGTCTTCGTTGAATGAGCCTTTCGTTATATCGGTATTTGTTAAAACGGGATTCGACCATAGAATTATGTATGGGGAAAAAGCTCATTATGCTGACTGCCAATACGATTTTTTAACGTCTATTTAGAGTGGTTATGATTGTAATATCATAACCACTGGTTCATCATCCATATGCATTTCCGAAATGTTATTAACTCTTTCTATCAACGGTCACTGAGTTTGAGAAATTATTTTTCCATTGACGATTGCCGCAAAAATGTGATCCAAATTTGTGAGTACAGTCGAATGCTGTTTTAACGAATACCGTTATAACGAAAATTATCGCTTTAACGAACACTTTTCTAATCCCCCAGATGATTTTACATACGAACAATGCAAAAATATGGAATTCATTTGTAACGAAATTTCGTTATAACGAAGTCATTTCTCTGATCTATTGGAGATTAATTATAACGGGATTCGACTGTATTACTCATTAAATAATGATGTATTCATTCATATGTAATAAATTTTGGCTGAAATATTTTTATTTGTTAACCCCTACCCATTTACTGATGACACTTAATCTGTTGAGCTCAAAATAATCTCTTGAGCTTCATCATGGTAGTAAAAACAATAGTCAGATGTTTGAGATCAATACCAGCAAGAAACGGACCAGAACAAAACTATTCACGGATAATTAATACACAGTACTTTACATACGTAGTCGAAATGTCGTGACACGGATGTGAGCTAAACCACCAGTCCAAAAGTCTTACCACTGAGAGAATCAGGCCAACAACAGTAGGGTAAAAAGTTTATATATATATATGTCCGTAAAAATGTGTACTGTATAAGTGCATTTATACACTAGATCAAATTTTCTTGTTTCTAGAAACTGTGACAGTAATGTCGGGATGTTTGTTATAAAATAAAACATGAAACTGAACATGTGATTACTTGAATGTGACGTATTCTCGAATTTACCGTGCTGATATCGAAGTAATTCATTTTAATTCATTCAAAAAAATAACTCGGTGATAAAGAAATAGCAAGTTTTTCAGGAATCGCAAGATTTTGTTCATCGTCATTTACGGTATTGGCATATGAACACTTCTGTAATACTCCTGTCAGCGAAACTGATAAAAATAGTCCGAGAAAAAGAAATGCAACCATTACTTTGGATTTGTGCTATCTTCTGGGAAATGAGCCCGTGCTATGTGAGACATAGTAAGCTGCAGAAGAGATTAGGACATCAGCAAAGTCCCCACTTTCCGTATATCTTTCCGACAACGTTTATCCTTTCGAGATTGTCAATGCTCGGTATCGAAACTTTTCTTAAGTGGATGTAACGAAAATGCCATGTTAATCCTGCTTTGAGTAGAGATTCTACGTATGGTGTTGGTTTCTACAACTGGAAACAGCATACGTATTTTCGGAATGATACAGAGGAACAGAGGCTTCAAATTGGAATTTGCTCTAGCATTAACACACAGCAGCAGAGGGTTGGTGCATTTATTAATATATTTATAAAACTTCTATATGTTTTTCTCAATTAGTTTATACACACCAACCGTTAATGAACAGATAAAAGGAAATTACTGATTTAAAATAAACTAATATTCATTAAAATATGAAAATGTACCGTGTTTCATCATTTCTTATCTAATATCTATGAATACAGACAACGGCTTAAACTGAATCATCACTTTAAAGAGAAATAACGAAACAAAAACTACTTGATTTCGAACGAGAGAGAATCTAACCTGTTTAGTAGATCAACCAGTTATTCATCCCGATCGAAACAAGTTATGATCCAAACCAACTATCAGTTCTGATCCAAGCGAGTAACCCAGGTCTATAAGATACTCGCCCAAAGCACCAACGGATGTTTAGAAGTGTCGCGAATTCGATTTCCGGTGCGTCCTTGTCAGAAGATTTTCCTGACAACAGAAACAGCGACGTGACCACAGAAAAGAGCGCTACCGCAGGGAGTCCCACATCGAGAGGTTAACGCTCCAACCTATCTGTGAGTTTAAAAAAAACTAGCCTGCCGTTCGGAATCGGCAATGAATTGTGGGTCCTAGAGTCTAACCAGCCCTCGTGTGTAGAAAATGGTGTGTATATATATGATGAACCGACATAAATCGTTCTTAAAAAAACATTAAATTTTAGTTCAAAAACTACAAAAATATATAGGTCTTTTGACATTCGATAAATCACGTACTTAGATTTGTTTCTTCTTCAAACAATCGATTAAATTCCGGAGGCAAATCGAATTCCGCAAGTAAACAGCGAGATCCATGTTACAATACATGTCGAATTTTTAATTTTTTTTTTCACTCACTCCAACCGGGAAAGCTTTCAAATCATTATCATTATCATTTTTATCAGCAAAATGATTTATTTGTTGTGTTAATGTAAACGAGACAATATAAGTGTACGTACATGATAAAATTTGAAAATTCCCCGTTGGAGAACTGTATACAAATGCATGCAGATCTCAGTCGCTAACCATCATAGAATAATTTGAATTCCGCATATTTATACTAAATTCGTCTGCAGTGTAATATACGTCAAGAAATAAAATTAATCTCATTGAAAGGAAAAAAGAAATGAACACATTTGAGTTTTTATTAATGAATAATTCCATTTGTGAAAAACTATTATATCGAATAGTGTGCGAAGTAACAAGGGTAAAAACTATAATTGATCTAAATGTACGTCGTATTATAATTACGAACTTTTTCCAAGCTTATAAGATGAATGTGAATTATTTTTTCTACCATCATAGAAAAAAGTGGTCTGGAAATGTAAAAATTGTTCACAAATGTGAATTAGAATTTATGTGTCATTTTCAAACGATGAAAAGTTTTTAAATTTTATTTCTATTTTAGCAAGGAATTAAATTTCAAAAAAATTATTTCTTCTCATTTAACATAACTGTACGTAGAAAGAAAAGAACGTAAATCTTGGTAATGTAAACAGAAAATAGTTTTATGTTTTTTCTTTAAATGATTTAACGAATGTTCATTCCTTTTTTTTCGGTTTAAATTATACTTTTATTTGTGTGAGAACAAGTAGTTGCATTGAAATAAATAAGTATGTAATTTGTGTCTGTCTTCTGCAAATCTGTGTTAATTTAAATCTGTGTTTATTAAAAACTATTGGACACTATGATAATAGACTCTCGGTAACTCGATACCCCAAAAGTATCGGCAAACATGTCAACCTAAGCGGATGTCGAGTTAGCGGGGTTTCACTCTAAATTTTTTTCCGATCGCTTTTCTGTACGTAATTACACATTCGTTTATACACATTCGAACGGTTTTATTAAATAAAATGCTAATTCTCATTAATTTTGATTCGGGTTGTTTTAAAATAGAATCACAAAACGTATGAAAACATTACCCCATGAAAAATAATCAAGTATATTTTTGGATGAGCGATGCAGTTATTATCACACTCGAAAATTTTCTGTCTAGCTTCTTCAACCATTGTTCGAAAATCTCTGATGTTATTCATGCCTTTTTGTTGCCATCCTAGTCCACAGGAAGATTTTTAACATTTTTAAAACCACTGTGATTTTTTTTTTTGATTTTCCGAAAATCAATGGTTTCAATTTTACCGACCCGTCTAAAAGTTTGCTGCCAAGAGAACTGTCAAACCATCTTTGCGATTTTCACATACTTCACATTTTTCTCCTTTGAAGGCAACAGTTTGGTTAGACAAAGACAGAAAAAATAAACATGTCTCATCACAATTAAACGCATTTGCATCTTTATACACTTCTATGATTGGTTTGAAAACATCAAATCCCTCCCCCCTCCCGAAAAAAAAGTATAGAAAACTTTCAAAAATTCTGAAATTATGTATTTCATAAATCCTGAACTTTCATTTAGAAAAATATTCTGGAACTATTTCTCTCATTAGTTTTTGGTTGTTTCATCCATCAATTTTCGATTATGTTACTTCCAATCTAATAAATTCTGAATTATCATTTTCACGATCAGTCAAAATTATGTTTAGTTCTGGAGTTATTTCTTAAACTTACTGTCCTAATTTCTCTTTCCAATTTTTGTCTTTCCCCTGTGACATTTTTTTATTCGTTCGCGCATATAGGACGATCTTAGTTTTTGAAGCGGTGGAAATTGAATGAAAATCTCGTCCTATACGCGAGTAAATACGCTACTTTATGCTTAATTGCACATTTGTACAAGTGTAACAAGAAGTGGAGCAGGAAGTTGGTGTACCAACCCCTTCACGTGTAAGGCTCTCATTATTTCATTTTCACATTAAATCATAGGTGGCTTCGGGAGGGAAAAGAAATGTGCATCTGCGCTAAAAATGAGAAAAAGGGTAATAAATACTGTATCAGTGAATCGAACGCACGACATAGAATGAAATACAAGAAACGTTCGTTTCTTCTCAATGGGTAACCTGATGTCGGAAAACAAATTCAATATGAAAAAAACAACAACAATATTTCTTCATAAATACAAAATTCGAAGGATTAAGATGACATCCGTGAAACATTTCAAAGAAACATGTAACACATAAAAATGTTTGTTTTGAAATAGGAGACATAATGCTATTCTTTGACAAGAAATATACGTAGAAATTATCCAAAAAAAGAAAGAAAATGCTGCTTATTTTGTCAGATCTGGTAGCGATCATGTGAAATGAAATGCTATCATTTAAGAAAATAAAAGAATTGCTGTCTACCCCAGAGACGACGATGTTTCGCTTCATGATAAGCTTGAAACGAACTTTTTCTTTTTGGTTTCCTAAATAAGAAAAAAAAGTTTGGAAACATACTATTTCCTCCTGCAGAACCATTGTTATATCGAGATAGAGTCATGACATTTATATAACCAGGTAATATGGTCTTCTTGTAAACACAGGATGGGACCGAGTTTGTGGAAGGTGAAACACGTGGATGAACTTTCGTTCATATCACAAAATTTCACTCTGTTCGATATAAAAGCGAAACTGTGAACAATTCTGAAATACCAAAGAGTGTAATATTATTAATCCTCAGAATATTCTCATCATCCACAGATCATCAGCGTAGGTCAGACATATATATATATATATATATATATATATATTTCTATATAGTTTTTTTAATATTATTTTTCTATTTTCTAACAGATTCCCTTGTACTATGCGGAAAGGGCGTATCATCGTTGTGTAGTTGTAGAATCGCTAATTCGTTGGGATAGTGGGTTCGAACCCAGATTATATATTTGTATGAGATCTTTGATACTTGATTAATTTCTCCAAAATATAAAAGTTTGAGATTTTTGAGGCCCTTTGCAGACCCCGGGGATCCTAGACTGCAGCCTGCCTAGCCTATAGGATAACCCGGCACTTAATATACGTGATACACGTCATCTCGGATCTCAACCACCATGTTTCTATCGTCTAGAATTATTATCATGAGTGAACAATATAATAACTTCCTCATAAAGAGATAAACTTTCTTCTCCTGCTGTTCATGAATGTAATAACAATTACATTTTGATTGTAAAACTCAGAATCACTCTAAACTTACTGACTTGAGAAAAAAAAAATCATATTATAAATTTTGTCCTAACAGTTGTGTACCTAACAGTCTGAGTGCGTATATAGAGTTGTGCCTGATTTTTCAGTTCTATCATCTAGATTTTAAAAGTGAAGTTCAATGATTGAATATTTGTACCAATGTAGGCCTGCTGCTCTCTGTTGCGAGAATTTTTAATGGAGAAGGAGATCGGCTCTCATATTTGCGCCTCAAAGTCGGGAACCACAGAAAACTAAATTTAGCCGACCACCACTGTGGCGACGGAGGGGTTCGAACCCGAGTTCTTGCGTATTTTTGTAGCCCACCACACTGACATAGTGTTTTTGCTCTGCATTTGTGTCTCTTTTGTAATTGTTGCGCATACAATATTTGTATATTATAAGTGTATATTGTAAATATAAGTGCATATTTAATATATACACCTCAATTTCGTGTGTCTTCTTGGCCGATGGTGGTCTTTTGATGATAGTGCTTCGAGCGTCGCATCGCTTTTACGCCATGGCCCAAACCCTCTTATATATTATTAGCTTATATCCCATATGGGACAGAGTGGGGATCATGGTCGATTTCGGGACCTCGTGATGCGAGTCCGTCACTATGACCACACGACCGCCACAGCGATTATAATTAAAATAAAAGGAAATATTAATACAGCAGAAAACATATTTTTAAACCCGTATATAAATTAATTATAGTTTTCGGAATGTCTTGCGTATCATTACGTCAAAAGAAATTAATTAGACGACACTTTCACGCAAAACGAGATCTTCTTTAGGACCAAATTACGCGAATTATTATACAGGAAACGCGTGTGTTTTTTTTTGATCCGATACAAAATTTTTATCATTGAGAAAAGGAGTTAAGATTGTGTGTAAAATATTTAGTACGACTTTTTTTAATTCATAGTTTTTTAAAAAAAATTCATTCGAACACACATGCATTATCTTCTGTATTCTTGCTTATGTGTTTCCAGGTTGGACACACACGCTTACATATGAAATTACTATTTTGTTTGTTTCATGTGATCAGGATTAAGCTCCACACACTGGACTAAAATTTTAATTGGAGTTTTAATTACTCCCACGAAGGAAAGATTACGTCCCATGTTTGAGTTGGATTAATCAAAAGAAAAAGTTGCTTCTTCTAAAACGTTTCTCCGTGTAACTATAGTAATAAACCCATCTTTTGTAACTAATTTTTCATGTAAGAGCAATCAACTGTATTCTAGAAAATAAAACATTCTTTTTTTGTTGTTGTTTTTTTAACACTAAATACCGAACATATCATGATTGTTAGTAATTGATTTCTTGAAAAAAGTCATTATATTATATTTATATATAAATTTTTGTTTTTTGTAATTATTATTCATTTATTAATGAACTCATGTAGCAGGCATATGGCCAGTCACAGTGGAGTATTAACATTATATGAACGATTTAAACTAGATCAAATTCATACATTAGGAAGGTAAGATATTTTTTATGGCAGCATATTTATTGCTGATATTCTGAGAAATTTAAATTTTGAATTTAAATTGATTTCAACAATCTTTTTCCTCCGTATGCACTTGCGACTTCAATAGTATTCTCAGCATGACAGCTTGTTTTTTCTGGCTTCAGAATGGGGAACTGAATTCTAACTGAAAATATTCTTAAACCAGATATGAGAAGCATATATAACGTCAACAATTCACAAAAATTTTACATGCTTTCATTTGTTGCGCAGAAAACCCTACTTATCTTAAAATGTTAACCTTTGGTCCAATATATATTTGAATATACAGGGTAAATACAGTTCCTTTCTCAAAAAATACATCATGCCGATTCATTTTCTCAATTTTTAGGCACGATAGAAAGTATATCTTTTAGTGTCATTTTATTACGAAATACGGCTGTACAAGTACAATATATTTTTTTTATCTGTATAGAGTTGATTTCTTGTCGGTGTCATTTGTTGAGAATTGATTTGTTCAGAGATTTACAATATCTGACCAAACTGAGGGGATTGGTAATGATATTATAGGTAATAACTATCCACCTTTGCTAAGCAAGATTTTGCAGTTTAAAGATAACACTGCATGTGTATGCTGTGTGCATCGTGCCGGACTTTCATCGTGAGGATCCGGGATAGAACCCCGTTGACGGCACAGTGGTATAGGTCGGCTGAATTTGATTTTCTGTGGTTTTACAACTTCGAGGCTCGAATGCGAGCCGGTCTCTCATTTGCAAAAGTCTCTTCGTAGACAGAAGGCAGACCTTCGATATGATATTGACATACCATGAAACTTATGATCAAAATAGCTACAAACAAACAATCGCAAAACTTGTTCCAGCTATAAATAAATTTATAAAAATACAATACAGGCTTCATAAATGGAGCTCCTAAGGAAGTGTCCAGGGCTTTCATACTTTTTTCACTTTTTATCGATAAACTCGATCAGCGCATGGATTGGATAGATAAATTCATAAATGACGTGAAGCTAATGGGGGTAGTCGGGAATCAAAGCGATAGGGAGTTGCTCCAGACCAAATTAAACAGGATTGGAGCATGCGCAAATGAATGGAGCATGACGTTTAGCGTTGACAAGTGCATGGTCGCTCATTTTGCTTCGAACAACCCGCGGTTTTCTTACGACTTGAATGGGGTCGCTATACCGGATGCAACTGGGGTGACCGATTTGGGAATTCTCATTGACGAACGGCTTAGGTTTTCTGAACATTGGTCGAAGGTGGTCAAAAAAGTGAATAGAATTTTCGGTTTCATTTAAAAAAAGAGGTTTCTTCGCGTTTCAAGGCTTAGTTCGTCCTGGACTGGCGTACGCTGTAAGGTTTTGGAGACCATACCTACAGAGCGACATAGACTTGGTTGAAGTGGTGCAGAGAGTGTTCTTGTTGGCACACGGGGCTTGAGCAATGAAGAGAATCTTCGGTTTTTGAAGATGTCTACTTTAGAAGAAGTCAGGTGTCGGGGTGGGAGGATATGATCGAAGTGTTTAAAATTTTCTACGGGATAAATAGGATGGACCATGAATTTCTAATACGCCGACAATCAACTGCTGTGACAAGAGGATACCAGTATCGTTTGGTAAGGGACAATTCTAGGTTGTAGTGGGAAATTTTTTTTAATAGGATTGTTAGACAACCATAAGTATTCTTTACGGACATTGTATAATATTTTATCATGTATATATACTTTTGATTTTTCATAATTGCATTTTTAATTGGAGGTTGCTGTATTTTGGAAATATATGACATCGATATTTGTTATGGGAATCTTTTTCTCAGCCACCTCGTTGGGCATTTGCCCTGTTGTGGACTTGTATTTGTATTTGTATAACGAAAAAATAAATTATGCATGGAATTTGCGCATAATTACGGACATTACCATTTGAATCGAATATGAAGGAACCATTCAATTTTTCTACCGTAAGAAACGTGACATAAAAACAGAGATTTTGTATTTTAAAAATGTTATTTGTACTAAAGTTTTCGAATCATCATAAATATCATGAAGAGAGTGTCAGCTTAGCCTGCATTCATCGAGCATTCTAGCGCCACCATTCAAGGTTTCAATTTTTGAAAATAGTGGTAGTACTTGGTTAATTACCACAATATCCAGGAACCCGATCAACGAAACTAAACCGCCATGCAAAACATGTGAATATTTCGATTTTTTACAAAATTTTTCTCAAAATCTTCATGTCCCGAATTCCAATATTCTCAATGTACATGTTATATCAAATTTAATCCTACCCTGATATTATGGTCTATTCTATTCCAATAAATATTGCCAAGATATAGGAAGTTTTCCCAACAATATAGGTTCGTCTTTCATTCGGAGGAATAGTGAACCACATAGCCCTAAGTAATTACTTTCTTGAATGAAATGAAAAGAAAGTAATCAGTTGTGACTTTCAATCCAAACTCATGTGAAATAAAACTCTCTACGGAAATAAATTCCCTCGCCCAATCATGTTTCGTTACTTATTTTGAAAATCCATCCATATAAGTAGAATTATTTTACCTGAGTTTAATCGGGCTAATGCGTTGGGGAACCAACCATTACAATAGTGATCCAATAAATCGATTTTACAATAAATAGGAATCACCCGATGCATATCCATACCATAGTATTTAGAAGATAAAAACTTTGTTGAGATAAAAAAGAACTAAAGATTGATTCAAACTGAACCCAACATCGACAATACTTTTTGTATTGGTAAACGTAACGTAAGTATTGCTTGTTATTCACACTTTCAGGCAAGAAATCGTCAACGTCACGTCACAAAATATGAAAATAAAAAGCTATAATACCCCATCATCTTGGGTAAAAGTGACAAACCATTATAAAGGAATAAACTATTATACATGATACTGGCAGCAATAAAGAAATGGCAAACTCTTGAAATGTCATACACATGTCTGAAACGTATTGCTAGGGAACAACGGTAACCAAAGCAAACATTCCGAAAGAGTAATTACCATATGAGAAACATACCATATGAGTAATTGAATAGTTGACCGTATGAGTGACCGAGTGACTGACCATATGAATGATTGTATGAGTGAACAGGTGAGTGATTGAGTGGTTGACCGTATGAGTGGCCGACTGAATGCTTGTATGAGTTTCCAAGTGAGTGACCGACTGAATGCTTGTATGAGTTTACAATTGAGTGACTGATTAATTGAGCGTATGAGTGATAAGGTGACTAGTCGTATGAGTGACCGAGTGATTAAGTGATTGACCTTATCAGTGACAAAGTGATTAACCACAAGAATGACCGAGTGATTCACTGTATGAGAGACAAAGTGATTCACTGTATGAGAGACAAAGTGATTCACTGTATGAGAGACCAAGTGATTCACTGCATGAGAGACCAAGTGAGTGAGTGTAGGAGTGCCCAAGTGATTGACCATATGAATGATTGTATGACTGACCAGGTGAGTGACGGTATGAATGTCCAAGGGAGTTACAAAGTGATTGACCATATGGGTGACCGAGTGAGTGTTTATTTGAGTTTCCAAGTGAGTGACTGTGAGTTTCCAAGTGAGTAATCGACTGAATGCTTGTATGAGTTTCCAATTGAGTGACTGATTAATTGAGCGTATGAGTGACAAGGTGACTGGTCGTATGAGTGACCGAGTGATTAAGTGATTGAACTTATCAGTGACAAAGTGATTAACCACAAGAATGACCGAGTGATTCACTGTATGAGAGACCAAGTGATTCACTGTATGAGAGACCAAGTGATTCACTGTATGAGATACCAAGTGAGTGACTGTAGGAGTGACCAAGTGATTGACCATATGAATGATTGTATGACTGACCAGGTGAGTGACGGTATGACTGACCAGGTGAGTGACGGTATGACTGACCAGGTGAGTGACGGTATGAGTGTCCAAGGGAGTTACAGTGTGATTGACCATTTGGGTGACCGAGTGAGTGTTTATTTGAGTTTCCAAGTGAGTGATGTGTTTCACTGCATGAATGATATAGTGAGTGACCTGACCGCATTCATAACCGTAATAATGACCAAGTGAGTGACGGAATGAGTGACCAAGTGAATGATCGTATGAGTGACCGTAATATGACCAAGTGACCATATGAGTGATCAAGTGAGTGACCGAATGAGTGACTAGTTGAGTGACCGTATTATTGACCAAGTGAGTGACCGAATATATTGACCAAGTGACTGACCGAATGTATTGACCAAGTGACTGACCGGATGTATTGACCAAGTGACTGACCGAATGTATTGACCAAGTGACTGACCGAATATATTGACCGGGTGAGTGTCTGCAAAGATTATCCCCCCCTTTTATGAGTGGTTATGTAGCACTTCAATGGGTCCTAAAAATTTGGAATTTGCTGTGAAGCATAAAATCATTGTTTCCAAATTTGCGTTGCAGCGGAATTTTTCAACATAAGCTGGAATATAACAGCCCTGAAGAAAAACATTAAAATCCCCCCCAAACTACCCCCCTCCCCCTTCCCCGTCACACTTAATACGTACGCCAATGCATTTGCGACAGCAATAGACATTATATTATGCTTTGCGAAAATTTCCGTCGCATACTCACCTAACATTTACACAAGGGGCAAAATGTCGGGTTTGAAATGAGATATCCGGTCCAACACGTAGTTGCTCACTTGATCACTCATACGGTCACTCTTTTAATTCATATGATCACTTACTTTGTTGTTCCTCCTGAGGTCATTTCTACGGTTACTCATACGGTCAGGGCATGTGAAATGCCAATCGGTAAATGTCTACGGATATAAAATAACTTGATCATTCACGCGGTCCCTCATACGATCATTCATGTGTTCACTATACGGTCACTCATACCATTGCTCATGTGGTCAGGGCAGGTGAAATGTAATGTCAGGAAGTGTTGTTTAACTCACTTGATCACTTACAGTGTCACTCACTTAATCAGGACAGGCAAATTTTCACAAGTAGATGTCCAACTCACTTTATCACTCATACGGTCACTTACATGGTCATTCTCACCATCATTCATCTGTTCACACATACGGTCATTCATACCATCGCTCAGACGGTCAGGGCAGGTGGAATGTGAAGGGAGTAAATTTCCAGCTCACTTGATCACTCATAATGTCATTCTCTTGGTCACTCACACAGTCAGAGCACAAAATACCATTGGAGGCTAAACGTTCATCATTATTCATACGGTCACTCACACCATCATTCACATGTTTACTCTTACGGTCATTCATACGATCAGGGCGGGTTAATTGTCACGGATAAAGGTCCAGCTCACTTGTTTACTCATACGGTCACTCACTTGGCCACTTGAACCTTTCATTTTGACCACTTGTACATATCATTCATATGTTCTTTCATACAGTCAGACAGTCAGGGCAGGCGAAATATCAGAGAAAATGTGCAACTCACTTGATCACTAATAGGGTCATTCAATTGGTCACTCACCGGGTCGCTCATATGGGCAGGCGAAATGTCCTGGGTAAAATATCCAGGGACCAAATGTAACGGGGACGAAACGTGCTAGGAGCGAGATGTCGGAGGAGAAATAACGGGGGCATGTCATTCATTTTCTATGAAGATGTTTAGATCAACAACTGTGTGTACTAAAATGAATTTAGCAAGCAATATGCCAATATCCCGTTGATGTACTGTTTTGATGAGCTGTTTGTTAAAAATCCATTCTTTATTTGCTGGTTTTTGAATAGAATTTTTAAAAGTTAATTTTTTATCAAGTGCAACAGTTGCCAAACGAATAATGATAAATTTATTTTTCAAAATTTATTTACTTTCAAAAGAAGTCGAAAAATTCACAAAATTAGAAACACAATGCAATGGCCACACAGAAACGACGTCTTACCAAACAATTATTTTATATAAACATTGACGGTTCGTGACGATGTCGATGTATATTAATGCCAACATGCATGCTAATTACAATAAACAATACCTTGACGTTACCTTATCTATACAAGAAATCATGTTGACGTTCTGCTTAATATGAATCCGCTTTAATTTTTTTTAGAAATTCTAGCACTCACAGTATCTCAAACGACGACTCAATGAATTCAGTGAAGCTTTTGCGAAAATACATTTTATTTATGTGCAATATTTACATTTACATGTACATGTTTTAATATAAACATTGTACTAAAATTACTATTTAGCGAAAATTTCATTCAACTTTGTATCACAGGGTGCGACTATATTTCTGTACAAATTTTTAAAAAGTGTAATACAGCCGAGAAAAACATTTATGTCCTACTATTTCTGACCTTTTATGTCAGTTTATGAAGGAATGGAAGTACTTACATTTGCTACAAAGTATACACAGACACACAGTCTACGCCGCTTAGTGCGATTACATTGGGGATCATATTTTCTGATAATAATAACCGATTAATGGTTATATGAAAAAGAATCTCACGAGCATATATACAGGGTGATTCAGAAAATATGTGAAAAACTTAAAGAGGTGATAGTACACAGCAATACAAACAATTGTCATGAAAAATGTGTGGTCTAACATGAAACGCAAACGCGCTAGCGCGTTTCGAAACGGCCGCTTCGTAAACGTTAAAACGGTATTCCTGTTGAAAATTATCGGGAGAAAAACAACACCCTACATGCAAATATAACCTGAGGAACAAGAAGAAACCGTACGCGAACCTGCGTTACAGTGAATAAAAGGCGCGGACGCCAAGCCTGTGAGGTTAGTCTAGCGTGTGCAACACACACACAGTTCTACGGGATAATGGCACACTTTAGTAATACTGAGTCCACGCCTTTTATTCACTGTGACGCATATTTGCATACGGTTTCTTCTTCTTCCCCAGGTTACATTTACAAGTATGGTGTTCTTTTTCTCCCGATAATTTTCAACAGGAATGCCGTTTTAACGTTTTCGTAACGGCCGTTTAATGTTAGACCATGTATTCTTTGATGACAATGGTTTGTTGTACAATCACCTACTAAAGTGTTTCCTATCACCCTGTATATATTAACCTCGAGTCTCATTCCCTATGGAATTGGTTATTTTTCGCCTAGAACAAAGTTACAAAAGCCAGAATCTTGCCATAGCATTCCACTAATTTATTTAATACTATTGTTTATTTTTTCTCATCAACGCGGGATTTTTTTCCCAGCAAGCTGAGAAACACCTTTTTTTTATTCAGCCTTTGTAAGAAAACAAAATATATTCCTTTTTATGTGGATTACGATCTCTTTTTAACGTACGGTGCATTCTATAGATGTCTTGAGAAAATCGTTAGATAGGAACTGATCAATTGAAAGGAACTGTATTGAAGGAAATTCCTTTTTTATCTGCCTTATAAATTTTCTTTCACTCTACAAAAGTCATTGCAGAAGCACCTCACGCGTACTTGGATCAAGGCAGCCATTCCGGCCCGATTACGACATTGTTAATCGGGTAAGGAAACGATTGTCGACAAGGAAATACATCTTCACACTTCTAATCTCCTACATAGTCTTGCAGGTTTGTAGCTATAACTTACAGGAGAAAAATGAGTTCGTTCAAGCTTCAAAATCTGCAAAAAAAAAAAAAAAAAGATTTTGACGAAAAAACACACAATGAAATCCAACTAATGACACGAACTGAAATCCTGATAATTGAATTTTATGAGAGTGAAATATATATAGAACCCATGCAGTGGGTCGTCATCAAGTGGAACCCTATGAATGGTTCGAAAAGTGTAGGCGTTTTGGAAGAGTGGCTATGCCTAAAAATGCCAACCCTTTTTCCCCGACATTTGCCTTCTCAAAAACATGTTGGACGAAAAAAAACCAATGAAAAAATGCTAAAAATACAATATTTGAAAAATAAAATTCTTCCTTCATGGGTTTCAAACTTCACCCACGTTTTTGATTTGCCAGTTGACGCCATGTGGCTCAAAATTGTGACATTACCATTAAAGTCTTGAATTTCAGGTAGGATTTTACATTTTTGATTTCCTATCATTACCAACTTTTTGAACACACTTTTGTGGAGGTGTCCATTAAATATTGTGCTACTAATGTATTTTTCGGGTCTTCCTAGTTTCTTCAATGTTTGTATTTCCTCATTTTTGCTTTTTTGACTTCCAAAGCTTATTTTCGCAAAGATATCGGGGAACTGATGGTAATTCTACGCCGTTCTTTGGCTTATCATCATCAGAAACAATTTTGCTTCTTGGGACAATGTGGATGTTCCTCCTTGAGAACGACCTCCTCATTGTCCGGAATGATTCATACATTATTGACTTAATGCATTTCAGGCTTTTTGAATTTGCTATTTTTGCTGATTATTGTGAAAGATTTTGATCTTTAAACGAATTGGTTTTCCAAGAAATAACTTAAGAGCTTACTTAACTATTAGTATGTTGAGTTATTTTCAATCATTGTTACTTTAAATATCAGTTCCTTCACCATTCACTATTTTCGTCCAAAGTTTGAGAAAAAATCGGACGCTATATATATAAGAATTATTCATATTCATACTAAATTGTAGTATGAATATGAATAATTCTTATATACGTATTTGGATTCTTCCCTTCTAGGCACAAACATGAAAGTCTCCCAAAGAGCTCAATCACTTTGATCATTGGATAAGGCAATGGGACCGCACTGAAAGAAATCGATCTGAAAA
This sequence comes from Pholcus phalangioides, assembly GCF_987345545.1. Taxonomy (NCBI): domain Eukaryota; kingdom Metazoa; phylum Arthropoda; class Arachnida; order Araneae; family Pholcidae; genus Pholcus; species Pholcus phalangioides. The sequence continues at coordinate 57,055,530 of NW_028301608.1, read as the reverse complement.
CATTTCGGTTCTCCGGAATCTCAATGATCCAGGAAAAAAGAAAGATTTGCTCCTTTCTCAGGATAAATCGACTCTCTTTGGCGGAATCACAAAGGACTCCTTAATTTTCCTGTACGCGATTGCTTTCAGGACATAGACGGATTGATACCGGGAAATGAACCTAGCTGAATACAAACTTATTAGGCTAGAAAGAGAATTCTTGAGAATGTTTGAAATACGTTCTGAGATATTATGTAGTAAATAATTATTTCTTTGGGCAATATACTCACGTGACTTCTGAGGTCATGTATTTGCAAATGTCACCATGGCGGGCAGTTTTAATAGTTACTTTTTCATTATAAAATCAATAATTATCTGCACTTCCCACATAAAAATTTTGGTTTCGGACACTTGGATCTTCCGGACGATATTTCCCGCCCACCTTTTGAGGAATTTTTGCTATTTCCCTGTTCCCTAAATCCCGAGAAAAACTCCCGGAAAATCGGGAAAATTACTGTTGCGACAGTTTCATACTGGAAATGGAATATAAAAGATTTAAAAAAAAAGCAATGGAATATTTGTTGAAAATTCAATTAATCATGAAAAAACACGTGGAGGGGCTTCCAGTTTGTGTAAACTGTACTAGCAGCTTTACCTACTATGAAATCCTAATTCTGTTTTGGTTTTAAAAGAGGGAACACGAGAGATGAAATGTTAAAAAAGCAGTGAAAGACACTGCGCAAAGAAACACAGTTTTCTTATGAAGGAAGATTTCTGTCATCTGTAGTTCAAGGGTATAGCACGTGCCCGGAAAGTGCAAGGTTGGTGGTTCGACTCCCCACAGAAGAATGTAACTTCCATTTCCAATTATTTTCGCTTGGTATCCAGTCAACTGAACTTTCTAAATGTATAATTAGCGGATGGTTTCATCGCTTCGGCTCTACAAGATTATATGCTTGGTCAATGATTGTACATGTGGATCATGATTTTGAATCTTAGATTATGATTTTACACTTGTTATGATTATATTATATTTTGTAGTGTGTGTGTGTGTGTGTGTGTGTGTTTGTGTGTGTGTGTGTGTGTGTGTGTGTTTGTGTGTGTGTGTGTGTGTGTGTGTGTGTGTGTTTGTAAATATAAACTAGAGGTACATAATCCGCGAAGACCATAAGTTGATATTGCTATACGGTGATTTGGCCTCGGTATTTCTCGTTTGATGGATAAAATTAATGGGCACAGTGATTTCCTAGTCAGCAATTTACGGATTCTCTTGAGAATGATCACAATAGGTTCTAATTATACAGTAAATATTATGTAAGTCAATATACTCCCGTAACTTTGAACCTCATTTATCTACAGTTACGACCATGCTGTGCAAATGTTGTGGTGACGTTTACGTAGGGAAGTCAAAAATTATCTTCGATTTGAACGTATATCTTGAGGTGTGTTACACACATACGTCTGGACACGCATTGACAGAGTTGATGTTATGGTGGTCAAAGCGTCATTATTTTTGCTTCTGTATCAGTGTAAACGTGACCACTCATACAGCAGCGGTGTTGACTAACGAAGGTCAGAAAGTGCCCCAGTAATTGACATTCATCGCAGCCTCACAAAACGTTGCAGGAATAGCGATCTACCACGTAAAATTGTGTATGGATGAATACAGTGACTCACTAGACAGCAGTTTGCACCAAACGTTTAGACTGTGTCAAAGATGAAACAGATTGAAAGTGCTCTTGTTGAATGACAATGTACACCCACATATGACCGTCCATACCGTGAGAACCATTAACGTTATAGGTTCCGAGATAATGAGAGAGTATTGAGAAATGCAGTCGATTTTATATATACGTTTTCCTTAAAAACACATTTAAGTTTAATTTTAATACTTTGGTGCTTGAAATATGATGTAACAAATAATATTCATTAATCTCAAAAAACTGAAAAATGAGTGTCTTTTGTTGTTACAAAATGAGACAAAAAACATAAATAAATATAGTAATGTTTTTCGTTGGATAAATGCTTTGTGCTTTCACTGAACTACACGAGTATCCATACGTATCCATCTCTACAGTTAGTTCAAATATTTTCCAACGTATTTGAGCATGTTTAGCTGCACACAGCATGGACGATTTTGATTAGACTACCCTCGAAATACAGAGAAATGCACAATAAACCGAATGTCTCCGGAAATTGAAATTCTGGCATCTTTCATTTCTCCATCCTATGTGGTTTCAGAAACACAAATAACAGAAATCATTTCGGGTGATTACATCCAGGACAAGACTGGAATTTATATTATTCGAATTCCCCCATAAATAGACCAGCAACCCATCCGTTGATAGAATGTACGAGAATTTATTTAGATTCTATGTAATTCTGCATAGTAGTGACACGAAAGGAGAGATTTCTCTGCCACAAACCCTTTTATATAGCGCCCACACACAAACATATCGTATTATTAATATAATGTATGATTTGTTATACTGCATGTTTAAAAAAATAATTTTAAAAGTAAGGAGAAAATAGCAACTGTGGAAATACTGTGTATTACAGCCACGTTATTATCGTGGGTGTTTCTAAAGCTCTATGGCACGAAACTTCTTTAAAACCATTTAAAAAAGCTGCATAACACAAAAACCAATTCAGCGAGGCTGTCTCATGAAATGGGACACCCGCGTAAATACACCTTATAACCGTTAAAGCGTGAAATTGATTCTCTGTGAATTTTCTATCCCAAAACTTTAAAACTCGTTCCTTCAAGTTATGGAATATTTCGAATATTGTTGAATAAGTAAGTTTGAATTTATATTACAACTATTTAAAAAACTTTTGTGTATAAGCTGCGAATACTTTTCAAATAGGCTTAGAATTGATATTTAAGAAAAAAAAGACTGTGTGTGTTTTTAAATTTCAATCATGAATTTTTTTTTCAAGTGTTACACAATTTTTCAGGGTTTTTTGATTAAACTGCGATGGAATATATAATAAATATGTTTATGTATTCATGGCATTTCCGTTTGATAAATTTGAAAAGTGTTCCGTTATATCATTCTGCAAAAATTTTAAAAGATTGCCATTGATATAACTTACGACGGCTTTAGGAAATATTGACTTTTTTCTAGAAAATGAATGCCTGTTAGCCAATATGTTAGTAAAAGGAATTTAGCTCTTTATCTCGTTAAGAGTTTAAAACTTCAAGATTTTTTTCGGGATGTTTTTTTTTATTTTTCACTAAGAAAGAGCTCATTAAAACTTGCTTATCTATCTTGAAAGTAATTTTATATTTGCATGAATAGACTTTTCAAGTATTGGTAAAACTCTACTCTCGACTGTTGAACAGTTTGTATTCAATTATCTTGAGCATCATATGAAATGCGTACAACCTGATATACACGAGGGTTATATTTAAACTGACGCTACTCAGACCTATGTAGCTTCCGTTGAAACTTGCTATATACGTTACATGGACCATGGGTGAAAAAGAAAAATGCAGGTTAAAAAGTTCACGTTTCGACACCAGGTGAAAAAATTCGCTTAAAGAGCAAGAAACACAAATCGTAGACATGAAACAGCATTTGTTCAATATGCATTCATTTGCGTCAATCACATGCTCAAATATGAGTCTTCAGGAGTGCTCCCTCATCAAGGCTCACTTTCACGACGGAAAAAAAAGTGTTCCGTCACAAGCGCACGTTACTGAGAAATTCCGCAGTAACAAATCATTCCTGCCTTATGATAATATTTAGAGACTATTGTGTCTTCATGCAAGAAGCTGCAACACTCCATATTGACCGACAAGTGAAAGACCTTTTTCACTCTCACTTTGAAGCCACTCGGGTAATTAATTTCGAGAAGTTTCCCGAATGACTGACTTTCTTGTTTTTCGGAATAGCTGTGACTTCTGTTTGCATTTGTTTCAATCACATGCTCAAAACGCATTATAGTATGTTCAATCGCAACGCAAATATTTTCTTTAGGCATTGCAGCAATATAGCGTGTATGTTTGATTTTAAATTCTGGTAGAGTGTCCGTATTGGATCTTTGAGGAATCCGCACAACCAGAAGTCACACTGAACAATGAGGGACCGAACCAGCACCTCTTTGAGATAGAAGGCCTCCGCACTGTTTGCCATAAACGTCATTCAGACTACCTGACAAGTTTGCCGCATTTTGAAACGCAGCATCCTGTTTCGTTTCTCCATATTTTGGCGTAGAATCTTCCTGATTGACTAACAAATATCGCATAGTGATTGGATGTGGGGCATAGAAATCGCCAATTCTGAGCCCGATCATTTCTTTCCCGCACAACGATGACAATGGCTCGAGTAGGGAATTTTTTTCCCTGGATAGTCTGAGGGAAAATAGACTACTTACTGACGTCACAAGCAGCGTGCGGGGGCCTTCTATCTCTAGGAGGTGCTGATCGGACACTCCCCGCTTCACATCTGAATATCTTCCTGAGACGTGAAGCAAGGTGTGTCCGGTCTTTCAATAGCTTTATTCATTTTTTTTTACCGCTCATAATTCGTGACCAAATCGTATTTTTTTATATATGAGGACTGGCTTCTTGAACAACATATTTTCGAAGTTTTAAAAAATGGACATCAATTTAGCATGTTTTTCTTTGTAATTAATGTGCATTTCCAAATAATCAACTTTCTAACTAATGTGAACTAATTATCTCAGTTTAATCAATGTAATTAATAATCTTGATTATATGGAACATCATGCACCATAAGACAAAAATCAATTTGGAGAAAAATTACTTTTTCTTCTATTTTTTAAAAAAATATTTCTGTTCATGGTCAGGAAAATAAAAATTTCATATAGAAAATCGAAATAAAATTTCTAAAAATTTCATTTTATAAAAAATCATAAAAAATCATATTTCATTGTAAAAAAAATTAAAATACTATGACACTCACTAGACCTATTAATTACCAAAAATATTCATTTTATATAATTTGAATGAAAAGTATTTGAAAAAAAAATGTAAACAAAGCTTTGTGCACAAATGCTTAGTTAGCCAAAAATGAGAATGTGAATTCGTAAACAGGTAATAAAATAAAAATGTAGATTAACCTTTTCGTATTTTTTGTTTTTATTCGACTGAACACAACACATAAAACATGCAATCAAACTGAGAAATACAAAAACAATAAAACTCCACAAAAAGCAGAATTTTACAGCTTTTCATGAACATTGTTTTTTTCTTTCGTTTGTTTTGGTATAAAGATAACGATTCCCAAGATCAAAAATCTTAAGACAGAGTTATTTTAACCCTGGTAGATTTCCATAGTTTTAGACTAAAACATTTGTAATACTAAAGAAACAGAAAGCATATCATAAGGTAACCCACATTCATTAGAAATACAAGAGTCGAATCTCATGAATATTTATGTTCATGATGAATTAAATATTTTATGATTACTTAAATCGAAATTGTAATTAAAACAGACAGAAAATGGGTATTAAAATAAATGACCTCAAATTTAAAAAAAAATTAATTTTTATTTATATACTTTCTTATCCATTCCTTAATGATAAGAAGAGTATAGATATTCCCAAATATCTACCGAAATATTTCCCAGAAAGGAATGAGTGAATGATCATTCATGCCGAGAAAGGACCAAAATTATACTAAAATATTATACATTTAAAATTTAAATGTATGGCTTTCAAAAAAAGCCCATTTCGACATTTTTGGAAATAAGAGAAAGAAAACAAGGTAAAAACAAGTATAATTTTCGAAGTCCTGAAGAGAGAAAAAGAAAAATGTCTGGAATCTTCCGTTAAAAAGATGTGTGTGTGTGTGGAATCGCTGGAGAAGGGGATCAAACGTACATGCATCTTTGGAAAATTTCCAACTAATTGACACAAACGAGCGTTCTGTATGTACGTATACGTGGTCCTGATGCATTTATGTTGTCGGAGTTATGATTGTTTTGTGTTATACTGGTGCACTACATCCCTTTTTCTTATTTTAAACCGAAAATGTCGAGTGGATGAATTTTCATGATGTGTGATTATCGTGTTGAAGGTCTGTCTGTTTCCAACACGATGCTTAAATAACAGAGGGTGGGGACTAAACCAGTTATCTATATCACATATACATTTATATGTATATGTATATATAATTGTTTTTCTGTGATGTCTGTCTGTGTGTGTGTATATAGCTATCTATGCAAATATACAATTTTTGACCGGTCGTCATCAAATTTTATGTATGTATGTTACGCTAAATGATAAATCAGTTATTATACATAATAACTGGCTATTACGCATACTTACCAATCGTCTTGGTAAGTTTGATAGATTTATCACGGTGACTATGAATAATAACCAAGTGTTACGATAACAAATATTATGATTATACCCCGATGCAGTGCCGTAACTAGGCAGGTGCAACAGGTGCACCCGCACAGGGCCCACTTGGAAGGGGGCCAGAAAGGTCCTTAATGGGTCATTTTGGGCCCAAGAATGGGCTAGAAGGGGACTAAATGGAAATTCTTGCACAGGGCGCAGTAATTGCTAGTTACGGCACTGTCTCGATGTAATAATCGCCGATAAAAACGATTAGTTTAGCGAAATTTATCAAATATACCAATGTCACTTGGGTAGTATGCATAACCGCTGGTAAAAGGGATTAATTTATCAAACTTACGAAACTGATCGGTAATGATGCGTAATAACCAGCTATCACGTATAGTAATCGCATTTGTCACATTAATGTAACATATTTATCAATTTCAGATGTCACATACGCAATTGTGGTGGTTTTTTTTTCTCACTGTATAATTTTTTTTAATTATTAAAAAACGGTTATAATTTAAAAGCGGAAGTTATAATTTTTTTAATTATAACCTCCTCAGGGATTTTCGCCCTGGCTTAAAGGATTATGTACGTTTTGAGATAGAATATGGTGAATATGAACTTTGGGTGACTTTTATCATAAATCAGCACTTAAAGTTGAACTTCCAGGCTTCCAGGAGAAATATCCTATGGGAAAAGTGTGATTGATTACATAAAATTTAGCAGTAAAATTCTAGAAAAAAATATATCTAAAGATGAATATTGCCTGCACCATCTTGGGTGAAACACTTTGTTCAAAGTGTTCACAAAAATAAATAAATGAATGAAAATCTGAAAGGAATGAATATTTGCTGAGAGAGAGAGAGAGAGAAAGAGAGAGAGTTTTATGTTTTTAATGCATTTTTTGTGTGCGAGACATCTTCAAAATTCCAAAAAACGAATGCTCGGGTCTGAAAAGATTAAACCAAACGGGAACCGACTTGGACGATGTGCTAATTCGATAGTTTTGATACCGTGATAGCTAAGCAAATGTCCGAAATGGGCGGAAAAACGATCGGGCAACAATGATCCATAAGCCCCAACAACATTTTGGCATGTTTTCTTTGTTTCCGTGATTCCCCTACAATGCCTTTCAGACATGTTTACTTCCATACAGTGGCCTTTCATATTTTCAATGATCCCAGTGTATGGAGGAAGTCGGGTAGTGCCAGGTGTTAAAAATAGTGCGAAATAAATTACAAAACATGTACAGAATTTAAAATGGGTGTGATACGATATTTCTTAAAAAATGAAGGAAGGTAGAATGCAATACTTCATTCATTCAAACAAATTTAGTTCTTGGTGAGTTCATATCTATACTAAACCGAAGGTCTTTTTCTCCTAGCACTTTGAAGGGGAAAAAAAGACAAACATATTTTGCAGCACAGCAGAACATGAGATGATGAGTTTACCTCTAAATGATACTAGAGACGAGAGAAAGCTGTCATCGTTTATGTGCGATCGATTTTTTCTTGAAATCGATATTTAGGAAGTTCGTGGAAATTTTGTAACGATGAAAAACATACAATCGAAATGGCAGAAAATCAATATTAGATATCGGATAACCATATTGTAAGATGTCAATAAAATAGCTCACAAGGTTCTCAAGGGCAACAATAAAAGAAACCTATACGGGAAAGAAACATTCAATATTTGCTCTTTCTGTTGGACTAAAATAAATAGAAGAAAACGTTTCACTGGACATGATATGCTGACACTCCGGAATTTAAGAAAAAAAAATTGAATTAGTTGATTATACTTGAGATTTATTTAAACATATTTGTACCTCACAAATATAATTACAAACTCGAAGACAACAATACACAAATTCCCAATATGTTATTGTTAAGCTCATTCCAGTTAATGAATCTCAGAGATTCTCGTTTCCCCGAAACTTTTGAACACGGGCTTTTACATAAATAATAAAAATGTTCTTCTCTCAATTGAGACTCGAAAGTGAAAGGATATAACTCTTATCTTCGTTTTCCCATACTAAAATATTACGGAAGATGAAGCGGAATACCAAAACGGGAATAATTAAGTTTGTTTGTGAATAAGTCGACACTCGCGAGTATTTCCCCTGCTTTGATAGCGCGCAAAGTATTGAAGTTTAGAAGTTATTCGACAGATAAATACAAATTTCAGCTTCAGAGACATTTTGAAAGTTTCGGTAAAATTGGAGAATTTGTATAATGGTTTCCATGTTCAGGAATCCTTTCGGTAGTTTTGAGCTCTCACTTCTACATTGAATATTTTAAATTGGATTGATGCATGTTTATAAATAGAACAGTTTAATATGTGATAAATTTTCCTCCAATTTCTTATTTAAAGCCATGAAATTTCTCCATTAAAATACAAAGCTAACCCACCTACAGTAACATGGGTAATATGGATATATCAGAGCCACATTTTTAATTAATTTATCAATTTGTTTTATGTTTCATTCAGTTTATTTTTCATTTTATCTTTGAAACATGGTATCTGTATATTAAACCGTCTGCAATTACAGAATCTGATACTCAATGAATCGAAGATGCAAGTGCCCTTTGTAACAAAAACCGCATATAATCATCGTTTTTCGTAATTTTAAATTATTTTGTTTTCTGTATGTGAGTACGTCTAACTGCATCGCGCAATCCAGGCAACTTTATTACTGTTGTCACGGCATATAAACAATGACACATAGAAATGATACACTTAGAAATTCTCAACTCATCACACCTGGAAATGAAATACGGGAGTGATCGCGCAATCATCGTACTTGATCATTTCGTCATTACGCAAATTTTTCGAATAATAAGCGGGTAACTTCCTATAATCTGAATATCATATATTTCTGACTTCACGGGAAGTAATTATGGATACTTTTAGATAATCGTGGCTTATAATTAAACCATATTTTTGTTTTCGTAATTTCATAATCATTTCTTTTCAAAGAATGCAACATTCATGAGCTTTTCAGGTTTCAACATTGGTTATAGATTAACAGCAATAACGATTTGGCGTGCGATGCCGTATCCAAAGTTTCTAATGAGCGAAACGCGGAACTAGATGTCACAAAGTATTACGAATACTTTTATATATGATATCCCGTAATAAGTATGAATGAAAATGAATTATGTATCCTATTTTGCTTCAGTGTGTGTCACATGCTGAACGTACTCACGATATAATCATTAACTATGGGAGCAGCGAAATGTTTTCTTTCATTTCTTAAATTCATCATTGAAGTTTGATTTGAGTCCAGAGCTTCAACTGAAAAATTACGATTATCAATGCAATTATAATTTTATAAACGTATTTGACGATGGACTCATTTATTGGAAGACGTAATTCTCGCAGAAATAACGCATGGGTCAGAAAAAAGAAATTTACTTTGAACACTAGGTTGAAGAAGCATCTTGGCAGCACGTGGTTTTCTCTGACTTTGGCTACCATCGTTGTCTTTATAATAGATATGAAATGTCTATACTGCAAACGTTGTATCTGCCGAGCACTGAGATTTTACGTAAGCTTTATCGCATATAATTCGTATCCTATGTATTATATTACCATACGAGTCAAAAATATGATATCGGAACAGCGTAAAGTTTTATATTTGATCCATGATGTGGTCTGGGTTTCATTAATTATATTACTATGGCATAACACTGTGAGTAACAGCATTACCATACGTAACCTTATCAAGAAGTCGTACCACCTCCATAAACGTATACATCGAAAGCGTGAAAAAGCCATTCATAAATGGACTGGATTGCTGATGCTTTGTTTCCAAGTGCCTATTGTAATTGTTTCACCTTTTCTGATCATTATTTTACCTTCCTCAAGATACTACATGCAACCGAACTATAATGAGAAAGAATTGTTAAAAGTCATCATTTTATGTACTGGTTTTGCCTGTACTTACATTCTAGTTTCTGGATTCCCCGTGATTTATACTACGATATGTTATGTAACATTGAAAAACATGTCTTTTTTGATTGAACTACATCACAAAGACAAAGGCGTCTTCGTTTTGAGAAAATACTGCAAATCAGTGCTTGTATTTTGCTCCTCGTTTGAAGAAATAATGAACAAATCTGTTTTCGCTTACACGGTTTTAGTTTTTGCCGAGGTGTTCCATATCTTGAAATATTCTATTGAATTTGTACCTCTGTGCGATGATGATTATTATTGTGAATTCCAATTTTCCTATATGACGGCGATTTTCGTCGGTTATGTCCAAATGGCTTTGACCGCATCTGAGTTTCACGAGCAAGGACAGCTTCTGAAATCTAGGGTGCGGACATTTTCTATGGATTTTTTTAAGAACGGAAAAGATTTTACAAATATGAATTGCATGAAGAAAGCAATCGAGGAACAAAATTTCTGTTATACTGGATTCAAAGTGTTTTGTTTCACCAGGAGTTTTTTGCTCGCTTCAATCGGCACAATGATTAGTTATTCATTACTTTTCATGCAATTGAGAAAAACCAAATGCACATGCCTTATATCTGAAAAATGAGCATTATCTTTTTCGGAAGTCCCCCTTTCAACGTATTAATCTGGAAAAGTTTTAGCGATTACTCTCACGTTTCTGACCCAAATCATTGAATGGATTAGGTCATTTGCACATAAGTTATGAAACGTACAAGTGATGTAGAGAAGACATCAGTCTAAATTTGTTGATGCTTGGATACTTTCGAGAGTAAGAATATTACAAAAAAAAATCATTTGTAATTGCTGCATGCGTGTGTTTCGTCCACTTACTTATGCGCATATTTAATATGCTTATAATGGATATACTGATACTTCGATACGAATTTTAACTATTGTAAATATATGGAAACAACAAATAGTTTCGTAAAGGTATGAATACATTTAATTGTTATTTTTGTGGCCGTCTGATTTTTTTTTTCATTCCTATTTAATTAGAGACAACTATATTGCCCCTAGAAATAAAAACATGGAAGTGATCCCACTCATTGATGTATTACGACATGAAGAATTAGTCATTCAGATATATTAAATAGATATAATTATATATTCAATACCCCAATATATCAAAATATATAGTGTATTCAGTCTGAATGTTTTCTCATGAGAAATTATTACATATTCATCTTCAGTATTGTTTTTTCTTGATTTTGTTGTTTAGTTTCATAGAGCGGGAGTATTTTTTAACGAGCAGTTTTTTTCTAATTTTTATTTCATGGTGATTCACAAAACGATGAAACCAGGTAACTAATGAAATTAAAGTTTATATGAGATAAATTTATCAAATTTGTAGTTTATATAAAAATCTTTTTGCAACATATTTCTGCGTCGCAATGAGAAAAAAGACGCAAAAAAATATTTATTCTTATTTACACAGTCTTTGAATGAATAAAATATGAATTTATTGATCTATATTTTAATGTTGTATGGTAACCTTCGTGGTAAATTAAAAAAAAGATGCTTTTAAAAATAAAAATTAGCATTGTCAACGCATGAGTATAAACCGCAACGTGAACATTCAATATATTTTATTTTTTAGGAAAGTAAACGTCGTCGTGGGAGAACCAAACAAATACGGAAACCATTTAGTGAATAAATATGCGTATACAGTAGAAGAGTAGATGGTATATACAGTAGCAGTGAATTTCTTAAAATAAATAATCTAGTGATCGAATGCAAAATGTAATTTTGAATGGCAAGGTTTTTTTTTTTTTTTTTTGAAATTATAACGTGATATACGTGAAATACGTTGAAAAATGATCCTTGTTTCGGTTATTAAATATCTTCTATAAGCACTGATTTATCATTTTTAAATATCATGCTCATTTTAATCTCTTTAAAACTGCAATATTGCAAATATTTTTAAAGATTTTTTTTTCTTTGCTTATAAAATATGTATTTTCTGAAGTAATCTCCTTTCTCAGTTTGGGAAAGGTTTGTGAAAGGTTGTGAAAAAAGTTGAGAAAGGTTTCTCAGTTTGTGTTTTTCTAAGCTCAATTGAACTATATTGAAGCTATTATTTTTCCACTTATATATATATATATACGGTGTGCTGTGTGATATTTTTTTTTAGTTTTGAAAAAAAAGAGAAATTGTAAAAAACGTAATGTAGAATATATGTAAATCTGATTAGATGAAGAATTATATCTAAAATAGTAATGTTGTCTCACAAAAAAAAGAAAAGAAATTCAAGAAAGCGGAAACTTAGCAGCCTAAGGATTTCACTCAACTTTTAAGTATCGTACAATCTTATATGAGAGAAAAGTATTTGAGAACGTAAATGCTGTTTTTTTCCGACTACAGTTAACATAACTGAATAGCTGCTATTGTGATTCTCGATAAGGTGTTGAAACTTTTCCCAAGAGCCAAGAGCTTATAGGGAATAAGCATTAACTAATATTTCCTTGGTAATAATAATAACTAATATTCCTTCATATGGTAGAGTACCATATGAACTTAACTTCACCTTTATAAACTGCATTTTTTATGGTATATATGGTAAATATGTATAATAGAAAGACGTTTAAAATGTGCTGCACTCATCCAGTGAGATAGCTTGCTTTTGGATAAATACGAACTTTCTACATGATGTAAGATATTGATTAATTGCCTGAGGCAGAACAAAAAACAGAAAAGAAAACAAAATCTTACATTGATGTGAATTTAAGAGGTGAGAGGAGCAAGCACGTGTAACTATGAGGAAGAAAATTACGAACCAAAATAAATGGTAAACTAAAAATACAAAATTTCTGCATGCTAAACTTTAATAATGCGCAGGGTGTCAAGAAAATATATTATTTCTCGTCATGTTACATTCCACATGGGTGTTACAGAGAGAATGGAAGTAAGGATGAGAGTAAAATGGATGGAAATGAAAACAGACTATGAAAATTTCTCTTTCAAATGATTTAGGCCACTTGTCTTTAGTCCAATAGCCTTCTTTAATTTTTTTTTTCAAAACAAGTGCAGACGTCCGTATCATCCAGAATGTAATGCAAATACATACATGAAAATATAAACATCTCTACAAATTCAATTATAAAGTTCCGCGGCAACAGCTCAACAGAAATAAGATCAATAAATTATATTAAAAAACAATAAAAAAAAAGGGGGCTCTCTTTCTTCCACGCTTACTTCCATTATTCGTAACACCTATGTCACAAATTACATGGCAAAGAAAACCTATTTAGGCTTGGCATCCTCTGCGTCATTTAATGTGCTCAAATAGAAAGTCTCACCGCAGAGAGCAGGCAGACCTACAACATGATGCTTACAAAACGTGAAAAATGAAGCGCTTACCACTTTCATTTCAAAATATGAAACAAAGATGACAGCAAAAGCAAGAACATAAAACTAGTACATCTCAGATGACATAAATATGTCAGAGGCCATACATACAACTTAGAATACTCATTCCGGCATGTACCGATTCGTTAGAAATTCTACCGAGAAATTGTACATTCGTACTGTACGAAGTGCATGTACGGGTAAGCAGTGCTGGTAAGTATATATTTTCAAAGCAGGTCAGGACTTCTGGTCCATCCTGTATTTTTACTGCTAGTTTAATATTTTTTTCTTATTATTAGTTACTTCATGGTGCAGTGAGACATTTTGGTGAAAATGATTTTTTCATGTACTGCACGTAATGTCAATGAATCATAATATCATGTTGACAATTTTTACGATATACTGTGAAAAGAGCGTCTTTCAAGCGTCGTGTGTGTATTTTTGTTGCCTTACTGTATGTGTTTGTGTCAAATCCAGACACTTCGGGAAGTGCCCAAACTTCAAAAGTTGGCCATCACATATATGTGCGGACACTTCGCGAAGTGGCTGGTCTATATCTTATAAGCGAGTTACTAAATAAATATTTCTATTATTAAATTTAGAGTAACATAAAACCTGAAAGAGAAAATTCAAGATGAGTTGTGAAATTTGACTGGAAAAAGTACAAAAATAAATACCGAACTCTCTGAGGAATACAGAAGTCTAGTTCTGGCCACTTGATCGGATGGAAACCATACACTGGAGATAAAACATTTCTAAGGCCGGGATTATACTGTAAAATTTTTGTAAAAGCTCTTTGATAAAACTCGAAAAATTCTACCAATATAAGATCACCGGTTGTATTTGCTCGAATGTAACCGATGTGCTTATTGGTTAAATTTTCCAAGTTTTATAAAAGATCTTTTATCAAACTTGTATAGTGTAATTCCGACCTAATAATGGTTTTGGTTTAACCCTCAAAGCATGTGAAGTGGTGAACGACTTCGTGAAGTCGCTATACTGTACTTCTGGCATGGGGGATTGATAATCCTTTACCTGATATAAACACAACAGCAACAATAAACGATAAACACAAATAAAAATTAAGGAGAGAAAATAAAACTTAATTTATATTGTTAAATTAATTAATTTGTATCGAAAATAATTAAGATTTTTATACCCCTATAGAAATCGAATCTGGCTTGTTGGCTTCGCCTTAGAGGCAATGTTATTGCAGTGAAAACATGTTTACCATGTAAATTATTATTATTATTATTATCATCATCATGATTTTCACAGGGGGGGGGGGGAAATCACTGTTTTTTCCCTTCTGTAAAAAATACAAAATTTCTAATCATAGTTACAGAATGGTCAACCATAATCGTTTTATTTCAGGAATAAGATGAGACCCATATATTATATTAAGTTTGCAATTTAAGTAGGGTCATTCAAATAACTTGAATAAGGTATAGGGTGCCGAATTATTTTCCGTTCAAAATGACAGTTAGCAAAGTGATTAGAAAAATGGTTGCATACTTAAAAGTGGTATTATTTAAACTAAAATAATATTGAATAAATTACTCAAAATAATATCACACACATGTTATTTCAGTTGATAAGTTACGTGCTTTACAGCAAAATAAATTGCAATACTGATCGATTTCATTGGAAACTGATATTAGCTCTTTCTTTTTTAGTTTTTTTTGCACACATTAATATTATTTTAAAACACTTTTCAGCCATTTGTCATTTCTTAATTTACAAAAAAGACTAATTTTGTATTTTGAAGTGAAAAATTCTTCGCGCGAAAGAACAGTCTCAACTTATAGATTAAAGTCAAAAATTGATGAACTTAACTAATTAATATGAGATGCTATATATTTGAAGCACATTTTAATGCAATATATTCAAATTTGAACATCTATATTTTAATGAAACATAGAAACGATTGGAAAAAAGAAATACCTCGGTAATTTAAACATTTTAAATTACAAAAATTGAAGTTATATTTACTGGTTTCAAATAACAAATATCGATTGTCTGTTCATCGCTAACTATAAGTATTCCTATAATGAAACAAAATATATCATTTTCATTTTTTTGCATTAGGTTTCGTAATGTTCATGATCAGAATTGATTGAATTGATTGTATTTCACCTCTTGGTTACTCATTGCTAACGTTTCAAAATTATCTCTCGAATATATAGGTGATGCATACTTAATTTTACATTCGTATCCGCAGTAAGCATTGCACTTCATATCACGCACACAGTGGGAATGTCATTCACGATCAATTCTATCTATTCACGTCAAATTCTATTATTTCATTCAAAACTACTGTACATTTGGTATTCATAATTTCATTCTAATCAACATGCATATGCATCATTTCATCACCCATATACTCATTAAGTCAGTTTCTTTTCCTAATCAACAATATTGCGTTATATTATGCTACTGATGCATGTTATATTGCGATAAAAAATATTATGAACAATAAAATATCTTAATTATATTATTCCTCCTATATAAGGTATTCGAACGACATAAGTGATGTTATAATATATAATCAGATAAGAATCGCATTAAAAAGTAACATTGGATATCTACTTCTATTAATTTCGCTTACATTTGAGCACTTCGTGCATATGGAAAATTTTAAAGCATATCTTTGTTACAATACGACCATGAGCTTGATCAATAAACACTGTATTGGTCCCAATACGCACTAAAAAATAGCTTCCGATCAACGAGTAAAATGAGGGACTTTGTCAACATGACGTTTTCGCTCAGATTACTTCTGATAGTTCTATCTCTGGTGGATTTTAACTTTCTGTGCATAATTGGAACAAATTCCATTTGTCAAGCTCTGACGTTTTGCCTAAGCTTCCTTTTCTACAATTCATGGCCTATATACTGGCTTAATTCCAGCATACAGAATTTAATTTTGGGTGATAACGAGATGATATTCGTGATTGTGGATATGAGTTGGCTGATGTTGAATTTCTTTTTATGGATCAGCATAATGATCAGTAGCACAGGTTTGCGTCAAGTTATCGAAGAGTTGCGAAAAGCTTCAGATAGGAATATCTTCAATCCCAACGTTAATATGAGAACCAAGTTCCTTATTCAGTGCTTTCAAACTGTGTTGATTTTTCTTGCGTCTTTCTCCGTAATTGTACCGATTGTCTTGAAATACGAGGCCCTACCAAATTACTACCATAACAGTTTGACTTTAATGGTGTTTGTAACTGTCTCAACTGTTTTTTCTCGTATATTAATCAGCGCATTTCCAGTCATTTATACAAGAGTATGCTACGAAACTATGGAACTTGTATCTGGATTGGCAATGTATGGTTTTGATGACATTTCAGCCATGCAAGAGCGTTGCGATCGGGTGTTCAGATTATGTGCAATGGCTGAAGATACAATGAAAAAATCTGCTCTAGCTTACACGGGTCTGGTATTCACGGTTTTTTGTTTTAATCTGTCGAATTTCACTTCTACGATGACCATTTGTAGAGATAAGTATTTTTGCTGGGTATTCATAGTCTATCTTATAATAATGACAGTTGATTACTTGCTTATGATTGCAGCTGCATCAGAATTCCACGAGCAAGGAGAACGGCTCAAATCATGCATTGAAATTCACAATTTTGAATTCTACGGCACCGAAAACAACTTTGAAGAAATGAGTGTCTTAAAAGAATTAATTCAAAAGCAAGAATTATACTACACTGGTATGAGAGTGTTTCGTTTTACTAGGAGTTTCGCTGGACGTTCAGTAGGTGCCATGTTCACATATTCGTTACTTATGTCACAGATGAAAAATCCCATATGTCTGTGCCCTCCATGAAGAGATGGAAAATTTATTTTGGAAGGTCATCTCTATCAAAACCACGAAAATAACAACGTACTTTGTTCAAATTATAGTTTTTCTTTGTATAAATTTTATCTTACTGCTCAACTAAGGGGTAACACATTCAGCGCTGATACCGGTCTTGCAAAACTATTACTATGACCATATAAATATTTTTCTGAGAAAGTTCCTACCAATTGATGCATGCTAGAAAGATTTGTGTATGCGTTGTGAACCTAATATGAAGATTATAATTTTAATTGTGTGTGCAGTGTGTTCATATGTTCGAGAAGTGCTGTCATCTGTCTTTCGGAATTAATAGCTTGGCATTTGATTATATTCATGCTCTATATTAAGTTATGAAATCAAAACTCAGAATCACAAATAGATGATGTGAATGGTGATGGAGCTTTTGTGTACTGGTTGCTGATAACTCGTGAGAAAAGTCAATTTCTATTTGTTGATTTCATTACAACTATGATGAATATCAAAATGTCAGTAGTAGAAGCTTCCTCCTCTATTACTAGTTTACATAGTTATCACACATGAATTTTAATACTGCTACTTAAATCGGAACTTTTTAAGATGCTGATCGCAAGTTTTTTTTCCCTATAAATTCGTTTCTTCTGTTAAGTGGGGTGTGTGCACGATCTTGTCTTCTCGTTCTTTCCTATTGAAAAGTCAGCGGCTTTTAGAAAACGTCTAAAACATTATATTCACTATAAGTCTCGAAAATTCTACTTCCAGTCCTACTGGTGAAAGAAAGTGAGTTTCCATGAAATCAGATTCATGTTAGTAGAAAGCTAGATATAATAACCTATCAACGAAAAAAAAAATTCAATACACTGTAGTTGTATTTCAAAATAAATAAGAATTTTTTTTTCGCCTCTCACAATTTTCAAAATAGAAACAAAAACTCTGAAGATCATCTATTTTCGCCAAAGTAACTATGAAACTGCCAATAAAACATAAAAAATGGAATGAAAAATAGTTCATTCAATACCGTTAGAAAGTTTGGAAATATCTGACAAACTTGAATTGGAATTTATATATTTCATTTTCAGATAAACAAAAGTTTCTCCCACAAGAAATTCGATTTCGAACGGAAATTCTTTTATCTTTTCATAAATATTTCTATGAAAACAAAAAAAAATTGAGAAAAGAAACTGAATGCAGTTGGTGTGCGGATGAAAAGAAAGTAACACCTAGAATTCAGTTTTAGAAGTTTATGTGGGGATAAAATTTAGAATCTCTCTCTCGAGCTGAGATTTATGTTTTAAAGATGTAAAACTTTCACGGTTTTCATTAAGATTTCTCATTTGCATAATAGTTTTTCAGCTTTCTAAGTCTTTTTTACTTTATTTAGAACAAATTATTCATCGAGACTAAAGGAAATAAAGTATATTGCGAATATTGTGTGTCTGCTCTACGTACGATCTATCAATATCTAATAACACAAATCACACATCATAACACAATTGATTTGTCCTCAGTCAATTACGAGTTTACAAAAATTAAATATTTTACAATATTTGAAAGAAAATATAAAGTGAGAAAGGAAAAAAAAATATTTTTAATGGACAACGGTAGAACAGTTAACCCTTAACTGGCGATGTGAAAATTCTGTGCGTAACTGGCGTCGTGGGGCCATTTGGACCCCAGCAAGTATTAATGCATTTTAAAAATCTACGAAAAGAGTCTTCATAAAAGTAATGGGTTTCTTACAGGACTCCATTCATCTATCAATTAATTCACAAAATATTTTTTTTTCAAATTTCTATAATTATTTTCCCGAAAAATTACATTTTACAGTCAAACCGACCCCACCACGCCAGTTAAGGGTTAATCCTTAACGTGATGAAGAAAGCTGAGGCAGGGAAGAGAGCAGTAGCTTAAAGGTAGTAAAATGCTCTCGACCCTATGATGACATCTTTATAAGTGACGCACATATATCTTCTTACTTCTTTTAACCTGAAAGAAAGATAAAAAGAACGGAGTATATCGGCCCAACAGGTGTAAATATATTTATTAATCAAATTAAAAGGTGAATAATGAAGACAATCAAAAGCTGATAAAATAAGATTTTATGCTAACGGTTTTTTTAAGTTAATTCAATGACAAATTGTCAATGATATAAAAAGAAGAACAAATAGACAAAAATAAAAATTAGAATAAAGTGAATCGAAACTTTTGACACTAACTGTATGCATAACAAAATCGAGTTATGGATGTTTCTTTTTAAATTTACCTGCTTTACTTATGAAAAACTATCAATTTGATATCAGGGTAAATTAATTTTTCATTTCATAATATTTGTTTAAATTTGAATTTTTTCAAACAAATGCTTTAATTTTTTAGTCGTTTTCATTCATTAATTTGTTGTTGCGACATTGCTATTGCAACACCTTACTAACTGCAGTTAATGAGCCAAAAGCTGTGCTTAACTACAATAATTAGTAGTGAATAATTGTAACAAACATTTTTAGTTGTGCTTGCTCATTCGTTGATGCCGAGCACTGGAAGGAAGATACAAAGTCTTAGCAACATTATTTCCTTCTGAGCAAATTAATATAATCCGGGTCCCCTTGTACCTGATTAGAAATACCAACATACCAATTATCGCGCTTTTCCCAAATTAATAAACCAGATTTCATTACCGTGGAGTTACTCTTGTACACGAGGTCTTCGATGACTGCCTGGATGGTCTAAAATTTCCCTGATTCACATCATAACTGTCACAGTGGAAATCACAAAACTCTCTTGGAAAATGCACATCTGTTTTTCAAATAGAATATTTTTTGTTGATTTTTGTGCAGGTGATAAGTGTTTTCTCCCAACACCGAGAATGATAACAAAAAAATGAGAGAAATATTTTGATATTATCTCTACTGAACGCAGAGTCCTATACTGCCTGAAGGGAAAGAAGAAACAACGTCTCTATTCTTCTGTAATCAAACATCGAGCAGACTCGACCTACTGACAGTTTATCTGACAAGTAGTGGACGGGGATGGAAAACACTACTGCGTAGTGTCTGTAAAAAACACTACGGAGTAGATAGGTTCGCTGTCGAAACAAGCAGCTTATTAAAGACGCAAGATAGATCTGAATTGCCGAAGGGTGAAATGCATCAAACACGCATGACATCTCTTATTGTCACTGTGCTGGTCCTTAACGCTATGGGGTCACTTCTTCCTTCTCCGACCAGAAAATAAAGAAAAAAATGTGAATTAACATTCAAAGCCCAATTCATTATTACCTTCTTTGAAAAGGAACAAGTTGCATATACAAAAAAGTATTATAATGTTGCAACATGAAAAAAAAATGTGACATGTATATAAGAAGTGCTTCCATTTTGGTCGGTAAACAATTGCTGCAGTCTGTTGGTATATTTGAGCCATTAAATATATTTTTACCAAGTTACATTATGCCTTTCTCATAAGGGTAGTATAACCCTGAACAATAAATGGATCCATATGACAATATGACACCCACAATTCACAAAAAGAAAAGAAAAATATTGAAACATCTCCTACCCCCTTCCAAATGAGAAAGATCGCGAGCATTAAAAATGAAAATGAAAATAATGTCAAACAACACTCACAAAAAAAAGCCCGATTCTCTGTATTAATACACTCGGGCATAAGTTGCAAACACATGTAACTAACGAACCCATTCAAGAAAAAATTTCCACTTTGTTTCGAAATTCGCTTTTCAGCGGTTTCTGAATTTTTGGGATGAGTTCTGGATTCCTAGAAACGATTATCCAACAGCATTTATTTGAACGCGAATATTCTTGGTCGAAATAAAATGTAAAGTGTGTTGTTTCTACCATAAAGGAAAACATCCACTTCGTCGGAGGTAATTACCCCCCCCCCATGCCTCCATGAAACCGCGACTGCCTGTTGGACTATTTTCCATTTTTGTAAAACAGTTTCCAGAGAAAAAAATATTTTTTTTATACTTCTACTGTAACTTTAGCAAAAGTGGAAAAATATGTTTCCTTTTGAAAATAATCTCCAACTGACATTGTTAAGGGTGTCAGCGCATGTGTAATCATTTTTATGTTACGTAATGTGATAACCCTAGATCTAGGTGCATCATCTCACGTCACCAAATCCAGAGTCATTTGGGATCAGAGCTAATGATATTCTGCATTGTTCATCCTCAGCTACTCTATCCAAAAAATATTTACTGGGATAGAATAGCAGGCAGTTGAAAACACAATATCTTCTAATTTAAGAGTATATGTAAAAATATACGTTGTGTGGAAAGTGGAATAGGTTATTTTATTCTATAAACTTTCTTGACAACATTTTCGCAGATTTTTGTAAGTATAAATTTATGCGGTAAAACTTTTCAAAAATTCTGTGTTATCTGCTCGAAATAATTCGATTATGCTTATCAACTGACGGTCGAACTTCAAATGAGTAAAATTAGTTTTGGGTAGGAAAATTGATGAAACGTCTGGTTGTCATGCAAAATGTCAATTTACTTCTGAATAAACATCGGTTTCTCGTTACGCGAGCGTATTTTATTTTCGGAGTTATTATCCGATAAGCGTTATAGGTACAATGGAGAAAAAAAGGACGGATTTCACACAAGATCAGCTGAAGTATTTACAATTACACAGGGTGTCCCATAAATTCGGCCACCCATTTTCATGTGCCATAAAAACATTTGTGAATGTAAACGGTTCAACATTTCGTAAAATAATTGATTGAAGGAATTGGCATATTTGAATGAGGTTTGCGAAAAAGTTATTCTCATGGCGGGAGATTTAGTTTGTGCAGAAAAAATAAATTATTTCATATTTTGGTCGATAGAGAGCGCTGCGCTTAAAAAAACCACTGGAAAAGTGCAAACCGGGGTCCACGGGGCACAGTTAAAGGCCCATTTTTGAATTTCCCTGTTACTGTGGCTTACATAAGGTTTTCATTGTGATGTTGACATTTGTGGATAAAACACTGGTGGAGTTGTTTTACCTTAGTTACGAATCCCCGTCTGAAGTTGTGTGAACGTTTCAGACACAGAAGAGACTGGAGATTCGGGTCCAATCACTCCTGCGGACTTTCGAGTATTGCTTTCTGTCGATAAAAACTCATTTTCATTCTATATTAATTTATTCTTCCTTCTCTTTTATGAGATTTACATAGATTATTCTTTGTCCATCTTGTTTTAGTCTTATATTGAATCCTCGCATGGGCATGCTTAGAAAAGAAATATATTTTTGATAAGAAATTAAAATTCATTTAGTGAATATTGAAAGTAAAAACAAATTATCAGTCGACAAAAATTTTTAAGTATATTTATACGCTTATAACGAAATGTTCAAAAGAATCAGAACTTTCAGTCTCGAAGATAAAGATATCCTATGGACATAGAATATTTTATGTCTAACATTTTTATTATGGACTCTAATACACAATTTAATTTTACTATAAATATCCACTAAATGAATTAATTTATTATCAAAATATATATCGTTATTTTCTGAACATGTCTATGCGTGAATTCTATTTAGCAGACTAAAATCATCGTGTGCGAATTTTATTGTTATTGCCCAATCGAAAATTGTCTCTCGTGAAAGAGTAACAAATATCATATGAACACAGAACACCAGCGATAACAAATGATCGTTTTCATTCAGCTTCATAAAACAATAAGAATGTCGAAATTTATCGATGTAATCAATATCAGTTTCTACATGCAATTTCCACACCATGATAATATATGATTGACTCAGCAAATCCATTTCCATACATGAAAAAAATTTCAAACATTCTTTATTTTCATGTGAATTTTCTTGAGTATACATTTGAACGAATTCCATATGAACTTTTTGAAAAAGCGTTTTTATAAATTTGATATCGCCTCTCTCTTTATCAGGGCTCAAACTAATCCGTTTTATTTCAATGAAAGAATGAAGAATTTCAATGAAAGAAAAATGTAATTTCATTACGATTTGAGGATTCAATACGTTGCAAAAATGATATAGCAGACAATGTAAAAATATATAAACAAAATTCAATTCTTTCAATCTTTTTGATAATGAAATATTTTGAATATCGCTTTCTGAGCAATATATATTTTTCATCACTTTCTGTGTTTGTCAGTTCAATCGAGCTCATGAAAAAAGTGTGATGACTATGCTTTGACTTGTTTACGACAGGGAAAAGTGAAAATGTGTATACCGAGTGGGAAAAAACGTAGTCGTGTGCGTATATTTTTTCTGGCATATATGGTTTTGAAGGTTATTGGATATATATGATATGTATTCGGTGACTTTCCAATACATATACTGTATTTTCCACACTCACACACGAGATTATAATGTTTCCACCAATTTCAGATGCGTTCATGAGTGAAGCTCATGACTGTTGATATATGCTCTTGGGGAGAGAAATAAATATGATAAAATAGGTATATAAAAATAAATATCTCTACGCTTAGTATATAAATATATGTACACATTAACATCATTGAACAGCTGCTATCGAGAGATCGACGTTTCTTGATGGTTTACGCCATTTCTGCAATTCAAATACAGGACAAAATGAAACTGAAAAGACATGACGATTCTTCAACCTTTCAGGAATTACGGGCAAAAAAAAAAAAAAAAAATACCACGAATCACAAGGGCCAGCAAGTCATACTGCGGCATCTAGATTCACACAGTGCCGTTTTGATGGCAACGCCCAAGATACAGTCACCGAGTCAAACGATTATAGTTATTGGAGAATTTTAATCATTCTCACACATTATTTTTTGATTGAATATGAGTTTACATTAAACAAAAGCTACCTATCCGAATACAGCCAGATTTCGCGAATATATTTGAGACCATTGGAGATAGATTCATGCAATTAAAAAATATTCAAATTTTCGAATAAAAGGTGAAAAAGTGTCTCTATTTATACGGATCCCATCCTCCGTGGTAGAGATTGAATGGAATGCATCCACCAGAGCGAGAGCTACCTAGGTCGTACCAGTATAATTATAACTAGAACCCGGAAGTTTAGGCACTGAAAATGGTCAAACTAGGTAGGCAAAAATACACTAAAAATGGTCAAACTAGGTAGGCAAAAATACACTAAAAATGGTCAAACTAGGTAGGCAAAAATACACTAAAAATGGTCAAACTAGGTAGGAAAAAATATACTAAAAATGGTCAACATAGGTATGCAAAAAGGCACTGAAAATATATGCCTAAAATAGGTATGCAAAAAGGCACTGAAAATATATATGTCTAAAACAGGTATGCAAAAAGACATTCATTATTTATGAAAAAAATAATCAAAATCTAAGGTATTAAGAGTTTAAAAACTAGGTGAAAAATTGCTTGCATTTAATCCCCTCTACTGC
The DNA here is from genome assembly GCF_987345545.1 of Pholcus phalangioides. Classification (NCBI taxonomy): domain Eukaryota; kingdom Metazoa; phylum Arthropoda; class Arachnida; order Araneae; family Pholcidae; genus Pholcus; species Pholcus phalangioides. Next base: position 57,030,730 of record NW_028301608.1, on the reverse strand, counting down.
TTTATTAGGAATTATAATAATTTCATTATAATGGAAGTTAAACTAATTTCAATCCCAAAATAAACTGTCAGTAGACTCTTATTATTAGCTCAATTCCAGGACCCCAATTACTAGACGCGAAGCCCGTAGAAAAAATTACCCATTCGACTCCTTCAAGTTGTGAATAATTATCGTTTATTTGTTATATTATTTGGACTGATTATTGCCTTTTGTATAGTTGAAACATTGTACTAAAAAAAATAGTTTTTTTTATATCACCACGTATGCGGGACTCCTGCAAGAGCGAGGCCCTGTGGCAGCATCTGTCGCACACCCCTGAGGGCAGCTGGTAAAATTGATCGAATACTAAATATGTATGTAAAATGAATATTCTCGGCTGTTTGCAGTGCATTTATGGTTTAAAAAAAACATGGGCCCCACAGCACTGTCGGTTCATACCCCGCTTGTGTGACCCATAACGTCAATTGATGAACTCTTGGGACAGTCATCGGTCAGCTATAGATAAACAATGTAGTCCAATGCCTGAGCTATGGATGAAATGTAATGACAGAACGATACAATTACTCAATCATTGCACTTCATCCATAATTAGAAAAAAAATTGATGCCAAATGGCAGCACTATACATAACAAGCATTACACGGAAGAAATTTCACGTCAGGTTCCTACAAATACACACACATTCCAACATGTACCAATTCGTTATAAGTTTCGTTGAGGAATATGGACGAGGTGCGTGTCTGGTTCTGTAGTAGTAATAGTCCGATGTCTGAGTGAGACATGTTTATATGAAGCATGTGGTGAAACAAAACTTTCCAATTTTCCTCTGCTTTTCTAACATGGGCTTTTCTATCTCTCAGATCACTTACTCGCATTTAAATGGGCTGGTTGGTTTAATGGGGTGGGGCTTTCTGATGATGAGAGTTGGAAAATTTTAAAAACAGCATTTCTTTTGCTGTCTCTGCTCAAAATATTCAAGTTGCATAGATTATGACCTCTGAAATCCACTAATAAACTTAAAAATATGTTAAAACAGACATTTATGGCAGGAAAACTTTTTAACCAAAACATTTTGAAAAATAGGCAAAAAAATAATTTATGGCATTTTTCCTGAACTTCTGGGTTCTAATTATAACCATCCCAGGGAGTATATAATTAAACTGACACCACTCAGACCTACGTAGCATCCGTTCTGGTGGATGTGTTCCATTCAAACTTGCTATATATATACGTTACCTACAGGGAAAAAGGGAAATACAATAAAAACGCGTCACTTGACACCTGGTGGTCAAAAACGAAACTAATTTTACTGAATAATTTTTTTCTTCCCATGGTCTCATTAAGATATCCCGAAAATTCGGTGGTATTAGAATAAAAGTAGTTTTTTTCAGAAAAATTACCCAGGCTACAGTAACTAATTATAAACGCCCTGTATACAAAATATGTTTTTAAGCATTTTTATATGCTCTTTATCTATTATTTTCTTCATGTAATATTATATTATTTCATTACAGGATTTTTATACATTCTGTAATTTATCAAACACTCTACATCATCAACTATTACCTTTTTTTAAGCAGATCCGCTATATTTCAAGCAGATTTGGTACAGGGCAGTAGTATGACTTGAATTATAATTGATAAAACATTTTAATGTATCAACACATTTTATCCTATATATAAAACACATTATCCTAAAACACATATTCTTTGAACATGACCTTTAAAAAAAGTTTTACATTACAACTAAAACAAAATTTCACACCGCACTTAAATTGTATCCAAATATTTAAGCATTCGCGTATCGATAAACGACGATCAACGATCGTGTCTCTGTTTTTATTCTATGTAAGATATTAATGATTATTGATGACGATATGATTTTGATTCAAAAATACTTCTACGCTATTATGATTTAAAATTAAATATACAAAAAACGAAATGCGTTAATTTTAATCTTATACAACCTTATTTACATCTAAATTAAATTTCACACCATTTCTTGCGATTTGCAACCTTATTGAAATCGTGATTCAATTGAAGAATTAAATAGTATTAAATACTTAGGATTAAATGTGGACAGAGCAATCTAAAATGGAAATCCGTTGTTCATAAATAACTTAATTTTTTTTATAAGAAACTTTTATTATAAAAAGGAAGAAAGTTTCGTTTAATTTTTTAAACTGCCTGTACTATGCATTGCTTTATTCACTTCTAAATTATGGTACAAATATATGGGAGTAAGGATTATAAAGCTTATTGTTGCCTTTATGTTCAATTCAAAAAAAAAGAAATTCAAAATTTTGAGTAGGTGTCAGTTTCATTCCTCAGCAATTTTTAGAAATCTTGATCTACTTTCTTTGAGTGATAATGCTTTTTACCGTATTATTCGTTTCCTAAACCGTAATGAAGTGTTGTGCAATTTAAGATATAATGTATCCGAGAGAAGACCTCATATAATTTACGGTATTTCTACTTTTAGGAAAGACATTTTTCGTAAACATTTTTATTATTTAAAACGGAAATTATATATAAAACCCCTTACCACTAGAAATACAGAACATGCTTACATACGCAGCATTTAAAAATTTTATACAGCCCGAAACAATGTACATAACTCTATACATATAAACGCCAACTCATAATTGATAATTTAAACTGATTAATTAAACGCCAACTGATAATTTTAAAATAGATTCTAAATATTTAATCGTGTTCTTTAATTTCATGCAATAATATTATTTTATTTTTGAACTTTATCTTTTGAATGCACTTTTGCATGATGTGTATAATGAAAATGTTTACATTCGTAATTAAAACTGTTTACAAAAAGAAAATCACATGGAACATAAAGAAGTAAAAACCTTTTAAAATATACCTAACAAAACAAAGGTACTAACATCCCTGACATTGAACATACAAAATCTGAGGGCAAATTTTTATAATTTTCTAGTGTTCTTGATGTCTTTAAATACAACTATTGATATTATATGTTTGTGCGAAATATGTATAGAAAGTGATGACGTCTATAGCTGTTATATAAATGACACAGAAAACATTATTAACTACAATTGCTTTATTAACTGTAGGACGTATAGCAAATCAGAAAGGGGTTGCATATTTTTATGTATATAAACAAAAACACCACAAGAATGCAGGAAAAACATGCGGAGGATTTATGTATAAAACTTCCGGATTATGGCATAGAAATATTGCAGCTTTATCGCTCTCACTCATTCACAATTCTTCAATTCATTAAAGAATTGGAAACTTATATGAAACATAATAAAATAAATAGTTAAATAGTTGGAGATATAAATATTAATTTACATAGTAAAGATAGAGAAACATCACATATTACCTGGATATAATGTCAATAAATGGTTTTAGTACGTTACACGAATATATAACGAGAGATTAATGGAACTAAAACGTGCCTTGATTATGTCTTCTGAAGAAATAAACAAAATATAACTCAGAAATGTAATGTATATGAAATTCACAAACTGACAATTATCCAATAATAGGATATATACATTTTTTGGAAAGAACCATAAGGAAAAGAAATGAAACAAATTAGGAAATAACAATTATTTATTATAAAAAATTTGAAAATTTCATATCTCACATAAAGTATCTTAAATGAGCATTGTATTCAAAATAAATACAGACGTCTCATGGATATTTTGGTCTATGGATCAATAAGATAAAAAGAAATCCTTAAAATGTGAAAAAGAAAATGGATTTTCAAAGAAATAATTGAAAAAATAAACATCCCAAAGAAAGATTATATAGAATATATATAGAATACATAAAAAACACCCATACATTTTATCCTATGAGATTGAATATAAAAACTATAACAGAAATTTCTGAAGTGGATAATTCGCAGATGACACTATCCTTTATTTTGAAGATTCAGAAATGACAAGTCTAAAAAATAGTTTAAAAAACTGACAAAGTGTGAAAAAATAGTTTAAAAAATTAGGGTCTACGCAGCAATCCTATGTAGACTCAAATACACGATTGATAAAAACTTTCTAAAGGACATCTTATCTTGATCCTTTTCTTTAATTTATATTTTTCTTTGATTCAAAATTGGAATCCATTCACCCAGGTTGGAATAAATATTACAGGATCAAGACAAGGGGTTAAGCAATCCATAAGATGAAAGAAAACAACACAACACTTTCGTGAACAAGTAAATCAGAATCAATTTTTAAGGAAAAAGAAAATATTTAATTTTAACAATTAAAAAATAATAGGTGTAGGTAGCTACCTTTTAACAATTAAAAGGGTTATATAGATAAATGTGAACATCTACCAAATGAAGATTAGATTTTCCGAGACAAAAAAAACATCGCTTGACAATGATTTAAATAAAAACTTACATATCATCGTTTTGTAAGAGTCCGTCGTTAACGGGTGAGCAATCAATCCCTCTCGAAGAGATGACGACTCGCAGAAGATTCCATGTCTATTTATGCAGACTACGTTTGAAACTCGAAGAGGGTAACATGGAGGTTTGTCCATAATGAAGACGGTGACCAGTCGATAGACGAATTTGGAGTGAATGTAGGATGAGATGGCAGCTGAGCGAGAATGAATCGCATATTCGTAAGAAGCCCTCTGTCTTTACTCCGGTGATCGTTCACAGCGAATTCGTGGTGGGCCTCTATTAGAAGCCAGGGTGCTGGCCCGTGGACGAACCCTCGGGAAGCTGTCAGCTGTCATGTGGTTGCTCCGCAATGTACACATTTCACCACTTTACGACATTTCACATCATACTGTTTTCGCGACACCGGAGAGCGAAAACGTGTACATCGTACATTTCCGGTAGGCAAAAATAATCAACTAGCACATTTATAATTCGAATTATCAGCGAGCGAACATACAACTCGCTCATAGTATGAAAATTAGTTCACATCGTTGATTACAAGCGAGAGCAAAAACTCTCCTCCGACAGTAGCGTAGAAATTATCTCAAGAGACGAATTTTCCTAGAGGGTATGTTAAAAAGGCCCCTTGGCGATACAAAACTAAATGAAAATGTGCTGAGTACAGGTCCTGAAGGGAATTATTCGGCGTTTTAATTTACAGTTGGCGGAGAAGGGAGAGAGAGAGGGGGAATGAGGTACAACAGAAAAAGGGGAAAATCTTAAGGGGACCGTTAAGACCTTCGGAGAAATTCTTCTCGCCAAGGACCCTTAATCACACCCCCTGAAAAACAAACATTACCTTATATGACTCGATGACCATCTCTTTCACTCTCTTACAACCCGTTGTAATTCGATCCGTGTTTCTCATCTGGGGCCCCAAGGCAGCAGTACAACCGTATCTTAAGGCCTAAATTTTCTATAGAATAGATTTTGCTTTCCACTATTATTATTATTATATGTACCATAATATATACAATTAAATATAGGTATAATCAAAAGATTAATTATGCAAGATTTTTTTTTTTGTTTATGTTTTTGTCTTTTGTATCAGATTGTACTGGTAGTGTTATTGTGAAAAAAAAAAACATTACCCTTTTTCCATTAATAGAACCTCGAATTAAAAATTGTTCAGGAAAAAAAAAAAGTTGTTCACATGAAGAATTTATAATAATTTCAATAAATATTTAATCAAAGGACAAAGCGCTTTTTTGTCCATTCCATTTCAACTGGCAGTAATTTAATTCCATTTCATAGTTCAAAGAGCGATTTCTATTCCCAGGACAACATTTAAAATGTATTTCTGTATGTAAAAGCTAAAAGTCAATAGAAAAAAATTTTTTTACTCTGAATGCTGTGTAATTCGATATGCAAATATTATAACTCAATATTATCATTCATAATCAATATTTTTTAAATAAAAAATGATAGCATTTCCTAGAAACTAAAACCTTTGAAATAAAACGTGAATCCTGTCAAATTATAAACTTTCAGTCAAGCGCAATGAAGATTGTTTCAAAAACGTATGAGAATAACATTTTTTGATTCTATGTAGTGACGTTCTTTTAAAAAAATACTTATTTATTTCGGTTTTGAAACAGAATATTTATTTCTATCATAATGAAATTTCGTGAATGTCAAAGCAAGTTCTGAAACAAGAACAAATTTACAAACGAGGAAAACAAAGAGGACAAGCAAACAAGGAGAATTACGATAATTACAGTTTGAAGTCAAATTACGATAGTTATAGTCTGAAGAGTATAATTACGATAAGTTTAATAACAATTCAATAAATAACGTGATCCTCACGAGTTCTTAAGAGATCCGTATGATCTGTAAAGAGAATTTGTTAGTATTAGTAGACATCCATACCCGAACCGGGATTCAAACCCAGTCCTACACAGGCTAGCTCCCTCATCACTCAATCATATTCCGACATATAATTACAATAACAAAAATCTGATATATAATTAAAATATATAAAATATAATTGTAATAAGTTGTATATAGTCTTTTTTTCATAATATATTTTATATGTTACGAAAATAATATTAATCCTTGATTTCAGTATAGAATAAAAATCCAAGTAAGCCTCGTTGAAAACAAGCAAAAAAAAACGGGAAGTTTTAAGAGAAGGCATCTATTCATTACGTGAATGTCCCGGAAAAACAGACGCCGTATAGCCACTAGTATATACCAGTTTTTATTTCGCGGTCGGTAGCAATATCGCAAATCTTCTGAACGGAAATGGTTGTGAACCCCACATCTCCGTGCGTAATGCGGAATGTCAGAAATTTGTGGGACAGCAGTTTTCTGGTTTGGAAGAGGTAGCGATTTCTGACATGCCTGATAAAACGAGGTTTCGACTTCGTTCAAATGTCTGATGTTATTTATGACTTTGATGTATTATTCAAAAAAATTAATTAAATTTTCTTCCAGTTTTCATAAAACTTTTCCGGGGACTCATCTATTTGCAGAATTAAAATCGCTATTATTCTATGTCTCGAATCAGCCGCACTTTCACCACACTTCATTACCAATTTCCAGTTAATAAACAAACGTGTTTTCAAAATTTCATAAAAAAAGGGAATAACTTCATCTAATTGTTTATTTCAGTTCTGGAAATGTTTAGTCTTGATTTTCAATTAAGACTGGATGAAGAGCCTCTCCAAGGCCGTTTAGGTCTCTCTATCATGTAAGCAATTTTCTAATTAATCTTTCTGTTTCAACAGATCTTGAACATGTGTACGTGGCGTAGAGAGAACTCGGGATCGAACTCGACAGCATAGTGGTGGTCAGCTGAAGTTGGTTATCTGTGGTTTTCCAACTTCGAGGTGTTAATTTAAGCCGATCTTCCAGTCTCTTCAGATAGCAGGCTACAGGACTACAATATTTAAAATAGTCGCGCATGACAAAGCAAAAAGTAACCAGTTAATTCATCAGCTTCCGAATTCGGGGTACATATGACAGCACATGGAAAGCTACACATCACAAACATTCCATAGATACCAACTTCGCGTTAGGTTCACAACACAACACCTCCCGACATGCACTCATTCGTTAGAAATTCTGTGGAGGAATATGAACGAGGGGCATGTGCGGTTTAGTATTATTAGTAGTAGTACGTGGTACAAGCGAAGTCCAGATCAAGTTGTATCAAGATCAGCCACGCAGAGAATTGCTGAATTTTAAATAACAAATCAAGGAACGATCTTTGAACATACGTTGAATTTTTTCTTTAAAAAAACCTGAAAACTACTTGGGGTAAGTAATTTGATGGCAAATGTTAGTCCTGTCGATTTTGTGCTTATATATACAGTTCCCATTCTTATTGTTGCCCAGTAGCAAATTCCATCACATTTCATCACCGTTGTTCTAAGAAGACAGATACTTAAAAATTAAATTAAAAATTCGTTTGAAAGATTGTTTCTTTTACGTGGATATGGCTTCTAATATGATATCTGACTAAATTAGAAACATATTTTACAATTCAAAGTTTCCTCTAAGGCTAACAGTCAAGCAATGCACTATTTGAAAACGGTAAGAGTACGCACATACAGTATAATATGCAGTGTTTACTACTACTACTGAACCAACCATGCACCTCGTTCACATTCCTCTGCGGAATTTCCAACGAATTGGCACATGTTCGAATGTATGTGTAGTGAACCTGACGTGAAGTTAGTTTCTGTGCGATGCTTGTTATGTGTAGTGCCGTCATCTGCGAACAGTTTTTCTAATTATGAGTGAAGTGTAATGATTGAATAATTGTGTCGTTGTAGGACTGTTGCTCTCTGTGGTGAGACGTTTTAGCTGAGAGATCGGCCCGCATTTGCACCTCGAAGTGGTTCCTGACTTCAAGTCGCAAATGCGGGCCAATGTACTGTAATGTACTGCTCAAAGTTTCTGCCTACTTCACAGTGTACGATAAGATACCCTCATTCTTCTTATCGCAAAAATATACAGTATTTAACCTACATGAATTCATTTCAGATATCTTTCGCAATTTTTTTTTTCCAAATAAGCAACAATTCTGGATATTTCATCTCTTTTACGAACTCGATATCATCTTCATTCGTTTAAGAATAGGGAAAACCACCTGGTGATATAAATGTCATGAATGCGTATCGGCATGGGAATATTGCTGCTACAGAAATGACATGTCCTTCTACATTTTGAAGAAAATAAACCTACTTATGTACGCATTCAAAAAATGACTCTTAATATGGTAAGACAAAAATTCAAGGAAACATACAACGATGGGAAAAAGAGTAGAAAGACATCGTTGTTTAAGGAGACAACCCTCTGCTCTTATCCTCTAGAATTAAGCATCGCATTTCATACGGCTGATACCAGAGATCTGAAGCTGCATTCTTTTCTTTCTGTTTTCACGTAGGTTTTTTTCTGAAATAAAAGATTGTCTCTCAAATTTCAAAAAATCCATTTTTAAATATTGCGTATACTTCTCAAAACAATGGGTTGACTGTCAACGCTATTCTAGAACTCGGTTTATTTTTTAAGAAAATACACATTCTTTCTTTAGATGCCTCGTTTCCTGATATGGGGTTTTTCTTTGTAAAGTTCAATTTCAGTATAAGGTATTTATAGTCCGTTCATAGCTGTTCTTACGTCTACAAACATGGGGAATGTGTATTTTCACTTAAAAGTAGACCGAATTTTCTGATCAAAGTAAGAGGGAGTGTCATAAAATAAAGGTACTAGGTTACTTTCAGGTGAAAAAATATTTCCCTTTCTCCGCGTTAACTTCCATCGCGTCTCTTCTGAAGTTTAAAAAAAAAACACGAGATAGACCGACGTTCGGTAGAACGCTTCAATTAACGTTATCTATCTTTCTGCCAAACGGAACACAACTCCGATGTATCGCCATGAGAAATTTACTACCGAATGAGTTGTTACGGAGGTCTGCCTGTATGTGGTTTTTATCAGTCTGAGTGCGTTTCAATTTTTTTTTCGAAATTTTCGGTGCTGCTATTTATTTTTCAAACTGATGTGAAGCTTTATGATTGAATATTTGTAATGCTGTAGGCTTGTTGCTCCCTGTGGTGAGACATTTTGATGGAAAGATTATCTCGCATCGAAATTTGGAACCACTGAAAACCAACATCAGCTTAGGACCACTATGTCACTGTCGGGCCCTCGCGATTCGAGTCCGTCCCTGTTATCAATCGACCAAATCATGGGCCATATTTCATCATTGAAGAGTCCCCTCATGTACCCGAGGCCCTCGGAGTATGTCCGGATGGGCTAGGGTTTCAACACTTCACACGCACACACACACACAATAGGTGTTTAAATTTCCTCGTCATGTGAGTAAAGGTATTTGCCTGCCAGTTTTGTTGAGCTAGTCACTGTGCAGTCTTATGGACATCGTGCTGGACTCTCATCGCGGGGATCCAAGTTCGAATCCCGTTAGCGGAACAATTGTAGTCATCTGAAGCGTTGGTTTTCTGTGGTTTCCCGAACTGAACGTGTACCGGTCTCCATTAGAAAATTGTCTTCGAGGAGAGGAGGCAGTCCTTCAACACGATACTTACAACAATCAAAACCTTCCAAATTATGGGAGGCAGATGACAGAGTTATGGCAGATGGCAGCACTACACATAATGATAAACATTACACAGAAACAAACTTCACGGAAGCTTTGGACATGTCCCAATTCGTTAGAAGTTCCGTAGAGAAATATGGACGAGGTGCATGCCTGGTTTAGTACTAGATGACAGAATTCTAAAACAACCCTGGCAACATATATAACTTAGAGGCCACAAATACACTCAGAACACTCGTTCTGGCATGTACCGATTCGTTCGAAATGCCTCAGAAGAAAGTTTACAAAGTGCATGAACAAGTAACATGAAATACACCTAAATGAATACTCACTCGATTTGCCAATTTCTAACTTTCGATTCATTAGATAGGTGGTAGTATTATCACCAGATCAGATAGCTTACACAAACTGAAAGTCTCAAATAATAATAACTGAATTCTTCAGATGCATGTAAACATTTAGAGCAGTGGTTCCCAACCTTCCTTCCTTCCCTCACCCCTAGAGAAATGCGACGTACCTTTCCACATTTCCTTGGATAATACGGATAATACGTTTTTTATCTGTTAGAAAATTTAGCTTTTTTTTTCTGTAATTGATTATATTAACTATCCAATAATTAATTCATATGATTTTTTTTACTTATTGTTTACTGCCTGTTCGGCTATAGCTAATATTTACTTTTAGCTTCATTTTTTTAAATTTAAAACGAAACTAAAAAAACTGATTTTTTTAAACTTTTTTTTAAGATTTAGAAAAAAAAATTCATTTAATATCGATTCCAGACCAAGTAAGAAGATGAGCTCCAAGATATTGGTATAATTAATATTTCCTTGGGAATTGAAAAATTCAGTTTTTAATCACCATTTTAGTTTTCCTGAATAATCGTTCAACGTGTTGTATTTTTCCCCATTCCCAAAAATGCTCTCCCGCACCTCGGCTTGGAAACCACTGATTTAGAGGCATTTTTTTTTTAATTAAATGACGTGATTTTGTAAAAAAATCCTATTCTAAGAATGTAATTTAATAAAGAAAATATCGAACCAGGTCATAAAACAGCGTCTAACAAAATATTTTAATAAACGTTATCAATATTTTTCAAGCGATCTAGAGAGAGTTAGTGTGAACGGAGGAATACGCATGTCTATAAGAAAAAAAGAGCAAAAAAAATCCGAATTTTCATCAGAAATATAATACTAAATGGTTTTCGTAATTTTATAAATGTTGAATCAGAATTTAATAATATCCCACGATGTGCAAGAGAAAAGGTGAAGGTTCAATGTATTTTATGAAAATAAAAAAATAAGTTATTAATATAGTATTATTGATAATTATTACAGTTATTATAATATAGGTTTAAATTTATGCCTGTAGTGTACCAATACATATTTTGAGAAACATTGGGATGGCAGCAAAAATATTCAATATACAAGAAATAATCAACATACAGTTATACCGACCCCACGTTCTAGAGACCATTCCATTAAAAAAATCGGTAGGATAAGTCCCTAATGTTTTCGTAGAACGAATATCATATAGTTTTTATTTCCGATATAACCACCATCCCGATATAACGTCAGTTTTCGACGGGACGAAAGAGGTCGTTATATCAAACGTCGATTATAATTACATGTAGGGAAAATAATTGTATTTTTATATACGAACTTTAAAACTTTAAAATCTAGTGTTGCATGAAAACTATTTTTTGAAAAAGAATTCAATAACTTTTATACAAATACAAATACAAATACAACGCCACAACAGGCAAAATGCCCAACGAGGTGGCTGATAAAAAGATGCCCATAAAAATATGGTTGAAAAACAATTTTATGATATAAAGTTAAGAATAAGTTATTTCTTAAATAAGTAAGTTTTGGATGAAGGGAAGTATTTCCTGTCCAAAAATCCATCCGTTGCTCATACAGTGGCATATATATGTATAGTTTGTCAAGAGAAGATAGGTCCACGTTATTTCGTATGAAAGTTGTATAGATTCCCGTTCGCAATAAAAGTCCCGTTTGTTATATCATGTTCTGCAATTCAAATTATGGTATCTAAAATTCATGGAAATTCAAAGTCCATATTGAATTTCGGTTTCAAATTTTACATTTACTTTTGGAATTCAATATACGTACATTTGAATGTGTGCCGATGGCAAGAATGTTTGTGTAGGACACCATAAATTTAAAGAATATTGGTACTTTAATCAAAAAATTTGCTCAGGTATTAAGGATTTCATATAAGGCAAAGCGTAGTTTAGCTTTTGGGTAAATTTGATAGTAAAAGCACTGGTTCGTATTTTGTTCACTAAGAACTTTTCTTGAGAATCTAACCAATCAATAATTTGAATGTTACTGAAACATTTACAATGCATAAATACAGTAAAACCTCCCTTTTGCGGACACTGGCGGACAAAAAAAAATCGTTAGTAAAACAGGAGTGACCGTTTATCGAGAGTTTGAAACACATGCCTAATGCCCCTTGTATAATGCATTTTATTATGAAAGAGGAAATGATTATTTAGCCATACACAATTGTGACCGCATCTAAGGTGTGTCTGTTAAGAGGGGTTTTTACTGCATATAAATTTTGCATCCAAAAAATAATAGGTTTTAATGATTTTTATTCGCTCCATACCACAGATACTTCCTTCACCTTGAGCCGTACGGTTTCGGTTTTTAAAGTTTCTTTTTTTGTACATGAACGATAGTTAGAACCATGACCTACACTTTCGAGACGAATGTACAAGTGTTATAATTCAATCACAGGTGTGTTCGCGTACCACTTCTATATTAAGTGGCACAAGGATATTAAAGATCTAAAGGAGTGTTTCGCAACCTTTTCGATGGCACGGAAACCCCCCCCCCCCCCAATGAAATTCAATGCCGCCCACCCCCATTGTAAAGGTCAATTTCCCGCGAACCTCAGTGGCGAGTGTCAAAGGCATTGTTTTATGTAATTTACATATTATATAAAGTTGAGAAGCTGTTATAAATTATAATTTCACAGCACTAAATGTGTCATTCACTTAACAGAAATGAAAGAAAATCATACCGCGGACCCTTTAAAAAGTACTCGGTGGTCCGCGGACCGCAGGTTTGGAATCACTGATGGTCACCTTGCAGACAGAAAAAAAAGAAAAACACAATAGATTCGTTTTAAAACAGAATAAAAACGAATGGCGGAAACGAGAAAGAAAATCTAAAACCCAAAAATGCGGGAGCACTCAAATGAAAGAATGTATGCTCTTAAGGTATTTGAAAGGAAATCTGATGTCTTAACTAAACTTTAACAGACTTAACAAAAAAATAATAATTCTAAACATTTTTTTTTGAAAATTAAGACATTGCGAGCCAATATTCCTCTCATTAAATAAATATGCATCATTGTAGTTTCAGTAATTGATAAAAATAGTGATATATCCCGAATTATAACGTGAAGAAAATAATTTAAAAATTGCAATTATGTGTTTGGAATGCTTTTATTTAAAATTTATTTGCACTTGTTTCCATCCTTCGCACATGCTACACTGCGTTAAATAAACGAAAATATTCTTCTCCATAAACGAGGGAAAAAAGAGCCGCCGGACATTAAACCGAGATTTTAATTGGAATTTTAATTACTTTCAGGTACTTAAGATTAGAATATTATGTTTCCGTCAGATTAACTAGTATAAAAAATGAGGCGTTTTTTTCAGTTTTTACAACAAATGTAACCGAGTAATTAATGAAATAACTCATACTTAAAAAAAAAATTCACGTTAAATAAAAATTTAATATACTTCAACTTACTATACACTTAAACTTGCTGTATAAGTTTGATTTTATGTTGTTTTTTTATCGTTACTGATCACATTTCAGTAGCCCCGAGTGTGCGAAAACAATAGAGATTGTACAGTCGAAGCTCATTATAACGCTCTCCTAATTCATTCGAAAACGGAAGTAATTTCGGGTAGTCGTTGCATCGAAGGAAGCATATAGCGGAGTTGTTATATCGTATACGTTGAGACATATTTATTCTACCGGTCGTTGTTATGGAATGGTCGCTATCACGTGGGGTCGTTATAACTATGCGTACATGTGAACCTGTTTTGATGGCAAAAATATTTGTCTATCAAGCAGTGGGCCGAAACAAAAATATTTTTGTAGTTATCGTCAGAAAAAAAAAACATCGAAAAAACACGAGTGTATTCGAATACCTATAAATTAAAGGAATACTTGTATGCTGTACTGTGTTCAAAAGATTTGTATGCAAAGATTATACGTCGATTGTAGTTTGATGTCGTATCTGATACTTCGGAGATTCTCGGTAGGATTCAAACTCCTGCATGTCGAAGCACGAACCATTAGCAGGAGGGGCATTCGCTTCAAATTAAAATTGTGGTGTGAAGTCGAACGAAACAACCTCTTGCTCAAATCGACGGTTATTGTGTTTGCAATAAAAACGAAAGATTGTCAATTAATCAGAATGGTGTTTTGTAATTAGGGATTTAGATCTTTTATATGCATTATAAAAGAAGGCTTTAATCCCAATTACCACAAAGAAACATAATGCGTCCTAATAACCTGAAATATTATCAAATACCTATTCAATGAAGGTTTTTTTAGAAAGTTCTCATGTTTTTGAGATAATATAAATTTTTTTCTAAAAATGCCAATTCTTTTCTTTGCAAGAAGTCAGCTTCACAAAATATCTGGACTTCCCATTACTAAAACAAAGACTTAAAAAGTGAGAGATCTCTCTACTATACCGCGGAGAGGAATTATGTAACCAAGAATCAGTGACACAAGATAAATTTGATTTTCGTCGTTACACGGCTTCGGATTCCTGTTTATGATTAACTATTCCATTTTTGAAAGACTTCATTTTTTCGGTGAAAAACGAGCTCCGAGTTATCACTTTTCTAAAGGGAATTCCAACCGACGCTGTAAAATGAGGTTGTCCATGAAGTAAATTCCCATGTCGAGTTAAATTCAAAAAAGACATAAATCAATTCGATATAATTTTTCCACTTTTGGTTTCACATCAAGCTAATGTAGGAACACATGTTTAATATAAAATAAAATTTTTCAGCCACTTCGTTCGGTAATTTGTCTGTTGTGGCCTTTGTGTTTGTATTAAGTATTACGGTTTTTATAAACTTTGCAATTTTTTTGTAGTTTTTTTTGTCAAAATAAATGAGTCAAACAGTTTTTGTCTCTAAAGTGTAGCAATATTTCAATTTCAAATATAGATGCTAGTTTTCTACTAGATCTCTCAGAATTTTCATTTCCACGTTGACTACATAACACACGTTCTGTGTATATTTGCGAAGATATTTTATCAGCTAAGATTAATGAACATAGTACAGTAAATAAGCAATTTTTGATACATGGAGGTAAACAAAATATCTTCTCGAAACGAGAAAGTTAATTTACGAAAGATATCTGAAATTTAAAATGAATTGTCTTGAGACATAAGGTAAAAGAAAATGTCTGTTCATCAAAAACGTATACGTGAATGTGCATATAAGTTTAAGAGGAAAATAAATGATTATATTTTATTTTTACCCATCGTTTTGCATGTTTCATTCTAGGAGTACGTATGGCTTTTGATGCGTAAAATTTTCATTCTTGAAGTTTAGTTTCCAGAAAGATAAAATAAAATATTTGATAAATATATCAGATACATTTCTTAGAAAACAGAAAATACTGTTTTTCTTTCTCTATATGTCATGGGGTAATTGGAATAAAAATCCTAAAATATGAAAATTTCAAATTATATTGAACGCAGAATATCTGATCATTGCGTTGAGATATAACTCCCATTTTTTTAAATTCTTCAAAACCATCAGATTTTACGATAAATTTTAGTTGTTTTTTTCACGCACACACATTATACGTTACATTCATTTACTTCTATCGTACATCTATTCTAATTTTCTTACCTATATATTTTTCCCATTATTTTAAACTGAATACCCATTACATGATCAGGTTGAAAATGATGAAAAAAATAAATGTTTTCAGCAACAAAAAAAAATTGCATTTAATTACATTAAAAAATGAATGGACTCACGAGATATCAAATGTGACCTGCAGTTTAAAGAATATAATTCCAAGCACCATTTTATGATGCTTAAGATAATAAGAAAAATAACTCTTTTTCTTCTCTTTTGATGACACATAAGTTGAAAGCCTTCCTCAGACTTTCTTTTGTCATCGCAGAAAGCAATAGAATCCGTACAAAATAGGATCGATCTGAAACATTTCTGTGCTTCCGAATCACAGTGATACAGAATCCCTTTATATCGATTGTTCAAACTCGTGGATCAAATCATATGAACCTATGTAACTAATGTCCTGCACTTGATTAATTCAGGAACGTAAACAGATTGGTTAAGGGTGAAGGATCTAACTTCAGCTCAACTCTAATGTTACTTATTAAACCTCTTGCTCCAGAAAGAATTGAAATGCGAACTGATTGATATGCGGATATAATTGTATATAACTTTGATATAACAGCCATGGAATTAATACGTTACTATTGGAGTGTAACTTTTACCCTGCATAACGAGGCTATGTACCGATAGTTCCAATTGGTTTCACATTTAATCCTTAAATGCGTAGCTTTACATATTGGTTTACTAATTAAATGCAAAGGGTTAACTAATTAGTGCAGTAAAACTATAAATTTCATTATTGCAGCCAGTTTTAAGATCAAAATTTAGAACTGCTTTTGAAGAAAAGCTGATATCACATTCTTTACATTTTGCGTATTTATTTATTTACATTATTTGTGAATGGCAAGCCGACACTTACATCATAAAGAAGGTAAAAAAGACACAAAAAATATGAACAAAAAAATTCTTGTCATGAAATTTTGCTCGTCCGCACCAAAAACAAAAAGGATAAGCTTCATTCCCACTGCGCGTCTGGCCCTGCTTTTCCTTCTTTGATTGCTCTTGTTTCTTAGACTCTCAGCCTTAGTTTGATTCCTGTGACCCTTCCCGGGTTCCTGGCTATCTCTGAGCTGGTTTAACGCCAAAGTTATGTAACTCCTCTTGCTCCTTCTTGACCTATTCGTATTGTCTTGCCATGGTCGTAGCTTTTTCCAGCGTTACACTTTGCTCCAACTGAAGCTTTTCAGACAATCTTCGGTCGCTGACACCCATGACGATGCGATCGCGGATCATCTCTTCTCGGAGAACTTGATACTCGCATGACTCCACTAGCAGACGGAGAGCAGAGATGAACTCCACTGGTTCTCAGGACCATTGAACACGGTTGTTGAACTTGGCCCGCTCGTATATGACATTTTTCTTGGGCAAGAAATGTCCATCGAATGCCGCTATAACTAAATCGATATATGCAATCCGATTTTTTTCTAGTTTGAATTACAAAGAACGTAGATGTATATTTGGAATGTAATATTACCTCAATACTTACCTTATTTGTGATTCTTGCGGTTATTTAACGTCCCTGCAGCACAACTGAAAATAGATTTTTTTAAATAATTTTTTCCGGCTAGTATAATGTCACTGTTGAAAAAAGTATGAGCTCGAAAAGTGTGAGTATTTCAGAGTTTACCCTTTGGCTGCGCGAAAGATAATTTATTTTTTCAGTTTTTTTTTATTTGTTGAAAAACAGATAACAGTCGAACTCGAACATGAAATGGGGAGGGGGATACAGTAAAATCAAACCTCAAACCTATAAGAAAATAGGGGAGAAATGAAAAAAATGAAAATTGGAACAAAAACACATATTCGTACGCCTTCTATATGTCATCTTAAGAAATTTATCTAAAAAAAGCATTTGTGGAATCATCAGAAGATGATTAAATAGGCTAATACGGCCATCTTCTATATAGAAGATAGGATGAGTTAAAAGCTTTGAGGATCACTAGTGTTTCTGTTCACAATTTTTATTCGGTATGGAGATATTTACGTCAAATCGCAAAGGACGAAAACTGAAAGTGCGGAATAGCACTTTTTTCTCTGTGTCTTCCGTAGACAAACATACAATGAAATCGTTTTAGTCGATTGCTTTGAGATCCAGATTGAACGATACATTATTCTGGAATCCTCATTCATAGTCTAGTAACAATCCCATTGATCGAATGAACCAATACTTGTTGATGTTATATACGTCTGCATCACAAACATTCAACTACGCAGCGAAGAATCTATCGGTGACATTTATTTTTGTAGTCCTGTTACTAGATATATATTTTTTAATAAGAATTTAGACGTTTGTTCGATGCTACATTCAAACGCAACAAAAAAAAAGTATATATGTGTATAAAAAGCATGTTTTATCAGGGATGATGCCAAATCTCTACGGTACTATACTTTCTTATAACTATTTGAGCTGCATCGCGCTGAAACCACTTCTGGGGACCTGTTTCATGGAATGGGATTCCCGGGTAAATACCTCATATCATCCGAGCGTAAAATAGTTTTTCTTCGCTTTTTCCTCTTTTCTTCTTTCAAACTCGTTCTTTCTAGTTATGAAATAATAAATAGATAAATGACCATTGCTTCAACTGAGGATCCATTTCGCACAAATATTTCGATAGATTTTTTTTACTTGTCTTATTTTCTTGATCTTCGCTTGGGAGAGAGTGAAAGAGAGAAATCCAAATTGAATCGGATTTCAACTTGGAGAATCACAATTTCGTAGATTCTTCCAAACATTTTATGTGTTTTCGAAGCTTAAAGATTCGCAGAGGAAAAGAGTTGAGATTTCTCTCTCTTTCTCTTTGCCGGGTAAAAATTGTTATTATTATCATTTCTATCTGTTTTTTGTTATACACAAAATAAGATAAACATGGAAGTTAAAAAAATGACATTGAATGCTTATGAAATTCAGTACATTTAAAAAACTCTTAATGACAAAACTCTTAATGTGCTGATTTCCCGGAACCAAGGGGTCCCCGGAATACCAGACAGGCGGTTTGGAAGTATCTGGGGGATTCATATAGCATAGCATATCTTTGAAAGAAAGTATGAAATCTAGCGCTTACGCTAAAGAATTTATCGTAGATATCTTTGAGAGTGTACCCGGACTGCATACTGCTGTATTTCGATCATAATGTTATACTTTTCAGGAACACCCAGTGTGTAAACTGGTCATACGCTAGTTTCTTCCTTGGAGCAGTAAGAAACGTTGTCTTGCAACGTTCCGCGTATCACTTCCCAGTGACACAGTCCCCTATTTGAAATTGTCAGCTATAATCATAGTTTTTATTTATTAAATTTTTTTTTCTTAAATTTTTTCTTTTTTTCGAAATACTGTACTGTGTTGTCCATTCGATTCTGCGTTTTTAATAAAAATAATACAAGTCGGGAAAAAAAGGGCCTGAAAGGCCTTTGGCTCAAAATATTTCCCTCATTAGAAGACACCTTCAATTCCTGTGCAATCCCCTACAACCTTTGCTCTCGTTAGTAGAAAAATTAAGTAGCCGAGGGCGATTACTCCATTATTTTTATTTTTTACAGCACAACAAAAAAGAAAGAAATTTCGTCTTCCCCCACAAAATCTCCTGCAGGGAGGAAAGAGCTCGAGAGAGAGAGATAGAGAGAGAGAGAGAGAGAGAGAGAGAGAGAGAGAGAGAGAGAGAGAGAGAGAGAGAGAGAGAGAGAGAGGGTGGGCTTTTATCTGACCAAAATGGCTATGTACTGTATGTATATAGGTGCACTGTACATCGATTATTTTCTTTTCGAAAAATAACCGTAATGTTATATACACTCAAACCTTTTTTTTTTCTTTTTTTTTTAAATTTTCGAATTATCATCTCGGTAATTTTTCATGTATATTTTATAGTTATTTTTTTATAAATACGTGTCTTAAAGATATTTTTCTAGCAATGTAAATTTAACGCGTTTCGGCGCCCCTTCTCATTTGGCGCCCAGTGCAATTGCACCGGTCGCACTGGCCTCAGACCGCCCCTGGTCGAGGTGATGGTTCAATGATGGTTTCGGCTGCATTCTGCTGCAATGGGCAGGTATCAATAGCCTCTCTTCGACAAAATGCTCAGCATTATGTTCAGACACTAGAGCATGTTCTGTTACTATATGGTGTACGTCTAGCTGGTCTCCAGTGGGAGTTTCAGTAATATAATGTAGGCAGGTTGATCGTAGTCGTAGGCAGATCGTGCAAAAGTATAGTTTATTGCGTAAATTATTATTATTTTTAACTGTCCAACATGTGGCCCCGATCTGAAACTTATTGACAATTTTGCATTTTGTCGAGAGGTTTACGAAAGTAATCGGTAATATTCGTCTATAAAATATAATGGAGCTTCTATTGAGTTATTGGCATAATTTTGAGCCTCAGATAATGTAAAACCTAATTTCTATGGTGGAAGCCTGCATACACTAACTTATTAAGGAAAAGGGACATTAAACCAGATTTTTAATAATTTTACTTTGCAGAAAATCTGACTTTGTCTGAACTATCAAGTGTATAGTCCAATTTCGTTACTCTTGAAAATTAAGTACATGTTCACCCTAATAAGTAGTAATTCGTTCGTGGTTTTGCAATTAGTAGTTTTCAGATATTCTGTGATTTCAACTAGTGTCTAATCTTTTGCGGTACACTGTATATCTCTCTCCGTTAAAGTTGTCTCAAAACTTCAACGCAACCAATATTTTTATCTCCGAAGAACTCAGCAGAAATACTGATTATTTATTATCCCTTACTTTTTCTAGAATTTCTACTGATCATTCTTCTTTTCTGTACAGATATGTTCACAAATAACGTAGTTTCTTATCCGTCAAAGAATTTAAGAAATTCAGCACTTTCTTCGGTGATTTCTTTTCGTTGTAAGGAAGCTCATTAGAACCAATTCTATTCTTTTTTTCTGAGGGAAATATAATTTGTTTTTTTTTCTCGGAACAGACTTAAGAAATCTCATGACCAACTTTCCCAATATAATATATCTT
The DNA here is from genome assembly GCF_987345545.1 of Pholcus phalangioides. Classification (NCBI taxonomy): domain Eukaryota; kingdom Metazoa; phylum Arthropoda; class Arachnida; order Araneae; family Pholcidae; genus Pholcus; species Pholcus phalangioides. Next base: position 57,009,810 of record NW_028301608.1, on the reverse strand, counting down.
CCCTTCATTATTAACTCTATCTTCAAACTCGTTGGATATTGAACGTCGTCAGAGGAATTGCGTAGCAATGAATGGGAGGTCGTGAAATCATTTTCTTAAAATATATGTGCATAATAGGGCTTAGTTAATATGAGGAATTCTGTATAGCTGCTCCTAATGGGAAATAATACATACATCGATAATAACAGTTGAAACCACTTTTACCAACTTGACCAATCCCACTCTGATTTCCAGCTACAGTGCTCTCAATATTGAAAGTATGGCAAATATCATTAAACACTAATACATAAACCGGCTACATGATTTTATAGGATTTCATTTTAAAGTATAAGAATATATCCACAGTAGCGCTCAAAAGTATTTTACAACGATAAATTTGACTATGAATTTCGTATTTGAATTTTTTCCATGAAATCTATGCTATGTAACACAAACACTAAATTTCATTATAAACTAGAATTACCGAAAAATTAATTATCTGAACTATGTAAAATCAGAAAAAAAAATCACTTTTATAGTGAGTTAAATGTTTTATAACACAAAACAAAAACAAACAAGAATGCAAATGAAAAAATAAAATCAAATTCAGTTTTCGGGTTTGTACGAAGGCGAACACTACCAAGGGAAAAAAAATGTTACGTAACGGCCGGAAAAACGGTTAAGCGTCGATAGACAAACTTTGTCACGTAGGCCAAAAACCCGAAAAACCAAAAACTTTGAATTTTACTTTCGTTATGGTCACGGAATACTCATTTCTTTCATTCAACGAATAAATAGTCAAATCCGTCATGTCATGGACATTATATACAAATACAAATACAACACCACAACAGGCGAAATGCCCAAGGAGGTGGTTGAGAACCCGTATGAAGTATAATGAGTCTTGAATAATTACTTGCTATATTTCAGTATCGACCCAATGAGCTTGCCCCCCCCCCCCCGTGTGTGTAGTCAGTGGATATTTTTCTCTATTTCTTTTCACAGAATTGAAAAATTCGTCGAACTTAGCATAATTTCTTACTCCAAGTTGTCTGTCAAACTCAATCCATAAATGTTTGATGATATTCAAGGTATACCTCTGACGTCACCACCCATGAAATTCTAATTTCGTTGGATTTCAAGTAATGTCAAATAACTTTTCAGCAATATTTATAGTCATTGTCGTGCTTGAATATCGGTAATAGGGGCTTTTACCACGTGGTAAAGGACGAAATATGTGTATGAAAAGTAACATTTTTAAAAAAAAACCTGCCCCTCGTGTTTTTTTCAAGATCGAGACTTTTAGCAGAAATGCATCCCCGATTTCGCCTTTGTGTTTAACAGTAACAACCTATAACACTTTAATATTTTCCGTCAAATTTACCTCATTGCTACCTATAAGAACCTGTAACACCTTATATCTGTATTATTCATCACCTATTCGTACCTTGTATTGTTTTGGCAATAGGAAGCTTATCATAATACTCACGTGGTTATAAAAATTATGAACTGTCTTGAAATACCAAAATTACTTGCTACTTGAGCTTTATTTCACCCTTCCACAGCCTTAGTTACGCTGTCCCAAAAAAAAAATCCATCAATTTTTTTGTGCTTTAGAGTTATCCCTATTATAAATTCCTATTTAAAATAAAAATTAATTTTTTCCATATTTGATTAAACTACATATATTTGTCAAAATACTTTTGATCCGCCCAAAAACTAAAATTAGACAACAAAAAACTCACAAACCCCAAGCAAACAAATTCCAGCTACAGGTGTCGATAAATATATTTTTCTGCTTTAAATATGTCAGTCAGGGCAGCGCATGTCAATCAGGCGCTACAAATGCTATTGCATTTGTCAAAAGACTTTACTTTTGTGGTTATTACAGCACGAGTAACTTTTCTACAGTAAAGCGCTACTGTAAAAGGGAGATATAACTACTTTAACTGAAGTTTAGTAGAATATACAGGATGTTCTAAGGGACTCCTCACCTGTTTTGAAAGATAGATAAACGGCATAAAAAACTCGAAAGAAAAAAAGTGTTTCTTTTTAAAATGACTAATAATAACGTGATCAAGCACGTCTTCCCAAGAGAATTTTTTTGTTTTGTTATATTCCGTCTTTTTGTTTTTTTACTTATTTCAAAATTTCTGCATGCGAACTCCCACACACACAACTTTCGTAACGCGGAGGATGTCAAGTCTATGCAGCATTTCGTGCAATGTTGTTTGCAATGTATGTGCTACAAATATACAAAGAATGGGTGAAAGTAAAAAAACGTTGTTTTTTATAATTTATAGGTTCTTATTTCTGCCACTAAACTTTTTAATTGCATTCGTGGATTTTTTTTTTCATATCTATGCTTGTATTGCATTCTGAATGGTCTACAAGTGTGGACTTGTTTTTAAAAAAAAATATGTATATAAAGCTGTTGAAGATGAAAAAATACCAGCTTAAATCATTTGAAAGAGAAAGTCTTGCTCTCTCTTTCTCTCTAGGTTTTTTTTCTCTTCTTAATACCATATATTTCTGTTCCATCCTTACTTCCATTGTTCGTAACATCCATGTTGATGGCAAGAAATGAAACATAGAGTTGACATCCTCCGCGTCACGAAAGGTGTGTGTGTGTGTGTGCGTACATAATATATGCAACAATTTTAAAATAAGTACAAAAAAAAACAAATTTGAAATAACTTCTCTTTCGAATTAAGTCGTTTGCCACTATCAGCGATAGTTTTTTTCCTCAAAACAGGTTAGAACTTCTGGACAATCGTGTGCATTCACATAATTTTACAATTTATAAATTTATTAAAAATTTATTTAGAAATATACGAATATTACTTATTGATGAATGTTATCATTACTATTATTTATTGATGAATATTAAGTAAGACATCTAAAGTTTTACAAATACGAACACCAAGGCCACAGTAGATAAAATGCCCAACCAGGTAACTGTGAAAAGATGCCCATAAAAAGATATGGATGCCGAGTAAATATCTAAGCTACACTCATTGCCATAAAAATTTGCGCACCCAGAAGAAGTCGTCAAAATGAAACGAAATTTTACAAATGTAAGTACTACGCTGATATAAGTAAGTGATTAGAAAATCCAAGAAAAAGGATCATTTATTGCAGAAAAAAGTACAGATGAACAGAAGTTTTAGTACTCTGTTGGACCCCCTCTAGCGCGAATGCACGATGCGATACGAGCGGGCATTGAGGCATACAAGTTCCGTATGATGTCCTGAGACATCTCGTTCCACAGTTGCTGTAAATGCGCCCTCTAGTTCGATCAACCTCGTAGGGTGTCCAACTTGCCGTCCCAAATGATCCCAGATATGCTCGATTGGTGACAAATCTGGGGATAGAGCAGGCCAGGGAAGGGTAGTAATGTGGCGGAGGCAGTCTTGTGACATCCTTGCTGTGTGTGGCCTAGCATTGTCTTGTTGAAAAATGGCTCCTGGGAGCCCTGCCATGAGTGGCGACACATGTGGCTGAAGGATGTTATGGACGTACCGCTGGGCTGTCATTGTGCCATGGATCAATATTAGGGGTGACCGTGTATCGTAAGCAATGGCACCCCATACCATGACACTAGCTGTGGGAGCGGTGTGTCGCTGTAAAGCGAAGGCAGGATTGAAGCGTTCACCACGGGGCCTCCACACACGAACACGATTGTCATCACTGCTCAAGTTGAATCTCGATTCGTCGCTGAAGACGACCTGGTTCCATTCCGTTGCAGTCCAATCCCGTCGTGCTCGACACCATTCCAAACGGAGGCGTTGGTGGGTGGGTGTCATTGGCAGCACACGTAATGGGCGCCGCGATACCAGATGTCCTTCAGCCAGGCGCCTTGCGATGGTACGGGAAGACACAGGGGCCCGTAGTGAAGCTGCTGCCTGTGTCTGGATAGCGGCCAATGAGGCAGTTGGCTCTACGCGTGCGTTTCGGATGATGTGACGGTCTTCTCGACGACTGGTCTGTCGAGGGCGTCCTGAACCTGGTCGCCGTGTAAATGACGTCTCTTCTGTCCACTGGTCCAAACACCTCCTCACAGTAAAATCAGAACGACCTAGTTCACGAGCTACTCGCCGAGTTGACCACCCAGCTTTCATCATCCCGATGATTCTTCCCCTATCGAACTCTGACAACTGCTCATATGCTCTTCGACGGCGGCGTAACGGCATGTCTACCTCAGCATTTCCTTTGCAAACGATTAAATACACTCCAGCAAGCTCTGCTTACCTGTTTATACTCCAAGGAGAACGAAGTTCAACGCCCTCTAGTGGCTTTACGCAATGCGCAATCACGCTGCAGTTCTAATCATTTGCATATCTGCCCGACATGTACCTTCAGGCCAACTTTCGTTTCGATCCCACAATTATTTCTTGGTGCGCAAATTTTTATGGCAATGAGTGTATATCAAAAATACGGCAACCCAATAAGAGCAATAAAATACCAATATTTATGATGAAATATAACTATACTACCCGTAAAAATTATGGTAGTCTTAGTCTACGTATGGGTAGCTACTCGATGTATCCCAATATGTTCATCGTATTACATTGATTGTTACAACTCAAAATCCGAATATAGATATTCCATTTGTTTTTTTTGTTTTTTTTTTTGTCATTGTAGGGAAATCGATTTGATATTGCATATATATTCGTTTTCTGTAAGAAGGGAGGGATCATTTATTTATACATATATATATATATATATATATATATATATATATATATATATATATATGTATATATATATATATATTTATTTATTTATTTATTTATTTATTTATTTTTATTTTTTTGCTCAGAATGAAACAAAACATAGCGTTTTCTAGCTTTCAAAGAATAGACATTTGATTAATTTATACATAATTCATCGCACTTCACTTTAGGCTTTAGCAGATAAAAATGGTTGCTTTCTTTCCTCTCACGCGAAGGAGAATCAGATCATTAATATATTGCCAAATGATAATAGTCGACAAGAGAAGACAGTCGACATTTATGTGCAGTATTTTCTGCTGGAATGAATTTTTTTTTTCAGAAATACGTCGAATCTCCTACAGTGAAGGAGAGAAAAAACAAGTAATCGAAATGGACTGACATCAATGTTAGATATCAAATAACCTTATTGTGGGACATCAATAAAGTGCAGAAATCGTGAGAAAAACTGTAAAATAAACTTGCGCGACAAAGACATCACATTCAACATTTGCTATTGCGGCTATGGATGCATAGAGACATTTCTGAGTAAACATCAAAAACTGTGATTAGTGAGACAGCCCCCCCCCCCCACCCGGCCCTATGAATTAAGAAACTAGAAACTTTTTTTTATTTTATTTTATTGTGAGGTGAACTCGGAAAGTAAAGTCATCTGGTCTCCACCAGGACTCGAACCCCTAATCCTCTTACAAACCCGGGAAGTTCAATACCATATGCACCATTGGAGATGAAGCTGTCTTACTCTCACTACTGTCACTACAACCTGGGGGTCATTTCCTTTAGTAAAGAAAAGCTACTAATGTGTCATGCCAGAGTGAATGAAATGAGGAAAGTAGAGTCGTGCCTTCAGTGGTGTATATGGTAGCCCGCTTGCTCATCTTGCAAGAAGACCAGGGTTTGAGTTCGAGTGAAGACCAGCGCACTTTTATTTCCGATTTCACCTCTGTATAATATCCAAAAAAATTACTAAATCCTTGATTGCAAACTCGCTTCCAAAACTTCGAATATGTTCTCTACACCAGTGTTCTTCAATATTTTTTTACTCTCCAACTGGTGGAACCAAATGTAAATTTTGCGGACCGGCATAAATCGTGTTGATTATTTTCGAACAAAAACATAATGATAATAATGATAATAGGAGGTTGAGGAAATTATCCTATCTCTTCCTCATTTCTGCTTTATTATATTTCATATCGAATAGGTACCTTTTATCATATGCGAGAACCATCGTTGAGCTGCGACTTCTGCTGCCATCTATAACTGAGTATTAAATTATCTGTATGAATCTTGAAGTAAAATTGGTTGTAGGTTCCAAACCGGTATGCAGCATGAAAGTGGGCAATATGTGGTATGATATCATAGATTGTTTATTTTTATTCTGCATACTGATGATAATTTTATGCGTCAGAATACTTCCTCCTAACCAGATCATGTCCCGCCGCTCTGTCTCAATGAAGCGGTATAAAGCAGGTGGTCTCGAAGAAGACCTGAAGCTGCGCAAGTATGAGCTGTGAACCTAACGTGAAATCTGTTACTGTGTAATTCTTGCTATGCAGGGCTCTGCCATCTGCCGTCAATTTTCCCAACTATGAGTGAATTATAATGTTTAGTAAAGTTCACTGAAATTAGTGAAGTGTAATGATGGAATAATTGTATCGTTGTAGGCATGTTGCCCTGTATACCATTTATAGCTACCGTATACCCTCTGGCGTGAGTAATTTAATGACAACACATCAGTTATAGTGCCGAAGTATATTCGGTGTAGGAAATGTACAGCATGGTTATGTAAATCACGTTCCATTTAATGAATTGGTGAGAAATTCGTTCACACATCCTTTAAGATTTCGAATCTTTTCGACAAAGAAATGCTGTATTTTATTCCTTTCATTTGAGGAGTGAAAAGGAAAGGATTTGGTCTTTCTTCAGTGTCATCTTGTCAAACAAAATTTCACATAAACGAGACTTGTTAGGAAAGAATTCAAGACAAATCTTCTCTTCTTGTCTGCCTCATCTCAACATAAGCAAGGATTTGTTCGAAACTTGTTCACTTGATGATAAAACGTTGTAAGTACACTAATTTTCTAGAATTAGTGACTGGAAGTCTAAGATGAGGTAATTTTTCTTATTTGAGTATAACTTGATGCTCGTGAATGTTCTCTATGATATAATTTTGTGCAAAGTCTTGTTTTAACCAGAAGTAAACGTTTAATATAGTTCCAAATAAAATAATCAAGATTATTCAGTAAAAACATTCACTAAAAGCTTACAACTAATCCTTCCGGTTTCTAATTGTGAATTTCTCTAGAGATTTATTTTTCACTAGAGATATCCGTGAACATCATCGTATAATTTATATTTATTGATAGAGTACCAGACCTCAATCTCTTTTCTATAAATCAGATTAACATCTAACTTCCAATGTCAATAGATTATAAAGAATGGAATATTCTATCGCAAATGTAAATTAAAAGCTATGATTTATTTTTCTCCAGCAAAAGAATTTGGAAGAAGTTGATCATCGCACGTTCATATTTTTCCACAACGTATGTAAGCCAGAACCAATATTTCACATTTATTCCTGCAATGTAGAAACAAATGAAGTACTAAAATGACGTCTAATTCTAATCTAAAATATTATGATGGAGTTAAAGGATTTAAATTGTGAAATGCGAGTAATATTACAAGCACGTATTTCGAATGTTTGATTCTATTTCAATCAGTCTCATCAGTGGCTGTATCTGTAGCATAAGTCGAAACCACAATCGGATTGGAAATCAGAATAAAACAATTATAAGCTTAAGGTTATGTTATTATTAATATCAGTTGCTTCTTTTGTGTATAATATGATTTATTCAGTTACCGTAATTTCTGGAAAAAGAGTTGTGGAGTTTTAAGTATGAAAGGGGTTATATTTTGATACTAGTTTAAGACATCTTTTCTATTGTGCACAAGCAATTCGAAGGTGAAATGTGAGAGAGATACAATCAACGCTCGTTATAATGAACGTTTTATTATAAGGAGTGGCACGATAAGTCCCAAATGCTACCCTATTTTCATCCGATGTTATCTATCATCCAACATAACGACCTATAAGGGCCATTCAATCCAATACAACGTCCGAATTCAGTTCTACACCGTAACTCTTTTTTTGCAAAAAAATGTTCGAAACTGATTGGAAAAATTTTGACCCTTGATATTAGAGAATCCGGTACATGGTTGAATGCATGTAATTGATTATTGCAATTTTATCATTTCTTAATTCATACATTTTCATAGCAGCTTCTCACGTTACAACAAATAGAACAATACAAACCATGTTTATACCATGCAAACAGGAATTCGCTGAAGTTGCAAACTTTCAATATAATGACCTCCGGATAGAAAGAAAGTTTTCTGTTGATCGAACGATTGGCGTCATTATAACGAACGTCAAGTATATTAGTATTAGTAGGGATCAGATTTATGACCTAAATATTTATAAAATATTTTTATGACGTGATTATCTTGAAAATACGCAAGTATTTATGACCTAAAAGAGGTAAAAATATGACCTTGTAAATTTCCTGTTATTCCATCTCTTCTTTTCAGTTATTACTTTTTATCTTAAAACAAAAAAATTCATCAATTTACCTCTTTAATTAAAATTCCCTCACCAGATTCAAATGGAAACCACGCTTTTCTTACGCACAATAGCTGTTTCTTGGGACGCTCTAGAATCGTGCTGAATTTCATATGATCCAGATTTCAAGCGTTTAAGAAAAAATACTGTTGTTTAATATCACCCAAGTAATATTTGAGGAGACCACTGTATACAAAGTTTCTTTTAAAATTTCGCGAAAAAACCACCAGATGGAGCAAAATTTGAAGGAGACTGCTCATAAAGCAAACGTCTGCTCCGATCTCGTCGATTGTTTCTAAAGCTGAATTGCGAAGTTGCTGCAGATTAAATCAGTTTTGTGCTGGAATTTTAAACATACACAGAATGGGATACAGAGGCACAATCAGTCCTTCTTTTAAACCAAACAAAACATCAGTCTATGTGATAGAATTGTGAATTGGGCAGTTTACTACCGTTGTATCTGCTTTCAGATGCGAGTTGTACCAAAAATATGTATATGTTCTATACCTAATTACCTAACCTGATACACCTAACCGTCTGCGTGCGTATCTAGTGTTGTACATGGTGTTAGTGTTGCCATCTGTGTATTCAGTTGTGAGTGAAGTGTAATGCTTGTACATTTTTACAGTTTACGCAGGTCCGTAACTAGGGAAAGGCTAAGAAGGGAACAAAGTTTGGTTTTTGTTCTTTGAAAATTACGAGTACGGGTGCTCGAAAATGGGTCAGTCAATAACCACGGGGTGGCAATACCAATTTTTGGTTAAAGCCATGGCTGTAGGATTGCGAGACTTTTCAACGGGACGATCGACTCTCATTTTCGCATGAAGCTGAAAACAACAGAAAACCAACTTCAGCCCAACACCATGGTGCCAGCGGTGTGACTCGGACGCTGGTGCTGGTGATGCAAATCCCTCACTATGGCCACATCGCCACACACCACTTACTATCGGTGCTGGAAATATTTCCCCGAAGTCCTGTAAAAAGTTCCGTAACTTTTTTTTACTCTAAGCACTCAACTTTAGAGAGCGCTAGAATTAAAAAAATAGAGAAAAAGGGAAGCAACTACCAAACTTGAGGCACTAGAAATTTCATAACTTTTTTCTTTAAATTTTATAATTTTAAACTTGAGTTACTAGGGGGGGGGGATTAAAATGTTTTTTTTTCAAATATAATGCTAAAAAACCACAATTAAACATTGTTTTAGAGCTTTGGAGTTTTAAAGTGACCAGAGAACAAAAAAAAACGTACTGGGAATGCAGTTTGTTTTCCTAAAATAAAGGAAGAACGACAAGAATTCACTGTAAGTGCATAACTACATCCCGAAGAAAATACCTACATTAAACTTTTCGGTGATAAAAATGACCAAATACATGGCCGTCAAAAAATTACATGTCAAAAAATCCGAGCCCTCATTATTATGATGCTATGTTTATTTTTCAGGGAAATAACATGTGAATATGCAGCTTTTCTAAAACACTATAACATGAAAAGAAATGTATAGATATAAACGTCGCAAACTTTAAATGAGATGAATCATTTAAGTAACAGTTAGTAGTAACAGCATATATGCTAATTACATTGCATCATTGTAACACATGATGTCCAAATGATTCGAAAATGTTGACATCGCAAAGCCTTCAAGACATCCTTAGCTTCTTCTTGCCAAATCTTTGAAAGCAGTCGCCTAATAGTGAGCAAGAAGGTCATTACGACAGTAATCGCAGAAAAACGAGGGTCAATAATCTGTTTCTTCAAAAGATAAATGTATTTGTGCGATCGACTGTACGAAACGTAATGTCAGCATGTTCACTTACTGCAGATTGTGATGTTGTAATCACTCATGGCTGTGGCATGTTTCTTCGAATGATGGTTATAGAATGGAGGGGAAGCAACGTTAATGTTTCCTTCACGGAAATGATGTTTCATTCGAGCTTGAAAAAAAAAAGTACTGGACAGGAAGAAAAGAACGCTTGTTACAATAAAAATGAAGAAATTTCTTTGTTACACATAAATGTTTATTTTGCAAGTTATGTGGTCAAACACGAATTGGGGATAAATATGGTTCAAGCAATATCATCAATACGATTTGAAAATATTGATTTCCTAGATTTATTCATTGATTTATTGATTTTCTTTTTGACTAGATGAGCATCATATATATGGAATGATATAAACTTTTATAATTAAATTTATTTAAAATGTATGTACAGGTAAGTGCAGATGCGGCCGTTAACTCATCAACCATGTGTCATAGAGGTATGGCTTCAATTAAAAAATACTCAAAAGGTGTTCGAAAATTACCCAGTACCAGGTCAGAAAGTGAAAATACAGTGTGTCACAAAATACAAAATATTTATACGGTTCTCTTCCAATTAAAAAGTTGTCCCCCTGTATATCCTGAGGCCAACAGGGAAAAGTCAATGTTTCCAAGTGCAGTATTTGCTAAGATATTGGAATTCAAAAATCGAAAAAAAGTAAAGAAAGGACAGCAAAAACTAATGGGCAACGCTTTTTTTCTCATTTACGTTGTCTTTTTCTACTTTTCTCCGATTTCTTAATCCGAATATATCAGCGAATATTTCACTTTTCGTGGGTCTTTAGATAGACAGGGCAAAAACATTGGAAGTTAGGTTAGAGGAAAAGGGTGCCGTAAAAAATTTAGATTTTTTATTTTATTTTGTTACACACTGCATTTCCACTCTCAAAACTGGTACAACGTAATTTCTAAACGCATTTTGAGCATTTTTTAAACTGAAACTATACCTCTACCGCGGACGGTTGATGAGATAACGGCCGCATTAGCACTTGGCCGGACACCCTGAATAATCCGAAAAAGAAATAAATATTTGATTCACCAAACATTTTTAACGCTATTTTAAAATGTCATTAATGCAATTTTAGGCAATGAAATATGATGTAATGCGGTGTTATGTAATACCGACAATTTTTTAGAATAAGTTTATGCATTTTATTTGAGTGCTCATAAATTATATATTATAAATATAAAAAAATAGGGTGTTCTGTAAATCCTAATTTTTTCGGACTATATCTCATCAACCATTCGTTGTAGAGCAGTGGTTCTCAACCTTTGGAAGTCCGCGGCCCGGTTTTATTTATTTTTGTAAGTGTAAGGGCAAGGTTAAACACATGATTAACGGAAAATGAATGGAGGGAGAAATAAACGGCAGATCAGTCGCGGCCCGGTGTGAATGATGTCACGGCCCAGTACCGGGCCGCAGCCCAGCGGTTGAGAAACACTGTTGTAGAGGCACGAAACTAATTCAAAGAATTCTCAAAATGTGAACTAACAGACAACGCTTCTTTCTCTCTTTCTCTGTTCTTTTAAAAGTTATCTATATTTTTAAATTCAAATATCTCGGCGAATATTGCACTTCCGAACGGATTTTTTGCGTTTGCCTCACGAGAGACAACTTTCTAATTAGAAGTTAGAGGGCAGGGGAACCGTATAAAAATCCATATTTTTATTTTATATAATGGCACATTGCATTTTTACTCTCGAAACTGGTAAAGTGATTTCTAAAGACATTTGGAGTATTTTTTAAAATTAAAACCATACCTTTACGACGAATAGTTCATGAGAAAAAGGCCGAATTAGGACTTACAGGATTAATCAGGGTATAAATTCACTCATTTATACCCTGTGAATACATATTTTGTATAGTGTAATATAATACATACGATAATTGATAAATATATTTTTTTTCAACAGCGCGTGTATAGTAATCCCTTTTTTGGCCTGAAATTATTTGTGAAACAAATAATTATAATACAAGATTTATCGAAAGACTGGATATTTGTGGAGATGAAGATTACAAGGAAGAAAATTCATCACTGCCCCCACGGGGACACGAACCCCGGTCTCTCGCTTGCCGGACGAGTGCTCTACCATCTAAGCTATGGAAACAGATAGAATATTTCAACCTTGGAGCATATATATGTGTTGAAAGGCACCGTACATGGACGGCGTCAACAATCAACTAATAGCTCGTGAATGACATACGCCAACCAGATGGCCAACAATTGCATTTTAGAAACGTCCTCTCCACTTTTCAATACATGATTCATCGAAAGACTTTTAATTTGTGGAGATGAAGATTACAAGGAAGAAAATTCATCACTGCTTAGTTGATTGTTGACGCCGTCCATGTACTGTGCCTTTCAACAAATATATACGCTCCAAGGTTGAAATATTCTATCTGCTTCCATAGCTTAGATCGTAGAGCACTCGTCCGGCAAGCGAGAGGACGTGAATTTTCTTCCTTGTAATCTTCATCTCCACAAGTAACCAGTCTTTCGATGAATCTTGTATTGACAAGTGGAGAGGACTTTTCTAAAATGCAAATAATTATAAACCTAATTATTGCTATGTAAACTTATTTCAAGGATTAGAAAAGTGCTCGTTAAAACGAGGTTTCCGCTATAACAGCATTCGTTAAAACACGATTCGACTATAGTATCAAAAATTGATGACTTCAATCACTGATATCTCGGAAAATTTTCATGTATATTTTACGAGATAAAATTCTTTCGATATAATAAAAAGAAACAGAATTTCTCTCCAATTGACGTATTGGTGAGACATACTGTTATCTTAGCGTTTACATTTCCGGTGATCATATTGCTGTATTCACTTCACTATACCGTTGACTGAACAGTTCTTCGTTTGTAAGTTATTTCAAATCGATTTTTTTTATGCATCCTGTTCATAATAATTGTATATTATAATAAAATGCATACGATAATTAATATCATAAGCTGGAATTATCTGTGTTATTTTTTAAATATTTTTCCATATTATGAATCAACACACTTATATAATATCGTTATTGCAATCGATAATGTATGTGTGTATCCATTACTTTACTCAAATACGTGATAGGAATCGCGAAATTTCGAGTTCACGAGAGGAATTGTATCAACCTACTAATTTAATAACCCGGTGAAACTACCAGGATAAATATTTACATTATCGTTAGGAAGGAAAACTAACAGTCAGTAATCTAATGTGGCGTTAGTAATGAGAGCCTCTGGAATAATGATTATGGGACAGAGACTGAAATGATTACATCGGTTCTTTCGGAAATTTTGGTTTTTTACATATTTTTACGAGAGTTTATTTTTTTTTTAAATTTGCATTTTTAATATATATGCTACGCTAAATGAGATGAATCTGTGACAATTATGCACAATCGTGGGTTATTATACATAATCCGAAACTTTCACATGGTAAGTTTCATAAATTTCACTACATTTATCACTTTAATGGCAATTATGAATAATTCCCAAATGAAGTTTGTAAGTTTGATAAACGTGGAAATATGTGGGAATATCACTTGGATTCAACCATTTATCAGTTTGTTCCGTACTCGATTATTGTACTAAATTATTAGTGCACCAATTAAGTTTAAATCAAATTTAAGGAAATAAATTAAATTTCAAAAAATGTTGAGGAGTTACAAAATTACAAACATAAAAAAATATATGTATATACATATAGTAGGATAAAATTACAAGAGAAATGAAGATAAAAAAATGCAGAGGTAGTGAAAAATATCTTTTGAATGACAAAAGCGCTAGCGCTGCTCACTTGTTCAAAAATATACATACAAAAAAAAATTATTTTAAGGAAAAGGAAAAAAAATTGAATTTTATGAGAGAGTGAAATAGAACCTCTCTATATGCAGTGGGTGTTCATCGGGGGGAACCCCACGCATGATTCGAAAAGTGTAGGCGTTTCTGAAGGGTGGCTATGCCTAAATGCATTAAAAATGCCAACGCTTGTTCCCCGACGCCTCTCAAAAACAATGAAAAAATTTTAAAAATACAATATTAGAAAAATATATATACAGAGCTTCAGATTATATATATAAACTCAAAGAAGCATGAGAAAAAATATATACAAAGTTGCAGGAACAAAAACAATTGCAGTGAATATTTTACAATTATTATGGAAAATGTCTAAAATAAATTGAAAAGTCTAAAATAAATTAAAATATTCAAAAATGTAATCAATAAATCACCGAACATACTTCAAGAATGGAGAGACTTTTCTGGAAACGCCGTTGAAAAGGGCGGTTGGAATACTGTTGCCAGATGCAGTTTTGAGAAGATTGAGGAGTGATGTATTGAATTCCTGTTTATTATTACAAATGTGCCCGAATCTACAAATTTGCGAAATGAGTGTGTTTCTGAATATTTTGGTGATGATGTTTGAATGCCAGTGGCTTAAACTGTTAACAAAAAAATTGAAGTCTTTTCTTTTGTCATAAACACCTGTTTCCCATTTATTGTTGTTTATTGGTGTTTTTATATCGAGGAATATTATTGTCTTCTTTTGTGGTTTTGTTCACAGAAAGCTCTTCAGGATAGATGTTGGAGAAAATGCTGTTAAAATTGCATTTGTTGAAAATGATTAGATCATCAATGTAACGGAACGCTGAACAATATACTCTCACTCATCGAAGAAGGTATTATTATTAATTATTAACATTATCATTAACAACAACAATAATATTGAAATAATTAATTAATTATTAACCTTATTCACCTGTACAAGCTAAGGTTCATAACCCGGTAAATGTGACAAATTCGCAAAATGTATTAAACTTACCAAAAGATCGATGAGTGTGCTTAATAATAAGCGATTATTCATAATCTCACCGGTTTTATCACTTTTATAGTAACAGAGCTTTCCATACGTGAATAAGACAACCATAATCTTTTTAATGGACAGATTATTAATTATTTTCGAGATAATAATTTTATATTGGGTTACTGCATATTAGTTGACATCCATATTTTTATGAACCTGTCTTTTCAGCCACCTCTTTGGACAATTTGTCTGTCTGTATGGCATTTGTGTTTGTATTTATTGCATTTAAAATATTCTTATTCGAAAACATTGATTTTTTTTTACGCAAAGCTGATTAATCAGATTATCATTGGAAGCTGTTACACGCCTGTAGGATGCATGATGGATGTAATTATTTTAAAGCAACAATTACTATAAAGTCTTTACTTAAGCATTACTTCATAATTTAATATATATAATGATTCCGATACAAAAAATCGTATGGTTTATACGGATAGAAACATCTACGGTGTTTGAGTTTTATTTTTATCCCTTATGTGAATTTATATGGCTCTACGTTTATGCCTTTCGGCTTTCGATCTTTTTCAGAGATTCGCTATTTCTTAGATTATTATGTCCATTTTATTTCATGACGATTCGAAAGAACGTTTTTCTTGAATCTCGAACATTAGGAAGAATGGAAATCTATTTGTCTTCGTTATACAAAGATAGATCTATGGAATAAAATATCGCTCATTTCTTATTCTCAAATAAATTTGACGTTTTTTTTGTTCGTGAATTCATTGGCTAAATTTAGAATGATAATTCAAATCATCTAATCAACTAATGAAGATTTGCTTCTGCTAGATAATTTGTTTTAGTTCTTATGGTGATAATGGTTGAAAATTTTATATTAATTGTATTTAAAGTTTTCGAAAATTTCTTTTTAAATTTCTTTTTCTATAATTTTAAGCATAATACTGATGTATGCGTAAAACATCAATAGGCAAGATATTTCATTTTACATATAATATGATGATTTTTTTTATCTTTTCTTTTTTGTGAAAAGATATAGTGCAATGTCAAGTTTCTCTCTGAGTCGTATAATGTTTGTTACGTTTGTTACAATTACTTACGTTTGTAAGCCCCATGACATACTCTGTGGTGCACGAGGAGATGTTTCTGCAAAAAAAAAATCCAAAAACCCTGCATAATATTATGTCCTTTTATAGCCATGAGCATTTGCCCCGATGTCATTTCCCTTTTTCTGCCCTTCTTCACTTTCAGAACATTTAAAGAATTATAGATGGTAATTTTCAAAATTATTTTTTAAAAATAAAATGGTTGGGAAATGGTATGAATACTCACTATGCGTTCAGCAATTAAAAACAAGTGCTTCCATTTTTTTGAGAAAAAATACATTGTTTTTGAATCATTTTTCTTGCTTCTTTCACAGATAACAGGTGATGTTTGCACAAATTTCAAGTAAATAATAAATATAAATAAATATATGTAATTAAAATTTGTTATAAAAATTTAGTGCTTAGACGTGAAACGGTGAAAAATTTCAAATATTCAAATCCATAGTAAATGATTATGAGAATTTTCAATAACGTAATGAATAATAACGTAATATTTTTTATTCGTCAAGTGAATCAATGATTTTCTGCTTTCAAACCGATTCATCATAACTTGTTTATTAAAAAATCCCGCATTGGTAATTTTTGATGAAATCTAAATGTTGCGAAATTTTGATGCTATCAAAACTATTCATCCTTCGTCTTTTGAACATATTCCGGTTTAATAAAAACTTCTATTTCAGTAATATCTTAGGTCGTTTTAGGGCATTTTTTCTAATTTATGGGATTTTTTCCCGAGTTTTAAGAATTAGTTGTTTTTAGAATATTTTAGGGCAACAATATTTGGACCTTGTCATAAGTGAATTTATGACTATTCTATACAGAAGATTTTGAATACTTCGCGTAAATTTAAAATCAACTCGATTTTAAACGTAAAGATTTAGGGAGCAGAAAAATATGAAATAAAGTACTACATTTTTTATATGTAGTGAAAGTCTTTATATGAAACAAAAAAGACGTACTCCAAGTGAGAGTTAGATATAATATATCCCCTTTCATATCCGAACAAACAGATATACGTACGCAGTACATCTTTTTATCTGATACACGTGTGTAGTAAGCGTATATTTCTACTTGATAAAAATATCATTGTATTGTAAGTAGAGACTTGAAAAAACAAAAAACCAATTGAATGCATACGTTGGGTGTTGTTTTCTGGCTTAGAAAAATAAAAGGCATAATAAAAAGAAACATTGTCACAAAGATTCTTGTGGATCCTATTAAGATAACACGAGAACATAGACCTTCAAAAATGAGATCTTTCATACAGATACCTACACTATATCGTTGAATATAACATCCATAGGGAACAAAAAGATGTAAACAGGATCAGCAGAAGGTATCAAAAAGTATTGACTATTTCTTTGAAAGAAAAAGTTATGACGTCAATGTTTTGGGACAGAGAAACTTCGTAGAGTTGTCAAACGAGGATTTTGTAAATACTTTCATTCGAATAAAGATAGGCCAGAAAAAGTAAACAAATAATATAGCTTTGAATCAGAAATGAAATGGCGAAATCTTCTCATCTTTCAAGAAAACCTCTCGTCTATTGGGAAACTGTAAAAAAATAAAACAAATCACAAATATTTAAAACGGCCTATCCAAACTATTTTCCCATTTAAATAAAATAATATCGTGGACTTTCGACTATCCGGCGGCTCGCGACTATCAGCCTCCGTACGATCCAGTCTAGTAAAAAAACGATTATCATTCTCCGAAATGATGAATAATTTACTTTGTCAAGGCGTTGCAAATATAATAAATTTATTTTCAGTATCATTTATCAATGGAATAAGTTAAAACAATTAACTTTCATAAGATTCACGTCTACGTTTTACGTCAATATTTTGTATTTATTTCAACCCTTTTTTTCTGGGGCACATAAAAAATCGCCAAACCCTTTGAGAAAATGCCCTATGTTTTTTTTTCTTCTAAAACTAGGCTTTCATTCGTTTTTCAGCAGATACAAAATAGAGGTATAGAGAAAAGTAGTCTTTTGAGAAATCACCTGCACAAAATATTAGGGCTTATTAATCTAAAATAACAGGCTATTTAGAATGAGAGATATCTCGTCAATGCCGCTGAAACGGTTAAACGTGCATGTAATTCATAATGTACAGCGTACAGGGTTTTATGTTTCCTGTATATATAAGTTAGAGATAATAAAATTTATCTTAAAATGTGTTCAATATTTTCATTCCTTTACTTCTTTTTTCTGTAATAAATTTTTAAAACGCACTGTAGATAAACATTTATAACGTACTGACATGCACTAAATGGTTGGAAACTCCAGCCACCCCAGCTTTTTTGTTATCCGGCCTGCCCTTCCACCACATAAGGTCCGATAGCTGAGAATCTACTGTAATAATAATAATATTACTTTCAGTCAAGTTTTAATATACGGGCTTCTTCAATGAAGAAATTCCCGTGTAGTGTTTATAAAAAATATTAAATAATCAACTAGTTTTAACTGTCTATTTATTTATCTAAATATTGATAAGGTTTTAATGAAATGCCCTGTTTACATTACAAATGCTACTGCTCCAGAATTAATTCCCCAGTCTGCCTTTTTCATCCCCCACATCTCCATGTTTTCCCTTTTAAATAATTTCTTTTTCTTGAGCAAGTAAAGAATTATTTAATATATCAACACTCTCCTTTATCTATTCACAAACAGAATTGCCTGGACATGCAAAATTCGTTAGATTTCATGAATTAAAGAAATTCCCTCATGAAAAAACCATTAATAAAATTTTTCTCTGTTAAAATGAAATGTGAGAGAGAGCAATTTTTCCTGGGGTAATGGGGGAAAATTAAAAAATTGAAAGTGCATATGCTTTTCGTCTAACCTCATTTTTGACGTTTCGAATGTTTTATGGAATATGTAAATTGTCATTTATTCTTTTTTTT
Organism: Pholcus phalangioides; assembly: GCF_987345545.1. Lineage (NCBI taxonomy): Eukaryota > Metazoa > Arthropoda > Arachnida > Araneae > Pholcidae > Pholcus > Pholcus phalangioides. Next base: position 56,990,838 of record NW_028301608.1, on the reverse strand, counting down.
TCTCCGCTCAGAATGATTTGAATAGGTAATTTAAAAATTAATTTAATTCCTTTTCTCCTGTTTTAACTCATTTATGAAAATACCAATATTCATCTCCGTTTCTAAGAAAATGGTTTTAAAATGAAATAGATTTATGAATCAACGACTGATAATAATAATAAGAAAACTGTCAAGTGATGTGATAGAAAAGTAATATAATACTGCATTCTTCACATTTCATACAATTACCATGAATTATCTCAATTTCTTGTTAATTGATTAACTTTCAATACAGAACCACTCTTTTAAGGTACACGTCTGTATGCAATCAGATATGGCTTATCTCTTAGCAATTGAGCATTTCAAGTACAAGTACAAATACAACGCCACAACAGGCAAATTGCCCAACGAGGTGGCTGACTTAAGAACCTCATAGACCCCCCCCCCCGGAGCCCCCAATGAATCGGTACATGCGGGATTGTGCGTGTACGTGTAGTGCGACCTGACGTAAAGTTTTTGTTTCTGTGTAATGCTTGTGATGTGTAGTGCTGCCATCTGCCATCAGTTTTTCTAACTATGAGTGAAGTGTTATGATTGAATGATTTATCGTTGTAGGACTGTTGCTCTCTGTGGCGAGACTTTTTAACGGGGAGATCGGCCCGCATTTGCGCCTTGAAGTTGGGAACCACAGAAAACCAACTTCAGCCGACCGCCACTGTGGGGTTCGAACCCGGATCCTCGCATCGCGAGTCCGTCACTATAACCACTCGACCACCACAGCGGCGATGCATATTTATGTTAAAGTTTTCGGAAAATAATCTAATTCCCATTTACTGTTCGTGATTTTGATTAGCTTTGACTGAAGGGTTTAATTACGATTATTTTTATGCCCCGTCAGAACTATTGCATTGAGAATATACACACACAAACAAAAGTCAGTGACACTCAACAGCAGTTAATTACACCAGAGACAGGAAAAGACGACTATTGTAGAATATTGGGCTAGAAAAATTCTTTTGTATATTTTGGGTTTTCAGATGAGGATTATTTTCTCAAGTCAGGAAATTATCTGCATCTGAATTGAGGAAAATAATAAATAACTCATTTCTCTCTAACTAACAGTGAGATAAATTGCATTTAGTTTGCGTATGTTCAAACTAAACATACCACAAAATAAACATCTTACTTTTTCCACTAGTTAATTCATTATAGAACCAAAAACACGTATTTAATATATGCAAAATGAAATAATTCACATAAATTGAGCCAAGGCGGAAATGCATGTAAAACAGCATTTCTCAATTTGAGAAATAACAAATAGCAATATATTATACTCTCTTGCTGAATGTGAACATTTTCGATGATCGTTTCTTTCTTTCGTTTATTATATATGTACTGATAAATTTACATGTAAATAAGTCTGCACTCAGACATAATAATATCTGAGTACTATATGAATTCATGAAAAACATCCGTGAATAATAGAAATGATTAAGTTGTGAAAATAATATGATTTCATTTTTTTAATACATGAAATGCATTTCTGAATTTTTTTATCCGTTTACTTTTTTTTCCAGCTCATGCACCATCTCTGACATGAATTTTGAACGAAAAAAGTAAAAATCCACCTAGTATCATACTTGTTGTTATATGATATTCGAGAAATGTTTCTCATCTGGAACAACCATTGAATCGCTTCACACTATATACGGATGAAATGCGATGGCCTTTCTTTTCTGAAAAAAAGTCTTTGCTGTACAAAAGAGGAATTTCTTCCCAAAAAATCCAATATTCTTAAGTTTCCACATTCCATTAAGGTAGAAAATTTTTTTTTTATACTTTTCAGCTGTTGTAGTTTTTTGTGTGTTTCAATCTTACGAAACACAAAGTCCAACATTCATGCACATACCATCATGTGATCTTTCTTTCGGATTATGCATCTTTTTGTTTCTGTGTTATGTTGCGCTACGCAAAGATGAGGGACTATGCGATTCCTACTGGAAACATAAGATTTTTCCCTTTTTTGAGAAACATGAATGAAAAATACAAAAACAATTTTTTTCATCCAGATCGTTAGGAAGTTTTCTTAAAAGTGGAAACTTTTATTTGTAAATATTTTTGCTTTTATTCCCCCTCTTATCCATTTCTTTTCAAAAGAAATCGGAATGCATACAGAATCTCATATGATAATTTGTGCAGAAAAATACTTACTCAAATAAACAAAAATCCTTGGTTTATTCAAAACATTTTCCTATTTTAACCATGTTTGGGAAAAATAAATAAGTAAATAAAAAAACCCAGTACACACAAAGGAAATGAAACTAACGTTCAAGATTTTTCTTTTGTTGAGAATTAAAAATAAGTTTTCTTGAAAGATAATCTTCCTTTTCGAGTTTGAATGGGGAAACTAAATATTATAATAAAATTTTAAAGAGTGAAAACAATCATTCAGTGGAAATGTATCTTACTATATGCTTATACATAAATAGAATCGAACAATGAGATAATCATCGGTTATGATGAATAATGGTACCATTATGTAACAAATTTGAATATTTTCCCTTCTTCCTAGGCAGAAGTTGTTATTACGGTATTTTTTTTTGCTCCAATAAATATGAAAATAGTCGTTATTCCCTTCAAATTTTGCTTCTGGTTAAGGAGTTCGATATTTGTGAATTGTGGATTTTCCATTGGCTGGTTGGAATATTGAACTTGAAAAAAAGTATGTTTTGTCACTAATAACATTTATTAAAACTAATAACATTTATTAAAACTAATAACATTTATAAAACTAATAACATTTATTAAAACGAATACTCTGATTTTAACCCATTGATGCCGGTTGGTAAGGGGTCATTCAAGTATTACGTAAGCAGATTTTCAGCCATTTTTGACCCCCCCTCCTCCCTCTTGTCAGCAAAAGTCAGGAAAACACTGAACCCTCCTCCCCCCCGTCAGCAAAATTTCGTCAGAAGCTTAGAATATTTCATATCTTCAAAAAGGGGTGGTTGATGACGTAAGCAACCTTCAAACCCCCTCCCCCCCCTGTCATCAGAAGTAAGCAAATCCGAAACCCCCTTCCCCCACCCCTCTCAATGCTGACGTAATACTTGAATGACCCCTAAGAAAATGTGTGATTCGACATTTTATTATTTTTGCCAATAAATGATGAGAATGGTTCCACTCAGTTTCTCTTCTTTCTAAGAATCAAAGTCGTCTTTAATGGGTTGACAATAACTTACTCGTGAAATATGAATCTGCGTCTCGAAAATAATGAGAAACCGCGGGTTACGAACATTGCATTACCATTAATAGTTACAAAGGTGTTGCGAAGTTCACGAAATCTTGAAATGTACCCCGTATGTTTTCCTTCTCGTCCGAAACATTATCAACTAAAATAATTTTCCTTCAACTCCACCATAAATTTTCTGGGGATGGTGATTATAGAAAATGATAATTACAAACAGTTGTGATAATGAAATCGCTGCATTTCCTCATTTCGAATTATACAAACCATGACAGCTTATCATTATTGGTGTTTTAATGAAAGAAATTGAAAATGGATATAATTAATTCGTGTAACTCTGTCTGTTAATGATCTCAAGAGAAAAGTATATCGATCTTTAGCGGCATTCATTTTGAAAATCATATTCACAGTCACTTTTCAGTTAATTAAAGGAATCAACACTTATAAAGCATTGTGGTAATGTTTTCCGGAGCGTTTGGATACACGAATTAATCCAGCCGATCGATTCTCAGATGAAATCTACGTTAGAAGTTGCAATTAGGTCTCACTGGAGTGATAACACGCACACAAACAGACATCATACAGAATGACACAATAGACATTAGTGTGAACAGTAACACACTTAAGTTCAATTTGCTTGTCTGAATGTGTTTCGTAATAGTGCAGAGTAATGGGATAATTGCGTCAAGCTGTCATATGCCAGTATAGTAGTGAGTCTAAACGTTGAAATGTTTCATTGTATTGAATTGAAGAGAAGATTTAAGGTTAATTGGAATTTAGGGGAGGAGGGGGGTTCAACTGCTCATTATTATATAATGTAAGTACATACAAAACTCGTTAGCGGGTCACCCTGATAACGCTCACCCCACTTACAGGTCACTTTTTTCTAATGCTGATTGCCTTCAATGGAATTCTTATGTTATTATACCCCTGAGAGTGTGTCTCTACACTCGGCTTAAAAGTCACTTTTATGAAAATACGTTTCATAAATTTTCATAGGAACCAGAATCTCTTCATATACCTGTATTGTACTCGTAAGCTTAATTATTACATCGTAGCGGTTTTCTCGCTGTTCAAGGAGCAAGGGCTCCCATAGAAGGGAGATTGATACACTTTCAGCATGTGGGTCTAAGTTTGAATCTAATTATGCATTTATTTATTTTATGTTTTATTTTTTGCAAACCATGAATTTACCAGACGATGGTCCTGCATAGTGTTTCCAAACAGTGTTCCCCAAAGCATATTAAAGATTAAAATTACTATTAACAATTATTAATATGATTTGGTGTCCCCCCAAAACAATCAAAAGTGTTTCCTGCATAGAAGCTCAGCTATAGGATACCGTACAGCTATATACATGACCGTCTTGATAGTATTATAGGGCTGTCTAGCAGAAACATATTCCGGGCCAATTTACCTAGATGTAAGTTTATCTGATAACACACTCAGCCTACATACACACAAGCCCCTACCTATTAACACACACCTACTCTCAAAAATACTGATACTAAATCTCGTAATCACTAGGGCTAGCTATGCACTTAAGGGCCCAGGCCCGATAAGGTATCTATGAGAGAGCCATGGACACTCCCAATTTTTGTTTTCGTGCATTCCCACTACTGGACCTTAGTCGCCATTCACCGATATTTTAAAATTTACAGATAATTTAGTAATTTAGAATCTTATAGTGCTGTTATAAAATTTAACATTATATGTTTATAGTTTTGGTCTCATTTACACGACAAACTTGGACAATTGTGTATTTGGAATTTCAAATACTATTGATATAATAAATTTAATCTTTATTTCAATAAATTCTGATGAACTTGAACTATTACTATAATTACTGGAGAATTTTTCAGCATAAATCTGAGGGCCTGCCAGTTTGTGGGGCCTCAGTACCAACAACTGGATCAGATAAGCCGTTGCCAAATCATTTAACTAAAAATATATCTAGTTTTCGATGGCAAAGGTCTCGAGCTTTAGTTTTACTGAAGTATACGTGGTCGAATAATAGGCGATAACTTAGAATGTTTTCGTATAGATTTATTTAGGTTTTTCCTCCGCGACCTTCATTCACTATCAATGTCTGAAGCTTCAAACATATGAAGGATTTAGTTCCGTTCAATCAGTGTACTCGCATCTCACTCATATTCGACGAAGTCACTTTTTATGTGGTTCTGAAAGTCTCTTGCTTTGGACCTTATATTATATTTATTGGTGTTTAAAAAACTCTATCAAATTCCATTTCGTTTCCCAATTGGATTTCTCGTCACTAGAATTTTTTTTACCGATATGGATACTGCTGTCGTTTTGGACGGGAGAGAAAAAGGAGAAAAGGACGTTGAATAATTTATCCATGGGAAGATATATGACGTAAAACATGAAATTCATCATTACAATTTCAAATTTTTCGAAAAAAAACGTATCGTTTGTAAAGAAAGAAAGTTCCTAAAATTTTTTTCAGAGAATTCTGCTGTAGTTTTCTTGTATCTAAATCTTGAGAATATGTATTATATAGAAAGAAAATATTTGATTTTTTGTCTTAGTGCATAAAATATGAACAATATTTGTGTATGACCATGAACAGATGCGTACGCAGGGAAGGGCACAGAGAGAGCCCATGCCCTCCCAAGAAATTAAATAAGTTAAAATATTTATTATATAAAATATTATTAAGACGTCGAAAGAAATTTATATGTATTCATATGCTATATTTATCAATTTCTGTTAATGCAAAATGCATTTTCAAGGTTGCAAGAATTTAATAATGATAACAAAAAATTGTGTGATCCTCACGTTTTTTCAAGTGATCCTTAAGATCTGCCCAAGGAATTTGTTAGTGTTAGTATAGACATCCATGCCCTAACCAGTTTGACACATAAACAACTCAACCCTGGCATATCGCCATATTGCAATCTACTGCTATTAATGGAGGTGTCATATCCAAAGGTGGTCACGTCAAGCTCGTTGGGGGGAAAACATCGTATCTATATTCTCCAGGGGTTTGTACCTGGGACAGTGACGGCAACCTTCACGGTAGACGAGCATATTACCATCACCACGTCACTCGGGCGCACAGTCAGTGGTTAGCTCCCTAACTACTAAAATGCCAAGTAGAATTCTCTGCAAGAATATCATTGTATTCCTCTCAAACCCGTTGTGACCCCTCCAAAAGTCAATCCTACGTACACCCATAACCATGCAGTCTGATATTAGTTTACGGATTTTAAACCCGCACTCAACTTGTTGTGATGTCATTCAATCAGGTGGATTCTCCTGTACATTTCAATTTAAATGATAGTTTCTGGCGTAATTTTTAATTTAAATCCAATCACTGTTACTTTCGATCGTTATAATATTTCATCAACCACACGTGTATATTTGTAGTGTAGTCTTCAAAATAATTTTCTTTGTATAAACTAAGTTCGATATTGAATTTATCGGACTTTCATCGTGGGTGGATGAGATAAGAGTGTCATTCAATATCGTTTTTCATAAAAATTGGATATGTTTCTATGCAAGAGCCTATTGACAATATTTCCAACAAGAATGAACTGGAACAGTTTTTTTTTCTGCGCGAGCGAATTCGATTCTGGTACTAAAAGAGTGAAAAAAAACATCGAAGGAAACAGTAATTCGGGATCAAGGAAGCAACAATTCAAGAAAATAGTAAACTATCTCTATACCTAGTCGAGAAAAGAAAATTGATTGCCGTTTCCAAGCAGCTATTTGTTTCAAAGAAGTTATTGATTACAACTTTTTTTACTTTCTCTCTTTTTTTTTTTCTATACCGAAAATAAAAAACTAGCCGTTTTCTACTCGTTGACAATTGCATTCATTCTGGGGTTTTTTATCCCAACATCGATATAATGTTCAAGTCCGAACATTATAGCTTTCAATAAAACATAGAATTATTTTGTTGGCAGGTCGATAGTACAACTGCTGCATCCACGGTAAACAAGTATCACCCCCTTCCCCACCCCAGATGCTTGATACAGCTAACAATAATGGAACTAAAAAAAACACTTGAGTGATCTGAATTGCAGGCTATATGCAAAATATAGGTCAGATATTTTAGTAATATTTGATATCCACATTTTTTTTAGCATCTTTTTTTTCTGTCACCTCCTCGGGTATTTTGCCTGTTGAGGCCATTCTATTTGTATTAGTATATAACTTACGAACCGCAAAGCGAACCATTTACATTCAAATTTTTTTTTTTTTTTAAATGGGACATAACATAAGTAAAGTTACATATTCATATATGTTATTAAAATTAAATCACATAAACTACAAAAATATATTAGTTTTCATAAAGATTACATTACACCGATCAGAACAAATATGTCAATAATAATTTCAAAAATGTTGCATTCATATATATTTTGCTTCGAGTAAACATTTTTTTAATTGCGGTGTCCTCAAATTCTAAAAAATATATATGACAACGTGGAGCGGTGACCCTGACAAAGGTTTTTTTGAAAATATATTTTGTTAACAGCTCTGTTGAACCGGCGGAGCTCACGGATAACGATTGAATAGAGGGGAAGGGGAACCTCGGGTGGAACAAGTTTGAGAACTCCTGGTATATGAGAATAGACACCGGAAAAATTAAAGACAGACGTTTTCATTATACATATGCAAAAAATTTTGTTTTATTAAGAAAATTATTTATCACTGTATTTTTTAAAAAAATTATTTTTCAAGTAGGTGATACTGATTTGTGTGATTCAAAATTCTCCACTACATTTGACAATATTTTATTCTGAGATTTGTGCATCACGAGTTTCAACCTAGAGTATAGTTTTCTGAACCACAAATGATTGCAACCTCGTATACTGCATTCACAAATACGTTAGCTCTAGTATATATCACATTCTGTTCTAAGTGAGCTAAAAATCACAACAGTTTAGCAGATGGAACATTTGATCAAAAGATTTTGAGTTATACACTGACGTTGAAAGTTATTCAACATCTGAGTTTTTTTATATGAGTTTCATATAAAAAAATCATACTTAAGTAAAACATTTCTTGTTTATACTGTATTATATAGTGGCGTAACTATCACAAATGTTACTCACGGAAATATCCGAACTGAAAATCGAACTGGTACAAAGATATATGAAAGGCAGTGCAACATGAAATCCCTACGGCTCCAAAGTGAAATTCATTGCTGGGATAGTAATTTATGTGAAAAGATTTAGATATTTTGTAATTCATTCCCACGTGTATTGGTTTACCCTGTGAGGTTGCTACGTTTATCAACCAAGATGTGCGACACACGGCAATTTCACACATCGTGGTTATTATATCTCACAGGAGGTGGAGAATACCTTAAAGTAAATTTATCTTTCCTGTAACTCCATCTCTTGAAACAAATTTCTTAACGCTTTGACGAAAGAGAATACATTCGAACATATATTTCAACTAAATCAAAGCCGCTGACCAATGTTTCATATCAGTGATCTAGTAATCCTAGTAATGATAATAACGTTCGAAGGTGTAACATTTTCTTGAAGCCTCTCGTCTCGTGAGAGATGTAATTCATGTAATATGTAGTTCTGGGGATCGCAGGTTATGGTTCAGTATCTTAAGTAAAATCTCAAGCTCTTCGAGAACGGTATGGTTGCTGTAGTTCTTTTCGGAAAGGACTCATAAATAAACAGTTTTGTGGTGACTGTTTCAGGGACTACTAGGGAATACATTTTTCATGATTCAGTATAGTTCAAGCGTCACACATTTTCTTATACCGAGAAGATTTAAAAGTGATGAAACCTCAATTATGCACCTACCAGTGAATGCCTGAATTCCATTTTCGAATTTACTGAACAACTACAGCAAGGGTACTGAAACTTTTAGACAGATTGGGTCGCTTCAGTGATTCAGGAGCCTGTTGCAGGCCATTCTAATGATTTAGTATCCCGTTACGAGGTACTTGAGTGATTTGACAATCTCTTTTTTTTTCAAATCAAATCAAATTTATGGTTATCACATAACAGTACAAAAAAACGAGAAAAATTTACCAAGGAGTCAATCAAAAAAATTACCCATTCTGGTCAATGGCTAGTAAAAATTAGTATGGAAAACAGAATAGTCCACTAAAAAATAGCAAAATAACTCAAGTTAAAATAGATTAATTTTGCTTAATTATACAGTTCTACATGCTGCATCTAAAAATATAAATTTTTTTGGATGTTGGAATAAAATCAAAAACGACTAGGTGCATCATGTAATTAAATTAAACTGTTACGTTATGTAGAGTTGATGTTATATACAAAAAAATTGGGCGGTCAGCGGTAATGTCTGTCTGTCTGTCTGTTACGTTACTTAAGAATTTTATATGAGCAACAGAAAAACATTTAAAAAAAAAATTTCTATACCATCAAATAAGAACATGCACTGCTTGACAAATTTTTTGAAGGATCATAAATTAGTATTATGAGTGATTTCTGTTGGTAATGTATTGTAGAATTTTGGGATAAGATAAGTAAAATGTTTCTTCAACCGTGCTTTATGAGGCAACGGAAGTGAATACATATTATTTTGTCTACTTTAAGATCGAGATGTATTTAAAGGTGGGATTTGTCCTTATATATGATAGTAATATATGATGATTCACGCTATCAAAAAAATGTTTTTATTATATCAAGAAATATTGCAATGTTTTTTTTTAGATTTATCAATTTTTCAGCGCGATAAATTTAGTTTAATACTTTACTGGTAAGTTGTTTAGTTTGATGGTTTAATAAACGTGGCCACAATTAAATAAAATGTTCGTGATTTTGAATGTTTTTTATATTTTATATTGCATCAATAGTGAAAATTTTAGAAACTATCAACATAATTTTTAGAAACTATCAACATAATTTTTAGAAACTATCAACATAATTTTTAGAAACTATCAACATAATTTTTAGAAACTATCAACATAATTTTTAGAAACTATCAACATAATTTTTAGAAACTATCAACATAATTTTTAGAAACTATCAACATAATTTTTAGAAACTATCTATGCTGCATTGTGCTGCAATTTTAACAATGCACAAGTTAAATAAATAGTAGAAGGTCTCCTACCACCTCGCTCAATTATCAGCATTTTTTGAGAAGAAACCAAAAGTATTTGGGATAAGCCAAAAGTATAATAATTCAGTTCATTTTCATGAAAAATTAAGTTAGAGCTCGTGTTCCAAATCAGAGAACTCCGACGGCTGCATTTTCCCCACGTGCCATGGGTTGAGTATGTATGTATGATTACAGGGTGTACCGCAATCCACGTGTTAATTAAAAAAATGAATTAAAAAGAAAGGGAAGCGATAGAAATGAACGTTTACTTCATTGTGCTCGAGAATACAGTAAATTTCGGTCAGAGAAGATTGTTTTCTCAAGTACCAATGCTGCAAACGATAAATTCCTATCCTTTTCCTGCATCTTATTATTCTTTTGTACGTATGGGCCCGTCAGATTTGGGACACCGAGCACTAAGATTTTATATGAAAATGTTCAAACTGCTTTGTATATTTCGCGATTTTACATTAAGAATAGAGCTTCAGAGTTAATTCTCAAATCCAAAATGAAAACATGTCTTGCATCAGTTGCGATTTGTGGAGAATTATATTCTGCAGAACAATCTGTGCTTTCAATATGGGATACTCTCTCAGCTTACTTGGAGTTTATTTCCAAACATACCATAGAACTCTCATTAGAAGGTTTTGTCTTCATGAAATGTTAAATAAATACTGAAGATTAGCCGCTAATGATGCCTAAATTATTTTTTCCTTCAATATATTAAACTGTGGCAATCGATTAGCATTTTTCCCTGCAGAACATGGTTATATCATTATCGTTCGAGGTATTCTGATATCGTAGGAAAGGGCATTTCTTTCTTTTTGGACTGGAATGTTAATGTCACCGCTTTATACAAAGAGGTAATTACCACAAGAAAGATATTTCTCACTGCTATTAAACTATTATGAATACAATTATTGCTATTAAATACAGCCACCTCGTTGGACATTTTGCCTGTTGTGTCGTTGTATTTGTATTTGTATTAGAATAGTTATCAGTATTAAGAGAGCGATGTTATCAAATTGAGTTCATCACCAAAAAAAAAAGTGTATGGTAAAAAACCATACACTCTTTTGGTGAAAACAAACTCATCACCCAATATAGTATTTAACTAGTAGTATATATATACTGCACTGATAATTGCACTGATTTATTTACTCAACCATATTTATTAATATAACCATATAATTATATTCTTATATGTTACGTTCTAGGGCATTTTTTTATTTTAAAAAATCTAAATGATAGATTTTCATACATATATGCCTGGTAATCGAATTTACTTGAAAGCGTTTTAGGAAATAATATGTGTAAAAAAAATTCATATAGTTAACGTAGGTTCCTACGGCAACATTCGCTGAGATATTTGGATTGAAAAGTAGGAAAGAACAACTAAAATAACGATCAATGCTTCTTTTTCTTATTCAATAGCTGGATCACTGGAGTAATGTGAAGACACGTTCTTGTCTATACTTGGAGTAGTTTGAATGTGTTTTCCTTGATGGAAATATCTCCAATAATATTGTATTCAGGCATTCAATGATTTGTAATATGATAAAATGTATCAATCCATTCCGTTGAGCACTTGTGTCCGATAAAATCTTACGCAAAATGATAAAATAATAATCCGAACACTTCAGGTGTGAGATTGACCATGAAACAGAACTATATCCGACTGACTCTCTTCTGTACTTTTTTTTTTCTTTTAATTTCCTTGTTTTGCGACTTTTTAATATGTATATATATATATATATATATATATATATAATGATGTTCTTCCCAACTTTCTCTCTCCAACGTTTTTAATATCTCAGTAAATACTGCACTTAGAAACGTGGATTTTTTATTGTTGTTGGTCTCAGAAGAGACTGTACCACAATTTCCTAATTGGGTTTTCGATGACAGGGTGTCTGTATAAAAATGTTATTAGTTTTCATTTTAATAACTATATAACCCCTTGCTACATGAATAACGTATCTGAGTTCTACACGTTATTTGGAAGCTTTTTTTAGTTGGAAGTACGCCTCTAGAATCAATGGTTCGCCAGTAAAATGCAGCAAGAGAAATTAAATAATCACTCTGTATATAGATTACATAATACTAGAAAAAATCATCAAGAAAATGACTTATCTGTTGTTATAGTGAATACAAAAATATATAACATAACGATATTGTAAGTTGTACAGTATTACATTACCGCAATGATAATAGAAATTAAAAAAAATGTAATGTATTAGAGATAATGAGATCTTTTTTTTTATTTCACAATTACTGTAGACTCTCGACTATCCGGCTGGCGACCAACTTCCTGCTCCTAACCATATAATGGCCCTCTGCTCTGTCTCAATGAAGAGATTTTAGCAGGTGGTCATAGAAGACCTCGGCCATGATTGTTAATGTGAAAAGAAATAATTACAATTTTCCTTAATAATTATCAATAATTCACCTTATCCGTTGCTAGTGCAATCAATTTATATAATAGTTTCTCAGCGAGATATCTCTTTATTGTCACTGAAAATGATAAAAATATACGTCTTCGAACAGTACAGGATTTTATGAATTTAAATTTATGTTAGACAGCATAGAATTAATCTTAAAAGTACAATATTCTTGGACTTTCTATTTTTGTAATAATTTATCAAAACCTCTAGTTACACACATAACAAATATTTATAAAGTTTTAACCCTGTACTTGGAGGCCAGAAAATATGAATAAAACAGGTTTTGTTTTAAAATTGGCGTTAGTTAAGTGTATGATTGGAGAGATGAGGTAAGAATTTATGGAACGCAGTCCTATCAGGCCTGCTTTGTTAGCGTTTTGCACAGCTCCCATATAGAAACTTTAAGTATAGCTAACATCAGGAGATGTTGTGTGGCTCTACAATAGAGCCACACGTAGTACACTTTGTGATACAGCTTGTTGATACGAAACTCGGAAGCTTTGACGGATCGAGAACTTGACGGACGTCGATCTTGAAGAACCTCGGTATGCTATAGCACACAGCGAATACAAATATCAACAAGTTGAAGACCCTCGCTCTACGGTATGTGCAGAGGAATCGTGCTCTCAGAGGATGGCATACGTCTACGAATCTTTCGACAGTAACTCCAATAGTTGTCCACACGGACCATTTTCTGTTATCTAGCCCACCCTTCCGCCACATGAGGCAGGATAGTTCAGTCTACTGCACTATACCTGTTAATCCTCGTATTGTTTCATTATAATAACGATTCTCTTGGGCGCGCGGTAGCCTAGGTCGATAAGATACTCGTCTAAAATACTAAAGGATGTTTAGAGGTGTCGCGAGTTCGATACCCGGTTCGTCCTAGTCAGAAAACTTTCCTGACACAGGAATATAACAGAAACGGTGACATATATACTGTGTAACAGCAAAAAAAAATTGCTACCTCCGGGAGCCCCCACCCAGGGGTTAGCGCACCAACCTCTCGATGAGTATAAAAAACAAGCCTGCCTTTCAGAATCGGCAATAAATTGTAGGTCCCAGTCTAAAATTAGCCCACGTGTGCAGACCGTTATGTGACAAAAATGATCAATGACGTTTCTCTTCGGAAAAAAAGTAATAATTTCATGTGAAAATCAACTTTTTATTTTTCTAATTTTGAATCGCAAACCGCATCTCTTTTTGCTGAGAGAAAAGTTTTTCCAAAAGAACTTCACAAGCTTATATTTGCATGTTTTATGTGTATATTATGAATTAATTAACTTGTGTAATTTTATGAAAAATGTGCATTTTCAAAAGAGAAGCGATTGAGATATTTTAGTCATTATGTAAACATACATATTTTTCATGCTGGCGATACAAAATATTAATGAATGTTAGAATGAAATAAATATGCTTGAAAATTTCCCTTTATTCGTTGTAAAAGAAATAACAGAAAAATTATCATCTGATACTACCCTGTTGCAGAAAAAGAATCCTCATATCAAACTAAAACTTATTTTTCATAACGTTTTTCTTAAAGTATGTAGATCATAATCTAACAGAAACTGGAATATTGATGAGCAAATATCTCTATAATCAGATAAATGAACGTTTTCTAACTGTTGCACACATTCAGAATCGTATCATTTGAAGTAATGAAAAGATTGATGATTTTGGCTATTTTTTCTGATACTTTTAGAATTTGCCAGAAAATTATAGAAAATATATGAAATGATAACAAATTCAACGTTGTTTTGTGTTAAGGTTATTTTTCAGAAACGTAAAAAAGAAAGTTCTGCGAGATCATAGATAGTAGAGGGAGTAGAAAAAACATTTTTCTCCATCGCGCACATCAAACTAACATTCATTTTACAGCGAATGTTCCATACTAAAACTCATGAGAAAAAAAATTATAATCAAAATTATTATCACGCATATATATTGCACCGAATAGTTAATTTTCAATGATATTACTTCTCTCTGGGAGGATGGTTCTTGCAGGATTTATAACAAAGTATAGAAATGATGTTTATTATTTAAAAAAATCTATATAACATGTGATTGGAGTCTGGACGCTATGAATCAAACGTCACTGGTTGTAACCAGAGCCTTCACCCAAAAAGCAATTTTTATTATTTTATACCCACCGGGATCGGTAAATCAAATATTTCCAGAACATTCCCTTAGAAAGACATAAAAATGGGTATTATTTTGGAAGTTCACTTTAGTCCCTTATTGCCAGGAGCAACATCGCTTGACGGAGAGCAAAAATTGTACATTTTTTTCTTTGCTTCATCATTCTTTCTCAGGAATTCCGATATGACAGGAATTCCCATCCTATACAGTGTTGACATCAACTTTTCTCAGATCTCTGATTTTGGGAAATGCAGCGCCGCCACTCGTTGGAAAACTTCGATCGCCGGACCGCGAATCATTCGCTCATTCATGAAGTAGCTAGCTGCTCTTTCTAAAAGGCAGCTTAAGCATTCAACAAGCGTTGAATTCCATTTCGCGCAATTTCGATGAAATATAAAGCTGAGAATGAAGAGTTGGGAGTGTAAATTCAACTCAATATAAATATATACATTAAAAAGTCGTAAAACAAGGAAATTGAAAGAAAAAAAATACAGAAAAGAGTCAGTCGGATATAGTTCTGTTTCATGGTCAATCCTACACCTAAAGTATTTGGATTATTATTTTATCATTTTGCGTAAGATTTTATCGGACACAAGTGCTCAACGGAATGGATTGATACATTTTGTCATATTAACAAATCATTCAATGCCTGAATATAATATTATTGGAGATATTGTCATCAAGGAAAACACATTCAAACTACTCCAAGTATAGACGAGAAAGTGTCTTCACATTACTCCAGTGATCCAGCTATAGAATACTGTCAAAATTTTACAGAAGGAAGTTATCTCAACTACTATTGGTAATTCAAAAAACTAGACAACTTTATTAGGAACATTTAGTGCAACGGTAAGTGACGTATGCTTTCGTTTTTATATTCAAAATGGACGGACTCATTTTCTTCCGATGTTTTTGATACGTCATTTAATGGATCAAACGATAATATAAAACAGAAGAAAAGGAAAACAGATTATTTTATATGGTATTTCACGAAATAATTCCAGTACTTTTTGAAGTTTTATTATTTGATTTTCGAAATCGTCGAGGTTATATAACAATTTATTATTCTGAAAGTGAACTTGCGAACTAGATACCATAAAATTCGTATTATGGCAACTGTTATTTATTAGTAAAGAACAACAGCAAAAATCTTTTCCATTGACTGTTTCTTTAGAATTCTTTACTAATTGTGAAACATCTCATAATGATTTCACTTCATGTACAGATAGATAAATCACACAAGTTTTGAATTTCTATTCAGATCGATTTTTCTAACGAGACTCAGCATGGCTGAGAACGATTCCTATTTTTCCGAAAATGACACTATGGGAATTCCAGAGATAACAACATTCGAATTCGTCACTGAAGGCGTCATACTCACTGTTCTTGGTTCTCTCGGTATAATTGGCAACGTGATATCTCTCATCATTCTTTCAAAACCAGAGATGAGATCTTCCGTGAACTGCGGACTTCAAGGCCTGGCGTTTTTTGACACAGTTGTTTTGGTATGCTCTGTGACAATGCTCGGATTACACAAATTGGGTTATAGGATATCGATTCTATACCGATACACATTTGAGATATTTCCATTCGTAGTGATGGTAGCATATCCCGTAGGACTTATCGCACAAACGGGATCCGTGTGGACAACTGTTGGAGTTACTGTCGAAAGATTCGTAGCCGTATGCCATCCTCTGAAAGCACGATTCCTCTGCACATACCGTAGAGCAAGGGTCTTCAACTTGCTGATATTCATATTCGCTGTGTGCTATAACATACCGAGATTCCTAGAGATCGACGTCCGCCAAGTTCTTGATCCAACAACCAACACTAGCGTTTACGTCGCTAAGGCTTCCGAGTTTCGTATCAACAAGCTGTATTACAAAGTATACTACGTCTGGCTCTATTTGTTCGTTATGTACTTCATCCCTTTTTTGATGTTAGCCGTACTTAACGTTTCCATATGGAGAGCCGTGCAAAACGCTAACAAAGACAGACAGAGATTGACAAGGCGAGAAGAGAAAGAGATAGGTCTCGCCATGATGTTGATCTGCGTCGTTGCTATATTCTTCGTGTGCAACATTTTGGCTCTCCTCATCAACATCCTGGAATGCTTCGAGATCTACGACAATTCATTGGTTAGGGTATCAAACCTTCTCATAACATTCAACTCCTCTGTGAATTTCGTCATTTACTGCATATTTGGACAGAAGTTTCGTAAGACATTTCTGCAAATGTTCTGTGGATTCAGGCGCCGTAGGAACCAGTGTTTTACAAGCACATTGCAAACCACTCAGACTGAAATCGCTCGAAGTCCAATGACCGTAAGAGGAAAAGATGAGTCCTTGAATGGTGACTCTAAATTTAGTGATTTGTGATTGCACTTATTTTACACACCTTATTGCATGATCCGTGGGATATATTTATGAATTCATCAGTAATCCGCTGACTCTGGTATGTATTTCATGTATAGATAAATATATAAAATAAGTGTTTTAACTGTATATATCACGTATACATTTTTCTGCTCCAGTTCATGTTTCCGTTTTTTTTTCAACATATCATTTCTTGACTCACACTCACCGGTAGTGATTTCGTTGATATAATCCGAAACAATTGGGAATCGATACATTTAACCTCTCCAAGAGATTATATAAATCTCAAGCAAATTATATAATAATGTTTAAATACGATCCTGCTAACGTTGCTCAAAGATTTATGTCTTGGATTTTGATTGTATTGGTTATAATAATATAATGTATGTAAGAAAATTCGAATTTTAATTGATACCAATTCGCATAAGATTCATTTACCAATTGTGATGCGAATAATGCAGACAAAATATATCAATGATATTTATTGAATAGAATAATTTATTATTAATACACATTAATTCTAGTGTCTAATGCACACTACTATACTAACATCTGCAGTATCTATGTCATTCGCTTCACGTATTAAATTAGCATTAGTATTGGGATAATTCGAATGAAACATATTTCTAGGACAGCTCTATTAGCTCTAAACTGATAATCCAGAATATTATCAGTACACCAATAATTTGATTCGAGTATAATCAAATTAATTGAACATGCCATTGACATTCAGATCAAGTATACGCACGCATTTACGATAAATCCGGTAATTATGCATAATAGCTGGTTATATTGCATAACCGTCAACAATTTTGGTCAGTTTGATGTATTCCCCCCCCCCAGTTTATCACAATAAATAGCGATTATGAATAATACGCAATCATTGTTGGTAAATTTAATGAGTATTAAAATCATCACTTTTCGGTGATTATACGTAATATTCAAAGGTAGTTAGCAAGCATGATAAATCTAACCAAATTCATTCCATTTGCTGGTTATTATGCATGATCGTCATTTTATTATTATTAAATATGTTGAATCAGTGCCGTTGTCCTCATAAAATGTCTTATTCAGAGGATCATACTTGTGGGCGAGAGTTTGGACTGGATATAATGAACTCTCATTTAACAAATTCATAATCGTATACTGATATTATGTGTCATTTTCACAAATTATCATTAGCGAATTTTTTTAACATTTATCACATTTACCAACGATACTTAAGTATTATGCATAATAGTCAGTAAAAGTGATTTTTTTATATTATGCATAATAACCGATTCTCACATTTACGTAACATATGCATGCATTATAATAAATTATATATGTGTATGGATTATTCACTGAGGAAATTGTTTAAAAAAGAAAAATAATATGAAATCAAGTTATATATGAAGTTGAAAAAAAGAAATGATGGGGAATTCCAAATGTGTGGCTTGTGCAGATATTAGCTTATACTGAATAAATAATTTCCACCACATTACGGAAAAAAGCTGGCTGAATATCCAAATTCTGTGCAAATATTTAGCTTCTTGAGAAATTTTATGATAACTATAATAACACATTTTTTGACCGATTCTCTAATTCATGAATTCATGACCAAATTGCATATTTTCTTCATGTAATATGACAGATGGTTACTTACATAACATATTTGAGAAGCTTCAAAAAACTCGACATGTTATTAAAACTTAGCATGCTGTTCTTCTTCATAATTAATGTTAATTTATGATTACTCAACATGAACAAAAAAGTCATGAAACAAAAAATTTAAGAAAAACCAATTTATTTCTATTTTGAAAAAAAATTCCTGTCATAATTCATGAAAAAAAATTCCAGATGGAAAATCAAGATAAAATTTCCAAAAATTACATTTTAATCAAAAAATCATAAAAAAATTAATTTTTTCCTCGACAAATTTCAAAAAACACTAAGCCGCTCACTCATTAGCCACTTTAACATCCAAAACTATTAATTTCATACAAAAATTTTTATGATTTTACTCAAATTTTAGAGTGTTGCGCAAATGCAGCGTCAGTAAAAATTGGGTTAATATAATGGGCAATAACTGTTGTCAATTTGACGTAGCAACAATGATCACGAATAGGTTTTTTTTTCAAGAAAATAAATGAATCTACATTTTCTATCTAATCAAAAAAAACTTATTTCGTCCAATACCGCAGCTCCGATCTTTTTCATCAGAATTCTGTTGACAAGAACGAAAAATCACTTGCTACACTGACGTCCAAATTATGAATATTAGTATTTCTTTTCTCATCTGTTTGATACATTTTGTGAAAAAGCATGTAAAATATTGATTCTTTCCCTTAGGTGACGTAAATAGAAATTTAAACCGCACTTTTTTGGGAAATAAGCAATTATTGAACATTCATTTCAGGTAAATGGGGAGTTTAAATTTTAAAGGAAGTTAAATAAGAGAGAAGGAAACTTTTTATATATTTATGCTTTCTAAACATTTTTGAAAAATTTAACTCCTACACAACACATACGTTAATTTCTAGCGACATTATTAGATTACATTCATTTAAGGTAAACGAAGTTTAAGTTTTCTCTTGAAAAATGCCTAATTTTCTAAAATAAAACAAAACTTCATACATGTTGAAGAAAAAAAATAGCAAGAAAGACAGAGAGCTCTCTCTTTGTCAAAGTTAACGCGGTGGAAACAGCTTGAGGGGATTCCATTTAAAGTAATTTGAATACAATTTTCGTGCTTAGCAAAATAATTTATGCACAGAAAGCGTTTTCATTACGATCTCGTTAAAAATAGAAGGGTAAAAAGTCCTTCAGTGGAAGCTTAAAATTATTTCGCTTTGTGTCTTATGGAAATCACTGAAAATTTCTTGTGAATTATTTATAAATATCAAACTTTAGTTTTTTCGGTTTTGGAAATACCGTAAAAGTTTGAAAGTAAAGTTTGTTCAATAAAATGAAAAAGTTCAAAAGGGTGTACGATTTTTTTTTTCAATTTTTTAGAAATTCAATAGATTTTCAGGTGAGTAGAACAAACGATGCTTGGTAATTGAAGAAAACAAATTTATTTGGCTATTTGAAAACAATCTCAGATAACAAATTGTTATCGAAACTTAATTTTTTTTTTCATTTTATTTCCGTTTTCCATTTCCCAAATAACAAACAGTGGCACTTATTTTCATTCTGTATAAGCTTTACAAACAAAGACGATACAGAAATTATTTTTTTATATTAAATTAATGTCGAGATTTTCAAATATTTGGAATAACTGTGAAGTAGGAAAAAAATAGAATTACGAACATGTACGTCCTTGAAATAAGAAGTTTGTTCAAAATTATTTAGGTATGGTGATCGCCATTATCTGCCATTATGCATAATACTCTGGTGCAATTGGTAAATTTGATAGGTATAAAAAAAAATCATTCTTAGTCTAGCATGTGCGATGAATATAAGTTAGGCTCCGATATAATGATAACACATTTTACGATCGTGCACCGATATAATGATACAATATATGTACAAATTATCATGCATTATCATATAGCACAATTTATCATGTTCACTAACGATGCAACGTTTAGGTGTTATGAATAATCGCCGGTAAAAGTGATAATTTTTAGTACTTATTTAATTTAACAGCGACGCTTGGGTTTGGCTGAAGTGAGGAAGTGATCCCTGGTAGAAATGATGAATTCAAAAGAATTTATCAAACTTACCAAAATGATTAGCATGTATGTCTAAGATCCACATTTATCACATTTACGGTATGAAAATGATTAGAAAGTCATTTACTGTAACATATATATATATACACAATTTTTTTTACATTTGGCGATGTCTTAAAAAATATTATTTTTTTACTCTGTTTCAATCTTTGAGAATTCAATCCTATTTTAGATTAAATATTTGGCCTTATACTTCATTAAAATGCTCAAAAAAAATTAGATCAGAGTCCATCGAAGCTAGAATTCCAGAAAGAAAAAGTTGCAGGATAGACTGTGACTTTGAATTAGCCGCGAGAGCTAAAAAGAGCGAGAAATTTCGGTACAATGGTCGATTATCTGGCTTTAAATATAATTTGTTCATTTATCTTTAATATTTACAAGGATTTTTCAAACTTTTTCTTTTGTTTCTTTTCACACCGAATACAATAATCCATCATTTTCCCAAACACATCAAATTCAGCAGTAGCACGAGTATCTTTCCTTAAATTTTTGACAAGCGTTTGAAAAATTACTTTTTGGTTTCTTTTGTTTCTTCTTCTTTCTTTCGTTATCGTTCGAATTTTGGAGGAATAAAAAGAAAAAAATAAGCATTAGAGCAAATCTGTTTAATATTTTATATATCATCTCAACAACCTTTATTTAATAGAGTAGTTTCTTTACGCTTCACTATATAATATGCATAGATGCATTTCAGCCGCCTCGTTGGGCAATTTGCCTGTTGTGGCCTTTGTGTTTGTATTTGTATTTGCATGAGTGCAATGAATTTTCTACATTTCGTTCAATATTGAAATCAAAAGTCTGAAACTATGACAGGAAGTAATTGAAAATAGCGTGGCGAGAATCGGAAAAGGTCACACATTTTTGATTAAAACTTAATCAAGACTATAGCTTCAAAATCAACGTTTATACTAAAATTATTCACTAATCAAACACTAAACAACCCTCAATCAACTCGGAATTCCATTATAAATCACACAAGAGTGTTCTTTTGCTTTTCCAACAAGTTTTCTTTTGAAACATTTTCCTGCATTTTTTTTCCTTTCTTGTCCCATGTGGGAATCATATATAACGAAATTCAATCGAAAGAGTCGAAAGCTATCTCCGCGCTTGATTTTTTTTTCAATTTATTTATATAAATGTAGAAATTTAGAAAATACTGACTTTTTCTACTAAGCCCTCGTGTTTCACAAATTTACGGATCGCCTCAAGAAGAAGGCGTTTGGTGGCTACTATTTCCATTAAGCAACACATACATCTTGTAAATATTCATCTTAGGACGGTATTCACCGACATGGTTGAAACCATAGTTTCACAAACTTTTTGTTCCATCGCCCCCTTCTCCACAATTTTTTTTCTCTAATCGCCCCTCTACTGAAATGAACCCATAGGATCTTATGTTAAACCAGTAGCTGTTATCACACCTCTCGGATCATTCCATCTCCCACTAAAGGATGATATTGCCCACTTTGGGAAACACTGGTTTAAATTATTGTCACAATTTGTGGATAGGAGATCGATCAACATGGATTGGTTGAATTCAGATTTTTTACCAATCTTCTATTACAAATTTGTGACTAAATTAAACCACGAAGGTGAATACACCAACTTTAGGAACTTTTAACGAACTGGGGCATGTCGGAATATGCTGTATATGAATTGTGAGAAGAGTAAACAACCCATTGTCAAAGATATTCAAAAATGAAGAATAATGATAGAGACAAATGCATTTTGTAAATTTAAATGTTTTGTGTATTTTATTGAAAATGTATTTGCCTTTATCGTTGTCCTCCATTTGTGAGTATGCCGTGACTACGGGACACAAATGTATAGCTGAGATCTTATGGTTAAATTGAATGTTTTAATTAAAATTACACTACGCAATATGAATGACAGATAAATGTAATGAGAAACAAATGAACTTTTACTATCAAACTTATAATAAATCACAGAACAATGCATTTAACGCTTCAATTATTTCAGTCACCAAGTTAAAGAAATGAAAATAATAATATTGAGTCACCATCCACATCACAACAACCTCCTCGGTGTTTTCTCCAAAAGGGGGACCCATGTTGATTTTGAATTCACTCACACTAAGCAAAAGACTGCTCACCCCTAAAGCACCTTGATGCTTTAAGATAAATAAGCTTCCTATGACACGGAGATTAAATCCCATATAGTGCCTTAGCACCCCAAACTCCACTTTATAGTTATCAACTTCGGTATTTCATACTTTTTGAGGGGAGTTTGTATTTTTCTCTCTCTTCCAAAAGGAACAAAAACAATTTTATCTTCGGTATAGAAATATAGATTTTTTTGTAATTATATCTTACAGAACTGAATTTTTTTCATTAATTATGAAATTATTTCATTTACCAATTCCGAAATAGATTTATTTCTTAACTGAGGTTTTTTCAACATTTTTATCAATTCTGTGGGTATGTAAGCTTTTTTTGTCGGCTGGCAATTGCGAACAGCTTCGAGAGCCCTGCATTAAAGACTCCTGCACTAGAAATTCCTCAGAAGCATGTTTACGAGAAACATTTGCGGTCTGTAGCAGCTGTATGTGATAATCGAAAGTTATGTATTTCTTTTCTTATAATAAGCCTCAGATTTTTTGTCACTGGAAAATAGATCGCCAGTTCATGAAGATGATACACGATGTTCTTCTCACGCAGGCTAAGTGGTCCGCGTTCACCTCCCACGAAATCGAAATCATCTTTGATTGCAGCGGCATAAATGACGGCAAATGTGTCTCTGGATGTTATTCCCATAACGCTTAATGGCTAATGGCTCATCCCTTACGATATAATAGTTCAGAGAGCTTGTTCAAGTCCATCGTTCCAGTTCATAATTCATCCGGTTCAGCGTGACCATTAATAGGGATATCATTCCTTATCCTTACACTACCTATACCTAATTTATGTTTTCTAAGGCCATGCGGGATTATCATGATAACCGTGTTTCTTCGAGATGATGATGAGCTTTCCAAAGGATCATTATCTGCATAAACTCTGAAGCTTTAATCATGGCGCATGTACCATTTTATGGTGCAGACGCTTCCGTAGGCGAATATTACAGATAGCATGATGGGACACTGCTCAATAAACGAATCGAGAGTTGGCTTTGAAATTAAATTCTCCCCTCCATAGACACGATACGTTCATTTTGTTTGAAAAAAACGTTCGCACTCTTCATCCAGTCCATCACGAATATCAATATTATTTTCTTGTTATCACAAGAAATTGTTCGCATGAACATAGGTATAGGTTTTTACGTACAGTTCCCGCCTAATATACATATATATATACATATACAGTCGGCCCCCCGTATTCGCGGGGGTTACGTTCCAGGGGTGACCGCGAATAACCGAAACCATACTTTTTTCTTGTATATCTCGTTTATTGAGCAGCATGAGAAGAGCAGGGTAACGCGGAGGTGTAATGAAATGTAAAAGAGGGTGCAGAAATTTTGTTGGCGATGCTTTCTGAAAGAACATTGTGATTTCTTTGACATGAATGTCGCTCTTCACTAGTTAATACAAGATATACGGAAGACTGGATGTTGTGAAGATATTTATTACTTGAGATGTTAATTTTTTTTTAAGCTATTGGCTGATCGGTTCACCGTCCATCGCACGGTTCCGTTCGGCACATATATACGATCTAGCGAAGTAAAATCTCTATCTCCTCTGTAGCTTAGTGGTCAGAGCACTCGTCCGGCAATCGAGGGACCCTGGTTCGACTCCTGGTAGAGGCAGAGATGAGTTTTTCCTTCCTTAAAAAAAAAAAAAAAATTAACATCACAACATTCAGTCTTCCGTATATATTGTGTTTCTATTTGCAGTTTCTTCTTCATATCATCAAGTATGTTGGGATATGATGACAAGGCTTCCTCTACCAATTTTTCTTTATGTGAAGAGCGTACCATAGAGGGATCTATGCCATGAAAACAATCTATTGCTGAAATTAGCGTGCAAAGCACTTCCGCTATGTTACTCATGGTGAACTTGTCTTCTACTATTTTATATTGATCTTCTTCATCTGGTACCGCTTGAGTTTCAGGAGCAGTCAACTGCATTAATTGTTCTTCGATCAATACCTCTGAATTGCTATTAATTAGCTGTTCAAGACTTCTATATCTATATCATTGAACCATTCTCCACCCACTTGTTTCGCTAACGTGAAATGTCTCTTAAGTTGGCTCTGTAGAATTGGTTGTGTCCTTTAGCGCACATTGTGGCCAAAGGGGTTAATCCAACCCGAGGTGACCGTTTCTCTCTTGGGAGTTGCCACGGTTCTAGTGATGACAGTAATGCCATTAGCGAGCCATTCTAAACATGCACAACTCAATTTTTGTAAACAAAACACATCAATGATGTTTTCTGAGTGTTGCAAAAAAAATTTCCAGAAAGGAAAAAACCCCGCGAATACGGGGGGGGGGGGCGACTGTGTGTGTGTGTGTGTGTATCTATTCTATAATATAAAATCACAAACAAACTCGAAAAGGGCCTGTTGCTAAGCAACCGAGGCGGAAGTGGGTGAAATTTTTGAGTGACGGAAACTCTGTTACGGAAGTGGGTTCGATTCATATATCGATATTCACATTCATATATCGTATATTCATATATTCATATATCGATATGATATCATATATCGATATTGGGTCGATATTCACATATCGGGACCCATTTGACCCATCGGGACCATGTTATGTGCATGTACCAAGAGGCTCCTACATCCTACAGTAGAGCCCTTAGGCTGGAATTTAGATTTCGAGCCCCCAAACCAGCTTTTCAGGGGCCCCTCTGTGATTAATTTATAGTGTGAAAAATCAAAAAGTGATAAGAATCGTTGTGGCCCCTTTGTGTGTCCTTTGTGGGGGGGGGGGGAGGTCCATGCCGAGAGGTATATATATGTATAATATACACACACAACAGCAGTGCTCCCAACACAGGGTCGGGGTACCCGGGGAAGATTTCACGTATAAGTAAAAAGTTTTCATTTCCAGGGGCCCTTGATGGATCTCATTGTTTTCTTGCTGCTTTAACGTTGAAGAATTTCGATAGCGGAAGCAAAAGGTATATCCAGTCTGTGGCCCCACCAAAAGTATGCGAATTGGTGTCCCGGGTAATTGGTTGGGGGGGTCCTGGATTTTATTCGTTGGTAAAACGAATACAAATGAAAATTTTTCATGGTACTCGCTCCGTGGGATGGCCGACAAGCTTCCAAGTCGGGGCCCATGTTTACAGGTTTCATTTTGGGTGCCCTGGATTTTATTTGTTGGTAAAACGAATACAAATGAAAATTTTTCATAGCACTCGCACCGGGGGATGACCGACAAGCTTCCAAGTCGGGGGCCCCATGTTTACAGGTTTCATTTTGGGGGCCCTGGATGAATCTCATTCTTTTCTGTTGTAGAATTTGCAACAGCCGAAGCCCGAGATAAAGCCAGTCTGCGGCCCCACCAAAAGTATGCGAATTGGTGTCCCGGGTAATTGGTTGGGGGCCCTGCATTTTATTCGTTGGTAAAACGAATACAAATGAAAATTTTTCATGGCACTCGCTCCGGGGGATGACCGACAAGCTTCCAAGTCGGGGGCCCCATGTTTACAGGTTTCATTTTGGGGGCCCTGGATGAATCTCATTCTTTTCTGTTGTAGAATTTGCAACGGCCGAAGCCCGAGATAAAGCCAGTCTGCGGCCCCACCAAAAGTATGCGAATTGGTGTCCCGGGTAATTGGTTGGGGGCCCTGGATTTTATTCGTTGGTAAAACGAATACAAATGAAAATTTTTCATGGCACTCGCTCCGGGGGATGACCGACAAGCTTCCAAGTCGGTTGCCCCATGTTTACAGGTTTCATTTTGGGGGCCCTGGATTTTATTCGTTGGTAAAACGAATACAAATGAAAATTTTTCATGGCACTCGCTCCGGGGGATGACCGACAAGCTTCCAAGTCGGGGGCCCTATGTTTACAGGTTTCATTTTGGGGGCCCTGGATGAATCTCATTCTTTTCTGTTGTAGAATTTGCAACAGCCGAAGCCCGAGATAAAGCCAGTCTGGGGCCCCACCAAAAGTATGCGAATTGGTGTCCCGGGTAATTGGTTGGGGGCCCTGGATTTTATTCGTTCGTAAAACGAATACAATTGAAAATTTTTCATGGCACTCGCTCCGGGGGATGACCGACAAGCTTCCAAGTCGGGGCCCATGTTTACAGGTTTCATTTTGGGGGCCCTGGATGAATCTCATTCTTTTCTGTTGTAGAATTTGCAACAGCAAAAGCCCGAGATAAAGACAGTCAGGGGCCCCACCAAAAGTATGCGAATTGGTGTCCCGGGTAATTGTTTGGGGCCCTGGATTTTATTCGTTCGTAAAACGAATACAAATGAAAATTTTTCATGGCACTCGCACCGGGGGGATGACCGACAAGCTTCCAAGTCGGGGGCCCCATGTTTACAGGTTTCATTTTGGGGCCCTGGATTTTATTCGTTGGTAAAACGAATACAAATGAAAATTTTTCATGGCACTCGCACCGGGGGATGACCGACAAGCTTCCAAGTCGGGGAACCCCATGTTTACAGGTTTGATTTTGGGGGCCCTGGATGAATCTCATTCTTTTCTGTTGTAGAATTTGCCACAGCCGAAACCCGAGATATAGCCAGTCTGGGGCCCCACTAAAAATCTGCGTATTGTGTCCCCGCTACTGGATGTGGGGCCCTGGATTTTATTCGTTGTAAAATTGATAAAAATGAAAAATTCTCACAGGGGGGTGTCCGACAAGCTTGCAGGTCAGGACTTCATGGAAATGTTGGCAGGTTGTAATTCGGTGCCCCTGAATGTATCTCATTGATTTTTGTGGTTTAACATTGTAAAATTTGCAACACATCGGTAGCCCAAGATATATCCAGTGTGGGGCCCCACTGAAATTCAGCGAATTGAATCTGGGGACCCCCATGGGGAAGTTTTCTGGGGATACTTGATGAATCTCATTTGTTTTTTGTTGCTTTATTATTATTTTCATTAAAATTCGTTTCTGCAGTAGGCTGGTGCTTTCACACGTCCCTTTCCCCTTTTCCATAGCACGCTGATGAAGTGGGACGAAATAAACAAGATATGTCCGGGAGAGAAGTGGGGGGGGGGGGGGGTTGGCCGCCAAAGGCGGCAGGGGGGCAGAGCCCCCCTAGTATATATATATAATGATTGATAACAATTCAATCACGCCACATTTGAAGATCATCCAAAACATGTTGTTACCCTACCTCTCTTCTTGGACATAATCGGACAACTTAGCTAATGGGAAAATATAACTTTCGTCATTATGGGAAAACAGATAAAGTACCGAGGCACGTGGTGTACAAAATTCACAATGGAATTTTAATGGAAAATTCTCTTCTCTTAAAAATGCATCAAATGTGATTTTAAATTAAACTCATTAATCATCTATCGCTCATTTATCATCCGAATTTTAATATATTAAATCCCAGGTCAAATTTAGATAATCAGAACCACATTTAGGCGAAACCCTCAATCATTTCACAGATTCTGTTGATGACAATAAACAGCAGGATTCCTAAAATATAACTATTCTACTGAGCTCATATTTTTCAAACACCCTGTTTGAAGCAATAGATAGAAGAATTCTGATCTTTAAAAATGACGTGGAATATCAGCACTATAGTAATTCCTTCTCGTCAGGTAATGTATGTGGATCCGGCATATCCTTAACGCATTATTTGGTAGCCTTATCTGTAAAAGAAAATGTAGTCGATATACATACATATATGAATGCATGTTTGCGCGAAATAAGGCAATCTGTTAGAGTGTATGGAGGGGTTATAGAGAAGATTCCATCAGGAGTTAAGTAGACAAAATAAATCTCTCAAGGGAATCATACTTCTAATAGGTAACTGATAATAAACAAGAGGAAATCCAATAAAGGCCACGCAATACGCATTTGAACCAATATATTTCTGAGTCACTCGTTAACACTATTAGATAAAATTATTTTTCTTGAGAAATATGCTTGATGTGTATACGCGGATCTTATTTAGTATTATGCGTATGTGGGGGAATGAATATTATATATGTATATAAATTATGATCTTTACTTGAACGAGACTTCGAAAACGAGCAAGATGCGACAATATGTATACGAATTTTATTTCGTTCTTGTGACATACACATCGATTCCGAAAAGTGGAATGCATTCCATGAAGATCATGCATTAATTCATGAGATATACGTAATGGTATTTTTTTCACATCCTAGGCCGCAGTAGAGGTACGCCATGGAGAAAGCTGAAAGCAACATTACTTAGATTGGATGGATTTTAGATGGATATAACTCCTACGTGTTTAATTCAGAGCGGATATACACACATTCGATAACTAACACAATATTAGAAGTTCTAATTTTCCAAGTTATTATATTAAATTGGGATTATAATATTTAACTTGGTTAATAAGTTGACCTTTCTAACAATTCGCATACCATGTAAATTGTAGGATCGTGTTGCCTATCGTCATTAAACGCACAAATATACGCTGTGTGTGTGTGCAGCTCATAATAATAACTCCATCATTAACTTGGCACCGCATCTATGTACCACGTACATAGATGAAGCTGATGCTGCACGATGTCTGTGTAAACCGTAATAATACCGCTCATGCTTCATGAGCTCTCTTTTGGGACCCTTTATCCCAGAGTTGTGTTATATTATAAACTGAGTATCAAACGTCGCGACGATTCGGAACAAGTCACCAGGAGTTATGTCAATGATACTTGCATCAGGGATGTTCCGAACTCAAACAACGTATCTTTGAAGTTCTATTGATCATTGTTCAGTTAGAAGAGCAGAATATGGAACGAATCATGGCAGAAAATAAACACTATTGTCTGTATGATGTGCGGCGTAGAAGATTTCCCAATTCAATACATACACAAGCATAGAGATGATATCAAGTAAGCATCGCATAATAGCAAACAATATACATTGAGTGAAAGATTAGAAATTGTCTGCATAGTGGATTAACGGTGTTCCAGAAAGTTTTTTCTTTCGGAAATCTGTGAAGTACAAAGTGGAATATTTTATTACGACATTGCCATAGATTGAAATTGGTTAACATATACGAGATGTTTCAGAAAAGAATCCCTAACTTTGATAAGCCGTACTTATTTCGAAACAGAAATATATAAAAAGATGAGAAGAAATATAGATACGAAGTGGCACGTTAGATGAGCAGGCCTTTTTAAATAAACTGGTTTCAAAAATGTGTTACTATAGAATGAATAGATGGTGCCACAGTCGACTTTTTCTATGGTATTTGAAGGTCACTGTTTATGGAAAGAGTTCTGAAACGCTCTATTAGCTTGAATCTGTGGGGCATACGCATCAATTGCAGAAGAGACACTGTTCTCCGTAGACAGCAGGAAGACATCCCGATACGTACATAACATGAAAGTTCTGGCATTTGTCATTTTCACTTCAAATTAATAGAGCAGATGGCAGCTCCAGTATAACACAAAACGAGCCTAACGCTAACAACATAAATACGTCAAGGCCGAAAAAAATAGTAAAATTAACGAAAAAAATAGTTAAGGAGTAGATATATTGCACAATGTGGCCAATAATTCGATTTTTGCATGTGCAACGTCATTGCTAGGTTACACTACCATTTTGATCCATAGCTGTGGCATCTGACCCATGTTTAAAAAGTACTTACTCACATTTGAAGGATATTGTTCTGACACAGCTGCGCCATCTATTAGCTAACCTTGTAACTGATAATGTGAACCGTTGTATTTAAAATTATAGGTGGGTGTGCCCACTGACCATGTCACATATTCCATCTTTCTATCGCTCATTGTCTTGAAGTTATGCCCAACTCACGTTGTAAAGCCATCCAACTTGATTTTATTTCTCGGGGGTTCTCAAAGTTTTTCCACCCGGAGCACCACATTTCATAATCAACCATAATTCACCCTGTCAGAGTTATTTGCTACAAACTAACAAACTAATGTTTTATGAATCGACATAATGGCTCGATGCAATCAATGGCAATCGATGGAGAGGCTATGATGTACGGAATAAGATTAGTTCACATTTTTGTCTATAGATGGTGCTGCACGATAGATAATCAGTAGATATATACAAGGCAGAGTCATAAAATGCACGGTGTACAATTAACTGTTCTTTATTATATCCATGCTGGATTGTTCAATATTATACTAGAAAATTACACCAGAAAATTATAAAAATTCAAATAAAAATAATAATAATAATAATAATAATTAAAAAAAAAAGGCCCAGACTTACTTCGATAGCGTATACGCTCGCATTTAATCAGAAATCTTTTGCAAAATTTTTTTATTAAATCGCATTTATTTTGAAAGCTACTTGTACAAGACGATAGTTGATGTAAGCTTATAAGGACTACTGTACACCAGTTAATTTTATTTATCATATTTACTCACCATATTTAATCAAGATTATCCCCTTTACTTTTCCTCTAATTCTTGTCCTTCCCCTGTTTTTGACTATGCCCATTTAATAACTATCAATGGGTATACAGCCATGTCGATTTCCTTAAAACTCAAACGAGTCCCATGATGGCGAAGATGCAGTGAAAGCCGGTGCTTCATATCACTGTCCACGGTAACGGTAACTGTTCTTTACCGAATTTCCCTGTCACTTACATCAGTATTGTTGGTTTTCATCGTAATGCTGTATTGGTGAATAGAGCACTAGGCCAGCTGAAGCTTTACGAACAATACGGACACAGAAGAAATATAAGAAATATCCAAGTCCACCTACTTCCGCTGGACTGGTTTCCTGTCTTCTATCGACGAAAATTTGAACTAAACTTTTTTCATTTTTTTCTAACCAAAAAGAATCATCTTTCATGGGAACAACTTCTCCGCAAAACGCATTCTAATAATGCATATCAGTTGCTTCAGTTTCCACGATTTTTTTAAAATAATTACAAATTTATTGCAGCTCCCTGTAAATAGTTAGAGACAAATTATAGTAGATTCCCATCATATTTTTTGTTTTCATCTTTTTTTTCTCATCGCTCCTAAATCAAACGTGTTTTTAGATCTTAAGCGAATTTGAGAACACAGAATGAAAAGCAAAATAACTTCTCCTGTTTATGTAACAGCATAACTACATAAAAGCATGTTCCAGACAATTAGAATGCAGAAGCTATAAAACTTTTGAAGAACTTCTAGTTTCTCTCACGAAGAACAAAAAGAATACTACTTTCTCTATCTAAACTGGATCGTTTTGCACTTCGTTGATTCATTAGCATAAATATATGTACAATATTTTTTTCCACTTTCTTGCATAAAAATTAGAATTACACACACGATGCATTTTGATGTTCCACATTACAGTGAAACGTATCATGTTGAAAAGTTGCAGCGGCTGGTTTTGAAGAAACTCTTGGCGCATAACTTTATTCAACCACACTCGAGATACTTCACCTGAGAATGCAAAGTTACTTTTTTTTTCTGGCATTACCTGGAAATAAAAAGGAAAATGATTTTTGTACGCGTTCTTTGCAAGTAATCAGAGTTTGTTGCAGGGAGAGTAATTAGATTTTTGGAGGAGTTGAGAACTGACTTTGCGGGGAAAACATATAATTAATTCGATGCACGCTACACCTCTTAGCGCTTAAATTCAGCAAAACATGCTTTTTTTCCCAACATTTCCTTGGGGTATTAATGAGATTCCGAATTCGCGTATATTTCACAACTGGAGTCCATTGTTCTTCTTCCGCCATCAGTGATTACAGGTACAGTTTTTCTCCGAAGAAACACATTTTCTTTGGTTCCTTTCAATTAACTCTAGGATCTTCGACGTCTTCCTGAGACAAATTTGTATCTGAATCAATCAAATAATTAGCATTTTTTTTTCTTTTGGCTTCAGCGTTTGCTTGATTTGGTGTCGTCAAATCTATCAAAGAGCAATTATAATGGATCCTAAACATCCATTATTATTCTAAAAGGTCATGTGCAGCAAAAGTTATATCGAACATATTGAAGCGTGAAGAAAACAACAGAAATCCAACAACATGGTCTGATTTGGACATTCCCGTTCGTAAAATAATTTGTCATTAAGCATTTACACTATTATAAGGTGCGCACACTCTTCTCGTTGTCCAATTAAAAACTGCTTGTCTGAGAGGGATTCTTTAATTATGAAAAAAAGTGTCACCAATCACCGAAACAAA
The DNA here is from genome assembly GCF_987345545.1 of Pholcus phalangioides. NCBI lineage: Eukaryota > Metazoa > Arthropoda > Arachnida > Araneae > Pholcidae > Pholcus > Pholcus phalangioides. The sequence continues at coordinate 56,957,635 of NW_028301608.1, read as the reverse complement.
CTTATTTTTGAGCATAAAAGCGAAACTTCGAAACTTATTTTTTTTTTTATACAGGCTCATACATCTAATAAACTTTGATGTATAGAAAATTGTATAGTTGGCACAGTTTTTCTAATTGATAGTTTCTTTAGGAAGAGTCCATAAACTTTGCCCAAGAAGATTAACACGTCACTAACTGATAACGCAAATGTACGGAAACTATGATTCCTTATGGAGAGATGTATATTATATCAACTCCTCTAGGAGTGGTATTTTTTGTATATTTGCCTTATTTGTTGGCGACTTCTTAATCGTTCCCTTTAAAACTAACGGTGTGGGAACTAGTCATAGCTGTATTAAGAGTATTAAACACCATGTTTCAGATGATTCATGGAATTGTAGTTTGCAACCAGAATTATATACTGTTTTATTCCTGTTATACAGTCGTCTTGGTGTTTTATTTTTGTTCCTTATATTATCATCAATTAGTGTCCCTTTCTACAGAAGAATACGATGAAAATCTCAAGTTCACACAACTTTTTTGTACCTTGATACCAAGTATGAAGAAAGAAGATAAACTTGTTATATTTTTCATAACCTTTTATTTTTTTGATTTACGAGATGTAAATAATTTATCGGTCAGCAATTATTATCATTGGTGAATATTTAATTATGATTTAATAAAATATAAATATACAATATATTACCAACGGTGAATATTTTTAACCCTTCAAACGGTTTTTCAAATTTTCCTGATCCATATTACAATTGTCGCCACAGTAGATATCACTAAACCATCTACTAATTCCCAACTATTTTCAAGAAGGAGTTTTTTTTACCGATTTCGAGCTCATAAATGCTTTTCCCTCAACACAAAATGATAATCGTTAAAGAAAACAAGAAAGGGAGAAAAAACGATAGTTTTCTGTTACTTAAATGGTATGCAATATTACTATACTACCTCGAAGGGAAAATAAAAATACCGTCTCTCTCTCCCATTCCGTTATCAGACTTTGAACAAAAGATGACTTCACCCAGACAGGACTAAAAGAAAACTTTAAAACGGTATCTAGGCTTTGGTTTGCCATTTTGAGAGGGTTTTAAGAACGCGGGATATCTTGAGATGGCCGATGATGCCGGTTATAACAAATGCACGATTCGAAAATTAAGCATAAAGATACTCCCCTCCAACTATTGAGGAAGGCATAGTCATTGGGGGGGGGGGGTAGCATATGTAGTCTGATCTTAATGGAGTCTGTTACACTGCCTTTCATTGGAAGATTAATGTCCCAAAAATATTTTTTTGCAAACAACATCGATTTTTTTTTTTTCCTTTTGCGGTTCGTTTGGTTTTCCATTCCTGTCTACGTTTCCGATAATCGAAAATGGCGTCAGACTTTATGTAGTTTCAATCTACAGAACTCAAAGGGTGACTTCATCGCCTTTCTTCATTTTCACTGAAAACAGATAAGCGTCTCTATCGAATTATATTCTCCTGACAGTAAATTCCAAATCAGACTGATCATCATTTTTAGAGTTTCCTCTTTATCCGTGACGCCCAAATATAACGATGTTTCATTCTCTGACCAGATCGCAGTTTGCTACACCGCTTTAAAAATTCTATCGTTGTTGAAGAATTCTATAGAACAAAACTATATATGGTAGTGTTTCCTCAAAATCCTCTTCATTTTTCATTTTAACACCAGGAAGACCCCGACATTCCTTTCCACTTAGAAGTATCGATACCGGTCAAATTGATCAGATGTTTATTTTAACTATAAAATATTGAATAGTTATGAGAGCGTTGGTAAGTAGTAGAATATAAAAACTCGAAGTTTGCCAAATAAAACTTCAATTTCAATAATTTAATTTCAATTTTAACCTCTTCGCTCCAGAGACACAGACGTGCGTACATTTTTAAACGGTTTTTAATGGGTTTAAATGGTTTTTAATAATTAATATTTCAAGTTAAGACTTGAGATATTCGTAAGGGAAAATTATTTATTTTTTAAGTTAATAAAATATTTGTTGCAATTTTTTAAACGCCATTTTAGCATAAGATAAATACAAAACAATCGAAAAAATCGTTAATGGTCAGTTTTGTCTCATGTTTAAAGATGATAATACTTGCCCTAACGTTCCTCGTTGTATACCAGATAAAAAAATATATTTACCTTCTACCCGTTTTAAACATTGTAATTGCAACTGTATTCGCCCATCATGCTTTCTACACTTTTCAATACTTTCGTTACATTAGAAACACATTTCACGCAATAAAACTTTATCGTTGATCTCTTATTGCACAGCCGGACCAGACAGCGGTTTCTTTCTCCTCACGCAGTATCGTATTTGTTGTTATCAACAAAATTCTGATTCCTGAACAAATAAGGGATCTCTACGCTTTATAGGTAATTTCAACAAGAAGGAAATTAACACTTTCACCATTTTATATTTTTTCTACAAATCGACGAAAAAATTCTTGAGGCTACGTTGAAAACGGACCCTGGCAAGTGGACAATATGCTCACGGCATGCTTTCGAGCCATATGATCAACACTATACCTCGTGCCGTTGTAAAAATTCCTCGGTTTTTCAGAAATTTTTCCTCACTTCTAGAATATATATTTCAATATTTAAGTGCATTAAAGAGAGAAACGTAGTTGGAGAATATTTTCCTTTCTCTTACCAAGAAAACACAAAAATGCAATGTCCTTATGTCTAAACGTCTCTCATATATTAAAAGGGTCTGATTAATTTCACTTCAAATTTCTTTTCGATATATTATTTGATCAACTGATAATTTTAATGACACCACTGTCACATTCTGCACACGAGAGCGAATCACACCGGGACCTACAATTTATTGCCGATTCGGAACGGCAGCCTTTTTTTTATACTCACCAAGAGTTTGCTATGCTAACCCCTTCGATGTGGGACTTCCTGCGGTAGCAATCGTTTTCTGTGGTCATATCGATTTTTCTGTTGTACCCCTGTGTCAGGAAAGTTTTCTGACAAAGACGAATCGGGTATCGAACTCGTGACACCTTTAAACATCATTTGGTACTTTAGGCGAGTATTTTATCGACCTGGCCTACCGCGCCCATCTATTATTGTTACACATATTACGATAATATTATTATGTTTCCATGTTACAGCAAGTATCGGTGAAGAAACACAAGCATCAAGTGCTTAAATTTCTACTAATTTTCAGATAAGATTCAATGATTTGTTCACTGCATTTTCGGTCGTAATGGTATTTTTATTTTATAATTAGTCGATCATTAAGGAAGCTTTCAATTTGCCGAAGTGAGCATAACTATATCGGTAGAAAATCCATGCAACCATTCGATGAAATATTTGCTGTGCATGGCTTTGAAACCACTTATAACGTTTAAGATATCTGGTTCATCGTGAAAATCTAAATAGAAGATCGGAAACGGTGAAAATGACCGGTATGGTACTTCTAATGTTAAATCCCTTTCCTATTGCATCAACAATGATAAAAAGTGTATTAGAGAAGAGGCAATTATACTAAAAGCCCCCGTGTTCTCGTTGAAAAAGTTTGTTGAGATTTATCACCGATATAAAGAGAAGTGACACATATTTTGAAGCGTGGAAATAAGGAATTTGCCATTTATTTCTTGCTAATGGTCAATGAATCAAATTTAAGGGTGATATAAAACTTTTTCACTCTCCATAATTTAAGTGTAAAGTTTTCAGATCTATGCATACATTCGAAAAATCTCTCATACATTTGTATACAAGAGGAGAAACCATTCATTTCTGCTATTAAATACAAATGTTTATTCAGATTTCTGCTATTTATATAGATTTTATAATCGGTTTCGGTCGATATAGATTGTATTTTATTAGAAGAATCGGCAGTGTTTTTAGGCAAATTCATTTTAATGTGTGATTATTTTTTTGCATTGTAAAAAATATTCCATTTGTGTTACAAAACTAGGGCCGCCCTTGCTAGACGCGGAGCCAGGTGAGTCTAGATAATTTCTGTGCCCTTAGCCAAGATTTTATATATTTTCTTGGAAACACATAGTGAAATATTATCCAAAAAAAAAACACAGATTAAATGTGAATTAACAAAAAAAAGAGATAAAAATGAGAATTTCAAACCGAAGGAAATTTTAAATTGATGAGAGAAATAATTCTAAAATTAATCAAAATCAAAACCTAATAAAAGAAACTTTCTAAGAACTAACGAAAATTCGAATCGATGAATCGAAAATTATAAAACTTGAAAACTTACTGACAGAGATAATGCCAGCATCCACGACAGAGAAAATGAAAGAAATATTAATAATACTGAATTGATAAAAAAATGAGAATTTACGAAAAATTAATAATTTCAGAACTATTTCTTTCTAAATGGAAATGCAGATTTCCAGAATTAATGGAAATTCAGAATTTATAAAAGATAGGTTATTATTACCGTAAGTGCGGGGCTCGGTGCAACCGTACCCGTCGCATACCCATAATGGTGTGTACAAAACCAATAAGAATATTCACAAAGAAAGTTTCAAAACAACATTTATAATAATTAATATCTCGTAAATATTTGATGACGAAGTCCTTTTCTGAAATCTGATATAAATAATTATCTGCCATTTAAGAGTTTCTGGCCAGTATTTGCATATTAATGATGAAAAGTTTGATTCAAACGTTACTTTCTACAAATATCACATATACGATTCATCTAATTTAAAAATGTGGTGTGTATTCTATAGCTTTTTAGCTAATAAAAGTGCATTCCCGTACTGCAATATCGATGATAATTCTTTAAAATGGTTCCGTATGTATGGTATTAAAAACTATTACAGGGTGTCCAGATGGATAAGCATCAGCAGATCAATATAGACTGTAATTGAGATCATGAATAAAATCATTTTGATGGGGTTTCCGGATATCGTCATAATCTATAGATTATCATGTCCATAATTAGACTATGACGCTATATTCGGAGCCCTCTCTCCCGTACCTATCAAAATGTTCGTCTCAATCATCCTTATGACAATATGCAAGAATCTGAAGCATCATACCCATTGATACACCCCGTACAACTTTTACTAGAACTATCTTTCCACAATGAATCAAACCATGACACATTTACCACCCGAAAAAAGAACTGTTATGATACAAAACACACTTCTGAACTGAATATGCGTCCGCATCTCATAAATGTGCATCATATTTCATTCTATTCTATCGCATTCCATTTTTTTAAGTATATTGACCTGATAAAACCATATTTCATTCTAGAATTCATTCTTTTTGAAAGCGTTGAACCCAAGAGAAATAAATGCAAACTGACACCAACTTTTATGAAAGATAGATTGTGTGATGGAACGTGAAGTTGCAAAGACGGAGATGATCTCTTGGCAAATATATGATTCCGTTTGTCTATTCAATATGTTTATAGATACAAATTCAATAGGATAGTTCGTTTTACCAAAATATATGTGAACGAAATATAGGTAGATTCACTAGTAGAAAAGTCATACGTTTCTTATGAAATTTTAATTTTACAAGGAATATTTTAATTTTACAAGGTATATTTTAATTTTACAAGGAATATTTTAATTTTACAAGGAATATTTTAATTTTACAAGGAATATTTTAATTTTATTTAAATAATTTTTTTTAAATTTTTTAATTTTCGTATGGTCTTATAATTGTTCATCCATTTTTTATACTTATCTGGATCAAGAATAAATTTTTAATAGTTCAAAATAAAGAATTAATCTAAAATTACCGTTTTTTTTTTTAATTTGGCTCCACAAACATTCAAGAAAAGACTATCAAATACAAATCAGAAACATAAAATCATGCACTCGATGATTATAACAGCGGAAATTCCACACGGACACAGTCTTTCTTATACAAGAAATAGGATGTTTATTCATTCCACTCCTTTAAAAAAGGATTCCGATGAATAACAAAATGAAGAAAGTCTGTAACTTTGCCAACTTATTCTTATAAATGAAATCATATAATATATTAGAAGCATTGATCACATCTATTTCGCTGATATGTGTGTCGTTTCTTATGTGTGGGGTTACAAAATAAAGAATAAATAGAATGTTTCCTGTTTTTCTTCTCTTTTCATGTTTTTGAATTCGAAATCAAGAAAAAATATTCTTAAAGAAACTTCAGGAAAAAAATCCTACATTTTTCTACCGCTTTCTCAATAAATCTCTACACTTACACAGCTGGTTATGAATCGATTATCAAGGGTGATGAAAACGTTTTCCATACAGAAATAACAGTTACTCTGTAACTGCGGATGCTACATTAGCAAAAGTAGCCGGAACGCAACGAAATGCCGGATAGATCTCATTTCAATTCAATAACAAGGATTTTTTTCTATAGTTATTCATATTTTTATGCAAATTAATTAATATATATTAGGAGATATTAATATTTAATGCAAATCGCTCTTTCGATGAAACAACTCAAAAAAGTTTTTTTGAGAAAACCATTTAAATTACATTGTCTTTTAATGATTCAGTGGAATGTAATAGTTTTTACTGGAAGCAATCACTGACAAAACGATCCAATTTTGAAAACGTTGCTAACAGACATGTCTAATACGAAATAACAGAAAAACTTTGTTAAAATAACTGAATCTTTTTTTTCGACACGTGCTGTAATACTAATATTTTCATATTACAAATGCAATAAGGAAAAAATTTTACTGTTTGAGTAACACCTAAATTTTAACTACTGACGCGACTATTACTCGACTTTTTAAAATTGTTTAAGGGTTCTCCTACTTTCTGACAGGTGGAAAACTATGGTCTAGTAGATATAAAGTAGTTACTACTATAACATTGCAAATACCATTTGACTATTAATTTATTTCAAATTTTTTACACATGTTTTTGATGTGCTATCTTGGTACTTGACTTTTTATAGATTTACAAAAAAAACCGCATTCAATAAAGCATGATAAAATACCGTGACGTCAATGTAATTGAATAAAATACATTCCAAATAAAAGAAACTGTTCAGTTCATGAAATGAAGTGAAAAGTTGAGATTTCATTGAGTCAATCCTATTTAAAACTAAGTCAATGGAATCTCAATCTTTTGCTTCATTTTTTTGAACTTAAAAATTTCCTTTGCACACATTTTGAGCCAGTTTTTATTCAATTACATTGATGTCATGTTTTTTAACATGCGCAAGCTGCTTTTTAGTGCATATTTTTAATTGAAAATTTACAAAAAATCAAGTATTCAAAATATGTAAAACTTTGATAAAATATAAGATAGCACGTACAATCAAGAACGTGTGTAAATATTGAAATAAATCAGTGGTTAAATAATTAAATAATATTTTTATTGATATTCCTATTAGAGCTTAGTTCTTTACCACGTTGAAACGTATGCGAACGATTAAGATCGTTCCGTTCCCAGATCCGTTTGTAAAACGGATATGGGTGTCTCAATTCATGGGATTTCTGGTTGTGGGGGCACATTTAAAGAATTTAGTTTGTCGAAGAGGGTTATTTTTTTTTTTTTTGCATCGGCAGAATTAAAATATTCCTTCTCATTTCATATCGTACACAGCCCAGGCTGTATCGACAGTGATTGCCGATATAGCCTGGACGGTGTACGGTAAAATGCCTAAAATTGACAATAATTGCCAATTTTAGACATCGTTCCAGATGAGGGGCTGGACGGTGCCGGGTGCATTATACAGGTTTAAATACAAATGTGTCGCATGCACGGCAATGAAACACATCAAAACATACAAATAGTAAAAATTGCAGAAGCAATAAATTTTGCAATACATTTTACTAAGAATTTACAAAACGTTTCTCGGATATCTCCGCCACGCGGTTGTGTGATTTTCAGCCATGTCTCTGTGATTCTTGCCGACCGAAGGGACGGCATTGCGGATGTAACCCCCCAGCGGTCGGTTGAGGTTTTGCTGTCATATTTCAGAGTTGCCGACCGGACCAGAGGGTGAAATGTGTGGCAATTGTTCTGCTAGGAGGCTTGCTTGGCCTGGATGCGGTTAGTATCTTCTAAAATGTCTCACACCTCGAAATATAATTGGCTATAATCCTCCATGAGGACACAGCGAAGAGACATCGTTGTTTCTCTGGTGGCCGAAGGGACTTTGAATTGCGGGCTCCCAGTTGAGCCCTCAGAGTTCGGTTGAGCTTTCGCCACCACATAAAATTAAAACACTCATGCGCGAAGCATCCCAAATAATCAGTCGTGATCATCTATTGAATGAATAGTCATAGCTTCAGATTTTAAAAATGCACAATGGCAGACATAACCATCAATATTCATTGCTTCGTCTTGCACATTCCAGCATGTACAAATTCGTTAGAATTTCCGTAGAGGAATCTGTACGAGGTGCATGTACAGTTAAGTAGTAGTAGTAATAGTAGTGATGGTATTCCTACGAAAATACTCACATCTGCATTCAAGTACGAATCACCCCTAGTCCACCGTCAGAATGCATTGAATACCATTTTTTTGTTAAAATTATGGCTTTCGACTTGGATGTATGAATAATTTTAGCGCAAAACAGTGTTCACTATAATAGCGTCAATTTTCGTAACCGCAATTATTTTATGTCCCACCATACCAAACTAATTTGTGGAGAAATTCTCCGTTTTTCCGGTTTTCTAGGTGTGGAATTTGTCATGTGCTTTCGTGACATTAATTCGCTTCCCCCCCCCCCAATTAATGTGAATCTGAAAATTATATATCTATATTTTGTTTATCATTATCATTATTTCTGTATCATTCCCAGCTTGCTTGTATTACAACGTGTCATTTATGTGAATTTTTGTTGTATGAGATAAATAAATCTCACAAAACTTCTCTCGCCGTCGTTTTCGATTCAAACACCTACACTAGTATAAGCAATAATAATTACCTAACTAATAGCGTACTAATTAAGAAGAAACCACGGATATCCTTCAATGCTGATCACTCTGCATAAACCACTTCTGTCAAGCTAATTAATAATTTTGTATCTCGATGATTTTATTTAATCTACTCACTACTATTTTCAGGGGGCAACAGTGAAAACATTGAAATTCATAAATGAAATATTACTTTTCCTTTCAAAAAAAAGTAAAAATACGAAATATCGGTATAAACTCAGATTTAGAGAAAAAATGTCCATAGGAAAGTTTTCCACAAAAACATTATGGAAAAATATTTAAGCATGTTCTTGGATGACAGATAATTCATGATCATCTTTAGCGTAATTGTTATTAGCATCATTTTGTAGCGGAAGACTCTATCGCGTGAAAAAAGTTAATCTATGAGAAGGTTAGGAAAAAAATGTCTCTACAGAAGCGGATGAAATCTTTATTTCAACAAAGATATTAATTTAGTCCCCTGCGCTTGTTTTTTGCTCTGAAAACAAAATTATTCGCATTTGATACGATGGGTATATTAATATTTGAGGGAATTTATTTATTTGATTATTTCACTTAATTTATTTACATATATTCTTTCCTAACATATATTTGATGTAAAAAAGAAACATGATATGCGTGTTAATGTTAAAAGTAATTTACTCTGCTATTACGCATACTTACGAATGATTTCGGTAAATGTGGTATACTTAAAATATACATTCAGATTGTATTCCCATACGATGCGTATAATTTTCGTGTTACGATGAAAATTATTATTTTTACCGTCACAATGATCTTAGTAAGTTTAATAAGTCTCACTTTTTTCTCGCTTTGATTTGCAGGTAACTTCCCAAAGGAATTTTGTAATGTTCACAACGACGACTATAAATAATTCCGTAAATTTAGACGATTTATCATGCTTTCTAAAGTGAGCAAATGTGTGTGCATGTTCATCGATGTATATGATTGTTTCTAAATGCGTTACTGTATATGAAATCAGTTTATTAATGAAAAATACGCAAATGTAATATCAAGTTGAAAATTTTAAATTGTTCCATTTCAGTTATATTGAAAATCAACGATGTTGTGACGCCCCTCGCCGCGGGAAATGAAAATCCCGACAGAAATCGCGAAGTGCGGCTTATACGACGAAATTAAATTTTTAAATTCAACAGGATTTTGAGTGTCGGGATTTGGACCCTGTCGGGATTTTGACCTATCGGCATTTCGTCTGTCAGGATTATGACCCAGACCCTTCTGAAATATAGATGGCGGCACTGAAAAATCAAACACAACACTACATACGCGTTCAGACTGTTAGGTACACACACAGTTACACTTCCGGAACAGTTCACTAGGTAGTAAATCGCCCGTAGATGGTGATAGACCTGAGTTGTGCTTGGTATGAAAGAAATAATGAAAGGTTGACATGGAAACAGGGAAGGATTTACGTCCAGATAGATTCAGGTTTGCTTCCGCTTTGGCTATCCGGTCTGCAAATTCGCTTCCTCTTAAATTTTCATGTCCAGGAACCCAGTAAAGGTTGATGTTGTTGCCAAATACTACCAATGTATTCACCATATCAGTGCAGTATTTGACGCACAGTTGGAACTTGAGGAAGTTGTCAAGAGCCTTTAATGCTGCTTGGCTATCCAAGAAGATAACAGTTTGTTTGCCATGATATCGTTTTGAAATCAGGCTTTCAGCCAGTGTGGCTATCGCAAATACTTCATCTTGGAAGACTGTAGTCGTTTTATCAAGATACAAATGTATCCTATGATAGTCATGATCCACTACAGAGATGCGGAAGATAGTTCCAGCCCCAGTTTCGGTTATCCTGGACCCATCAGTGTAACATTCGATAACTCCCGTTGAGATGTTATCAATTATGTTAATAATTTCATTTCTTCCAGGTATGTGGACAGTGTAATAGTTTGTATTTTTTTTGTTTTGGAACAGGAGTCTTTTGGCATTAGTAGAGAAGGAAGTTCTACTTTACCCAGTAGACAGCTGTCAAAATGGTTTTTAAAAGAGGGTTTGTATCCCATATTAGGTCGGTTGCACCAAGTACCATTACTATCTAGCCTGTACATGTTCTTAAAAGCTTCTCCTTATAGATACCATCTTAGAGGTGGCTGCTTGAGAGAAGTTTCAATGGCGATAGAAGGGGAGCTGGGTAAAGCTTTCGTGATAATAATACACTCTAATCTTTTCACTTTTTGTAAGACAGTCTCGTAAGAGGTATTTGCTAACGTCTGATGCCATATCACACATCCGTAGCTCAACATTGGACGTGCAATAGTCGTGTAAATCCACTGCGTAGTTTTAGGATTTAAACCCCATGTTTAATCAATAATGCTTTTGCATAGCATAAGTAAATTAGTTGCCCGTAGCTCTCTTTTGAATATGGAATTTCCAAGAGAGCTTAGAATCCAAGTGACATCCAAGTTATTTCACTTTATCACGGGTGGTAAGATATTGTCCTTTGAGAGTGTTAATTTTACAGGAGAGTTCCCACTTTCTGTTCCATGTAAAGACCACTATTTTGATTTTTCAATTGGAGAATACTAGTTGGTGCTTATCACTCTATCTGTTGACAGAGTGTAAAGTTTGTTGAGCACGAAACCTCAATGTGGATATATCAAGCCCTTGGATTAGCACGACTAGATTATCTGCATATGCCTGAGTATATCCTAGTCCTTTCATTAGATCAGAGATCAAGGAGCTGAAGACCATGTTCCATAAAAAAGGAGAAATTATTCCCCCTGCGGGCAACCTCTCCTAATAGATCTTTCAGCTTAAGCATCAAGAACACGAGCAATGATTGTTCGGTTCCCGAGCATATGATCAATCCATCTGATTATCATTCGTGGAATGTTGTATAATATACGGTAGAATCTCGTTTTAACGAATACCGTTATAGCGAAAATCTCGTTTAAACCAACAACTTTCTAATCCACCAGATATGCTTAGATAGGAACGATGCAAAAAAACCTGAAATTTCTTTTTAACGAAGTACCACTGCGGTGGTCGAGTGGTCATAGTGGCGGACTCGCATCGCAAGGTCCCGGGCTCGAATCCACTTGGTGCCATAGTGGTGGTCGGCTGAAGTTGGTTTTCCGTGGTTCCCAACTTCGAGGTGTGAATGCGATCTGGTCTCCCCATTAAAAATTCTCGTCACAGAGAGCAGCAGGCCTACTTTGGTACAAATATTCAATCATTGCACTTCACTTCTGAAATCTAAATGACAGCACAGAAAAATCAGGCACAACACTATATATGCACTTAGACTGTTAGGTACGCACACTTACACTTCCGACCCAACCACCTCGGTAGTAAATTGCGCATAGCGCGCTGAACTTGAGTTGTGTTCGGTTTGACAGAAAGAAAGATTGATTCCTTACCCTAAAAATAATATTTGTTACAAAAAATTCAATTCGATTTCTATAGTATTGAAGAAAAAAAATGGGCTGAAGCTTCTTCTCTCAAATACATTATTTCCAATCGTTTGAAGACAATTATTTGATTTCGTAGTGAGAGTCATGCTCATGGAGATTCGCACAAAAATGAAATCAAAGAGGTGTGAGCTGTGTATGTTTTGCAGTGGGTGCTAAATGAATTTGATTTTCTAGAAGTAGTTTTCGTCTGATGAGACGAAACGAAAACAGGTAAAGGGCAAAGAGCGAAACAACTCTCGTTGCGGAGAGAACACTAAAATAAACATGACTGCCGGAATCTCACTGAATAAATGCCTCGGGTAAAGGAAATCTCTGTTCAAATTGCGTTAGTAATCAAACTTTCAAGAAAAGTTTCCTGCGCTGGGATTCGGATTACTTACTTGAGCGAATTCACCCCAGAGATCAGAAGTATACTTATGTGTTAAAATACTAGTAGATTAGCATTTATCGCTTATACCAGCCTTTAGGTTTCAAGATTTTCACCGTACCTGCAATAAAATATTTATGAATTCGTGTGATTTTGGAAAATGGAAAGATATATTTTATCCATTATACACTATTTTCAATAGAAAGAGGACTAATTAGTACACCAGCGATAATTAAATAAATTGGGGCAATAGGCAATAATTAGAGGATAGGGGGGGGGGTAAATAGATATACAAAGACAAATAAATTGCGGCTGAGAAAAATACATAAACAGCAGAAATAAATTGAAAATAAGCGAAAAATTTACAAATGAGAGAAATGATTTTCGGATCGGTAATAAATAGATAAATAGGAAGTATATAATTAGATGTACAAATAGATGTGCTTTATGGAATACGTTTGAAAGGTAGAATTTTGATTTTTTGATTAATTGTTCTTGCATGAGGCAAAAAATGTAGTTTCTGGAGAACAGAGTGTTCTTCAACCGCTGGTTTATGGAAATTTTTGTCGTTCCACGAATCATTTCGCCCAACTCATGAAGGTGCAACATAATTTTAGATTCAATAAATAAAATGCAGTCTATATATAACGTTTATGTATTTTGTGCCGCTCCGAAAATTATTCATCTTATTTATATATGCATATTTGTCAGTTCACGAACAATTTCTCTTATTTACGTATTTTTTGAAGGTCTTAAAATGATTTTTTTCTGTTTATGTATTTTTTGGTCTGTTCACAAATTATTTCTTCTCTTTATGTATGTTTTAACCTGTTTCGAACTTGTTGCCACTATTTACTTATTTATTACCGGTGCAAGAGTTATTCCTCCTATTTGTAAATTTATTTACTGCTGGTCCTCAAATTGTACTTCCTATATATCTCTTGATTTATTACCGATCTGAAAAATGTTTCTCTTATTTGTGTAGTTTTGGTGACTCTCAATTTATTTCTGCTGTTTATGTATTTTTCTCAGCCCGCAATTTATTTCTCTTTCATATCTATTTACCCCCGTGCCCCAATTATTGCCTCTATTTATTTATTTATTGCAGGTGTACTAATTATTCTTCTTATTTATTTATTATACTGGTCTGCAAATTATATTTACTTTTTATTTATTCATTGCCGATCTGCAAATAATTTCTCCTAGTTATGTATTTTCATCCGGTTAGCTCCTTCCATTAATGAATTTGTTGCTGGTTCTCAAATTATTTCTGCTATTTATGTATTTTTTGTCTATCCGCAATTTTTTCCCCTATTTATATACTATTTTTTCTGGTCCATAAACTATTTTTAACTACTAACCCACATTTACGTGAAATTTTTAAACTATCTTTTTCACTGGTCACCAGTTGCAAAGTGAACAGAGACTCTTGAGACCATGTCTATGCGAAAAAAAATAAAATAAAATTCTCGATGCATATTCTATACAAAAAAAATATACTGCTAAAATCCCATACACCAATCAGTTTTTCATTTTTTCGAGGATAAACAACATGAGAAAAACTATGTCTTAATCTTGTTTAAGTATGAAGTACTAAATGTTAATAGGATAGAGTTTTATAGGTTCCGTTATTTTCTTTTTTTTTCTTCATAAAAGAAGCATATAATCTAAAATGAATGGAAATTCCTATGAAGCGAAACTAAATTTTACTACCGTCACGATTGCGCGAGATTTCATTCGATTTTCCAAGTATTATCAGCAACAAAAATATTATTCTCTTTATTTGTTAAATGTCGTAAATATATTAGGACGGTGGAAATTTATAGCCGTCATATCTTAAAATAACGTTGCGTAATATTTATGTCATGAAAATGAAAGCCATCAAATATGTGCAGTAGATTATATTTCGGTGATTATGCCACGAAGTTGTTTTTTTAATATTAATATACATTTTATTTTTATCGGGAGTTGTCAATAAAATAGAATAAATCCCAGGGCTTATTCTAAGCCATTGCACAAAAGTACTCACTCAACAACAGGAAAATCATTTCAAATCGGTTTCAGATTTACAATGGTACAGAAATTGATGTGTTTTAGTAAACCACTTAATATTTCGATCTATACAGATTTTCATAAAATTTAGAAAAAGAAAACGGTTGCACAAATCCCACTTTTCCAGGATCATGTCCCTCTCCGCTTTTCACACAAAGGTTTTTAACAACTGACTGTGCGAAGATGAATTTAGGAAAGAAACAAAATCAACTTTCTTTGCGGCAGTTTTTCCTAAAATGCATCTTCGCATCAGCCAGCTGTAAAAAAACCTTAGTATGGGTAACGGAGAGTGGTGGTGACATGATCCTCGGATAAGTCACGATCTGGTGGCAGTGTCAGCAATTGTGAGATTGGCCTGAGTTAGGTCCGACTTTCCATGTACGGTCCCGTTCATTGCACACGATCTCTTTAGGGAAAGATTGAAATTCGTTGCCTTTGTGTAGTCTAGTGCACTTACCCTGAGAGGAGGTGAGATGAATTCCTCCCAAGGGCAGTTGAATTTTCTTTCTTTCCTAAATTCATCTTCGCATCAGGAAACTGTTAAAAACCTTTGCATAAATTCTACTGTGTTATGAAGAGACCGTTAGTGAACGATCCTCGTCACATTGCTTTTATAATTAAGTAAATAATTAATTTTGGTAAAAAGTAAACAAGCTTTTGACCTTTCGAAAAGTCTGGATTAATTTCAATCGATACATTTAGTTGCATTAAATTGCATCAATTGATCACGTTAAGTATTTATTAAAAATTAACATGGTGTTGAAAAATTAAAAATGATGTATTTGTATTATCATAGAGTAGGAAGAAATTCTACTTTTCTTTTCTAAGAAATTCTTTCTTTTAAAGTTATCTGAAAACGTTTAAGAAAAAGAAGGCTCATGTGATGTCTTTTTAAACACTTTCCGGTACGAATCATTATTGATTGCCTTCAGTTTCTAGAATTTGGCGAACAGATGTATGAATCGTAATTGCATATCTGATCCCCGCATTTATGAATCCGGTCATCTGATTCCTCTTTCTTCTCTGAAATCATGAGGATTCAGTGTGAAGAGAAAAATTACATTTTTTTAGCTGTTGCGTGAAAATGTAATCAGTCTATAAAGCAAATTTTCACAAAGAAAATAAATATATATATAATGTACCAAATATATATATACTTTGAATGTATAGGAAATCAATCTATATTGGTAGAAAAATGAAACGCTAATGAAAAGCATTACAAAACATTCAAATAACTAGGTCAACTATAGTCATTCCGGTCTCCATATGGTAATGTCCAGTCAAATATTTAGCGTAATCAAGAACCAAACTTTTTTTTCCTCTTGCCCTGGAGTTAATACTTTTGCATTTCCGACACGATCTTAAAAACAGAAAATAAATTAATCACGAGTAAATCGGAAATATTTATTAGATTCCACTAGAAAATATAATTTTCCTGTGCGTAGAAGTTGCTGTCAATTCTGAATGTCTAAAATCCTCATGTTTCAAGGACGTTGTATGATATGTGTGCTCTAATAAATTCAGTATGTAGCAGTAAAACCTCAACTTCGTTATAAATGCTCTTAAAAATACTACACAGGAATTCAATTCATTTATATAAGTTTTAAAACACAATTTATTGTAATTTATACATAGGTGTAAAAACCTTCTATACTTTTTGTATAGCCGTGGCGTTTTTCATCACCATCTTTTATAATTCAAACGACCATGATGTAATTTTAAACAAGGAATTTCCACAGAAAAAATCCCTTTAAAGTCCAAAGAAAATTTTGTTTTCAACACCCGTTCATTCCGGTGTTTATATGGTAATTTCCAGTCAAATATTTAGCATAATCAGACAAAGAACCAAAGTCTTTTCCTCTTACCCTCGAGTTAATACTTCTGAATTTTCGACACCATTTTCAATGACGCTCTTTTCTTTTCTGTGAGAAGAATCGGTTGATTTACGTTATCCATGAGAAAACTCGGCTGTTTCGAATTTCAAAGATTCTTCAAATTTGCATTTGTAAAGCCGATAAGGAAATTCAATTTGGCATCGGCTCTGTCACTGAGTGCGGAAAGAAAGGAAAATGAAGTAAAGATCATACCACGAATAAAGGGAGTACGTATATATCGCCTTATTCAAAATAAATGCTTTTGGATTTGATTTGTGAGAAGGGACGGGGGTACAAATACGCAAGATTTTTTACCCCGTTTCATAAAATAAATTGAATGTAAATTTATAAATATGTGATATCATATATCGAGATTGATTCCCCTTCCCCCTTTCTATTTCTTGGAACGAAACTAGCGGTGCTTATGTTTTTGTAAGAATAATTGCAAAGTTACGGCTGTTTGAAACTGATTCTATTCATGCGTTAGCCTTTGTTGAGAAAAAGACTAAAGATAGTATCATTGAAAATATATAATTTATATCAAATATTTTTGTATCGGATCGGAATTCATGTATTCAGAATTTGTAGCAATCATCCAGCCAGCATTCCCTGATAAATGACGTTTGTGGAATGTGATAAAGAAATTAGATGAAATATACATGTTTTAATTTGATTCCGAAGTCATTATTAATTACAATACCCTGATGAAATGGGGTTTTTTTTCCAGAGAAATAAGATTATGGACAGGAAACTCTGCCTAACTTGGGATGAAATATTTTCGAACTCATTAAATTATAATATTACTAAGACTAATATAGGAGGTGTACGCATCAAAACGTTACCTTTTCTGCATTATAAAGTGTTGTCCATCTTTCAGAAAAATATGAAACTAAGATCGTTTTAATAAAATTATGTCTAATAAAAAGGTCTTACGGCCCTATTCACCGACAGAGTTCAACTGCAATCGTAGGTTGAAGGATTAGAGATCGAAACGGATTGGCTAAATTCGGGATTTTAACCATTTCGTGTCGATCTCGAATCCTTTTACATGCGATTGCAGTTAAATTCTGTCTGTGCATACGGTCCTTAATAAAATAATGACAGCATTTTCGAACTCTCTTTCAAGCCCGAAAATCTCAATATAGCTTTTGGTAGGGATTCACCATATTCGTAAAACAGTTTCACCAACAAAGCATATTATTATAAAAACGTCATACTCTGTAGTGGATAGCAAGACGTCATTTGAGTGGGGAATTATTCTGCTGGAGATATAGTGTCATACCCTGGCATGAAGCTGAACAGTGTGGTCAAATATTTGCAAAAATTATCATGTGCACCACAATTCTCATGTAAAACATCCTTTATATTCGAATGCCAGAACAGATTATTATTTTTAAGCTCTCAGTTTCTGTCCCTGGTCATCTTTAACAAAATTCCGCTCAGAACAGGGATACTTCAGTTATGAAGATAAAGTGTATTATCAACTTTGTATCGCATGCTTTCATTTTTCTTCCTTTTCCTTTGATGACTGACGGACATCATTTTTTGAAACATAGATACGCAATTATTTATCGTTCATTTCCGAGTATATCTTGAAATGGCATGTTTCGAAAATGTTCAGCCTTTCTCAATCTTGGAAAACGTTCATCAGATAATTCCATAAAACACATCGTCAATTATTTCCAACAAAATATTCTCAATAGCTTGTTACCCAACATGATTTCGGATAAACATTTATAATCATTTCAAAAGCTTTAGAACAACAGTTTACACGAAGGTTCTTCTTCCACTATCTCATTGCAATAACTATTTAACATGTTCACTGGCGTGGCACTCTTCAACAGTCTTCTAAATTCCTAATTGCATTCTGGGTTTGTTGCCTCTTTAAACGTTTGACATGCGCTCATTAGTGTGAAGTTAATTTGCAATTTAACAAGTCCTCAGGCACGCCTTGAACGAAGTTCTGACGATTATTTATTCACTAACGCAGAAGCTCGGAAGTAGTAACTTACCTCCCCGTAGGGACAAGTTCCAAGTCTAACTCCTGTTAACGACGTATAGTCAAAAACTTTGAGCTATAAAAGAAAAGGTATCTTCCACAAAAATAAAACCTTAAAAATTTCACGTTCTTCTGTAATCCGAAAATTTACCTGGAATGCGCAACCAATATTAATATATATATATATATATATATATATATATATATGTTTAAATGAAAGAACAAAGAATTCATTCGTATAAATTGATTTGAGTTCAATTCAGAAAATTATTTATAAGTAGTAATTTATATAAATAATTTATAAATAAATAATTTATAACTGGTGTAGCAGTAGTAGGTAGGGCCTCCAAAAAATGGCTCGGGGATCCATGATGTTCTTAAGTCAGCCACCTCGTTGGGCAATTTGCCTGTTGTGGCGTTGTATTTGTATATATACGTCCTACAAAAACCTTGCAATCTGATTATTGACTGACATTAGCAGTCATAGTAATCTAAGAATGGGTGTACAGTTTCATAAATACATATCATAATTAATGATATGGTACTTTTTTTACCCGTATATTAATTTCAATGTGAATTCCTTGAAGTGAAAGTCCCATTATTTCCAAATGTAGATAAAACTCATTTAAATGTAAGTCGTCGAAAATATGTGCTAAAAGTAAATTGTATTTATATTACTACAGTACCAGTGGTATATATGTGTGTGTGTGTGTGTGTGTGTGTTTCCATGCTCTGAGTGGTGATATCTTAATGAGAACATGGAAAAGAGATTTATGAAATTGAAGAAAAAGTACTGCTTTTTTTCATTGCATTTAACATTTTGCCATGGTCCATATAATGTTCATACTACGTATCAATGGAATACATCTACCAGAAGGGACGCTACATAGGCCTAATATACGCTACATAGGTCGTGTAAATGTGGAAGTGGTAAGAACGAGGTTCCAGTGTATATCGTACCTTCCCATTAGCTCAAACTCTCCGTTAACGGACAATATAAATTTTTGGTTAAATGAGTGTCCGTTATCAAGAGGCTCTACTGAAAGAATGAATGGACACCGGAACTTTGCCACTGAACTTACCTATTGCCGTGATCTTTTCCAGCCCAGCTTCGTGGCACAGTCCAGAACACTTTATTTTGTATCAAAAAAGGAAAAAAAAATAGCACAAACACACAAAATTTTTACAATATATTTTTTTCCGGACAATTTGGTTCCATCGTGAATCACATATTTTGTGGTGATGATAATAGACGAGATGGAGTTAAGTATTATTTGAAAAAATTTCCGGGGTTTCGTTGAGAAAAATGAATGTTCTACTGTAACCACATTGTACATATACCTTTATATGCGTGTACATATATGTATCAGTCCATATAATTATTTTCATTGGATCTTTTTAGCGCTGCTGATGTAAAAGAGCATAACTGGCTGTTCATGGGAGAAAAATGCAGTCTGTCGAGAAGCAAATTGGGATTTTCCATATAGCTCGGTTGTTTGTCAACCTGTATCTTCAGTTTCGATGTTAGTGAAACACCTTGGTAGTTCAGGCAATTCAAAACAAGCCTTTACATCTGAATATTCGGATTGACAGAACTTCAACGGTCTGGTACGAGAGAGTTCAGAGCCAACAGCCGTAATTGTCAAATACTACGTGTTTGCTAACAACATTACCATCACTGTTCCAGCTCGTGGCATTACCATCTGTTGTGTCATCACATATTCACTCACTTGTATAAAACCTAATGTTTCGTTTCAATACAACCGGCAGTAAATTATAAAATGCTTTTAGTTTAATAGAGCCCGTTATTTTCTTTGTTGAAGCGCTGGATATTAAATTTTTCGCATTTGTTCATGCCGCTACATCATCTCTCTAAATAAAAGGGATCTGGGGGAAAGATGAACGGAAAACGAATTTGTTCCAACCGGCTTGTTATTCGTTTAATTGGTCTTACTTAATTGTTAAATCAATGGTAATTATGAATAAATCAATGAAAACTAACTTATATATACCATTGACCTGGAATGCTTATGTGAGGAAATGCAGGGTCTTTAAGGAAAAAGGACGATTTAATTTTGAAACAACCACTGTATGTGGCAGTACGTGCATTAGTATAATTAATCAAATCATAAACTCATTTTCGTTGAACACAGTAACTAAATTATTGCTGCATAACAGTAGAATTGTCCTGGAAGCTTTATTACTTCTAAAATTGTGTCTTTTTCAGGTTCGCAAGACCGTAAGAGTAAAAAGGAGTTGCATAAAGCCAAACCAACTTTCGAAAGAGTTTGTGATGAAATTGTAAGCATATATACTTACACATTACTTACTTACTCATACATTTATCTACTACCAACATCCAAAACCTTCAACTAAAGACTGCAAATGAAGCATTGCCATTGAATTTGGGATACTTAATGAATACCTGATAATGTGTAAAAGTTATGATTATCATTTTACTGGGAAACCTATGGGATTGAATATTATATTCACTGTCTGTCTGTTCTGCTCGGGTGCTACTGAAATTATTTTTGAATACAGTTGAACGACTAGCGAAAATCATGTCTCAAATCATTAATTATGACAAAAGTAGTACGAGTTTGGCGTGAAATTACAAACACATGATTACTTTTAGAAACAAATTTGATAATAAATCCTGGCATAGCGCATTCCCAATACGTAGCTTCTCTTTATTTTCCAAGCTGACAGCAAGCCAAAAGAACATAATTTTGAAGTAGCCTGGAGTTCACTTGCAGCTGCTACCAGAGATTCAAACAAAATCTCAAGACTAAGGTTCCTCTTTTGCTTTGAAGAGTGACAACAAAGTTTCAACTATTTTATATGATCTTAAGAAGCTTATTCCGGTACTGATAAAATATGAATGTCTTTATCTTCAAAGTAATTCCTTCAATATAATTATTATTACTTTTGCGATAGACCTTTCATATATCCATGCATTGATGGAAATGATTTATGTTTCGTCACGCAAATATATATCTTTACTTTAGTCTTTTGATAGAGAGTTCATCCATGTTATCGAAGGAAGACACTTTTCTCACTTCGTTTGACATAGAATATACGTTCAAAGACATGAAAATTTTCTGCTGTCATTATTCACTAGGGTAAGCATAGATTTGAACGAAAACACATTCATTTCAATCTAACTACCATTAGTGATGACAAGAATGAAAACTTTCACTCGATGAAATCCATGAAATATTCATCTCAATCGACGGGTGATGGCTAAGATATTGTATATCGTTTGTTGACCATCTGCCAGCTACAAAAAATTGATTATATATTGATGCTAACGCCACATACTATCATGATTTTGAGACATGTTTTCAAAAACCTCACTAACCACCATAAATATATATATATCTCTATTGTTTGTGTAGTTATTTGAAGTTCTTCATTTCTTTTTAAACATTAGTAAAATATTTTGTATCATCGGTACGCTCCGATAAATTCTTTTGATCTACATGAATATTTTTTTTCACTATTTTTATTCCGATCTGGATTTATACACAGAAAAGGTTCTTTTCGAATGTTTTTAACATCAATCTGATGCGAAGATATATTTATTAAAGAGAGAAAATTCATCTGCTCTTGCGGTGAATCGAACCAACGCCCAAGTGAGATCTTCTATATCGTCACATCAGAAAGCTGTTAAAGACTTTTGTATGGATACCGGAGAGTGACATCATCCTCGGAAAGGTTCCTCTGAAACTAAGCTTCATCTAAACATGAATGTTGTGATCCTCAAATTGTATACATATTTTCTTATGATGAGGGTTTGGGTAACGATAAAGACGCTAAGACATGGAAAAAATACTCTAAAAAGCAAATTAATGAATCAAAATTGAAAAAAAAAATAAATTCATGCTAAATTCTGGTGGTTTTTTTAATGGAATTGCTTTTATCTTGGAACCTGGTACATTTATTCGTTTATCGCGGTGTCGTAGACGGCAAATATAACAGCTCATACCCACCTCCATCATTACTCTGCCAATTAAATGCAGTAGTGCATTGAAGCCATAGTAATCTAATAATAGAATAGGGATGATGACATTTAAGTTATCATCCCTAAGTCTCATTTAAGTCTCACTAAAAATTTTAGAAAACAAATGTGGCTGGAAGTACGTCTTTACCCCGGAGTTACCAGCTACTTCCATAAGAACTAAACTAATGAATAACATGCAATGATGTTAGTTGATGCTATATGAATAAATTATGATAAAGGTACCATAAATAAGATGCATTTTCATGATGATTCATTGCGATTAATACTTATGATAATGAAGGCATGCAAATGAAGTGCTGAAAAATATGATATATTATCTATTTACCTCAAGCAAATAGATAATATAATGTGTGGTTTAGAAAAGACACATTCAAGTATGTATACCATTTCTTTCAATTTTTATCAATTTTAAAACTACTTAATAATTTATGCGTGACTGACGAGTACAGGATTTTAAAAAAAAATCTTGCCTAAACTTATGAGCATGATACTGCCCCATTTATTATCAGATTCTAATCTCTGTGACTTAATAACTATGCTATTTTATACCTCACGAGGCGTTATATTATTTTGTTCCTGCTTTTATATTATCACCTGCCTGTTACCATCAGGCACTTCTACACATAACGGTAGCACCGGCTCTTAATTTGTTCGATGTAATTCACTGAAGACAAGCTTATTATTCAAATATTCATCAAGTCTGAAAGGAAGTTATTAATTAGTTTCACCTCTTGCGTCAACTTTGTTCGTGTCACTTAAGATTTCATCTCCGCTGGCGCAATTCACGATATTAAATGATTAATATCAATTCAAAAAGGACGTCCCTGTTTACACTAAAGAATGTCTCTATCACATTTCCAAGAGTTAATTGACGAAGATTAAGCATTCCAATAATAATATATTACTTATCGAGATTATTCATTAACGTTGAAAGCAGAGAAAACACAATTACAATTATTTCACAAACCTCTGGTGTTACAATCTACATATTGCGTAACCATAAGTCACACAGCAATATTTTTAATTACATTTACAGATTGCGTTTTCAAATGCCTTATTGCCTAATTTCTACAAACATTATACACACTAAAAGACTAGAGATTTTCTGTATAGATAAAGGCAGGCACGTGTCCTCCGTGTGGCGTATACGGTAGCGCATCTGCCCGATTTCAAGAGGACTTGGATTTCATTCACAGCTGAGACCAGATGACATTTCTTTCACGATATTATGAAGTGTTGAAGGTATAAAATTCAAACAATTTCTAATTTCTTGATGTATTGGGATGAGAAAAAACTGCTTCATTATTGTATAGTCTCTACTATTTTATCAGGCACCACGTTTATTGTTTTCATTTTTGGTATTAATTTAAAGAATATTAATTTTTAATAAAAATTTTAAAAATCCTGTGACTTTAGTAGAAATTTTATTTTATAGAATGACAAAGAGAATCTTATGCAGGGCCATAACTAGGATTTTTGCCGCCCGGGGCGGGAGATCATTTTGTCACCCTCACAACTGTAAAATTCTATAATTTTATGACGGTGCTCTTTGCTCCCACCTAAAACTGCCTCCCTCCTAATTTTTTCCGCCTGATGCGCCGGCAGATGCCTCCTTTCTCCCTCTAGCCCCGGCCCTTTCTTATGGACCTAGAATGCAGTTGAAAAAATATTTCTTCCAGTATAATTGGTTATCAAGTATAAATTTTGAATTACTGTAAGAAATTATACTATAACTTTCTTATTTCTCGCATAATTGTTGAAAACATAGTTACCTTAATATTGTTAATATAAAGCGTTATAATTAAAATGTCAAGCGTTATAAATACACACTTGTGAAGTATAGAGGGATTTCATCTGACATGAAGTAAAAATTACTCACTGCATATCAGTTGTATTTTGATATGAATTTATCTCATGAAAATTACTAAAACCAATTTTTTTTCAATATATTCTAATTTTTTTTTCTACTGAGTATACGAATTTACGGAACAATCTGCATAAATCGTTGAAATGTTTTCGAGAACACTAAATATTTTCCTTAACTATTAAAAAATCGAAAATTTCATCTCTTTCCTTATATAATTTAAGTCCAGTACATCAAACTTTTATGGATTTGCAGCTCAAAGTATGTAATTTTGATAAGAAAACATATTTGTCACTCCAATATATAACCAGAAAATAAATAAAATAACAATAAATAAACAGGAAAAGAAAAACCTTTTTTTTTCGACATTTGTTTATGCATATATATGAAGTTGCGTAGTGTTGTTTGCATAGGAATCACCGCATTTCTTAACTCATGACAATGAGAAAAATTCTTTAGAACAAATATATATATATAAACAGTTCTATGAAAATAATTTTATGTTTTGAAAGTATGATTTCAGAAATATAATACCAGAATTTGTAACATGAATATTTTTTTATGAACGAAATGCTAGAGCCCAATATAGTGTGTGCTCATTGTTTGTCTTAAATTTCAGATAGCCACCAGTGTGTTTATTTGCCAAACACTCATCATAACGTTCTACCCCAATCGCATTTCACAGATGTGTGTCGGCAGTATATATGCTCGAACGTACGTTTTAGAGTAATATATACAATGTTTATCATGTACGAATTTTTTTTTTAAATTCTAAAGAAGAATCGGCGTGGATTTACGTGATAAATATGATCATAAAATGATAAGAGAGTCATGAAATTTTATACATCTCTTGCTGATGTCGCTGAAATGCAAAATGTTTTGACATTTTCAAAATATATGTCTACGGATTTTTATCTGGATGGTTATACATTTTTCTATATTTTCAGGATGAATGGAAATCGTCTTTGTAAACATAACATTCGTATGTTTGTTTTCAATTTTCTTTAAAAGAAAATTCTATGGAAATTGAAACCATCAGCGACTCGAACAAGAAATGTCTGAGAATTCCAACAGGGAAATCCGTGAAGCTATTCCCACATATCGAAATATGAAAGTGTTGAAACTTCGGCGATTCAGTCTGAGAATATTACTGCTGTTCAGAAATTCTCGAATTACACCCACGCTTTACTCGTTGAAGTGCATATTATTGGGTCTGCTTATTTCCGTGTGTATGATAACCGCCTTTTTTCTCCTCTCGAGACTACAGTCACATGCGTAAATTTTCGCGTAACGAAAATTGAAAAGAGGAACAAGTAGAATGAAAGAACTGTTACAATTTCCTTCCCGTCAAAATGATTTTTTTCTGCTTCTAAAACAACCATATTATTATGCAGTTGTGAGCAGTGGGATATGATGAATATGAGACAATCAGCTTCCGAGATTGAGGAAAGAGGAAAAATGGCAATTTCTCTTACGGTCCTCTTTATGAAAAAACTATGAAAAGACAAAAAAAAAACTATCACACATACAAAATTATTATATTTCGCATAATATAATCACAAACATATAAAAACTGGAAAATGAAATTCTGAAGAAATATCTACTATAATTTTTGTTGTTAAGTGCTTAGTTATTTCTGTGCATGTATATTTGAATTTCTGACAACCATTATATATCAATGCAAATAAATATAAATATTCTATCTGAAAATTTTGTACATATTGTGAATGTCGTGTACAATTTTGTCATCGAAATTTCTGCATTTATTTTGTTGGAATTTCGTACTTTTTTTCTTTATTAATATTTTGATATTATTGAAAAGAAAAAAAATATTTCTTTTATTTAAAGAAATTCCCATTAGTTATCTACACAGAAATACATCCAAGTACATGTTACGGTAAACATGATAAATCCGGTTATTCTGAATAATTACCTATCGTTATTGGTTAGAGGGAAACCGATTAAAAGGTTGAGTTTAAGTGATGTTTTGCACCATTTCTTCCATATTTATCAAACTTACCAACTTGTACCGGAAATTATTCATAATCATCGGTAAAAATGATAAACAAAAGAAATGTTCGCAAACTTACCACAGCAATTGGTAATTATCCTTATAATTACGTATATATTCACACATAAATGTGCATTTTAATAAAAGCTATAGGGTCATACTGATCCCTGCCCGTCTTTATAGGTATAGTCCCCCGACCCGTCTTTCTGGTGTTAAAGGCAGTGCATAGACCTAAAAAATTTAGCAATAAGTTTAGCAATTCAAAGACGCTCTCATCTCATAATCATTCATCTGCATTCAAGACGATCGTCGAACGTATGTGACAATTGCATTTTTCAATCTGTATAGTAGGAATATTCTATTACAAGCGAATGATTACCGCGGGATTTTAGTTCATCAAATTGACTTTACATAAAAAAGGGGGTATAAGTTGACAATTCATGGGGATGTATTATTTCACGAGTTTATAAAATGATGCACGAATAATGTTATACTAGTAATGGAAATATTCTCAACATTTTGTAGTAGAGTATTATTTTTAAGGTGAAAAATTTTACAAAGCTACAGTATACGTGATTTATTTATGATATCAACATCTATATTGATTCCCATATTCGATGGGTTTATTCTTATCTTACACCCTATAGTAGCTTAAAAAAAATGAAGTTATCAGCATCATTTCAGACATTTTTATCATTACTAAGAAATATAGAGTATAAACAATAACCACTGACTGGAAATATCTGTTCCGGTTGTCCGGACAGGAACCTTGCCAGAAAAATAATACAGTGAACGAGAACGGTCATTTCATGTCTGGCATACATCATATATACGTATGTTTTATTTATGGTCCAAATAAAATATCAGAGATGATATAGGAAATGGAATTTTCCAGCAGGAGTTCATTAATCGCGGAAAAAAAAGGTTCAATAGTTTTATCTATTTTTTTCTCGGCTTTTGACTTTTGAATTTAATTCCCGACTGTTATATTTTCGAGCTTTATTCATTTGTTTGCTCTATATGTATTATGGATGGTAGTTAAAGCGTGACTGAACCAGTCCGCTTTTATTCAAGCGAGAATATAATGAATAAGATCGTATGCGGAAGTTCTTATTATTATACCCAAAAATGGCCTTTTATATGTATGATCTACGTATTATTTTCAAAAAGAACGGTAGAAAATTTCGCAAACTTACCAAGACGATTGGTAATTATGCTTATGGTAACGTATATATTCAACACATAAATGTGCATTTTAATAATTGTGATTTATGTTGTGGTTTTCGACATAGTTTCTTTTATTAATATAGCTTGCATTGTATATGTAATAATGCTTTTAGAAAAATTTCAAAAAAAAAAAATTATTTATTTTCATTTTCTTGAACTGACTTAGTTCGGTCATCCCCTGGAACCAACTGGCAGCGAAAATAAGTCACCGAACAAGTCGTGTATATGCGCGAGACAACTATAGTAGATCTGCTCGTACACGCGACTTGTTTTCCATCATAGTAGCTTTCAGTGGACGACCGGCTTTACTCTAATGACATGCGTAGTTTGCCTGCACTAGTAAACATGCTTATGATGACTGGTTTAGGTCCGGAGCATGACCGAACAGGCTCCTGTTCGAACACCGTCTGTAAATCAACAACACGCAAAAGTGATAAAAACTCAAGGATTTTACGAATTTTTCACCGTTATCTTCAAATTGTCGTTCTCCCGCAAGGTTTTAAAAATCGTTAACATATTTTATGAGCAACTTTCTTATACGCTGGGACCCATTCCCCACTTTCTCATCTGCAATCCTATCCTTAATCCGAACTGCATGCCATGTTAAGAATTCCATGCACACACTCGAACGCAGCGCCAGCAGCCAAGAAAATGTGCCTACAATCCCAATAATTTTTTCCCATCCATAGACGGCAATGGCTGGTCCACTCTGACATTGTCCTGGGATATTCGGGGGCGAGGGCACATTAACGAGACTTATTACTATATTTAAGTATGTAACATTGATCAGCCAAGAGTATCAATTATTTTGGTTCGTAATTCGGAAAGTCCGCGAGTCGGGAATGGCTGTAAAAGCTTCATTAATTTCATCAATATTTTTCAGTTCGTTATAGTACATTGCTACAATATTCTCAGTTAGAATGCTACTTACGTATACAGGTGGATTGCTTAATTCCTCTTGCCGAATTTTACTGCGCGAACCGTATATCCTAGAAGCATTATTCCAGTTAGAAAATGTATACAAATAACGTTTATAGAACTCTGATACGTCATTCATCTTGCAAAGGGTTGTATATTTATTAAAATAAAATGAGAAATACCTTCTGATACGAACACCCTGTTCTCGATAACCCTATGAGAAAGGTGTCACCCTGTCTCTCCTAATACCAACAAAAAATCCCACGTGTCTAAGTGCAATATTAACAGAGATATTTGCATTCAAAAATAAGAGAAACTTTATTAAATAACAACATTAAATGAAGGTAAAACGGTTGATTTACGCTCTTCTTTCCCGACTTTCTTTCTCTATGATTTTTTTATTTAGAATATCCCTGTGATTACTCACTTAGAAACGTGAAAGTTTTGTTGGTGGCCCAGGAGAGACAGTGTGACAAGTTTCTCATTGGGGTTTTTGAGAACAGGGTGGTCTTATGAAAAGGTATTTCTTTAATAACTATACAACCCTTTGAAAGATGAATAGCGTATCGATTTCTGATCGTTATTTGGATACTTTTTCTAAATGGAATTATGGCTCTAGGATCAACGTTTCGCCAGTGAAATGGGGAATAAACTAATCATCCCGTATAATTTTGCCATGGACACACAAACATAATGGCAAAAATTTTGCCTTCGAATTAAATTTACGTAAATCAACATTGGGAACAATCATACTAATAATTCAAGTGAAAAACCCTTATTTTATAAAATATTTCATAATTTAGTGCATTCTTTGATTCGTTAATGACTGATATACTGTTTTTGAGCAGAACAAAATTAGAAATAAAAGATAAACTGAGATAACACAAGTAATAAGTGTTAACGTGAAATCGAAGAATCTCTCAAAACTATTTTATTTCTACAAAGAGGCTTTTGGGACAATATTGGAATGCAAATCTTTCGCTTGAATTGAATTCTATTCAGCAACTACGAAATCCCTCCTTGTGAAAGAAAGAGGTTTTTTGTTTCCTTTTTTTTTGCATCGAAATCGTAAAAAACACAGATTTGCCGAAGACGATAGATTTTCTTGAATTTCAGGATTCAGTTTGTATAGAATTTCTGTTTTTATACGAGAATATTCACTCAAAGCCGTGTTTTGAAGGATGAAATATTATATATTATTTTGGACAATTATTTTTGCAATCGGATATTTTCCCCATTTTATACATTAATTAGTTCGTATTTCTAATTAAAATGTGTGTAAACAAATATGAAATAAGATTCACTATTCTACTTTAATTCGAAACATTTATAAATGCACATAGTTACTTTCAAAATAGAATGGTTTTTAGTGCATTTCCATGATGTATTTGTGGACGTAGGTGAAAGAATCCATAGACACACATTATGTATAATATAAACATTTACTACACATAATAAAGTAAAGCGGGATTAACAAAGATACAAACGTGCGTACGGTACGACGGACAAATAGCAACTGACAAATAGTCCACATTACCGTATGAGGGCGCTGTACTCAATACTGAAATTGCATTCCATAACATCAACACTCCCCCTGAATGCAAATTTCGATTGCTTACAAAAATTATAATTCAGAAACATTACGTACACCAAGCAATTTCAGACAGTTTACATGTTTACATTGTGAGAGACCTTTGGTTAAAATATCACCTCCCATCTCAGTCGTTGGCACATATTCTAATGATATAATATTTTCATTTAAAGCATCTCTAACAAAATGATGTCGAATATCGATATGTTTAGTACGACTATGATACACAGAGTTTTCGGCTAATTTTATGGAACTACGATTATCAACAAATATTTTAGTTTCACATAAATCATGCATTCCAAACTCTGAAATCACTTTTTGTAAATAAATGGCTTCTTTAACACCTTCTGTGAGTGCCATGTATTCTGCTTCAGTTGAACTTAAAGCAACAGTCTTTTGCTTACGGGATTCCCATGAAATTACAGTTCCACTTAGTACAAAACAATATCCAGTATAAGATTTACGATCATTATTATCATTTCCCCAATCTGCATCTGTATATCCATATAAATAATCATTGCAACATTCAAAAATTAAACCATAATTAATTGTTTTCTTCAAATATCTCAATACACGTTTTGCAGCAATACAGTGAGAGTTATCAAAACATGTTAAATATTGACTTAGGTTACTGACTGCGTGAGCAATATCTGGTCTAGTACAAACAGCTAAATACATCAAAGCCCCAACTAGTTCCCTGTAGGGAAAATCAAATTCTTCATTACCATCAGACTTTTTGAGCTTTGTGCTAATGTCTATTGGAGTTGAAACAGGATTACAATCAGCCATGTTAAAACGATCTAAAAGATCTCTAATATAACCAGATTGACTCATTGAAATTTTTCCATTTTTCTGATTGAACTCCACACCAAGACAATGTTTGACTAGTCCCATGTATTTAACAGATAATTCTCTTTTCAAATGCTCATTCAATTCAAAAATTGTATCACAATCTTGAGAAAATACCAGAATATCATCCACATATACAGTTAAAATAGTTAACTTACCTTTACGTGACATAAAATATACACAAGGATCTGTAACAGTATTATCAAAACCAAAACATTTCAAAATTTGATCAAGTTTCAAGAACCAGCGTCGCCCAGACTGTTTCAAACCATATAATGTTTTGACTAATTTACATACTTTGTTACCACTTGATAATTCGTTCAACATATTTTTAGCTTTCGCAACTAAATCATGATCCTTCTCAGCATAAACAATATCACATAATATATCACTCAAATATTTAGGACATTCCATAAAAATATTTTCTTCAAGAATACCATTTAGAAATGCAGTTGTAATATCAAAATGATGCACATTTACATTCATTTTTACAGCTAGAGCCATTAACAATCTGATAGAGCTTTGGCGAGCAACAGGTGCAAACGTTTCGCCAAAATCTACACCAGGTTTTTGATTAAAACCTTGAGCAACTAGCCTAGCTTTTCTGCGATTTAAAGACCCATCAGCATTATACTTATTTGACAACACAAATCTACTACCTATTATATTACAATTCTCAGGTCGATCAACTATTACCCATGTATCATTTTTTAAAATACACTTCAGTTCTTCAGCTAATGCATTTTTCCATTCTCTTGCGTTCGAAGAAGATAGCGCTGAGTCAACGGGTATCTCGGCTGTCTGAGCTGTATCACAATCCACTGTTTGATACTGCTTCCGAGGGCGTCCTCTTGAACCGGTATGAATCATCTTCGGTCGTCCTCTGCCATGCCTCGTTGAACTGCTGGTCACAGTCCTGTCAGCACTCGTATCTCCATTGGCATCTTCAGATTCCTCGCAAACACCATCATCGGGGTTGACCTGGATTAGCGGTACTTCAATTTCACGATTTTCGGATTTTGACTGATTTTCGGGTTCGAAGTCCTCGAATCGCTCACCAGCGATGTCTTTAAAAGTCTCCAAAAACTTGACACTTCTAGATATTTCCATTCTTTTTTCATCAGTTAGCCAAATACGAAAAGCCTTTGATTCTTCAGAGTATCCAACGAATACACCTGGTTTCGCATGAGCTTCAAATTTACCCCTACTTTTATTATTATTCCAAACATATGCTTTGCAGCCGAATACTTTGAAATAGCTCACATTAGGAATTCGGCCATTCCAAATTTCAAATGGCGTCTTGTAATCAAGAGTACTTGAAGGACATCTGTTTCTGATATAATTTGCCGTTAATATGGCTTCAGCCCAAAAAGAAGTAGGCAACTTCGATTGAATCAAAGAACATCGAGCCATGTCTAACAGCGTGCGATTTTTCCTCTCAGAAACTCCATTTTGCTCAGGAGTATTTTTAACACTTAATCTCCTAGCAATTCCTTCACTCTTCAAATAGTTATTGAATTCCTCACTTAAATATTCACCACCGTTATCTGATTGCAGCACCTTAATTTTACAACCAGTTTTCTTTTCCATCAATGCTTTAACCGATTTGAAAGCAGCAAGCGCCTCGCTTTTATGTTTCAAAAATCTAACCTCACACCAACGCGAATGATCGTCAATGAAAGTTATGAAATAAGAAGCTTTACCTTTAGATTGTGTTCGCATAGGACCACAAATATCCGAATGAACGATCCCAAGCTTCTCTGAACATCTCACGGCACGATTCGGAAACGATGCACGGCTCAGTTTTCCTTCAATGCAGGTTTCACACACAAAATCGTCCGGAAAATTCACGTTGACCATACCACTGACTGACCGCTGATTCACAGCCCTCTCTATATCACGAACATTTAGATGACCCATTCTTTCATGCCATCTCGCGGGATCCACTTTCCGTTTGGTTCGCGTGTCGAAAGATTCACTTGCTGTAGTTGCCATTTCACTACTCTGTAGGAAATACAAGTTCCCAATTCTGTCAGCGATGATACGCGTTTTAGAACTAGCGTTCCATAAGACGGCTTTCTCCTTGCTGAAAGTCACAGTAAAGTTCTTGTCACAAACTTTAGCCACAGACATCAAATTCGTACGCAAGTCGGGAACATAAAATGCGCTTTCCATATATGCCTCGCCATCTCGACCGTTTATTTTTGTCTTGATATCCACCTTGCCTTTTCCAAGCACTTGAGTATGTCCACTATCCGCCAGCTTCACGTTGCTTATCGTCGAAGTTTCCAAATTGCTAAATTTCTTCTGATCCTTGCACATATGACTCGTACAGCCACTATCCAAACACCATAGATCAGTTTCAATTGAGCCTACCGTATTAGTTTCCAATTTATCTGTCAGCAGACCCACTGCCGGTTTCGATAGCTCTTTCTTTTTATCATTATTCAAATAACATTCCGAAATCTTATGGCCTACCTTGTTACACCGGAAGCACCGAAACTGCTTTCTTTTCGCGAACGATTTCTTCTTGGCATGTACCGAAAAAGCACCATCACTTTGACGTTGATTGCTAACACCACGTGCAACGAACTCTTCGGAAATTTTTATCCGTAACGCGTCTGGTTTCGGAAGGTCGTCTCGTGATTCGATTGCACACCGAAAGTTCTCGAAGCTCTCCGGGAGACTATACAACAGCATGATAGTCAGCAAATCATCGTCGATATGTATTTCCAGTTCCTCGAGTCGATCAACAACATCAAAAAAGTTCCGCAGATGGTCTTGAACATCTGATTCTGGTTTCATTTTTAGATGTAGTAACGACTTCAGAAGAGTTGCTTTACGAGCAGGACCTTTCGACTGATAAATGTCCTCGAGCTTCTGCCATATTTCCTTTGCGGTTTCGCATTTCTTTACTTGTTTCAACTCCGACGGCTGAATTGAAAGAATAATGTCCGCTTTCGCCTTGTCATCACCATTTTCCCATCTTGAGAGTTCTGTTCCCTCAGTAGGTCGTTCACCCGTGACGTATGTCCATTCGTTGTTTTTCACTAGTAAAGCTTTCATCTGTATACGCCATGTTTCGTAATTTGTTTTTCCGAGTGCTTCGATCTTCCCGAATGTAACTGCCGCCATCTCTTTCGTCACCACGTTGTTTCTTATCTCAAAAACGAATCCTCGCTTTCACCAAGGTCTATGGGTGTGTGCCTGGGCCCATAACCTGTGGACGTAGGTGAAAGAATCCATAGACACACATTATGTATAATATAAACATTTACTACACATAATAAAGTAAAGCGGGATTAACAAAGATACAAACGTGCGTACGGTACGACGGACAAATAGCAACTGACAAATAGTCCACATTACCGTATGAGGGCGCTGTACTCAATACTGAAATTGCATTCCATAACATCAACAGTATTTGCTCATAGCGGTATATATCATGCATGCATATTTATTAGTAATTTTTCATGTATAATTTAATATTCATTTCCGTAGTACTGAACACGAACGAAGTTATTCCTTTTTCTATCAATTGTGTTTCCCTAAAGTTGAGTTAAACTTTATAAATTTATAATTTGCTAAAAACCAATAACTAGAAACAAATTATTACAATTCCTTATTAAACTAGATAGCCCCCCCCCCCATAAAATTCAGGAAAAAAGTGTTTTTAATGTACTCATTTCACTATAATTTATCATCATCGATATCCTTCTGCATAATACTATTAACAGATTTTACTCAAACATTTTGATAATGGATATAAATTTTAAAAAGCTTACTTTTAATATTAATTGTAAAAATAAAAAAGTAAATTATTCTTTCACTATGTAAAAGTGTTTTCCCTGTAATTGTTCTAAAATAAATCTAGCTTTTCACTCTGATTTTCATAAAAATTGCCGTGATGTTACAAGCACTGCTAAAGAAAACTTTATATGTTTTTGCATGTGAAAAATGGTACGCTTCCAATTAAATAACTGAAAACCAAACCGATAATGAAATTGAGACATATTTCTCCTATATCATGCACGGTTTAAAAAAAATGTAAACCTTGAATGGTGAAACGAGAGTCGTTGATGAGCTAGGCTCAGCTGATACCGTATCTATGCCGAACAGTCCGAAAACATTAGTATGCTAATCAAATGACTTTAATAAGGTATAATAGAAAACACTTGAAATATTATGTCCCCTTTTGGTCTAGAAAAAAAAAATACAATGGATCCATTAAAATGAAGTTAGACGGTAGGGGAGGACCATGCCCAATACCAGGTATAGTATTTTATAAGTTATTTAAAATAAAAAAATAATGTCGAAAATATTGTGAAAATGAAATATGATCGATAAGAAATGTTTGTATTGGTCCAACTTCCTAAAATATCATCATGATGAATATTTACAAGTGAAACACTGGTATTATGCTGATATTGTGAAATTATGAACAATAAAAAAATGAATAAATAAGTTATATACACAATTTTTATGCCAGGCAAGAAGATTTTTAGGCCTAGAAAATCTTTGTGTACAGGAATAAGAAACGAATTCCCTCAAATGTTGAAATTCCGATTATTACTTTAAGATAGAGGTCTTCAGCTTTTTTCCAATCGTGAGCACCACCTATACCCATGATAGAAAGAAGAGCACCCATATGGTAGGTTTGACATACGAACTCATACAGTTAGGATGATTTCAACCCTTGAATGCAATTTGTACAGTGTTTAATTGGAACGTTGATCAAGTGCTCGCGATCACAAAATCGGATACGAGCATCTTGCCCTCTGAGCATTTCAGGGAGCACCGTGATGTGGTGCTGGCGAGCAACGGATTGAAGATGCCTGCTCTAAGAAAATTTATAGTTGAAAATTATGCTAAACCATAAATGTATGGTTATGCTGTAAAATTAATTTTCAAGTCCATGGAATCATATTGAAGATACAGTATTTTGAATTACACTCGGTCCCGCTTATAACTTTCCTATTTACAATGTTTTCCCGCTAACAACGTTTTCTCATGACGGTTTTCTGAAAAACATTATAAGCGGGATCCACTTTATTAATCGTTTTTTTTTAACTTCAATGTAAGTACAATGTTAACAATTGAATGAATACCTGTATGATACCAAATATCATCGAAATGTGATCCATATAAATGTATATACATATATATATATATGTATAAACATTATGTCTAGTTCGGGATGTTCTGTTACCAAACTACATTAAAAGACTGAAACATACATTACGTCTGAAACATTTATTTATCAAAAATCTCATATTTTACATCGGGGGGGGGGGGAATTCGAGGATTTTCTAGATTAGATCAGTCCTGCTCCGCATTCTTCTCGAAATAAATCGATTCGCACACGTTCGTTTATTATGCTCTTGAGAAGTGATCCTCTCACGTATCCAACACGACGATGAAGCTCATTCTCACCACATGTACAATAACCCAAATTTCCCAAACTTCCAGTCCGAGGAATTTAGTATTGAGAAATTTCAAGCCCCCGAGTAAATGCAACTAAATCTACCCCATTCAAAGCGAGAGAGTAAAGTGCTGTTGGGCACTGGTTCGCTTGATCTCACTCGTCCCCAATCCACGAATCGCGTAGGCGTTCAGAATTAGCTTGGGTCTTCAGTCTTTGTTCACAATTTCGAAGAACTCCATCACACGGAACAAATATTCTAAACATATAATTTGTGCTGAACACGAGAGTGACTACAACAGTGATAGTTTGATTCCATGCATTTACAATTATTTGTTCGCATGAAATACTATTGTACATTGTCAGGTCATCGTTCAAAATCTCTAAGCAAATCATTATGATGTATTAATACTTAATAACTACTATTTAATATAAAATATTTTTTTTTTTGTTTCATAAATTATTTTATTACTTCTTTGACATAAATGCAAGCAGAGGTTTTGGTAGATGTAATATCTTCGTTACGTGATTAAACATATATGTAGATTGATGAAACATATATGTAGTATACACCTTTTTTTTCAAAAATAGCTACGATACAAATTTCTAATTGGGGAGGAGTATTCGTGATTTTTATTGAGTGAGACTTGGATGAGAGAGAGAGAGAGAGATAGAGAAAATGTTTTGTATAATGTGGAATTATTTGATGAGTTCAATTTTGATTCACTACGTAAAGTCTTACAAATAAGACATTATGTAGAAACATCTGATACTCTCTCGGGTATAATGGGCAGAAAATTCTGTCAGATGGCCTCTTCCTTGTCAACCCAGAGTCTCAAAATCTCCTTATTATTATAACAAACTTACAATTATAACACATAACAGATAGATTCACTATCTGTAGGAGAAGAATAGAATACAACCATGTTTATATTATCAGTGAAGAGTATATCTTTGGTCTTGTTGGTAAGTTGGTACTGAGTATATAGGTACCAACTTACTATTATATAGTGTAACTTACTATTATATCTTATTGACGCTAAATTTACCTGCGCCTTTGTCACACAGCAATAGGTTCAAATTTAATTTTGCTTTATGATAATATTTGTTCAAGTGTATATAGCTGTTAGTGTTTATAGCTGACAAATGGTTTAAGCTTAAGTTATAGCTATTATTCCCAGCTGTGACTGCCTTGAAAACGTAAAAATTCATTGAAACTATTTAGACATTGTTTAAAACAGGTTTTTTTTCTTTGCGTCAGTCCTTCGTGAACTGCTCCCAACAAGATAAAAGTTCTTTTTTTTTTGTAAAATTTGGGGCCACCGCTTTGTGCTGTGCTCAATTTTGTGATTGGAAAGATGAAACTTCACTGTGCATGTCTTGTTGAGGTCAGAGGACGTCACATGTTGAACATTATTTTGCTTATTTGTATAGCTTGCAAACCATTTTTTCCTAACACTTATTTAAAAAAATATTATAGTAAAGGTAATCATTCGATAAGTAAAAACTTACCGAAATACCTATACTTTATTTTACCTCACATTTAAGAATGAATATGTTGAAAAGTTGGATGCACGTGTGAAAATTGGAATCAATGGATCGCAACTTTTCCTTCATGCTGAACGTATGGAAAGCAGTGTGTATGGTGACAAACTAGAATAATCAAATGCAATACATTGCATTGCATTGCCATTGTAATGTCAAGTAAAGATTGCAATGAAAGGACCAATATTCCTCATTCCAGAATAACAGTTACAATAGTTAGTTGGCTATATTTACAAAAAAGGAAGTAGCTACCCTAGGAAAAGAAATATCACTCTATCTTCATATCAGTTTGAAAATATAAACTTGAAATACGGGCATCTTTTGGAATACTCGCCTTGAAATAGAGCCGTAGAACGAAATTTCGGAAATCTTCAAAGTATTTGGACCATTGCTACCATAGTAGTAAAAACTATTCCAGGTTGAAATACCCGCTTGTCAGCTCAATAGCATGCGTATACTTGGTGGAACTTATTTCGAGGCATTTGAAAAGTATGAAGCTATTCCTGCAGGCAATAAAATAGAAAAACCCACGGGTTGTTGATTTCACTGCTTTCAGTAAGATAAGTATGTTAGAATATATATGTTTCACAGTGCATTTCAGTCAAACAGTATAAAAGAAAAATTTATGTTCAAAGCAGTGGGAAACGCCTATTTCAAGAATGTATTCAATGAATAGCAAAGCTAAAGTGAAATAACAAAGCAAACAAAAAAAATCCTTTGAAAGAGTTTATGTATCATGAAATGTACTATATTCACTTTTGTAATATTTTTTACATGAAAAATTTTACAAAGGATTCCTATTTTCTATATAAACCTATCACCGATATCAAGAAATCACTCCACGTCCAATAAATACTGTCACGTAGAATATTTGTGAAAAATTCAAAACTTAGCAAAACCTTTAGGAATTTATAGAAATTGGGGGGAAAATACGCGGGAAAAATAGCACTCTACACTCCTTCATGTAATTTTTTTTTTCCACACACATATTTCTGATCCGTTTGTCAGTTTTTCACAGATCTCTGTCAAAGATTGAATCAAATATAAGTTTACCGAACTATTGAATATAATTTTATCAAATATTTATGGAGAATATTTCTCAAAAAATATACGTATTCAGGTCGACAGATTGAATTTTCTATTTGTCAAGAAACTCAAGTGGCACTAAGTCTATAGCGGGCGTTTTATACTTCGTCTTTTTATATGAGAAAATACACTTTATATCTGCTATGCTTATATTCTAGCAACGGTACAGTGATCCTTTATTTTAGTTTACGCGCACACGTAAAAAGAAAATACCAATAAAATTCCCTCCCTCATTCACCAAAATTGTGGAATCTCGGCTCACATGTCCTGATCGGCCTGTAATAGCCGTTATGGTCAATTTACGTGTAGCGCTGCTTTTGGGATGATTTTTCCTATAGTTAAGGAATGTGTAACGTAAAAAAAAGTTATTTTCATCAGTTCATGGTCAGTTTCTTTCAACTGTGAACAGTTCCTCAGTAGAAAAAATTTCACAAGGGAATCTACGTGACGTGCTGTACATTGAAAGAAGTTAATTGGAATTCGTAATATGTACCTACATATTAGACAGTACTATTTCGATTCCTCACAATTTTTGAAGAAAACAGGGGATTTTAGCTTATAAAAGGGAAAAATCCTGTTTTAGAACAATTTAGGAAAATAATGGAAATGGGATTTAGGAAAATTTAGCATTTTTAAATCATTTATGTGGGGAAGATAAACGGAGTTGTTCGGTTGAACCAAACAGGGCATATGGTCATCTTACTTGCAACCGTGACTCTTTCGGATGTAGTTATCAATCGGTTATTATTATTAGAAACCACACGAGTGCCGTTGTGATGACATTAAGTAGCGTAGAATATATTTATTGGAAGTTTGTAAACTTTCGTGAAAATAAATTTTCATAGATGTTGTAATTAGGTAAATAAATAAATAAATTACCCTTTACCTTCGCCAAAAAATTATCATTCTTATAAATTAAATTCAAAAGTGAAAAGTGTTACTTTATCTTAAAAAACAATTAGTTGAAAGTTTTAATTTTAAAAATGAAAATTTTAATGGAAATTGTTTGTATTAATCACGATGTAACAAAATGGGAGTCCTTAAAGAGAGAGAGAGTGTGCTGTGTGTATATATTAAAAAAATTCATCATTTTGTTAAAATTTCATTTTTTTTTCTTACTTCTCAGTTTTATCTTATTTTCTTTATTGATGCTAACCATTTTTACTCGGGACGACAAGTTTCAAGAAACTACAAAATGCGTCCTAATTACCAAAACCTCTGCACAAGCTCATAATGATACTCTTTAATCCTCTACTTCAAGACTTCTTTTACTTTCGCCGATAAGTAATCAATTCAAAAAAGAGGATAAACAAATAGACCTTAAGTTTTAGCTATACTATAATCGGTAATTACAAGAAAATCCACCTTATTTTTTAATTAGAAGATTAAAACAAAATTGCGATGCTTGAATGTTTTGGCCACATCGTGAGTTAAGGGAAATTTATTATTTTAAATTGAAGATTTTTTAATCAGATTGTAATCCTCCTTGAAATTTTGCTTTAAGTAATGGGAAAGTTAAATAATTTTGGACACACTCTTCAGTATAGAATTCCGAAAACTATGCTTCATAAACGCATCTTATTCACACGGAGAAGATTATTTGTGTAAAAGTATTTTTAATATAAGGTGGTGGATTAGGTAATAACAACCAAAAAATCGTCGTCTCGAAAACTTGTAGTTGTAAGTATATGCGAATTTTAGAGAGAGAACATTTTTCAGTGAAAATAATTTTCATGGGTGCTGCACTGCTCCATAGTTTTTTAATTATAGTAAAGGTCAAAACCTGAAAAAAGTATGAAAACACGTATTTTCTGACGTTGGGGATTGAAATTTGTTGAAAGAAAGACCGTTGTTGATCAGTCATGCACCGTGGTATCGGAGTGTTATCTGAAATTTCGAAGATGCAAGGACAACATATTTATTGGACATTGAAAAGGCATAATACTTGATATGAGAGAAACTATGACGCCTAGTCATGCAATCCTAGAAAGATTAAAAGATTGAAGGCTGCTGGTTGAAGATTTATAAACGGATCCAAGAATTATATATTAATAGCCATACAGGGTGGTAACTATCGACCACCCAATAATTACACAAGTGATTACTTGGGGAAAAAACTTATGCAGAAAAGTGTTTTCAGTTTTCGGATCAGACGAATATTTAATGAGTTGTAACGTTTTGAATTTTTGTGACGTGCTATTTTCCCAAAATAAACACTTTTTCTTATCAAAATGTGATAATTTGTTCTCCTTCACTATCACGTCAATTTTTTTTTTTTTGAAGGAATGTGTTTACTGCACAATCCTTTTGTTACTCTGTCGTTTCAATCAGATTACATGTTGATCAATATAACAGGGCAATATTTTTTGAATAATTTCGAAATTTCATCGAAACTATAATGAATAAAAGTTTTGATGATTTTAATGGAAGATGTAAAAATAGCACCTTGACGATTGCGACTGAATGGAACAGAAGAATAATAACAACGATTCAATCAGAAAATGTTAATCAAATTAGTAATTTTATGAATCGTCATATTCAAAATAATTAGTGGTTTCAGATATTTCCTATTCATCGAGTCACATTTAAATAGGGATTTCTACCGATGCTGCAATGAAGATTTTTTTCATTTCCTTCTGATGCGATGGATTGATTTTTATGGTACTGAAATGTTAATAAATCTATAATCGTTCTATACATTATAATATTATGTATGTTATAAATCATTCCAACTTGCTCGATTCTCTCAGAAGTTGGTCATTTTTTCAGATTAAATTTCACTCGGAGGCGTATTTATAAGAGGGCGTTTGTCCTGGCCCCCGCTTAGCAAATACGGACTTCAGGCTCTCGCCGGATTGGGCATTACAAATTCTGCGGATCCTTTGAGATGCTCTTACATTTATATGCCGTTTCTTAATTTTTTTTCCCCCAAAAAAAGTATGTCCTCTAACCTTTGCTCTCAATTTTCAAAATGATAGCCATATCTCTACT
This sequence comes from Pholcus phalangioides, assembly GCF_987345545.1. Classification (NCBI taxonomy): domain Eukaryota; kingdom Metazoa; phylum Arthropoda; class Arachnida; order Araneae; family Pholcidae; genus Pholcus; species Pholcus phalangioides. The sequence goes on along the minus strand of NW_028301608.1, from coordinate 56,915,474 downwards.
ATTTGCTCTCCAAATATGATTTTGATTATTGTTTCATACACACCCATAACATAAATGAGTGACCGTAAAAATTTTGAACTGTATTTGTTGGAATTCCACGTGATGATTTTTTTACTGTGATCGATTTCATTTAAGAATCTTATTCTGTTAATCAAGTTTCAGAACTACAATCAAAAGCCGTGGCGCAACCGCGACGCTCACATCTGGGCAAAGCACCCTAGACTGGTATAATTGGCGGGCCACCAAGCCAAAAGTTTAACGGGCCGTTCGTTCTATAGTGAATTTTAACATGGGAAAAAAAAAGAAGATAATTTTCCCGGGCAGAGGGTTAGAGCCCTGTCAGCTCCACTTGTGTGGGAGCCGTGGGTGCACGACCGTTTTAAGAGCTCCATCCACTGCCAGGCCGAAACATACTGAAAAGTTTCATTAAAGTGCAACTGCAAAAACATATTTTTAATTTTTGTTACGGGTTTGTTTCTTCATATTTGCTGGTTTTTTTTTCTCATTTTCTGCGAGATTTTGAATTGAAATTTCTCGGCTCATTTTGCACTTAAATCATGATTTTCTTTCTGGCTCAGAAAAGAGAGAACAATTTTCTGATTGGTAGTAGGAGAACAGTGGAGGAGGACCTGTATGGAAATCGAGTTCTGTTTTTTAGTACACATGCTGCCAATGTGGGGGTTGGGTGAGTGACGCCCATCGCTAGTATCCGGGTTTGAACCCCACCTTCACCCCAGTGGTGGTCAGCTGAAATTAGTTTTCTCTGGTTCCCAACTTCGAGGTGCAGATGCGAGTCGATCTCCGAGTTAAAACGTCTCGCCGCAGAGAGCAATAGGCCTAAAAGGGTGTAATTATTTAATCATTGCACTTTACTAATAGTAATCTTCATCTTCATTTTATCAACTTGGAACCAATCATAATTTTTGATAGTTAAAATGATTGTATCACTGTTTCAACATAGTCCCACTGATGAGTTGGTTCTCTGGGACGATGTTTATTTATTGCCTATTGAGATATGTTGTTTATAGGAATTTTATTGATTCCATTCGCTCAATTAATCCGCTAAGGATTGCTCTCTCGACGTCTGATCTACAGTGACCGTATATCCTAATGGATGGGTCGAGCGTATGATGTTTTATACTCTTCACAAATAACCAGTCTTTCAATGAATCTGAAAGTTGGGAGGACATTTCTATATGCATGTGACCATCCCTTGGCCTGTGATTCACGAGCTATTAGTTGATTGCTGTCGCCGTCCATGTACGGAGCCTTTCAACATATATATGCTTCAACCAAGGTTGAAATATTCTATCTGTTTCCATAGCTTAGATTGTAGAGCGCTCCTCCGACAAGCGAGAAACCGGGCTTCGAGAAATGAAATCGAGTGATGAATTTTCTTCCTTGTAAATCATCATCTTCACACATAACCAGTCTTTCAATGCATCTTTTACTTTACTCATAGTTTGAGAAATTGATGGCAGATGGCAGTACTACACACAACAAGCATTACACAGAAACAAAATCCACGGTATGTTCACAGCACGGACACGCATATTCCAGCATGTACTAGTTCGTTTGAAGTTCCGCAGAGAAATATGGACGAAGGTGCATGTGTGGTTTAGTAGCCGTTCAAGAACTGTACGGCTCCTAGTAAAAGAAGTGTGATATTTGAATGATTTCTTTTTCAATTAAATAATTTTTCGATCACCATAGGTTTAAAAGGTAGAGGGTGTATAGCATCATGAATTTGTACGCTTCATAATAAATAGTAAAATAATTTTCTGCAATACTTCTGAATACTTGTTCTGGAAATGAAAGCGCTGCGGAACTTACAAGGTTTACATGCATATTTCAGTCGTCTCAGTATTTTTTATATGGATGTTATGTTCATGGGTATATACAATTCATGCATACGTAATTTATAGTTTACCTCACTTAATTTACATATTTGTTTTTTTAACCGTTAAATTACTTGGAAATTACTTGGAGACCCCCCTTTCTGATTGAAAATAAAGAAAAGTCCTTATTAATTTTTTCATGAGATATGTGAGACCTATGAATAATGAACTGGATATGAAAAGACACGAACGCCTGCCCAGTAGATAACCCTAATTAAATTTTGGGAAACAAACTCTCCGGAGTTTGCAAAGTCATTGAATCATCCTATGCTGAGGCCTATTCTATTGTGTCCTAAAACACGGGAGATAAGCAGGTTTTATGAAGACCGTAAAATAGTCATTACTATGCATGACTTTGCTGCACAACCATTTTTTGAGGTGATTTAAACAAACACTTGAATTAATTCCTCATCTCTGCTTTGGTCGTCTATACAAGGCCTATGAATGTGAATGAAATTCATTTCATTCAATCACGCCTATTTTCATCCGAACTCTGACCTACTTTCATTTTGAAGTAAAAATTATATGCAAGTTGTATAAATTAGATAAGTACATTCAGTATTCAACTATGTGAAAGAATCAATATGATTAGAAAAATATTTAAAAAAAGAAAGACATTGGGAACACATTGGATCAAGATCCAAAGTCAAAAATGTTTCATGTAGGTAAAAAAGTGTTGGAAAATTCAGGGTATAAATATTTGATGCTTTAATATGATAATACCGTCTTCCCGTCTTTTACGTTGAATTCGTATACTTTGAAAAGTAGAAAAGAATTATAGTCTCTCTACCACGAACTGTTAAAACATTTGAAGAAAAAATCGCTCTCATCGAATTCAGATCAAAGAAACAAAATCTATAATAATTTCTTCCAGTCTTCAATCAACTTTCTCAAAGACAAATATTTGCCCAAAAATTACTGTAGTTTTTATGAAAACTTTCGTATGTAAAGTTAATGATCAATGTGAATAAGTTTTGTTAGAAGAGCGGAATACCCTCAGGGTTTCTACATTAATATAAATTCATCGTTATTCAAAATATTCTTTTTTTTTTTGCTTAAAACTCGTATCGATCCTTGTACAAGAAATAAAACTTCTTTGGGAGCATTACTGTCACCGTTTATGTATTAATGCCTTCATAGAAAATTCTGAATGACAAATATTACATCATAACGAGAAACTATATAAGTATAAATTTGTTGGTCCTGTAAATTTTGCAAAATAAATGTACAGAAATTAATTAATGTAAATTAAATGAATATTTTTTCGAGAAAACCTCTTGATGAAAAATTGAAATATATGAAATTATTTCTCAGAAACTGAAAAAAAGAGGTTGAAGCCCCGTGCTTTTCATTCCGCAAAACCAAACATTTTAAAAAAACGACAAGGCTGAAACCGATACATTTATTTTCTACCGAATAAACAAAATCATGTTAATAACACGTAGTACCTGCCAAATATACACGCTTATAAAAACATTCTCATGGAAGAAAAAATCTTCAGAAAGTTGTGTGTTTATGTCTTAGTAATTTATTAGTAAATGCTAACGTTTCGTTCACTTATATTCTTTTTCTGATTTCCGCATGATCACGATTAATTAACTCTTTTTGTGTAATTCATTTTTTCTTACTGAAAACCATGAATAAGAATAAAAATTTGCATGCATTTTTACATTTATTTTTGAAAATTGAAGTTTAAGTAAGGAAAAAAAAGAAAAAAATGGTGGATCATGAAAAACAACAATTTTTTTTTACCCAAAAGATAATATTGTTCTTTTGAGAAGAAATTGATATGGAAATTGACTTGAAATAGGCAACGAATGAAGCCTACCACCATATACATACACTGAAATGAAAATTTCTATAGTATTATTTTTAAATCTCCGGCGGGCACGATGGAACCTCTACGTGGGCCGTAGTTTGCCCATTACCAGGTTATGTCATGCAGACTTCAAATTTCACGAGTATAACACGAAATGTGTTATTTAATTAATTTAATTAATTGATTGGAAATGCGTTTAACCAATTTCTTAGAAATTTCCGCAGAGGAATGTTTACTATTTGAATGTACGGTTAAGTAGTAGGGAGTAGATTTCCGAAATGTGAGCAAAAAATGTTGGTCCTTCAACTTAGCTTCAACAAGCTATTAATTTAAATTCAAATCCTACAATAATTCAAAAACAGACATAATTACACTTGAAAACATGTGCCGTTTCACGAACGAATAGAAAATTTTAGATTTGGAATTTTTGTATTTATTATTTTTTTTTTTCTCGAATGAATGTGAAATTCCCAACATCAACACCATTATTTGCAAAATTTAAGTATCTCTAGTATATTTACGTATCGCTACTATAATAACATAATTAGAGTTTATGATAAATCACAGAACATATTTCTACTTACGAATACGTGTAACGATTCATTATTCTACGTTACTGATTTACATTTTTATACTCATCAAATAAACTTTCCTCCGGGCGTTTATTCTCATCATTCATTCATCAAGAAATTCATTTTAAAATTTTCTTACGAATCGGTTTATGCCGGAATGTTTGATAGTGTATTATGTGTTGCCTGTAACGATGTTAGAGTGCTTGCATTTTCTTCCATGTTGCAAGTGAAAATGTGTGGCAGTTACATGAATTTGTTGATAATTTTTGTCGCACCACGGTCATTTTCTGCACACGAGGGCCAATTGGACCGGGACTTACAATCTATTGCCGATTCTGAAAGGCAGACTTTTTGTTATAATTACTGAGAGGTAATGTAAGACTCTCTGCGGTGGCAATCTTTTTCTGTGGCCATGTCATCATTTCTGTTGTACATCCGCATCAGGAAAGTTTCTTACAAGGACGAGTCGGGTATCGAACTCGCGACACCTCTAAACATCATTTGGTAATCTAGGCGAGTATCTTATCGACCTGGGCCTCCACGCCCTGTTTGTTCTCATGAATCGAATAAAAATAATGTAGGAAGAAAAAATTTCTATCCGTAAACTTTGGTATTTTAAATGTAAAAGTTGAACACTTTATTGAGTTAATCTTTTTAACATGAGCGTTAAAAAGATTGTTTCAATATTTTTTACGCTCGTGTTAAAAAAGAATTTTTTTGGCAATAGACTTCCATAAAATTCACTAACTTTCTGGAATTAATTCCGCAAACGGTTCCCCCATGTCGCCTGAATGAAATGTGTATAAAGGGAGCCTGTGATAAATGTTGTCAAAAAATAAATAAATCCCTATCAGGGAAGTAGTTTTGATCAGACCGAAACTTTTTGACAGGAACACGAAACTAGGGGAAAAATGTGAAATTAAATTTCTTGGAATGTAAAAATGCGTATTCAAAGGAATATTTCGTGAGTGAAGAAAATTTACCGGATTTTTTTTTTCGGTCTGGAGGGCTTTTTCTTTTTTTTTACTATTTGTAGCTCTGTTTTGCATGAATTTCCTTTCCTTTCCTTTCTTTCTGTGTTCCTTTACATTTCCAATTTTATTTCCTTCCGCTCTCCAAGTTCTATTCCATTTCCTCTTCTTTCACAGAAAACTTAGAATTGGCACCCAACATAAGTTTCACGTACAGTTTTATTGTAGCAGCGAGAAGCTTTCAAAATGCACTCTAGTAAGCTCCGATATTTCGCGGTGAAAAAGAAAATAAAACTTATTTGAATGTTTGTGAAGTTGTTTAGTATTTCGGATTTTCTATTTATTTGTTCATTGTCGTTATATCAAGATGCGAAAAACTTTGAGTCATACTGAAAATGCGCATTAACCGATTCCTTCAAAGAGTAGATATATTTTAATCAACATTGTGTTAATGCCGTCGTGCTGAGAAACATTTGAAATTATGTTATTATATTATTTTTCTGAAGGTGAATCAACGGCGTAAAAATTAAAATTTGGTCATGTTCTTTTATTGCAGTGCAATCTCTTTGTGAAAATAATTTTATTGGCTCATCTATTGACCATTATCGTTCCAATTGCAGGTATTTATAGACCTATTCATAGCCGCAGGTCTCTGACAAACACAAACAAAATTGATTTTTGAAAATAAAATTTACATATTTTACAGTATATAATGTATCTTCGGAAATACAATATGCAAAATTTCATGACCTTCCTAATAAATGAGCACTGAGACTTTAGGATTAGTGCAGTTGAATATTTTATTACTGGTATTTTAAATGTCATAAAATTTCAGTCATGTGTGTACTTACTAATACGTTTAGAGTTTTTAGCAGCAGTGCTCACTCCGATCCACCAACATATCCGTTGCATTCCGTAATCAATGGTACCACCCTTCAGCTTCCATTTTACCATGACCGACGCTAATGCGAGTCCTATTTTAAAACTTTCTCCTCAAGAGAACAGTCAAATTTCCAACACAATACTTACATAAGACGAAAATTCAAAAACCGGCTATTTTACTTCAAAATATGGATTGAAGTTGGCAGCGTCTCACTAGAATCCGAAACATACACAACGCCGACAACAAAAAGTAGCTGTTTATGTAAGTATCGTGAAGGACATACACACACTCAGAACACGCAGAGGAATGTTCATGAAGTTGCATGTATGATTAAGTAGTAGTAGTTTCCGCTACAGACTACTAAGCTACTATTAACAGATGAAGACCTGACAACAATTAGCTGAGCCGTCTCGACAATATGACAAAGCTCCGTTGTAAAGTAATGTTCTGAGCTTGAAATGTCAATTGCCAATTTACATAATCACTTTCGAAAATCGTAGAACAATTTCTCATTATTTGAACCGAGTCCACCCTACCAGAGTGGGTTCATGCACGCAGAGCGAGAAGCTGTTTTAAAGTGAGTTGCTGAAGGAAGAAAACGAGCAGCTGTGAGCTCAGAAACATTTTCCTAATTCCATTAGACAAAATTTGTGTATGTGTGTGGCTCTAAAATTATAAATAAAATTCTAGAAGTCCTGCAAATAGGGGAAAAAATATAGATTAAAATTCATCTCGACCTCATATCACAGAGAACTATTTAAAAATTTAATAGTATTTCAGTATTTTTAATGTAAAAAAACGATTAATTCGTCAACTTGAAATAGCGTATTGTGTTTCTATTTTTCAATGTAGTTTGTGAAAATTGAGACAATAATTTTGAGAAAATAATTTTATTGTAAAATCAAAGATATATACGGGGTGATTATAAAAAAAAATTTTCCCGACATATGGGCCCTAACTATCATACCAATCACAGAAACTGAATGAAATTTTGGCATAAGGTATTTTGATGTATGCGATCAAGAACGATATGGAAAACAACAGTGTCATTCTAACAGTTACGGTTACAGTGAGAAAATTTCGAAAATATCAAATGGCAACACCAAGTTTTTGTATTGGAATGCGATCTCCATACTGAAAAACACTAAATAGCGTTGGAATGGCACCTGTAGCACGAAAATCCCCGGAGCTAGGCAAGGAAAAAGTAAAAAAGGACTTTGCCGTGCACCAGAGCATTAATGTTCGTTTCATTCGTCACCACACCGTTTCTTCGGCTGAGATCCCAGCCTGATTAGTCCTCCACAAGGTCATGTGGAAAATTTGTGAAACGCAATAAAATGCTTTATTTTATGCTGCTTCTCTGTCCTTATTGGTTGTCCTCACTTTTAGCCTATGTACCGCCGGTGGTTTTCATGCTACAGTTGCCGTTCGAACACTATTTAGGGTTTTTGACAATGGAGATCACATTCCAATACAAAAAACTTGGTGTTGCCATTTGATATTTTCGAAATTTTCTCACTGTAACCGTAACTGTTAAAGTGACACTGTTGTTTTCCATATCATTCTTGAGCGCATACCTCAAAATACCTTATGCCGAAATTTCATTCAGTTTCTGTGAATGGTATGATAGTAAGGGGCCCATATGTCGGGATAGTTTTTTTATAATCACCTTGTATATATATTAACGTTCTTGTTTGTGTGTGCATTCTATCAGTTTCACATAAGAGTTCGTTTCCTTCTCGACAGATGGCAGCAAAGATTACATTAGTTGGATTCTCTTGACTTTTCTGGAATCTGTCACTATAAGGCAACAGATGGCAGCAGCAGCATTTGATCAACCTCCATCATGCTAACATCGAGCAAAGCACGAAGTGCTGCTTTGGTGTGTTATCCGAAAAAATGAAATAAAAAGTTTCCAAATTTTTGCGAAATATCTAAAGTTGACCGTAAGTATACGTGGGAAGGGGGGGGGGGGAAGTATTGAAGAGAAATAAATTTTGAAGTTATTTAAACGTTTCAGAGAGAGGCAAATTGGACGTTATATTAACATTTCATATAATACGAATAGATATCTTTCAGTCGAAAAAAATATAATTGTTCGAGAAACGTAAAAAGAGCAGGACGAAAGGCCGAATTTTCTAAAACGTAGGAGGGCGCTTAAAATGACACCAAAAGAAGAATAGGTGTCCTCTTAAAGTAGGGTGAATAGTAACCCTAATCCAATACAACGTCGGAACTTCTTCTGCCGCCCTCTATTTTTTGCAAGGAAATGTACAAAATCAATATTTTTCGTTTGCCGAAATTGTGTTTGGCATTGACACTGGGGAATTCGATAAACAGGAGATTTTCACTGCAACTGCTTAACGACGGCAACACAATGAATTTTTTTATTCCGACCTATTATGGAATTCTCTTTTGTATCTATTATTTTTTTTAACGCTTTCGATATAACACCCTCTATATATAACGTCCGTTTTTCAAAGAACGACGTGGTCATTATAACGAACGTCGGCTGTATTCTGCTAAAAAAAAACCTCGAATCCCTTAATGGTGGTACTCTTCTCTGAGTGTGGGCTCAACTGCTGTCTTTTAAAAAATCTATGCTGATTTGAAAAACATTAGAGTGAAAAAGCTAAGCAATAAACTTTAACAATAATAGGGTATAATATATGTAATTTCAATATCTCTGTTGGCACGATATTCCGTTAAAAACTCTCTTCCTCGAAAGTTAACCTTATATTAAATTGAAATATAGTGAATAAAAAAATATTATATAGCACCACAAGTTATCAATAAAATTATCTAAAAAAAAGTTAAATGCTATTTTGGTTGCAGTTAATGCAGAAAATTGTAGAGAATTTTTAAAAACCAGATCTATTTCATGCATATAAAATTTCAAAAAGTCAAATTAATTTTGAATGTATACCTGTATCAAAACAAATAGTAGCACTAAATCTTATTCTAATGCAATTCCTAAGCAAACTCAATGCAGCTTAAACAAGGAGTTTTTATTTTTTATATCCATTTTAATGCAACATTTCTCCAATATTCATATGAAAAAAGAAAAAAACAACATATTATGAAGAGTGTGTAGGCCTTTCTACTTCGTTCCGTTTTGAAATTTCCTGTTTCACTAAAATTCTGGTAGATGGCACTACCTGATATGTCGAAACTACGAATGTAGTAATGTACGTGAACTCGTAAAAGAAAATTAATTTGTAAAATTAATCTTCGATCTGCGTACATAAAGAATTCAGTCATGGCCATTATTAGTATTATTGATTCTGAACGTATCCTTATGTAATATGAAAACCAAAAAAATTCTTTGAAATATGAATGGTAGAATAGAATAGGCATTTTTATGTACTAAAGTTTTTCGTCCCGTGGGGGCCAGATATGCAGTATTTCTGCTGCTCAAATGGTGACCATATGACCTGTATCTTGTCTCTTATGGGACATTTTCGTGATTTTAGCTGGCCAACATTTTTTTACGAAAAATGCTCAGTTTTTACTTTATTTTCAACAACACTGATTCAATTTTTTGAAATTAAGAATTAGGATAATTTTCATGACTTGGAGGTCATAACTGTCACTATTTAATTTATGATAATTATGACCCTAATTATATAGTCATATAAATAAATTCACCTCACATGCGTATTTGTCAAAAATTTACCTTTTTCGGTCAGTTACATTTTCACTAAATATCTACTTGAAGAAGTCCTTTATTTCCCGTCATTGGTGATTTTTCAGTAACTTCAGCGACAGTAAGAAACTTCTTTTGCCTTTGTCATTTTTTTTTTAGTTTGGGATGTATTTTCCAACTTCACTTGGTTTGGAAATTTTTTGCTGTAATTGTCAGCTTTATTTGTATTTGATAATTTTTTTTCCTGTAATTGATATTTTTGTTCACTTTGAAACTTTTTTGACTGCAATTGAGAGAGAGAGAGAGAGAGAGAAAGAGAGAGATTGGCTGCCATAGGCAACTTGACTTGTGAACAATTTGACAATTTTTTTGCAAATAATTGGCATTGGTCCGTATAAGTTCAAATTTCCCTTATTTTGATGAAAGAAATATGGTTATACTAGGTATTTATTGTGTAGCTAGGTAGTTTTCTCTAACGGGACATCTGTCGCGGGCAGGAAGTTGTGCGACCCCGATCTACTGCATAAGTACTACCAAAAAGAGATGAAAGATGTATGTAGATTACTATTGAAAAATGTAATAAAATTAAATAAATTATTGCTCCATTACGTTTCCTTCGATGACCTGAACCAATAATCAATAGATTTTTCGCATTAAGAGTTCATTAATATAGCTCACATCGATATACTTTGATTTTGAAGGGGGAAAATTATGAATTAAATAAATAATAATGATAATAATAAACCACTTTTTAGTCAAATCTGTGTTTTATATATTTTAATATGTATACAGAAATAACAAAAATTGTGGTGTGAAAAATTTAGAGATATGAAGATAGAGAAAGGAGAAATAGCTTAAAAAAATAGCTTTTTAAATGACAAGCGCTAGTGCTGCTCACTTGTTCATTCAAAAAATAGTGTAATTATTTGAAGAAATGAAGAATACAAGATGGAATTTTTTTCATTCAAGAGTGAAATAAAACCTATACATTGGGTCGACATCGGGGGGAAAAAGCCATGCATGGTTTGAAATAAGTTAGGCCTTTCTGGAGGAGGATGGCTATGCCTGATTGCACTAAAAGTGCCAACCTTTGACCCCCGGTGCCTGCCTTCTCAAAAACATGTAGGACGAAAAAAAATGGAATGAAAAGTGAGTAAAAAATATATTAAAGAAATACAATATTTGAAAACATACAGAGCTTCAGATTATAAGCAAAATGAAGGATGGGAAAAATATATACAAAATTGCAAAACGTGCAAAAATTGCAGGGAATTTTTGCCAAAAATTACAAAAAATAACTATAAAAATCCAAAATTTAGTCAAAAATCACCGGCAAGAAAGGGGGATATATAGTTGGGTTTTTTTTTAATGTAGAGATGTGGTTGAAGAAGGCGGTGGGTATATATGAGAGAGAGATGTTGCCAGATGCAGCTTTGGAAAGATTTAGGAGTGTTGTACTGAATTGCGTCTTATTATTACATATTTGGTAGAATCTACATATTTGTGAAATGAGAGTATTTCTGAATATTGTAATGGTGATATTTGAGTGCCAGTGGCTTAAACAGTTAACATAAAACTTGAAATCTTTTCTTTTGTCGTATACGCCTGTTTCCCATTTATTGTTATTTTATATATTTTTCAATCCAGTAAATTGATTTAGTCTTCCGTTGTTGTTTACTTCAAAGAAAGCTCTTTAGGGTAGATGTTGGGCAAGATGCTGTTTAAATTGCTGTTTAAATTGCTGTTGTTGAAGATAATTAGATCATGACTGTGAAGAAAGTGAATAAAACTGCATTGCCTTTTGGATTTTTGTTCGAAGAATTGGAGAAAAAGGTTGGCAGGACGCTTGAGAAGCAGGTTCCCATTGGTATTTCTTTAATCTGTTTGTGGATATGTATGCCATTGAACAGAACATTTTCAAGAATGCAGAAGTAAACAAGGTTTTTCCAGTGTGTGAAATTAAATTTGAGGGAAATTCTTCGTAATTTCAAGAGATGAAATCAGATGTCAATGAGCTTATTGTGCCGTATACTAGTGAAGAGTTTTTCGAAGTCGTATGTGTGAATGTGAGATGTGCTATTGTTGTTGATAAAGTCAAGGACCTTATGGTTGTTGTTAATGACAAAGTTGTCTTCTTCGATGAGTGAGTGTATATGGTTCAGTGCGTTGAAAAATATTTTTCCTGCAGTATTATTGTAGCTCCCAGACCCACATGTTACAAATCCAAATGTCATTGGTTGCTTATGGAATTTAACCGTGCGAAATAGATATGGAAATACGAGCGAGTCATGTTTTGTTCCAAGTTGTCAAATTCAAGCATTCTATTTGATTATGTTAGAGTTGTTTATGAGAGAATAAGTGTTGGTATCTGCATATTTTCATGGAGAAATTTTTATAGAAGAGTTTACACATGATGGAGAAGTTATTATTAGTTTTGTCAATTTTTGTATAACATGAATTAGTGAGAAATTGAATTTTTTGGAAGAATTCAATGAATTAGTGTTTGATGTTTCTTATGTTTGAACGCAGAGACGCATTCATGAAAAATTTCTGTTGGTGTGTGTTTCTGTGCTTCAAAGAGAGGTTTTTACATCCTTCAAAGAACTTGATTTTCCGTTGTCTGAAACCTTCAATGGACCAGCTATATTAGCTATACCAGCTTAGAAATTTTCAGGATGAAGATATTTATTTCTTTGGAGAGGTTGCCTACGATTTTGTGCCATGCCATTAAATAGGTAGGTTCGAAAATGCAGAACTCGGATAGATTTTTAACCAATCAAATGTTGTCATGTTAATAAGGTTCTCATATTTGTCAAATTTCACATTTGTCATCATTAACATATTTTTAGTATATCATCATGACGAAAGTTTGTAAATAAATGGAATCCTAGGATAAAGTTTTTTATTAACACCACGTCACACAACATTGCTTACCAAACAAACTACCCGTGACCATACGTCCCGTTTTGGAGAAACTGTACTTTTTTTGCTCTGGCATTATTTTACTCTCCTTAAATCGGCCAGACTTCACCACATTACAGATTCCCTTGCAATGTATTTTTAGTATATCATCATGAGGAAAGTTTGTAAATAAATTCTCTGAGTCAGAGGTTTCTATAGATTGTATACTTCCTTTCCTTAGGAATTCCAAAACTTTATTTTTATTAATAAAGAAACCTGTATATTTTCATTACCGAATTTTTTTTAATTCTAATTTTTTTGAGAATGTTAAAAAAAATTAAACCAGTTTCATATGGTTATAACTGATTGTATTTACATGTAACGTACCTAAAGTTTACAGGATTTTTATGAAATTCAATAGCGATGAGCACAATTTAGCACCAAGATTCAAAATATTTCTCAAATTAATGTGGTCAACAATTGAAAAATCACCAGATATAGCGTATTTATAACCTTTGTCAATATAATGTTTTAATAAAATCGTAAAAAATAAATACTATTATGAGTATTTTGTATATTGTGTCTAAGTTCTAAGTCTTATGCAACAAGTTTCTGCTCGGATATATATACAAATATGCAGGAATTTTTCTTCCATTCCAAAAACTCCTAAATGGAATGAATTTTTGGCTTATTCCATGCTTCAATTATATAAATGCTTAGCTGATTAAATTATACGACCAGGTATAATAATGCAAATTCTTTATGTCACACCTAAATTAATTGGCATAAAATCTTTTATTTTGTAAGAATTTTGTAATTGGATTTTATTTTCACTAAATGTTTTCATGAAAAAGAATACCGATATTTTTATTTTGATGACATTGAGTCGTGATTTTAGTACATCGCGTCAGCAGATTACATTTTTTTTTTAATAAAAGTGGATTATTAAAAAATTCCTAGAAATGTTATTACATTGTATATTTATAATCACAAGTATAACAAAGATATCAATCAAATAGTTATAGTCTCAAAGTATTTATACACGACGAAATAGAAATATACAATTAGGAAACAAGAATGTGTGGAGCAAAAGTGAATGTTCTGCAAATAGGAAATGCATCTTTGTTTTCCTTTCTCTCTGTGGCATTGGTCATCAATCATCCCCTGAAGTATTTTGTATGTTTGGTTTTTTGCAGAAGATTCCGACGAATAAAGCACTTAAAAAGATCGCCCCCAAATAAGGAAACATAACATGTACAAAAAAATTTCTTTCCGATAAAAAAAAAATTGTTTTCGAATAAACAGATTCCTTAGTAACTAGTCTTTTAGTTTTTATTTTTCTTATTCCAACCATTTTCCTGTAAATAACTTTTTTTTTTCAAAGTTTTACTGATTTTTCTCTATTTGATAATTTTGTTTACCCTTCTACCCGTTGAAATTCTTTTCGTGTCTCCTTGTATTTATTGATTCAGATACAAAAAGAATATTAATTCAGTGGAAGCACAGAGGACGTATTTTTTCTACGCATGGTTAAATAACTCAGGGCATATTTTAAATATTTCAAGACACGATTTCTTCCTGAACTGAAAATTCTGGAAGGAACATCGAAAGAGAATTAGTTAACTTTATTTTCTCCTCTCTGTATTTGCTCCAGTTATTTTAATCTTTTATTTTATCTCTCTGAAAACGTGAATCCCTTTTCGATCGTGAAAAAATAAAGAAATAATGTTCATAATGATTTCTGAACCGAAATAACAGATTTTCTTCATTAAATGTTATATTTTTCTATTCTTTGCCTCATTGGATAAATGTTTGCACCGATTCTGTTTCTAAATCGGATTATTTCAGGATCGTTTTCACAATCATTCTTGAGCAATAACGTTTCTGCTTACTATGCTGAACGCAATCTACTTATTTTTCCGATCATTTGTCTGTCTGCCTATATTGTATATAAATGAGTATCTGTTTTTGGTCAATTTCGGTAGAGACTATCTATCGCATGTACCGTATATATTACATAATACTAAAGTCGCGTTTGTATACATACCAAAATTTTCCCGAAATGAGACACAAAAGAAATAAATTAGAATGAAACTCAGAATGTTATTGTGGAAATAATACACGTTCTTGAAGAAATTCGTGCTTTTGTAGACTTGATTTTATTTAATACGTTATCATATTGATCAGTTCCTATTTATTGAAAAACATTTGTTTTTCATTAATTCATAAAATTCTTAGTTCAGAATGTCCCTTATCCTGGAATAATTTGCAAACAGTTAATCCTAGATCATTTGATCATTTTTGTCGCACCACCACGGTCATTTTCTGCACAGGAGGGCTAATTAGACCGGGACCTACAATTTATTGCCGATTCTGCACGGCAGGCTTGTTTTTTTTCATACTCATCGAGAGGTTGGTGCGCTAACCCCTCGATGGGGGACTCCCTGCGGTAGCATTTTTTTGCTGCGGTCAAGTCGCCGTTTTTTGTTGTACCCCTGTGTCAGGAAAGTTTTTGTCACAAGCACGAACTGGGTATCGAACTCGCGACACCTCTAAACATCCTTTGGTACTTTAGGCGAGCATCTTATCGACGTGGGCTACCGCGCCCCTAATCCTAGAAGCATACTTCGAATTACAAAAAAAAAACCATTTAAATTACGTGACCTCAGATACGGCTTTTATACCGCAAGGGTTTATCGAAACATTAAAATAAAAAAATAACTTTTGTTTCACCCTGTCCTCAAAAATAAATATAATTAGAAAAAAAGTTGTTGGCCTATCTCTCCCGATCCCAAGAGAAATAAATTCATATTTTCAAGTGCAATATTCGCGGAGATATTTGAGTTCGAAAATAGCCGAAAATAAATATACGAATTAAACCATCAAAAAAGACAAGCTCATTCTACGCTTCATATGCATATATCTTTTATTTTCAGTAATTTTAAAATTCAATTATCTAAGTGAATATTGCAGGAAAGAAGACAGGACAATAATTTTCACTTGAGGTTTTTCACGACGTATCCTGTGAAATAAAATAAATGTAATAAAAAGCAAATAAATTGCCTTTTTTTTACTTTAATAACTAAACAACCCCTTGAAATATGAATGACGTTATCTGAGGTAAACACGTTAGTTCGATGATTTTTCCAGTTGGAAATATGCCTCTAGGATCAACGATTTGCAACTTAGTCCAGGATAAAACGACATTCCTATTCACCCTCCACATCGCTACCTGGTGGCATTGATGTCGTCATTTACGAGTCTTTAAACTGATTATGCTTATTCACCGACCATTTTGGTAACTTTGATAAATTTTGCGAATTTATCATATTTACCGACGCAACTATCACGTTGGGACAAACTGATAAATGGTTGAATTTAAGTGGAATTTTTTATGCATGATTTCTTCTATATTTAAAAACTTACCAACTTCAATTGCGAATTATTCATAAATCACCAATAAAAATGATAAATGTTGTAAAATTTATCAAAATCACAGAGATGATTGTTGATTATGTATAATTATCGACGATTATGCATAATCACCGATTTATTACACATCTTCAAAACCAATCCAAATACTCACTCCATACAATAATTTTTTACGTGATTTCTATGTTCTCAATCAGAGTAGGAAGAATTGGAAGAACAACAAAATGACATGACAATAAAAAGCTCTACATGAAAACCTTTTCATGTAAAGCTTTTTGATGTTATTTCTTAATTTATTAGTTTTTTAACGTCAACATAGGTGTGCATATTTGCGTAAGAAAGAAATCAATTAGTTGATATTCACCCATTTGAATTTCCAGATGTTTTAAATTTTATAATAGAGTAGGTCATCCTAGAATTATTCCTTTCTTTTCTTCTTTATCAAGATTCTCACAAAGATTCATTCGGACTCAACAACAGATAGCCATTGACGTAAGGAAAACAGATTCATGCTGTATTAACAACCACAAAAGTCAAAAATGAAATTTGATGAAAAGTCATACTGTGTATATGATGAAAAACACTAGCATATAACTGCAATGTTATAATTTATTATGTTTGTTTACTGTTAAATGAGAAATTTTAGAAAAGAGTTGAAAGAAAATTTATATGACACTGATTCGGTCCATTCGTGGAGAAATATATACTTTTCAATAAACAAATAATTGTTGGTCCAATAAGACACCACGGTGACCGTATATTATGAAGTTTTCTTCAGATGAGCATCTTGCTGTCTTTGGGAGCAGCTTTCAATTCTTTGCCGTAGCAACACGCGAATTTCATGAAGAAAGCTGACTTGATCCTGGACCAGAACTTCCTACGGCCTCTAACTGCATTCAGGTGTCGGCCAAATACCGGTCTGCATCCAGAATTCCGCTGAAAGCCTTGAAAAAATATTTCAACTTACTGTCGATAACAGGACTGAAATATACGAGATGTATAGTTTCCTTGAGAGAAACTTTATCAATCGCAATGAAGAAAGTACAATTTAAACTATTTCTAATATTTCATTACCTGGACATGCATCATAGATATGCAACGACATTTATGGTAAATTATTACGGTAATTGGTAAGTTATTCAAGTATTCCCGAATTTTCGTTGCTACTGTATTCAGAATTTTTATCTTGAGCATTACCTCTTCATTTTTTATCTTCATTTCTCTTACTATATATATTTATTTATTTATTTCACCCAGGAAAACGCTACTCCGACAGCCGCTGTGGTAGTGATCATACGGGTTCGAACCCCACCGGCTTCACAGTGGTGCTCGGTCAAAGTTGACTTTCTGTGTTTCCTCAACGTTGAGGCACGAATGCGAGCCAATGTCCCTGTTAAAATGTCTCGCCAAAGAGAGCAACAGGCCTACAACAGGACATATACTGACCAGGTCTGTACATATACTAACCTGCACGAACCCAGACCCTCTCGCATTACGAACGAGTACACTACCATTAGCTATAGAATCAGATGATATTTCTTCTTTTGACCCGTATATATGCTATACTGCTCAAAAGATGGTGATCAAAGTATATACAGTCGAATCCCGTTATAACGAATTCAAAGAGACCGAAGAAATCACTACGTTAACACGAAATTTCGTTACAAGGGAATTTCCAAGGTAATATGCGCAAAAAAAATCGTTGTAGCAGAATTTGGTTCTGGGGAAAAAAATACTTATTTACGTGCTAGATAATAAAAAAGATGAAGTTGAGTTTTAAAAATAACACAAAGCAACTCAAACCAATTAAGCATTGACTTAATTAACATTTTAGAGGCAAATAATCCGCAATTATTATTATTTTTTTGCACAAGTATTATGGAAGCCAAGGAAGCAACAAATTTCTCTAAAGTATACGCATGCTCAAACAAATGGTCTTGAAGGTTCTTTTGATCTGATAAATATCGCTTTAGAGTTTCAAACTAGCTTGATGGTTTTTGGCCAAACTTGTACGTCTTCAGGCCAGCTGATGCAATTGAAACTTCGGAGTGCATTAGCATTGCATTGGAAGGCTTCGGATGCCTTCCAAACTTGGTGCCTTCGGAGGCTTGTGCAGCGGTTCTCAACCTTTTTTCGTCTCACGGAGCTTTCTGGTGCATAATTTCTATGGTGGAGCCTTGTAGGCCTATTTTCATTTCTCTTTTGCTATTTCACCAGCTTCATTCCATTCATTCACATTTTTCATATCAACAGAATTTTCTTCCCCGCAAATCTGTTTTGTTACCACGCCATACCGTTCTTTGAAACGATCTAATCAGCCGAAACTTGCTTGAAAGTTTTCGCATCCAACAGCACGTGTAAATTCTAAAACCTATGAGTGTACCGGTAACTGGCGCACACATTTCGGGAACTAATGTCCTGAAATCAGGTAAAGACAGCTGCATCCACATCTGCATCCACATCTTGTAAATTCGAAAGTTAGATATTTTCCCTAGGGGTTCCTGTAACTACTGTTTGAATTTGCAATTTCGATTTCATCCGATTTTTTCAAAAACGTTGAAAGAGTTGATGTAGATTGACTGTTGTTTTTCGGACACTTGTTTTCGAGTTCGATATAACGGGTTTTCATTTCGTTATACCAGAATGGCGCAATACATTGTTACTGTGTAAATTGATTTGAAGGATTGGAAACGATTTCGTTACAACGAAATTTTCGCTATAACGGTATTCGTTATAACGGGATCCGACTGTATGCTATACTGTGTGATTTCTGACTAGGAGTATTCAAGTTGTTTTCTCAAACATGAATACATTGGTTCGTGCATGTCAGAGCCTGCGGTTAATTTAAGCTATATGGGGAATTGGAACTTATACTTCATTTCTACTTAATCGTGGAACATATGGTCAATGAAAGGGTCAATAAACCTATTTCTGTGAATTTTCTACAAAACCAGTATAAAATGAATTATATTACCTTATTAAAGTATAATTATATTCGTAATGTGCAAAATCTAAAGTAATATGAAAGTTCTTACTCTCAACGCCCATGATGCATCTGCTGATGGGTGCCGTATAATCCTGAAATACAGAAAAGAGTCTGATAAGAAGTACCAAAAAATGATGTGTCTCATTTTTTGGTATTTCACAAAAATACAATATTTTTGCAGATGAATGAAAGATTGAAAAATGCGACCATTTCCCAAGTATTATATGAAATCCAACTCATAAATACGAAAAAGCAGTTTTCATGTACTGTAGTTCATTTCTGTTAAAGAACGCCACCTAGGTGATCTGTTCGTAAGTAGTAAAAATATTGAATGGAACCAAATATTGACGAAGAAAGAAGAGTCAATCGAGCATTTTATATATTTTCTGCTCACTCAATCTTCTAAATCAGTCAAACATGCTGAATTACTATCGATATAATATTATAGATCTCATCAAGTACAGTAGAACTTCTCGATAACGGACACCCTTGAGACCGAACACTGT
This sequence comes from Pholcus phalangioides, assembly GCF_987345545.1. Taxonomy (NCBI): domain Eukaryota; kingdom Metazoa; phylum Arthropoda; class Arachnida; order Araneae; family Pholcidae; genus Pholcus; species Pholcus phalangioides. Next base: position 56,895,860 of record NW_028301608.1, on the reverse strand, counting down.
CCGCTAACGGATAATGTCCGTCAATGAGTAGTAAAATGCATTGAAGGTCGTTGACTTGATTCCAAATTGTATCCGTTAACAGGAGGTGTCCGTTCTACACTTTTTTCGAAACGAATAAGTTTACCTGAATCGTCAGTTTTAAGAAGGGATTATGTCCAAAGATCAAGTTTCTGAGAAATCGAAAAAACTGTATGAGTACTTTAACTTCTTAAACCTTACGCCTAATTATCTGCCTCTAGGGACTGGCTTGTTTTCTTACCATTCACGTGTAGAGCGAAGCTTGGAGATACTTTAGAATACAAAAAGTAATTTTGTCATTTTTGGACTTAATTGCTTTTTTGAGCTTCATTCCCTTCTTGTTCCCGGCTGTCTCACCGATAGTCTCACTTCATAAATTCAATTAGAATCGGATTGTTGTACGTTCCACGTTATTACATCCTGTCTCCTAACAGCCTTACTTATTAGAAATTCCAACAATTAATTTCATAATGTAACTGATGATAATGGCAATGTCGGAAAGTTTTACTCACGATGTCAACGAATACCAGGAACTCGTTAAAGCGCACCCTCCGAGTAATTTCTTTCTCCTCCTGAATAGGAAGTAACGAAGAAAAATCAAATTTTCTCTGAAATTAAAAAAAAAGTTTAATTAACGAACACCTTAATGAAGTTCTGTTTGAAGAAGGAAAATTGACACAAAAAAGACAAAACAATTAAAGGTTCCAATTTTTTTTTCAAACAAGTATTACCTATGCCCATAAGAATGCGGAAAAAACTGTCTAGAAAATTCAATTAAAAAAACGTTTACCCCCTTTTTAAAATTCATTTCAAATTCTTCGTATAAAAAGGAATTACAATTAAACAAAATAAAATTTAAAACATTCAGTCCTTATTCGCATCCTTATTCGCAATAAAAAGATGTATTGAAACCGTACAAGAAAAAATGAACACTTTGTGCCACATAATATCTCATTTGCAAACATTACCGCATTTTACGAGGTGCCTAGCTAACTCCTCGAATCGCTATTTACTGGCGAACCGTTAATCCTAGGGGGGGACATACTTCCGTATAGAAAAAGTATCCAAATAACGACTTTTCACATACGTCATTCATATTGCAAGGGGTTGCATAGTTGTTAAAATAACAATCTTATACGGATGTGCTCAAAAACCCAATAAGAAAGTTGTTGTTCTGTCTCTCCTGAGGCCAAGAAAGAAAATTCCACGTTTTTATAATGTCATATTTACTGAGATATTTTAATAAAAAAAATGGAGAAAAATTGGAAAATAAAACATAAGCAATAACCATGAAAATGTATAAACTAACGGAAAGTACTCCCCCCCCCCCGTTTATGCTGTTTCTTTGACGGTTTTGTCAATTAAAATATCTCAGCGATTATTGCACATGGAAGCGTGGAGTTCCTTTTGTTGGCCTCAGAGAGACATGTCAAAAGCTTTCTAATTGGGTTTTAAGAGGGTGTCCCATATAAAAATTTATTTTTTTATTTAACATTAATAGCTATACAACCTCTTGCAATATTAATGATTTATCTTTGGCCCACACATTATTCGGATGCTTTTCTAACTGTAAGCATGTCTCTAGGATCATGGTCCACCAGTAAGATGTGGCAAGGGGAATTAAATAATCATTCTGCATATGGTTCCGAAGCTCATGAATTAGCGCACTGTTGCAATCCTTTTTCAACCCATGGTACCCATTGGACCATATTTTCTCTTGTATCCACCCACTTTCTTATCCAGGGACCCATCCTCATCGAGAAAGGCAAGTCCTTCTAACTTACCAAGTTGAATTTAGTTAAAATGAAATTTATAATGACCACAAATTTTTTAAAATAAGATCGTTATCTTAATCCCTGATGCTGGCGAGGATCCGAAAGGGGGGGGGGGTTGTTATGGGACCAATCACTCTCTCTCTCCCAAGAACCACAAAAATTTGTTTGTCATGACGATCCAGTGAACCTATATAATAAATCTTCCCCTCCCTACATATCCCGCTGGATCAGTGCTTGCCGTGAGGGAGGATTCAGTGAGCTTCCTTATTGGGGGGGGGGGGGGCGTTTACCTCTGCAGTAACATCTCAACATCATGAGTCCCATATATAGCTGGATGTAACAACTTACATATTTTCATGCATTCTCATGAACATAACTGCAGAGCAGGCCTCCAATGGGATGAGGATCCCGGATGGGCACATGCATTGGACATGCAAGTCCACGTTCTATAAGCTCTGAAAACGAATATACACATTCCCTTCCCCCCCCCCCCCCACTAAATATCACTTAAAAACTTTATCTCTTCAGTGTGTGTTGAAGGTATTCCCATGTTGTTTCCTCGGCTCTCTGTGCGCCTGTATTGCTCCCATTAAAACATCCCAGAAGAATGGGGGGGGGGGGGTCAACGCATATGTCCCCGGTTGAGAGCCCCTGATCTAGCATGTCGACCTTTAGTCTATCAAATGAATCAAAATACATAAATTTAATGTAATATAAAGCACGGGTGGCCAACCATTTTCCAAGCCATGTCACAATCATGATTATTTTTGATGCTCGTGTCACTCACTCTACGAGATTGAACACGCATATCATACGTCCCGTTTTATAGGATACGAGCACTCCTGTGAAATATTGTTTGGCTGCCCTCTCTTATATTTTTTCAAACTATTCATTTTGCCACTGCTTTCAGTTGTATTGAGTACATACACTGATTGTGCTTGTACGTATATTGGTGGAAAAGTTCATCAAAGTACGTGCACCATGTTAGGCAAAGACATCGCAACCTGAAGACTCAAGGGTGCTTGTCTCTTTTCCTAAGAATTTACGGATATACAATGCATGTCCCTCATGCGGATGATACTGAATCTCGAATACGTGGGACGTCCAGCAACTATGCCCAAGGATGAAAGTGACAGAAACGCACCGAATAGAAAAAGTCATCACATAACTATTAGTTTAAGAATGGCTACCGTACTAAATATAGGTTTGGCTGTCTATAACGGCGGTTCTCAACCTTTTAGAAGCCCGGGTTCGGTTGATTTTCTTTCTAGATTGGAAGAACCGGTCATACGCAAGACTAGTGGCCGCAGCGCGGTGGCCGAGAAACACTGGTCTATAAGATCATCATAAAAGTTAGAGGGAATTTCTTTGATAGAAAAAGGGAATAAAATTTCTTTTAATTTTAATGTAATATTTTTGAAAAGCGTTCGGGTGGCACCCCTGATACAATGGCGTTCTACTTGTGACACACATGCCGCGGGTTGGCCATCCCAATATAAAGCAAAATGACTACAAGCATCTATTGAAAAATTAGGAATTATAAATTTCTTGCCTCTGCTGTTTTCTCATCATTGATCTGTTTATCATCTTGAATGCAGGAAACGTCTCCCTGGAATAGTTTTTGTGAATAAGAAATTGAAATATAAAATCTTTGACGCTTCCGGTAATATAATATCCAATGATAAGTGGGATAAATCAATATCTCAAAATTTTCTGAATCAATAATTTATTTCCATTGCAATTGGATCCACTTGTATTTTATGCACGTATGTATGGATACAGGTAGTACATGAATGAAGATTTTGAAATTCATATGCCATCAGATAACACAGGTCTGCAAAAAAAAAATCCTGTGCATGGGATATTTTTGATGATTTGAATGTTTTTGGGTTGCTGAAAAACCGTAAATAACATTAGTTTTTCTCCATCACGTACAGATTTCTGGCAAACTGAGGTTGGCTTTTTATTAAAACATACACTAATAAAAGAAAGTCGAAGAAAGGATACTTTTTTTCATTGGGATAGGCAATGGAAATGTAAAACAGATTTAATATTTCTATTCGTTTGCAGTGTTGAACAGCCGATCTATATTCATTGCTGTTTTGGCTGCAGAACTTTTTAAAATTATTTTTAATGATTCTTCTACTACGCTTTCATTGATTTGCGTCTTCAATTCCTTACCCAAGCATCCAACAATAGTTATAGCTATTTTTCTCAAAAAGTCGAGCCAATATCACGAAACCAATCACAGATTCGGAATCAGCATCCCAATGTCACCCTGAAATAACTGAATTATATTTGGCAATGGTTTACTATATTTGTTTATAGCGGACAGTTTCAATGTGATTGGTATGATGCTTATATTATTACTACTGAAATATCTAATTTCCACTTTATCTAAAAACATACATTCTCTCTCAAGACCTGATGTATTTTTTTATTAATTTCCTTGTAATTAGTGTCCTAAAAGCTATAAGAAACGCATATTATTACTTTTAAGAATGTTTTTCATCTCAGACCTGGGAAAGTGTTACGAACAGTTTCTTAAAACGGTGCCTCAATCCCTGTACTTACCATTTTGGACAGTTTTCGGTTCCAGTTTTCTTCTAATGTGAGAAGTTTCACTTTCCGTCATGTATCGAAATGTTTTTAGTATAAAACACAAAAGTGATGGTTGACTTGATTGGATCAGTGTTGTATTATCTTTTTTTCAACAGTTCTGTAAATGAAAAGCAATAGTAGATTCACATTGAAACAAGAGCACAGAATGCAATACACATCATGGCCCATTGTTAAACAACAGCGCTGATAGTTCTTGCTCGACTCTATGCAAAGTAACGTAAATACAAATGCAATCCTATTACAATACTTCATAATCCATTCCCTTGTAGATTAAGACACGGGGAAAAATATGTACCCATTATTCCCAACATTGTATTTAATCAATATAAAACACAAGGAAGGCCCAGCATACTTTCCATCGACGCTGTTGTCTTTTTACAAGAATACATTTCTGGACATGGTACGAAATACTTTCCATAGCAGAAACATTCAAGTGGACATTCCTTTTAGTTTTCTGTCGTTTTCCAACTACGAGATGAGAACGCTAGTCGGAGCGTCATTGCGAAAAGTCTCTCGCAGAAAGAGTAGGCAGACGTTGAACATGATGGTTAATGAAAATAACATGAAAATTCAAGCCATTACCATCTTTACTTCAAAATATAGAAGACAGATAGCAGTACCAGCAAGAATCCGAAACAAGGTAAACTTTGCCAACACAGATCCGTTAAGGCTATGCATATACATCCATCAATAAGTATTATTGCCTTCATTTATATCAAATAATGTTCGTTATCATTTTACATAGTGTGTCCTTAAATTCTAATGCGGCTTTTATCTCCCCAACCGTTCGTCGTAGAGGTATGATTTGCATTGTTTTTTAATCTCAAAATGAGTTCAGAAATATCAAATCCTTTTTTTGCAAATTTTTAAACGTTAAGAAAAGGTGTGTTGTTTTTGCATATACAGTATAACGTGAAAGACCTTGCGCGTATGATAAAATAACATAGCACCAATGTAACTAAAAAGAGACTAATTCGAAGTAAAGTTCATCTAGTTTTTCTCTAGTTCATTAAACGAGGCTGAATATTTGCCATTCATTCAGCACTTGATTTAACGTTATTAAATTTTCACTTTTAGATAACTGAATGAAATTTGAATTGTTTTGCTTCATTTAATGACATTGACTATACAGTTTTCTTTATCCTTAATTTATTTTGATTTCATTTCGCTGATGCCAGCTATGCTCATGATAAAAATAATTTTTAATAATTTAAAAATTTTAATATTATTTATGCGCAAGGATTTACAATACATTTTTTCCCCCTCAATGTCTAAAAAATTTCAAAAAAATAGATATGTGATATAATAGAATACTGTGTTGACATAGCATATAGAATCGAAGATGTGCTTACCATATTTGAGATAAATCAATGGTTACATAATATTTCCAATGATATTTCTATTAGGGGATATTTTTCTATTATATTCCTGCATGTGTTAAAAGGTATTAACGTGTCAAAAATAAGACTAGGGAATTTTTTGACGACGTTACACCTAATTGGTCCTTTGACCAAAAAAAGAATTAACGGCCTATAGGAATGCATTAGAATGCATTATACATAAAATATTCCAACAACGGAATTAAAATTATCGAATTCACCAGAGAGAGAGAGAGGGCTGCAGCAAGATACGACAAAAAATATATTTTTTCCAATATTTTGGAAATTTATCAAGCGTATTTCTGAATTCACAACCTAAGAGGAATTCATTCATTTCTTTTAGAAATTTATACTTTCTTGTAACAAATAATCAATTCCTATGCGGCATTAAAAAATTAATCATTTTCAGAATTTATGAACGATGCGTTATTATGTAAATCACATATTTACTAGATAATGTTTTGAGAGGAAAAAGGCACGAGAAATGCAATTATGACTGAAATGTTTTATGTTCTGCCTGGGTAATATATAGATATTATAAACTTCTTAGCATGCAGATAAATTGCGTTTTTCTTTAATCTAGAGAGATGCATTTTTTCCTTTTTTTTCTCCTCACAGTAATTTTTAATTTATTCTTGTTTTCATTATCATGAATTAAAAGCAAGAGACTCAGCAAACAAGAAAAAATTATAAAAAATCATTCTTATTTCGGGAAAGAAATGAACAAACATAAGTCGTTAATATATATAAAATAAAAATAAGCCGGCTTTTTTTCTGTTTTGTTTTTTGGAGTTTATATTCTTTCTCACTCGTTAGTAAAATCAGAGTACTTCTACTGTAATGAGGAAAAAATATGCTACCAATTAGATGGTAAAAGTATAAGCTGATTAGATTCTCGTGACTCCATAATGAAATTTTGAGTGAATCATTATGGCTTTCAACGTTCATTATATCTTTCTGTTCTAACTAAAATGGTCGTCATTTACTATAAATACTCTACAATATAGTCGCAAATGATGTCATTAACGGAACTGTTTCTTTTGATGGAAAGAAATTTAAGTTGGTTCTGAGGGAAATTAAGACGTACATAATAGGAACAGACCGGCAGCTTGAGCAATTTCTGGCCGTCGTCAATTTGCAATTCCTTCACGTGCGCACAAGTTACACTTGACATTGTTTTCGCAAACAAGCACAATTTGCTAAATTTTGTGTATAACCCTCTTCGCTCCAGATGTACACAAGCGTGTACTTTTATTTTTAACGGTTTTGGTAATGGTTTTAATCAACTCTTTCTTCAAGTTAAGACATGAGATATGTGTAAGGTTATCTAACTTAAATGACCCTAGTAAAAATATTGACCCAAATTAATTAATTTATTTATTTTATTGTTATATTTTCACGGGCATTTTGACAATATACAAATTAATCGAGAGGGAAAAAAAATACCACTGGTTGGTTTTGGCACAGGTTTGAGAAGACGTTGAGATAATACGGAAGAAAAAGTTTTGCGAAGACCGGAATCTCTAAAAAAATCCAGAGATTCTCTATCTACTTTCCTTTCACCCTTCGGAATTCAATAGTACTCGTGCGCCCTCTCTGACCACTTTAGTGACACATGTAAACCAGATCTTAACCGCACACCAACTACAGTCACATATCGCCAACCATTGGAGCTGCCATCTACCGGTGGTCGCCAGGTAAAGAACTTGTTTCTGACGTTCTATGCCCGGATTCGAACGTGACCTTCGATAGTAATACTAAAGTGTCACTCACGTAGGTCACGATTCGAACCCATAGATCTTGTCGGTAACCTTCACAGTGGAAGACGAGCATCTTACATCGGGGCACATACCTAAACTGTTGTGGCACACTGGTAAAGGAATCATGGTCCTACTAAGACGTTCATTACCTCTAATATCTCAAACGGTGCCCCCTCACCAATATCACCGCACTTTGGGTACCACGGCACTCCCTCTAAGAGATATCTTGTGCCGTGTTATTTGTCTTTCCGATACTATTAAGTGGCGAAAATAACATTCGGAAAAATTCATGGACTCTTCCCCCCGTAGAAAGAAAAGCGATTCGAACCCGGGTTTCCGATTGCCGGAGGAGACAAATCACGGGTCTTTCCAAATATCAGTTTTGGCATAACATTCGGAAAATTCAATTTCTCAATATATTTCAGGCCAAAAAATACCATCTCTTCAAATACAACTAAAAACTAATAGGATAGTTTTTGATAATTTCCCCCTGGCTGCGGCCCTGTGTGTATATATATTTATGTGTGTGTGTGTGTATTCATTTATATGCATAACTTTCCAATTCTGCTTTGTGTATTTTTTTTTCCTTTTTTAATCTGTAATATATATGTATATATTTCTTTTAATTTAGTCGAATGCGTAACCATGCATGCTTCTCACCTGTGTTTATTATTATTTTTTTTATTTATTATTATTTTTTTCGTTTTTACTCCCTCTTCTTGTTTGGATATACAGAGTGATCAGCGAATAAGCCCTTATTTCAAAATTAAATATCCCTACAACAAAGATCAATAGAATTATGCGGTAAACGGTACGTTTATTAGCAAAACTATAAGAATGTTGTACAGAAATTTCAAAAATTTAGTTGTTTTTTTAAAATTTTTTAAAATTAAAAAAAAAGAAAACAAAACTGGAGATTTTGGGGTTCCGAAAATCCTCATTTGTGTGAAGAGAAACCACTGCATTCGCCTAAAGTTACTGCATGGGCTGCGGTATGCGAGAAACGATTACTACTGAAAGTTACGTTACAAATTTGGAACAATTTGTCAGCACACATGGCGCATACCGCAGCCCATGCAGTAATGCAGCAACTTTAGGCGAATGCAGTGGTTTCTTCACAAAAATGAGAATTTTCGGAACCCCGAAATATCCAGTTTTTTTTTTTTTTTTTAATTTTAAAAAATTAAAAAAAAAACTAAATTTTCGAAATTTCTGTACAACATTCTTACAGTTTTGCTAATAAACGTACCGTTTACCGCATAATTCTATTGATCTTTGTTGTAGAGATATTTAATTTTGAAATAAGGGCTTATTCGCTGATCACCCTGTATATATATATATATATATATATATATATTTATTTATTTATTTATTTATTTATTTATTTATTTTTTTATTATTTTTTTTTTTCCATGCATGTATTTTATATAAAACAAAAATTTAACTGTTCACCTTGTTTGCTTGTAAGGGCAATTGGCCCTAAACAATAAAGATTATTATATTTTTTGACAATGCGTATCATTAAAATATAGGAATATTTGTACTGAATCCAAATTGTTGAAGATATTGAACTGCAAGGAATGGATCGAATTAGCTCATTTGCATCCACAATTTGAATATTGTATGAATTTTTACTTCCTGCTATCATCAGGCGCAGAACAGTCCGCTAAATATTGAAAAAAAAATGTTCCTGAGAAACAAAACAGTCCGCTCACGCCAATGATAGTGATATAAGGAAAGTTTGTGAAATTTGTAAGGGGTCATTCAAGTATTACGCCAACATAGATGGGTGTTCCTGATTTGCTGACTTTTGACGACAAGGGGGGGGGGGTTGAATTATGCTTACGTCATCAACCATCCTTTTAAAAAATATGAAGTATTCTTAATGGCATCCTGAACTGTGGTTTGTGGGCACCTGAACTAACAATCTCCCTATTGATAAGTCTCCTAAATAGTCACTTTAGTGATCTTTAATGTTTCGTGGATTCTTCAAGTGATCTAGAAATGTATTTAGGCCACGTAAATACTTACTTTCGAACTGTGCCACGCATCATTCAAGTGATCCGTAATTATGCCGCGGATCACTTAAGTAATCTGGAAATGTGCCGGGAGTAACTTGAGTGACGTAGAGCCGCACTGGGGGTCACTTAAGTGCTCTAAACTGTGCCACGGATCGTCCAAGTGTTCTGGAACTGTGTCGCTGGTCACAAGTGATCTGTGATTGAGCCACAGTCCTAGTTGTGTGATCTGGAAAATGTGCCACGTGCCGTCAAAATCCTCTGGAATCGTGCATAGGTTGTCTAAGCGATCTGTAAAAATATACCACTTAGTTCATTTTTACAAAATTAGGTTTGAGGGGAGAAGGCCATACCAGATAACCCCCGGACCAAGGATTAATCATTTTATGGCTTAGAGGGGTGAGTCACAATGGATTTCTTAGAAGGAAATTTTGAGTTCTCAGTCTTCGAATAGCCTTGAAATTAACAGAAGTTCATTATAGTAACATATAACTTTTACGCCAGTTGGCGCACAAGAGCGCGACGTTTGGCGATAGGCCAGTGAATTAATTGGTGACAGTTTCAGCAAGACAACTCATTCAAGGAAAAGAAACGTGATCAGCAAAGAGACTAAAATAGCGATTAACACGGGCACTCCTCCTAGCGGTGTGTGAGTGACCACCACATTCCTTTTCTCTCTCCCCCTCTTGCCACCTCACGATGAATTCGATTAAAATGTAAATGTGAATATTGTTCATTTCAAGAGGCATGTCGAAATAAACAGAGTCAGCGGTTACAAGAATTCGAACCTGGTATTTATTTATTTATTCGATGTAAAGTGTGATTAATTTTACTGATACCCAGTGTTTTATCAATGATACGTCAGCGTTGTATCAATAGTTTTGCGCCAAACGAGTGACAATCTGCTAAAGTTTCTGGAATTTGACGGGAAATACTTGGGAGCAGGGGTGCCTCCGGGACTGCGTTGTAGGTTACCGATGTGGATGAAGCGCCAAATCAGGGACCAGAGTAAAAGATAATTGCAGAAAAGTAGAAAAAAATTTTGTCCTGAAAATTGAAACTATTAATATGCATTTGAAATGATTAGAAAAAAAACCCGTTATTTTTTGGGGAATTTCACTTAGCAGCGAATCTAAGCCATTTGACTGATGCGGCTTATACGCCAAAGTGATGTCGAAACGATGTCTCGCACCGATGAAAATTTGGGCTCAAGCAGTCCCAAGGCTGGAATTCGACAGGATTCAACTATATAATTCGCATACTGAAATTTCGCAATTTCCTTCGCTAAATGATGGCAAAGTTAATATAGTATTGGCTAAGTATTGCAGACGTCCTCCTTCAAAAGGACATGTTAACATGTTATAATTTTGATGTCATTTCCAACGTCCTTTAGCGTTTCAGATTATTTGTCCTTTGGCCCTCAGGATTGTATGGATTCCAGGGCCACCATTATCAGAGCAGAACCCGTAGATAAAATTACCTGTGAGAGTTTCTTCGAGTTTCGAATACCTTGCTTATTTGTTGTATAATTTGAAATAATCATTATAATTTCTATATTTGGATACATATTGGTACTTTATTCTTTTGTTTTTAAAAATAGTTTTTTTTTCTTATTACTACATATGCAGAACTCCTTCAAGCGCGGGGCCCTTTGTGGCCGCATCTGTCGCACACCCCAGGGGGCGACTCTGGTCAATTTAATCGAATACAAAATGTGTATATAAAATAAAGAGCTATGGTTGTTTACAGTGCGTTTGTGGTGTAAATAGTAAAATCAAAATAACATGGGGCCTCAGAGTCCCGTCTGCTCATCTCACGCTTGGTTCGAGCCATGACGTCAACTGATGACCTCTTGGGACAGCCATCAGTCAGCTATACATATACAATGTAGTTTGATGCCTCAGAGAGACATGTTATGTTAAGCTTGTGGAGAAGCAAATTTCTAATTTTTCTCTTCTTTTTTAACATGGGCGACGTTTATCTGAAACAAAATCATCCCCGTCTAATATTATCCAGTCAAAGCAAACCCGAGGTTCCCTATACCTCAGATCACTTGTTCGAGTTTCAATGGGGGGCTGGAAGGAGGGGCTTCTGATGATAAACAATACTGACAGTTGGAAAATTTCGAAAAGAACAATTTTTTCGTTTTCGATGTGCAAAATATAGAAGTTTTGCAGAATATACAATATCTGAAATTCACTAGTAAACTTGAAACTATGCTAAAATGCTAATCATTTATGGCAGGAAATGTTCAAAAAAGGATTTTTTTTAAAAAAAAGCTTGAACATATCCAAAAAACGGCATTTATGACATTTTGTCTGTACTTCTGGGCTTTACAAATTGCATACCTCTTTCTCGGAAAAGTTTAATAATCAAATTCGTTCTGTCTAGTTATAATATTAACCAACACCATCTGTAGTCTGCTATAAATTGCGTTGTTTTAACCCAAACGTTAAAACACAGTCATAGTACTTGTTTTGCATGCTAAAATATTCATCTTTTGTGACATGATCACGTATGAAATGAAGAGAAATTAAATGAGCTGTGTATAGAATATCAAGAGTTCAGAATTCTAGCCAACATTTGTCGCATGTAAAAAAAGAAGAAGATGATGCGTAATATGTCAATGTCAGTGATGAGGAAGCGAGAAAAAGAATGATATTGATCTGCATTTCAAATTTCTCGTGTGATCGTGAGCTGTTGACTGATGATTTTGTCTGGAACGAAATTTATCATTGCGTCAGAGGAAGAAATCCCTCGTGATACCCCAGCTATGTGCGATTTGTCTTCGCTTAGATGCAACTGAAAAAGCAAACAAGGACCTTCTCGCTCATGGTTTTGAATATATCTTCAAAAAAAAAAGAAACGAGAATTTAAAAAAAAAAACTGAAGAAATGCCACTTTAAATTTTTTGATCATTTTTCATTTCCCAAAATGCCTCTCATCTCTGTTTAAAAACATTATTGTACAAACGAATCTAAATAAATTTGCATTTGCTCGTAAGTTCAAGATCATTTTACCACATGTTACGCATGTGAGCAATTAGGAATAAAAGATTCTTTCAAGATTTCTCTTCCCGGCATTTTATTTTGAAAAACTTCAAAAGTGGGAAAACCCAAATTAAAAATTACTCTCGAGTATTTATTAAAATCTTTATCTCGTCTCATAAATAGAAGAAACTGAAAAGAATTCCGTGTTTTAATTTTAAAGTATAACAAAACATATTTCTAATAGTTTTTATGCATAGAAATTAACGAATCCGCGTCTATAATGTCTCTTAATCCCTATAATATTTTTGATCGAGGTAATGATTGTTTTTCACTACGCTTCATTGCATAAAGCCTTTTCGACAGATTTATGAGGATTTTTTTTCTAGTTGGATAAGGTATTATTCAATAATAAATAATTTTGATGTTCTATTTAATTAATGAATACTGGTACTTAATCAGGTATTTTTCTGTTAAGTATTTGCTCATGTTAAAACTGATGTGCGTGCGTGTGTGTGTGTGTGTGTAAAAAGTATAATTAATTTTTACATAAAAACAATTACATCTTTTATTGTTCTTTCGTAGCATACATCAATCGTTTATGGTGCATTAATCAACCTAATCACACAGAAAATATGGATGTTCCTTTCAAGTTCCTTTGCTGCGGGGCATGCTAAGAAACGATTAATACTTGATAAATTATAGTACAGCGAAACCCCTCTTAACAGTCACCGCTCTCTTGCGGTCACCCCTGTGTTTTACGGCCAAATAAAAATATCCCAGAAGAAAGCCTATTTGAATAATTTATTTTGAACTTCTGCTTAACGGTCCCCTCAGATACGGTCATGGACACCATACAGGGGACTAATACCCCTGTAGGACATCAGTATTTGCAATTTCGGTTCAAATTATGCTGACTAAATGACAGCAAAATTTTTGATATTTGATCCTCTTTTTGACTACTTGTCTTGTAATGTATTAACAGTGTATTAATGTTTGGCAACCCTGATGACAGTTTGCAGCTTGCGCTCGTATATTTCACATGATTTCACACAGTTTAATATGGTCAGCTCTAATAATCGTCGCCCTCGATCACTAAGAGGAGAATGCGAAGAGAAAAATATTTAGCCACCGAATTCACTGAAAAGCCAAAAATTGGAGTTAGTGCTCTTGTAAATGAGTTAGTTCAGTGTCGAGAGGAAACAAACATGATCCATTTTGTGAGCAAGACGATCACTTGAATGACTAAAAAACGGAAATCGAGTTAAGAAAAATAAATATCCGAAGGCAGACGAACTTGTCGTAGACGCTGTTTTGTACGATTGGTTTGTTTCAGCTAGAGATTACTTACCCATCTTTAACGAAATTTCGTTGTAACGAAGTGATTCCTCCGGTCTATTGGAGTTCGTTATAACAGCATACGAATGCATTATGCTGAAGTGAACTAGGAAAGAAAAGTCATCTTGACTCCGTTGAGATTCGAACCCAAGCCGTCTTGCATACCTGGCAAGGGTTCGATTTCCAGTGGAGACAAGACTATTCTTTCCGAGTTCATCTCAGCATAATATCCAGAAAATATTTGTTTGCTTAACGTAAAGTTTGTTCCTGTGGAATTATTTTTTATGTGTTGTCAAGTGCTGCTATTTCATCGCCTCTTCCACAAACTAGGTATTATTTTCTATTACAACGGCTGTCTGACATTTTTCCAGTTAGCGAAACACCGATTATTCAATCTTTTTTTGATAATCCAAGGCGGCGAAAAAACCAATTGGCTAATAAGCTCGTCTTTTACTCAAGGATAATATCTGTAAGCTCCCTCATGAGAATGAGCACATTTAATGAACTATGTGATTAGAAAATAAATTAATTTAGTAAGAACAAAAAAATATCGACATTATTCTGGAGGAATTTTTTTTCTTAAGCTGATAAATATTCAGTTATAAATTTTATCGTATGTGCCGAAAGCTTAAAGAACTTTTTCTTATTCTTATCTAAAACTGCAAATGTTTTATGCCTAATCGAGCTTTTTGAAAGGGAAAGTTCGCTCTAGTTGCCATAATTTATAATCAGAAAACGTAATTAGATTTTAATTACACTTCATTTCTACAAGGTTCGTTATTTCCTTTTTAAAAAATCCAAATTATGGAATCTTTATTCATTATCCAAATGAAACTAATTATCATTTACTATTCAGATTTTTAAAGCAATTTTCTTCTTTCAAACTATTATATTTATGTTTTTATTAATGATTCTTTTACTGTTCAATGGCAATATACCACTGCGTTTCACAAAATGAAACTGAATAAGTTTTATGATATGTAAGAAACGTATACATGTAGGATATTCAAAACTCAACGTACAAGTTTTAGGGACGTAGAAAACACAAAAGAAAAAAAGAATTACATAGAAATGTATGATCGGAAACCGCCAATAAGCTGGAGGATGTATACCATATCTTTGATAAAATTGGTGAATGTAACGATTAGTCCCCTTTATACAACGTTATTTCTTTTTAAATCTTGTTCGGATTGTTATAGGCTAGTGTTTATTTCATCTCAATACAACGATATTCTTTACTGTGATAACCCGCCCAATGACAATATTGTTTGAGAAGATTTTGGAACCACTATACAACGATATTCTTTTACATTTCCCTCGAAAAAAATATCTTCAACATATATTTAAACTCGTCACACATTTTAGCTTCTACGAAGGATGTCTAATATTATTAGTATTTGGCACCACTTGATCATTACTTTTTCATAATATATCAAAGTGCATTGCGATAAACCTCTTTGAGAATTTTGTTTATCAGATAATCTTTCTTTTTCTCGTAAAATAAATACTCAAAAGCGCAGTTTTTTGGTGGTAGTAACAACGCCGATTTGGAAAGGATGCTACCAGCAGCATAAATTCGATGGCACGTGATGATAATTTTCCCACTCGAATTCGTGCCTTTCTCTTTCTGAATAACGATAACCCCTCTACTTCTTTGTAACGATAATCCCTCTACTTCTATGCAACAGTAATCCATTTACTTCCATATAACAATAATCCCTCAACAAGGATATTTTTTCTTGGTCCGAAGAATATAGTTATATGGAGGTTTTACTATACTCTAATTAAAAACAAGAAAAATCATATTGAAGTAATACCTGGAAACTTTTTAATTGCAGTTTTTTTGTTTGAAAATGTACCTGAAACGTCATTTTTAGGGGAAAATATACGTAATTCGAAAAAAAAACCTCTTCCGAAAGTATTCACAAATTCCTGTTTAGTCTACATTGTATATCCGGTATTCTAGTTCCTAATGTAAATTATCGTGATCCGTCGTAAGTATTCGATTTAACGTAATTTTGATAGAACATTGTATCTATTACTTATATAAGATTAAATGTATTTTTTAAGAAAATGTTAATTTTTTTAACTTCATCTCTAAACTTACCGATATTAACTACTTAGCTCAAGTCAAACGTAATTACACGTATGCACATGCATAACAAATACCGTATTTATTTTAGTCTCGCAATAATTCTTCCCTCTACTCGTGTATATTCACCAACAAAAAAATAACTTTTGTGAATTAGTTTTTCAAAATGTTTATTTCTATTACAAATTCGTAATAAAAAAGTGGCGTATAGTTAAATCAGCTTATATGCCCCCCCCCCCCCATAAGAATAATCCCTGGATAAGATGCAGGAAATTACGGTGCTATGGATGCGTCAAATGTTATTATGAAATTAAAATAAAAATAAATTTTCTATCTGTCGCATTCATAGTACTCAATACCATCTAAATGATTGACAATCTTCTCAAATATTACCTCATTTCAGAACGTATTTACCGCAAACATACGCTTTATATTTGTTTCTCTTTCTGTCGTTTCTATAAATACCATTGATAGTGCAAAATAAAATCACGAGTTTCCTGTAAACACATGAATATTATCTATGTAGAGAAAAAAAAATATGATAATGATAGATCAACAATTTTCGGGAATTCGTATATACATATATGAGCATAGAGGGAAAATATTCTGATATTGTGTGTGTAGGAACATTGGTTACGAAAATAACCAAGGGAAATGTTTGTCAAAAGATTTCGTTTCCTCTCATTTTTTTTTTCATTTAATATGTTATTTATCTTAGTTTTCACCATCTAAACAACTCTTGATAAAACATGCTTTCATGAATATGCATGTTTCGTTTTATTCGAAGTTGTTTTTTCACTGATCATAGCCAAGTGGTGAGATAGCAAAACCCAACTGATTCAATACATTTTTAATCACTGGATTACATTCTGACGGAATTGGTTGAATTTATATTATGCTTTAACTAAAGAGGTCTAAAGAAGTATCGTGTTTTTGAATGATTTCAAGAGTCGAAAATGAATTAGTAATGAACTCTCAGTAATAACAGGGAAAAGTAACAAAAAAAAAAGAAAGCACGATATTTTCGAAAATTTTCAATCAAATAATTCACATGAGATGAGAGTTAAAAATTCGACGAAATTTGACTTCGCTCTCACTTTTTTCATTGATAATGTTGAAGTTGTTGTTTGGAGTGTTTCATATTTAATGTTGAATTTAAATGAAATACTTCAAATTTTTATTAAGCTGCTATGCATACTTTCATGTAGCGGTGTGATTCAAAAATCTATCCAGCAAAAAAAAGTTAGTTGATTTTTTTTGATTTATCGCACCATGTTTTACATAAATATATGATGTCTCGACTTTACGTATAAGATCAAATTTTTATGAGATAAATTCATTCTTAACAATTAAGAAGTCAATATTAATGAGAAGAGAAACACCCTATGGGGTAGACACAATTATTTCTACTTAATCGTACATGCGCCATGTACACATTCCTCTGTGGAATTTCTAACGAATCAATATATGTCAGAATATGTGCTTTAAGTGTATCTGTGGCCTCAACGTATACGTGTTGTCAGTCATGTGCTTGTTTCGTGTTCTTGCTCGTGCTTCTACCTGTCATATATTTTGAAGCTGTCTTATAAAACTGTCTTACATATTTTGATTATAATGGTAAATTCTAGGTGGAATGCTTGATTTAAATGCTTCAAAAGTTCCATAATATAATAATTATATAGGGAGCATAGCAAACAAGGAGTCTGACATTATAATTGCGAACCGTTGATCCTAAAGATATACTTCCAACTAGAAAAAGTTTTCAATAACGTGTAGTATTGATATAGGCCATTCATGTTTCAAGGGGTTTTATAATTATTAAAATTGAAAAAAAAACACGTTTTATACAATCCCCGCGTACCCCGAAACCCAGTTAGAAGATTCTTCCCTGTCTTCCCTGATTCCAAGAAAAAAATCCACGTTTTCAAGTGCAATATTCGCATTAGAGTTGGGGAAAAACAGCTCTAAAAATGCGGAAAAATCGTTTCACACTCTTTCTTCAACAAATTTCCTCCGTTTTTCGAAAATCCGAGTATCTCAGTAAATATCACACTTAGAAACATGGTATTTTCTTTATATCAGGAGAGTCAGGGTAACAACTTTGTAATTAGGTTTCTGGCACACGGAGCCTGTATAAAAAATTAATTATTCTCAAAAACTATACAACCCCTTGAAACCGGCATGCCATGTCTCAGTACTACAGTTATTTGGAAACGTTTTCAAATTGAAGTATACCTCTAAGATCAACGGTTCACCAGTTAAATGCCATACTCCCCGTTTGATTTGCAGCCTGCATATTGAATTAATTAAGAAATATATTGGAGTATCATGTTGCCATATTTCAGCAACATGTAAGTCATATCAGCAACAGGCTTACAACGGTATACTATTCAATCATTACATTTCGTGCATAGTTAGAAAAATTGATGACAGCTGGCAGCACGAGAAATAACAAACACTTCAAGGAAAACAAACTTCAAGGAAGGTTCACTACACATACACAGATTCCAACGCGTACCAATTCGTTAGAAGTTCCACAGAGGAATATAGACGAGGTGCATGCCTGGTTTAGTAGTAGTAGTAGTAGTATCATGTTGCACGTCTGCCTGCTCCCACTTCTTCATATGGTAGACGGCCTCGCATTCGCTCCTCGAAGTTGAGAGCCCACAGAAAACCAACCTCAGCTGACCATCGCTGTGCAGTCAACGGCACTCGAACCAGGACCCTCGCATACCGAACCTGGTTGCAACCGCACAGCGACTATGATAAATACAGCTAAATTTACATTTATACACTTAAGTATTTATATACTGCTGGAGTTTTTAAATTCAAAGCCACTGAAACGAAAATATTGGGGGGGGGGGGGGGTTGTAAGACTTCCTGTAAATACGGCATCCAAGGAGAAAGGCGTAGGTTACTTTCACGAATTATTGGGAGGAGGGGGGGGGGGGAACCCAAGGACTCTGAGAACCTTGGATCCGTGCGTGTCTATTAAATTTAATAAGCGTCATGTCTAGTTTCGAATACTGAAACTGTTGTTTGAAAATGCGCTATTCTTCTCTCTTGATTTTCATTGTCATCCCAAACTATATCGTCCTCGGCTCCACACTCGAAATACAACTTTCTTTTTAATATCAATTTTATGCCCTGGCGTGTTTTCGAGCTGCTGCTGTTTTCGTGACATCGAGGTGTACGCAGAATTTACCGACAACAAATATTTCAAACGCTGTTTTTCATTTTTTCTGTCAATCTCATTCACAACTCGGGAGCCAGATGACAGCACTTCAAAAATAATAGCACATGAACCTATCATAAACACTTTATGGAGTAACACCCACATACACGTACAATTTCCGAAATGCACCAATTCGTCAAAGGGGACTAAGATGAATGTTTACGAGATCCATATGCAGTTTCGTAGTAGTAGCGATGATAATCGTGATTAGAGTTTTTATTACTTCACTTGGTTACTGACAGATGCTATTGATCTCCTACTTACAGCCGATTATTACGAATCGTCAATTGGTTATAACAGGGTTTATACACAACCACCTTCTGAAGTTGTTTCTTCTGACTACATTCTGAACCTCAGAGTATACTCGAGAGAAATCTTCAGAATGTACAATGAATTCTGCTTCAGAGTGAATACTGGAAATCAGAATGTGGTTTTCCTAAAACTTTTCTCGATTCTTCTTGATGTAATCTGAATATCTTTTCTGATGTAAACCGAGTATCTTTTCTGATGTAAACCGAGTATCTTTTCTGATGTAAACCGAGTATCTTTTCTGATGTAAACCGAGTATCATTTCTGATGCAATTTCTGTATTCTTTCTGATGTGATGTCAGTATTCTTTCCGATGTAATCTGAGTATTCTTTCCAATGTAATCTGATTATTCTTTCCGATGTGTTGTTTCCGGTGTAATCTGAGTATCCTTTCTGATGTAATCTGGGTATTCTTTGTGATGTAATCTGGCTATTCTTTGTGATGTAATCTGGCTATTCTTTGTGATGTAATCTGAGTATCCTTTCTGATGTGATATGTGTATCTTTTTTGATTGACGGTCAACATGAGTTTTGTCTAAGCAGATACATTAGAGAGAAAATTTATACTTTAAAGATAAATCTGATTCTTTTTTGTTATTATATACGAATAATGTTTTACCGAATTTTACAAAGGTAATTTATTTCTCGAAGACAGAGAACGTGATCCAACTCACAAACTGAACATCTTCCGAACTTGCAGTTATAGCGATTACTTCAAGCACCGCGAAAAATGTCCCCGAAGATGGGTGAAAATGATTTGAAGTTATTTCCGCGGTACTAATCTCGGGAATTTGTATTCTGTCCAGATTACGTTCTTTTTTTTTTTCGACTTCAAAATTCAATTTGGCAATTCGTGATTGATTTTAAGCTCCCAAGATTCTTTGTCTGAAAAATGAACCAAGCAAAATTGAGCATCAGTCGTAGAAGAATAACAAAATGGTCCTCATAAATTTCGATTCATAACATCTTTTTTTTTTCAATTGATAGTTAAAATGCTCTCGGATATTTTCTTGCCAAGTGAATTCACGTATTTTTGTATTTTTATTTATTTTATCAGTTTTGTATAATAGCAAATACTCATCATAAATACTCATCATGTAAAAAATTCATACAATAGTAAATTTAGTTACTTTTACAACACACTTGGGAAGGAAAAACCATAATTTGCTTTCAATCCATAACACTTAACATAGTTTGAAATTATGTTATTGTAAAACTTTCTTGTTTTTCACGTCATTCACAGCGTGTCCTAATGCGACCTTTATATCATCAACCGTTCATCGTAGAGGTAAAATTTAAATTAAAAATTTCTCAAAATGTATTGTGGAATCACTCCGTACCTCCTCCTTACCTCCTCCATACCTGCAGATTACATGGCTCGCCGCTTTCTCACTCTCTCAATGAAGAGATGGAAGCAGGTGGTCGAAAAAGACCTGGGACATGCTGGAATGCATGTATGTGTTGTGAACTTCGTTTCTGTGGGATATTTGTTATAGAGCTGCCATCTGCCATGCATTTTTCAAGCTATGAGTGAATGATTGTACCGTTGTAGGCCTGTGCCTCTGTGTGGAGAGACTTTCTAAAGGAGGAAGATCGGCACGCATTCGCGCCTTGAAATCGGGAACTATTGAGAACCAACTACGGCCGACATTTACTGTGGTGTGTTGTGGCGACTCTGCAACAGTTTCGAGAGTGAAAATACAATACCTCATAAAATATAGAATTCTCAATTTTTGATACGCCATTCCTTCGTTAGCATGCAATTAGTCTCCCCGTCTCCCGTGAAGCCAGCAAAAAACTCCTTATTCCCAAGTGCAATTTTCGCTGAGATATTTGAATTCAAAGAACAGAGAAAAAAGGTAAAACTACAGCATATATAAACTAAAGGGCAACGCTGCTTTCCCAACTTCTCTCCGATCTTCGAATTAAAATATCTCAACAAACATTGCACTTAGAAATATGGAATTTCTTTTGTTGGCCTGAGAAAAGATAGGGCAACAGCTTTCTGATTGAATGTAAAAGGAGAAGGGGCGACCGTATTAAAAGTTTAGATTTTTTTTTACTTTTCATGACACACTGTATTTTCCTTCTCAAAACTGGTTCCAGAGTGATTTCTGAACACATTTTGAGTATTTTCTTTCATATAAGAATCATAACTCTACGACAAACGGTAGTTGAGATTAAAACCGCATTAGGACTTAGTTCTCGCATGACACCCTGTATAATGAGAATCCATATAATGCAATAAATATTCGAGATATCAGTTTTGATTAGTTAATTTCTTCCTTTAATAGTTATCATAGACAATCAAACAAAACCCATTATCATATTGACAATAGCTAGATTCAAATTTCCATCAGGTTGTTTGTGACGGGGATTTTCAATATTAACTGAGCTGTCTCTTTCACGAATGCAATTTCGAATTGAGTCTCTCTCTATAATTGTCCTCTATCTCATATATGCGCGCATATTAATTCAATATTATTCTGGCCCATCCAGTTGCATATTCTCGAGCCAAATCAACTTCCATCAATTATTTTCCTTTTCAAAATTATCTCTAAAACAAGATTAATCACATGAAATATTTATTTCCAATATCGTATAATAAAAGCACTATAATTAAAAAATATATATTTTTGATTTTCTATGAAAACATGAAAGTTAATATTTTCCACGATAATATTTTATGATCAATAAATTAACATATTCATTCATGTCTTCATTATGAATATATATTAATATAATTAATCTTGTGTGTCATAAAAACAGAATTATAATTCGTTTTGAAGTCATTCACGGCCATAAGAAAATAACCGCCTTTCAAAAGAGCATAAGAGATTTTCTTAATTTCAATTCGTTGAATACAGTCGTACCCCGATAACAAATTTCACGATCCTCCACTGATATAATGATACAATAAATGTATCAATTATCATGTATAGCGTAACATATATTACGATTTATCATGTTTATCAACGACGCGACGCTTGGGTATCATGCATAATCACCGGTGTAAAAAAGTGATTATTTTTTCATATTTATTAAATTCCCCAACGACGCTTGGGAACATCGCATAATCACCGGTAAAAGTGATTAATTTTGGGAAATTTATCAAAAACTTACCATAATGCTCAGTGATTATTCATAATAACCGGTTATTATGTATAATGACTGGATTTATCATATTTTCCACAACATATATTATATATATTCAGCTCGATTGCCGTGCATCTATGCGGAAATATTCGAATGTTTGTTTGAATGAATTCTCATTCGATGGTATTTCTCATAAATTTTCAATAATTTAGGAAACACAAAAGAGTTGTTTCCCTGTTCATAATAAATTTCATTCATCTCTTTAGGAGAACTTGAAAAAAATGTTTGCCATCCTTATATTCCCCCCGAAAGATGTTGGATTTCGTATTTGATTATTTTCTTGCGATGTAATCAATTCATTTTCAACTTGTTCTTAACACTGTTTCTTGTGTAATTCGTTTTCCGCCTTATTATTGGTACACGTTCTCACGTATCTGAATTTTTTTCATAGGAAAATATATCGTTAATATAAGTAAAGAAACATCCGAATCGCCTTCCTTGATGCCCATTTTTCATTTCCTTAATTCGATTTTACAGTAGAACCTTAGCGTGTCAAGTACGAAATTTTGAGGATGATAAGAGCCTTCGATATCTCAACTCTTTATTTTGCTCTTGAAATGTCAAGATGAATAAGAAGCGATCGTTTTGAATCACGTTCATTCGTTTCCCCCATTGCAGTTCTCAACTTGCGAGTAGAGAAATTATTGGGTGTAAAGTTTGCGAATTTCACTTTTTCTATATTTTAGTGCTGTCTCCAAATAAGAAAATAATGTATCAATTTAACTTTCTTTTTTAATAGCAAACTTTTGATTTTTTTTTATTTACCATTCGCTCGTTTTTTTTTTTGTTTCTCCCAAAGGTCACTTTGCACCCTTAATTTTTCTTAAATATGCATGTTGTATCAAAACTAATGTGGTCACAAATGAACTTCTTCGCGAATGTTTGGCCATTCTTTTTAATAAACATAAGATTTTCATTTTTTTTTCTATTTTAAACCATCAATTTGTTAGCATTTAAATATCCAGAGGGAAAATTTTTGAGAGTATCTCATTTTCTTAGTGAGAAAATAAGATAGACTGTAAATGATATTACATGACAAAAAAAATAGGTTGTCTGTATATGAAAACATATGAAATGTTACACTTCAGGGAACACACTGTATGTATATGATTTACATTGATTTTAATAGTTTAAAAATTTTACTTAATTTTTTCCAACTTACTTTTCTATCATTGTCGAAGAAAACACAGCAATATGTCTCTCTGAACTTCGTATTTCCCTTCAAAATGCGAGGATCAAAAACCGCTCTGGCTTGACTTCTCAAGAAATAGGATTCCTATGTGTACAAATACAAATACAACGCCACAACAGGCAAATTGCCCAATGAGGTGGCTGACTTAAGAACATCATGGATCCCCGAGCCATTTTTTGGAGGCCCTACCTACTACTGCTACACCAGTTATAAATTATTTATATAGTATTTATAAATAATTACTATTCATAAATAATTTTCTGAATTGAACTGAAATTGAACTGAGGCCCTACCTACTACTGCTACACCACAAATGCACCCCCCCCCCCCGCGGAACCCCCCCAACGAATCAGTACATGCGGGAATGTGCGTGTACGTGTAGTGCAACCTGACGTAAAGTTTGTTTCTGTGTAATGTTTGTTATGTGTAGTGCTGCCATCTGCCACCAGTTTTTCTAACTATGAGTGAAGTGTTATGATTGAATGATTTATCGTTGTAGGACTGTTGCTCTCTGTGGCGAGACTTTTTAACGGGGAGATCGGCTCGCATTTGCACCTTGAAGTTGGGAACCACAGAAAACCAACTTCAGCCGACCACCACTGTTGGGTTCGAACCCGGATCCTCGCAGAGTCCGTCACTATAACCACTCGACCACCACAGCGGCAAAACCTTTGAACGATTCTAAAACTTTATGAACAAGTAAGTAAAAATAGATTGCGGTGCTTAGAAGTAATAAAACGTAGTAGTGTCAAAACGAGCTCAAAATAAAAAAATGTGTTTACTTGAATAATATAAGAAAACCATGTGTTGCTTTCCAGAGCAAAATTGCAAAATAAAGGGTTACGTGACACTATCGGGAAAAAAAAAAGACATCGAAAAATATGTTTCCCATGTAAGAATTATAATATTTCCCATATATGGGAATATAATTTTCCCTTGACATTTGACATTTTCATGGTAAAATTTAACTTCACGTAATTGGTATTATTCGTTTGACACAAACAAATACTTATGCGGAACGAGTTCTGGGTAGAGAAAATGAAATTTTCATGTAGTTGACATTTGAATTTTCAAATTCGGTAATGTTTATAGTCAATTTTTTGGAATTTTTTGGAACAGCTATTAACATAAGCAACGAATACGTTTCTATAAAGTAAGTGCAGTTGGGATTATGTGAAAAAAAGGTCTTCTATATTTTGATAGTTTGTGTGTGTTATCTTTTTTTCTTTTGTCTGAAAAGTATTCAAATATATCATTCAAAGCTAGTTTTATTTTGAGAAAACAAATTCAACATGAAACGTTGACAGTTAAACAATTGAAGTCCATCTGGAAATACTCTCTGACAGTTGTTTATTTGTTGAAAAATTAGTGTTACTACCCACAAACTACTCGTTCCTTTAAAGCACTCATTCACATATGACTGATTTTGTTAAACACCAATTTTTGTTAATGGCCGGATATATGAATCCCAGATGTAAAGGTTTTACAAATACTA
This sequence comes from Pholcus phalangioides, assembly GCF_987345545.1. Classification (NCBI taxonomy): domain Eukaryota; kingdom Metazoa; phylum Arthropoda; class Arachnida; order Araneae; family Pholcidae; genus Pholcus; species Pholcus phalangioides. The sequence goes on along the minus strand of NW_028301608.1, from coordinate 56,870,484 downwards.
TTCTGATATTTTGAGTGATATGCTAAACTATTTCCTAATTATAAATAATGTCTAGATATTTTGCAAAGTTCCTGCAAGTAATTTGTAATTGTTTTCCAAGTTCATTGCGAGGTAATAGATACTATTGCTAACGGGAGGGTGAAAATATTCTGGCGAGACGATGAGCAATGATGCATATAAGTGCAGCGTGTACGAGAAAATTTCAAAAAAAATAAAATGCAGTGCAACTTTTCTGAAAAACTCATTATAGGTGTTTAATAGTGCTTGTTATTATAGTCATGAGCAACAACCATTTACAATCCACTGTTAGAGAGATGAAGGTCTCCTCTAAATTTTTACATTCTGCTCTGGCTGATGCTTTAGCCATCCAGTTGACTCCCACCATTTTCCTGATCTCGTCAATCCATCTTCCGTGGGGACGCCTTCTTGGACGCTTAACACCACGGGGGTACCACTGTAGAATACTTGTGGTCCATCTGTTGCCCTGTCTTCTTGCAATATGTCCAGCCCATTTCCATTTCAAACGTTTAATTCTTTCCATGATATCATACATCTTTGTGTGATTCCTTATCCAAGTGATTCGTTTTCTGTCTCTCCTTGTGATGCCTAGCATACATCTTTCCATGCTCCTTTGTGTTGTCTGTAGCCTTTGTATGTATATAGTGCACTTTGTATTATAGTACAAATATAGGGAAATTTTGTTAGTGTGCAGAATTCAATGACGTCAAATTTTTTATATGCTTTTGACGCACGTGAACTTCCCCCAATACAAACAAATAACAATTTACAAATAAATCCATTAGTACGAGATTTCAGTAGAGTCTAGTTTATACGGCCTAGTTAAGAAATAGTTACAAACATTTATAAAGTACTCGCTTGTACATAGAGGTAAGCAAATATATGAATCGTCTTCATTGCATTTCAGGGAACACACTGTATTCATATGATTTACATAGTTTAATAGTTTAAAAATATCATTTATATTGTTTGCCAACTTACTTTTCTATCATTGTTGAAGAAAACACAGCAATATGTCTCTGTGAATATGGTATTTCACTTCAAAATGCAAGGGTTAAAACCGCTACGTGCCACTGTCGGAAAAAAAAAGAGATCGAAAAATACTTCTTCCATATAAGTGTTGACCTTTCCATGATAAAATTCAACTTCACGAAATTAGTTTTATTTGTTTAATGCAGTGATTCCCAAAGTGGGCGTTAACGTCCCCTTGGGGGCGATGGAAAGTTCCAGGGGGCAGTAGAAGCTACTGCTATAACATAGGATCCTATGAGTTAGATTGCGTTGGGGCGATGGGAGAAAAAGAATTCTGAAGGAGGGGACGATGGGATAAAAAGATTGGGAAACTATGGTTTAATATATTTTGGCATTTTGAAGTGAAATACCATATTCAGAGAGACACATTGCTGTGTTTTCTTCAACAATGATAGAAAAGTAAGTTGGCAAAGAATATAAATGATATTTTTAAACTATATTAAACTATGTAAATTATATGAATACATTGTGTTTCCTGAAATGCAATGAAGACGATTCACATATTTGCTTACCCCTATGTACAAATACAGCATTTTAATATAAAAAATTGGTTTTTTTTCTTTATGGTATGATTGGTGAGATGAAGTGAGAATTTATAGAACTCCGGCCTCTCTTATCAGGATTTAATCCGGTCCGCACTTCCGTCACATTAGGCCGTAGAGTCCTGAGTTCACTGTTTTACTTTATTTATTTACCGTATTTATTTATTTATTATGTGCATACAAATTAGGTAAATATATATTTCAATTTTTTTTTTAATGGACATGTTTTACATTCTATCTGAAATTTTCTAAAATAGCGTAGTTTTCTTGCAAGTGTTGCTAAAGATAATTAATTGTTGGATGTGTTTGTGATAATTAAATAAAGTAGCATTATTTAAACTTTATTGCAAAATGAGACACCAGACAAATAATTTTTTCACAATTAATTGTATGAAATTTAATGAGACTAACTTGTTATAAAAATCGTAGCTGAGCTAATTGAAGACTGGACAATTTCTCAATGTTTCCCCTTAATAAAGTATTTGAATTTCAAAACTAATTACAAAAGAAGCATTTCAGGGTGATTGAAAATGTTCAATTATTGCTCAAGGGAATAATGGAAATAATTGCGGAATAAATTAAAATTATTCGAAAGAAAGTTTTTACAAAAAACATCCCTCATTCTATTATGAATACGCGAAATGGAAGGAAAGAATGAATGGATGTTTTAAGTGTAAATAATATCAATTCGTTCATGGTATTAAAGAAATTTCATTTTCAATGTGTATAGTTAGCATTATAAGAAACTATGCTCATGACTTCTATGGAATTATGAAATTTTTTTCGTTCGTAATGAGTTTTTGAATTATATATATTTTTTCATTTGCAGATTGATCGCTATGTCAATTTTTTTTTCAAGTTCACACGCATTGCATTTTTTATCTTTTGTATCCATCGAGAGCTTTACTCATTGTGAATAGATGTGTATTATGCAAATTGAAGTTCTTTCAATTAGATTGTTCTTGAGATGGAGAAACAGAAACTCACATCTCAAAATTTTCTTGCTAATTTGAATTGTTTTTGCATATGCAATCCATGTCTCTCAATATTTTTCTAATTCATTCAACAAAAAAATACATATTTCTCGTCTTTCATTCTTTTCTTCCGTCTCAATGTGTGAATTCAGTTTTCTAGGATAACTTATACATATGAAAGCCAAACTTTGAATTTAAAGCTAAAAAAAAATGTAACTCTTCTGAACTGTAACTGTTTTAATGTTTGTAACTTTTAACTGTATTTTCTTTTCTTTCTACGCATGAACGTAATCTAAGATGATTTATCGTGTTAGTAAGGACTTCGGCATTTCAGGTTTTTTTCTCTGGTTTGAAGTTACTTCTACTACTAACGATTTGGGAGTCAGGATAACGATAAAATTGTACTACAGTAAATATATATGTTGCGACATATATATAAATGTTCAACCCATGACCTACGGGCCAAAAATGTGGCCCAAAGAATTCTTCGATCTGGTGACCAATGAAGCTAAGGAGGGGTGATTTAGTGCTCGTATGTTGATAATCCTACTGCGCATGATTGAATTTTTTCTTGCCTGCAGAAGCCGTAGTCGCTAATAGATCAGCTCATCGATGAGTGAGTAAAAGTGAGCGCTGTCGTATTTTCGGTTTTCAAAAAAAATGTCTGGAAAAAAATGAACTGTTCCATTAAATTTTACGTGGAGCTTGGTGAATCCCAAGCGAAAACTATCCGCAAGATCCAACAGGCCTCCGGAGACGAAACAACGGGTACCACACAGATGAACGAGTGTGCAACCACTTCAAAGATGGCCACACATCAGTAGAGAGTGAAGCATGTTTCGGGTAGGTCAGAATTGAGATTCAAAAATATTCAAGTATGAGATCGTCATTGACCAAGTGAGAACTCTGGTGATGCAGAGAGGATCGTCGAATCATGATCTAATAACTAGTAACCGAGTAGAGCATCAGCATTGCATCCGTTTATTCTATTTTGACTGATGATTTAGGCTTCAGGAGAATCTCAGCGAAGTTCGTTCAGCCACGAACTTCTCTGTGATTCGCTGTTGCTAACAATCGAGCAGGATCAATTCCACGTTTGTAGATCGCAAAGGACACATGCTAATATACGCATCACACATCCACTGTCATCATCAAGGAGTACCATTAAGAGGTTCTCCGTCGCAATGGACATCACGACTAGCATGATTAATGCAATAGCGTTGTTCACTTTTTCTGTCATTTTTCCAAAAACCGAAAATGCAACGGTGCTCTCTTATCCTTCTTCAATTATCGAGGTTCTGCCGGCGACTGTCATCTTCTGCAAGCAGGAAGTTCTGTCATACGCACCAGAATTGCCTACATACGGGCATCAAACCACGCCTCCTTAGCTTTAATGGTTCTCAGCAAAAATTATTGTCGGGTACTTTTTGAACAAACCTCGTATACATGAGATAAAAAAAAGGTGTTAGAATAGCACCTTTCTCGATGCAAATTTTTGTAACCCCCAGTTTATTGTATTTTTCTTAAGAAAACGTTTCCATTCCATGTCATTACTTTCGTATATTTCTTTCCATCCTACTCTATAACCATAATATGTTGACACGTAATATGCTTCCGATTTGGTTAGGCAATGTTCTTTTTCCGGCCATTTGTAAGATGAAGCAATTTCCGTTTCTATCGTAATATTATTCCCTTATTGTGAATAATAATAAGAGATTCTCCTCTCGCAAACGGTCTTCGGTGAGTTATGTTTACTCAATGAGCCATACGAGATGAAAGCAACTCGATTCCTTGAGATGAAAAAAAAGGGGGTTTTTTTCCTCGCTTCTTTAGTTTTCTCAATATCGCATAAACTTTTCTCGTCTACGTTATTACATTTTGTTTCTTCATATTGGGGAAGAGAATTTGCTCCAAAATGACGAATATTTTCAAATTAATAAGGCAGAACGAATTCTATTGCTCCACGTTTTTATAAATTTTTAACAAGTGAGCAAGAGAACTAGAAAAATCAACTTATAGGATTTTCTGAAAACATCGTATGACATTTCGTAAAAATCGCATAATCCAGCCATCAATGATAATTGCATTTTTTTTTCAATTTTATACTGTTTATTTTCTCATTTCTAACTATAGGAACCATTGAGTTTGTGTAAAATATTTCCATCGATCCTGGTAAAATGATGCCAGTATTCAAACTTATACATTTATAATTTGTTTATCAGATTGAAATTTTCCACTCTTATGCTTGTTTTCAATTTTATCTCTGTCAAATACTTTCGAAACGCATCGCTATAGGTACGTATGCATAATTTAGAATTGCTAGAAAATTATTTACTCGTTACACGCATAGTATACGTTTCGAAAGAATTTCAGATATAAAGGAATTCTAAATAAAACAACAAATTCAAACAAATCAGAATCGCTGAAGAACGTGGAGGGTACTTTTATTATTATATAATGTGAATTTAATTTGAATATTCATACATGGAGGCATGTACGTTTCCTTTCAGTAGAGGCATTTCCACTTTGTGTTTCCATCTGAGTTTGTTTGGTTTTATTAACCAGTTTTTAACTCTTGAATGCGGAAAAGTAATTAATTGTAAAGAAACAGATCGCTTTCAGCTTCAAAAAGTATCTCAGTAGATATTAGCGTAACTGTTTGGAAGAATGAATAATTACTATTTACGTTTCGAATGTTATTATTACGTGAACACTACTACTATTACACAACCGTACATGCCGGAAGGTGTGTTCTGAGTATATGTGTAGGAGGAGAGGGTTCTAAAATATTTATAAAGTCAGAGTAATGCTTCTTTTTTAAACTTTTGCTTCTGCTACTATCTGTCTTAGATATTTTGAAGTGAAGATGACAATGCCTGCATTTCCATGCTGAGTGAGTATCATGTTGAAGGCCTGCCTGATCTCTGCGAGGAAACTTTTTCAAATAGTAGATCGGCTCTCATTCTCGGCTAGAAGGAAACTAGCAGAAAACCAATTTCAGCCGTAAACACTATGCCGTCAACGAGTTTCGCTTGTGGATACTTACGATGGGAGTCGCCCATAGAACGCCCATACGAAAGCGCATCGTTTCTATTTCGTGAATACTGTGTTGAATATACTTTTTCAACAAGAACAGGTCATTGATCTTTTTGTCGCACCAGGGTCATTTTCTGCTCACGAGGACTAATTAGACCGGGACCTTTTATTTATTGCCGATCCCGAACGATTAATATTTGGTGAGATTTTGAATTTAAATATCTCAACAAATATTGCACTTAGAAAATTTGATTTTTTGTTGTCTTTAGGATAGATAGGGCAACAACTTTCTTCCTAATTGTAAGTTAAAGGACGGGTTATCCTATAAAAATCCAGATTGTTTTTATTTTATGGCATACATACTGTATTTTGACTTTCGAAACTGGTACAAAGTGATTCGTGAAAACATTTTGAGCATTTGTTTTTAAAATTAGAACCATACCTCTACGACGAACGGTTGATCAGATGAAGGACTCCCCCATACATGGAGAAAACACGGGCAGCGTCGGGTATTATAGCTAGTAGTTGCATATAATTATTTTCCTAAACTTATGCTTGGAATACATACATGTATACAGCACGTGAAATCGTTCATTCTCATTTGAAAGATATTTCTTCAAAAAACTCATTTTTAACATGCCTTATGCCTCTTTCTTTTATGATGAAGGTATTAAGCTAATGAGATAGTTATAATCTAGATAAAAAGAAAACTCATAAAAAATACGTTTTCTTTCCTGAACTCATTTATACTACTCCCCACCTTAAAATATTGATCCTTATTCATTTTAATCAGCTTTAAAACAGATGAAAAATGTTTAAACGTGTCACAAAGCAGAACGTTTCGCCATCGAGTCCCATCGTTTTAAGCTTATTCCGATGATTAAACTCCCTTTTTTTACATCGTAAGGACGGCAAAATTGACGCATTCGAAGTAGTTATGAAGCGTACAATGTTTACGGTCTCTTTAAAACTCCTTAAAACGAATCATCAAAGGAGCTGAATATCGATTGAAGAAGCAATTACGTACTAGTCGAACGCTTATTTTCTTAAGTGCGTCGCGTAGGGGGGATAGGAACAAAAAATAAAATAGTAATAAAAACCATGTGTGTGTGACTACGAAACTTTCAAGTGCACATCAGGTTTTCTATAATCCAAGGGACTTCTAAATCACTTTCTTCTCCTCTCAATAATCCTATAAAAACTACATTAAACTAAAACCTATTTCGTTTCACAATATAGAGCATTTAAATCATATTAAATCTTTTAGAGTAGTTCGAGTTAGAATTATATAGTATGCATAAATTAATATATGTTGAGTAAATAAGAAACGCATCAAAAAGTTACCATTTGATGATTTTCAGTAATTTGGACGCGATTGCAGTATATAGTGATTAACTAATTTCCCTTGCCGAATTTTACTTGCGAACCGTTGATCCTAGAGACATGCTTACACTTGAAAAAAATATCCAGATAACGTGTAGAACTCATTTATGCTGCAATGGGTTGCATAGTTATCGAAATAAGAAATGATAATTTTTTATATTGGAACCCTATTCTCAAAAACTTAATTACAAATTTGTTGCTGTGTCCCCCTTGAGGGCAAAAAAAAGTGAATAAATCGACGCCTCTAAGTGCAATATTCGTAGAGATATTTGAGTTCAAAAATCGGAGAAACGTTAGGGCAGAAAACAGCATAAACTAACAACTTCTTTCTCTGATTTACGTTATTTTGTCAAAACTTTCCTTATATTTTTAAATGAAAATATCTCAGTGAAGCGTTGAATTTTTGTTGTCTCAGGACAGACATGACAACAGTTTTCTCATCGGGTTTTTTTTGGGTCAGGTGTCCATTTTTTATTTTAGCAAATATACAACACTTTGCTAGTGTGTGTGTGTGTGAGAGAGTGTGTGTGTGAGAGAGAGTGTGTGTGTATGAGAGAGTGTGTGTGTGTGTGTGTACATTTCCCCTTCAAATGTATTTCGGTGAAACAAAATTTTCCTCCTCACAGTTGCTTGACACGAATGCAAGCAATATCTTTATTAGACGCCAGGTACTTCATTGATTCTTGATTCAAAGAAGAGAACAACGTTTTCTATCTTAACAAATGCATTAGCTTTTGCTTCCCGGTAATTCCCCAGCTAGACCCGATACAAAGTGCTCACAGCGAAGACGGGGAACAACGGTCATACCATGACTTTGATGACTATCTTGGGAAAAGTAACCTGCGAATTCTGGGTCAAGTTCGTACAACGAAATCTGCCGAAGCTCTTTCGGAGTCGAAGACATCCAGTATCTACAGACTTTTACGATGGGACGTGCAAGGTAATTACGTTAGATTTTATGGTCTGTTTTACGATACGTTTGCTTCCTTTATTGCAAATGGAATTCAAATTCGTCTTGCTCTAACACGGGTTTTCATTCAACTCAGCAGAGTCTCAAAAGCACTACAACCAACCGTCACAGTAGAAACAAAACATATTGAGCAATAGCACTTGCTAAAAAACATATATGATTTAAGAAAAATTATAGCTTGAAATCACGCAAATTATATCTAGATATTTATTTATTTACCATCATTCCAACTACAGAAATTATCCTTTTACAGATGGGGAAAAAATAAGATGGAAAAAAAATCAGACAAGTAAAAATATTAAAAATAAACAAATAATCATTGACAATACTTCGCATGAATATGAAAAATGCTAAAAACTCATAGAGTAAGGAACAAGAAACGATAAAATGTAAAACAAAAGAACGAATAAATTGTAAAAGAAAAATAAAAACGTTTGAAATCTTACGGATTAAAAAAATGATTTTTAAATTATAATGTATCAAAAGACAAAGTTTGTTTTTTCTTATCCACAAAGTTTGTTTTTTCTTATCCACAAATGATGTCTTTTCCGGTATTAAAACGAAGGTTTCAACACCTGGCTGATACGAAGATTAATTCAGGTGCAATTCTCCTCAGCGCAGACATGCTCCAAGGAGAGAGCTTCGTTGACATCGCAGCGTAGTGGTCTAGTACGCTCGCCTGACAAGTGAGAGGGGTCATCAATTCAGGGTCATATCGTAAGTGCTGTCTCTTGACGCGAGGAAGTCGGTACCAGCTGACGTCATCGCTCTGACAGAACCGCCTAAATGCCATCGGCTAATCTGGTATTTCAAGGTCGGGTTTTAGTCAAAAATTATTCAGAGCAGTGACGTCACTCATTTTATCCGAGACCACATCCACTGAGTCAAAGCGGCTAGAGCAACTTCAAAGAGATGAGACAGCCCTTACTATGTAGCCCTCCGTTCGATTTCCAGCATTAGCAGATGGATTTTCTTTCCTGAATTCATCTTCACATCAGCCAGCTGTTGAAAAGTTAGTATGAAGGTTTTCTTCTTTTCAATTACATAATTTGCACTATTGATAAATAGGATCGTAGTTGCAAAAATATTTGTTCTGTATTTTTTATTTGCAAATAACTTTTAATATCTAATTCGACAGGTTGTTACATTAATGTTGCATAACACTATTTGGTAAAGGAATACAAAATGAAAATTCCACTTTCTCTGCGCATATGATTCATAAAGTACATATTGCATTCAGCTAACAGAATTTAAAGGAAACATTTTCTTGAAATTCTAAAAGTACTGAACTGATATAATTATTTAATTTTGGCAAGTTTTTTTCATTATTGACTACAAGGAAAATAACTATCTGAAATAATCTAGAGGTTTTTGTGTGATAAAATACCATATTTTCTATTCACATATACATTTTCTCTATAAATTTCAGTGATGAAACTTATCAAAGAGTTGAGAACTTATCCATTGAAAGCCCATTAGAGATCTTCAGAAATGTTTCGACATTATTCGTAATTAGGAATTACCACGACATTAATCAGCGACTTCCGTCTGGGAAAACGCCGACATCTGGAAATTTACAAATCGGGACTCGGTAAAGATTCTCATTAACCCAAATGGCTGACATTAAAGCGTCCCCTTTAACTCGATATTTGTTCAGAAAAAGCAAACCTCGTCTACTTCAGAGAAGAAACATTACTATCAGCAGAAACTCTTCCTCGGAAATAGGTTGATTCGAATTTCGTTCTCAATATTTCCCGAAGTTTGGCATTTATCTCAGCCAAGCGTGATATTTGAGTCACGTTTATGAACTCTACATGGCGTATGAGATGTTTCTAATGAATGGATTCGAATGATAAGCTTGAAATGAGTTCTAATAATGTAGCAGAATGCATTATTAACGCTACTAAAAGAATATTTTCTGAATGTTAATAAATGTTTGAATTCTTCCATGGAGAAATCCGATATTCACATGAGTAATTTCGAAACAAAGTATGTTACGGGAGTAATATACAATTGCAACCTCAAGCGTGCATTAAGCAGCAAATTCGTGCTGAATATATGTGTTTGATAATTTTTCATTTGCTACAAAATTTAAATTCGCAATGTCTGCTATGTTTGGTATATTTTCATTTATTGTGAACTAGTGTGTATCTTATCATAAAGGAGGTCTGTGGTTCTCAAAGTGTGAGTTGAGTTTCCTATTTGTATGTCGCGGCGAACTAGGGATATTTATTTGTGTCGGTTTGGTGCATGCGCTTTGAAGCGGATTTTGTTGAACTATCCTGTGGAGCCAAGTATAGCGTTGATTAGCTCAAAGTAATCGCAGGTGATAAAAATTTGAGAACACTGTTGTAGTCGAATATATCGTATTTTACTGCGTATAATCCGCCGATCTTTGGGGAAAAATATCATCATATAGTCCCACATGAGAAAATCATTCATAACCCACATGTGTGAGAAAATTTCATTCATCAATAATGAAATCATAAGGAACGTTAATAAAAATGCAGTTGTCATGATTTTACAGAAAAAGTGCAGATTTTTCTACTCAAATCTCTAAATGGCATCTATAAATCTTTAAAAAGACCGTACATTACAAAATAAATTTCTAAATATTCATCTTTGTTAAAACCTATCAGAAAAAAAAAACCAGGATGGGACATAATGAATTATTATACGCACTAAAATGCGACACCTAAAGGTCCAATCCACTTTGTTTTATTATTTGTGTTTCGACACACATTTCTTCGGAGGTTTCAACGAATCTTTCGGACATCACGTATGTTTGAGATTCTGACATTTTATGCGTGTGCTTGAAGCTCTTAATACGTGTTTAGTTCTGCCATCTATCTTATGAATCGGAAGTGTTAGTTGTTGAATTGAGTATATATTTTCTATGCCTGCAATACCTGTATATGTGTTGTGGGGCTGTGAAAACTTTTTTAAAAGGGTAGTCGAAGTTGGAAAGAAAAACAACAAAAAATCCAGAAAACAAGTCATCACACTAGACTCTGGACTATCCGGCGCATTGGGGGGGGGGGGGGGGAGGACAAGCCGGATAGGCTGGAGTCAGTGACGTATTATCCATAGACCCCGAACGTGGGGCTCAGTTTCACAGAGGGGCCTCATGATAATGAGATCTGGTAAAGATTTCCGTGATTAAGCTTGTGCAAAATGGTAATCAGGTACTTCTACGCAGTTACAGGACCTCAAAATATATTCCCCGGGGGCTCAGCATGCTCTTAAGATGACCTTGGCTGGAGTGTATAAATGTCCACAGTTTGCCATAACAACTGAAAAACTCCCTTTTTATACCAAACGCCATTCAATTTCATATTTTCTGACCCCTAGGATTACAGGGGAGTACTTGGCAAATGTTTATTAAATGTACTGTGCGTTTCGAAAATTTATCACAGAAAAAAATCCCAATAATAAAAATATTGGACATATTCTAGGATGAATTCTATTATGTCCGACTTGATTACAAAAATAAATCATGCACACTCTACGGTGTGAAAATGCATACAACTTTAAAATATGGAAAACACTAACGTAAAAAATGTAGGCTTAATTCGTACGAAATATATTTAAAATTATTTATTATATTTTACTCGTTGACAAATGATCATACAAATGTAAAATGTATACTGTAATTGATTAATTGATTATTTTTTAACTAAAAAAGGCCACAGATAGCAGGGAGAGCTGATAATCGAGAATCTACTGGTTTTCAAAAAGTGCCGATTTATTAAAGCTATATTGTTCTCATTTGAAATCTCCAACGTTTAGCGTATGTCATGAAACTGAGGAATGTTTTCTGTTTTTTTTAAATCCACATACTTTTTTTTAAAATCAAATCGTAATGTATATGAATAAAAATAAAATGGCACCCATACTCCAACTTTGATGCAGAGAAATCCAATTTCCTGTCGATTAAGCGGATCGTTTCCTTCGAATTTCTTTTCTCAGTCCTTTTCTCAAGTTAATCTAACGAATCGACTCCGACAGAGAAATTGGATAAGCGTGATTCAAAAACCATTGCCACTTCTTTATTTTGACATGTCACGGATGAAGTTAAAGAAAAACTTGAGAGATATCGAGTATTTTTATCATCCTCGACTTCCAAGACTCACAATACACATCTAAATAATCGATTCGCTACGAAAATTCAAAATTTCACCAAAGATTGGAATCGGAGAATAAGGAAAAAAAAAGATCCAGGAAGCAGTTAAAAATTTGAATAAAACCAATATTTACTTGGAAAGAAGCGAAGAGTGAGTAAAAATCGTATTTAAATTGATATCATGGTTCAAATAAAAAATTTCCATCAGGGAATTCGATATCGTTTCTATTTTCTGTTTTTCGATTCCACAAAAAAAAAATCAATCAGATTCGCAACTTATTGTACTGGAAGAGTGATAGCAATGATTGTTCTTATGCAAATACCCCGTTCTTTATTTTTACCGGGAAAAGATATTATATATACCAAGTACGAATGAATCGCAATGCAATGCGTATCTTTCATATCAAACCATGGCATTTGATGTTTTATGTAGTTCTGTTGAGTTTTAATGTAATGGAATTGAGACTTTTTTATTTTAAACTAGCGTATCGTTCTTTGATTATTCTGTAAGTTTCCTCTCGGATTATTTTATGTATGTTGATTTCAGTGTAACCATATCTTGCGAATATGCGCTGATAATTCGCGCAAATTGGAAAACCATCTATCCACATGGCGGCTGACAGTTTTGTCTATGGAAAAGATGATTTTCTTCGTGTTCCTCTGGTGATAAACGAACACGCGTGTCAGAAAAAATATTGACTTACAGCTAGATAATATCATTTGGGGTAGGCGACTAGTTTAATTTTTTTTTTAAATTGTAATTTTTCTTTCATGGTTATATATTTATATGATCATATTCTCACATACATTTCCACAATTATATTCATAGATTCCATCATATACGGATTTCTTCCTATCCATTTATATGGTTGGGAATTTCTATTTGTGCATTTTATACAGGGTGTCTACTCTTATCGTTTCCAATAGCTATTTTCTGAACCGTTGGTTTTAGAGGCACATTTCAATTGAAAAAAAAAAAGTTTCAAATGATGCCGTTCATCACCTGAAATTCCGTCCAAATTAAAAAATATATATCAGTTAGAAAAAAAGTTACAAAATTTAATTTTTATACAGTCCCCCGTCCTTACTGCCAATTAGAATGCTGATGTCCTATCTCTCCTGAGGCGCAATGTGTTTAAGCGCAATATATTTGAAAAAATCAGGGAAAAAAAGGGGAAAGAAAAGCATTGACTCAAACGTAAAACGCTCCTTTCCCTCATTTATGCTGTTCTCTCCGGTTTTTTCCTGTTTTAGAATTTAAATATCTCAGTGAATATTGCAAAGAAAAGTATAGATTTTTTTGTGTGTTGGTTCAGGAGAGACGGGGCAAGTTTGAGCACAAGGAAAACGTATAAAAGTTAAATTTTCTTACTTTTTTATCATTTTTTTTATTTGAACGGAATTTAAGATGGTGGAAGACACCTTTTTGATTTATTTTTTCTAATTGAAAGTTTTCTCTGAAACCAACGTTTCAGGAAATAGCCATTGGACAACAGTAAGAGTAGACACCCTGTATAATACATATAAGAATCATGACATATTAGTTATTCTTTTCTGATAAAAATCGTCAAAGCATCCTAGTAGTCGCTTGAGGTAACATAAGTTTCAAATTTCCATGACGTTTGTCGTGGTTAAGGATGTTTTGTAAATGCAAAATTCTCAGCAATATGATGGAACTCTAAACATCGACAACAAAAAATTGGCACAACAGACGGATAGGAATGTGTTTTGCCGTTCAGTTTAAATTTTCTTCTCCTATTCTTACAACACTGAAATACAAAGGCCACAGCAGGCAAATTGCCCAACGAAGTAGGTAAAAAAAAAACAGAAAAATACCCGTAGAGAAATAATGAATGCAGATGAAAAATGCAAGAACTCAGCAAGCAAAAAACAAGTAAATAAAATAAATTATCATGAAAGAGTGCGCTCTTTGTACTTCGAGTTGCATATAAACGGTACTTAATGGGAGCTCAAGAAATAACAACAGGAATTACATTACGGACTGGATTACTTCTGACTCTGTGGTCATGTGGGCATCGCATGGCGAGAACCCAGATTCGAACACTCTAGTTGCAATTGGTTTTCTCTGGTTTTCAACTTCAAGGTGATAAAGCGATTCAGTCTCCCATTTGAGAAATTTTCTTCGCAGAGAGCAGGCTGAACTTCAACACCAGTTTCCATACTTCAAGGCGCGAATGCGAGACGATCCCCTATTTAAAAGGAAGCAAACGAAACTCAAGCTGTGCCGAGTTGCATGCTTCCGAATGAAAAAGACAGATGGCAGCACCACTTGAACACACAGCAATCATTCTAAAGAAATAAACTGGACGTCTATTTCACAACACTAACACGCACATTTCTACATGCAATCATTCGTTATAAATTCTATATAGAAATATGAACGATGCGCATATGCGGATTAGTAATAGTAAGACCTTCAACACGATCCCTGTAAACATGAAAAATTCAGGCATCTGCCATTTTCACTTCAATGTATGGGAGAGAGTTGGCAGAATAATTTGAAATATGCATAATGCTGACAAGTTAAATACACGAGTTCCTTACACACTCTCAAAACACACATTCTGGGATGTATAAATTCCTTAGAAAGTTCCCACAAGAACGTTTACGAGGTGCATGTTCAGTTGAATAGTAATAGCAGTAGTACAGTGGTCGTGATTTATGCCTTCAATTGGCTATTCAATATTACTGGAGTGCAGATGGTACAGCGTTATCTAAGTGTAGAGTTTACTGACGAGCGCACTATGATATTTTTATGAATTCATTTTATGGCATTTTTCCAAATTTGGCAAAAAACCACCGCAAATTCAGACTAAATTTGCCTAGGTAAAACTATTAAAATCCTATCCTACTAGTTGTCGAGTAGATGGATCTCAAAGCAATGGTACTGTCCCCTAATACCTAAAATTTTAGTTATCATGGTTGAATACATAAACTTCTATTAGCAACGCACTTTATTTTGTAAGGCACCTGATATGGAACATTCGGATTGCCAAACGATGAAACTAATTATAGAATTTTCTCTGCCGACTTTTCATGGCAATGCTGATAACAGGGATTATGAAAATGGAAACCAAATAATTAAAATCTTTTGTAATCTACTTCAATCCGTTTGATTCCTTCGCAATACAAAATGCGATACCGTTGCTTGGATGCCGACATAAATTTTAATTAAAGACCGAACCCTTTTGTGACCTCTAAGTATCTGAATATTCTACTATTTCATGTGATATTAATACGAAATGTAAAATTTTGCATCGTGGAATTTTGCGGCTCATTAAAATAGATATCCTACATAGATTTGTGTAGCCGAGAATCGCTAAACCTTACCTATTATCACACAGAATGCTTATATTTCACAAACAATAGAAAATGCTTAACATGCATAGTGATTAACTTTATAACTTCGCATACAATTATATAAACTATTCTAATTTATATTTAATGATTTGATTTAAATCACACACACACAGATGAAGTTTTCTGTGAATATTCTCTCTCTCTCTTATATAATCTTTCTTATACTACAAATGATATGTTGTTATAATTCATATTTCATGGATTACTAGCTATTATACCCGGGCTATATACCGGGATCATCGAAGTAGAGACAAACTCTTGTAAAAGAGTAAACATATAACACATCGCTTTGGTACAACGGTTACGGAAGTAAACATTCCAAAAATCATTTTTGAGTCCCGAGAAACATTGTTTCCCGACAGTTTCTTTCACTTTCTCGGAATTTTCCCAGCTCTGACGAAAATTTAAAGTAGCCTATCGTTCAAGTTGGGTTCCGTTTGGTGTACAAGGTGTTCTGTTAATCGACCGACAAACTCAGAGGGTTGTTAGTAGGCATCAAGAGGAACAAAGATTGCGATGGAACATGGTGTCGCAAACCACGTTGAGAGGGTAAAAATCGCGAAAACGCATGCAGACTTTGAGTCCAGAGGAGACGAAAAATGGATGTGAGTTGATCGCTGAATGCATTCGTGGATTCGCTCACCATATCTGACGACCACCACTGTTGCGCTGGTGGGGTTCGAACCCAGGTCCTCGCAATGCAAGTTTGACGCTATACCACTCGAACACCTCACGGCATAAACTTGCTAGAATTACACGTGAGAGGAAAATCTTAAGATTGATTAGTTATATAAGTACACATACATATAGCACCAATAAATGTTCTAATCCTTTTTTGCACAGTGGTGACACAATTAATGTTTTAATGCGCTGCCAAACAGACGTGGATTTGCAGAAACTTCCAATTATATGACAATATTTTCTATATAACTCCATCTTTTGCCATTGACTACATACACATGCGCAATCGTTAGAAATCTGACCCACGAATCATGAGCTATGTACTATATGTTACAGAAGATATAAACCGCGACGCGTGGAGAACTTCGAAAATAAGTTAGTAGCTCTTATGGCTGCTGCGACAACGTCACATAGACGATAACTCGGTTTTTGTTTTGTTTTGTTTTTCCATTGCTTTCTACGCAATAATATTTTTTACTCGTTGAGTATCGATCGACAAAAGGATACCAGAATGGCAGCAGTCAACAAAATTATCTCTAATCATCAACAATATCTCAGAAAACCAGGCTTGTGCTCTTAATGCCCTCGTCTCTTTCGTTGACTGGAGGGGGGGGGGGGGAATCTGTGTGATAGTCAGCATGGCCTGTATCATCAGTCCCGTCTGATTATATTTATAACGGGTATCGATTCCAGGAAGGTTGTAGAAGCACTGGAAATAAGATTGTATAAGGGAAAACCTGGTCTGCTTTTTCCCATGGCTGTATATTTTCAGAATAAAATTTCGTTAGATATTTTGTTAAAAATTTCACGTCTGAAATACTTCCAGGGACAAATAATTTTGTTGTTTGAACTCTACTCATAATAAAATTTCTATTATTCAGGGTGATTCAAAACTAAACGTACAAACTTTTAGGGGAGATAGGAACCAAAACACAAGAACAAAACAGCATTAAATGAGAATGTATGATATTTTTCTTTCGTTTTTATGCATAACTGTGGATGGTAAGAACTTTGCGCACTTGTTGTGAAACTTCTACACGTGCTGTCCTCGTGTAAAGTATCTCTAAATGAAGAGTTTCTCCACCCCTTATTGGCTCGTCATTTCGGCATCTTCGTTTATCCTCCGGTTGAGGTTTCCGGCCATACATTCCTATGTGATTCTATTTTGTTGTTTTTATGTTTTCCACTTCCCCTAAAAGTTTTTACTTTGAGTTTTGAATCACCCTGTATTTTGAGTTTTCCAGTCATGTCTTCTTATGCTTCATAACTAATTATCTTCAAGAAAGTTGAATAAAGAATGCTGATGAATTCCTTTTATTCAGATAGGTGTTTCCATGTAAAAGTTGAGCGTGACATAGAATCAAGATAGAGTATTCTCCAACCAATAATCGAATATATGTACCAAATCGTATAAGTACGCTATTCAAAAGATACGTTCGATAATTTTCTAATAAAAAAATTAAAGTTTATCGATAGAGGGCAAAGAAAGTTGTCACCGAATGCTGAAAAAATACCCTAAGTTAATATTCCAGTAATACGCACTTTAGCAAAAGGGTAGGCAACCAACGTGGAACCGCTTGTCCTCATTAGTTATTTCCGTGAGAATCTCAAGAATACATTTACAAACGCATAAATTTTAATGATATTTTCAACATTATTTGTGATCTCATTAAAAGACAATGTAAATAAAAGATGAGATAGACGTGGCTTAGAACAATGAAATGCGCACTACACCTTCAACGTTCACCATATGCGGATATCGGTCAGTAACAGACCGCTATAAAGCGCCCTCTAACTAGCGCGATTTCGTAAATACCTTCACTTCCAGTTCCATTGGACGCATCTTTTAAAAAATGTGTATACAAATTCGACTATGCATCTGACTATTTATTGCAGTTGCAGAATGGTCTAAGCAGACAAAATTATTTCATATTGAACCTGTGTGATTTTGCATATTCATCCTTCTCATAAAGTCATCTATAAAACCATCAATCAATCGTAACATGTTACCACTGTATATGATAACTATTAAAACCAATACATATAAGAAATATATCATCGCAAATCCGATAATATACCCCGATAACTTAATCCACTATCCTTGGAATTTATAGAAATGTTGAGAACTCATTATACCAAAAATATCATCTTCACCAGTGTCTGATTTTTTAAATTGTTTGCGTATCTTGAGTCACATGATACTTGAATAAAAATTGCTTCTTTTACATGCATGACGCGCAAGAAACTGCGAAAACAATGAACTTCATTTAAGTTCTGTTAAAAAAAATTTTCTCGCAAAACCTTTTTTTTATACATACATAGAAAGCATCTAAGTGTTCCATCACAGTCGAATAACATTTTTTTCATCGGAAGTTATGATATTGAAAGAAGAGCAAGAAGATCGACGCCATCAATAGTAATTCTATTACATGGCCCAACGAACTTTGAATGAGAAAGAGATCGTGAAAATAATTTATTCATGAATGAATTAATTCAATTCACTAAGCAATAAAGGCAGTACAAAGATAATATGCTTAATTACCATTTTGAAAACTATTATCCACTAAACACTTAATGACAAAAGCATAAAACTCGAGATGATGAGAATCTAAATTAAGCTTTTATACCCTTTCTTCTTTTTTTCATCATATCCAAGAAGGAGCATTACTACATATTGTTGTCAGCATTTTAAAAGTATTCCCGAAGCTTATTTGTTGCGTCAGCTCAATTTTTTAAAAAAAATCAGATTTTTTTTCAAAAGTTTTAACAAAGACTCAGTATGATTATGGTTTATCGAATTGGTTTTTAATTGGAATAAGGAAACGTTAAATATTAAGGTATTCGACTACGTTTAAAACGTTATTCTGTAAGAAAAAATATCGATTTTTATTTTATTTTATTTCTAATTAAATCCCTATAGGCTGTGATCCCATAACAGACCCTGTTTTGTTTTGTTTTTTTTATGACACTAAGAATCGAAATTGTGTCCAATATAGATTTTTACATACAAGTAATTCGTGAATAAAAAATTTAAACGTGTTTCAAGAAGAATAATGTTTTTGACATTTCACTTGAGTTTGAAACAAGATTTCTGAAAATCTATTCATTGTAACATTGCGAAATTTTAATATGATATTTTCAAATACATTGTTGGTGATTTGAACAAGAAACATAAAAATGTAACACAAAATATAAAATCTGTCTCATATATTTGTCTAATCACAGTGTTTTATACGCACATAGACAGATTCAAATGTAACTTATGAGCATACCATACAATACTTTAAATTTTGGTTCATAACTTGTACCATTGCTACATAAATGTACTGGAAAAAAGTAACAAAACACTCCATTCATACATATTTCGAGTCATAGATAGTAATTTATTGCTGTTTTGACCATTTGGTGGCACTTTTTATCAAAAAATTGCAAGTCCACTCCAGTACCATTTTATAGAAAAGTACTCTCAAACGCAGCCGCATACCTTAAGTTTGTTTCAGGAAAAAAATTATTGCTGACATCAACTGAAAGTGCGTTTCTTATATCCAGCGCTGGTACGAGCTTGAAATTTTTTTTCGTCGTTGGTAAATTTAATAAATACTAAAAAAGTACCTCCTTTTAACGACGATTATGCATCATTCCCAAGAGGCGCGTCGTTTTTAAACATGATAAATCATAATCATACCACTGTCGAATACCGTTATAACGAAATTCAAAAGACCGAAGAAATCACTTTGTTATAACAAAATTTCGTTATAAAGATCCCAGTTGGTTGTATTATTCTTATGTAAACTTATCTCTGGGATCAAAAAAGTGTCAGTTAAAACGAGATTTTCGCTATAACGGTATTTGTTAAAACGTGATTCGACTGCATATGATATACTGTGCACGATATTTCATACATGTATTGTATAATTATATCGGGCATTGTCATAAATTTTATATCATTATATCGGTGTCAAACTATATTCATCACAGATTCTAGATTTATTTAGGATCTTTTTCATATTTATCAAATTCATAAATTAAACTTGGGTATTATGCATAATCGCAGATAAACGCGAGGAATTTCAAGTATTTATCAAATTTGCCAACGACATTTGTTTATTATGCATTATCTGCGGTAAGAGTGAAATTTTTCTAGTATTTACCACACCAACGATGGTTGTATATTATGCATATTCGCTTACCTAGACAATTGGTGAATAAACATACTAACCAGTAATTATATATAACAACCGATTTATCATATTACCATGTTATAAATTAAATATCATCATTTATATATATTTTTTCTATAATATATAATAATTTTTATTATAACATTTATCACAATTACCGTAACATATACAGTACATAATTTGTTTATTCAAACTTTGTACTGTATATTGTGCGAGATCAGAGGCGTAAGCAGGAAGAGGTACAGACGCCTGTAAGCCAATCAAAAATTAAAAATATAAAAAAAAAACCTGAGTCGTTGTACGGGGTTCTGAAAAGTGTCTTTCTGGAAAACATTTAAACATTGTAACCGGTATTTTGGTGCAGGAAATTTATACCGGTATGCTGCGGTAACAATAGAAAATTCATATTTTCATAATACATGTTGTTCATTTACAATCGGTTTAAAATCAACAATCATTTGGAAACAGGTAGTTCTGCTTTCAAAGCTATATTTATGCGCATTTTACAAAAATTATCTTTAAGGGAAAGCTAATAGATATCGAACTCATTCATCAATGTTCAAGACAAATATAATCGCTCTTTCTGACACACGCGCATATGTACATGGTTGTAATCTTTAACAAACGCCTTTCGTTCGCACAACGCTGCGCTGAAGTTGTCTAGAAAGAAAAGCACGCCAAAGGACTAAAGATGTTCAAAGATCCGATGAGCCTAGTTCCAGTGTAGGAATACTGATGACTGCACCGGACTGCTAAACATTACGACTGTAAAAATACTGCAGATTGTGAAATATGTTGACAGCACAATTGCCAAAGAAACCATTTCTGTGGAATTTCACGCATGTAAGAGGCGACACGTGCATTTTCGTCAATTTTCCAAATTGAAACAATGAAAGTTTTATTGTTTATTATTTTTCTATTTTTTATCTGCTCGCGTAGGGCATGTGTCGAGTACATGTACATGCCCGAGCATATCAAGCAATAGATTTATCCATCCCTTGCTTTGTATGGTTTTATCTTAATCGATTTCTATTGATACTTTTGAAGTTTGTAAACTCGAAATCTATGTAAAAGACATACTTGTGCTCTCACAAACCTTTTGTGCCCCCACTTCCCAAACGAAAGGACAATCCTGCGTACGTTATTTTTTATCCGACTCTCTGTACATTACTTAATTACATAGGGAATGGAAATCAGGAAACTGAAGGGTGCGAGATCCGAACATAAGAAGTTTAGTGATAACTCGTAAGTAGCAAGCTTACAGATATTAGGTGGCAGAGATTAAAAGTACCTATATTTTTTTCTCAGTAATAATAGATACAATCGTGAAAAAAAGAAAGGATATTTGAGTACCCTTGCACATGGCATGAGGGCTAAGTAAGAAAAATAAACCCAAGGATTCAAAGAACAGCATCTGACTCCACCTTCACATAACAAGCAAGCAAACTATGTACATGAGTAGATTTTTGCATACCTTACCGTACTGGTAAGGTAATGCAGATGACCTTACCCTGCGAGTTTAGTAAGAGCTTTCAGAGAGAAACAAAAATATGGGAGCCAATATATCTCTTCACACCATCTAGAATCTCTAGGGAATTTTAACCATCTCCAAGGCTTCTGCATCACGGGGAACATGTTTTACGCAACACTAGTGGTTAAATCGAAGACCTGTAAAACTTTGAACCTTGTATGCATACTATATATGTGGAAAATAAATAGTTGCATAACTAAAAAGAATCAACCTATATATATGTATATTTCCATAATTTCTCAAACTTTCACTTGTTTTTGTCTTTTTTATGCCATAAATGATAATTACGAATTAATATAAGATATATCCGCTGTTAACCTATGTTGAACATGGCGTTTAGAACTCCTACAGCTTTTGCGATTTAATGTCTTACGTCAGATCGATGAGATAAGTTTTCAACTTGTAGTGTGGTGTCTTAAGATGTCTTCTCCTTGTCTAGTCTGGAAGCCAGATTCGACATTTATTGAAGAATGGATTCATGTTGTCAGAGTACAAGATTCTCTGGTCTCGTGTCGTATCATGCCACGGAGAAGATATCAGAGTCAGATAAACGAAAGATAAAAACCTATACCAAATGAATTGGAGGTTACGTCTGGGAAAAAATAAAATAGTAGAGCATAGACATGTTCAAAATCCCCGGGATACGAACCGAAGGAAAAGGAATTCTCGCTATTTATCGTTGCGATATTGGATTCGTTCTAACGTCTACACTAACATGGCAATTACACGCAGCGATAAATCGATACCGAATAGCGTAGCCGACCACTTGATTGTATCGTATCGATTCTTTCGAATGCGGTATCAGCCAGGAAATGAAAGCAATGTCTAAGAAAATAGATTTATGCCGTATCCAATGTTATCGATTCTGTATGAGAATATACAGTCGATGATTTTTGCTGTCCTTGGGAATTACGTCTAATTCAATGTTGCACCTGATAGTTAAGATAAAAGTACTTCGCGAGATATCTGTTTTCTTCATCAACGGGAAACTCTGGTTGCACATCTCAGTTGATATAGGAAAAAGTTTTTAATACTTTGATAAACTCGTATAAATGTTCAAACAAAACGTTGAAATGTGGCTCCACCTAAATAAGCATCCACCATTGGCAAGCTGGAAATAATTTTATTAAATACTCTACCTAATTACTTAATATACTCTTTTTAATACTTAAATGAACACTCTATGAATAAGGTGACTATAAATCTTAAGCATTGTATTGTGTAATTTTAAATAGAAGTCATAAACACAACTGCTATCTACGCACTTGTTCGGTTTTCAACTTTCTTTTTTTATAATCATAATTGCTGCATATTGCGTCTTCCTATTTGTGTTGACAGTTCTTTCCTAATGAACATATGGAGGGTGTAGTTGCATTCGTTGAGATGAAAATTTATCAATTGTGTTCTTTGTATAATTTGGCCATCGCAGAACCAAAATGCTTGAATATTTTCGATTTTATATGTAAGTTCTATAATGAGGCAAAGTATATGTGATATTGTAGACTTTATTTCTAATATGAGTTAATGTTTGTATCATTTATTACTTTAAATGATGATTTTGTCGCATAACAGTTATTTTCTGCACACAGGGATTAATAAGAATGTGACCTACAGTTTTTAGCTGGATCCGAAAGACAGCGTTCGACATTATTTTTTACTACTGGCATGTGCGTGGAATCTTATTTTATAGGTATATGAACTTAATAACTGTCCATTGCCTTTGTGATTAGAAATTCACACCTGCAATAAGTACCACCCTCTACAATACGATTCTCAAGCAGACAGCTGTACCTGCTTACAGTTGATGGTCCACAGTGTACTAATTCGTAAATTGATGTGACGTGGACGAATGCAAAAGTCATAGGTATGTCATGTCATCCAGACATGGACCAATAAACAATACACATACACCATCGGCGTACGCAAAGGGGGTGTCTGGTGTTATAACCCCCCCCCCCCGAGTCGAGATTAGTGTTATTTTTCAGGAAAAAATGTAACCCCCTTCAGAAGAAAACAAATTGAAAACCCCTCCCATTCAGAAAACCCTGCGTACGCCTATGCACTACACATACTCATTGAAAACACGCCTCAGACATTCACTGTGTTCCGAATTTAACTTCAGTTAGGTATCATTCAAAACCATTAATCAAAGTCAAAACTGAATAATAATAGGCCATAAATTAGGGCGTAATCAAGACTGACATACGACATGCATTACCTCAGAGCTTGCCGAGCTCATTATCTAACCATGCTTCCCTTATAGATGCGACTCCGTACGAGGTGGATAAATGTGCGAGGTGTAATAAAGAGAGTATAAAACCTAAAAATGGAAAACACATCTTCCCATTAATAAAAATATAAACTCATAATCAATTTATGTAAGCCGACAAAAAAGAACGCATCTAAAACCACAGAAAAAAAAACCAAACACGTAGCCGAATAGCACAAGCTCCTGACCCTGTGGAACACCTTGTGAAAATCAAACTTATTTTTTCTAAATTTCATTTCCATAAACTAAATTTCTCACAAAATATTTCATTTCGTTCCGGCTAATTGGACTGATATCCAATGACGATATGAGGCGACACACTTAGATTTCGATCTCTATAAGATGCTGCTTTTATATTGTGTACTTTTAATTTAAAAAGTAACTTTTTTCATCAGAGACGTCATCAGAAGCTTGAGAACGGGACGTAAAATTATTATTCCATTTATGATTTGACGACAGTCCCCAAAACAAAATCAGTGTTGTTGGTGATATTTCAAAAAAATTTTGCCAAAAATAAAGACCGAAAAAAAGAGAAAGAAAAGAAGCGGTTGATTTTTTCTATTAATTCATTTAAAATAATTTAACATTTTTCCCGGGTAAAAGTTTTCACGAGAGATAGGTGCACTACTCATGCAAACTCGCATTCTGATTAGGTGAAGAATGGAATTGATGAATGCTGTACTTGTCACACGTAATTGTATCTGTTTACGATTAAATGCTTTTATTCAAATGTTCATCTTTCACCGACTTTAAAATTGAATATATTTACTTTCCAACTTCATAACATAACTGATACTGAGTGGGATGCTTAAGTGTTTACAAAATTCACTGGGAATTTCTATTTCTTTTTTGTGTTTGCCCGCTTTCTGTCGGACGGAAAAAGTAATTTTACACGATCACGAAATGTAAAATTGAATTTTCAAGATGAAAAATGAAAGGAGAAGAAAAAATAACCTAACGAAGATCAGAATACTAAAATCTGAAATGGGAATCAAAGGAAAGAAACACCTTCACCTCATTTCACACATAATACTTCAGGGACGGGCTTGTGCCTCCGTTTGCTCTGAGGGTAATTGACTTCGCTAGATTCGGGAATGATGTTCGATTTGTTATTTCGATCACGTTTTAGGCCAATTTCTTTTCTTTTTCTCTTCTCTCACCAGTAATCTCCAAGCGCGGAATGTGCCTTGTTCAAGGAAGAAACCGTAGACAGCTAAGAGAAATGGAATATTTCTTGTCATATCCTATCCGTGTGGATAGTATATCTTTCTTAATGTTGAGCGGACACTTTTATACGTGATGTTCAAACAAAATAATTTCTCCAATGCTTTGGAAAATGTAAAACAAACGTTATTTGTTGTTTTGTATTTAGTACGTATAATACACTAAAATTAATAACACTAAAATTCATCGTTTTTTCATCCCAATGTCATTAATGGAATCTTTCTATTATGTATCTTTCATTAATGCATCTTTTATAGTGACGGACTCGAGATGCGAGGATCCGGGTTCGGCGGAAGTTGGTTTTCTGTGGTTCCCAACTTCAAGACGCAAATGCGAGCCGATCTCCCCGTTAAAAAGTCTCGCCACAGAGAGCAACAGTCCTACAACGATAAATCATTCAATCATAACACTTCACTCATAGTTAGAAAATCTGGTGGCAGATGGCAGCATTACAGAGAAACAACAAAATTTCACGTCAGGTTTCACTACACGTACACGCACATTCTCGCGTGTACTGATTCTTTGGGGGGTTCCGCGGGGGGGGGGGGATGTGGGCGGGGTGCATGTGTGGTGTAGTAGTAGTAGGTAGGGCCTCCAAAAAATGGCTCGGGAATCCATGATGTTCTTAGGTCGGCCACCTCGTTGGGCAATTTGCCTGTTGTGGCGTTGCATTTGTATTTGTATTTGTGTATTTGTATTTGTATTTGTGTATTTGTATTTGTGTATTTGTATTTGTGTATTTGTATTTGTGTATTTGTATTTGTATATTTGTATTTGTCCGTCATCTATCATTTCAACACTTGGACACCCATGTTCTTATTTTATGTGATGATCATTATTTTTAATTTTACTGTTAAAAATAGACTTATTATATACAGGGTGTTTACGTAAGTCCCTTTGCCACAAATTTATGGCGAACTGTTGTTCCTAGAGGCACACTTTCAGTTCGAAAATTATACAGATAACGTGTAGATCTCATATACGTCATTCGTATTGCAAGAGGTTGTAGATTTGTTCTTGTAGTTTGTTGTTAGAAAAAAAAAGAAAACTTTTTATATCGTCATCCTGTTATACAAAAACCAATTAGAAAGTGTTGCAGTGCGATTTGCACTAAAATACAGGGTGTTTCAAAAAGAATCATCTGATTTAAAAAAAATCGTAACTATTCAGATTTTAATCCGTTTCTATCGAATAATGTATAGATAGAAAGAGGAAAATCTCGAGTTTCACGCAGTTGCCGACAGGTAGCGCTAACGTTCTTCAAGATGGCGACTGCACAACAGAAATCGTTTTGTGTTGTAAGCTTCGCGAAATGTGAGTCTGTAACAACCGTCCATTGTGCTTTTCGCCGATAATACCCTGATGTTGAATTTCCTACCGCTGAGAGCATTAGGCGATGGTACAAACAATTCCGAGGCATGGGTTGTCTGTGTAAAAGGAAATCCCCTGGCCGTCCCCGCAAGTCAGACGAAAATGTGGAGCGGATCCGACAGAGATTCGAACGTCCACAGAAATCTCCTCGCAGTGGATGCAAACATGCTCGCAAAAGTTTAGGACGAATTTGGCTACTATATAAGATGGACATGTTGAGCACTTTTAATTGGCTTGTAAGAAAACTTCATGATTAGCCATGCAATATAAAATCAATCTTAAATGTCTATATTCAATATTTTTTTGTAATATACGCATTTCAAATCGGGTGATTCTTTTTGAAACACCTTGTACTTATCATAGCCAAGCGGGTTTCTTTTCTGTTAAATTAAAAAAAGACCAATTAACTGATTGGGGTGGGGGTGACCCCTTTAAAGTAAAAATAAAAACTAACACATAACACCAACAGTATATATAATAATTGTTTATGACAAATTTTTGCGTTCCAGAAAACTACCGTATTTCAACATGAACATCCTTTCATCCATTTAGATGTAGCTCGAGTTTTTTTGTTTTTTTTTTTGATGAAAACCTTTAAAAACATTGTTGAGAAAAAGCTCGATTCATACCCATATTTGATCGAGAGCCTATGGAGCATTTCAGAAAAAGCAATCCTAGAAGTAACTCGATTCATCTTTCAGCAACCAAATCTTCTGGTACAAAATCAATTTAAGTGAAAATGAATATTGAGATTTCTCCCATGGCAGGACAAAATTACTTAGACCATGCTGGAGTCAATCCAACAAATCACCAGAATACTCCAGCTTCTTTATTTCGTCTTAACATACTTTAGACATACACACTATTAGTGTATGTTCTTTTCATGTCTATATAATTTGAAGGCTCCAGTGTAAAAAAAAAATATTTTTAACTTAATGGTTTTCTGCATAATTTGATTTTTTTTTAATAAACCAAATATTCTCTCCTCTAAAAATAACTGCTTGAAACTAGATAGATGATCAAAAATGTCTGAAAATATATGATACAAATGGCTGCGAGAGGAGATTACGAGTAATTTATAGTTTTAATATAAACGATTGTTCGCCAAACTTTTTTATCCCCTGTACTCGCGGTACAAATATTTGAGCTATCTGAGATACACATACAATAATAATTGCATATTATTGATGAGACATAATATATGATCGAGATACTTCCGTTGACTATTAGAGAAAACTCTATACATCGTTTTTTTACAAGCATTAATGGTTTAGAAGTGAAAAAATGCGTACGACATTGTCTTCTTTTCATGTTATACAAACACTAGCTCTTTTATCCCGGAATGATACGTAATACAAAGGAACGCCTATTCTCATGTGAGTTTTATGTTGCATTTTTAATTTAAAGACAATGAAACATTCATAACTTACACGAGAAAACCGCAACACGTTGATTAATTGTGATCATCTGAGCATTTTTGAATGAAAATCAGTATTGAAGAATTGGGTCTTGAATGGCATTGATGTTTTACTTTTATTGTTTTTTTGTTTTTTATGTAACCAGAATTTCAGCATGAATGCATTTGTGATGTTATTGCTGGGAAATGAGTTACGCTGTTGGTATTTACAATTTTTAAACCGATAATTTATTTTTCATCATCTTTTTTATTTCTATCCCATGGGAACCACATTTTTTAAAAATATTATTTTAGTGATACAAAAATACTAAATGTGTTAAAAATTATTATATAGTGAATTTTTTCTTTAATTTCTTCAGTAATTTACATGTATGCTGATCAAATACCCTGGACAAACTACGGACCGGCAAGGGGTTCCACCCGGTCCGCCAAACGTGTTTGAGTGGAAACGTACCAATAGACACAACACAATAAATATCTAAGCTGACCATATTTCCTTCCTAAAAATAGAGGAACCGAAAAATCATAATTCATGTGGATATCACAAATTATCGCTGAAAAAATTATCAAATGCAAGTCAAGTTGCTAATTATGGCTACAAAATTGTCAGTGGCAATTAAAGGTGTCAATTACAGCCATACAAATTGTCGAAGGCGAGGAAAGTTTCCAACTATCGCTAAAATTGCTAAAAGAATTGAGCTTCTACAGCACCCAACGAGTCAAAATTTATAGTTCACCAGAAAAAACGTATATATTTGGCAACTATGTGAAATGAATATGTGTATATGACATAAAATTATGACTATGTCATAAAATAAAAATCTCAGTTCTCTTGATATCAAAAGTTCAAGTAAGCTTTATTGAAAATAACAGAGAAAAAACGAAAAATTTTATAAAATAAATGGCATGTCCAAAATTACGGAAATGCCCCTTAAAATCCAGGTCTTATGGTCACACTATACATAAAAGTTTCTGCCCGCGAGTGAGAGAAACACTGCATGTCAGGTTCGCGGCCTGAGAAGTTTGTGCATCTCTGAGCTAAACAATGTTTTTCTGTGTTCTTCGCAAGTTTGACAAAATTCTCTCAGCCTGAGTTTTTCGCACTTTCTTCTCACAAAAAAATATTTTGTTCAGATCTGGTTCCTGTAATTCTACACATTTTTTTTTATTTTCCCTTTTTTTTACATCCATTATTACGAATCCTAGTTGGATGTTTTCGGTTATGAACGAACGATAAAATTTGACTTCAGTATCGCGTTTTTTCATGCATGGGTTAACCAGATGGCTTTCGAGCGGTTTAATATATTTCAAAATATTCAAAATATTTCAACAGTGCAGTTCTTTGTTCTAATCCGAACAGCAGCATTATCTGGTTATTCGAAATGGATCTGAACGATTAAATGTGTGATTACAGATTGATTCATTTCAAAAATTCAAGAAATACGTAAAAGTTTCGTAGATTTTAAATTTGCCCGACCTAAAAAGATATACGTTTATAAATGAGTAATTTTATATAAATGTTTCACTTAGGAAGTTCGAGGTGTTGTTATCCGGTGCTCATTTATTCAATGAAAAAAAAAATATTTACAATCACATACCATTATTACGTTATTTTTATTTGGTTTGCCAAGTTTTCTTTTCTTATGAACTAATATATTTATCTCGAAGACGTTTAAGAGTATTCATGTCTATTTCTTCGATAAAATATTTAGATTCGTATTATATCCCATGTTTATTCTTTTGAACAGCAAATGTCACCACATGTTATTGACGATCACATTGTAGATGCGATGTTCTTTTTCATCTCATTTCCCAATGCCGTTACCTCTCTTCCCGTCATTTTCTGCTACGAGATAATATTTATGCTGGAGCATTATTCCCATGGAATTCGCCGATTTTTACCTATTTTTTGCCAAATATTTTGTCTAGATATATTTTTTTTGGAAAATATATTATTAGAATAGCTGCAAGGGAAGAAAAACTTCAATATATTACTCATATATTCACTTTGGATAGTGATTATGCGGGTAAAGAAAATTGGTTATGCCATCGTTATCCGTGAGTTTTGTTATATTATTTTGGTAATAAAAAATGCAGTACCTTAAGGGGGACATTTGATCTTCCATTCTTACATAAAATGAAGAAAGTATTTAATTTGTGTTTTAGATTACATGACTATATATATACAACTACTTCTACTGCTTAACCGTAGATGCACCTCCTATACATTCCTCCACAGAATTTCTAACCAATCGGCAAATGCGAAATGTGTGTTCTGCGTGTATGTGTGACACGCTGACGTATTTATGTTGTTGAGTTGCGCTTGTTTCGTGTTCGTGTTGAAATTGGTCTTTCATTTCCTTAAGTAAAGTCGGAAATGCTTGATTTTGTTTCTGCTATGTCAGTATTGTGTTGTAGGTCTGCCTGCGATCAGCGGAGAGACTTTTTTCAAATGCAAGACCGGCTTGCATTCATGCCTCGATGGTGCAAAACCGCAAAACACCAACTTTAGCTGACCACCACTATTCCGTCGAGAAGGGTTTAAACCTGGATACCCAGGACGAGAGTCCAGCACGATGAATGAGTAATTCAATAGAAACCCGGAAGCAATTATTCTTCTTAATATTCGTTCATTCTCTGATCATGTGACTAAGTCTTGGGGCAAAGACAGAAACGCCCACGCTGTGTATCTTGATTCCCAGAAGGCATTCGATCGGGTCCAACATGGCTAATTTTTGAAGGGTTTACATAAGATTGGCATTGGGGAGCAACTTGTTGAGCTAGATATAATCGTGGTTGCGAAATAGGTGATACAGGGCTATGATCAACGGGAGTTTTCTGAATGAACATGACACAAGTGGATTTCCTCAAGAAAGTGTCTTCGGTCCCATACGTTTTTCACTTTTTATCGAGAGCTCGATTAGAGTATAAATGGTATTGTTAGCAAATTCGAAGATGATGTGAAGGTAATGGGGGATGTCGGGAATCCAAGCGGTAGGGAGATGCTCAAGATGAACTTGAATATATTTGCTGCATGGGTTAATGAATTAAGGATGAGGTCTAGAGTTGACAAATGCACGGTCCATCATTTTAGATTGAACAATCCACGTTCAACTTACGAGTTAAATATGGTAAAAGTATTCCGGATGCTAATGGGATCACAGATTTGGGAATTCTCATTGACGAGCGATTAGGGTTTTCTGAACGCTGTTCCATGGTGGTAAAAAAAAACAGAGTGCTGAGTTTGATTCCTAAAAAGGTCTCTTTGCTGTCTCCTAAAATGATCCTTCCACTTTCATGGGCTTCATCCGTCTTGGACTGGATGTCGTAAAGTTTTGGGGGATGTAGACTTGGTTGAGAGGGGGTGCAGAGAAGATCTACTACGCGTGTTGTTGTTGGTGCACTAGGCTTGAGCTAGATACACTCGATTTTCTGTCCGATGTAGGTGTCCGAGAGGGGGTGATTGAATTATTTAAAATTTCCAACAGATATGACCAAGATTGACCATGAGTCTTTAGTACACTGTCACTCGATATTTCGACAAGAAGGCACTAGTATCGATTTGTGAGGCGCAAGTTGATATGCCGCGGGGAAATTTTATCTAACAGTGTTGAATAAATGGAATAGCTTACTACCGGTTGTCGTAAATTCTACCACAATATTGGAACGTCTAAAAATAAATATAATATTTAGAATGGGATGCATCGGGAAGATATCCATACTTAGATAAGACGACCAGAATTTTTCACGGGCAGTGTTTTTATTTTATTATAATCATTAGGTGTTTTTTTTTTAGTTTTATTCCATTATGATAATTTATTACTTTATTATTATGATTAATTCATTATCATAGTTTTTTTTCGTAATAATTACACTTTTCTGTGTTGCTGTATTTTCGCTTTGTCATCCGTATTTGGTTAATCTGTACAACCACCTCCTTGGCTAATCTGTCTCTTGTGTGTGTTTGTGTGTGCGTGTGTGTTTTGTTTTTTTCTCGTGAACTGTATATTCTCATATTATCCAATTTATTGCTCATTTAAGCTCAAATACGAAGTTTTGGAATGAAAGTTCTGGATTTTCCCACTTGTATTTTCTAGATGTTTCATTCAATTTATTTGACGTTGAAGGAAATTCTGACACCTCTTTATACCCAAGAGAATAAAATTAAATTAACGTAATTCCCCAGAGTAAATGAATATTTATGAACATACGTGATTTCATTCCACGTACGAATTTGTCACATAACGTTCAATGAAAAGCAATTTACTACATCAGAATCTTCTAATTAATCCATTAACTGTCCTCAAAAAGAGTAAAGTGGGCACGTATATTTCTATATTTCAAGAGTATACCAAATTAGTTTGTGTCACATTTTCTTCTAATTCTTGACGTTACTGAATCGTTTGAGGAGCTTATTTTGATAAGGGAACATTTCCACTTTTTTTTCGAAATGCCCTTTTCAACGGTTTCTGAATCTTTGGGGTGATATCTGTTGGATTATCCAATAGGGTTTATGCAAATGAGGATATTTTTGGTAGGAATTACATATAGAGATAGAATAATAAGTTAATCGTTCCTACTAAAAGAGAACATATCCACCTTGCTCATTTACTTCGGTATTTTGCATTCAAAAGGAAACATAACGAAGGGATTGTTCTATAGGCCGATAGAATAGGTCTCTTTCGATAACAGACACCTATAGCATATACAATTTTGTTCACACACTAGACGTGTACGTTAATGTATAGTAAAAAATATTGAATCTCGTCGATGTAATTCGTGCAAAAAGTGTTAGTTAAAGGAAGTACCCGCAACGGGATTGTCCGTTATGGGAGTTTCCACTGCAGAATGATTGGCTTTCTTATGTTACTCACGAAATTGCAAGGGTACCTTCCTTAGCTAGGTGAAACTTCACAAGTGAACAGATGGCGTAGAAATTTCGAAATTTTCAGACTCAGCCAACTGAGTAATTTTGATCAAAAGGTAACATTTCCGCCAACTTTCTTTTAGTGTTTTAAATATTCTTAAACCATCCTCGCATGTTATCTGTTGGGCTATTTTCCCCATTTTTATAACGCAGCTGGAGTAAATTTATTTTCTTCGAAAAACTTGTTGTTTTTTCTTTTTGCTGTAAATTTAGTAATTGTGGAAATGTCCTCTTTTGAAAATAATCTACTAATCTATATAGTTCTATTTTGTGAATTTATCTTTCACCCATGTTAAAGAACAAAATATCCATATGATTTACGGCAATGAATTTTGGTTGATATATATTCTAAAAAGAAATGGATAAAAAAATATTTTCATATATTGCAATTTAATTGAGAATATCTTACAAATGTTCAACGTTTCTAATGTTCAGAAGAAAAACTTATATCGATACGATTATTTTACAGAATCGTCTGAAAAGTTCTCAGATGACGAAAATACATAAGCATGATGAATATGATTCTTAGTGAAATATTTGCACGCAAGGCTTTGTATTCAAACTCCAAAATGAAACCTGAGTTACGTATTTTGATCAACACATGATCCAGCCTATAATGTTCATTTACCATGGCCCTGTCACCATATGTGAATTCGGATCGATGATGAATAGCAAACATCATTCTGCTAATATTTATTATTGCTTTCAACCGATGGCCTACTGCAAGCCGAACTCCCTTGTGGGGAGTCTTGCCTGCAAGTAACTAGAGAAATGAATGTCCTTCTTATCTCGGAACTGCACATGCAGTATACGTAGAAGTTCATTGCATAATTTGATAGCTCTAAAATATTCGCTGCAGCACGAAACACTTGAAAACCGAAGTTCAGTTCCTTGTCGTCGCTATTCAGAATCGTAAGCACTGCCGCGGGGGTCATACTAATGAAGAACAGCACTACTATACCCGCCAGGAGTATAATCAACCTCTGCTCTTCTCTGAACTTCTTGCTGCATTCTCTTGGTTGCGCAGTTTGTGATGAGCCCGAGATACTGGGGGCACTTAACAAGTCCCGCCGTTTTTTTAGGGTCTTGCGGAATGTGACGATTATAGCGGTGTTCAATATGGCCAGTATGATCACAGGTCCGATTCTCACTATAATCTCTTTGACCATCAGGTAAATTTTAAAAATTGGATGTTGAACCACTTCTAAGTTATGGCATGCGATGTAACCAGTTCTATCGCTGCGCTGAATGTCCACTTGCACTGGCTTCTTTTGGAAACACACCGGGATGTAAAGTAGCAACGCAAACACATACGCGGCAGTGATGGATCTTTTGGCTCGTTGTTCGTTGTGGACCTCTTTGAATCGGGTCGGTAAACAGACGGAAAAATATCTGTCTATCGTAAGAGCGACTACGAGGAATACACTACTTGCCATTAGGCCATTGACAAGAGGCATTTCCATATGTGCGTAGTAAACTGCAGCGGCGTATGACCGTGGTTGCATTCCATGCAGACGTAGCATGGAAGTGAAGCTCACTAGAAGTGTTGACAGGTCCGAAATTGCCAACCACGTAAGGTATACAAAAGTTACACCTTTGAGGTTGGGTCTGGTCAATACCACCAAATTCGTCAGATTTCCGAGTATTCCTAAAGCGATGATGATGGAACTGACGATACCGTAAGCCACAAACTTCAGATTCTCGACTTTGACAACTGACGGGTCAGTGGAGTCTTCAGAAACTGATGGCGATGAAGAATCGTATAGGCTGGAATTCGGATTCATACTGTAGTTGAAAGAAACGTTCACAAGCTGTTGATCGAAAGGTGGACAGTCACCCATCTTGTTCCTGTCTTTGGCTGAAAAAAAAATGTTCCACATTGAAATCCGATTTGAAAAGGTTCACATCATAAATTACTATCTTTTCCCTTCCAAAATACAAATAGCAATGGAAATTACATAATGATATACGTATACAGCGCTGTCCCAAATTGTGAACAAAGTGGTTATCCCTTCCACCATTGAATTAAGAAACAAACTTTCAATTAGAAAGAAGTTTTAAAACGGTGTGGGATTACTCAAAATATCTGAAATTTTCAGAGAAGTCGTATATGTACATAAAAAAAAACGAAATATTTCTTTTTATGTAGAACCCTGCGTGCTAAAACTTCCAACTACAAATGCGGCTGTGAAAAGTCATTCGAAAAAAAAATTCAGATTTTTAAATGCAATATTAACGGATATATTTGACGTTGAACTTTTCAGCATTCATTGAAAATTATTGATGGTATGGTTCAACTATGAAACTTAAAATCCAAAACTGAAGATAATTTATAATTCTCGAAATAATAGTGAAAAAATGTAGGGAGCTTTGTGTTATTTATTGGGTATAAAATACAATAAATGAGTTCGTTCTATCCTTAAAAATGATATCTTCCATGCTAATGAAAACTTGCCAACGCAGTGATAAGATTATCTCTCTCTCGACCAATATTGCATTTAAAATATAAAAAAAAATTTGCAATTGACTTTTCAAAGAAGGATCAACATTGGATCAACAACAGGAAGTTCTAGCACACAGGGACTGTATAAAAAGATAATTTATCTATTTTTATATTCAGGGTGATTATAAAAAAACTATCCCGACATATGGGCCCCTAACTATCATACCATTCACAGAAACTGAATGAAATTTTGGTATAAGGTATTTTGATGTATGCGCTCAAGAATGATATGGAAAACAACAGTGTCACTCCAACAGTTACGGTTACAGTGAGAAAATTTCGAAAATATCAAATGGCAACACCAAGTTTTTTGTATTGGAATGTGATCTCCATTGTGAAAAACCCTAAATAGCGTTCGAACGGCAACTGTAGCATGAAAATCACCGGCGGTAGATAGGCTAAAAGTGAGGACAACCAATAAGGACAGAGAAGCAGCATAAAATAAAGCATTTTATTGTGTTTCACAAATTTTCCACGTGACCTTGTGGAGGACTAATCAGGCTGGGATCTCAGCCGAAGAAACGCTGTGACGAATGAAACGAACATTAATGCTCTGGTGCACGGCAAAGTCCTTTTTACTTTTTCCTTGCCTAGCTCCGGGGATTTTCGTGCTACAGGTGCCATTTCAACGCTATTCAGTGTTTTTCAGTATGGAGATCGCATTCCAATACAAAAAACTTGGTGTTGCCATTTGATATTTTCGAAATTTTCTCACTGTAACCGTAACTGTTAGAGTGACACTGTTGTTTTCCATATCATTCTTGAGCGCATACCTCAAAATACCTTATGCCAAAATTTCATTCAGTTTCTATGAATGGTATGATAGTTAGGGGCCCATATGTCGGGATAGTTTTTTTTATAATCACCCCGTATATGTACAACCCCTCAAGCAAATTTTGAGATTTCAATTAGCTGCACGTCATATTAAAAAACTTTTTTGTGATTGAAAGTGTATTTCTAAAGTCAACGGTTGCAGAAATATCTTCTGTGCGAATGCATTTCGGGAAAACAACTTTGTTAGAGTTTTTTTCAATATTTCATTTATTATGAAAATTTTAAAGAAAAGTACATGAAAACAATTCATTAAAAATTCGGTCGTACATTGAGTAAGAAGTTTCGTAAAAATCATAAAGAAAAAAAAATAAAGCAACTTGTGACATATTTCAGTTGTTTTTGAAAAATTCACAAAACTTTCACACAAAAGTATATTTTCTTACTAGAATCTCTATTTTTCTCAGTCCAAAATATTTTTGTGCGAAAAAGAGATGAAACGCCGCAACACAATCTTTCTATGTGGCATTTATTTTTTCTTCTGACAATATGAATACAGGACTGAAGTTCATATATACACACACACAGAGATTACATCAAACCAATCTCGAAAAAACGCAAACTTTGGATCTCTTTACTATTTCTCGAAAGGAAGAAGAAAATATTTTCAACTTTGAAACTTCTTGTGTATAAAACAACATTTGCGACGTACTCCTGAATTTTCCATGGCCCAGACTGTTATGCAAATTTGAATAAAATAGTGATGGCTATGTACCGCATGTATTTCAATACAGAGAAAAATGTCTGCTCTGACATTTTCTAAGGTTCACGGGAAATATAAATGTTGAGTTATCGTCAGTTCATACTTCTATACAAAGGTTTTTTTAACAGCTAGCTTATGCGAAGATATATTTTGGAAAGAGAGAAAATTCAACTGCCCTTGCGGGGAATCGAACCCACGCCCTAGACCACTAGACTACAGAGGTAACGAATATCTCAACATTTCCTTGGAGCTCGCGTGCACTGAACGGGAACGTATATGGACGGTCGGATCTAACTCAGGCCAAAGCTCACAATTGCTGCCAATGTCACCAGATGGCGACTTTTCCGAGGATTGAGTTCAGTGCACGCGAGCTCCAAGGAAAGATTCCGATATTCGTTTCCTGTCTAGTCTACTGTCTAGACCGTTCACCCGGAAAGTGAAAGGACGTGGGTTTGATTCCCCGCAGGGGCCGTTGAATTTTTTTTTCTCTTTCCAAAATATATCTTCGCATCAGTCAGCTGTTAAAAAACCTTTTTATGGATAGCGGAGAGTGACATCACATCCTCGGATTCATTCTTCTAGTCTAACATCATCTGAGGAAATATTACTCCAAACCGAATATACTATTTTCCACATTTATCTGAGTTAAAGTTTGGTTTTAAATACTAAATTGTGAACACAAAAATTCACAAAATGAATGCAGCGAAAGTCCGTTATAAAGAGTACGGCTTATAACGAGAATCTCGCTGAACGAGTGATTTGCAAGTGACTGTAAAATAGCTAATGTTAAATACAGTAGAAAATGTCTTTTGCGGTCACCTGTGGGTCGAAAAAACTCGTCCGTAAAGCCTGTAAACCGTTAATGAGGGGGTTTGATGTGCTTTTATTATGCATAGAGGAAATTATTATTTGTCCGTAAGAGGGGGTGACCGCATCTGAGGGGGTGGCCATTAAGAGGTGCTTCACACTATGTAAAAATATTCGGTTATGGGAGGGTTGAAATTTAGGAAGCATTCGCTGTAACGCCAGGATAATTCTCAAACACATTAGATTTTCCTTCTCGCTCTTCAAAGATCATCAAGGACTGAACCTAATGACACTTATCACGTCACACGGACCTCGTAAAAATTACTCAGAGTTAAGTGTAAGAAAGAATGGGCACAGAAAATGCACAGAGACCAAGGGACCAGAACTTGCAATGCAACACCATTTACGAATGACTGAAAAAAATTTCCGAATGACAGGGAAATGTAGCGAGCCCATACAACTTTGGAAGTTAGCTGTGATATAATAATTGAGATTTTTTCTTTTTTATTTAGTCTACTGTGTGTTCGACATTAAATCACTTAGATTATGCGAAATTCTATGCAAAAATATCTTTGAAAACTGTTGTAAGACCAAACATTAATTGGATGACTAAAGGGAGTTTTGTTCACACACACATTCATTTACATCAGAATATAACCATTTGAAGAACGTCGTAAAATGCATATAAAAAATAGCAATTTCCCACAACTTCATAACCTTACAAAGAAAAAAATCGTTATTCGTGCTTATAAAAAGGAACTCGTTATAACGACAATTTTAATCGTGATTGTGAATTGTCGTTATAACAAGATTTTCCTGTATATTGACTAATTTAAAGCCAACTGAAATAGACGTTCTGTAACATGCGTTGTGCATGTTACAAAATTATCGATTATAACAGATATTATTGATAGAACGTATATTATTGAACATGCGATGCAAGAGATAGAGTTGCTTTCAGAATAACAAGATTTAGGTGAAAAAAGGTAAAAAGAATTTATATTATCTATCTGCATTATATCTGAAAAATGATGAAGATAATGTCTTGTTCGATCCAATTTCACTCAAATAGAAAATATGACATTATTATTAAAAAATTCTGATAGAAGGTTATAAGCATATCACATAGCAAAAGAAATATTTTTAGTTTCCGTCATATTATATGTGATAAAAAAAACCTGAAAAAAATTTGAACAGGAAAATGCTTCAAACGAAGTGTCACGAAATCCAATTATGCAAAGAGGTTTCACGCAAAAAAATTTTTTGTTCTTTCCAAAACAGCATAAATTCTGGGAATAACAATAAAATTTATTACAATGTTCGATGAGATAAATTTCTTTCACGACATTGAATTATTTTATATTTTTCTATTCCTACATTAGAATGATATTTTTGTTTTCTATTTTAGAATCATACTTTAATCTTGTTGCTTCACTCGAAACTTCACAGAATGCAGAAAAAAAAGTATTCTTTTTTTAAAAGTTTTTAAGCAGCAAACTGTCGTAAATGATAGAAGAAACGATGTATAAATTTCTCAAAGAATTATACATAGTTATCGTATTAAGTATTATATGTTTATATATTCCCTTACGAATTTAAAGAAGTCTAATATCTCTATCGAAGAAAAAAAATATATATATATAAATAAGTCAACGTATTTAAATAGAATTTATCATAGTTATATATTCAGCTATGATACATACTATTTAAATAGGTTGTCTGGCATTTGTAAGTTACAATAACAAATAAATGAGTATCCTTTTGAATCACAATATTACGTGAAATTATTGAAAAGGATCAAATGTATACAAATTTTGCTTCGAAAATGATTCGTCTGGTGAAATCGGTATTTTGCATTTTTACATCTATAACGTTGTGTGTGTGTGTGTGTGTGTGTGTGTGTGTGTGTGTGTGTGTGTGTGAATTGTATTGACAATTGAATTGTGATTGTTTCGAGACTGAATAATCATTTGAGAATCTTTAATAAAGAATATCAATTAAATAATATTGAATATTTTAATCATTAAGAATCTCAGCCAAATAAACATACATAAAAGAAATTTCAGTTTTCTTCCGCGCTTAGCAATTCGTATTGAACTTATAATTGACGTACAGATTAGTTAATATAATCTAGATATTGTTGATACCAAATCTATGTTTAATAAACTGTTTGATATTTCCAATACGGATGCGTTTTTTTTTTTTTTGAAAAATGAAAAAAAAACCAAGCACATCAATATTTTGCCTTGTTTGACTGCTTAGTAGGGGGGGGGGGGCGCAACTTCAGGCCCGCGAGACAAATGCCGCCCGCAAGATGTCTTCCGGTAAACAATTATCAATGCATACAGCATTGTAAATGCCTACCTAGGCTGTCCATATTTCCTTCATAAAATTATGGGAAATCGTAAAAATCTATAGGTAATGAATATTAAATCTTTTAAATTCTATTCTAAGTCGTCGTATATGTTTTTGTGTTTTAATCTGTCAATTTATATTTCTGTCCCATTCTATTCAGAAGGTTTTGACGTTTTGGTTTTTAATTTGTATATTTTATGTCCTTCATTTTGCTTTTCAATCTTATAATTTAAGCGCTTTTACTTTTAATCCTAGTCTTAATGTGTTGTGTTTATATTTGTCATATTACTTTATTTTCATATGTTTACTTTGAAGTTTTGTATGTTTTAGTTGTTAACATATACATATATATATATATATATATATATATCTTTTTAGCTCCGTATATTACCGAGAGTGTTTTTGCTTGTATCGCTGTGAAATTACGATCGCTGCGGCGAACTTGCCGTATGCCTGTAAGGTGGGAAGGCAGAGCATATTGATATGCGAGAAATCGGGATCCATGCTGCCAACTTGTTAAAGGCAGTTTAAGTTGACAGTCACAGCCAAAAATATTTTCGAGATGTAAGTGTCAAAATACAGCCAAAAAATTGTCAAATTCAAGGAAAGTTGTTATATGCAGCCAAATCCAGGAAACATCTGGGCAATACGCCACTAACCAGGTTGAAGGCCTGACAAGGCAAAAAGTTAATACATGATGTGAGCTGTTGATAATTTTGTAGCTAGTAAAACATTCTAACATTCAGTAACACAAAATTAGACACATCTTGAAAGAGGCAACTACTGAGGAAGCTTTGAGATAGACAAATAAAACCGTTCACAATCCTGGATTGATGAAGGCATTGAAAATAGAACGAATTTGTACCAACGACGACTATTTACCCTTTTTCTATTGGCGATTTGTCAAATGTCGACCGTGAAAACCAGATCATGTATGAAAACAAAATTTTCTTGCCTGTGTTCTTCTAAATAGAAGTACGTATTTCTCGCGATCACCCATCTCACGATATCTTCTACGTCCTCAACGTTTGAGCATTCATCTATGTTAACTAATAATTACTCAAGAAAGACATACTATCTATACAAACTTACAACTACTCAATACTTTATACTAACTCAACTTTATACTATACAAACTTACGTGTTACAGTATTCCAAACATTTACGGTATTTCAAATCTACGTTTTTATGAGAACAATCCATGATGCATGAATCTTAATTCTGTTGAAAATCCGAAAGTTACGAGCACGTAATAAGAAATCGAATCTGGGACTCGGTGTTTGAAGCGAAACAGGTCTTATCGGAGAGAGATATATAAAATTAAAGTATAATAATACAACGACGAAACTGCTTTACGGCACAGTATGAAAGCTAACGGACGAGAATATCCTTATCTTTCAGATTTTTTTGGTGACTGCGGCTGAATGAGCAAACATCTCTGCGTTGTACGAGCAGATAAGAGGTCTCGGGATAAAAAGTTCAGCCTGAGAGCTATACTGATAGTAAAAGCAAACTGTTTGTCTTAAGATTTGAAACCACGTTTTCTACGGTAAGTGCGACCAAATGAAAGATACTTTTGCACACACGTATGAATTATATATAGGCTTCAATTGATACGACACACAGGTTTACGTTGAAAAGATAAGGTTTTCTTTCTCAAGAAAGAAAAATAAATAAAAAAGTTGAGTCTGAAACACTCCATTACTTCATATTCCTCGATTTTTGTACGTATTGGTAAATATTCATGATTTTAATTTTTTTTTCAGGTGCCATAGATAAGAATTCAAAACTAAAGAAACATCCGTATGTTTATGTCTGGGCTGCTGAAAACTGTTCGACATTCACCCTGAATAGAATTCGTGTTTGAATCCTGAATAAAATATTTTCTCGAGAGTTCTTTTGTAAATAAAAATGTCACAAAGATTTACATGAGAAATGTGGAAAAACATATATCTTTCGATATGTTCCGACTGGGATATTTAGATGAAATTTCACACAGAATCATAAACAATAGCAATTCACAAAATGAAAATGTTTTCGATGCCGAGTTTCATTTGAAAGAACGTCTTTTCAATGTTTCTAAATAAAAAAGGAAAATATTCTTGGAAATATTTTCGGATTAGTTTGTTCGTGGAAGTGTTTTATTACGGAAATGCCGTGACCGAATATTTCCCTTAATACTTTGAATGCAGAAGGAAAAAAGAATCCATCTATTCAAATGCTTAAATGAAACAGAAAAAAAAGTTTCCCCCAAAGTTTACATGAGGGAAATAATTCGAGAGACAAAGCTGTGATAATTCAAACAAAGGACGACAACATGAAAGAAAACTACGAGTTTTAGGTACATGCTAAAGTGAATTTTAATTTCGGATATTTATTCGCTTCATGTATTGCTGCAATTGATTATTTCAAACTGAACTGAATTAGCTGAACTTCCAGAGGGTAAATTAGATTTTTGATTTACGGTATAAAAAAAAAATACCTGATGTTAGTTATTCCTGTCTACTCTTACAGAGAAAGCGGAAATTAGCTCGTTCTCGAAAGAGACATGCGAGAGGAAACTTTAAAGTTGATACATCACGGAATTAAGGGAGAAGAAAGACCACTATGGATAGGAAATAAAATGTTATGCTTTCCACGTTAAACTTGAATTCAGGGATGAACTCGGTTATAACAATGTATAAAAAGGTACTACGGAATTGTGTCTTTGAACCTAATTTGAAAGATATTTTTCGTATAAATATATGATCAGACGCTATCATGTGTTTATTCACCATTCTTATTACCATTTGCGAAATATCTCATCTAACTTTATGATTTGTGTTTCGGCAATTATGAAGCACAAATAGCCTCCTTAAAACCATATAATTTCGTCAACGACGAGCCCCCAAAGAGCTTTATGTATTCTGTTTCTCCTAAGAACATGTTTCCATCGTTTTCCCCTACCTATCAGTTCAACTGCCGGTGTGTGGAGTCAACTTTTGTAAAAGAATAATAATAACAGATCGAGAGAGAGACGTTGTTTGAAATATATTTTTTCCCTTTCTCTTTGGGAAAGTATAGTATTATGCGTACAGTATAAATAATAGAAAAGATGGAGTGCTTCCATTTTTATTTTTCAGTTTTTTTTTTCTCAGAAAGAGGAGTGGATAGCACCATCACACACACACACACACCTATATAGAATCATATAAAAAATATTTTCCCTACGTCATACGGCGATTTCCAACCAATGGAGTTGGGTGGGAATGAAGGCACCATCTACCGGCAGCCGCCCCTGGCTCGGTAGGCAAAGAATGTGATTCTGATGTTCTTTCGCCGGATTCGAACCAGTGGACCTTGACGGTACTCTTCATAGTGGAAGACGAGCATTTTAATACTGCGCCACTAGGGTGCCAGCGAGTTCAACTGTTCCAGCCATGACGCTGAATCGGGAATTTTTAAAAACGGTACAAGGTTAAGCTTAAATAAAATAATTCCGAAATCATAAAAGCTTTTACACTTCTTCTTTGAGATAGTCTTTGTATACACAGATGCAAAGTACATCTTTGAAATCAGAATTGGTGATGAATACTACAATCAAGAGTATTCAGAAATATATATTTCAAATGTGTCGAAGTGCGTTTTTAAAGTGAATGAGGCCTCTAGATAAAATTTACGAATTTTCTTCGAATAAAAGACAAATCGAAAA
This sequence comes from Pholcus phalangioides, assembly GCF_987345545.1. Lineage (NCBI taxonomy): Eukaryota > Metazoa > Arthropoda > Arachnida > Araneae > Pholcidae > Pholcus > Pholcus phalangioides. The sequence continues at coordinate 56,826,534 of NW_028301608.1, read as the reverse complement.
TGGTGGCAAAGAATTTACGGCCTAAAAAATTAAGTATCCCGATCTCATCTCCGTAACGATAATTGTATCATTTGTGAATTCCTAAAACAAAAGAAAAACTTTCGAATATAGAATAATATCATTTGAACAATAATCGAAAATCATGAAAGAAATCAAGATTTTTTATTTTCATAGTTATGAATAGGCAAAAACATGATAATATATAGGGTGCATAGGAAAGTCCCTTTACGCTGGAATAACTAATAATCGTTGATTCTAGAAGGATACTTTAAATTTGAAAAAACATGCAGACAACGTGTTGACCTCAAATACGTCATTTATACTGCAAGGGATTGCATAGTTATTAAAATAAAAAAATAAAAAATTTTATCTGGTCAATTTGTCCAAAACAACCCAATAAGAAAGTTCTTGCCCTGTCTATTCTAAGCCCAAAAAACAAGTTTTTATGCGCAGTATTTGCTTAGACATTTGAATTCATGAACTGCTGAAAATGAGTGAGGTGAGATGGAGTGTAGAATGAGCTTGTTCATTAGTTTATATGGTTCTTTCCTTCATTTTCAGCGATTTTCGAATTCAAATATCTAAGTGAATATTTCACTTAAAAATATAGAACTATTTTACGTGGGCTTAAGAGAAACCGAGAGAAAAACTTTCTAATTGGGTTTTTTTATAACAGAGTGGCCATATAAAAAAAGTTTGCTTTCATTTTTAGTAACTATATCACTCCTTCCGCTGTGAATGGCATATCTGAGGTCTACAAGTTTTATTTTGACACTTTTTCAAAATAGAAGTATGCCTCTAAGATCAACGATTCGCGAGTTAGTTCAGGATCAAGAGACTTTCCTACGCACCTTGTATAATTAATTTGTTGAGGTCAAATATACTGAGAATGTTTCAGAAAAATAACATAAAAACGAAAGCCAAAGTAGAAAAGTATTTTGCTACATTCGACAAGCTATTTCCATCGGCATAAACGATCGTTTATAGACGGCATTACCCACGTATGATTGCCGAGGTAAACTGAGTACAGTAAAATCTCTCTTTTGCGGACACCGGTGCTACAAAAAACTTTGTCCGTAAAAGAGGGGTGACTGTTTATCAGAGATGTGAAATGCGACATTATATAAGGAGAAATTATTATTCGGCCTTAAAAGAGGGCTGACCGCATCTGAGAGGGCTGTTCGTTAAGAGGGGGTTTTACTGTATAATAAACTAACCTCCGCATAATGTAAACAACTACCCTGTAACATAAATAACCTGCTTATAATATGAAAAGTAAAAGCCTTCCTATATATAACATAAATGACCTACCTATAAAATATAAACAACTTGTCTATAATATACTTAAATAAGCTGCCTAATATAAACTAATGAGTTTGAGATGTCATGCAATTTTAAACATTCATGCTTTCTGAAATAGAAATAATTCACAGGACACATTGTTCATTGATTTGGATTATTCGAAACGATAACCCAAAATTGTGAAAATTTTGTGTATTGTTGTTGTTTAAGTTTTCAATTAAAAAACAGTCCGATTGTTGGAATTACATTCTAATTGTTTTGAAAATTCTCTCTTGCGAATACTTACTATTCAGTCTCTTTTACCAATATAAAATTTTACGTAGGAAAATTTTCTTCGATGCATATAGTGGAATATTGATGCAGTGCGATCGATTATTTTGAAATATGTCAGATGGCATCACCGTTCCTTTTTTTTATACTTTTTTTTTCTCTTCCACTCGATTTCCTGTTTACTACATTTTCCAATAAAACGGAACCGATGTTCTCCAAGGGAAAAAGTTTAGATACTAAATCGGGAGAAAGCAAGTGCATTGCTTTGTTTTTCCTCCATCGAAACTTTTTCTTTTTCTCATTACTTACCTTATTTATCGATTTTTTGTGCATCGTATTTCTATCTTGTTGTGCCCGCATTACATAATGCTTTGTCTGGAAATACACGAAAGAGGAAACTCTATACTTTAAAAGGAATAGAAAATCAGCAAGGGATTATAAAGGTTGCCCCGATAGAATGCTAAGTTACAAATTTCTGACATAATACAACTCAGATATCTTGACGCTACTTCAGACACATCTCTATCGAGAACTAAATTCTTATTCAAGTGAAATATGTCGATGAATTTCACTGCACTTATAATGATGAATTCAGCTATGATGTCAATTTTCCCAATATTTCAGAAGAAAATTTGATTGTCACATTCGGGTTACGATTTCACGTTAAAAAAAATGGGTTGAGTGTATTGAAAATCGAGAAAGATCGATTGAAAACTCTCAAACTTTAAAATTCAAAGTTTGGGACTTTTCAATCGAATTTTCTTGATTATCAATACAATCAAACTGTGTAGGTTATAACGACATCGAAGATTCCACGAAATTTCGCCCGGGTCAATTAAGCACTCCGCAACTGCTTAGCGGAACTGAGTCGCAGGCCACTTACGTACTCTGGAACTGCTTCGTGAGTCACTCAATGATGTGTAAATATGCCGCGAGTCATTTCAGTGGTGGGGAACTGTATCACAGACTGCTCAAATGATCTGAAACTGTGTCACGTGCTTTCATCTTTCATTCAAACGAAGCAAACTTTAGTCTATCATCGCTTTTACTACCGATTGAGATGTGGCGCGTGTGCACCTAACAGTCCTAGTGCGTATATAGTGTTGTGTGAGAGTACTTTGTGCTGCCATCTATATTTCAAATCGTGAGTAAAATTTTATGATTAAATATTTTCAGCGTTGTGGGGTCTTTTTCACTCTGTGGCTAGAATTTTCAGCTGGGAAGATCGGCTCGCATTGACGCCACGAAGTTGGGAACAACAGAAAACCAACTTCAGCCGACCACGACTTGGGTTCGAGCCATACGACTTCACCAACTCTGACCTTTCCGCAATATTGCAATTTACTGTCATTAATAAGATGGGTTGGAGATGAAGGCACTGTCTATCGGTGGTCACTTCAAGCTCGTTAAGGGAAATATCTATATCGGGTTTGAACCTGGGACCGTGACCAACCTTAAAATGTTCGTGGTGTACGAATATTTTACCACCACGCCATACGGACAAAGACCTGTACTGTCAATTCTAGCAAAGTTTAACAAAAAACTTGATAGTCACATTCGGTCTATGATTCCATGTTAAAAAAAATTGGTTAAATGTAATGAAAATCAAGAAAGCGATTAAAAACTTTACAAATTTAAAGTTTTGGAGTTTTGAATCAATCCTTTCTTGATTTTCAATACAGTCAAACTATGTAGGTTATATCTAGGTTATGGTTAACGGTAGGTTATATCTATCGAAGATTCTGCGAAATTTTGTCGTTATGACCGAGGTGCCGTTACAACCGAGGTTTACAATTTCAACACATTTTTTTTTACAATCATGTAATGTGCAGGAAGTCGTTTTTTATGAGGAAACTGAGACACTAGAATCATAGGATAATACGGGATATCGCTGATTCTCACCAAAAAAAAAAATTCCCATTGTCAGTGAAATCGCTGAATATTGCTGAAAAATAGCCCTTGGCAAGAAATGCTGCACTTCAGCATATTGGCAGCGATTTGAAATGGTATTAGCAGGGGAAAAAAATTAGCATGTCAAAGATATAAGCTGAATATTTATAGTTATACTCATTACAACACAATTTATAAAATATACTAATTACCTTCATCCAAGATTCTAAGTCCGTAAAAATTTCAACAATGAATAATAACCGAAAAAAAAAAAACGGTTTTCAGGGTTAGCATCGCTAGGTCACAGGTATTTTTTCACAGGAAAATAACTAAAAAACTGCCGATAGGTGGCGCTGACGTACACAATTCAAAGAAAAGATATGCAAATAACGTACAGAATGCCTCCAAATCGTTTATTACGGCAGCATGCGTTTGTTCCACATGATCACCACCACAGGAGATAACACATTGCAGCCGAGTCACAAATCCAACAATAGCAGAGTGCAGCAAGGCCACATACACGGTTTACAACGGTCAACTCTTTGTGGATTAGGAGCTCAAGTTCTTATAACCGTCTCATTTGAATATTTCCACCAGAGTCGCTCGTACCAGCGCCACGTATCAGCTGTTCTTTGAGTTTTTTTCCCCTTCTTAAAAATATTCCCGTGACTTAGCGATGCTAACCCTGCAAACCGTTCTTATTTCGGTTATTTTTTCCAGTTTTTATTTATTTTTCAAGTTTTTACAGACTTTTTGCCCATTATCAGAGTAAGCTTTATTGAAAAACAATGGAAAGCGGATTTTTCTACTGAAAAAAAAAGAGTCGTTAAAATGAAAATTATGTATCGATAGAATAAACAGACAAACATTCCCTCAATCTGATCAGCTCTAGTTTTAAGTATTTTTCGGAAAAAACGCCATAAAAATGGAAGCATGAAACGACGAAAAATATGTCGTTATATCCGAAGTCGTTGCGTTTTCATCAACGTTATAAGCAAGGTCATTAACATTATTCTCCAAGAGCATCAGCCTGGACCACAAATCGTTGATTCTTCGCAGGGATGTTGTTACAACCGATTTCGTTGTAACCAAATTTTTCCTGTCTACTATCAGTATTTGTGCATCAATTTGGTAACTTATGTACCCTTGATTATGCGTTCGACTCACATAAATAATTTAATTATTAAATACAGTACCGGTCAATTTAATCCATTAAGATTTCATTTAAAATCTTTAAATCCCGCATAAATAACTTATGAAGGAAAGACTTTCTTCTCTTGTGGCGTGTCTCCAGTGGTGTATACTGATAGCACGCTTGCCCAATTTGCAAGAGGACTGGGTTCGATTCCCGGCGGAGACCAGTGGACTTTTCTTTCTGAGATAACACCTCGGCATAATATCCACAAAAAAAGTCCTTCCTTCGTACATTGGGCTGAGAAAAGCAATAAATATTTAATACTAATCACAGTATAACTCCCTCCTTTTCATCCACAAATATTTTATATATAATTATGATTTTAATCATTACCTTATCCATAAAATGTTTATATGGGAATTTCTCTCACAGAAATTCTAATAATTTCTTTAATTATCAGTAGCCAATCAGTTTTTAACGAAATAAATAGAGATTCAACCCTTTTTTTCACCACTTTTCAAATTCTTGACCAAGTTTCATATATATATATGATAACGCCGGTTACTGAAATGACATATTTGAGAAGTTTAAAAAAAGTGAGCATTAATTCGGCATGTTTTTATTTGTAATTATTGCAACTTTCTAGTTTATTTACTTTGCAATTAATATAAATTGATCAACTTAATTTTTAAAAATAGTTAGTAATTATGATTTTAGGAAATATTATGTAACTTGTGTCCAAAAAATATAATTGGGAAAAGTACTTTTTTCTTTATTTAAAAGAAATTATCTCTGTTCATGGTCTATAAATTCCTATAAATGTTCATTAGATACAAAAATTTCCATGAAAATTACTTGAAAAAAAAAATTAAACAAAGCGTTGCGCAAACGCAGTGTCAGTCAAAAATAGTTTAAAGATATATTAGTCGTTAGCTATTCTTACTAACTATTCATTTATTCCCAGGAATAATCTAGGAAAATAATCAGTACATACACGTGTAGTTCCAAAAGAAAGAAAGAGAGAGAGAGAAACACCATTTAATTAATCGAAGCTAGTTTCATGGAAGTCAGAAAAGTGTTAAGTAGTTATCGCTGAAAAGGCAACTGACGGCGAAATTCCTCCAATTCAGATAACGAGTTTCCAAGAAGGTCAGAATCGATGTTTACACTTTTGATCAACCTAGCAACAGTTTAGTGATAAAAGTACCCAACTTAATAGCTACGGATTAACTCGATTTCGTTTCATCCCTTGAGGGAATTTCGTGTCAAGCCTTCGACTTCACCTCTATCAATACTCCTCACACTATTCTTATCATGCTTACATCTTGTACATGCATTTTTTGGGTTAAAAATGGGAAACCAAGGACATTTGGTAATAGTACTTACATTGTGCAAGTCAAAAAATTATACGATTTCACTCAGTCTCAATCATTAGGCATAAAAAACAACATGATCTTGGTTTAGCATCAATTGGACTGAAGAGAAATCGGTGTGTTAGTTTCATTCTTCGAATCCGAATTACGTGAATTTTTTTGTATCAAAATTAACTTCTTCACCATCCTGGATGTAACAAAACGTCCAAAATGCAGTGGAATAAATTCAAACAAGTTATTTGTGTTTTCTCTCTTCTCTCTTCACTACCGTAACCCTATTATCCACGGAATATTTTTCTTTTTCTCCTTTCTTTCCATATACTCCTATTAATGGTTTTTTTCAACACACATAATGTATCTGTGTATTATATACATGTAAGAGCGAAAGAGAGCAGGTAGGGCGAGGGTGAAAAGAGGACACTAAAAAAATATATATTCTCTACCTGTTATTTATGTTACACTTTTTACATTTATATTTTTTGTCTTTTCCCCTTCCTTTTCCTAACATGCTGATTATGTTAAGACGAGGTTACCAGATTTATCCCTGATTTGTTAGATAGAGATAATCCAAATTTCTTGCTAAACGCTTATACGTGGAGCTGTCAAAAATATTTTTATACCATATTTAAACTAGTAAGTACCATATTCTCTCGCATTCACCGGCATTTCGTAAAAATCGGGGAACATAGGGTTTTGCATGGAGTCTGGTCTATTCCTGCATGATGGGAAAAGAGATGTTCAACAAGCATCAAATATCCATTCAAATGACTGATAAAAATTTGTATAAGGAACTGAATGTATAAACGAAGAATAAAATATTATCAATGAAATAAATAAGTTGATAGTTTTCCCTGTAGCAAACTTGTTTTGTCCATGAATTTCATAACGATAATGAAAATTGAGTATTTCTTTATTGCTTTAATTAATTTGATTAGGTCCAACTTAATAAGAAATGTTGTCAAGGATTGCAAAAATAATTCGCACTCTATTTATGTTTTCCCTTGTGGCGCTGCTTGTCTTGTGCAATTTTTATATTTTTATCATGTTCTTTATGCCACACACTAGCTAGGCATTATCTAGTGTCTTCTTGTATTGGAGTTAAGTCTGGCTCCAACTATCGACCGAACATGTTCTAAAAATCTCTCTCTCTTCTATTTCTTCTATTAAATAACTTGAAAGAAAAGGAGTCATGGCTTATTATGTTTCCAAAATCACGAGACATACACCAGCACCCGCGTCACTACACACTCAACTACTCTATGTGAACAAACATGCTTATTACCTGATACTTTTGATGTAACAAGATTTGCGGTAACAAAAGAAAGCCTTAAAACTCGAACTATTTAAATGTATGTATTCAGTTAAACAGAAAGGACCCTTAGAACCAGTCAACAAAGACGATTGAAATCAGCCAATTCCATTGATTCTTAGAATCCAGGTACTCAAAAATGCTCCTACATCTGTGATTCGAATTTTTCATCACATTACCTAATGCAAAAGATTACGGCAATAGTATTTTTTCTTTGAAAATTTTTTATGGTATTTGAAAGACAAAGCTACTAATGTATCGATATTTTTTATCGATTCCTCAGTGGCTTTGTTTTTTTAAATACCATGAAAATTGGCAAATTTAAATAAAATACCCCATTCCCTATCATTAGCCGGCATGACGGAGGAAACAGCGAGGAAGACCAGCATGCCCGGAATACGATAGTCTAGGGCATGCCAAGAAATTCGAGTCACATGGTTTCCGGAAAATTCTTCCGAAAAATCTATTGAATTGCATGATTTGAACTGATTTGTCTTTTAAATTCTATCTTCCGTTGTGTTTTGTGAACTACGCTGGAGAGAGTAAGTACGACATGTTTGCTTTAGCTATTATAAATCTTGGTTTATTGTAAATGTAGAATACTAAGAACACTCATTCTCTCGCAAATTAGATGGGCTACATAGAAAAACTATTAGACATCTAAGTACTTCTCTATTCTTTGGTCATTGTTTAAGGTACCCGACTGTAATGAACACGTTAATTTGGAAGAGAATATTGATCAATTTATCAAAGCACTGTTTATCGTGATCTCAAAACAAGCCTTGTTTTGTTTATATGATGCTTAGAATTAACAGTGATATTTTTGACATTTTGAACTTGAGTTTGAAACGCGATTTCTAAAAATCTATTCATTGCATCTTTAATAACTTTAATGTGATAATTTGTTATTTATTGTGATTATGAACCAGGATCTAAGGGCTATGATCTATATATATATATAAAATTGATTTTCTGTGTGTGCGTGTGTTTTCTCTATACAAATACCCCTGTGTCAGGAAAGTTTTCTGACAAGGGCAAACCGGGTATCGAACACGCGACACCTCTAATAAACCTCCTTTGATACTTTAGGCGAGTATCTTATCGACCTGGGCTACCGCGCCAAGGAGGTAAAAAGTGATAAATTTATCAAACTTACCGAGACGATTGGTAAGTATGCATAATAATCAATTTATCACATTTACCGTAACATATATAGGACTACAAGATTCCTCTTACTGTTTTCTTCATCCTTCTTCAGTTAAAAGAAATAAAGACAATGGGAAAATACGTGAAATAACATTAACGGTCACCATAAAATCCAGTGTGCACTACCCTCATGAAAAGAAAACAGAGAAATTGTACTTGAGGATGACAGCCAACTAAGAAACGATCAGAGGGCGTACAATGCAACGTCTATGAATTTTCCTTCTTATAAATAATCTTCATCCTCACTTAGATGTTCCGGTCACTGAGAGGTCAAGCGAAAAAAATGTAGGAAGAAAAGCATCACAAGGAAAAGTCCTTTCTAAGGCCATCTGGTGTGATTCACTGTATTCTGTTTTCCTGTATGTTTCTTCTCTTCCAGTTCATGTTCTTGCTTATTCCTTTCTTTATGGCCAGTAACCGAGAAAACCTTCAAAAAAAAGTACAGACAAGTCCAAAGGATAAGCTGGCTTATGTATCATTAATACTTTTTTTTTCGGGATCTTTTTATATGTACCGAAATGAAATAAAATAATGTTCCTTGTTATTCGTTTTTATTCACGTGTAAGAAACTTATTCAACACGTTATATTATATTAATCCACAAGGAAAGGTTTATACTAAATATTTCTCGTACTGTACGCTGAGTGGTAACTTTATCATGAGCTATAGTGTCACACTGTTACCGCTACAGTGCCAGACAAGTATAAAAAGTAAAAACTTAGTGGGGACCCATAGAGCTAGTATCAGTGAAACCCTCGCATTTGTGAAATGGTCAAGAGATGCTGCAGTTGAAATGTTCAAATACTGAACTCATGGAAAGAACCGAAACTCAATGCAACTTGTGTTCGTTACACTTAGGGAACGCTGTGGAGGACTTAGTCTCTATGCGTGAAAGACTATTATTAAACCCCTCATGCAGCTCGTCCATATTCCTCTACGGAACTTCTAACGAATTGGTATAAGTCGGAATGTGCACGTACATGTAGTGAACCTACTATGAAGTTTGTTTCCGTGAAATGATTGTTATGTTGATCGCAGGTAAATTTATATTGACGATTGGTTCCTTTTCTCAGAATATATCCATCTCTATGATCCCATATTACTTTATGATACGTCAAGATATAACCTTAGCGTTTCAAGAACCAAAACTAATCGTTTATTGAAGTTCATCGTTTTCTTCCACAAAATGACATTTGAGGTAAAAATGTTAAGGTACTTTGCTGTCCATATCAAGCAAATTTCTTCAAATGAGTAAAATCTGGTTTTCTTCAACTTACAGCTTTGGTTTCCGAAGTCTTCTTGATTAGATATTATCACAAAACTTTCGAATTTCTACTTGGTATTGTTTGCCGACTCCAATCGCTGTACCAAAGCACTATGTACTAGATAAATGCAATGATTTAATAATTGTACCGTTATTGGCCTGTTGCTCTCTGAGGAGAGACTTTTTAAACTGGGGGGAGATCGGCCCGCATTTGCTCCTCGACGTTAGGATTCGCAAGACGTAAGAGACTAAATAACGGTAACGATAAAACAGTGCAGTAAATTTCAGCACAAACGACCTATCAACATGTAGTAGAGTCCACGCCAATAAGAATCAACGCTGCATTAATGGCAGAAGGTCATAATAAAGTGATCACTCAGTGTAGGTATCAATGAAGTTGAAGAAAGTGCTAACCTCGTATCTATCAACTAAGACAAAGACAAAATTTGGTCGTTCTTGTTCTCTTCAACTGTTGCACCCTGGCAAGTTACAGTAAAAAGACCGATACAAATGAGTCGCCTTAGGAAAAAGTAATAAATAAAACCAGTTGTGGAAGTATGGTGCTTTGGTACAGCGATTGGAGTCGGCAAACAATACCAAGTAGAAATTCAAGAGTTCTGTGATAATATACAATCAAAAAGACTTCGGAAACCAAAGCTGTACGTTGAAGAAGGCGAGATTTTACTCACTTGAAGAAGTTTGCTTGATTTGGACAGCAGCGTACCTTAATATTTTTATCTCAAATGTCATTTTGCGGAAGAAAACAATGGTCTTCAATAAACGATTAGTTTTAGTTCTTGAAACGCTAAGGTTATCTCGACATATCATAAAGTAATATGGGATTATAGAGATGGATATATACTGAGAAAAGGAACCATTAGTCTCAATATAAATTTACCTGCGATCAACAATTTTTTATTTTTTACGTTTGCAGGAACCGTACTGACCTAGATTCTCGCCATCCGACATGACTCCAGACAACCTCGGCTAATGGAATTTCTAATACATTATGTCGTCATTGTATAAGTCGCTTAAGGGGTGTTACGTAATTTCAAATGAGAATGAATAACTCTTATTTAACTTTATTTCTTCCAGCAAACTTGTGATCTCGTGTGTCGCCTAATAAAGTTTTTCTTCTTAAAATTTGGAGAAAAAAAAGGTATTTGTTCTTTCATATCTGTTAACCCTACCACCCAGTGTAGTGTAAGCGCTAAAACAAAGAGAATATGTGACAAAGATAGTAACTGTGTTGAAACTGTCTAAAAGGGTCCCAAGCTGACATCTTCAGAAAGTTTTCAAAAAGTTACAACTGATTCTACTCATTGAAATATGTAGAAAAATCTGAAAAAATTCAATAAATTATTCAATGAATGCGCCACACAAAAAAAAATTAAATTTATTAACATTTTCAATGCCAATAGAGAGGCCAATAATGAATTTAGAAATCTCTCAACCCTCTAGAGTGTTAGAATGATGTCAGGCGATGTATCTGCCCAGTGTTATCTTTTTTTATAATTTTTTTGGATTTATTAATATTGTGTTCCACCGTTTTTAAGTGTTTCTGGGTGAGATAAATATAATAAATATTTTTTTTTCATAATGTTTTGAGGACGACACCTTCGGACCCCTTTCCTTGTTAGTGATGGGCACAGATTGGACCACTTTCCCCACTAGAATATTGAGTCGTAAACCATGTTGGAAAAAAATAACAGGTGCAGAGATAAACGTTTTCCACTATTGGCGACTATTCGTTCATGTTGGAATGTGCGTGTCCGTGTAGTGAAACTAATGTGAAGCTTGTTTCTGTGTAATGCTTGCTATAGTGCTGCTATCTGCCTCCTATTTTTCGAACTATGTGTGAAGTGTAATGATTGAAGGTTTTACTGATGTAGGCCTGTTGTTCGTTCTAACTACTATAGATTATATATGTTACGGTAAATGTAATAGATCCGGTCATTATTCATAATCATCGGTTACTATGTATAAACACCGCCATTTTGGTGTGTTTGATCATTTTTGCGTAATAATAGCATTTACCGGTAATAATACGCGCCATTTAGGGGGCCAGGTTTGGTGTTAACGTAATCATATATAACCAGCTCTTGTTAGTAATTATAATATATCATCGATGCATAACTTAAATTTACCGGTTATTTTGCTCTAACTTCAGTCTAGGATGATGAATTTGATCGGTGATGTTGATCATGTTTAAAAATGTTAATAAAATTGGGAATAAAGCTAACATTACGAGACATAATAATTTTTAAGTTCTTATCTTTATAACACTTATTTTAATTTAATTTTTGTGGCAAAATATGTGTAAAGCACCCCATCGCGTAAGGGAGCATCGGATAAATGGTGAATTTGAGTGATATTTACGCCTAAATGCTCCCATATTTATCATAATTATCAACTTCATTCGGGAATTATGCAATAAATTTGCCGAGACGATTGGTGATTACGCATAACAACTGGCGGTTATGGATAAGCATCGATTTATCATATTTACCGTAGCACATAAAGTATATCCAGAAGTTTCTTGCAATATTCGTCCATACCAAATGCAAGAAAATCTACAGTGGGGGTGGTCTCATAGAAAGAATCGAAAGAACAGTAATATAAAGTTTAATTTCATCTACAATAAATCTGATTGATGGAAATATCGGCAACCGAAGATTTTATACTAGTACATACCGTTAAAACTTTTCCAATAGACTTAATGAATACCCAGTAATTTATAATAAATTGTACATTTTATATTTTAATGTACTTTTCATCATTACACGCTGAAAACTGATTACAGTTTTTGAACAATTCAGAGTTTTCATTTCAAATCTTTTCTAAATGTTGTCATCAATTGTAATTCCAAATCTATCCTTGTTATTCGTCTATCTGAATCGTATATATATGCTAATGAAGAGAGATTTTCTGTAATGAAGATTTTCTCGGTTGCGTGGTGTGTTGTTTTATACCGATGACGGTACAAAATCTCTTCGAGACACGTTTATGACGAGACACTTCCTTTGGAAGAAGTCAAATGAATATTTATGAGATAGTAGTGAATATTAGATGAATATATACACTTCAAAGTGAGGACTGAGATAATATCAGAGTGAAGTTTTAGTATTTTCAGATTAGAGGGATCCCGTTTATTGCGAGTCTATTATGCGTGTGTTCGGTCTAAAAATATTCAATGCATATCATAACTTTAGCCGAAAGTCTTTATAAGTGATATTCGTCGTCAAATAATTAGTCGTATTTCATCTTTTATGAATATCATAATAACCAATTGCATAGACCATAAATGCGTTAAAAAAGAACCACCATTTTATGTAAAAATTCTGTACGTAAAATCATATTATTTATCATTTTATAGATATTTATGTGTTTCTCCTTTTCTATTTTTATTAAAGTATTGGTATAATTTTATCGAATTTATTTCAAATATAATTTTTTTCAATGCTTTGAGTTTTACAGTACATGAATTTATATACTGAGATTGGGCTTCGAATCCAAGTGATAAACTTTCTTCTTACTCGTGTGCATCGTTATTATAAAAGATCTCGTTATAATATCTTGGATCAAATATTCAGAAACTGGTAACTGTAAAACTGAAACAGATATCATTAAAAGCATAAGGTAGTATGTATGTCTTTATTTAGATATTAATGACAAATAAATATCCATAATGAATGTCTAATCATGTCTAGAATCATAAAACTTGTCATAGTTTCTCAAGACTTGGATTGAACATCATGTTTATAGTAATGAAAAATGTTTTAATGCATTTTTTTAGAATAGTTTTTTAGTGGGTTTTAACTAGTTTTTGTGAATTTTTGCCTAGTATTTGCGAGTTTTGATTTAGTTTTTGTTGGCTGTAACCTAATAATAGTGAAAGCTTACCTAATTTATTATGAGATGTTGACCAAATTTGTTGTAAGAATTTACCAATTTTTATAAGCGTTTCACTCAGTTTTCGAAACTACGCATATTTATCATGAACATGCAAACTTATCAAACAAGTATCTCTATGCATACCTTTCACTTGGAAGTGTGTAAATTCTTCTATTGTGGGCAGTGCAGCAAAATAAATGGTATGGGGGCACGAGCAACTACCTATCAATGTAAACATCAAGAATCTAAGAAAAAAGCTTCAGAAGTGTATGCAAAAGTAGGATAACAAACTCAACAACAACCCAATACCTACCAACCCCAGTCTATAAATAAAACATTAAAAACTAGTAGAATGAGGACAAAAAAAAGCTCTGGTACCATAACTTCACAAGTTTCTCACACAACGATTAGCCATTCGCTTCAATTTTCCGAGGACGGAGAATTGCTCTCTCTATAACTACATAAATTAAGAATTTTTTAAAATTATATTTAAAACTCACTGTCTCTATTTTAACAATGGCATTTTCATCATCACATTTCTGCAGCATTTAACGCAATTATAGCATAATGTGAGATTATGGTACCCAACGCGAGCGTTTATTCAAGTTAGGTAACTTTATTGGTGCTTCCTTATAGCGTCCCATTTGCCATCTTCTGGAATTAATGGAGAGTTTTCCTGGAAAACACTTAGAAATATATAGTTTTGTTAAATAACCCAGATATTAAAAAGAGAGAGAGAGAGAGAGAGAAACCCATCCCATGATTAAATTATATTTATCATGCTCATTCGCATGCATGTGAGATAATTTTTTTCCGGAGCCCTTACCCCAAACACTACGGCATTCATTATTATTTCGAAGGTACCAGACTGAGGGTGAGTTTTCAAGAAAAATGTGAAAATCACGGAATTCCTTAAAACACATCAGCATTCCATGATTAAACGAAAGAGTGCATTCGAGTTCTTGAAGACCCGTAAAGCCAAATAGCTTTCAAACATATCAGTTCCAGTAGTTTACGTTAATGTTCTTACTTCACACATTTATTATTGGGAGCAGTTTCATGTTGAAAGGTTTATAGGTATACCTTCAAAAAGCAATAACGAGAATTGCCGAATAATATTATGATAGGAAATCTCATGAGAAGACCGAAAACTGCTTTGAACGTTTTGAATTATCTCATGTCGAAATTCCAACTCATGTTTAAAAAATCGGTTTCTTTACAGTAAATACACGAGTATGGTAGAGTTACAATAGCTAGACTTCTACGTTTACTATATTTTTTGCCCGAAAGGATACTAGATGACCGGAACAATGACCCATTCTCAGCTGGCATGCTGCGATAAAACTACAAAGAAAAACATTTCTCTTTGATATAAGTGCATGAAACGTATTCAACTCAAAGCTTTTGCCCTCTTAACCGTTTCAATAACAAAGAAGTTGGGGTTTTTCCAGATATAAATACTTTATTACTTATTTATGAATTACTGAATAAATTTTGATAAGGAATACCAATAACAAATTTTTTTTGGATTTGATAAATGTTTTTGTTGTGCTATCTTCAACAAAAAAATTGAATCTAATATGTTTCAAAGAAGCCTTCAAGTTTGCGCAATTTTCCGGACAAAAATGTAAATGAAAAAAAAAAACTGAAATCATTGTTATTTACATGGCAATATGACTCTGGAACTTTAATTTTTTTAGAGTTCATAAATGTAAACATATTCTGAATCTTTTTGGCGTTCAAAAATTTCTATGTGTGTTTATGAAAGATATTCGTACTTTTTTTTTATTTATTTCGCTAATAATTTTGGAATTTGTTTGTATTTTTTGTCTTTTTACGGAAATAAAATGGTGATGCTTTGTTCAGAATTGACGAGAAAAGGGGCTTTTCTTAAATTATTTGAATATTACCTGTATTTTTTCTCCTAGAACGATTTCAAACGTGGCAAATATACAGGGTGGTGATAAAATTACTTTGCCAATGTACGAGTCCCTAGCAGTTTCAAAAATCAACGAATACTGATGAATATCGAGATATGTGTTTAAAAGTATGCGCTCAAGAATGAGTTGTATCCGCGTGTACGGTTACAGTAACAAAATTTCGAAAAATATTCAAATGACAATACTCACTTTTATGCATTGCAGAGTGATTGGTGTAGTGGAAAACCATAAATGGCGTTGGAACGGTACACGTGGCACCTTTAGGCCCTGACCGAGCCTCTAGCGCACCAATCTCCTTGCTGAGGTCTGCTTTCTTCATCTGCGTTCTGCGCCCGCATTTATGGTGCTACAGGTAGCGTTCCAACACCATTTACGTTTTATTGACATGTTGATCATTTTGCAATGCATAAAACGGGGTGTTGCTGTTCGAATTTTTCGAATTTGTTCCGTTGTGGCCGTAACCGCTAGAGCTAGGGTTTAGTATTTTCAACATCCTCGAGCAGATACTCTGAAACAAGTATATCTCGAATTTCATCCAAATTCGTAAATATTTGCGGCCACAATGGCCTCGTATATCGGAGATCAGCAGTTATTTTATGACCAACCTATATAATAGATAACAAACAATAGATATTAGTCACAAAAGAAAAATTGATACCGAGTGCAAAAAATCCATAACACACAAAGGAAAACATGAAGAAATGAAGATAGTTTCAGGGATCAATATGATAATAGACTTGATCTGGTAAGATAATGGTAGATATCCTGCTAGACACATTGGCACCTGTCGTTAATTAACGATCTTGGTCGTTTGTCGTCGAGTCAGCTAAAATATCCCGATCGATGTGGTAGAAGCATCCATTTTATGTTCTATCTCATTGTTTTCTCAGGCCATCAAATAAATGCACTGAGAAAAAAATATGTACATTTTTCCGAAACGACATTTTTTTTTTTTTTCAAATTGAAATGAATAACACCAAAACCAATTTCAGATATTCAATTAAAAGATTCGATTCTGCATATGATATTGAAAATATCTCGTATAATCTATCTCCGTAATTATATCAATAATGTTTTTCAATGTGAAAAAGCATTTATACACACGTACAAAAATCTGAAATTCTCAACGTGTGAAAGTACTGACCAATGCGAATGATAATAGCACAAATGTAATAACTACCCCTTATTACATTTTTCCCTAGAGATCGATTTAATTGATAAGTTCATACTTATCAAAAATACGGTAGAGAGAATGGTGAAGTGTATTTATGATGTTTAATACATTTCTTCTTGTGAATTTTATTGTAAATTCCATTCTGTACGTCGAAGTGTGTTTTAGTCTTTAATCTCTTGACTGTGACGCCCGAGTCCAATTCGGCAACAGAAAAACTTTGTATTTATGATAAAAAACGTTTTTTCAATAAAATCTGAATTGAGTTCGTTTATATTTTCTTATTCATATAATGCACAACAACGAACAAAGGAAAAAATATTTCCATTTCTTGTGCACTTTTTCTGAAATAAATTACACTGTAAAGAGGTTAATTACGCTAGGAGAAAGAATTTGTTAGTGGTTAAGCATAGAGGTTACAAAAGGACCTTTCATTTTTTATATTATACTTCAAGCTCATTAACAATATGGGATGAATATTTTAATTATGGTATTTTGTTCAGAGTTATACAACACAATGTGTGTGAGCTGAGGGTACCCCCATTTATCTAAGTCGACTCCTTAAATCCAAAATTCAGTAATCAAAAACTCAGCTCTAAAAAAAGCCATACGATAAGGGATTCTTCAAATTTTACAGCTATATCTTCGAAGAATGTTCTTTAGTGACTATTTGGATTTCTCAATTCAGAACAGAAGTACTTATGATTTAATAGATAGATAGATATATTCTATTTTTAAAATTAATTTCCTTTTTATTACCGACAAAAAATCGTAGAAAAAAACCATAAACTTTGAATATTTTGCATGCGAACGGAATATTTACATTAAGTAATGAACTTTTTTGGGTGAGTTGTGTGTGTGTAAGCCTTCATTCTCAAACCAATCTCAAGTTTAAAAAAAGAAGAAAGAAAATAAAGTTCTTCTCATCTCATTTCCCTATAATTTTATCTAATCTCATCATATACACGGCTTATTATCCCTCAAAAGGAAAAAGGAATTGCATTCTGCTTCCCCGTAATAAACTTCAGAAAAAAAATGCTATTCAAAATAATTGCCATAAAGATCGTGAAAAAAGTTTTCATAAAACATGCAATCAAAAAGAAATACATTATAGTGAATTCAAAAATTTCAAATAAAGAACATAGTACATACTTGAAACTCGACTACAACTTTATCAAACTGGAAACAATAAAAGAGATGCTATTTCATTCCCGAAAAATCAAATATAAAATGTAACTTACAATTTTACGGTGTATGTAGTCTTACGCGGAATGAGTCTAGAAATACTTCAGGGAACAACGCATTTTACGGTGCAATACACCGTAAAAATTTTGTGAGACATTTTGATGGAAAGTGAAAAGAGTTAAAAGAAAATTATTTTTGTTTTACCCAGTGAGTTTTACTCCTACCTACAAAGAAGTTCAATTTACTAGTCAGGAAATTGTTACGCGGGTTTCAAGAAATTCTATCCGTTTTTGCAAACTTCAATGTTTTTAAAAAAAAATTCGTAGTTTAAACAGATCAATATTTCATGTAAATCGGTACGTGTGAGACGCGATGTTTTCTTATAGTGGTTTTAAATCAAACTAACTTTAAGTTGAAAATTATATATAGTTAACATTTCCCTTTCAAACAATCGCTCTTATACATAAGTAATTATATTGACACAGAATAACTTTTTGGAAATCCTACAGCTTTACTTATAAACACAAAGAACTAAAATAGAGGTTTGAATACTTTAACTGACTTAATTTTTTTCTGCTAACATTTTGCTTTGGTTAATCTGAGAGTACAGGATACGCGAAAAAACCAGCTCTTCATTCCAGCATTTTTAGATTTTATCTTCTCTTGTAATAGTCAATAGACATTTCGAATGTCTAGAGGGAACTACGAATTGAAACAATGAGCCATTAAACCATATTTTTTGCTTGTAATCTGTTGATTGTATACTACTGCGTATCATCTTCAGAATTTTACTTTTCTGAGAATTTGCAATAGAAATAAATGGTCGAAAAACTAAGTCAAAAATAATAATAATTTTTCCAAAGATTACCGTGAAGATAGATGTGAGTTATAAAAAAAACTTTTTTTTTTTTCAAAAAAGTGTCAAACAAACCCTTCTATTCTCCTAGATTCCATGATTTATTGATGAAATGTACATTTGCGCATCACATGCCGATGAGGACTTAAACAATAGCACCCTTCCCCGCCCTCAAAAGTAGCATCATTTCCATCCGCGGATTATACGCTTTAGACGCTAAAAATGACGGTTATTTCCTGTGGTTTATAACCAGGGCATTATATATGAATACGAGGTGCATATGCGGTTTAATACTGGTTGTCCCCACCTGCTTGTATGTAGTTTTCCCAAATTCGTGGAGCGAACGCGAGTCCGTATCCTGTTTGAGAACGGTTTGTCGGTCTCCTCCGCCGAGAGCAGGCCGACATCCAATACGATACTTACATCCCAATGTCAACAATACAAATGACAATTTACGTATTTGTCCCATCAGAATAGGGAAGACAGTAGTGCAATACGAAACAAGAATAAATACGTAAGTGACACGCATAAAAACTGTACACACACACACACACACACAACACGTTCTTGCATGGAATTAATTTGTTAGAAATTTCCCAGAGAAATGTTTACGAGGTGAATCTTCAAAAGATGAGGTGAAGTCAAAAAGACATCTAACTAAACAATAAACAGACGGTCTGAGGTTTTGTGACGTTGAAACGGACTCAAACCTTTAAGAAACTTTCTTGACTGGAGATGCTACTGCCACTGATAAAGCAGAGATGGAGCGGAGATGGTCTAGAAGCATATAGCTACTCGGACTCCACATCTAACTGTTAGTGTTGTGTGATAATCTATCTATGAGAAAATGAAATATCCATGAAAAGTCGTTCAGAATCAGCTTTAAGACCAATCGTCTACTCTGAACTACTACGAATGAAAATAACTCACGTAACAAGTCTTGCGCATACGCGAGACTTGTTTTCGCCCGTTGCATCTTCCAATGGGTGTGCTACTACTTTACCGCACACTTACTCCGTTCATACCGGTACGTAACGCAATTTCCAATCAATGGAGTTGGATGGGAAATGAATGCACACGATGTATCGGTATCCCCCCGACTCGGTAGATAAATAACTTATTTTTGATGTTCTTCTTCTTTGGATCTAACCCTGTCGAAACTGAAGGCAACCTTCATGGTTGAAGGCAAGTATCTCTTACCACTGCACCATTCGGACTGTTCTAGTGGACGACTGGCTTGTTTAGGATCTGTATGTATGAGCTAAGGTATACGAGCAGTCTCATATAAGAGCGGTGCGACCCGAGCAGTCACACGGGTCATCAACTCAGGAGTAAAAAAAATAATTGCGGAGAAATGCATAAAATTCATTGCCTGTGAAATCCAAATCATGGATGAATTGATGGAATGGTTCACAGGGCAATGTGTAATTTTGTTACATTCCATCGAGCTAAGTACACAGCTGCGAGTTTTTTGGTGCAATTTTAACGGTGAACGCAGGTTCTTGATCGAATTTGAATTACTTATTAAATTTATTGAGGTTTATACGCCAGAGGGATGAACGAGTGAGACTTTTCTGGTGGGCTGACTTTGCATTGTTGTCAAAAGTGACAAATGAGATATCTAAGTTGCAGCTATCAAAATACAAATACAAGGACACAACAGGAAAAATGGCCAACGAGGCGGCGGAGGCCTCGAAAAAAATGTTTTTTTTATTGTTATTTTCTCAATCTATTAGTAATCATAATTAGTGAATTGTCAAGTGAAATTCTGAGCTTCGTCCTTCCAGGCAGCAGAAAATAATTCGTGGCTTATATTTTTTTAAAGAAACTGATTAAATTTTGAAGAATGTTTTTCTTTTCTGTTTAAGAAAAAACAGAAAAAATGGTAATTTTGAGCTGAACTTTTCTTTCGCATATTTTATTTTGCCTCAAATTTAACTGTCAGCGATAAATTTAAAAAAGAAAAAAAAGAAATCGTTCACCGGGATATAGACATCAGGAAAAGTTATCTATCATTCTGTCATGCGATGTCATTTAACGGAGTTAGGAGCTCGTTATCCTGTAAGAAGATCTGAACTTTGCAGCCGCCAAAACTAGTTGATGGAACATTTTACTTGAAGATGGAAAAATCTTCGGTTAAGTTTTTGATGAGTTTTAAAAGTTTATTTCCCGTTCATATAAAACGCTCTATAAAAATCAAGAACTTATTTTTATTGAAGTTTATATCAAAATTTTAATACTGCGGAACACATACCCGGACTTCAATATATATATATATATATATATATTGAAATATCTGAACACATATTTAGTACAAATGATGCATCTAAGTTCAATATTAGTTTAACCGCATTCGTCATCATCAATTTAAATTAATGTGCTTTTCTAACATAGAGAATGGTTTTATATACCGGAGAAAAGATTTCTACTTCACCACAGAATATCTGAATCGGAACCTGAATATTTGAAGCAGAATCTCTAAAAATAAAGAAATGCAAATTTTGCAATTTGTTTTGATGCAAATCTGGAATATAGGCCTGTGTGATAAATGATCTTGTCAAAATATAAGGCAGAAATATACATGTATATCTTTTCCCCTTACTTTCATTCAGAAGCAGACTCGGTTAAATGAAAAAAAATGTTTTTGCTGCAGAGAAAACTTAATCTAATTAACATATGGAAACATCCTTTTACTGATAAAATATTTCTAAATATTCTTTACTTTAGATAATCTTCCAAAATATATAAATAAATATATATATACATATATATGCTGCACTCCATATATTTATATTTCACCATCAGTATCAAAATACATCTAGAGAATTTTTATGGTAGGAAATATTAAATATATATATCTATTCCTCTCACACAAATACATTTTCAGAATTTTCATTCGGATTTGCATATCAGTAAAAATTTTTAGCGCTACTTTTCTGGTGAGTAGTCATGACAGTTTCAATGGAAGCAAAAGGTTTGGAATAAATCCAGATTTCACGGAGTATCATTAGACTCTACTGAACATATATTGTTACACTTTTAATCATTCCCTTTTAGAAATAATTTTCGACGAGGAATATCAAAAATATTCCAAAGCTAGGGAAAATTTCGGTTTTTGTACTTTACGGTGGAACTTCTGAAATACACTCATAGCCTCTGTGCATACAAAAAAGTCACTGCTGAACAATTTTATTTTAGAAAAATCGAACACTTTAATCGCTTAGCAGCTCAGTCATTCTAGATTCTTTTCAAAAAGTGTGGATAAACTCATTAATTCCACAGAGTGCGCGCGCAGTGGTTCCTAAATACTTTAAGTCACGGACCCCTTGGAAATATTTATGTTTTCCGTGTACCTCAGAAATCTTAGTGTCTGCCATGAACTTCCATTTATAGCAGCAGAATCCAAAGCGATCTATACGAATATCCTTGAACAATGGAAGGTATTCTATTCAGTACTAGCAAACGTGAAGTGATAGCAATGTCATCTACTGAATTGCAAAAGAACTTAAACAATGTTTCAGACTCCTATAGAAAGACGTTACCATAAGTAACTGACAATTACTTTTGTCAATTCATAACAATATTACTACTGCAGTCTACCAACACTCCAGCGGTGCTTTTGCGCGTAAATGTAGTTTATTAGTTTTCTTTACAAATATTTTTTTCCAACTTAGTGCGAATTGTTTTTTTCATAATTCTACAATCAGGCCGTAGACCCCCAATAAAAAGGCCGTCCCTTCGGGATCCAATTGGGAGACACTGACGTAGAGAATTGATATTCTCATGTTCTTACAGAAAGGAGCACTGAACATGTAAATTTATACTACAAGGCTTGTGTTGTAAGGTATACAGAGCGAACATAGTTATCAATGCGGGTGAGAGATTTCATCTAAATTCTAACTCGTTCTATACAAACGCAGAAAGTACTTAGAAAAAGACCATTTCGATTTCGCCAAACTGATTCTTCTACTACGACAGCTTCATTTCTTGAATACACACATAATGCTAATGGAACCCTGTCTTGTTGCGTTGACTTCTACGTTTCAACGTGCTAATGGAATTCAATGAAAAGTTGCCTTCATGGGTTCCGTAAATCCCCCCATTACTTTATCAGCAAACTGGAAAAACATATTGAAAGCTTAGCTTTTAAAGGAAATTGGAAGGGTTGAATATAGGAAAAACTGAAACTAAAAGTATCAAACGCCCCTTTATGAATGACCCGGATCACGGGACTACTTTTCCTGCCTGGACAAGAACTGTACATATTAATAATCATTATCTTCACCATTACAATTTATGATACCAGTCGAACAAAGGTGAAACACTAGAACCTATCTTTCTTCGTTGTCTTCGATCTTAATCTATTAGAAAGTGCTTAAAAAAAGAGCAAAGCTAAGAACTAGAATCATTTCCTAAGATTGTGGAAAACAAAAAAAAACATCTTCGGACATTGACAACTTTACTACAGACATTAAGGCCGTTTGTAACCTAAAACTTGATGCCTGATATAAAATATGTATAACCTTGAGATCTCAGGAAGAATATATTAAAGTGAATCCCCTTCTTTTGCGGACATTGGAGGGATAAAAAGTTCCTCCTTAAAATGAGGGTGGGGGGGGGCGTTAATCAGGGGTTTGGAGATGCATACTTTTATTATTGAAGGGAAATTATTATTTGACCGTAAATGAGTGGTGACGTTAAAAGGGTGGTTGTACTGTATTAAGTTATACGGATATCCGAATTGAACCTACACATTCACCCCTTTTTTATAGCATTTGCGTTATTCTCATACAGTACTAATTATTTTCCAAGAAGCAGATCAGACTTTGAATATCGGTATTGGAAAATAGTACGAATATTGAAAAACATAGCTGTTTGAGCTCGATAAGTTGTTTGCATAACTGAATATTTTACATGAATATCTGATGTTCTTGATATGTGTCTTTCATATTTCTATTATAATATTTCATGTCCTGATTCGCAATTTTCACAAATGCCTATTTTAAATAATGCACAAGTATATACGAGTATAAATTCCACTGAAGCTTTTTTTTCCAAGTTCTTAGCCCAAAAAATATTGAGTTCACGATAAAGAATTGGATAATTTTCGAATATATTGATTTTGGCTGAAATCCGTGCACTGAATATTGAAAATAGCCACTCTCGCAGAGACGTACCTTTCAACGTGAAAGGTATACGAACACGTACCGAGTGCTCATATTCAAGAATTTGATACGCTCCTTATATTTGACTTAATAAATGTTTAGGAGCAAATAACCTATGCACCGAAAAACCTCTGTGCGTGCTGCCATTTGTATGCGGCTAGAAACGAAATTTCAAAATAGAATGAAATTTATCACACGCTCTCGAATGAAACGTGTTTCGCATAAATTTCACGGATTTAAAATATTTCCGAGTGATGGAGAATGTATATTCGAGACTGTGTACGAACCGACCCAATCCAAGTAACTTACGAATCACAAAATTCACTTTGTAAATATCTAATATGTGAATACACGCGTGGCCTTATCTCTGTACAGTAGCGCGTAAGTGAATACGTGAAAAGATTATTTTCGAGAGAAAGTCAGTTACAAAACAGGAACAACTTTGAAATGCGTACAACTATATACATCATATATATGAGCAAAGTATCACATATTCGAATGCTCGTGTCAACTTGCAAATAGTGAACCACAATTATTGTTGTAGGTTTACCCTTTCAGACCCTGATGCCACAATGTGTGGGTAGTTTTAACTCACTAGTAAACCAGACATGCACCTTGTCCATATTCCTCTGCGAAACTTCTAACGAATTGGTACGTATTGGAATGTGTGTGTAGGTATAGTGAACCTCCCGTGAAGTTTGTTTCTGTGTAATGTTTGTTATGTGTGGAGTGCTGTATCTGCAATCACTTTTTTAATATCAGTTTTTCCTCAACTTATAGTGAGTGAAGTGTAATGAGAGTGAATACTCGTAACGTTGTAGGCCTGTTACCCTCTGCGGCGAGACTATTTAACGGGGAGATCGGCTCGCATTCGTCCCTTGAAGTTGGAGACCGCAGAAAACCAACTTCAGCCGATCACCACTGCGGCGACGGTGAGGTATGCAACCGGATCCTCGCGATGCGAGTCCGTCACTATGACCACTCGACCACCACAGCGGCCAGTTTATGGCCTTTATCTCACTGCATTATTTTTTCTTTCGACCTCTGGGAGTTAAGCTTTGGCTTAAAGGATTGAGTACGTTTTGAGTTAGAAATATGGCATGGCGATTATGAATTTTGGGGGTTTTCATCAGAGGACAGCAGTTAAAGAGTTGGACTTTCAGGAAGGGGGGGGGGGGGTCAAAGATGTCCCCCAGGGGGAGGAATTGTAATTTATTACATAAAATTTAGCAATAAAATTCCGGAAAAAACATAAATATTCTCTGCTTCATCGTGGCTGAAAACATTTGAACGATTTTGCAAGACGGAGCTCATCCACACATTGCAGTGTGTGTAGAGAATGTTCTTAAAACCCATTTTACAGAAGAACGTGTCATCAGCCAGCACTTCACTAATCTATAGCCTCCGCGATCCCCTGACCTTAATTCATGCGATTTGTGACTTCGGGGGGAATTTGAAACGTCTGGCAAATCGTGACAATCCAAGAACTTTACCTAACCTTAAAGGCAGCGTTTCACTCCACGTGCTGAACATTTCTCTGCATACCCTTCGGTCAGTTGTGTAACATGCCATCTTGCGATTTCTCATGGTATCTGAAAATGATGGTCATCATATGGAACATGTTTTGTTGCAGTAACAATTGTAAAAGTGTTTAACAATTGTTAAATTTTTAAACGTTTACTTAAATGTGTCATTTCTTAATAAAACGCCCTGTGATGGTGACATGCGCAACTATTTCTTTTTTTTACCCTGAAACAAATTCCCATCACTTCATGAAGTCCTCCACAAAATTTCACAATTTTCTGATGACTGGTTTCGCCTCTAGGCTACCTTAAGATAGGGTCTTTTAATTATGGACTCCCTGTATATTAAGCTGCTGTGGAAAAGAGGCGACTGCAGCAAATTCATCCGTCACAATGCACATTGGATGGAAATAAACTTCTCAATAGCTGAGAATTCACTCGAGCACGAGATGCTTCCTATTTATTATCAATAGCTACCAATTGATAATAAATAGGAGAGATGGCAAACACGCGCATGAAAAATGTAATATACTCATTCCATACGTACATATATTCGGGTAGAAAATTTTTGAAGAAGAAAAGATGACCGCAATTGCTCAAAAATGCGTGTGGTTCAGAAGTGATAAATCTCTTACAATATAGTACTACTAAAATAGAAAACTCCGCATAAATTTATGGCTCTGCCTGAAAGATCATATTTTTCATGGCAGATAAAATATTTGATGATATGCATTTATCAAAAAAGAAATCTATAAATTATTCAGAATCAACTCATCATATTCTTCTTTTCGACGTATAAATCTCTGAAAATGCACTAACGTATGTGGTTCTGGTGGCCATCACACCCCTGACTCGTTGCTCTGGCAAATTTATCGCACCCATTTATCATTTCAACTCTGCTGTGTACGTCTCTCACTTTCCCCGTTCCCTTATCCTCTTCAAAGCCAATTTACCATGAAATATCAAATTTTCAATTCGGATTTTTTCCCACGTTAATACACGTAAACATACATTCAAACTGGGAATTGATAACACGGAAAGTATTGCCACAGATATTTCTTCCGATTTAGTAGATCAGAAAACTGATGAGAGATATAGCTTCGCTCTTTGAATAAGCTTTATTGATATAAATGGCACGAAACTACACTGCCATTAAATAAGCGCATTCCAACTGCTAATTCCCCTCGCTTTGAGAAAACGGATATTACAGAACATCCTGTGAGATTAATCTTCAACTCACCGATCTGGTCATGAGGTTTCGGCGTTTATTTTCTGGACGCAAAAGTGTTGAGATGATAGATCGTAGATCCATAAATTAATTATACGGTAAAGGCACACCTCCTAACGAACCCACATGCGAATCCTTAAAAGCGCAGCATGAAACGAAATCCGTCTCTCGTTCGAATTTTAGGTATGGCTTTCATCTCGTTAGACTTGAGTAATTCGAAGAGCACACTGGGAGAAGGATGAATGTCAAATTTGGTTCAGCTCTCCGCAGAAATGCTGAATCACGCTTAGTTTAATAAATAAGCTTAATGATAATATATAACGTACTGAGCTAATAATACATTTGATATGATGAGGTGATCTATAGAATCTCTGCTGTCAACATCGTAACTGAATGTCTATACGTGTTTATATACGTGTCTCGGTGTGTTTGTCGAGTATTAGCTGTCTTCACTATCACTCTGATTTATTTGTATGTTGCCCGAGTGCACAGGGCTATGAATGGAAAATAGACGATTCATAATATTCGCGACTATCTTACAATTTAAACTATTATTTTAAATACTGGATTGCAGTGGGAATGTGAATAGCAAACGACTAGGTGATGCTGTTCACTCATTTCTGTTCGGCTGATGGTGCAATCGAATCGAGCCAGCAACTGATACATGGGCTCTGAAGTATAGTCACTCATTGATTAGGATTAATAAAACCAGACACTACTGCTGATTCAGTTAGACGATCACTGCAAGGATTGTTCAGTTCTGTTAAGGTTCGAGAAGACTTATATGTTCCGTAAACGAACAGAATCGGCCCATCAATAAAAGGGTTTAATGCCAACGATTTCGTTTAACAAAAGTTAAAAAAAACTGTCTTTTCAAGCTGTGCGTATAATTATGCTCGGTATGAAAGGCCCACTATTCTATTGTTACTATGCACATTAGACTAATAAATTTTAAGGCAAATAAAGAGAATGAATTTCCGCGTTCAACTGTGTATTGATCAAACATGGGCTAGGATTTCATGCGGTGACAACACAAAGTTTGAACCAGTAAACACCGATTTAATGTCATTGTGGGAATAGAAAGCTGCTGGAGACTTATAAAGAAAGAGTCCAACGATGTCATGTTCATTAAAGCTTCGAAAAAATTACCACTTATTCTACTCATTTAAATATGCACAAAAATATAAAGATATCCGGCGGAATTATCATGGGTCACTCAAAAAAATTCAAATATTAATATTTTGAAGGACAATTTTGAAATTAAAAATTCCACACTGAAGTCTTAGAGCGACGTCATTCAGACAACATGGTTATATAGGACAACCAGAGAAGGGGGGGGGGAAGAAACACATCTACAGTTTCTCTCTCTCTCTCTCTCTCTCTCTAGGGGCAAAAAAAGTTGGAGAAGAGAGGGAAAGTAGTTTTGTATAGCTATAGCCAAAAGAAGCGCTACGGATTATGAGTAGTCAAATGTTGCCATTTTTAATAATTTTTGTAGCTTTAATAATTGTATTCCCCCTCTAATTTTCTGCTTTTATTTGTTTGTGGGTGAGAGATTCGGGACTATCTCCCCGTTAAAAGTCTCGCCACAGAGAGCAACAGGCCTCTCTACAACGATACAGTTATTCAACCATCACACTTCACTACCATGATTGCTTCACGTTAGGATCACAACATGTACACGCACATTCGAACATGTACCAATTCGAAGTTCCACAAAGGAATATGAACGAGGTGCATCGTCTACCAGACATAAATGCCTATGATTGGTAAAGCAGATCAACTACTACTATAGCGGATAGTTTATAAGTATTTCTTTATACCTCAAGACTTGTGTGCCCACAAGAGCCCGCACAGTTGGCTTATCTCCCCCCCCCCAGATCAATTATATACCTCTCTATAGGTATGGTCTCCAAAACTTACGGCAGTGCAGGACGAACAGAGCCTTGGAAAAGCAGAAGGATGACTAGGAGGAACACGAAGAGGCCTTTTGAAGGATGAAACACAGAATTATATTCGATTTTTTCACCACCGCTGAACATTGTTCAGAACCCCCTAAGCCACTCGCCAGTGAGAATTTCCAAATATGTGACCCTAGCTGCATCCAGTATACTACTACTACTACTAAACCGTACATGCACCTCGTACACATTCCTCTACGAAATATCTATCGAATCGGGATATGCCGCGGAATATGTGCTTGTGGAGTGTATGTATAGCCCTTACGTACTTATGTTATTGAATTGCGCGTGTTTCGTGTTCATGCTGCCATCTGTCTTCCATTTTCTGAAGTAAAAATTGGAAAGTCTTGAATTTCCATGTTCTGTCAGTTTCGTGTTGTAGGTCTACCTGCTCTCTGCCGACCACCACTATGCCGTCAACGAGGTTCAAACCTGGATCCTCAGGACGAGAATCCAGTGCATCCTGTATAGTAATATTATTTAACTTGTAAGTGAAACGCAAGTTGTTCGAACCAAAAAAAGAGATAATGCACTTATCAGCACTAAAGGTCATGCTCATTTGTCTACGCTGCAATCCTGTTTACGTTGGTCTGGAGCAAATCCTTATCGGCCTATCTTTGGTTACAGACCATCCTCATTAGCTTAACGTCATCCGCGAATTCGTTAGCAATTTCATCGATACTTTGATCGAATTTATCGATAAAAAATGTGAAAAAAGTTACGCTCAAAGATACTTCCTTCAGGGACTCCACTCTTCACACCTGTCAAATCGGAAAATTTACGTTCATCACAACCCCTAGTGACCTATTCCCCAACCAGGATTCTATCTAATTCAGCAAGTTGCCCCCAATCCCAATCTCATGCGAACGCTTCAAGAATTTACCACGGTGGACCATCAAATGCCTTCTGGAAATGAAAACAAACATAATCGATGTTTTTGTCGTTTCCCAAAACCTTAACAACGTGATCATAGAATCATAGAAGCAAAGGAGGTTGGCTACACATGACTTCCCCTTTCTGAACATACTTGAGGGTTTCCGACAATATTTTTCATTCTCGTCTATCCATTTCACCAGTTACCTTTCGATAATGCCCTTCGGTTTCTAAAATTTCTTCGACGATAATTCGACATCGTTTCTCTACTATCGTTTTTTAAGTATCGGAACCACATTAGCAAGCTTCCAATACTCCCGGACAATATCCTCATCAACAACATTAGTTCTATAAATCTGTGCAACCGGCCCAAAAAAAATCATCAGCCCATTCCTTAAGGACCCTAGGAAAAATATCATCTGGTCCTGGTGCTTTGCTTGCACATACATTTTTTAGAAGTTTCAGGACTTCCACATTTTCCACTTGAATTACGTGTATGCCTCTAGGGACGGGTCACAAGACATTTATGAATTTTCCACTGGAATATCGTTGAGGACTCTATCACTCCCACGACACACCCGTGCTTTGGATACCATCTTCCCTATTAAAAACCGATGCGGAAGAAGTCAATGAGAGCACCACGATTGTCTACCTTGCTCTCTACCCTAGGGCCTTCTATTGAGGGGGGCGGGGAACCTTCCCCTTTCAACTATTGTTTAGATACTTGAAAAAATAATTTTGGGTCAGCTCCAATGTTGTGTGCCAACCTTGATTCAGCTTCCTTTTTACACTTTCTCTAATCACCTTCTTGAATGGCCCTTTTTTTATTAAATGATGCCACTTCACCCCGTTCCGCTTTTATACTCTGTAAATATCCTTCTCTTTCCCGATAAAGATTACGCTTTTTTCTCGTGAACCAAAAAGGGTGCGACAAACAAACGCGCTTTTTACGACCAAAGGGTATGACGTCGTGCAAAACAGAAGGCAGCTTCGTACTGAATTCTTCTTATTGACTTACCACCACGACTTAATCCCACCGGTCTTTGAAAATTACCGCTATCCTTTCTCTCAAAGGTCAAAGTTGGTTCTCCGAAAACAAGGAACCATTCTTTTCTTACCGACGTTACCCAAAGAAAAGCTACAGAGAAAACTATGACACGTAATTCGTTTGAAAGTGCGAAAGATATACAGGGGAAATGGTTTTTATTTTTATTTTATACATAAAACCATATAAAAAATATGAACCAGGCATATTGAGTAGAAACTGATTGAAACCGATCATAATTGAGTCAAAACTTTGAATGTGAAACTAAAAAGAGCGTGGCTGTGAATTGCATTTTTTTATGACTTGAAGTTGGTTACAATCGCACGAAAAATATTAGTAAAGATTTCAACGAAATTTTCGATACTTAACAGAATTTTTTTTTCGTCTGTGTGGATTTATTTGAAAATTCAATTTATACTTCAAGCTTTTCTTTTTAGTGTATGTGTTGTTGTTTTGCGCCGTACCACTTATTGAAAGGGGTCCAGAATTCTCAAACAAAAAAAGTTTCCCAAGTCAGGAAAGATTATTCATGTACCCATGATAATTGAAAAACAATGTTAGATCAGCGTTTTCATTGATACGCTTCTCACAATTAGTTTTTTCGAACTATAAAAGAATAATCAACATATGTAAAAGCCAATTCATCAAATTATAGATAAAGCTTAGTCAGTTTCTGCAGTCTAGTCTTTAACTATATATATGTATTTAAATTTATAGAATTATATACCAAATTAATTCCTTATTATCTGTGACTTTTCGGTAAAAGAAGCAGAGTGCATTTCCTTTTTCCTGCTTATTCTTATGTAGTTACTCACACATTTCAAAAATTCAATACTTTATAATTTCATAAACGGATTAATTATTGTGACAGACGATTTCAAAGAAAAAGTATTATTAAATGCATTATGTGTATGAAGTAGTTTTTACTTATTTAACAATGAATTATGAATCTCTGTCCCCTGGGTAAAAATTAAAACATAAAAATCGTGATCGGGAAATTGACAAAAACAATTACATTTACATCAGACTCGCCCTGGACAGATCATTTAGATCTTTTGAGTCACTCTCATAGATATCTGCATTTATTTACTCCCCCTCATTCCAATTGTTTTTTTTTTTTCATTCGTGTTTGTCTTTCCCCTCCCGTATTGTATATATTTTTGTCCCAATAAATTATAACAATCATTATTATTATCTTGTTGAATTTTTTTTTCAGTAATGAAAAAAATTGTTACAAAAAAAAAACTGTCTAAAATGTATGATATAAAATGTAATTATTGACTTTTTTTAGTTTTCGAGAACACAATAATGAAAAATTAATATTTTTATACAAAAAATAAACCAATCTACAGGTTGATATTTTTTCTTCACGATGGCGAACGACGATCAAGTCCATTAAAAATTATATTTTTCTTTTCAACTGGAATCTATTTTATAAGCAAAACAACAATTAAATCCTATGCCAAATTTTTCAGTGGATAATTTTTACATAATTTCATTAAAATATTTTAAAATAAAAACAAGTAATAAAATTTTCTACTGCTGAACATATAAACATTCGAATGATTATGAAAGGTATGAATTATTTGGATATTTTTTTGTTGTTTGGAATGTTTCGTAACCTCTATGATTCACCCCCCCCCACACCATCAAAACGAATTTAAATTTTTTCTATACGAAATGGGTGGAAATTGGCGCTGTTAGCGTATTTTTAAAATATTACGTTAACAAAGAAATTTAATTAATTACGGAGGGTTTTTAATTAACTAAATTGGTTAATTAAGGGTAAAAGACGCACTTTGCTTGGGTTTTATTTTTACCAATAAACAGATAAAATCTTGCTGGTAAAGTTTTTAAAAATTTGTAATTTGAATTATATTTCCAATCCTCTCAATTTGGTGCAGTTTTACTAATTTCTGAGCACGTGAAATTTCATCAGCTCTTAAGAAATGACACAGACAAAAGGATTCAACTCTTTCTAAATTAAAAAACTATAGTATTTATGTAGCCATATTTTGTATTGAAATTACACGAAAAAATGTATTTTCTAAAATAACAAAAAAATTGAGAGGAGAAATTGGTATAATGGATTTTTTGACCATGTATTTGCCATGTACATTCAAATATACATGGAACTATAGAGGGTGAATTTATGTCTTAAGAATTTTCTGATTAAAGTCAATCATTTTCGCTAAAAATATTTTTACGAAAGATCAAAGTTTTATACTTATTTTTGTTATAAGTACGTGGACTTACCATAAACTTTTACCGAAATTTCTTCGTGTATTTCTTGAGTATGTTAACGCGCTGCTGGACACGCGGAATCACACGTCAGCTACACTCTTTCAGGAATGTCTAGACAGACAGAAACGAAACAGGACTTTTGCGTGAGGGAGTTTCGGGATTGGATCCCTCCTCTCCTGATCCTGTTTCCTATCTCTCTTTTCAGGAAAATCATCTAACTAACACGCATGCGCTTCGTTCCCATTCACGGCTGGGGGTAAAACTCCAACAGTGTGTGTGTGTGTGTGAGTTCATATTGATCGAAGGAACACCCGTTATCATCACAGGCGGGTAAGAGGGGTCGGGGCAAAAAGTTTTTTGTTTTGTGAAAACGCGCTGTTTTGTGTGAGAATAATAAACGGTAGCTGAAAATTGGCGTTGGTAGAGTGAGAGAGAGAGAGAAGAGATTGTAAAAGTCTTGCTCAGATACATACGATGCGAGCGCGACGAGGTCGTTGTCGTCGACCGAGAATACGAGGGAAATAGCTGACACTATCATAAGGTGGTAATCATTCCTCGTTAATTGTTTTAGTAATAGCCACCCTTTTCGTAAATTTCCGGTGGTTCACAGTCAGTTTACCTACGCTGGCGAGATATCGCGTGAAGGTGATCTTTAGAACCTTCCTACATTTATTCAGACTCTGCGTAGGTGTTTCCTTTTCCAAAAAAAAGTTTTCCCACTAGCATACATTTTTCCCCCATGGTCAACTGTTGAATTTTTATTATGCCGGTATTACACTATAAAAGTTCTCTGACAAAATTGTTTTATATAAATAATATACCGGGAAAAAAGTGCCGAGTTTTTTCCTATACCATCAGTCTATGGGGTTTTAATCCCGAAAATACCCCAAAACTTGGGTTTTCACGCTTTTACGCGGGCAATAACATCAAGATTTCTCGACCTTTTTCATGGGGTTAGCTTAGCTCTTCAACATCCAAATTTTCTGTCATAAGTTAGTCACAACTTATCGAATTCATATTTTCTTAACTGATTCCAATTGATTCAATTTATACTGACTCTGAGCACAGCTCTCTGGGGCTGTATATTTTATTACCTTTTATTGATATACCTTTTTCTACACGTACACTCACACACACCCAACTATATATCACAAACTAACAATTTTTAAACTTCTTCATCCAACTCGTACGGTGCTCATGGGAGTCAATAGACACGGTGCGCACAGAGAAAACGTATCTATTTCAGTCATTCAGTCAGTTTTATGAAACATTTATTCAAATTTATTTTATAGAATGGAATGTCTCTTAACGTTTTCAGACATTGGCGCCACAAATGCTTGGGTATTTTTCTCACAGTAGAATTTTTTCTTTCGACCTCAGAAAATTAAGCCCTGACTTTTGAAGGAGTGAATTTGGAGTTGGAAATATCGTAAATAAATTTGGGGCTTTCGTGAGAGGGCAGCACTCAAAGTTGGTGGTTTTTCAGGGAGTTTTTAAGGGGTTTTCCCCCGAGAAAGTGTGATTTATTACTTAAAATTTAGCAAAAGAAAATTGCGGAAAAAATTGTATGCGAAGATGAATTTATTTTGCATCATATTGGCAGAAACAATATCAATAATTTCTTCACACACACCAAAAAAAACAAAGAAAACCCGAAAGTGTGAGAAGAAAATTTGCAAAAATAAAGATCTGCTGCTATTTATGTTTTTAATGCATTTTTTGAATAACAAAAATGCTAAAATATTTCGGAAATTCTGAAAAGTGAATGGTTGAACTGAAAGGGTTAAGGAAATAAACGGATCATTTTTTACATATATATATATACGGGGTGATTATAAAAAAACTATCCCGACATATGGGCCCCTAACTATCATACCATTCACAGAAACTGAATGAAATTTTGGCATAAGGTATTTTGAGGTATGCGCTCAAGAATGATATGGAAAACAACAGTGTCACTCTAACAGTTACGGTTACAGTGAGAAAATTTCGAAAATATCAAATGGCAACACTAAGTTTTTTGTATTGGAATGCGATCTCCATACTGAAAAACACTAAATAGCGTTGGAATGGCACCTGTAGCACGAAAATCTCCGGAGCTAGGCAAGGAAAAATTAAAAAGGACTTAGCAAAATGCACCAGAGCATTAATGTTCGTTTCATTCGTCACACCGTTTCTTCGGCTGAGATCCCAGCCTGATTAGTCCTCCACAAAACGAGAAGAAGAAACCAAAAAATTCAAATTTCGGGTTCCACGTAAGACACAGTCATGACTGACGTCGTCACGCTAGGTGAAAGAAAAGGCACTGCGAAATGCGAGCCACGTATGTTGCTTTCTGCCATTCCGAACAAGATGCCGCTTTCAGGGAAAGAGCGTGGGGAAATCGTAAAGATTTATTACCTGAATGGACAAAATGCGTGAAGAAATCATGGATTACGGGCGAGGCCCGTGCACTGTCAAAGCTGTACGGGACTTGATTCATAAATTTGAAGAAACTGGTTGCACATACGATCGACCTCGGTCTGGACGACCTTTCGTTCCCGTGGAAGCTGTTGCAGAAGTTCATCAGACGATAAGCACAGTTCGTCCCGCAAGTGCACGCGGTGTTTCACGTGTTCTGAATCTGCCGAATTCAACTGTCCGCAAAATTCTGCGCTCTGTTCTAAACATGTTTCCGTATCGATTCCAGCGTGTCCAGATGTTGGAAGCGGGAGATTACGGCTGGATTTTGCGAATCAATTCCTTATCCGGTACGATGAAGATAGCAGTTGGCCTTTACGCATTCTGTGGACAGGTGAGGCGCGTTTCTCGTTAACTGGTAACGTGAATTCGAAAAATTGTGTGCACTGGGCAATAATCCACATGATGTGCTTGCACGTCCATTACACGAGGAAAAAGTGACTGTGTGGTGTGGTATAACGAGTACGTTCATCCTCGGCCCTTACTTTTTTGAAGAGGTTACTGCCGGTGATCTGCAAACATGCACAGTAACGAGTGCTCGCTATCTGGACATGTTAACTCGTTACGCGATTCCCGCATTGCAACGGCAAAATGCTCTATCTGAAGTTGTGTGGATGCAAGATGGCGCTCCTCCACATGTAGGGTCTTCAGTCAAACGTGTCTTAAGTCAACAGTTTGGTGACAGAGTTATCTCCCGTCATTTCGCGTTTCCGTGGCCACCAAGGTCTCCTGATCTCACACCAATGGATTTCTGGCTGTGGGGATATCTGAAATCCAAAGTGTATCAGTTTCGTCCGCAAACTGCATCTGATTTGAAAGATGCCATCAGAACTGCGATTCAAGAGATTCCTATTACCATGGTACGTGCTGCAGTGCTATCCACCATGTGCCGCATGCAAAGTGTCATCGTGTGTGAAGGAGGTCATGTGGAAAATTTGTGAATTTTTTTAAAGTTTTTGTCAGCTTACTTGAGTTGCTACCAGTAGTACCTACAGATAACATAAAAAAGTCAGTAATTAAAATTTGCTACTCAATTGTATTAAGAATAATTAAATTGCGTTAAAAAATCAATTACATTTTCGATAGCAATTTGTAGAGATACCGTTGACTAAAATTTTCGATTTTTCTCACTTTTCAAAATGAAGTCTCGAGTTTTCGAGACCCCGAAAATACACGAAATGTAAAGGTCGAAAAATTAAAATTGATAATCATATCGATACCTCTGTGAATATTATTTTAACTGATGTTACGACTTCTTTCAGTCCGATGAGGCACAAGTTTATGTTATGGATATTTCTTGTTTCATCAGATGCGGTGTGAAGATTTTAACTTTATAATTTGATTTCAACCAAATCCAATTATATTTTCCTGAATATTCCGCTACCGCTGCTAAATCCTGCCTTTTTTCTGATCTCATCAAATTATCTTATTTCATTTTAATTTTAGAATTAATTGTAGAAATTCCATTTGAGACATTCTCCTTGAAACAATCCACATAGAGAAAAATCTAAATTACGTGTATCGATGATCTCCAAACGCACTAAAATGTTCAGAGAGTTTCAAGAAGAGAATCGTCCGATTTAAAAAATCATAACTGTTAAGCTTTCAATGAATATCTTGAATATCTTGTGTTAAGCTCTCAATCCGTTTTGATCGAATAATCTATAGGTAGAAAGAGGGAAATCTCGAGTTTCGCGCAGTTGCCGACAGGTACCACTAACGCTGTTTCTTCGGCCGCCACTTCAGTGTTGGCCAAGATGACGACTGTACAACAGAAATCGTTTCGTGTTCTAATCTTCGCGAAGTGTGAGTCCCTAACAACTGTCCATCGTGCTTTTCGTCGACAATACCCCTGATGTTGAAATTCCTACCGGTCAGAGTATCAGACGATGGTATAAACAATTCCGAGACACTGGTTGTCTGTGTAAAGGGAAGTCCCCCTGGCCGTCCCCTCATGTCAGACGAAAATGTGGAGCGCATCCGACAGAGTTTCGCACGTAGTCCAAATAAATCCACTCGCTGTGGCTGCAAACATGCTCACAAAAGTTTGGGGCAAATTTGGCTACCGTATAGACCAGTGTTTCCCAAAGTGGGCAATATCGCTCCCTGCTGGGCGATGGAAGCTACGGTTATACCATTGGATTCTATGGGCTTGTTTGAGTTGGGGGGCGATGAGAGAGAAAAATTTCTGAAGAAGGGGGCAATGGAACAAAAAAATTTGGAAAACTATGGTACAGACATATGCTGTGTATCCCAAGGTGGCCATATTGGGCATTTTTAATTTGGTTCGTAAAAACTTCATGATTTGCCATGTAATATAAAATCCATCGTAAGTGTCTATGTGTTCAATATTTTTCGTATAATATACGCATTTCAAATCGGGTGATTCTTTTAGAAACACTTTGTATATTTCTAAATTCGGGTTGGATAAATCGGTAATAGACACGTTCGTTTTACTGTATAGTACCACGTGATTATGAAGTAATGACTTGATTTTTTTCATTATGCATATCGTAATTTAGAGTCATTTCACCTTAACGAAATTGAGGCCACTTGAAACGTGGTTGCTGATTCAATACTTCGTACGTGTTTCGAGATAAGATCACCTTGAAATAAGCTCACGAAATACTTGTGTTTGTTCGAAAATCCAGTAATTTAATGGGAGGACTAACAAGTTCAACGTAACTGTTAGGCTGATTATCTCCGAAAACAAGTAATCATCTTAGTAATGAATGATGCATGAACGAGAAAATTTGCAATTTAAAATTTTTCATTTCGTTCACAAAGTTCGGTGATCCGGTAAATTTCTGAAGATCTTTCAATGGTGAAACGCACGAATATCCATCAAACTGAGTTTGCGCTGTACCCAACGCTAAAACAATTATCTAAATTGCGTTTCCCAGACAGTCTTTGAAGATCCTTCGATAACATATCTTCGTCTTCTTTTCAAAGTACCACCTAATGTACTGTCTTTTCATCACAAAGGTATGTTATTACAATGAAGTAAGAATGCTTGGAATTCTTCAATCATTTAAATGGGGGAAAACCAACATTGCGTGAGATTATTTCATGAATACCAAAGTACAACTTTCTATACAGCCCCCGTGTACTCCGAAAAAACCTAGTAAAAAAGTTGCCACCCTGTCTTGCCTAGTGCCAAGAAAAAAAATTCCATGTTTCTAAATTCCATGTTTCTAAGTTCAATATTCATTCGGATTCGAAAAACGGAGGAAAGTTGGGAAAAATTGCTTTAAATGTGGAAAAACCATTTTACTCGCATTTAATACTGTTTTTTTTCCGAATTTCCTCTGTTTTTCGAATTCGTCGCAATGAATATTGCACTTAGAAACGGATTTTTTTTTTGGCATCAGGCGAGACAGGGCAGCAAATACATCAATTATATAGTTTCTGACTTCGTTAAAAATATTGTTACGTCGCGCCGCCGGGTCACTCGTCGAACCTCTTCTCACCAGACCCGTCCCGTCGCGCGGATCTCTCCAGGGTTCTTCGCCGAGGACTTGAACATGGGTAGACAATCTCACGAACGAGGATTCGAGAACAAATACTCGCTTTTATTTACATGAGCTGCTAAAACTACTGCTAAACTAGAGCAGCCTTCCGAACGTCT
This sequence comes from Pholcus phalangioides, assembly GCF_987345545.1. Taxonomy (NCBI): domain Eukaryota; kingdom Metazoa; phylum Arthropoda; class Arachnida; order Araneae; family Pholcidae; genus Pholcus; species Pholcus phalangioides. The sequence continues at coordinate 56,787,613 of NW_028301608.1, read as the reverse complement.
TCTCCCTTCGCGTTCTACTTTCCGAGTCCATTTAGAATCTCGTTCTTCTATTATCACAATCGCATGCCACGCGAACCTTGCATGCGTTAACCAAGCCTCTTCAAATTCTACCCTTCGTAACATTGCCCCCCTCCTCGAAAGTTGCACGTCCCGGGCAATTCAGTCCTCAAATTGGTGAGTCCTCCATAGTCCTTATGGTAATAAGTAAGTCTGATGACATAGACAACCTTGAACTTCAGAGTCCTTTGAATCCACATCACGATGATGTCTAGTCTCTTCCTAAGACGACGGCGTCCTTCCCATGAGGTCTGAAGTTTCGGACACCGTTTCTTCCTGACACGGTGACGTCTTTTCCATGAAGTGTGGAGTTTCTGACATCCTCTTTTCCGACGTCTCAGACATCCTCCTTTCCATCGTTTTGGACACCCTCCTTTCCATCGTTTTGGACATCCTCCTTTCCATCGTTTTGGACATCCTCCTTTCCATCGTTTTGGACATCCTCCTTTCCATCGTTTTGGACATCCTCCTTTCCATCGTTTTGGACACCCTCCTTTCCGGAGCTTCGGGCACCACCCTTCCTGTCGTTTCGGACGCCTTTCTATCCGTCGTTTCGGACGTCCTTCTTTCCTGCGTTTCGGATTCCAAAGCCAGACAAAGTCTCCTTCCTTAAAGTCACGAGAAGTGGCCTTCGCATCGTAGCGCTCCTTCATCTTCTCGGAGCCGATGTTAATCCTGTCTCTGGCGATTCGATGCACATGTTCAAGGTGCTCTTGGAGTTTTCCAAAGTAATCTTCTATATGAAGAGGAGCATCAGGCGGTCGCCCAAACAGCAGGTCCCTCGGCAGCCGAAGATCCCTTCCCATGAGCATCTGTGACGGTGAGAATCCACTGCCCTCGTTGACGGCACTCCTATAGGTCAGCAAATGCAGCAGTAACTTCGAGTCCCAATCTTTTTCGTATTTCGACACGAACAACGAGAGGTGATTCAGAAGGGTCCTGTTGAATCTCTCCACCATCTCATCGGATTCCGGATGAAGCGGAGTAGAACGCGTCTTTTCCATTCCCAGAAGTTTGCACATCTCAAGGAACACCGCTGACGTAAAGTTTCGTCCCTGATCGGAATAGATCATCATAGGTACTCCGAATCGAGACACCCAATTCCGCACCAACACTTGTGCTAGAGTCTCGGCCTTCTCATCGGGAACAGGAAATGCTTCCGTCCAATTGGTGAAACAGTCCATCACCACAAGTATAGACTTGTTACCATCGTGGGTTTCAGGTAACGGTCCTAAGATGTCTAAGGCAACTCTCTTGAATGGCACACCAACGTTGTAGCGTTGAAGTCGGCCACAAGTCCACTTCGGATGTCTTTTTCGGGCGGCACATGTGTCACAGTTCTCACACCACTTCTCCACATCGGTCCTGAACTTGTTCCAATAGTATCGCACACGAATCCTCCGTACCATTCTGGTGATGTCGAAATGTCCATCAGTCACGCTTCCGTGCGACCCTTTCAAAACTTCTTTCACACGGCCTTCGGGTATGATGAGTTGCCATCTGAAAGTCTTTCCAGCCTCTGACTCCCAACGGCGGTACAGCATGCCGTTCCTTATCTCCAAGGAGTCCCAGAGGGCCCAATATCTCTTTGTGGTCGGACTGGAAGAAACGACGTCTTGCCACCCTGGTCTGTTCCCAGTGGATTCCTTCCAGTGTATGACCACTCGTACGTCCGGATCTTCCAGTTGTGCCTTTCGAGTGTGCTCGTCACTCCAAGGAGCGTCACTTAAGTCCTGAGACTGTAGCTGCCTCACAATAGGTTCTGCAGACCTGTATTTCCTTTCTACCTTGAGACAATGACGGCAGTTCCGTGGGCATGGTTTCCTCGATATGGCAACAGCATCTCTCCGCGATGCTCCCTCACGATGCTGGATCCTTCTCTTCCGGCTACCCGGCCTTCTCAAGAGAACGGCTCCGATTCCACCATCGTCCATGCTCCCGTCGGGGATTCCTGCTTCTGGAACAGCCATCACTTTCCGCTGAAGGACTTCGTCGTCACAACCTCCAAGTAGGACGACGTTTTGCTCTTTCATTGTAGACAACTGGTCACTCCGAATGTCCAAAGAGAGTCCATGCTTCTTCAGGAAGTCCAGTCCGAGGATGCCCGTGTCCTGGATGTCGGCTGCGAAGACGGCATGACGATAGGTGACCGAGACCAACCTCGCTGAGACTTCCAACTTTCCACGCACAGTCACCTTCTCTCCCGTGACTGTCTGTAGGGTCAACGACGGTGCCACGTACAGAATTCGCTGCTGGAATCTTCGATCCAGGTCTCTCCAAACGATTCTGACGTTGACTCCAGGGTCGATGTCCATCTGGCATGGAAACTCAATTTCCTTGCACAGTCTACGCTCCCCACCATGCCGCTGTGAGCCATGATACACACGACTTAAGGCGCTTCCTTCACAAGCAGCGGCGATGGCTTGCCTCACACCATTGACGATATCCTCCTTGACAGCAGCGATGGATGTGTTGACGGCGGCGATATTGGACTCCATGCTAACTTTCATCTGGGCCATCATATCCATCAGCTGCTTGAACTGTTCTCCCGTCTCGTTCTTCTCCATACTTCTTGTCTTGACCATTCAAGTCCTTGCAGCGTCCCACTTCTGACACCAGTTTTGTTACGTCGCGCCGCCGGGTCACTCGTCGAACCTCTTCTCACCAGACCCGTCCCGTCGCGCGGATCTCTCCAGGGTTCTTCGCCGAGGACTTGAACATGGGTAGACAATCTCACGAACGAGGATTCGAGAACAAATACTCGCTTTTATTTACATGAGCTGCTAAAACTACTGCTAAACTAGAGCAGCCTTCCGAACGTCTTCTCCCTTCGCGTTCTACTTTCCGAGTCCATTTAGAATCTCGTTCTTCTATTATCACAATCGCATGCCACGCGAACCTTGCATGCGTTAACCAAGCCTCTTCAAATTCTACCCTTCGTAACATTATTGATTACGAAACGATTACGATGAAAGCATTGTAATTAGTTATAAAAATAGGTTTATATCAAATCCAGAAAGAAATTGAGACAAATTGTGCCTAATATTTATTTTTAAACATCACGCATTTGTCAATGAAACTAGGAATAATGTCTGTCCGTTCTTTGTGTGTTCGTCTTGACCGTTCCAGTGCTAAGAAAGGAATGTTGCATCTGTGACTTTTGTAAACATGACGCGCCACAATCATATCAACTATAAAAACAACCTGTGAAATTTCTTATATATTTTTATTGCCATATGATCATTAAATCGTGTTTTTCAACTTAGCTCCCTTCATTTTGTACCCACACTTTATATGTGTGTATGTGTATATATATATATATATATATATATATATATATATATATATAGAGAGAGAGAGAGAGAGAGAGAGAGAGAGAGAGAGAGGCCGCACACACAATAACCAACTATTCCACACCATCTCCAAAAATATAATTTTTTATAAATATATTTCTTCTTTTTACATTTTTTAGTTTTTGTTTTTAAACATTTGTCAGTGCAACGGAAAAAATTCAATATTTTTTTAATACAGATGCAGGTCTCAAGTTTCTCTCATCTTTTAAATTGAAATATTAAAAAAATAATAAAAATGGTGTTCCATAATCCCCATACTTCCCCCACCCATGTATTAATTTCTGTAAAAACAATTTCGGTGAATATGATGAATAACGATGTGTATTCGCGTTCGTTGTAATTTGAGCAAGGGAAATGTGTAAAAACAATATACATGGTAATCACAAAATTTTATATGCCATAGATTAAAAATAATTGAAATGAAGTGTTCAATGTCTGGTCACACTGAGGAACAGATAACTTTCCTCTCATTGGTAACTAAGAAAATATAATATTTATAAGTAAATACACAAACGTATACTCATATATATTTTTTGCTAAAAGCTAGAAATTCTCTTTCTTATACTCCCCTGGAGATGCATTTCCGGTTTATGGGATTACGTGAGTAGTAAGCGAATGTTTCTTTTTTGAAATATTACATTAACATCCACTTTTCCTATTTACTATATATTTTTGTTTCTCATATATATATAATTTTCGCCATTTGACGTCTTATGATAGTAAGGGAAAAAAAAAAAAAACACCAGTCTCATTTTATTTTATTTTTTCTTATATACCATCACGTATAAGTACTCATGCGTGTAAAATATTTATGTCTTGATGCTTTTCTTCAGCAACTCAGTTTACACTTTGAATTCGGAAACTTCATACGTAAGAAATGTTTTCATAACGAAAATGAAAATATTTTTTTCGCGTTATTGTTTATATTTTTCTTCTTTTTCTACTTAATAGAAAGACCTTTTTTTTCCACGCATGAAAATTATTCACTTATGTCATGTATATTTTCTAAGATAAAACACGTTAGTTCTTATCTTATGGAATCTAAACGGTGAACACCGTTTTTAAGAAACGTTGAACATTTTTTATGTTGCCTTACTTTCATATCCCATTAATCATTCAAATTTTTTTAGCGTAAGAGCATGATAGATGGAAACGGTTTTCCACTGCTTGTTCTGCAAATCTAGCATGATTAATTTATTCACAATAAATTCACGAAAATAACGTTAAAATCTCGAGGCTGGTATGATAAATGGCATATAAAAGCACGTGAAGAATATATTAATTACTTCATTGATAAATATGTGGCATCAGCATTTATTATACTTTTCAAAAAACGTATTATTATTATTCTGCGAGGACATTGCTGTGTGGAACAAAAAGCTGCATTCCATCTGTTGTTGAATTTACATAAAAATGGGAAAAGCTTTAGCAGTAAAAATTTTACACGAATTTAAGCATGTGTCTACACAGCTCTTAAACTGAGATTGATTAACCGAGACTTAACTAAACCATTCATCTAATACAGGATTAGCCAACCTGTTGCGTTTTCTACGCTTCAGTAGGGGAAAGAAAATTGTTTTAGGCCACATTGGAAGGCAAAAAAAAATTGATCTAGACCTTACTGGGTTTAAGAACGACAGCTGATAAGATCATTTTAAAGCCGTTTGACCGTTTTGTGCCAGACAAAAATAAGACAAGCTGTTTTCCTATTAGCAAACAGCACCAGAAAAAATATCGAATTTTTCATAATTTTTATTTATGTTAATTTAAAATTACTTGATGTTCTATTGTCCATAGTGATATCTGTTTTGAATTGTACGTGGCTTCCTCTGATCTAGTATAATACCTAGAATAGGTTCATCTAAGAAGTGGACTGAAATATTCGGTCTTGATTAGCGCTTTCCTAACGGTGAAGAGAAATATATTAGAAATATTATTGCAAAAAAAACTGTATACCTCGAAAAAATCGTAGCAAGAGAGTAAAATATTGTTTGACTGTTGTTATTATGTCACCAATACGTCACTATACCATACATTTAATGGGTAATATACGTCTTTTTGTGTCATAATTTTCCAATTTGTTGGTACGTACCACATGATGCTGTATGACAAGAAAAAAAATTCATATTATATTGTCCGCTATTCGAGAAAGAAGGATTTAGAGGCTCAGCATATATACTCACTCGCCATTATTTTGTTACCATAATTCATGAGACATACGCATAGTATTATCGACGCTTCTTAGCGGATGATATTAGCCTCTCGAAAGTCCTCATTGCATATTCTTTGACAAAGACGTGATCGGAAAAGAAGGGACAGAAAGACAAAAGAAATAAAGGAGAGATAAAGTGCCTTACTTAAAAAGAAAAATATAAACTCTTTGTTTCGTGGAGGAAAATGGAACAAAACGAATAGGGAAACCTTTGTTTCTCTGGAGAACGAAATTCTAAGACCGAAAAGCATCGTCTCATGCCTTTTCCTCTCAAGGGATTAACATTCCTATATACTAAAAAAAAAATTCTTTGGTCATAATAGTGGTTTCGAACATGTATGAGTGTATGGGTGTTTCTATAGTGAAATAAATAAACTTTTTGGAGAGAAAAAAGAAATTTTTTTTTAACCTCCGGCAGTCACTGACTAGCTCTACTTTTCAGTATGCTGTACGTATCAAAGGTTACTGAAGCATCTACATCAGTCTGAATCAAAAAAGGATAAAACTAGCATGTCTTTAACGTATTTACCATAGTCGCATACGTTTTTTTTTTTTTTTTTTTTGTATAGAAATTAGTATAATTACTTATATATTTGTATACTGTAAAACAAAATTAGACTTTATAGATTGAATCAATATTTATTCATGCCTGTTTATTTTAAATTTACAGATTAAATTGATATTTGACGATATGGAGCTTCATTCTCCGATATTTCCGATTGATATGTCTATTAGCTTTCTCCCCATAAAAAAATATTTGTTTTATTATCCAAAGTGTCCTGTAAGTCCTCTTTGAAAGATATGGGTTCCAGTTTCAAAAATGCTCAGAATGTATTAAAAAATCACTCTGTACTAGTTTTTTGAGAGTGAAAATTCAGTAACCCGCTCAAAATGAAAAAAAGACAAATTTTTATACGGTCCTTGTGTCTTCCATTTTCCAATAAGAAAGTTATTTCCCTGTCTCTGCGGAGGTCAACAAAGAAATTTCCACGTTTCTAAGCGCAATATTCGCTGAGATATTTGGATTTAAATATCGGAGATAAGTTACGAAAAAAAAAACATATATGAAAGGAATCTTTATATAGAGTTTACGATATTTTTTTCTAACTTTTGTCCGATATTTGAATTTAAATATGTCAGTGAATATTTTCTTAAAAACGTGAACATTTTAGTCTCAGAAGAGACAGAGCAACAACTTTCTTATTGGTTTTCTTTAGCATGGATGTCCCTGTCCATATAAAAATTTGATTTCTCTTTCATTTAGTGACACACTGTATTTCCACTCTCAAAACTGGTACAGAGCAATTTTTGAACGAATTTTGAGCCTTTTTAAAATCGGAGCCATATGTTGATGAGATAAAGACAAATTATGACTTACAGGACACCCTGTATAGAGTGACTCCCCCCCCCCCTGCGCATTTTACGGCCAAACGGGCTGTATTTACTCTGTAATTATTTCCCGGGGGAAAATCATATTAAAAGTATTCATTTCAAACCTTTGTTTAACGGCCACCCTTAGGTACTGTCACGGGAACTATTTTCATCAGTTCTTCCATTGGGTTGAAATCCCCGTTACGGCACTGACATCCTGTATTGTTCGAATATGTCTCCTTGGTTTTTCCTTCCACGAGTTTCCTCGTAATGAAGTTGCTCCTTATAAAGCTTCAAAATTATTTTCTAGCTTTCGCAGTTTACCCAAAATCTCACACAGGACCTATTCAATTGAATTTTTTCTGGCTCTGCATTTATTTGAAATTTAAGAAATATTTTATAGGTGTGAATAGCAACTTCCTTTTTTAAGGTTACAAGGTCATCCTCTCTTACGGATGAATTTGTTTGTTCCGCCGGTGTTCCCAAAAGATGTGTTTTTCTGTAATTTTCAAAATTTTCTTTGAAGGATCACAAAGTAAATTTTTGGAAGATGAGGTATGGGTGCGGAATTCCAGCGATATAATCGGAAATGGCCGATTAATATCAAAATGATTTCCATCAATACAAACACAAATACAAACACGAAGGCCCATAACACAAATTTCCTAAATCAAAGCATTTTTCTAGAACACTTTGAATATATTTTTTTTCACGTTATAAGGATTTGCATTGTTAATCAACAGATAAATTAACCCTCATTTCACCGAAAAGTGTAGATAGATGATGCGCTATAAACTAAAACTGAATAAACTCATTAGTCAAATACATGGAAACACACGCATACCTCATAACATTCATAGCGGTGGATTGTAGACAACTGATATACCATATTTAAAAATTAGCAACATATGTAAGCATCTCGGTGAAAGACGTAAAAGAAATGCAAAGTTTTAAAATGTGGAACTGCAAATGAATTTGGCTGAAATCGGAATCTCATCGACTTCTGGATTTCGGGATGTTCAGTTTTAGCAAATACAAAAATGCTAGAATTTTCAAAACTGCGTATTGATACTTTAATGTGTACATGAGTAATTTGAACGTACATACACTCGCTGAACAGCGAATGGAAATGGAATGAAGGTAATAATGTGTTCACTCCATTTACAAGAGGAAAAAAACAGATATCCACAATAACACCATTGTTTGTTTAATTTTTTTTTGGAACGCAAAAGACGCGATACATTAGATTTTTTCCCAAAATATATTAAACATATTGCAATAACCTAATGTTATCAAACACTAATCAAATTCTAGCTTTTCATCACGAAAAAACAATTTCAACACAAGGTTTAGATGAAATTGAGGTCAGACGATAAAAACATATAGCCCAAATTGATTTGATTAATAGCATCTTTCGCAAAAAAAATTCATACTACTCTAATCGGATTGTCTTAACCAGCAATATCTGCCAATTGCACGTGAGTCAATTCTAATCAAACACAGCTTTTTGTGTTATTCTGTATTTCATGCTGAATCAGTAAATATTCATAAATAGTCAACACTTTCAGCAAAATTAGTTTCAACATAGTTTAGATTTTTTTAGTTACATTTAAGAATTACATTTTTCTGAGAAAATTGCGTTTCGATGTTCTACATACAAAATTAATTCGTGCCCTTAAGGTTCGAAGAAAACATTTTGTACTCTATTTTAATTTTCTCGTACAAAATAAATTACTTTCCTCTATTTAAAGTACATAGATAAAATTCCAAAATGCCAAAATTAAAAAAATGTCTGATGTACAAAAGTAACTACCCTATAAGAAACAATTACATTTATTATTCATGTAGTTAGGTTATTCATATTCAAAGTAATAAAACTCAGTATTCCATTTTTTTTCCTCAACGAAACTTGAAAAAGTCTCTGTATAATAATTTAATCTAAGCATTGATAAAAATTTAAAAACATGCGTAGAATTGAAGAATATGCGCTAAAAATGTAATTTCATATTTTAGACTGCCATATTTAATCTATCTAAAAAGTATACAAATGTTCTGCATTTTACTCATTTTAGTCATATACAACTTTGTAAGTTATATGAGTAAAATACTACTCCTACTACTAGTAGTAGCATTTTGGAATATACTACTACTACTACTAGAATGAGTAGTATTTTACTCATATAACTTACAAAGTTGTACGAACTTCATTTGTCTCGAAATTTGAATATTAAGTATTCAAGTAAAGAAATATATTTAATGTATTAAAGCATATATCGCATCCCGCAAGCTTGTAACGAAGATGTCTCAATATTGATATGGAAAAGAAGTAAATATTTCGTCAGAAGAACTTTTCCAATTAAAACAATATGTTATGTAAAAATTCAAAGTTTTAATATTTATTCTTGTTTTGTAGTTTGCATTTAAACTTCAAAGTGTGAATGCGAACTGATTCCCACTTTAAAAAGTTTCTGCAATGAGAGCAACCATTCAAAATTTACTTATAATTCGAGCATTCCCAACCAAATTCCGAGTTTTTTTGATTCAGAATTTTGAAATCAAATTACAGCATTTCTGGCACATAACATTTTCCTCATAAAGAAATTTCACGTTAAGTACAGAACACATACACGTAATATTCTGATATGCAACAGTTCGTTTGAAGTTCTTTAGATAAATGCTTGCGAGATGTATGAAAAATTTTTTAGTAATGATTATATATAAATAGAATTGCGAAATATATTTAACATATCATATATATATATTTAATTATATATTTATATGCACTAATTTCATGTATCTCTATGTAATTCTGCAAATATCGTTGTTTAATATTTTTTCGTTATCACACACACGCTGAATAAAATTTATGACGAACAGAATTATGTCCGAAATGTCTAAATTTTTAGCGTTAAATTTCGGTTGCAGAATAACCTTTTTGGGACTCCTTACATCAGAATGAATATAAGGATGTGAAAAATGAACTACTGTGCCTCAATAGTAATATATTAGCTGCTCACTCAGGATGAAGTGAATATACAGGATGCATAGAAAACAGGGAGTTATGGTATTTTACTGGCGAACCGTTAATTCTAGAGACATACTTCTAATTAGAAACATTTTCAAATAACACGTAGTATACTCGCATATGCAATTCATATTGCGAGGAGTTGTATGGTTAATAAAATATAAAAATGAACTTTTTGTACAGTTCAGACATATACACAAAGAATGAAACATAGAAAATGTAAATTTTAATAAGGATTGAAATACAGTAAATACAAAAAATATATAATAATGCTTTCGAAGGATATGGGTTGTAATACAACTGATACAGTATATACCTGATTCATTATTCCTTTGGGGTATGAAAGCGTAAGAGACAATATTCTCTATAAACAGATCTCAAGATTCTCTAAGATCTCAGACATAATTTATTACACAATTCGTAATAATTTTTTTCGTTTTTTCGAACCTGACTATTCATATTGCATTTACTTAGTTGCTTTCATTTAATCTCTCATTTGATGCCTTGTATTTTATACCTAATACATGCAGTTGAAATCCCTTCGTAAAGGAAGTCGCGTAATTTAATATCATGTACGCCCACACACGAGTTTTCACACAGACTATCATCCACACAAATTTTCCCCCCTTTTATTCAGAAACGAACAAGAGTGAAAAACAGTATTCATTTTCAAAGCAATTTTTCATTTACGACGGGAGTTAAAAAAAAATACACATGCATACAATAAACATACAAATAGCATACATTGCAAAAAAACTTTAAGATTCTTCTCTTTCAAAAATAATTTACCAACTATCACATACTTTCAAGAGAATCTATTTCAGAATATTTTGGTCGTTCGGTTCAATTTAGAATTTAACAAAAATGAATTAACGACTATTTCATTCGAAAATAATCACCGAACATGCTTCAATTTATCATTCAATAAATTCCAGTTTATGAAAAAACTCGGCGAAGAGTTTTAATCAATAACACAAGCCCAAACTTTTGAGAACGTTGAAAAAAAATCAAATTAATGACAAAATAATTAGATTGTAAGTAGTATTGGTTTAAACATTTTTGTGATAAAAAAAATTGATTAAAACATTCTGAATTCCTGGTACGCATTTTCGAACATCGATATTTTAAAAAAATCTGTATCCAGAAAAGAATCTTCAAGCACACGTGTCTTGTTTTTAAAGATTTATCGGTAAAAATTTTATAAGAAATGAGTTGTATAAAAATTATTTTTCCTACTCAAAGTTCATTTAATGTCAGTTCATGAAATTGATTTTAAACACAAACTTCATTCCTATGAACGGGGTTCTTCTGCTTCAGAGATATATTTCAAGAAAAAAAATGTTATAATTAATCCATAACGCTATTGGAGATTTTTCATACACAGATTAGTTTTTTCCTTAAATTCGAGTACATTCTAACGTTTTAATGTGTAATGAATAAATTGTTCTCTCACATTTCCTTAATGGAATAAATATTTGCTTTTCTTTATCACACATTCGTCTTGACTATTGAACAACGTGACTACTTTTGTGGCTGTCTAATAACTAGTTAATAAGCGTTTCAGAAGAAACTTTCAATCACTCAAAAAAACTTCAAAATATTATTATATTTTCAAGTGAAAAAAATATTTCTTTTATATCTTTTGAAAATTTTATTCTGAAACGCTTATTAATTAGTTATTAGGCAGCCAAGAGCAATGCACATTTTTATGTACATTATTTGGGCTCTAAAATCAGTATTAAAATTATTTAGTAAATTATTATTAGTATTAAAACATTACTTAGTAAATTTATTTAGCAACAAAAATCTTCATGAGTGAAAAAAAATTTTAATGTGTGGAAATATGTTTTTACAGTATTGTGACACAATGCTCATTACTTTACTCATTCAAGAATAAATAAGATATCATAATCGGTTTGATTACCTGATGATAGATATGAATTGTATAAAATTTTCATTTTTCATTCCTATTTAACTGGTCGAGATAAAGTGTCATATTCAAAATTAGCGAAGAATGTTTTTCTGTCAAATTCATTTAAAAAAACTTTAAATGAAAGCTTAGCAAGTTAAGAAAAATGCGTAACGAATATAGTTCTATGTGGATATTGTATGATATTCTCGAAACATACAAAACCAAAAACTTGGTGTTGCCATTTGATATTTTCGAAATTTTCTCACTGTAACCATAACTGTTAGAGTGACACTGTTGTTTTCCATATCATTCTTGAGCGCATACATCAAAAAAAAAAAGCCAAAATTTCATTCAGTTTCTGTGAATGGTATGATAGTTAGGGGCCCATATGTCGGGATAGTTTTTTTATAATCACTCTGTATATAACTTGATATAGTCTGCACATATTACCTATAATACATTGCTCATCATAATATTCGTGATGATGGATAATATATTTTGAAGTACTCATTGCGTATAATTTAAAACTTTTTTCTGTTGGCAAACTCCAACAAACACAATTCTCAATGGATTACTCAAAGAGCTAATAAATACAAGAAACCAAAACTAAAACAATTCAAAAAAGCAAAAGTAAAAAATACGAATAAAAATAAAATCAAAACTAAAACATGCATGAAAAGAAAGCCAAAAATTACAAGAAAACAACATTAAAAAAATAAAAAACATAAAAGAAATTAAAACCGAAAAAATATAGAAAAAAAAAAAAAATGTAAAAAATATACAAGAAAATTAAAACTAAAAAATGCAGCATATTCTTCAATATTCATCAGTGGAGGGGAATGCTATTGATGTTTCTAATTTTTGTTTGAATTTTCCACGTATGTGAAAAAAAAAATCAGCTATTTGAGTTATTTCATAGAAAAAGTAATTTCTCAGAACAAATACGCCTATGTGTATATTGAAAAAAAAGTGCATAGTGTATAAATTTGAAAGTCTCTTCCCCACTCCAGAAAATTGATACCGAATTAGAAAACGTTAAATAATTATAGAAAAAACTGTAAAAAATCACCTTCAATATCCTCGCTATTATCAACTATTTGTCGTACATGTGATGTGCCCTTTATAGTAAAGTTTCATAATAACATACCGTCTCAAAAGGCGAGTAATGGCACTATAACCCCGTAGAAGACGAAAATATCTTTACTTTGCTCTTTACTTCCATAGGGGGAAAAAAAACATTTCGAATTCCACTAACAATGAGAGCTCTCTTCTCTAGACGTACAGAAATATATACAAAACCACTAAGAAAAAAAACTAAAATAAGTTAGGTAGGTAGCTATATGTGAAAAGAAAAGAATGGACAGAAACGAAAAACTTCTACGGAAACCAAGGAAATAATCCGATTTCTACTTTTACTCGGAAAAGATTTTTTCTTGCGTGTTTTTATTTTTTCTAAAATCTGCACTCGAACGTTCGAGTTTGAATCACGCCCAGTACACATTCAATATTCTCACGAATAAAAATACACAGCCTACGCTTTTCTTTTCTTTTTTTTGTACGTTTCGACATCTGCAATTTGTGCAAAGTTTGATTTTGTCTGCGACTCTTTACGGTTTTATCTATTTAAAAGTAATATAAGTAAAGAAAGTAAAAAGAAAAGTAAGTAAAATCAGTAAAAATAAAATAATAAAGCAAAGGAAAAGAAGGTCCTCGTGGAGGTTGAATAGAAAGTACATGTGAGTGCACTAAAAAAATTCTGTCGGGGGAAAAGAAATGTTTATGCTTAATACTCGATAGACATTTTTATTAATTAACAAATTCGCGATGTTTTTCACGATTATATTTGTTAAGCCTCAAATTCAAATTGACGAGTGAAATATTGAATTAGTTAAGCTGTTATCATTTTTTTTCAAGATGATTAAATCCCAAGAGTTATTTACCATTATAATGATAATTAAGGTCATGCACTCATGCCTTCTTTTGCGCCACTGTTTGAAATGTAATGTTTATTTATCTTTAGCAATTTATTAGTATTGCATAGTAGTGGTAATATTATTAGTATCATTTCAAAAATAGAACTACAGCAGAGTCAAACTCACTTATCACTTCAACTAGGCAATACCGTTAATAAACAACAGTTCCATAGAAATGCAGAGTCTCGCTTTAAACGAAAAATTTGTATAAGGGCTCAAGTACGGCAAGTTTTTAGCAACATTCCTGTCGTCGTTGTCTTCTATTGTTCACAGGAATGTGGTCAGAATTTCTATTAGCATAGGTTTATACTGATGTGTCTTTATTTTTTTTTAGTGTCCATCGCTTGGTGACGAGAACTTTCAGGGGATTGGGATTATTAACTCCGCACATTTGTTATTTCTTAAAGCTGTATTTTTCCTTTAAATAAGTTTTGGAACCTAATCTTCACTGAATAAGTCACTGCTAAAGAACTTTTGTTTTTATAAATTTATAATTTCAAAAGTTTATTTTCTATCTTCTGTATACAAAGACCAAAAAAGAGGGCGATCAATGCTTTACTATATTTAAATTCCGATGTCTCAGTTATAACAACAGAATGTGCTGTCTGAATGTCGTTAAAACGATAAGAGCATCGATATTGTAACTAAATGGAGATTGAATTCTGTAGTAGGTATATATTTTTTAATTTTGCCATTTTTTCGAAGATCTTCACATTATATCTTTCAAGTGAATTAATAAATCCATATTTGAATTCTACATAATTTTTTTTATTTGTAAATTGAAGATACTTTTCGTATAAATGCTATTTAACACACTATACATCTAACTAGGACTATTATGAATGATGGATTTTATATATATATATATAAAATCCTAGGACGTAATATATATATATATATATATATATATATATATATATACACATACATACACCCCCTTTGCTTCAGAGGTACACATATCTGTACTTTATTTTCTTACGTTCTATCTCTTACGTGTTTCTTAATAATTCTTTTTCACGTTGACCTGAGGTACATATAATATATGCACCTATCTCAAATGGTCCTAGTATAGATATCGACCCTAATTATTAAATAATTCGTGAATTAACATAAAAATATTCTTCTTGGGCATTTTGGCATACAATAAACACAAATCAATCACAATTTTTTTTTAATTGTTAGTTTTGGGATCAGGTGTGAAGAGGTTACATGGATCAGCCAGACCCGTCGAACAAGGTGTTTCATGTTGTGACTCAAAAGATTATAAAATATATATTAAGATCATATAAATCCTATTTTGATGTTGATTGTATAAATTCAAGATCTCAAAGTCCGATTTAATGAGTACGCCTCTTTACAACAATCTGGCAATGAGTGATTTGTAACTGATTGTCAAATAGCTAATGTTAAAGATACAAAAAATAATCGGTTATTATAAGTTGAAAATTTGGATGTATTCACTCATTTGTGAAGCCTTTTCAATTCACGTGAAAAAAATTCTCGTAAATACTTGTTTTCCAAGATTTTTGATTTGCCTCCGTTGTTTTCCCATAAACTGAAACGGAAAGACGAAATATTTCCACCTTCCAAAAATTTCGTGACTAAAGTTCTATTCATTCATTAATATTAGAAAGAAATGGTCTATAAAAGATGTTTTAATGCAGATAAAGAAGTGATTTTCCACAATTTTATAACCTGACCGAGCAAAAAAAAAAAAAAAAAAATTCGCTTACAACGAGAAGTTCTTTATAGCGACAATTTTCATCGTGATTGTGAACTGTCGCTATAACGGACGTTTTTAGTTAGGATTTTTTTCTTTCTATATTCGGTTCTAAGTTTTCACAATTCTTTCTGCAATGGAACTAATCCAATTCTGGTAACAAAGTAAGAAAAAAATCTATACCAAAAGTTCTATCTCTATAACATTTTTTATAGCCATAGATAAAGATAAAAAAAAATGTCGTTTAAGAAGAAACAAAAGATAAGATAAAAGCTGAAACTATCTTTGTTATTATTTACTACAATGAACACACACACACAGTATTTCGACCAATTTGTCCATGAGCGAAGAAACAGAGGGTGGAGGGAGAAATGATGGAGAAAGAAGGAAATAACACAAAAGTCGTCTCTCAGAAAGTAACACTGCAGACGCCCAAACCACCCGAAATCCATTTCCAGAAAGGAAGCGCTTGTCAAAACCCTTGAGAGCATCATCCGGACGAAGCAATTTCTCCGACACCAACAACAGATACTGGCTTCGTATAGAGGTCCACTTTCGTAAATAGAGAACGCCAAGTTACTCCAATGGGACACTCGACATACACACACACGCGCGCGCGGAAAAACCCCATGGACTTTCAACGCGAACTCCGTGTGTGTACATGAAAGAAAAAAAAATACATATATCTGTGTACACGGAAAAAGGAATTGTTCTAAGAATAACATAAAATTTTCTTTCAGGTTAAATAACATAATCCAATTCCATGTGGCTCGTATTTTTAACGCTATTTATGTCTACACAAATATTTGTATGCATAAGAAAAAACATACGAATCATCGTATCAGCGTATCAACTTCAGTGAAATCATGCGGTTCTTATAATTTGTTTATCATCAATACCACCTTCCGAATTCGAATCCTACGTACATTTACCTAATCAGAAAATATGGAGAAAAAAAATCCATTGAAAAAAATGTCCTAGACGTTTTTCAGAGACAAAAACTGCGTAGACTTTGTTTTTTTCTACTTCTTTTCATTGAAAAATAAATGAAAACTGCGATCTCCCCCCCCCCCCTAACAAGTTATTTTAATGCACAATCCTCTCATGAACTGAAATACTTTAATTAAAAAGAAAATCTTATATTTTCAAAGCTCTGATTTGCCAACTGCCACGTTCATGCAACTCATACACATTCCACTACGGAATTTATAAAGAATCAGCACATGACTCGGTGTCGGTATAGATATCGGTGCAATCGGAATGTGAGTGTACATGGAGACTATTTGACCTCAAATTATGAAGTAAAGACAGTAAATGTCTTAATTTTCATGTTAATGTAAGTATCATGCTCAAAGTAACTTGGTAACTGTAAATTCGTAACTTTTGTTAATAATATATAGTTGTAAAATCCTTATTTAATACTTATAATTCAACTAATAAATTTATGATTCTAAATTTAAAATTCAGATCTAATCCTTGCATATATTTTTTTCAATAGTATGGTCATTATTTGTCGAAACATCGTATCATTTATACTAATGGACATTTGAGGTATGAAAAAAACTGGTTGTTATGCAGAGAGATGATGACAAGGAAAGGAAAATTCACAATCGCCACAAGTGGGACTCTAACCAGAGCCCTCTCGCAGTCGTTACTTGTTACGGCTCATCACACGATACCTTTCAGCATATACCCTCCGAGGAAGAAATTTGTCATTGCTCTAGCGCAGTCGCCTGGACTCTGAGAGGGCTGTGGTTCGGGTCCCAGCGGAGAAAAATGTGAATTTGTTTCTTCCTAGCATCTTCTCTGCATAGCTATATGCGTTATGTCGTTCAAAATAATGTAACTCGCATTAAATAAATGCGACACTTTTAAGATTGTGTGTATACTTTGTATTTTATTATAGTATACATCATTCACATCATACCAAACACACAACCATATTCTTCAATTCGTAAAATTTCCCTATAATTCGCTTAAAGTGATAAAAATATTTACCGTAAATAGACGATATGTTTAGGATAAAAATGATCATAACGGAAGAATTACCGCCACAAGTTATCAAATTCTCTAGCAAAATATTACACCCATCCGATAGTTTTCTTATTCGAATTGCGAGAAAATTGATGCTCTCCGATGAATGTTAGAGAATCCACTGGTAAGATATTCTTATATTAAGGCAAAACGGAAAATTTTAAACTATCATTGCATTTTTAATTTCTCGGATAATTATTATGACATGATTGAAGGAAATAATCCCCCGTAATATGCATTTATTTGTCGTTCTCATCATGCACTTGATCGTTAAAAAGTAATAAAGTGATTGAAGTGAGATGAAGTGCTGTATAGCAAATTCTAACAGCATAAAATGGATGGCATATCACCGTAGCATAGACAGAAGTAGCTGGATAGTTTTTTATCAGCCAAACGAAAAAATAAAAAGTTAACGTTACAGAATTTTTGAGGTCATAACTGTCAGATTATCGAATTGGTTCATGTCTTTACTTAGCAGCGCATTCCGCAGGACAGGGAACATGGCGTAAGTTGTTCTCATTATTTCTATTTAACGAATTTCACGAGCCAATGGTTTTTCACAACACTTATTCCTATTTAATCAGGTGGTTTCTCAATAAATACTGTACGTACCAAATGAAATTCAATGGATGATAGTCCTTAATAATATTTCTACAGCCACGTCTTGAAGAAATATTCGCTGGGATTGTGTAAGGGGCCGTTCAAGTACTACGTAAGCAAATTTTTAGCCATTTTTCACCCCCCACCACCTTGTCAGCAAAATTTCATCAGCTCTGCACCTCTGAAACCTAACGCATATTGGTGGGTTCAGAGACGTACATTGGGGGGGGGGGGATGTTCACAGAGAGACTGAGAAACGCTGACTTGAACTAAATCTCAACGTTGGTAATAAGTATGAAGAGAAGAAGTGAACTGAAAGGTGCAGAATAGTACTATACATGTACACTCTACGACTAAACAACGTACTGCTAGAGTTCATAGTAGAAATACTTTTATTTATTTCTACCATTTTGTGACTACTACTACTCAACCGTGCATGAACCTCGTCCAGTTTTTCTCTAAAGAACTGGTACATGCCGGAATGTGCGTGTGAATTGCTGTGTACCTAACGTGAAGATTATTTCTGTGTAATGCTTATTATATGTGTAGTTAGTGTGCTGCCATCTGCCATGAGTTATTCTAACTATGAGTGAAGTGTAATAATTGAATAATTGTACCGTTGTAGGCATGTTGGTTTCTGTGGCGAGATATTCCAATGGGGAGATGGGCTCACATTTTCTCCTCGAATTTGTTAACCCCAGAAAATTCGGCCAATTTAGGCCGACCACCACTGTACTGTAAGGCTACTACTACTCAACCGTACATGCAGATCGTGTAATGAATCGGCACATACCGGAATATGTGTTCACTGTGTATGTGTGGCCCTAACGTATTTATGTTGTTGCCGAGTTGCGCTTGTTTCGTGTTCATGATGGTATCTGCCTTACATTTTATGAAGTAAAGATGGAAATGCTTAAATTTTCATGTTATGTTAGTATCGTGTTGTCGGTCTGCCCGCTCTCTGCGGAGAGACTTTCTCAAACGATAGACCGGCTCGCATTCGCGCACTCTATGACTACTGGTATTCATAACCGTAGGGTCCTAAGAAGAGTTGATCAACTTTGCCCAAGAATATTAAGGAGACACCAACGAATAAGGAAAATACACGAAAATAAAAAGTCCTGATGCTTTTATTTTTGTGCATTTGCCTTATTCGTTGGGGTCTTCTTAATGGGTCCTAATACGTCCTAATTTTGTGAATTCGAATGATAGGCAATGCAAAAACTTGCACAGCAATTTTCATTGGAGTGATGACCTGAACTTTAAGGTTTGTAGCTGTATGAGATATTTCATGATTTTAAAGAAGCGACGCATTTAGCTACGGTGGAATTAAAAAAATCACTGAAAATTGAAGTAATTGAAAGGTTGATTCTTTCGTTCTTATCTCTTGGCCCCTTTTCAGGATTTAAAATAGTTCCTCTAGAAACCGGTTCGATATCGGAACATTTCTCCTCAACAATCAAACTGTTGAGGAAAACTGAAACAATTTTTACATGAAATAAATAATTTTTCTAACAAACATTTTTGTTCAAATGGATTCGCCCATGTATCTAACCTTAACTTCGAAGCATGCTGTTGTATAAAAGAGAAATTGTTTGCAGACTCTTTAGACAACTTTATCATCTGCTCACCCACTCGCTCTCATTTGCTTAAATGCTCACTCAATAACTCAGCCACCAACTCCATCACTCTTACTCACTTAATCATTTGCTCACCTGTTCGCTCACGTGCTCATTTGCTTACGCACTCGAGCAACCACTCACTTATTTGCTCACCTGTCCACTCACTATCTCCCTTACTCACTTGATCAATCACTCATTTGCTGGCTTACTCGCTTCACTGACTCACTCACCTACTCATTCACTCACTGACTATATCATTTTATCAAGGAATTGCTTGTCAGTGAACTTTCCTAGCAACGAATCGTCATGTCGTTTAATTGCGTGGCAGGGAATTTTTGTCGTTAAATTTTTTTCGGCACACGAAAATTGGTAATGCCCCGTGTTTGTGATCTCAATATCGCCTATATTTCCCGATAAACAATAGCCACCCTTCATGGTGGGATATAACACATTTTTTGGTATTTTATTGCAACTGATCTTTTTCATGTTCAATATGTCTTGGAAAACGTCAAACTCGGTTATAATGGCAAATTTTCGTGGAAGTTACAATGTCCGGTTATAACCGACTTTGACTGTGTACTGCGCATGTGACGAAAGTTACATTTTCCGATCAATTTTTTCCACAGGATTTTCAGCGATAGGCAGATTGCGACCATTGAATACGGTGAACTGGTTGATGCCTGGGTAGAAGCGGGTGATGCCAGGGACAACGAAAAATCCTTGATCATCGTGAATCACGAGGCCCTCGCTCCGGTGCTGCACGTTTGGCAGTCGATGGGCCTCCTCGTCAGGCACGCATCGGCGATATCTGCTGTCGTTTCCATCGTCTGTTTCTCGGGAATCTGCCAGGAATACTCGCACCTGGCTGTGCCACTGGCGTTCAAGAGCGTCGCTCATCTCGGCCTGTACTGCGCCCTGTGGAAGACGAGATTCTTCTACCGGAGTTTCACGCCTGCGTACCTGATCGATTCGCTTCTCAAGACGTTCGGGACGTGTGACAGTTTGAAGGCGCCCCACGTCTCCGTTAACAACGAGTGCAAAGAACGCCACGAAGTCGTAGGCCACGCACTTCTGTCCGGTACCGCTTTCGTTCTGGCAAGTGTTGGACGCGGCAGAGTCAACTCGGCCATCGACAGGTTCGCCGAGTGGGGGAAAAATATCTTCGGTGGAATGAAAAAACTTGATGAGGATGTCACGAACGAGTCAAGCTGATTCAGCACAAGGGTCTCGAAATTGCCCACTTGAGCAACAAAGACAAACTATTCGATCTCATATGTCCATCCATTTTCTGAGATATTTAGACATTTCTGGAAACCTCGTGAAATCGTCGCGTCTGCCAGTCCTGAATTACATAGAAAATAATAAAGTGCCATTCTCTCAGTGTAATGACAGTTTTATTTCTCCTAAAATGTAAGAAGAAAGTTTTTACGTTCACAATTTATTAACAGCTTTCTCAATGTTATATCAATGACGTAACGCTCCGTTATCTCCTTGTGTTGGGAAGCGGGGTTCGTCCGGTCCTTCAATGCTCAATGCATCAATGTGATAGCCAGCAGTATAGATTTAAGTAGAGCTCTTGATATACTAATCTGACTACTCGGCCATATTTAAGCAAAGGTATGACGTCAGCATCCTAAAGCACCTAGAGAGGCGTGCAGACACATTATCCTACATTTTTGAATGATAAAACCAATTTTCTGCTCACGTCTAATCATTAAAAAAGAGCAGGTAGGGAACATTAATTGGCTTTAGTGATAATAGTGACGTCACATTTCGCACAAAGAGGGGGGGATAAATCAACGTGAGGTTTCAAGTACCCCCCTCCCTCTTCCACTGATTCTGCCATTTCTTCAAACGACTGCCGAGCCATCGCTCGTCATTGGGTCAAACGGAAATGGGAACTATATCAGAGACGTAAAAATATTTTCTGATCGAAGATGGACGTTCCTCTTTATAGGCGTCTTAGATTTGACAAATAACCAGATGTTGTGGTTCAGTTTAGTACGGAAATTGCCTTCTATACCAGAAGAGTTTTAGCGTTTCGTCACGAGTCAAATATCCCTAGTTAAAATCTTTCCAGTGACTATAATAAACTTTTTTTTTCTTCCGCACATGCACCTCATACACATTTTTCTGCAAGATAAAGTAGCCATCATGTTGCTGCCATCTGGCTCTCAATATTATGAATTGAAAATGGCAAATACCTGAAATCTCATGTTATGTAAGTTCCGTGCTGAAAGTCTGAAAGCTCTCTGCGGAGAGACTTTTTTGAATGGAAGACCTGGCATTCTCGCCTTGAAGGTCAAAAGCCACATGAAACGACTCAGAAAAAACAACTTCTTGTGCCATCAACAGGGTTGGAACCTGGATCTAATCACGATGGGCACAACCAGCGCGATGTCCACACAATCGCGTAGTGGCAACCTAACCAGGATGTCACTATGTTCATCCTGAAAAAAGAGATAGTTCGCCATCCGTCTTTGGTCTAAAAGCAAGGTTGCCACTCCATTGTGTCAGGGAAATCTCTAAGAAAATCAGGATTGGAAACTATACGATTGGCTATATCAGTAATACTGACGTCGTCACGATTTCTTCATCTTTCGATTTTTTAAGTTTGAACCATTTTAAATTCATTTTTCCATTAAAATTCTGAATGAGCGCTCCAATATTTCATTCCTCCAACAACATTCTCCACATTTTTCTGCGGTTGCAGATTAAGAATGTTGTAACCTAAGACTTCCGGATAATTTTTCCGCCATACATGTAACATGTAGAGGTAGAAATAATTATATAAACATGGAATGATTTTATAAAAATAAGGGATTGCGCAAAGTAGAAAATGAATTTGAATTTCCGTAAATTGAGTAAATTATGAATATATAAGAGTTCACTTTTCAGCACTTTGTATACAATTTACATTCCTTTACGATTGGATAAAAATAAATTTTCAATCTCACCTATTCCACCTGGTGAAAGAGTCATTTTTCGACCTTGAGTAACCTTTGAATCGATTAACTCTCGAATGAGAAATGAAATGATCGAGCTGCAAAAAGACTCGAAAATTTACCGACTGTTTCTCAGATTTCAAAAGAATTCCTTGCCGAATTGGAAAAATACATCGAGCGTATCACCATACTGAACAAAGTTAATTTATACTACCGTTTTGAAAGAAATTATAAACAGACTCATTTGAGGAAAACTATATAAATATCGTAATTGGAAAAATCTAGGCATTCGCTTAATGGTAGAATCAACTTCTATTTAATGATGTCTTCAAGTCGAGGAAAATATAACAAATATCGAATAATATTAACGAAGATGTATTACTGTCGCAAGGGAGAGACAAACGAGGCAGTTTTAGCCCGGTGATAAACTTTTTTCTTGTTCCCTGTGGATTTACTATGATTAAACCTGTTTACTAAGTGGAAAGGTAATTTTTCCTGCCGAAAGTCCTGGCCTGAAATATATTATAAATTTTTAAGTCGTTTAAGAGTTTCGTGTATCGAATGGGAAGGTAATTAAAGAAATAAAGTAGACAAATCAGCCTTAAACTATTCCATTTTAAAACATCGCTTCAAAATGGAACATCAAAGCGAAATAACATAATTTAGTTAAAAGTGGCAAGGTTAAAACGAATAAAAAATTACAAGTTTTCCATTTTTCAATGAAATACGTCCACCCCAATGGGAGCTACATAGGTCGGAAAGTAGTGTCCGTATAATTAAACTGACATTACTCCGACCTATGTAGCGTCCGTTGTGATGGGCATATTTCATTGAGAGGAACTCGGTTTATGCTTTATTGGGACCATGGGAAAAATATAACTGCGATGGGAAGCGACACTTTTTCACCTGGTGGTCAAAAATTTAACTATTTTTAAAATTGAATCTTCCTTTTTGCCATGGGCCATATATCCTATAAGTCAAATATCATCGAAATAGTTCCATCAGCATGGGTGATACACACTTCTGGGTAGTGCCAGTTTTTTATAACTACCCTGCATGATACAGATGGAGTTTTTTTCCTTGTTTGATACGTTCTCTCTTAGTTTTTATTATCTACAACAGGCGCCTTTTCGTTTCCCACAATTGTAATATCGTGTTTTGGAATGGTTACTACGATAACCTCAGCTATTTATATTCTGAAGGCAAAACTGCGTGCTCTCGGCCCCACATTTTCCACGTCGAATATGTGAGCCGTAGGGCACGCGGTTCTGTCTGGTATTGCTTTCTTTCTGGACAGCGTTGGACGCAGCAGAGTCGACTCGGCCAGCGACAGGTTCTTTCAGTGCGGGAAAAATCTCTTCAACGGAAAAAGTTTCGGACAAATCTTTTTTTCCTGTATCTACCTATACAGAGATTTATATATTTTTTATAATATATATATCGTTTTTCTTTTTGCTTTTTTTTTAAATATGAATCTACGAACTATAATTTACATTTTATTACATGTGTATTTATTACATTTCTCAAAACATATTGCGCATAAGCATTTGTATTTGTCAATAAAATCTTTACATTTTTTAACATAACTTTTCTTTATCATTACAATCACCATTCATTGATACACCAAATTTATAGTTTGGTTAGAGATGATAATCATTAATTCTATGTTTCGGGAGAACAAACAAACCAATCACTAAAAAGAATCATCGTTTTTAAACAGGGTTTAATATCATATACTTATACAACATTTTCTTTTAAACCGTTAGTGATAGAAGAACCTACTTCCAATTATAAATAATATTCAAAATAACGACCCCAGTTTAGATATCGTATTTTTCTTCTAGAGGCCGTATAAGTACAAACATAAGAAATGGATTCTGTATAGTCTCCTTGCTCTCTCCAACTCTCAATCATAGATTTGTTGCCCTGTAGTTTTGAGCCCTACAAAAATATTTCATGTTTCCAAGTGCAATATTAGCCGAAATTTATTTCTGAGTTACAAACTCGCTAAAAATTAGGGGGTGAGGGAGGGAACAGCGTACATTGAAGAAAAATTGCTAGAAAAATTTCGTAACTTTTTTTTTTTTTTGCATTTGCAGTTTTATTGATTTTTCTGAATTCTGAGAGATCCCCTTAATATTCAGTCAGCAATATCTCACGGAATATTGCACTTACAAACGTGGACGTTTTTTTTTTTTTTTTTTGTTGGCTCAGAATAGACAGGGAAACAATTTTTCAATGGGAAATTGGAGGACTGGGATCTTATGAAAAATCAATTTTTGTATCTCCGTAAATATAATGGAGAAGTGGAGAAATCACGAGACACCCAAGCTTTATCGCAAGCTCTTCAGCCTCCGACGTGTCACGGGCATCTCCGACAAAAACCAGAATTTATTCATATGCCAAAAAATTACACAGCGAGCATCGTTATAAAAATTATGAAAATCAACAAATCATGTAAAAATCGATGTGCAACGGGCACAAAGACAAACAACTATGAAAAAGTGCATAAAATCAAATCTCGCAGAAAATGAAATCAAGACTCAGTTCAATAACTGCCCGAAAATATGATGTCCTTCTTAGAATTAATGACATATCGAAAAGTCAGACGTTATTTGGTAATTTTTTTCTAATTGGAAAAGTATGAATCTATAAATACCCGTTCAAAAGATGAAAGGTTTGCAAGGATATGACTTTACACCCTTGTATATGTTTGGATCCAGTAACGTATTACCTGCATTATTATAATATCTAGCATATTAATATTATATCATTATTGATGCATCTACCATTATTTATTTAATTTCTTATTTTGATTTGCATATATTTGATATTGGTATTGTTCGGAAGAAATTCGATATACTTTATATCTTAGTTGAATTGTACATACAAAAATTAAAGTATTTCTCTTATAGAATGATATTTTAGTTATAATAAATATCTGAAAAGTTATTGGTGAAACATGGACATTTTAAACATGATCTAGTAATAATTTATATGTATAAATTCAGGGGAAATCATAAACTTCCCAATATTTCATCTGAAACAGCTTTGGTTTTCGCAATTTTCAACAGCTCTTGGGTGAATACCATTGAAACACAGCGGGATAAAAAATAACAATAAAGACGAAGAATATACGCACATCTTTTTGAAACACAACAGAGGAATGAAATAAGAGTCCTCAATATTTCAGATGTCTGAAGTGTTCTGATATAGAATGATATAAGTTCTTCTTCACTGAACTTCTATGACAAAAGAGCCAGACACCGATGATGGTTCGGATCTTCACAAAAGCTTGCGATGATTCATGGAGCTTTGTATACCGCGATCAATCTTATCCATTTGTCATAAGCAGTATATTTCCTTTCCTTATTTACACGCTCTGGTACAAAGTCAGATATGATATCTTATTCAACGTGATAGAAGTGCCGTTCGTATCACTTTTACTCATATATCTATGAACAATACCATGCAAGATAATAGACCACAACATGCTATGTCACGACGAATTTTCAAGAAATTTATTTTGAAAAATGATGGAACGTAGATAATACAATAAATCCATCTATTACCTGTTACAACAATTACTATTTTCACATAGATTTAACATTAATACTTCAACTTTAAAATACTGATTGGGCATTAAATTTGTTTGTGCGTGATATCGGCAAAAGAATTCAAATTATCATGTAATAAAAAGGCATTTATTGTTTTATGTAACGAAAATAAATGAATGGTATGTTCCACAGATCAGTGTTTCTCAACCTTTCTTGGTCCAAGGTTCCCTTTTAGACCATATTTTCTATTCCTGGTCCTCTCCGGTGTTATTCTGTCTTAATATGGAATTTTGTGGTGAAGAAAATTTATAAATAATAACTCTAGAACCCTGGGTCAAGAAAAAAGCCTTCTAGATATACTATTATCTAGATCATAGTTCCCTAACCTTTTTTGTCCCATCGCCCCTTCTTCAGAAATTTTTTCTCCCATCTCCTCCAACGCAATCTAACCCATAGGATCCTATGCTATACTAGCTGCTTCTACCGCTCCCCCCCCCCGGAACATTCCATAGCCCACTAAGGGCCGTTAACGCCCTCGTTGGGAATCCCTGATCTAGATAGTAGTATCTCTAGGAGGCTTTGATCAAGCACGGATCACAAAGGAAGGGGATTCATTTATTCCCCCCAGGTCATTATCTCGTGGGTTAAAAATAGCCTGGTTCTATTCTTCTCTAAGGACAGCTGTGATGGATTGTAAAAGAAAAGTTAACTCTTCTGACGAAGCTAATTCATTCCGGAATCACGTTCAATTGCCTGAATCTTCGTAAGCGAAACGGGATTTACCATAGGTTTCTATGGAAAACCGTTTGATTCGTGCAGAGATGGCCCGAAATTCGAAAACAAGTTTTTTAAAATACTAAGGACCGCTAGGAAAGAAAAACCGATCATAAGTTAAAACAAAACTGCATCAAAATTGGTGAAATGAGAATTTACAGGAAGATGAGGTACTGAATATTTTGTATTTTCAGTTGGTGTTGACACAAGCCAGTCAAGATCGTAGACGTCGCCATCCATTTTTGTGTTTGATACGTGCAGATGCAAAAGATAATCTCCTAAGATTAGGTCCAGAGCGATGCCGACTTTGATTTAGTTTGATGCTGAGTCTGCACTGAAAGAACGCACGTTCTTTGAACATTGGCTCCTTCTTTTTTTTTCAATGCATTTTCTATTAGCCTAATCTTTCAATTTACATGAAATGGTTCAAAAAAATTTAGAATGGCCATTGTAGCCTACATTTGTAAAAATATTACTAGGTAAACATTAATTAATCGGGCTCGAGTGACAGTAATTCTGATGATGATTGGCGCTAAAATTTATCTCACGAAGCAACTGTTTTATGTTAGTTCGTGCATCCATATCAACGAAAATATTCGTTAGCGAAATCCTTATTCATTCTAGCCGAGGCAGAGAAATAAAAAAACAATCTTAGTTAGCCAAAAAATTCGTAAGACGAGGCGTTCGTTAGCCGAGATATTACTGTATTTCTATTAAAAAAATATATCTATAAAATTTTTATAAAGATATACAAAAAATAAAACAGATATTTGAATACCTCCCCCCCCCCCCCATAACCTTAAGCGGATCCAAAAAAATTTTTGAATTTAAAGAAAATCCTTTCTTTCTTAAAAGCACAAAGAATAGCATTTGTATATTTTCTTTCTCCAATTTTTGTTTATATTCTACAAGCACGTACTTAATGCTATAAAAAAAAACAAAATTCCGTCTCTGTTATAAATAAGTACGAAGCGCACAATACGTACTTACAAAATATACTGATACTTTTCCTTCTATTTCCTTTGAGAAATATCTTCCGCTCAAGAACCAAAATGTGAAGCTTTTCTTTTAAAATCGAAGACATCCAGATTACGATATTTTTTTTCTTTATTCAAATCCTATTCATAACTTCAACACTGAGCTCGAATTTTCTCCGAGAAAGAATGCATTTCGGTCCATTAGAGGATTTTTTCTACGTATGTATTTCGGAATAGCGAATCTCAGCTCCAAGGAAACCTAACGCTGCAATTTCGCGTTCACTCCAATGCAGACTGAAAATAACGTAATGATGTCTTTGCCGATTCCTGTTGTTGTGCATTTCTTTTTCTTGAGGTAACTCCGATAGTTTGTTTACTGGGATGGTCTCCGAAAATCGGGGATACATCTCCAAAATTGTGTTTACATCTGCTTTTTTGAAGCGCGTGTAGCTGTTTGTATAACATATATGTCTTTTATAAAATTCAGATAGTCCCATTACGGATAACGCGGAAGAAATGGAATAAACTATGAAGTGTTCGTAACTCATTTTACTATCGAATTGCTTGGCAGGTCATATTTGAATTCTAGCTGGATTCAAAAGCACGCGTCATTTTTCAAGTAACTCAGGAAAAGTGCCGTTTATAAGGAACTCTCATAAAAAATCATGCGCCCGTAATTTTGCGTACTTGCAATATTTCTTTCACAAACAAACGACATTTGTCTGTCGCATGTGCACATCGTGTTGTGGAGTCGAACCTGCCACATGACTGAGATAATATCAATTGTTCGCCTCTTCATCGGAACAGGAGAAGTTAATCTTTGATCTCTAGATCTCCAGGTTTTAAAAATAGTGCAGGGTGCATATCTATGTCGCCTTGCTGCAAATTACTGGCGAACCGTTGATGCTAGAGGCATGCTTCCAATGACACAAAGTATCCAAATAACGTGTAGGACTCAAAATACATCATCCATATTGCAAAGTTGGTTATATAGGTATTAAAATTAAAAAATTAAGTTTTCATACAGACAATCTGTCGTAAAAAATTCAATCAAAAAGTTGTTGCCCTGTCTCTCCTGAGGACAACAAAAAAACTTCCTCGTTTGTAAGTGCAATATTCGCAGACATATTAGAATTGAAAAGTCGGAGAAAATGTGAGAAAGCTGCATAACCAGACGGGCAGCCCTTCTTTACCTCATTCATGCGGTTCTTTCCAATATATTCTCCGATATTTTAATTCAAATATCTAAGCGACTATTGCACTTAAAACTCAGGGCTTTTCCCCCTCTTGGGTCCAGGAGAGACAGGGGGAAAATCTTTCTAATCGGGTTTTTAATGGCAGGGTATCGGTATAAAAAGTTAATTTTTATAACTTCAACAACAAAACAACCCCTTGTAATATGAATCGGAGGTCAAATTACAAGTGTTATATATATAGGGCCTATATATGTAATATTATTACGCGTATTGGAGGTCTACACGTTATTTAGGAAAAAATATAGTTTCATCAATAATTGTGTGAAAATATTTTTTCACATTATTATAAACGAAAGTAAAACATGCAAAAAAAAAATCGTAATAAAAAGGTTTTAAATATATATTTTTTTCATTTATCGCAACCGAAATGTTATTTCTGTAAAAAAATATATAAATGAAATCTCTAAGTATAATAATTTTCATTGCAGTACCAGATATATTGAATAATATTTATATTAGAAAGTTGAAAGGTGTTTTCATCATTACTAAATGTATATATTTATGATACTCATATACATTTGCAGTTCGATCAACTTTAATAAGAGATATCTTAATAATAACAACTTGACAATGCGCTTATGAGTTAATATTTTTATTCCGAACTTGAATATGTTATCAATAATATCAACTGATCATTTTATAGGGTTCAATTACCGCGATGGGGACTTCTTATTATCACTGCAGAAATAATATTTCCCTTTAGATTAACCGATGAAATATATTATATTTATCCAAGTGGATTTTCCTGTTTTTCGTCTTTTCAAAGTGGGGTGAAAATCTACTTATTTAATATTTGATAGTCAAGAATAATATTGGGAAAAGGGAGCGGTATATTTTCTTTTCAAAAAAAATTAATAATAATAACAACAAAGTTTGTTCATAATACTCACGAAACTCTTAAACTGTTTTCCTAAACTACACTTATGCAACATATTTATAACATTTTTGATATTTCGTGGCCAACTTTACTACATACGATGAGAAATTAATAATGGGGCCTCCTCCATAAAAAGTTCCCTCCTTATAAATATTTTACTTGGATGAACATGCAGTCGGACCTAATATGAGTGCCTATTAATTATTATTATTACTTTGTTATGCATATCCCATAATCATATGAACCTAATTTTCTATTATATTTGAAATAAAGGTTTGCGGCAACCAGATAGCTGAATAGTTAGCGCAGCAACCAGACTGGGCTATGCAAGTTGGGATTTGAATTCCAGCTGGAGCGTGATTGTGTTTTTCCATCAATTCGGAACCTACTCTAAAATTCGATTGCATTAATAAAATTCTCTCAGAATGAAACATTGCAATTTCGTGATTTTTTACGAAAAATTTGAGGTAAAAAAATAAAAAAACACCACATTTGTTATTAATTATGTAGAAATGTATTTAAAAATACGGAACATGAAATAAATATCAAGTCGTGATATCGAGATATCGATAAATAATTTTTTATTATTTCCTTTCACCTCTTCTAATGATTATCCTTCTTCGTATCTTCAGTATCATTAATAATTCTCACATTTAATTTAGTTGCATACATTTTCCAAATAATCAGTTGGGTGTTATCAAATTTATAATTATGAATTCAGAAATACTGCGATAGGAAAACCGTTAAAACGACCTAAGAGATGAAACATTTCATCAAACTTATTAATTAATTAGTTTTCACATCTCGTGCATTAGCAATGTGTCTTTTTTTTTCGAAGTTATATCTTTAAATTGAACTGGAAGACTCTGAAACGACTTATTACTTCTTTTCATGGGATTTTCGCTGCTTTAATATTCCCAAATACATAAAATAAAAATAATAATACGCCATACATAATATGATTAGGTTGCATGCTTTTTCAATTACAAAAGGGTAAGATTAGTTCACAGTTGCGTCTCAAACAGCATATTCATGATAAAATATGCAAAAAGAGACGTGTTTTCATCTCTAGTACCGTCGTCTTATATCAAAAAGAATAGAAAATGCATGCTATATGAAACAAACTGAGGTGTAACAGAATGGATTCGACAAGATCCTCTCATGCATGAAACTCATTCCTTCCATATGTGAATTCATAATGATATTCATAAAGTATGAATTCCGTATATCTTCCTATTTCTCTTTCGATTCGGAACGAAACCTTTCAAAATCAGATGCAAAGTAAGACAGAACATTCCCGAGAAAATTCGATTCATATTCATGCTGCCAGTAGTATGTTTATTTATTGAACTTATTATCTGAAATAAAGGTAAAGTATAACTGTATATGCTATTGATTACACTATGTGACACGATTTTTCTTCTTGGTCAGCAGATCGCATTCCCCAATGGTTTACGATTAAAATAGACTACATACAGTTCTTTGCTTTAAACGTGGTTTTTGTGGTGAGGGGAATCGATATTTGTGAAACGGTCATTTACCATTGGCTGATTGGGTGACATATGGACTTCAAATTGTTCTTTTTCTGCTTCCAAATATAATTGCAAGATATTATGCACATCTCTCTTATATAGATGCACCAGGTCGAGAAATCTTTGAAGGTGCTCTCTTGGATGAGCACCCATGCTTTGTTTGAATTTTCCAGATGATCCTGGGGGATGGGGTACGTCGTATGTACTGTAACTACAGTAAAGAAAGTCCCACAAATAACTTCCAAAAAAAAAAGTCAAAGACCAATAAAGAAGCTTGAGATATATATGTTCGCAGCTAACGGGTTCTTAGGTAACCGCTCGACCAAAAACATGCTCGAGTTTATGGAAAAGCATAAAAATTGGTACAAAAATAGAATAAATAATTTTTCGCCAAATACCACACACCATGCTCATCTCGAAAAATTCAAAGATATCATGGGTGCTTACCCAAAAGAGCACTTTCGTCAACCATTATTTTTTAAACTTAAAATTTTATTCTAACTCAAATTTTATTTTCTGTTAAACGTCTAAATACCTGACTTATACATACATTCTAAAAGTTATTTACAGTTTTAAAATTATTACCAGTGGAAAAAGACTTGGTAAATGACCAATTCACAAATATCATCTCCTCACCACAGAAACAAAGTATGGGGGGGGGGGGATAATCATTTTGATGGTTATTCGGACTAAACAAATACAGAATTCACACTTCTACCCCGGAACAAAGAAAAAGTTTTTTTTTTTAATATAGTGTTATCCGATTTGTATTACGAGCCTCAAACGATTGATGTAAAAATAATTGTTGACTTTGATTTTTTTTTCTATGAATTTCATTCTCTTAGTGAAGAAATGGGAAATTAAGATAATAAACTGAGCACATTCCTGAACTACGCTGCCTGACAAAAAAGATGTCATGTCGTGATGCGAACGGAACGGCATGCAAATTGGAGGGTAGGTACATCAGTTATGTGAATCAGTGTATTTTTCAGACAAGTCACAGAGACCGATTTGTGAGCGAGTGAGTGACATTTGTGGCACTCGTTAGAGACATTCTTTTGTCCAAGTGTGTTGCTCTGTCTTTTCCGTGACTGGAGACCGAAACACAGACGACAAATACTTAAAATACACCGTCATAGTCAAACAGATGCGTTACGAGATGCTTACCGTTATGCTTTATAACGGTTCGACCTAGCGCGGTTTCGTAGAATAAACATTGAGCATATTTGGCAAAATTTGAAACATTTTTCTTGTTTTAATTGGAAGTTTCTTTTAAGATTAACGGTCAAGAAATTAGCTTAGGACAAAAGTGGACAATCTGCACATACTAAATTTAATAAATTCTACCTGAAAAAAGAAACTTGAATATTTGACTTTACAGTGATAGAAGGAAACGATGAACCTCTCCGCTAATTGTACGAAGTACAAATGACTGGATACCAAGCGAAGATAATTGGAAAGAAACGAAACATTCCCCTGTGGGTAATCGAACCACCGTTTGCCATCTGGAGACTAATTTCGTTACGAGCAGCTGCTGAGTTGGGTGGCTGTCTGTTGCGCAGTCCCGTTCAGCCCAAAGGAACACAGTGTTCTTAGGAAAGAAAACGTCTGTCCTCTGTAGTTTAATGGTAGTAGTTTAATGGTAGAACACGCGCCTAGAAAGTGCGTGGTTGGTGGTTCGATTTCCCACAGAGAAATGTGACTTTTCTTTCCAGTACGTACTTTTTATAGCGATACCCCGACATTCCTCAGTAATTCGTTGCAAAACGAAGGACGGAAGTGCTAAAAGATGTAAGTCGAAGTAACTTTTTCTATTAATTTATTGTTGAAATAATGAGACGAATTAGTTCCAAAATGTAATGGTCAAATGTATATCGATTTTATTCAACGATACTATCATTAAATTTCTAAAGCAAATAACAAACGTGGTAAAAATTATAATTGACGATTACGGCAGAAATTATGTTCGCGAAAGATTTTTTTTAAGATTACAAATTCAAGTAAGCTTTATCGGGAATTCGTAAAAATGGGAACGCCCTATAGATTTCGAACTAAATGTGGCCTTTTCTTCATCTTTTCGTCTCTCCGATGCAATTCTCGGGAGGGGGGGGGGGGGGGGGGCTTTTTGATTTCAAGAACGTGATGTCAACAGCATTCACGAATTAAATAAAAAAATAGCTAGAAAGAGATGATGTTAATGCGGTGTGCGCAAGTCGGGCTATTATTGTATGTATTCGGTTCCATGATGGTTAAATGGATGTACCATCTCGGTTATGGTATTCAAATATTCAGCGAAATATACAAAAAAAACAGGCAAAATGTATATCATTGGCTGTAATTCAAATGATCAAATATTCAAAAAAAATTATAAATTTTTTCTGAATATCTACGTGACATGTCATGAAACAAATGTTTTAGATCTTCACATAAATTATTTGAAGTGAAATGAATGAATTCCAAATGAAATAATTCAGTATTTTCGGTTGGATGAATTTAATTAAATTCAACGAAAAAAAGTAATTTCAGAGGAAATAATTTCATATAATCCAACATGTTTCTTTTATTTGATTGCTCATCCACTCCGCCGCCGAAATGGAGATTCTGGTAATCTACAGTGTGTCACTATGATAGTGAAATTTGTTCGCCGTATTGATCGCGATGATGTGTTTAGTGCCTTTAAGAGTGTACGCCGTTCCAACTTCACCTTACTCGATGGTTTACGTGTGAGAGAAGATTTTTGTGCCACAACAAGGAGAATTAGATTTCACCTTCATTCACTCATGGATAGCAGCTTGAAGGCAAAAAAGAGGGTGAGACTGATACGGGACTGTCTATTTGTGGACGGTAAATGTTTTTCGGTTGATTTGAATGATAACTCGATCATCGAGGTCCCATCAAATACATCAAGTAATACCGATGTCTGATCCCGGTCAATCGTGCCGCAATCTGAAAATAACTCTCCTCAGGATAATCAAATTCCGGAAAACAATTGTTTGAATCATGTTAATCCCCTAGTTGATTGTCAGAATAATTATAATGCTTTAAAATGTTGTTTTTATAATATTTGTGGCTTACGGTCGAAACTTTCATCAAAACTTATCTCTGATCTTTCTGAATTCTTATTTTTCGGTTTAACAGAAACTTTTTATACAGACCAAGACCTGGAGGTGCGGGCATGGAGTGATTTCAATTTATTTATTTCACCGGCAAAAAAACCCATATTCGGCAGACCTACTGGCGGTATTATTCTTGCTATACATAAATCAATAACTATCTTGGAAATACTAATGATGTCTGAATTCGCAATATTTGTTAAGATCTCCCTATCTGATACTCTATTATTTCAAAATCTAATTATTGGAACTGTTTATATACCCCCAGAGAGCTCCAAAACGAAAAATTTTATTGAAATTTTAGATTTTTGTTACACTCTGGTCAGTAGAGGTCAATGGTTTTTGGTTGGTGGGGACCTGAACTGCCACTGCGGGGATCCCTCCGGTCGGGCACCTCCGGATCTTGCATCTGGAAATTTTAGCAGTAGGGGTTCTCTTGACCGTAAACGCGACAGAAGGGGCAATACCCTAATTGATTTCTGTGAAACTAATGCTATAGCTATCTTAAACGGTTCATACCCCGGGGATCAAGATGGAAATTATACCTATGTTTCATCATTTGGGAAATCAATTGTTGATTATATTTTTTGCCCATTACAGTTCGCAATAAATAACATAATAAACTTTGAGGTCGAGCAATTTTTTTACTCTGACCACTTTCCAATTGTTGCCTACTTCCTCTCGTCGTCATCTGCACATGTTTTCCCTAACAACAACATTGAATCTAAGCTACGGTGGCAGCCCCAATTTACCGAAATTTTCCAAAATAACTTTTCAGATTGCATAGCTGACACATCCACTCACCAAATCACCGACTCCCATGCTAATTTTGAATTTTTCAAAAATAGTGTTTTTCATGCAGCAACTCTTGCAAATATGCATCAACGGGTTAAAAAAAAACATCGTAAATATCTTAAATCTCCCTGGTTTGACTTGGAATGCCGCATTTTAAAGCGAGATGTGAGATATACTCTAAGAAAAGCCCGACAGAGAAATTGCCCCGAACTTTTCACAAAATATATTCAACTGAAAAAATCTTTCCGTGATTCATGTACCCGCAAAAAACACACATATTTCCAGGAAATCCACCATAAAATACAAAATGCAACTAATTCCTCAGAATTTTGGAAAGCTTTGAACATTTTTAGACGAAATACATATTTTAACCCCTCAATAATTTCTAAACAATGTTGGTTCGATTATTTCTCTAATCTCTTTGCTGCCCCCTCAACAGCTAACCTAACCCACTCCTTTGCCCACCCTCACTTTAATAACTCTTGCAGTTTTTTAGAAGCGTCCATCTCAGTTACCGAATATTTTTCAGTGCTTTCGTTACTGAAACGTAATAAAGCCCCAGGGAGCGATAGCATCTCCAATGAATTCTTGACGAATTTGCCTCCTGACGGACATACATTCCTCATTAATTTGTTTAATTTCATTCTGGAAAGTGGTGATATTCCTCGATCTTGGTCCGAAATAATAATCTCACCAATTATGAAAAAAGGCTCTCCGTTGGACCCGAGCAATTACAGAGCTATATCTCTCTTGAACTGCACCTCAAAATTTTTCTCCCTTATACTAACCAAAAGGCTATATCATTGGTCGGAACAGAACGGGATCCTCCCTGAATCTCAAGGCGCATTCCGTAAGAACAGGGGTTGCACTGATCACATTTTCACACTTAGCTCTATTGTTCAAATCCATCTTCGAAAACCCGCTCGCAAAGTTTTTGCGTGTTTTGTTGACCTAAGTCAAGCCTTCGATTCTGTTAATCGAAGCATTTTGTGGTGGAAGCTCTCTGACCTAGGAGTAAGCCATAAAATTATTAAAATTTACGATCTGCTTTTCAGTGATGCCCGTGCAAGAGTAAGAAGCACTAATGGGTTAACAAGTTCTTTCCCTGTAGCCAGAGGAATTTTGCAGGGCGAACCTGCCTCCCCCCTCCTCTTTTCCCTATTTTTAGCTGACATTGAAAAATCTTTTTGTCAGCCTCATGTCCATGGCATTTCAATTAATAACTCCACTGAACTCAACATCCTCCTGTACGCAGATGATATTGTAATACTGGGTGATTCAAAAATACAGTTGCAAAAAAAAATCAATCTTCTTGACTCATACTTTACATCTAACCACCTTACTGTTAATTTAAACAAAACAAAAATTGTTGTATTTAGAAAGTCTGGCCGTCTCGCAAAAAATACTAACTTTTTTTGGGGTAACGTTAAACTCGAAATAGCCAGTAGCTATGTCTACCTTGGCCTCCCTTTTTCATCTTCAGGAAAATTTTCATTAGCAGCTAATTTCATGATTAAAAAGGCTTTCGCGGCCATGAACCAACTACTTGACTTACTGCGTAGCTCCAGAAACCCCTCGCTGTGTGTGGCATTCAAATTATTCGATAGCCTTGTACGATCTACTCTATGTTATGCTGCACCAGTTTGGGGTTTCTTCTATGCTGATATGCTGGAAAGAGTCCATACGAGTTTCCTGAAAAAGTTACTAAATCTGAGCAAATATTGTCCTGGTTATCTTGTTAGACTTGAGCTTGGTCGCCGCCCCATTGCCACTCAAATGTTTAACCAACTTATCTCGTACTGGCTTAGGCTTCAAAAAATGGACGAAAATCGTCTACCAAAAATTTGCTTTCTTGAACTCTGCCGGCACACAGATTCGGAAAACTGGGCAAATTCAGTCAAGACCCTTATGAATAACTGCGGTCGACCTGATATCTGGTGTACACCCACTCCTTACCTCACTCCAGTAGTTCTAACATCCCTTACTTATAATTTTATTGATATCTCTCTCCAAGAAGACAGATCTCGATTGTCTGCTTCTACATTATTTCATTTTGCCGATAATTTTGAATTTTCGCTATCCCTACAGTCTTACCTTCTCTTCAATCTCCCCTTGGCGGTTCGTAAGAATATGGCCAGGCTTCGCCTTTACCCTTTTATACTTTATACTAACAAAGGAATATTGCACAAATTTAACCCTGATGAACCTTGTCAGTATTGCAATCAACTAAATAGCTACAATGATCTTTTTCACCTTCTTAAGGAATGCACATTCTTTGCCCTTCAAAGACATACTCATATCTCTAAATACCTTCGCCATACCTACTCCCGATCAAACTTTTATCTAATGTTTAGCAACCCCTCTCCTTCTATGTGTCTACATTTTTTTCGATTTATCGAGGATATATCAAAAATTCTATTTTTATTGGGGCAGTAGTTTCGACGCCCTTTCTGTTGTTGTTTGCTTCATATCTCTGCCCATGCGCTCAGGTAACATTCTATTTATTTGTTCTATTTATTTTATTTTATTTTTTTGTTTTTTTTTTATTTTTTAAATCTATCTGGATTCGAAACTATATTATGCATTTATACTTCTTTTGTTCAAACCTTATGCATTTGTTCCTGTCTTGTGTATCTCCAATAATTTAATCACTAATATTTGTACTTGCCATCCACTGGTGTACTGATAGGCACGATTGTGCAAATCATTAAAGGTTCAGTTCAGTTCAGTTCAGTTTCTTTTATTTGGGAAAAATTTAAAGAAATAACTTTCTTTCGATTTTTGATTGCCTAAATGTCCAAAGAAATAAGAAATCAGATATCTTTCGGATTTAGTAAGGAAAATAGTGAAAGAGTGAAATCGAGTAACCGCTGTAAGAAAAATAAATAAAATACAATAATAACTTCAAACTGCAAAATTTATGCACGAAAACATCTGCTGATTACGTGAATACAATGGAACACCAAAGTTTCGGGATCGAGCTCAAAAGTTTGCTTTACGCTCCTTCAGGCAGAAAATAGGATGATTCGATAGTTTATACAGGAAACGGCTCCTAAGAAAAGAATAAAAATGCACACGTATATTCTCGTTTGTCTTCAATCCCTCAGTACTACTCGGAAATTCAAAGTAACTAGCATACGTATATATGTGTGAAAATATGTTCAATGAGTCTAATTCTATGAACACGCACAGTCGAGTCACGTCAATTTGACCCATCATCTTGTTTCCAGAAAAACAGTTTTGTGCAGTCTGGACTAACGCGAGATTGTCTGGAAGCGACATAATAAAATGCTTGCAAGTGGTTACATTTGTCTAAGATCCAATCAGAAAGCAGTCCATTCGATATGCTTGACAGTGCTCGACAGAAAATCCATTGACTGATGAGAGAGATCTTTGGGATCTATTTAAGAGAGAAATCTATAGTGCATGATGACCAACAGTGGACCAAATATGGTGTGTGTGTGTGTGTGTGTGTGTGTGTGCGTGCGTGCGTGCGTGTTTATTTGCTGTTAAGGGAAAATTTTTATTGTCCTTTATTTTCTTTCATCGCCTAACGTCTGTGGGCATCCCCACCACAGCCTATCTACTTCTCGGAACTTTATCACACAATCAGTTATTCTGTGGAACGGGTTTTGAGGGCAAAGAACGTTTTTTACTTTATGTGATGAATTTCTTCTCCCTCATAATAATACACTGCCCTGGCTAAACAAGTTTCACTTCAAAAAATTAACTTTTTATGTGGTCACCTCTACCCAAAAACCCAATTATAATATTTTTGCTTTGTCTCTCCTAATGCCGACAAAAAACGTTTTCAAGTGCAATATTCACTGAGATATTTGAATTCGAAAAACAGTAGAAAGGTGGAAAAAAACAGCTTTAAAAATGAGGGCAAAACGGTTCATCGCATTTAAAGCTGTTCCAATCCCCCGACGTTCCTCTCTTTTTCGAATTTGAATATCTCAGTAAATATTGCACTTAAAAACGTGGATTTTTTTTATTGTTGTCATCAGGTGAAACAGGATAACTTTCTAATTGGGTTTTTCCAGCACAGTGTCCATATGGAAAATATATATATTTTTTAATTACTATACAATCCCTTGCAACATGAATGACATATCTTAGTGCTACAAGTTATTTGGATCATTTTTCTAACCGGAAGTATGCCTCTAGGATCAAAACGATAAATATCCGTCTTTAAAAATCCTCTAGGGCCCAGAAAACACAATTAATATTCATGACCCGCAAAGATGAATTCATAACCATAGCTTGAAAGTACCTGCAAAAAGAATCAATGAATCTAGAGAGCTATAAAGTGTCCGAAAAAAATAAAAATTCTGCGATTGATTCTAAAATTATTAAAATATTCATGTCCACATTTCTTCTACACACAAATATCGGAAAAAATATCCAATTGGAAAAATATGTGACTTCTGCTGCCACCTGTAAAATAAAAACTAAACTATCTGTTACAAATTTTCTAAGTAAAGTAACTATTTGTTTCAAACCGGTATGCATCATGAAAATAAAGAAAATGTGTTAGGATATTAAAAACTATTTGATTTTCTACTGTATACTGGTTTAAATTTCATGCACCAAAATACCAGTTGTTTGCCACTAAATCACGTTTGTAATTACCCAAAAAGCATAGTAAACGGTATTTTGACGTTAAAAATTGACATCAGTATGCAGCATAAAAATAAAAATACATATAGTTTCGTACCAAATGCTGTCCATAGTCATTCTGCACATCAGTTAAAACTAACAATTATTTTTATTTCAAAAATTATAAATGATAGTATTGCTTATATATCCGATAACTGGCAGCAGAAGTCCCAGCTTAAAGCGGTTTCGTATTTATAATAGCAAAGTACAAATATTCTTATAGTGACGGACTCGCGATGCGAGGACCCGGGTTCGAACCCCATAGTGGTGGTCGGCTGAAGTTGGTTTTCTGTGATTCCCAACTTCAAGGCGCAAATGCGAGCCGATCTCCCCGTTAAAAAGTCTCGCGACAGAGAGCAACAGTCCTACAACGATAAATCATTCAATCATAACACTTCACTCATAGTTTGAAAAACTGGTGGCAGATGGCAGCACTACACATAACAAGCATTACAGGAAACAAAAAAACTTCACGTCAGGTTTCACTACACGTACACGCACATTCCCGCATGTACCGTTTCGTTGGGGGTTCCGCGGCGGGGGGGCGGAGTGCATGTGTGGTGTAGCAGTAGCAGGTAGGGCCTCCAAAAAATGGCTCGGGGATCCATGATGTTCTTAAGTCAGCCACCTCGTTGGGCAATTTGCCTGTTGTGGCGTTGTATTTGTATTGCATTTGTGTATGAAATATGAACTCAAGTAAATCGAATGATAATATTTTTTGGCCCTCTGTTATTTGGAGTTGAATGCTTGGTCAGACATATAAATTTCCAAAGCCAGTCCAGCATAGTGGAAAATGTTTCTACATATTGCAAAATAGCAATGACTCCCAACTCTGCTTATACACTCCCAACTGTAATTAAATCTGAGTTGATTTCCATTTAGTTGCATAAAAATTGAATTTTTAAAATGATACATTTCAAAATATAAAGTGAACAAAATAAATCTACGCATGTGAGAAGATCCCTCCTATGACTAGGGGCAGAATCTGTTTTTTAGCTGAAAATGCTTTACATACAATATGAATTACTTTGAAGCTGTGAAAAATAATTTATCATTAAACTCAACCGAATTCTCCTCCGTGAACTGTACAAACGCATCTCTCTATGTTGATATTATTTGACATCATATTAAAACTTTTGTGGGATACACTATTCGCAATTGTAACAGATTTGCGGTCTTGAAAACAAACAGGCAACGTCACGGAACAGACACCCTGCCCTACTCTATCGAAAAATCTTACAATTACAGCTGGTGGTCATCTTCTCTTCATGTTGATTAG
Organism: Pholcus phalangioides; assembly: GCF_987345545.1. Taxonomy (NCBI): domain Eukaryota; kingdom Metazoa; phylum Arthropoda; class Arachnida; order Araneae; family Pholcidae; genus Pholcus; species Pholcus phalangioides. The sequence goes on along the minus strand of NW_028301608.1, from coordinate 56,745,967 downwards.
CATTAAGTCTCACAATTCCTTTCACTGGGAAATGCCTAGACATTCCGTACCGCGGATTGTGTTGCTTCTATATTTAGAAAAGACGCTTTCATTTTTGTAGGATTGAAGTGCGTGCTTTGAAAAATTCATCTCTCGTCACCTACTGTATTGAATTAGAAATATTCAGAAGTTTCCGAGGCGTCTATGTATTTTGAGATTAGACTTCAAACATTCACTCGTCGCGTAATTAGGAAATATTTTGTGTATGAACGGCGCTAGTATTTGTAAACATAACGGTTGCGGAAATTCATTGGCGCACTTGAGCAAACACTGCTAGATTTACTTGAAGGGAGTTGTTCCGAATTCATACTGAAATTATAAATGAATTTCCACCGTGAAACTCAGAAAACCGTCGCTGAGATGGAACCAATCAGCTGCTGTGCGGTCTGAACATCGTGCTCGACTCCAACTGGAGAATCCAGGTTTGATCCCCATTGACGGCACAATTTTGGGGAAATAGGTTTTTTGAAACTTTGACGTGCGAATGCATGTCCGTCTTCCATTTGTAAATCTCGTCTTAGTCCCACAAAGTCTCTCCGCAGACAGCAAGCTTCAATAAGATGCTTATGTAACCTGGAAATCCAGGCGTTTGAAATTTTCACTTTAAAATATATAAGACGGATGCACAAAATAATCATAAATACATTAAAACCAGGCATATGTATACACACATACAAGCAAAATTGCCGGCATGTACCAATTCATTTGTATTTCCACATAGGAATTTTTACCAAGTGCTTGTGCGGTTAAGTAGTAGTTCCGTCTATTCACCTACTTTACAGCATAGGATAGTCATACTCAGACACAGAACTCAATACTGAATACATTGATTTTTTATAGAAGGCAGCTGGACATTGAATTGCTCAAATGCAGTCGGCTCTGTGCATCAACGGTCCTTCTTGCTCCGTTGTCTTTACTTCAATTAATCGCAGTGTGGTTGCTATTTATCTAATTACAACACACTCCAACGACAACAACATCTAAATATTCTTCAATTGCATGGTTTTATAGGCAATCTGATAATTGAATGAAAAGCCAACAATCGTCTCTTTCTCGATCTGATACTTCAATAAATTATGCATTAAGAGATCCATAAGATCCCAAGAGATCCATAAGACATATCTAGGTAATTCGTTAGTGTTAGTATACATCCATGTCCGAACCGAGATTCCAACTCAGACCTGCACAGTCAGAGGCTAGCTCAATAACCATTGGATGCCTGGTGACAAAGTTGTTGCCTAACATTATAGATGGCCATGAGAACGTAACTCAATTGGGTATTTAAACAGTTAAAAATCAATATACGTTAAATTACTAATCTGCAAAGCAACTGGAAAAGAAAATCACAACATGCTCAGAAAAATTGGTTTAAAGTTTGATCGAATTCTGTAGAGAAAAGCGCAAAACGAATTTTCTTCCAAATTTAAATTTACGAAAATTCTCATCATTCAAATGTAAGAAATAGAAAATGACCAGCGATATCAAGCGGTTGAGACTAAGCAGTAATAACACTCCGATACATATGTTCATAATCAAAAAATATCCCAGAATTAGAATTACATGCATACATATTTTTACCTGAAAATGCATAAAATCTGTTTCAACTCAAATTTGAGTTTCACAAATCAAAAAAAAACAATATTCAGAGAACAGGGAAGTTCACTATATGCTATATTATTAAATTATTTTCGAAGAAATTTATAAGACCATAACCGGAGGAAAAATTAAATCTAATCGCTCCAATGCGAATAAAACTAAAACGTGCAAAATAAAATTATAAGAAACGGAATCAGTGAATTGCGGATGCCACAGTTTCCGCTAATGGTCTTCATTTCCGATATCTAATGGGAAGAAGCGAAACAATATCCACCAAAAATAAAAACTAATAGCCACCAAGACTTCCAGAAAGAATTATTATTTCCAAGAAAAACATTTCTACTCTGTAGATTTTTCCCATTGATAGAGGTAATAAACATTATCTCGTCGGTACTTTTCATTTTGGTTTTATACTTAGATATTATTTTCATTTATTTATTTCTTGCTCATACTACCACTTCTTGCACTATGTTGTTTCTTACTCTAGTTCATTCTTGACTATATTAGTATCACCCCCCCCCCCACACTCCCAAAAAAATCTGCTTATACTTGTACCGGGTGATATATGAATATTTCAGATTTTTATCTGATCACATTCCATTGAAAATTTGGTGACTTTTCTCATCGTAAAGAATGACAGCAAGTTCTCGAGTTTCGAGACGTTAATTATAATCAGAAAGTTAATGTCCAAGAAAAACATTTTTTGATGATAAAAAAAAACGCAATTTTTCGACGTTTCAAAAAAGATATAGAGAAAATTGTGCAATTTTCATTAATACTCCGTTAAGGATTTTATTTTTACTTCTTTTCTGCCCTTATGAACACAAAGTTTACTGCGTTTACTCTGGTATTTCGATGAAAAGCTTAATTATGAATTCTTTCATTACATTAAATACCCGCCAGTCATTTGTTTGTTTTTTAAGCAGATATTATGTTTGCGTCAAAAAACGGTACTACTAACTACAGGTTGTCCGTAAAATAACTGCGCAACTTTGAAAGTCGATAACGAACTAGTTTTGAGCGATAAAAAATGCACTGTTTGTTGCAGTTTTATTGAGGAGCAAATAAATTGTATTTATATTCGTATTTATATAGAAGAACAGATAGTAAATAGAGTAAAGCATTATGACGGTAGATGGTGACGTAGTGTCAGGGGAAACATTCCAGTTCCGTAACAGTTAGTGGATTTTGGAAGTGAACCAGTGGTCTCTCGAGTGCCGGCAGTTCGTTTGTGGAGACACCGCGATTTACTCGAATCGAGACGACCCGTGTGCCGATACCCAGATGCGCCACAGTGCTGGTCGGCTGTGAAGTTAATATTTTGCGATTTGCCAACGTCCAGGCTCGACTTCTAGCTAGTCTCATACTTTAAGTCTCTTCACAAAGTTCAAGCAGACCAACAATAATATTATTTACAAAACATGAAAATTCGGGCATTTGTCACATTCATTTCCAATATAAGAAACAAAGACAGGGTTTATATGTGGTTTAGAAGTTATGAAGGTGCTCGAGTGAGTCTGGCTCCAAATGCCCATATCAAGGAGGAACCGTTATGCAGTTTGCATGCTGGTACTTGTTGATACCCCAAACATTGAAATCTGTAGGGATTTGAAGCAGTGACGTTCCGTTCCTCCAGGGTATTTTACCACCCGCAGCTCTGTCGGATATTGGATATTTTTCCGGATTCTTTATATTTAAGGTACGCTCTTACGGTGGTTATGCGCAAATGCCCAAATTTCATCTGCACCTCGGAAATACTGTGACCCATTTCATGAGCGCCTACTACTAAACCCCGTTTCAAAGTCACTCAAAATCATGATAGCCTGCCATTTTAGCAGCAGAAACCAATTCGGTAGTTTCCCGAGTTACCTGTTGTCTTATATAAGTGCTTCTGACTGCATCCAGTCACGTTATAATTGGTTACATTCCTCCTTTATTTGCAAAAGCACGTCTGCACCAGTTTTTATAGAACTTTAGTGTACATACGATGTAGAATCAGCGGTCAGTGACCCCACTGGAACGAGAAGAATAACGATCTCCAGTAGCTTCGCAGATAAGGGGCCGGTCTAGTATTACGTCATCATCGATGGGGGGGAGGGAGGGAGGGGGTTTCCGATTTGCTGACTTTCGATGACAAGGGGGAGGGGGGATTTGGATAATGCTTACGTCATCAACCACACTTTATGAAAAATGAAAATATGAGTTAGGATTCACAAGGCCAGAGCTGATGACGAAATTTTGCTGACAAGGGAGAGGGAGGGGTCAGCGTTTTGCTGATTTTTGCTGGCAAGGGGGGGGGGCGAAGGGGTCAAAAATGGCTAAAAATTTGCTTACGTAATACTTGAACGGCCCCTATCCTATCTACAATTTTACCTATAGATGTCTACATCTACAGGCAAAATTTGTCACTAAATGTACCAAACGGCGTATTTCACTCTCGGATTATTCTTCGTTTTCGCTTTCAGAAGTGTGTAATTTTTCGTGTACCCGGTACATATGCAGTATATGAACTGGACTTTCACGTTGATACCTATCTTGCATTTCAAGGAGGTGGCAATGTTGTAAGAATTCGGAAAGTTTCGCTTTTTCGTATCGATACTCGTGTCGCTCACCCCGAAGTAGTTTCAGAAATGAGGAAAGAAATAGATGAAATATGTGTCTGGACTGTGAGCATAATGACTGACATTCATGGTACCTAAGATCATAAAAAATAATGGTCTTATATCTTATGTTGTACGTTCCTGAGGTTGTAGGAACGGGAACAGAATTATTACATCCACAAGGGGGAAAAAAACTCATACCGTCCGACGACCATCAATGTAATGTCGTGGTACTCGTATGACATGAAAAAAATATTTTCCTGGCATTGGTTCGCTTATTTATACATCCATACACGAAAATGTTCTTTGGATCTCGCTTAGTTCCAAGACCGATACGTCATAAATGTCATCGGAATATTTTTCGGCCATATTTTCTTCCAATTCAAAGTGATATTGTACTTCACAGAACGAGAAAGGTCCTTCGAGTTTTACTAAATTATTCCTGTAAAAATGAATCAAGAAGGGACTAAAACGAATACTTTATCGACATTGGCAGATGTCAAGCATAATCGAGTTTTCAGAATACTGAAAATAAATATGTACACATAAAAATGTGGGCATGTGGGTGATTCTTTGTTGAATTATTATAGTGCCTGGAGCTCTCTTTAAGTGTATATTTTACTATTATGGGATTTAAACCATTTACTTCGTTATTGATAATTAGATTACGTCATAAATGGTTGAAGCCCATATTTGTAAGAGGTGAGCTATATTCTTCGGCTAACAAATTATTGAGATTTCAACGAAGTACTAAAATAAAGAAAATTGGTGTAGTGGGTACAAATTAAAACATAAAAGCATTTACATAAAAAAACAAGGTTCCCCACATTTTTTTCAAAGACCATTTTATACATTCCTAACTGTATATCTTACAATAATAATTGCGCATCAGTTGAGTACGATATGTCATATTAACTACTATTTTTTGACCGCACACGCACCTCAGAATATTCCTCTAAGGAAGGGGTATGTACTACTTAGGCTTGTATACTATTCGTATGCATACCTCTTATGCTATTTTTGTATGTACCTTATAGTATATTTCTACAACTACCGGTTCACGAGTTTATTCGAGCTGAAACGGACTAAAGTTTTCACCCTGTATAAAAAATTAATTTATTAGTTCGCGTCCAAATGATCATTGTTTAAGTACTATCTATATAAATCAATGTAAATCAGTGGTAGAAAAATAATCTCGTGGCAATAATATCATCAGTGACTGCGTATAAATCACGTTAATGATTTCTATAAGTTATTTCAAACCCACCACATTTCGTGGAATTTAATCTGAACCATGGACTTAATCTCTAAATTTCTATTTAATATTTCGAAATTGGCGTTCTCTAACATCATTGTCGTTCTTTTTCATTTTGCTTTATAATCAGATAAAGGAATATCGTCAATAGCTAAGTTTCTCAAAAAATAAAATTGTGTTATTTATATACATTTCTACATCAAAAATGTACATTTTTAGTTTATGGGGGGGGGGGGCTCTAGTCTTTTCGGGGGGGGGGGATTATACACGGCAACGTTTTATTTTCAACATGTATCAGGTAGAATAACAGATATTTAAAACTATATATCCGACTCTTTGGCCAAGCGAAATAATAAGCAACTGATAATTTCACGAGAGGAAAGTCTGAGTTAATAAGAAAGCTCTTAATTGAATCGTAGACTTCAAAGATGAAAAAAGAAAAATACAAAATCTAATTACTTTGGAGCTCTTTGATTATTCGCAACCGAATCATCGATGAGAGAATCTTGGTTTATTCATTATCACTAATGTTTACACGCTGGTGTGCAGTTTGTTAATTAAAGTGTCTTATGTGGTATACTTGGCTTTGATAGGGGGAAAAAATATATTCAAATTAAATTTCATTTTTATTTTCAATAAGATAATAGCTTTTGCACATTGTATTCCGGATTAAAATTGCTCTTCATTCCAAACAACTGATGTTACACCGATGAGTAAATTTGCTTTTTGAAACTTGATTTCAAAAATGATTTTATAATTAAATTTTGCGTTGGAAATTACTATTTATTTTCTTTTATTCAGAATATCATGGAAAATGTTGTTTGTATATTTCGTTCGTTGAAATACTTAATTCTCATATGTTCCGACTTCACGGAATTTTCACAAAATTTGTTTTTCTCCATATTAAGCAAGAAAAATATAGTTAAAGGTTCATAATTAGAATAACTTCGTAAAATATCACTTCATTTTGACTCAATTCCGATAAAAATGTTAAACAATTATTTTTTTTGCTTTCCGAAAAAAAACTAAAAATATGCTTGACTTTAGCTTGAAGTTTCAAATCTGTTTTTCAATGTTGTCCTAACCAATATTTTCAAATATTGATCATTATTATATTAATTACTTATTGAAAGCACTAAATAAAATATGCATATATTCTAGAATTTCAGTCTCACATATAAAAATTTAATGTACATTTTCACATCAAACTGAACCAATTATTTTTCTACTCCCTAGACATACAAATTTGGAAAATTTCATGAGATTCGGTGTAAAATGCAGAAGGTACGAAATTTGCAATTTCTATTTACATGCAATACTTTTCCGCTACTTTATATTTTTAATACGTGATTATTTCATTAAAAAATTTAAATTTTTCTCTTCCAGTTAATTTTGTTGAGTACAAATATTTTCATACATATTTGGAGGAGCTTATTTTCAAAACGGAAAATTTCCACTTTAAAAATATTCACTTTTTGACGTTTTCTTTATCTTTTGGATGAACTCTGTTGGGTTATGCAACAGGGTTTATTCAAACGGGAATATTTTTGGTCGGGATTATAATGTAAATATAGTCGTTTTTCCACCCAAAGGGAACAAATCCAACTTGTCCATTCACTTTGGTATTTTTCCTTTACAATGGAACATAATGAAGCGATTGTCTTACTTGTGTTAAAGGGTTTTTTTTTCAAAACGGCACATTTTTCAGAAGCACTTTAAAAATTGCATTTTACAGTAGAAACTGTCAATAACGGAGACCCATGGGATCAAAAAAATTTGTCCGCTGACAAGGAGTGTCCGTTAATCTATATATATAAAAACGAATGTATGCCTGTCCTTTATTCATTACTACACCATTCATCCGATCGCCATGAAACTTTGGGAAGTTGTTGAGTACACTCCCGCGAAGGTTTCTGGCATAGTTTTTTTTCCCCTTTCTTCTGAGATCGCAGCAACGCGCGACGGGTAAGCTAGTAGATTACAAAATACTTTGAGTTCCGTCGATGTAATTCAAAAAGTGTTCGGTAGTGACAGTGTCCGTTATGGGAGGTTCTACTGTTGAAATGATCGTGTTTCTTATGTTTCTCATAAGATAGTAGTGAGGGTACTTTTATTGTATTTAGAGAAAGATGTACTCTCCACTTGTTAATACAAGATATATAGAAAAACTCGAATTTTGTAGAGATACTGATTTTCTCGAATGTCGGTCGAGTGCTCTACCAACTAAACTATAGTGACAGGTAGAATATATAACCAATGGGGTGCTATATGCTGACAAAATTAGCCAGTTTTTCTGAATATCTTGTATTAGCAAGTGGAAAGTACATCTTTCTCTAAATATATGTTGCCATCTGGTGCTCTGATGTCATTTACGAGCCATCATTGGAATCAACATTTGGCGTAGAAGCTTGGAATTTTCCAGACTCATCCAACTCCAATTTCAATAAAAAAAAATAACATTTTCACCAATTTTCATTCAAAACAGAATATATTTTCATACTTTAAATGTAGATAACTCCCTTCAATATTCATCAAGAGACGTGTTAATCGATGTACAGTCTGTCTCAAAACTTTAAGTATTTCTCTTAAAACAACAACAAAAAATACGGCGACTAAAATTAGCATCTTTTAATGAATAATACCCGGAGCATTTCTATATTTATAGAAAAACTTAATAGTAAAAAACATTTAGAGTATATATACATTTAGTATAGAAAATACAAGAAAAAAAATGGCTGCCTCAAAAATTTAGAGAATATTTAGATTTACAATCACACATAATCAAAATTTACAGGCTTTTGATAGCTAATAGACTTTTCACTTTTTTTTCTTACAGCCTCTATCACACTATCCTCCATGGATTTAATGTTAGGTTTCAACATCAGAACTGTACCATGAAAGTAAATGTGTGATGTCAAAGCTAAATATATTTTATCAATAGAATTATGAAAAATGTACTTTTCATCACGCACCATTTTTTTTTCAATTGATTTTCGTAACGCTTTTTCCCTATACGAAATAAATTTCCATGTACAGTTAGTTTACAGATAATTCAACATCAAAAGTGCAATAATATCGAAAAAACCATTACACGAGAAACACACTGAATGGGAGGCCTATTAGATAACGATTTGCGATAGATCTATATAACGAGAGATGATGTTCTTTTTTTATATATATATTTAATAGAAATGGTGTTGAGTGGAAGCTGTTGTCAGAAAATCTTCAAACTGATTGATGACACACTGTGATATTCGATACAGAGCAAGTGTTACTGGGAGTTCGTGATAGCGGATTTAGCTGTCAAAATGGGATCTTTCCACCCGTCTTAGAGAGATTATCGCTGCTCAAAGCTCCGTGACAGGTAATTATATACAGAGAGAAAGCTCTTTCATCTTCTTCTTCTTGTTATTTTTTTTTTCAATTTATTTTCCTCACGTAGAAACACGACGCGTTTACTTCTTTGTAAAAATGACGAGAAAGAATAAGGTAAATAACACATTGTGATACAGACAACTGGTGGCAACGTGCTTAAAGCAGTGGAAGATATGTGCTAGCATGAGGATACATGAAGAAAAAGCATCTTGACGGAAAATAAAGTTCTAATATCAAATATTCGACTTAAGAGAAATCATTCTTTTTTAAGACACCCTTCGAGACTCACGTTAACGCTTTTGTACATCACTGAATCCATGAAGACTTTGAAACTCGAAAATTAAATTGCTCTGAATATTGTTCAAAACACATGATTCGGCAGAATACAAAATAGTAAATATTTTATCTCATAAAAATATTCTTTTATATTTGAACACGTGAAACGTACATTTAAACTCTGTTATAACGACACTGAAGGTTCCACGAAATTTCATCGTTACATTTGAAGACCTTCTAAGTACTGTGAAACCTCGATGTAACAATACTCTGCGGAAGAAGGAAAAAATATCGTTGTAAAAGGATTATCGTTATATCGAGCGACAGCAGTTAAACATTGGAGTATAGAAATTTTCAAGCAAGACTTGAAAAAATATCGTTGTAGAGAGATTAGGTTTCATTTTAAGAAAATATTATCTAATGCAATCAAATAGCGTGAATGAAATTGTTTTCTTATAATTAGGGTGGCCATATTTGATCAGGTAAAATACGGGAAATTGAGATCCTAAATACGAGACATCACTCGGTCTTGCTAAAACTGTTGCTAATTGTCGAAAATTTTTCATTAGGCCCTTTCTGCACTTGAGGCCCCCCTCAAATGGCTCCCTGGCGAATATGTGAGATTAATATTTGTAATTATAGCCATGATTACCATAATTAAATCTATTCATCCCCGATTTCAGTGAGGCTTATGAATTAAAGTAACCTTCATTGGAAAGAAGGAACCTTTTCAAATACAAAAGTTAAGATGGGTAGAATTACGAAATTTTCTGTATACGTGTCATATTATCCTCCTAATTTTGATAAATAACACAGAACTATATGTCGTTATATCCGAAGCCGTTGCGTTTTAATTGGTGTTATAAGCAAGTTTCTTTAACATTATATTGTCTATGAGGATTAGAGCCACCAATTATATTATGACGTTGTAACCGAGTTCAACTGAAGTTGAAATATCCTTGTTAGATATTTTTCCTTCAGTTTGATGCTTAGTTTTTTAAGACCAATATCAGGTTATAAATAAAACTTTTATGACAGGTTTTAACAGCATGCATACTTTTTCATCTATTATATAACCTAGCTTCATCTTTTCATTGATAAGTTTTATTGCTTAAACATCATTTTATTGCTTAAACATCATTTTATTGCTGAAACATCTTATGCAGTTATGCAAATGTTTTCACTGATACGTTGTTAAAATAATGAGGCAAAACTAAGTTTTATCGAAATCGAATGGCCATAATCTGTTGTATTTAATGATCATAATTTATTGTATTCATTCCTACCAATGGTAAATAATAATCCAATCATTAAAAATCGAGATTGCCAAACTTAAGGGAAAATACCAGTAAAATATATTTATCGTCTTCGTTTTTTCAATGAAACTTCAGAGGGAAAACATCCCTTTTAAGAACGTGACATTATAATACTTGAAGCTTTCCTCAAAGTGCATCTAATTGAAAAAAAAATCGTTTGTTTGATGAGATGACTATGCAAGTCAAAGAATGTAAGTCTGTATATTACTGAATTTAAATTTAAACTTACTAATTGTACCCGCATAGGCTGTGTGAGTTTTACTATTTAATTCTCGCTTAATCTTTCAAGTAGTTAACCATTGTGAAATTATTTTGTAATCGTAACCAGTGTATCAAATTAAACGTAGCTGGGTGGATAAGAACAAACTTAAAAGACATTGCAACTCAATGATGCAAATGTTTTGTCCCCATTCTAGGTACGAAAATAAATATTAGAGCGATACAAACTCATTTATCGACTATCGGAAACTCTAGCATGCGGCTAATTTTTATCAGAAAACTGCGGGAGATTGAATATTGTTTTCTTTTGTGTGAAAAGTTCTTGTGAAAGAGTCGGACTGTCTCGGGATTTTCAACATTTACCTTTATCTTCCCGAATAATTCTCTCTGATGCTTGTTTGCGCAATTTAAAGTAACTCCCATCTCCGGCGAAAAGAGAGAGAAAAATTCAGTTTCTGTTAATGTATTCCGTGAGTAAAGACCAAGTATATAAATAAAAGTAAATTCATTCAGTTCAGCTCCGATTTCTCCTCAAATTAAATCCATTTGAGTTTTATTTTTCTATTCACCTCCATTAGAGAATTTGGAATGTATTGCGTAACCCTTTCTTGATACGATAATATTGTCTTGTGAAAGAAAGAAATAGGTAAAACGTTCTTAATTTATCGCACCAACACCATAAATTTCAAGGCAAACCTTTCTCAGTGGTTACTAATCATACCATTTCAACAGAGCTTGAAGCTTTCTTAACTACTTCACAAATAAGGAGACTACAAGTTCACAAAAGAACAACACTACTGTAAACTGGTGTGACTTGGGAACATATTTTGGACATTTCTTATATTATCTCAATTATGAATTCACATTTTTTACTAAAAGTTTCAAAACTAGAAAGAAGTTTTTTGTTATTTGTTTATACAAGGGCAATTGTTTTGTAACTCACTTCAATGGAGAAGAATGACTCAAAGTCGTACAGGTGACTCCTTCATGTGAGGTAACTGCTCTATTGCCTTGATATTTAGCTTTTTTGAAGAGTATGTTTCCATCTCCCCAAACTGGAAATAATTACGAACAATATAAAAGAAAGTATAAATACATAAATTTTGTTTTTATTGCAAATATAAATACAGTGATTATTCTAATTTTTCTGCAATATAAATATGCTTAATCGAAAATGTCTATTTTGGTTTTAATCTTTAGATGTGATGTTGATCTCTTAAATTAATCAGAAAATTAATCTGATTTTTTTTGTGTGATTTGTGTAGAGCCCAGAGCCCAACATTTTCTTATGTTTCATAACATCTGTACAACTGTTTGCCTGTAACGAACATAAAATGTATATTCAAGTCACCCCGCAAATATTAAACATTTCACCGATAAAACAACCAATATCTAACAAACTGACTTAATTAGATTACTTATCATCCACAGTGAAAACAATAGCCACTAAGTGCGGTCACCAAAGTTATGTGTTGTTTTCATGAAACCTTAAAACACAGGTTATAATAAAAGTAGGCTATAGCGTCATCTAAAATGAAAAGTAAGAGCACTTACCCGAATCACTCTGCCAGTCACCAAGTCATCCCGTATAGCTTCATAAATACGTTCCAAACTGTTTTGGTAAAATCGAAATAATCGTTAAAGGCGCATAAATATGTTTTTAATATCAATCGGTCTTTATTTCCTTGGTTGCATGAACCCAAATAAGAACTTTCATATATGGACATCTTGACCTCATAATCCCAATTACAAAGTTATTGCCTTGTCTTCATGCCTTGATTTTTTTTTATCATTGATCATTTTTGTCGCAACACGGTCATTTTCTGCACACGAGGGCTAATTAGATCGGCAACTACAATTTATTGCCGATTCCGAACGGCAGCCTTATTTGTACCCCTCGAGAGGATGGTGCGCTAACCCACTCGATAGGGGACTCCCTGCGGTAGCAATCTTTTTCTTTGGTTATGTCACCGTTTCTGTTGTACCCCTGTGTCAGGAAAGTTTCTGACAAAGACGAACCAGGTATCGAACTCGCGACACCTCTAAACATCCTTTGGTACTTCAGGCGAGTATCTTATCGACATCGGCTACCGCGTCTTTGCAATGTCTTTCCTAAGCCAAAAAGAAAAAACTTTCACATTCCTAAGTGGAATATTCTCAGAAATATTAGAATTCAAAAATCGGAGGGAAGTTGGAAGAGAACAGCAGAAACTAACGGGAAGCTCTTCTTCCCCTTATTTATAGTATTCATTCCCGAGTTCTCACCGCTTTTTGAACCCAAACATTTAAGCGAACATTACACTAAAAAAAGTATTTTTTTCCCCTTGGGCTCAGGAGAGACGGAGCAACAACTTTCTAATTTGGTTTTTGAGCACAGGGTTGCTCAACGTGGCATATGGGTGTCCGTAATAAAAGTTATTTTTTATTTTAATAACCAACAACCCCTTGCAACATGAATGAATCATCTGATTTCCACATGTTACTTAAATACTTTTTCTAGTTGGAAGTAAGCCTCTAGGAGCAGCGGTTCGCTAGTAGAATTCCACAAGGGGAATTAAGTATTAGCCCTGTATATTGCTAAAAAATCTGTTATGGGAGAAGGAAGTGAAAATGGCGAGAAATCCGAGATAGCTTCCACAAGAAATCCATAATTGTGAAAATCATTAGTCACTCAGGAATTCATCGGACTCCTCAGGATATAAAAGAACTGGTTGTCTGACTCTTGAACAGGTTAGATGTAACCATTAAGTGTAAACAAAGTTTCGCGGCGTTTTCATGTGCCACCGTGGTGGTCCAGTGGTCATAGTGACGGACTTGCATCGTGAGAACCCGCATTCAAACCCCATCGTCACCCCAGTAGTGGTCGGCCGAAGTTGGTTTCCTGTGGCTCCCGACTTGAGGCACGAATGCGAGCCGATCTCCCCTTTAAAAAGTCTCTCCACAGAGAGCAACAGGCCTACAACGGTACAATTATTCAACCATTGCACTTCACTCAATGGTTGGAAAAATTTATGGCAGATGGCAAATTATAAACATTACACAGAAACAAACGTCGTGTCAGGTTCACTACATGCACAATCCAGCATGTATGAATTTAGAGAGATAGATGACTTTTTCTCAACCCAAGGTATCAAGGAAACATTTATTTTCTGGATATTATGCTGAGGTGAACTCGGAAAGAAAAATCATCTTGTCTCCGCCGGGACTCGAACCCAGACGCTCTTGCATACACCAAGCATGCTTGCCCGGTATTCAAAAAGGCCTGGGTTCGAGTGCCGGCGGAAACACGATGACTTTTCTTTTCGAGTTCACCTCAGCATAATATCTAGAAAATAAATGTTTCCATGTATCAGTTGGTTAGAAGTTCCACAGAGACATACGAAGTGTATGTCTGGGTTGGCAGTCGTAGTAGTGTTTTCATGAAACCTTAAAAAAAACACAGGTTGGTTATGATAAAAATAGCCGGATATAAGTGTGTGAGATTTGGGCATCATTTTTAATCATGGATTCTCACTCTGGCGACTGGTATCACTCCTCTAATTTGCAGTGGCTATAGTGTAAAATATAGTGTATAATATAGTGTAAAAATATCTATCAAATATAACATTTGATATGTACAGTGCTCAAGCCACCCCACTATTCACTAAGTCTCCACAGTTTACGGTAGTTATTTAATTCATAAATAAGTAGAGAATTATTTTTCTTCGTAGTAGAAATTTTATACGAGCATTCAAGGTTCATTCAAATTATATTTATTAATGCATTTTTTTCACATAACAAATGTTAGATCTTATTTGTTCAAGTCATGCTATAGAAATTCGATGGGAAAATAAATTTTCTCCGCAAAATATCGGGAAAAAATGTAAAATAATATTTTTATGAAATCAGATACCATTTCAATTTTCAGATTATCCGTATTAAGTTCAAAATATTTTCAATAAAATAGAATATACAGAGCAACAACACATTATATTTTATGAAAATTGTTATCCGATTATTGAATAACAAATGAGTTATTTCAATTTTATCCTAAAACGAGTTAAGAAAATAAAGGAGTTATAACGTCATTATAGTATAAATTATGAATGAAAATAAATTTTGTTTTGTTACTGGCAGTGTACTGAAATTGATTTAAATTTTATTGGTATTTTTTTCCCATATGCGAAATATATTCCATAAGGATTGAGAGAAAAAAATCCTAGAAGATTTGTTTTTTCTCAAATATCGTCTGAATAATAAAAAAACAGTAAGCTAAAGCACTCACAAAAAACCCTTTTGGAACGTTAAAATAACGTACGAATAGTAAATTATCTATTGAAATATTTCTTTCCATGTATACGTATTCAGATAATAAAAACTAAATTATAAATTATGCAAGACAAAAAAAGTTGCCCTGAAAATATATTTTGAACAAGCTTGAACCTTTATTCTATTATGATTTAAACCATACATAATTTTTAATGTTATGTTTCACCATCAAATATTTAGAGAAAAGCCATCTAATAAACTTAATTAGTGCAAAAAACAAACACAAATGATAAATTACGTAAATACATTATTTAGTGCTTTAATTCTAGTTAAAATCAGCAAAAATATTTCTCTTCCGAAACACGCGTATATTTGTTATTTCTACAATATACTTGTATTTAATTTAACTTACTCGAGAAAGTATATATTCACCCAAATTCAAACTAGTGTTAGTTTTCAGAATGCATTCTGTAATTTCGCATCCACAAAACGGTTAAATTGAATTAGCGTTTCGAAATTTTCAGGAATGCAATTGCACCTATCCAGGAGTCAAATTATTCATCTTCTTTCCGTGTTCTGTATATGTATTTCATTGAGTTTAGTTAATTGCTGTACCGACGAGGGATATATTTTTCCAGTGCACTCGAACTGAGTTCTACGCTGACTAGTAAATAAGACGTCAAGCAAATAGCTAATACCTTTATTAAATCAAACACGCCCCACGTTAATATTCTTGAGGAACTTCTAACGTATCGGGGACGCGCTGGACCCGAAAACACAGATAAAAAATTACACGAAGACAATATCCGTGGTAGACTACGTGGTGACATCACTGTTCCTCAGAATTAGAATTTGTATTAATTTAAACAAGCAACAACGTTCGTATGCAAACATGGTTTGAAATATTACACATGCAGGATAAGAAGATCAGGTAGATTGCTAATACGGTGAAACCTCGATGTAACGATACCCTAAGAACCATGAAAAAATATCGTTCTAGAGGAATTTATCGTTCTATCGAGTATCGTTTTGTAGCGAGATTTCACAGTAATAGAATCCCAAAAATGAAAGTTAGACTTATCTTAAATAGATAAAAATTAAAACACTATAGTATCTGTACAAATCAAAAAAGGTCATTGATTACTACTGATAATTTAACTATAAATCGATTTTCCTCTATTTATATGATCTTGGAGGGGGGGGGGGGAATCAGCACATTTTCTCTTGTTATATTCCAATTAAAAGTAAAGGCAATCAAAAGAAGCAGAGGAAACTAAATAATGTTTGGAATCAGACATACAATAGCTTATCTAAGAGTGACTAGACTTCATTTTTTTCAATTCATACAAATCACAAAATACATGCAGACATACATATCATACACAAAACAAATAAATACAAATTAGGAACAGACATAATACACAAAATGCAAAAATATAATACAAACAATTTTTAAAATTTAAGATACTGTAAATTCCTTCCAGCAGGTCTAATGAAATTATGCTCTTAAATATAATTTAGCGACAGCTAGTTTTATATTAAACACAAACACAAAGGCACACAGGTAAACTGCCCAACGACGTGGTTGAAATAATATAATCATAAAAATATGGATGACAAATATAGCCAAAACACAGCAACCTAATATAAAAGCATATATTACCCCAAGTATTCGCATGATGTCAAATATGACGGCCATTTTTTTCAGAATGACGTCAATCAAAAAAAAAATTATTCTAAAATCATTTAATGACCTTGAACATAATAATTAGATTCGTTATAATGTATTAAGTAGTATATAACATTGTACTACGTTTTAGCTGCTGTGCCCGTTTATTTTTTGTTTTATTTTACTTGTTGTAGAGAAAAACATTGTCAATCCAACACACACATAGATTATGGTACTTTGTCAAAAGCGAGGGACGTGAATTTCTCTATTTTCATTGTTTTTTACTAATTATTTTCCATTAGCTTCCAGAATTTTAGTATAATTAATTTCAAAGAAAATCGAAAGTCTTTTCTCCTTGGTATATTTTCAATTTACCTATGATTATGTCATTAAATTTAAAAGAAGGAAAATAAACATGTTTATCTTCTTAATTTAAAAATTTTTATTTCGGTGAAAATAATTCAGTTTTGAAACTACTTAGAAGAACTTCACACGTGCCACATAATTTTTAAAAATAGATAAATTTATACTGCGCAAACATTTGATCTCCATTATAAAAATTCCATAATAATAATAGTTATTATTAAGATAATTATATTTTAAATATATTTTTAAATCAAATAAGAACAGATGAAAAAATTAATATAATTTTGAATCTCATGTCAATATATATATTACTTTTCAGTTTCCATAAAATTAGAAATTTCCCTCGGAACTTTCAAGTTTCTTTAATGAATTTTTTTTTGGCTAATTTTATTTTTAGCTGACAAAAATTAAATACACGAAGTCAAAACTAATGAATTCAAGGAATGTAATAATAAATAAAAAAATGCTGTGGTAAACATGTTGACGAAAAAAAGACAATAATTCAATTTCTTTTTCCTTAGGTTTCTGTCATTTCATTTGATTCAATTTACTTCCAGGTTTTCGGTGTTATCCGATTATTAGTCGAAACATGGACTTAGTACTAAGTAGTATGAGAACATTGACAGTTTTCCCAATTCTTTTTCTTTTGGTCTGAAAGAAAAAAGTTTAAAACCCCAAAATTAGAGAACAAAAAGCTCTTTAATTACTTGTTTGTTCTAGGAACTTTGTGTTTCTTTATATATGTTGAGCTTAAATTCATTTATTAAGAGTAATAATAAATACTTTAATTACTAAAAAATTTATTTCATTTATTATTCTCACTTCTGTAAAAGCACCTTAAAATATAACCGTAATAGAAACAAAATGAAACAGAAAAAAAAAATGAAATGATTGATATATATACAATCATTTCATTATATATAGTGATGTTATGATAATGATTATATATTCAAGATATATAATGATGTTATGATAATGATTACGTATTCGTGATACATAATGATGTTATGATAATGATTATATATTCTTGATGTATAATGATGTTATGATAATGATTATGTATTCATGATATATAATGATGTTGTATATATATATAGTATTACGAGTTGCCAATGATGGTATAAACATCATTCGATCATTTTTTCGCACCACGGTCATTTTCTGCACACGAGGGGTAGTTAGACTGGAACCTACAATTTATTGCCGGTTCCGAACGGCAGCCTTTTTTATACTCACCGACAGGTTGGCGTACTAACCCCTCCATGTGGAAACTCCCTGCGGTAGCAATCTTTTTCTGTTTCTCTGTGGTCACGTCGCCGTATGTGTTGTACGTCTGTGTTAGGAAAGTTTCTGACAAGGATGAACCGGGTATCGAACTCGCAAGACCTCTCAACATCCTTTAGTACTTTAGGCAAGTGTCTTATCGACCTGGTATGCACGGACCTATTGCATGGGAAAAATATCCAACTCAAAAGTTTCATATAAATCTTCTTTTTTTTTCTCATAGAATTTCAAATTCTAACTGATTAGAAAATAAGAGTGCGAATTAATTTTGGAAATGTCTAATAAAGAAAAAGCATGGTAAGTTTGTTTAGCTCACCAAACAACCATTTTTAATGCAGCCGACGCTCATTATAACGACAACATGCGTTAAAGCTACAATCCCATTACCAACATGATTGGTTCCAAATGCTGTCTTTTCCCACCTTTTCCCCCGTTTTACGAATTCAAATATTTCAACAAATATCGCTTTTAGGCCTCAGGAGAGACCACGGCAAAAATTCTTAATTGGGTTTTCGAGCACAGGGTGTATCCGTATAAAATTTTGTTTTCTCTATTTTTAATAACCATACAACAGCTTACAGTACTAATGACTTATCTGAGGTCTACACGTTTATTTGGATATTTTTTGCTATTTGGAAGTATGCCTCTAGGATCAACTGCACCCTTTGGTTTTTTTATTGACTTTTTTCAAATATTTTTCTGTTCAAATTTTAAAGAATCAAAAATTAGATTCCATGTCCAATCACATTTCCAAAAATCGGTTTATGCGTGATTATAAGTCTCACACTCTGTCAGTAAGTTGTGCCTCGATAATCCAAAGTAAACGGTACCGAGACCCTCTGGGATTACTGAAACCTCGGATGATCCGGAAGTAATAGAAAACACCTTTATTTTTCGGCCGGGAGAGGGGGGGAAGTACATATTACTACTTGTTTTGCCTTTAATTCATTGCACAACTGCCCATGGACTCCGCGTATGCCCCATGGATATTGCATCAAGGAGAATAGCGGGGGCTCCGGGCCGATATGAATGCTAAACTTTATACAATATAAATTTACTGCAGAGGTAACTGTTATGTTTGGCCTGGAGGCCCCCATCCTAGAGATCAATACTTCTTTCTAAATAGGACTGACACTCGCACTGATGTAAAAAATTAACAAAACTCGTTCTTAGCAAAAAACAGGTTTTGAGAAGTTCCAGCTGCTTGGATTAAGCACCCGAGTGGTACAGTTGTGAGATGCTCGTCTACCACCATAAAGGCTACCGTCAGGTCCGCGAGTAAAATCCCAGAGAACATAGATAGCAATTTATTTTCCTGTCGAACCAGAGAGACTACCGACAGATGGCGCCTTAATTTCCGATTCGACTCGATCGGTTGTAAATTCCTGTATGCAGATATGACCGACCGGAATTGGTGTGTGATAAAATAGTAGTAGCAGCGTCTCTTGGATCATCCAGAGCCTCGAAGTTTCGAGACTCTACTGTATTTCTTCCAGAAGTATCGTCTGTTTACGTAAACAAAAAATACAAATAACAAAAATTGTTCTACCATAATTAATGCCACGTTATATTTTGTTTCTTGCAACAATGTCACTGCATTCAAGTTCATTTCACTCTTCAGATATACGACTGAAAGAAATACACTCCATCTCAATTTCGTAGGATTTCTCTGCCACCAGAAATGTCCGTTAAACGCAGGTTGTGTCTCGAGCTTTTTCTTGCCAATCTTGATTGAAAACGATAAGGAAGTAATGACCGGAAGATTTCCAGGTGCCGGAATAAAATAAAAAGGATACGCACTTCCGGTTCTATGAATTCTTCTCGGAGAAAAAGGAGCAATAGAAATATCATTTCAAAGAACATTTCGCCTCAACTGATTCATTGATAGCCACTCAGAAGAAAGGGAGTTCCAGTATCAAACTAAATGATCCTCATGTCATTATTTATCATTGAAGATCTTTCTTTTTATGAAGAAGATCGTGTTGCTGGACATTAGTGTCCTGCTCCGTAAGTGGTAACACGATTCCTATGTGATAAAATATTTTTTCTTTACTTATGAATGTTACTATATAGTATTACTGATGG
The DNA here is from genome assembly GCF_987345545.1 of Pholcus phalangioides. NCBI lineage: Eukaryota > Metazoa > Arthropoda > Arachnida > Araneae > Pholcidae > Pholcus > Pholcus phalangioides. The sequence goes on along the minus strand of NW_028301608.1, from coordinate 56,725,639 downwards.
AGAAAAAAACACCAAAAGTAGGTCGAAAATATATCTCATTTTTACTTTCTAAATGGCAAGAAAAGCAATAATCGGTATAGCAATTAACAATAATCATGGCGACATAACCATGCTATTAAATTTTCTTATTTTGCACCAATACGTATTAGAATAGCACTACTCAACCGTACATATACCTCGTACACATTCCCTCTGTGGAATTTATAACGGATCGGTATATGCCGCAATAAGTGTTCTGAGTGTATGTGTGGGTCCCCTAACATATTTATGTCGTCAGAGTTGTGCTTGTTTTCGTGTTCTTGCTAGTGTTGCCATCCGCTTCCATACTTTGAATTGAAGTGGGTAATTTTATGTGATGAATAAATGAATGCCAGGGGCTCTGCCACCGGACTTATCCCGTTGCCGAGATCTCTTGCAGCTTAGCTTCGTGGCAAAGTCTGGAACAAAGTGTGTGCACCTAACAGTCTGCGTGTATATCTAGTGCTGTGTCTGATTTTTCAGTGCTGCCATCTAACCACAAATTATGAGTGAAGTATAATTCAAGTTTCATGATTTGACAACAGGATTCTTCACATCAACAAATGTAGATATCATTCTCAATAGAAAATTCAATTTGAATACTTTTTTATACACTCTTATATACAGGTTGTCTCCGCTCATTGTTCTCCAATTCGTAATTATTAAGCTAACTTTTCCGAATCAATAGAAATATTTTACATAATCTATCCTGGATCCGTAAAATGACTAAAAAACGCAGCATAATCATCAACATTCACCTAGGATAACAATTTTCAATTATTAAAATTTCACCATCGGCTATGAAACTGTTTCCCCAAATTTTGCTTATTATTATTATTATGCTATCAAGGAAATATACTTTCATTAGCGTATTACACAATTTGAACTTTCTGATACTTTCTACATTCTTAGTGACGACAAAGGCATTCTGATTTTGGATGTTACAGCTTATAGGTTGAAAAGCTTAATCGGAATTAAGTGGTAAAAATCTCGATGCACTCCATCTGAACAATGTTAAAATGGGCATTTAATTATATTAGAAAAAGAAAACACACACTCCGGGTAGAGTAAAATAGAATTTTCAAATTTTAATTAGTCTACAGAAATTTATTGTTCAACAACTTGATCAAGAAAAGCAAAAACTTTGGCTTCCTGTTGAATTTTTTTCAAACTAAATTTGCTCATACAAAAAAAATTATTTTCCTCAACTTCAAATTATCCAAAAAAATTGAAAGTACTTCGAATTAAAGAAGTTTTTACATTAAATAACATATAAAATTCAAGGCAAGTTCGTAAAAGTTCAAATTATCCTAAAAATTGAATTCACTAAGTTCTACTGTTATCCCCCATCTTTCTAGAAGCCGTTTGAATAAAAAAAAATGCAGTCGACGTTCATTATTACGACGACACATTATAGCGACTATTCCCTGATTCAGCATTAATGCTGGAAGCAATGACTGATAATATGAGTCCCAAATATTTTCAAAGAATGACTATCATATATGTTTTTCTATCGACCCTTCCAATATAACGTCTGTTTCCGACGGAACGAACGAGGTCGTTACATCGAGCGTCGACTCTGTATTACCTAAAATATTATAATATTGAATTTTTTTACATTTTTCCCCGATTCCTATAGATCATACTTGGAAAAATAAAAAAAATAAATCCATAATTTCACGACAAAATCTGGCCGATTCATCGAGAACTCTTTTTTTTTTAATTTTAAGTATGTTCGTAATAAGAAAATGTATAACCTACAAAATGTACAGTTATAAAAATTTACACCGAATTACCGATAACCAATGTGATTTTCTTGAGATTTTATTCAATTGCATAATGTTAGAAGTTGCTTACTTTTATTTTATTTTTTCGTGATTGTATTTTTCTCCTAAAACTAATGTTAAGGAATCAGCAAATGGGCAACGATGAGAGTGAACAAACTGTGTATTTTTTATTTCATGATCAAATAATTCTATTCTTCTCTTTCTAAACGTAAGAATCAGATTGACTAAATGGTTATTTATCAGCGTATTCAAAATGCTGAAGAATGCGTATGTAATTCAGAAACCTAATCTTGAGGTGTTCCTTTGTTCTTTACATTAAAAACGTGAATATTTAACTTTTAGTGCACCAAATTAAAATCCGAAAAGTTTTCTAACCATTTTAGCAATAAACTGTTTTTCTGAGCCGTAAATAGCTCAACTGTAAGTAAATCAGCGAATCTCAAATACGCGTCATAAAGGATTTTGAACTGATTCTCTGCCGAACCATGTACGTGTGTGCGAGTTTGATATTTTGCCTCGAGGCAAAAGAGGATGATGCGATCGATTGCAAAAGGCAGCCAATATCATCGGAGTCAGTCAGTTGGGAAGACGAGGTGAACTCTGACAATGTCAATATGTATATGAGGAACGTCGTCGTCACTCAATGTAAATGTTGGAATTCAAATCCGAAATTTCTCCGGTTTTCCAGATAAATGTACTCCCGATTCTCTGTTTTATCGCAGACAATTGTTTTAAGCCAGTGTAGCACTTCATATAACTTTAGCACAAAATGTTTTAAACACATTTTCTTATACAAAATACAAAATCGGTGGTCACAACAGGCAAATTGCCGAAGGAGGTGGCTGGGAAAAAAATGAAAAAATAAGAAGCATCAATAAAAAATTAAATATGGGGAAAGCACAGAAAATTATGGCTGTCATAGCATAAATACGGAAATATCCAACAACAATAAATCAGAAAAAAATAATTGGAGAAATAATTGGATAAATCAGAAATAATAACATGGTTGTCATCAAGACCCGACTTTGACTTCATGGGTCCTGGGAAAGGGAAGTATTGCTTTGACTTTACGAAATTAAATCTATAAAAATTTGAGTAAAATATGTGCTATATTGTATATATATATATATATATATATATATATATATATATATATATATACAAAATTAGAGACCCCTCGAAACATGAGGAGCCTCTGGGAAATGCCTATGTTGACAAGGAGGAAATCCGCCACTGGTTGTCATTCATTCAAGCATGTATAGCTTCTGGATTACTCCCACCCAACTCATCATATTTCCTCTCAAAGCTGTCTTAATTGGAGAAATTCACGGCAATCGAACTTGTTATTTCATTCATTTACAACCCCATTGGAAAAAAAATTCCTACGACACAACATTTTTGAATTATCCCTAACTCGCCGAATCCAATGCCTCCGAGTCAAAACAGTTGAATGACGGCGTATTAATATTAATTAAATACAAGTTGCAATATCTCTTTAAAGTTCGAGCATTTATGATTGTATTTCACTAGAATAAATTGTCTTATTCACGATGGATGATGGATCACATCTGTTCTTTCCAAATTTCTTTAGAAGATCTATATGTGGCTTGAATATATATCAAACTGGTTTGTAAACACCGTAGTCATTATTAGTAGCTCGAGAACTAGACCAAATATCGATGTAGGGCACGTTCGGCGATGCTGCGTCAATTACATCTAGCAAATACTTGAGATCGCTTATCAACACACAGACATTCCCTATTCATGTTGCGTTCAGAGTAACTCTATATTGAGAACAGCACTCTCAGATCTTACAATCGAAGATAGATACAATTACGAATTCAGAGAATCCTGTACTTACGTAATAGTATCTAGGCTATATACAATCCGGATTCCCGAACATTAATGTCACTGTTAGAACTTCGGAATGAAATCTGGACAAAAAAATCTATGACTGATGGATTCAGCAGCTTAGCCGTTGTGGGCGTTTTAACTCGTCGGGGAAAAATACAGTGTACTTTCCTCTTTATGAATTATATGGGTAAATGGGTGAAAACAAAAATTATTCACTTCAGTGATTGTTTTTATTTTTTTTTTCTTCGAATGGAGAGAAAGTGATTAGAGATTAAAACCGGTTAGCAGAGACTATTAATAGCGGATAGTGACATCATCTTTAGATAAGCCGCCATCTGGTGGCAAAAGTGTCAGTGTATACGAGCTATTATGCGGTTCCGTTCAGTGCATCTGTATTTCCTAAGGAGAGAAGTTCGTTCTTTCCATAGCGTAGTGGTCTAGCGCCCTCAACCACGGCCGACTAGACATTCAAGGCCAGATAACTCCTCCGCGTGACGTCACATATTCCGTCTTTCCCCTTAGCTAAGGCTCTTCTAATAGGAAGGTTTTTCAAGGAGCTCTTTCTTAGGCGATACAAAAAATAAATATCCCTCGTTTCAATTTGAGAAACTCCGTTTAGTTTGGATGAAAATGCCCACATATATATCCAATTTTTTTTTAACACTTTATCAAGAAACTATCATATTTTTCCGTTAAAAAAATGTTTTTTTTAAATAAAGTAAGATTTATTAAGGAATGACATCATTTTTGATCCGCAAATATGTTTCTGAGCGAAATTAATACGAAAATTATCTACTATGATTACTCGTAAATTTATAACACATTTTAATCAAAATTATCTCTATAGTATTTATTCATGAAGAACAATATGCTGTTAAAGAAAATAAAAACTATTTCGATATATATAAAATTTAATTACTTGATTTTTGAGATTTTTCATCCTAATATCAGAAACTGGCCAACCGAATTTTATTAACACAATTATTCTTGACCTTGGAAACTAAATTTAGTCCCATTTTATTAATATATTTCAAAATATGTTCATCATCACTCAATTTAAAAAAAAAGCTGCAAAAAACATTCCATGAAAGAAACTGCGGAAAAAAAACTAACACTTTAAAACATCAAACTGTTTTTATTTCTTTACATTGAAGAATATATTACACAAAATTTTATTCCAACAATAAATTTTGATGCAAAATAGTGAATGAAATTGGCAAAGTCCACATTTCATTCAGTATATAAACTTCCATTTGCAAATTGGGTTTCTCACTATCATTAGATAATTACTATTTACATATGTGAATACTTAGATACATAAATTCTACATATAGAGATATATAAAATTCTTAATTATAGTTAAATATACATATATTTACATGTACACATTTACGTTGTAGATTGATTCCAATAAAGTTTTTTTCACCTACAATCTTTCTTTTCCCAATTGTAAGCTTTCTTACATGCTCGTTAATAAAAACCTTAATTAGATATTACATAAAAATAAAAATTTACCTATATACATTTACAAATAAAAACACATGCACATATTTACTTTGTAGATGAAGTAATTCAGATCAAGTTTCTTTTCCATCTACAATTTTTCTTTCCCAACTTGTGAGCTTGTTCATATGATCATCAATATTTGTTAATAAAAATTAAAAATTTACATGCATACATATTTACGAATAAAAACTAACTAAATTCTAAATTATCATCAATTAAACATCTTATATTTAATGACATGATTTAATTTTACATATAAACATTTATTACAATGTGCACATGTGGTTATAATTTAATTTTACATAGACACATTTACATTGTAGATGCAGTTCAGATCACGCCTCTTTATGTTGACAATTTTTCTTTTTCAAATTGTAGCTTCCAAATATGTTCAATATTTGTTCATATAAAAATTATAATTAGATATTTACTATATACATATTTACAGATACACATTTGCAGATAAAAACTAACTAAATTCTAAGTTATCATTAACTGTACACATATTTACATATATGCACATGTATATTGTAGAGCAAGTGCATATTACGTTGTAGATGAGGAAATTAAGATCACGTTTCTTTTTGTTTGCAATTTTTTTTTCCAAATTGTAGCTTGTACATATGTTCATCAATATTCGTTAATATAAAAATTATAATTAGGTATTCACATATATATATATATATATATACACATTTGCAGATAAAAACTAACTAAATTCTAAATTATCAGTAACTATATGCATATCTACATATGCACATTAACGCTGTAGAGCAAGTACACATTAGGTTGTAGATGGGGAAATTAAGATCAGGTTAATTTTGGTCTACAATCTTTCTTTTCCAAATTGTAGCTTGTACATATGTTCATCAATATTCATTATTATAAAAACTATAATTAGATATTTACATATATACATATTTACAGATACACATTTGCAGATAAAAACTAACTAAATTCTAAGTTATCATTAACTGTACACATATTAACATATGCACATGTATATTGTAGAGCAAGTGCATATTACGTTGTAGATGAGGAAATTAAGATCACGTTTCTTTTTGTCTACAATTTTTTTTTTCTAAATTGTAGCTTGCACACATGTTCATCAATATTCGTTAATATAAAAATTATAATTAGGTATTCACATATATATATATACATTTGCAGATAAAAACTTAACTAAATTCTAAATTATCATTAACTATATGCATATTTACATATGCACATTAACGCTGTAGAGCCAGTACACATTAGGTTGTAGATGGGGAAATTAAGATCAGGTTAATTTTCGTCTACAATCTTTCTTTTCCAAATTGTAGCTTGTACATATGTTCATCAATATTCATTAATATAAAAACTATAATTAGATATTTACATATATACATATTTACAGATACACATTTGCAGATAAAACTAACTAAATTCTAAGTTATCATTAACTGTACACATATTTACATATGCACATGTATATTGTAGAGCAAGTGCATATTACGTTGTAGATGAGGAAATTAAGATCACGTTTCTTTTTGTCTACAATTTTTTTTTTCTAAATTGTAGCTTGCACACATGTTCATCAATATTCGTTAATATAAAAATTATAATTAGATATTTACATATTTACAGATACACATTTGCAGATAAAAACTAACTAAATTCTAAGTTATCATTAACTGTACACATATTTATATATACTCATGTATATTGTAGAGCAAGTACATATTACGTTGTAGATGAGGAAATTAAGATCACGTTTCCTTTGTCTACAATTTTTTTTTTCCAAATTGTTTGCACACATGTTCATCAATAGTCGTTAATAGAAAAATTATAATTAGATATTTACATATATACACATTTGCAGATAAAAAATAACTAAATTCTAAATTATCATTAACTATGGTACATATATTTACAGATAAAAACATTGAAGCTAACTAAATTCTAAACTATAATTAAATATACACATATTTACTGATGCACACCAACATGATAGATAAAAAACCAAATTCTTGTAAATTTAAATTCATTTAGATCTAAAGTTTTGTCTGTGATCAAAATGTAATCATTAAGTGATCAAGTTTCATATATTTGTATTTTTCTTTTTTGACCTTTTGAGCAAGAAGATGCAGTTGCTTTTCCAGACTTTTTTGCCTTTAACTTATCAAATGTAGCATCATTGTTTTTATTTTTTGTATAGTTATTCAAACAAACATTGGCAAAGCTCTTGATGATTTTAGAAATCCCATCAAAGAAACAAAAATTGCATTCTGGGCAAGTTTCCCCCAAGTCAACAATCAGGCATTCTTTCAAATATAATTCAGTCAATTTGACTAAAACTGAATGCTGTTTTATGTCACATGAAAGAAATGCTTTCTCATATCGGGAAGATATAAGGGTTTCAAAAATTACATAACAAACAGAAAGAGAAAATACAATATCAGCAGAAGGAATTTTCATTCCTCCTCTATTTATCATGTCTAAGTAACCAGAGTGAATTTCTCTTTCCATGGCGGAAGGCAAAAGTGCCAAATTGAAATCAATACTCAAATCAAAAGAGCCTGAAAAAAATTCCTTGCATGAGTTGCAAGTTAATTTCAATTTGTGAACACAGTAACCAGCAATATATGTTATTATGTCTGATTCACAATTTGTCATATTTTTCATGTCCACTTCTTCAACAACCTGTGAAAAAGAAGAAACGTCAGTTTCATTCATTTTACAATCACTAGTGAATTCACCGAAGAATAATGTCAATGACGTTTCTCCATATTTGTGGGAATGCAATTTCAACATTGACTTCACACAAAGCTTTCTCTCAGATTCCAAGACCTGTTGAAGGGAAACATGGTAATTTGCACCTGACAACTGCCGATATTGGGAAAACCTGAATTCGAGTGCATCAGTGTGGAATTTTGTTGTCAGGACATACTTAGCACCATCTTTTAGCAATCGCTTGGATACATCTATGATTGTTGAAGTGGTGTGAATGAGTGCAAGAAAGGTTTCTTGAGAAAGGCAACCATGTCTGGCTTTCAATTTCATGTTTTGCCATTTTGTGGCCCATTCAGCAAAAGAGGAAAGAAACATGAAATTTTCAGCATCCTCAGCTGTTAGAGGAAAGGAGTTTTCATTTCTTGTATGGGCGCCTTTGTTTTGATGAGATACATTCAAAATATCCCACCATCGCTTCACATATTTCAAGAACTTTATGGTGTCATCTACTTGAAAAATTCCAGAATTAGGTTTTTCTGAAAGTCTTTGCAGAGCAGCACAATTTGATTCATGAAATATGTTCACTGCGGGAAGAACATTTTGTCGCTCCATGCTTGTCGGATACAATGACTTAACATTCAATTTGAATGCATATTTTATAGTGCATGATTTTTCCTCATTATAAATTTTTCTTAATAATCCAAAGCGAGGTTTAATTAGTTCTTTTTCTCCTGAAGGATCTGGACAAACAAATGTTTTGTCAGCATCTAATTGGTTTAGCCAATTGTTTCTTATGCATTTCAGTATATGCACTGCATCAAAAAGTAAGAAGAGGTCAGCTCCATTTATTGGGTTGGCAATAACTGTAGGTGGTATTTTGTTGACATATGTGGAGTTCTCAAGATTGGCCAATGCTGTAAACATCTTTCTATTTACACTGTTGTTATCTGAAACAAGGGCACAGACTTCAAAACCAGCTCTAAAAAGTAATTCCAGAACTTGTTTAACAAGTAAACAAAGATCTTCTGCAGACATTTTACATACAGGCACAAGAGCTATAATCTCTTTGTAGGAGGAAAAAACTGATGCTATCATGAATGCTTGAACAGAGGTGGCTTCTTTATTTTTTCCATTTTCAGCATAACCCATGATTTTTTTGCCTTTGAAACACACTTTTGGCTTCACGTGAATTTCATCTATTAGTAGGTTCACCAACCTTTCTTCATCTCCAAGCTTTTGACATTTCAATGTGACATAGTCAATATTATCCTTATTAATTGGGGAACCATTCAAACTTAAAACATTCATCAATTTTTTAAGAGAGCTAATGCATGGCAGTGTTAAAACATCAGAATTTAATAGTGCTTTATAGCATGCTGGAGATACAGTGTACAGATTGGAAGCAAAATAATATACATCAGTACTGTACCTGTGGCCGTGTTTATCTTTTGAAAACAACAAGAGCTGTTCATATAGAAACTTGATATGGCGATTTTTTGGATTATCTGTATTCTCAGAAGCTAGGAGTTGGAGACTTTCTAATGCTGCTTCATACCTATTCGGTTCAGCATAGTTCACCTGGCTATTCCTCACAATTGAAAGTAAATTTTCTAATTGACTCCAAAAAGAAAGTTTTCCATCATTTAACAAATGGCAATAAAGTTTGTCATCCAATTTATTTTCCCCGACAAAAACCTGCACATTTAAAGTTGACGATACTTTTATACTTTTTTTTACTTTTGGTATGTCATTGAAACACATAAACAAAATGCAAACACATGACTCACTGGTTTTGAACACCAAAACATTGTCCGGCACTTGGATCTTGCTGGAGAATGTAGAATTGAAATCTTCAAAGTTCGCAATTTTATCATTACAAACGAATTTGCTGAGATTGGTTTCGTCAGCTTTTCTCAGTTTACTGTCTCTACTTTCTCTAGGTTGAGTAGTAGTGGTAGATAAATACGATGGGCAACCGGGAAAGATGGTCGGCACAGATCCCACTTTTAGTTTTGGTCGACGTCTTTTTAACTTCACCAGTTCACCATTAGAAACGAATTCATCGAAACGTACGATGCATTCTTCTGCGAAATGCCTTTCACATACTACACTACGGTGTGTTGGCAATAAGTCATTCCTAGGAATCTTCTTGATCCAAATCTCTTTCAATTTTTTTTCCTTCGGAAATTGGAACACGGAAAAGTATTCCGTAGTTCCGTCGTAATTGGAATGGCAAGAAGTTACAAAACAACGGTCAGGCATTTTTAAAAAACGAAGGAAAAAATCACGCTGAAACTATCTATTTAGTACTGCTATACATGGCGAATGTCTTCTTCCTTCCCACAAGCAGCTACCGGACACTGGGACGGGTAAAATGACGTCAGGTCACGTGACGCTCTGAGTTGGAGGGCCTTAATTGTTTAGTGGGCTATGCCTCAACCGACGTGCGAGAGGACGTGGTTTCGATTCCCCATAGAGGCGGTTCAATTTTCTTTCCAGAATTCATCTTCGCATCGGCCAATAGTTCAAAACCTTCTTATGAATGGTGGAGAGTGTCATTACACACAAATCTTCAGGAAAAAAAACGGTTTGACTATAAGTTAAAAATTGCAGCAAAAGAGACAAAGTAAGGGTTTTTCCGGTGTGTAAGAAAAGAGAGATGGTTAGAGAAATGGTTAAAAAAAACGAGCAACCAACATACCCATTTCTTCTCCCCTATTTCTTACATTCAATGGAAAAAACAGTTTCGGAGATTCATTGTTGACACCTAAACTATGCATCGTCCAAATTTGTTATAAAAATAAATTAATGAAGAAATTGACTACTCGTTTACTTCTCTTTCATGACCCAAAATATTGTATTTTGCAATATTCTCGTAGAATATCGGAACAAACTACACTATTGTACACAGCTGCTGAAATATCAGAAAATGCAAATCACAAAAGATAAATTTCGAAAATATGCGCCAAGTATCTCATAAAGATGGCATTCCTCAATTCGCCGTTCTTTTCGGAATCACTTTATCACAGTTAAGAAATGAGAAAATATAAATCTAAATATTTCAAAGCGATATTTATTTTAGTGTATTTCAGAATATAGAGATTTAGCATTGTCTTTTCTGAACAGGAGCAGAAATGGTAGAACAAATCTTTCTCATCCTATCTCGTATAAAACTTATTTTTCTATTCCTGTTGCCAGGTGAAACGCAGGGCGAAAAACTCTCGAATCCATGGTCCAATGTTGAAATAAATGAAAAAATAAATAAATGAATAAATAAAACATATCAAGATGAATGCTCCAATTCACACGAAAGGTGGAGGAAATGTTCGAGAAAAAAAAGTCCACTCTTTTTTCGTCACTGCTATATCCCAGCTATACATTGATTTCTATGTTTCTTTTTCCGATCAGTGCTATTGTTGTTCCAGATTTCAAAAAAATGTCTATATCCCGATTTTTTTTTCTTTGCAGCGCCCTGAATAAAGCTATTGGAGTTTCCTTTCCTATGAAAAAAAAATTCCCAATGAATTTATTTTATTTATTTTTTTGACATCGACATATTCCACTGAAAAAATCCAGGTGAGTATTTTCGAGAGCACGAGAAAAAATCCTAAGCTTCCAGGAGTAGAAATTGCTTTTGTGCGTTACGTATATCATCATTTCTTTTCTCGACACTGGATCAGGGGGTGCACAACCTTTTCAGTTCACGGGCTAGATTTGCGGTATTTCTGCCAATCGCGTGCCAGAAACTTATATCCTCGCAAAAAAAGCGAGTCTCAGCTCTGAAACAGAAGAAATTTTTGGACTTCTTTTCCTAAACTGTAGTCCTACTGAATTGGGGTGGGTGGGGGGGGGCTACTTTTACTTGGGCCTTACTGAAGTCCAACCTCGTCCATTTTGAACTTGTCAAACTAGGCTAGTGCTATAAGACGTGTGATACAAAATGCATACAGTTTCGTGCTTAATTATCACTGTTTCTTTGTTTCTTATTTCTCCTATAACATTGGTGCAATTTTTTTCTGTGAATGATCGGTTATCCGAAAAATCAGTTATCCGAACACCCCCATTCCCCAATTGTTTCAGATAATCGAAGCTCTACTGTATAAATATATACATCTTTCATATCCGTTAACCATATACGTTTTTTAGTGAATTACATTTTAACTTGCAGTAGGGCTACCCATCATCTTCCGCGAGTGGCGAAATTTTAGCAATTTTAGAAACAATTGGCAACTTTACTTGAATTTGGCAATTTTGTTTTCGCTGTTACTGTCAACTTAATTTGTCTTTGGTAATTGTGTGTGTGTGTGTGTTTTGTCTTTAAATGCCAACTTTACTTGCCTTAAACAATTTAATTTTCTGGTGATATTCTGCCCTTTCATGAAGGAAATGTAGTCCGCCTAGTGTGTGTGTGTATTCCTACTTTTCTACCGAGTAAACTCCCACGGGCTGGGGACCCCGATTTATTTTAATGTCCGTATAAAAAATTATTCCCAATATTTTTTTCAGCAGCACTAGAAGAAAACGAAAAACTGCTTTGGGTCACACTTATAATAGAAATTATAGTTGATGATGTGATAGCGCAAACAATTCAAACCAAACAGTCCTTAAAAATTTGATGAGCCGAACATTTTCTTCCACTCCTTAAATGCAAAAAACGTATCATAAATACGGTATTAAAAATAAATTGAAAACCTCAAATGGTAAACACAGTATAGTGTAGCGAGTACCAAAAAAAAAAAATTCCGCGTCAAAACGTAGTAGATGCCAAGAATGTCAACCAGGGAAACAATGCGTCTCCAACTAACTCTAAGTAGTTGAAATTTTTGGTCTTCAACTGTTATCAAATTGTTTATATATCTAAGGCCGGTATTACACTATAAAAGTTTGGTAAAATCCCTTTTATAAAACTTGAAAAATCTAACCAATAAGGTTATTGGTTACATTCTAGAAAATGTAACCGTTGACCTTATTGGCTGCATTTTTCAAGTTTTATAATAAGACTTTTATCAAACTTTTATAGTGTAATACTGGCCTTAGATCGAAATATTGCTTACTGGGCTCCACGCATAGCAATCCTGATTTTCATGATATATATATATATATATATATATATATATATATATATCATGAAAATCTAAAAACTAGTGAAGTTTTTAGATTTTCCAAGAATTTATCCAAGTTTGAAGCTATCAATTTAGCATTTGGTCTGTTTTTGTCTTTTTTCACACTGATCGTTTAGTGTTTTATAAACCTTATCTTCAAATTTTAGGCCGCACCTGAAATGAATTAAATGATTTACCATGGAAACCTATGGGGGAAACATCGCATTTCTGCTGGCAAAGATTTCGGCTAACGAACGTGATTTCGGAACTAATCGTCTAATCTGTGGTATGACTAATTCATTTTGGAGAAATTTTGGCTACATTGTATCAACATAACTGCAGTACAGTATGAAACATATCATTAAAAATGTCGCGATGGTTCAAAATGTCATTCTTTTCCTAGATATCATTGCAATAAATAAATTGGTGTAAAGTCTGTGCATTGAGGTTATAATATGTATGATATTTCTTCATGTAAAACATAGTTTTCCAAACTCTTTGTTCTATCACTCCTTTCTTCAGAATTTTTTCTCTCATCGTCCCCCAACTCAAGAGAACCCATACGATTCTATGTTACACCTGTAACTTCTATCGCCTCCCTGGACCATTCCATCACACACCGGAGGGCGATATTGTCCACTTTGGGAAACACTGATGTAAAATCATTATTAGTTTTCTGAGTGCTCTTACGCAAAGTATTGATATTGCGTAGTATATATCTCATTTTATTTTCCATATGCTATCTAAAGAAGTTACATTTTCTCTGATAAGAATTCGAACTTATATGTTTAATACATGTATATATATAAGTTCCATTTCAACAACAAAATGTCAGCTATTTCAAACAAGAAATTTAAGTTTTTAAGTGGTATTCATACGAAAGGATATTTACGATTCACCAATTCGATTCGGCATGTTCCTCGTGTGTTTAATAACAAGACACTAGACCATGTGTTCTGAACAATTGGATTCGTGCATCTGCCTTGGTGAAGGATTCATTTATGAATCCGCTGCCAGCTTCGAAGACATCGAAATCGGAAGTGACTTGATGGTTTAGCAAACTAAAGCTCTTACATGCACAATAGATAGGAAGGATACATACACGCCATGAGCAATTATCAAAGTATGTTAGCACAAATGAGATACTAAGTCGTTTCTCTCGGTTCGAACATCCAATTGTGTACGTAATTACAGCAGTGCATTGTGTTCTGACAAAATCACGGTCGAACAAAAGCTTTCAGAAAACGTTTCATTTCGTCAGAAACTCCGAGGTAATTGAAATCAGTTAGCTTCTCAGAGAAGCTCAACTATTCGTGTATAAATTGCTGGTGTGCTATTTCGCTTTGTGGCTAATGATTTCGCAACTGCTGGGCAGAAACTCCGCTGGGAGTTCGAGCTTCTTTTATGGTTATTTTCTCTGACGCTTTTGAACGAACACGTTCCTAGAATTCCACAAGGGGGAAAGTTGGGGCTAATGGGACAAATTTTAGTTTCTGATTTATTTATTTATTTTTGAAGTGAAATAAACATTTTTTTTCTTTTATTGATAAATATACGCATTTGTGTTATATTATAAAAATTCAAAGCAAATTGTTCCCGTTTCATTTTCAGTGATGATCAGTTTTACACATCAACTATTTCGTTCCAAAGCTAAAGTATAATGAAATAGAAGATTTCTAGCTTCAATTGTTGTTAAGCTATGGTGTAGCTTTATTGCCACTACACAATATTCATGTTTTTCTTGAGAGAAAACACTTTGCCATGCACTAATATGTCCCTTTAGAACCCAACTGCGGAAAATTTATATTTTTGAAATCTGAACAGCACTCGTTTATTAAAAGAAAACTTGACTGAGATTTATTGGATGCCCAATATTTTAAGTACATTAATTAGCAGTATCTTCACCAATGCAAAAAAAATTGACTATTTCAAAATCTTTTGACTAAAATTTGGCCTTGTCCCATTAGCCCCATTTTTCCCTAGTCATTCATTCGTGACTGATTACTACCATACAATGAACAGATGATAATTGAAGAAAATAGCCGGCAATTTTTGAATAGCTATTAAAATTATAATTCCAAAACTAAATTGAAAAGTTCA
Organism: Pholcus phalangioides; assembly: GCF_987345545.1. Classification (NCBI taxonomy): domain Eukaryota; kingdom Metazoa; phylum Arthropoda; class Arachnida; order Araneae; family Pholcidae; genus Pholcus; species Pholcus phalangioides. Next base: position 56,710,560 of record NW_028301608.1, on the reverse strand, counting down.
GGAGATTATTATCTCGTTATTTCAAGCAAAATACCAAATTTCAGAACGTTTTTATCCGTTTGTGTGCATTATTTATTTGAATTACGATAAAACTCGGCTATAAAAACCCCCTAACCCCCTTCAATACAACACACCAGCTCTAACGTCAGTATGGTTATGTCGACTGATTCCTTGAGAGTAATGTTAATCGAACTTGTGCTTTCAGAATCAAGGAAATTAAAATACATAGATATAACTTCACAATCTACATCAATTTTGCTTTTGTGACTCAAAATTGTATTCAGATGTCCGCGCGCAACCGCAGACTAGCACGCAAACCAATTGATTGTCAAGCATCTCAACTTTTGTGGTATTTTTCGAAAAATGCCTTTAATTTCAGCTCCGCATGTTGGTGAATTGTATGTCTATCTTTCTTAATTGATAACAATGGTAATAAAAAAGGATTGGTCACATGATTATCTGATTTCTATCGATCATACGCAGTAAGAGACTTCTTAAAAGCCGTGGATTCCTACAGATATTGTTTTATCTGTTCAATCCACGACACTTCGTTATCTCTTCAAACTTTGTCTTTTGTCAGGGAGTTGTCCAGCCGAAATGTCTGTCCATTTCCAGGACTTCGCACAAAATTTCGAATCCGAATATTCGGTACTTTAACAAGATACAAATTTACGAAAACCTTAACTTTAAAACTTGATTTCTATAGCAAAATTGACTAGATTGTCCCGCTTCCCCCAAAATTATGGATCAAAAACCTCTTATTTACCTTTATCATCAATCTAAATATTTTCTGCAGCTGTATGTACGAAAATCATCTTCTGGTGGTGTGGTACAATCCCTTTTATTTAAACATTACTTATGTGTTAAATACCTATTTCATAAGACCATCTCATTGTATATTTCATACAAATATCTTAAATATCTTCGACTTTATTTATAAAAGCATGAAAAACTTTCGAAGTATAGTACCTTGGTTACAACCCAATTTTTCTTTTCTTAAAATGCCATTTCGCCGATGAAATTTTTGCCAGATTCGTTTCGATTTTTCTTTCTTATCCTCCAGACCGATTATGAGAATGGAACCGGGAACGAAATATAGAGCAATAAAAAAAACACTATTTCATGTTTTATTCCTGTTTCACCGTTTTTTCTTTAGAAAGATTGAATTCGAAGATGTTTTGAGAAGCCAAACATCTGGCGAAAGATATTATTTATAGATTCTTTTTCAATGACGTACGATAAGAAAAAAACTAGCAAAAAATGGTATAAATACAGTGGATTATGATGGGTTTTCGTCCTCGTACACAGTTTTGTAAGCGTGTCACTTAAAGCGATCAAAAAACAACTAAGCTAGCATTTTCACTGGCACTTTCGATTCACGCCCAAAAACTTTCCAAAACATATTTCTTTGTTTTTTATATTCTCCTATTTATTTTCTAATTTAATAAACGAAAAGGCTTTTAGCTACGTCATTGAATTTCTCTTCATAAAGTGCAGCTTGGAAAATAAAGAACATATTTTCCAAGAGAGAGAGTGAATTACTTTTTTCTGTGGTTTGAATTTTGATTACTTTTGACGGCGAGTTTTTCTGAGTGAATAATCGAGAGACATTCAAGATACTTCAGTTATATACAAGAATATTTCGAATTTTCTGCAAGATATAGAGTTTTTATGCTATGACATTAGTGTACTTATTGCTATGATGATGATGTTTTCAAATCTATAAAATCTATAATGGATTCCCACCAAAGCTTCGTTTCTAATAGGTATAGCAACTGTGTAAATATTACCAACTGTTTTAGTGATATTAATAGTGCTTTCCATTTATATATTTGGCCCTCGAAAATAATTTGTCTGAGCTCTAAAAAAGTAATTCTGGTCGAAATATCACGTGAGAAATGAAAATTCTTCAAAGTATCTTAATTAAATAAAATTTTTCAATGCTGAATTCGATAGACATGTGAAGTAGTTTAAAACATCGGGCGAATTCTAGAAACTGTAGAAAAAATAATAATATACATGAAAAAACAGCGAAAGCTTTCTTTTTAGGACCATCGCGGGACAAAAAAAATTCGTCCGTAAAAGACGGGTGGCCGCATCGTGGGGAGCGGTTTCTGTTGAAACTGAAAAATACAGTGTTGACAATAACTGAAGTGGTTCTTTGTTCGCAAATGAACGAAATTCTGACAATATAACAATGCGTTTAAATTCATGAAAGTTACATAGTTATTGCGTATCTAGACAGTGCATCATTAAAATTACAAAATAAATGTATTCATAGTTTATAGACTGATCTTTTGGAAAAACTGATCAATCGATGTTTGGTGGGTTTTTCTAAGTAGTCTAACTTCTTCAAACATTGGCCTCACGTGGTCCCGCGGGCCAGCTGTTGGCCACCACTGGTATATATCATTCACTGAATATCCCTCGATAATTTTTAAAAATTTTTTACTCCATTCTTTACGCATTTCATCATTGACATCTGGAGCTTCACAGCACAATGTCTTGAATATAATTTCGTGATGCACACGAAAACGATCCAACCAACCATTTGAAGCTTTAAAGCTTACATTAGTCCAAGTTTGTTTCTTTTTTTTGCAGTTTCCCGAGCTTTTACTTGTCGAATCTGGTTGGAAACAGGTAAATTCTTACTCCTTTCTCAAACGAACCAACCGTATACAACGGCGTCTAAGGCGTAGTTTCCCAAACTTTATGTTCCATAGCCCTCCTTTTTCAGGATTTTTTTCCTCCCATCGCCCGCCCCCCCCCCTCAAGGGAACCTATAGGATTCATTAAACATTCATCTCCATATAGTTTTCGATATCGTAACATCAGAATATTATTGGTATGAACCAAAGTAGAAAATATCACCCCCCCCCCCCACCCTGTGGTAGAATTGTCCAAGAGAACGTTAGAATCTTTTATAATATCATACAGATTTTCTTCGGGGACGGGGGCGATGAAAAAGCATATTTTTTTGAAAAACGGGATGCTGGAACAGAAAGTTTGGAAAACTTGGTATAAACTGGTATGGTATAAACTAAACTAGGAGGTGCAAAACTTTTCAGACGGCAAGCCAGTTATGCCATATTTTTAAAGAACGTGAATATAAAGGGTGATCCTATGGCTTTTGTATTTTACGGGACAATCTCTAATTTTGAAAAGAGAAGGCAGGCTTTAACGGCCGGAGTTAGTAGTAAATTTCATACCTTTCGGGCTGTTATGGTGGTTGTTCTAAGCTTCTTTGAAGCACAAAACTTCTTCGAAGCTGCTTCGTTAACAGCTCGAAACGTATGAAATTCATTATTAACCCAATTTTGTCTATCTCCAAATTTTTCTATAAAATGTCCTTTTTTCTCCTTTGTTTTCAGCAAGGCGTAGTTGAATTTCAAATCAAGAATTGAGATTATTTCAATGAATTATATAATAAATATTATCGTAATTGTGACTTTTATTTATCTTAATTTTTTATCGTCAATTAAATATATTCATCTCACGTGTTTTTTCAAACATATGCGTTTTATTGGTGAATTACATTTTGACTTTCTATACCTATTATTTTTCACGAGTGGCAACTTGGGAGATATCCCGTATTTTTCTGAAGGAAATATGGTCATCCAAAAAAATCCATCTTGTTGTGTGTAATAATACTCTTCTATCGTAACAACGTTCGCATAATCCGTTCTTGGACAAGCCTCATTGGGCCTGCGTCCCGGAGGCTAGGGCACCCCTGCTGGTATAAACCACTGAAAGTGTATTGAGCAATCAATTTCCCCATATCCTGTATCTTACACTCATATAAACTATACTGCAATTCACATTCCGAAGTTAAAATTTTGAAAAGAAACTTTGGAATACTGTATATATACAGTATATAGGAAGTGTTTAAATGTGTTCCATCAATACTCCGGAGTTTCTAAAACTTTGTAAAGAATGGTCGTAGTAAGAAATTATTTCATTCTTTATGCAGAAAACGTCACGTAAAGTCGAGTAGTTATTTTAAAATTTGGAACGATACATAATGATGTATATATGTGGTATTCAGTGAGTGAACAAATGCCAAATACCGTATTCACGGTGAAGTTGCTATACATGATGTGTATAAACACTACGCTCAATATGTTAAGTCGCTCACCCGTATGTTAATATTTTAAGAGCTTTCCATTTTAACCTCGATCTTTACGGCTGTCTGCAACCAAAGGCAAACACACCACAACATCATCACAAAAGTAATAAGAAAAAACATATGCACACATTGGTGTAACGCATTGCAAACTGTCACAGCAAACAAAAAATAATAATAATAATAATAATGATCACGCAACACTCTCGAGTTTTAGTTATCCTCAATGGCCGTGAGAAGGTCTTCGCTCGAAATCGGAATCGGTGTTTGCGTAGTGGTGCTGCAACCCGACCGCTGCTCGTAAACATTGAGAGAAGCTGTTATGCATAAGAATGAAGGCACTTTCGAACCGGATGAAGCTCGCTAAGAAGTTGCCTGCGAGGGCGTCGAATATATATAGCATACTCCTTCAAGAATAGGGCACTTATGTGTAAAAATTCAATTCAAACGCTGTCGAAACTTTATCCGGAGCGAGTTACTGAAACCTGATAACGCACTCTCGCGAGCTCCCCTTTTTAAACAGTTCCCTAGTATGTGCGAGTATATTCAGGTCTAGAATATTCTAAAATGCTCAAACAGTTCAAGAACGATTTCGCATTAATCCTACGCCTTTCGAAATAGAAACTACCTCAGCTTTAACGTTTCAAAGTATGCTTTTCGAATACAAAATACTTGAATGTTAGTCGACTAATTCGTAATGCTTTCAAGAATTTTTACTGAATGGCTCCATATATTACTCCTTCTTCAATACATTGTTATGAATAACTACTGAAAATACGAGATGCAGGTTCCATGAAATTCATGCGATATTTTCAACGACTTAATTAGCATTGAAAACAGTTGTTGTGTTCTATTAAGAATGGATGGAGAAAGACTTTTCGGGTTCCCAGTGAATTTTTCGATCGGAATCACTTTTGAGGGCATATAAAGGTCAAATTACTTTTGATATAAAAAGGATTTTCTCTTGAAATATAGGCCGAATATGAACGAAAAGCTCTGGTTAAATCAATTTAAATACATATTATTTAATTGGCACAATTTTTGTTTTGCACACGATATCATTATTTCGTAAGCATTATGTATTCAGCTGCACAACATTGTATTTTGTTTTATTTTTCCCAAGCAAGCTGTAAATAAGTGTTTATAAATTGTTGTGTCAAGTCACGAAGCGTTTCTAAATTGTTTATCGGGCTGTTTCGGATTGACTAGATTAGCCCGCAGTCCAGAGCCTGTGTACTTACGTATTAAATGTGGAAAAACAGTTTTATTTAGTTTTCGGCAACCGTTGTACATAATATGATCATTATACTTTTTACAAAAGCCATCCAACTAAATCAGTCCGGATATTGGTTTTACACATACCAGATATATGCCGCAGCCAGAACTAGGTACGTCAAGGAGTGGGTCACCAACTGGTTAGCCATTTCGTGAAACTGTCTTCGAACATTTACCGTGACATATACGAATATACAGGATACATAGATAACAGAGCTTATGGAATTTTATTGGCGTAATTACCTCTGTAATTGATCATAATTACCGCATTTCAACGTGTATAAGGAACCCCTTTTTGTCAAAAAATTAGATCCCAAAAATAGGAGGAGTTTCTTATACATGGATAGTATTTAATATATATCTTTTCAATTTTATCCGAGTTCTTTATACAAGTTAAAATATGCTATCTATTCTTCTTTTCTAAGACTATCTAATGTTTTATGGATAAGGTATTAGGAAAAAGTGTGAAGACTTACATGTACTGGGTGCGTAGGTAACAGGGCGTATGGCATTTCACTGGCGAATTATTGATCCTAGAGGCATGCTCCTAATTAGTAAAAGTATCGAAATAACGTGTAGTACTCAGATTCATGTTGTTTGTTTGTTTGTTTGTGTGCGTGCGCGCGCGCGCGCGCGTGTGTGTGTGTGTGTGTGTGTGTGTGTGTGTGTGTGTGTGTGTGTGCACGCGCACGCGCGCAAGGTGTTGGATATTTATTATTTCATTATTATTTATTATTTCATTATTTAGTATAAAAAATATTTTATATTTATTATTTTAGTATAAAAAATATTTTATATTTATTATTTTAGTATAAAAAATATTTTATATTTATTATTTTAGTATAAAAAATATTTTATATTTATTATTTTAGTATAAAAAATATTTTATATTTATTATTTTAGTATAAAAAATATTTTATATTTATTATTTTAGTATAAAAAATAACTTTTTATACCGTCCCCGTGTGCCCAAAAAGCCAAATAGAATGTTGTTGCCCTGTCTCTCCTGATGCCAACTAAAAACAATTCCACGTTTCTAAGTGCAATATTTATCAAGATATTCGAATTCGGAAAACAGAGCAAATTCGGGAAAAAACAGCATTAAATGTGGGGAAACCGTTTCACCTACTTTTAAAGCTATTTGTTTCAAATTTCATCGAATTTGAATTGCTTTTAGTTGGCATCTTTAGAGGCTGGGAAACCACTTCACTCTCTCTCTTTTTAATTTACTTTTATGGACACACGGGAGCGGTATAAAAATTAATTTTTATATTTTAGTAAATATACAAACCCCTTGCGACGTGAATGACATATCTGTGTACTACACGCTATTTGCGTACCTTTGATAATTTGAAGCATGCCTCTAGGACCAACAATTCGCCAGTGTAATGCCATACGCCCTGTTACCTATTTATCACGTATTACATCACGTGTATATGAAAATCTTCACACTTTTTTTCCCATACCTAATCCGTAAATCATTAGGTAATCTTTGAAGGGAAAAAACGGATACCGTATTTTAACTGTGTATAAAGAACCTTCGTGCATATGGAACCCCCCGATTTCTTATGCTTAAAATTTGGAAAAAAAGTTGAAAAGATATATATCAAATACTAGACATGTATAAGAAACCCCTCCTATTTTCGGGATCTAGTTTTTGTCAAAAAAGGAGGTTCGTTACATACATACGTTAAAATGCGGTAATTACACAGATGTTTCAAATGTTGTCAGATGATATTGGGGAAGCCGTTGACGTCCAAACAATGTCTTTGGGCCGTATCATTAGACATCTACTAAAACGTTCTTGATGCATTGAAATATTGATGGGGAAAATGGGGAGAAAATCCAATCTTTTATGATCTAAGCTCACGCAGCAAAACTTTAAAACTTGCGAATTTTAAACCAATTCGTTATGCGAAAAAGCTTAATTTCGGACAATCTTTCAGGAACCTCATAAGAATTTATACCTAATATTCAGTATAATTTGTTAAGGTTTCATTCAATAACATGGGGGGGGGGGCATTATCTAGTTAGTGTGCTCCTGATTAATAAATTAAATTTGCAAATGTCACGAGTCTCTGAAATAATTGAGTGCATGGCACGGGTTTCTCAGCTAAAAGGATGCTTCAATCTCAATCAGCTGTAGCTCAATACCAATTAAAAGTCAATAAAACTTTACTTACTTGACAAAGTTTTTTTTTTCTGAATTTTATGTGAAAGTGTTCGTTTATTTTTCTTTAGTTTTGCGTTGCTTCATATTTTAACAGTATGAATAAAATCTGAATAATTGCAATATAGGGATGCTGAGTAACACTCTTAAAAACAAAAATAACTAGTAACCCATTCATATCATCAGTAAACCCGTTCTCTTTCCATTATCATTAAAATTACAAATTCATTTTCACCAAAAAATAACTGTTCATGCTTTCAACGTGCCCCCTCCACTATTAAATTATCATCTGAATAGAGATTTTGAAAGCATTTTAAATTAGTCTTCAGATCACTGACGTCAAGCACTTATCGTATGGTCTGTAAAATTGCATTTAGTGAATTTCATTTATATGATAATGAGATCCAAACAGATCTAAACTTTCCACATTTTTCTCCCAGTTTTAATAGAGTTTTATCCCATTTCATGTTTCATACTTGTAGAAAAAAACAAACAGAACCCATTATCTTTGTTGCTTTATGAGATTTCCGATGCATCAACAAATAAATGTGATTTTCTGATTTCCTGGAAGAATATGAATCTCTCAATTCAATGCTCGCTTTCTTCTTTTTAGGTGGAGGGGAAGGGATGGGGGGATAAAGGAATAATTATTTTATTAGTTTAGCTATGAGCAACATTTTGTTTAAAAAAAATATAATGACTTTGCCATTCGAATATTGTATGGTACATTTCGAAATAAATAGTGTTTTTCGTTGTTGTTGTTTTTTTACAAAAAATATAATAAGAAATTAAATATAATCAGTCATATTTTTTGTCCAACACAAAATATTAAAAAGAATGAAAAAACTGAAGCATCTCGAAGTACCCTTAAAAGATTGAATTTTTCACTCTCGAGTGCTTTTATTTTGTTTTTTGAAAAACGAATAATTCGCATTATATTATATTTACTGTTTTTCATATTTTATGCGCAGAAATTGAATAAATATTGAGATTTAAAAAAAAAAAAAAATGAGTAAAAGATATGCATTTGATTCATTATTCGTCTAATACGTTATATCACAAGAGATAGAAATGAATTTTTATAACGTGAGAACATTGGTACTCTTTTGTTCTACATCGTTTGTTTTCTTTCTGTAGGTAATTCACTTTCAAAATTACCAAGAAAATTTCACTTCCAACATATTTATCAAACTTTCTTCAAATACTAATATTGCATTTTGTTACATCACTGGTATTGACGAGAAATACAGAACTGCAAACCAATTTGGATGAGTTAAAATTTTCAATTATGGATTTTAAATTTTTGTATTTGTGTATCAACTAATCGGTTATGAGGTAGCACATTCCAATTTAGAATCAAAGTGGACATTTTCTATCGAGTATTATATCCATTTTTATTTCGGTTCGGAATATTATTAAGATACGAATTTTATAGATGCACTCACGTCAATTCTCATTGCAATGGTTTTTTTTTTATTTATGCGCATCACATAACATGGCATTAAATTATTGTAACCTGTCTCAAAATAAATGACAATTTTTTTACTAGTTTCATCAAAATTATTTCATCTTTAAATATCAAGATAAATGCTAGAAATTAATGTTCAATTCTATATTCTGTGAAAATCTCTTCAGGAGGTATTTGAGATCCGCCATAGAGAATTAGGGGAAAAAAACATTTTCATATAATCACTTCCTACATGCATCTTTGAAAAAAAAATAAAATTGTATTTCTCTATACGAATAAATAAGCTATAAATTTTCTACTTTTTGCATCCAAGCATGGTTAAGCATGCTTCCGCACGTAAAAGTTTAAAGTTTATCCATTAGTTTAAATATATTTGAGGTTTGAAGTTTTGAAGCATTTTTCTCTACTTTAATCTTTTTTCCTCCTTCATTTTCGCTAAATTGCGCTTCCGGTGCTTTGAATTTAAAGCAAAACACTTCGACTGTACTTATCTCTATAAATCAGCTGCATTAAAAAAATGTTTTTTTTCTTGTTTAGGTAATAGCGGAAAATATTTTAGTAATTGGTATCCCAACTTAAAGAGCACTAAAAAGAGATATTAATGTGAATATATTACAAAGAGCAACCGCTCCATAAAAATGTATCTCCGTAATGATAAGTTATAATTGCTTTTTTTATGTATCCTTGATCATAAATGTTAAGACACGTAAGTGCCGTGAAAAAGTACTATGAGTTTTTTATAGAAAGAAATTTATTTAGCTTATATGAATAGAAAAAAATTTCTTTCTGTTGTTTTTTATGAACTTATATTAATGAGCGCGACGTTCATTTTCATAATAAAGTGTTTCCATTTTTCTATCGATATTCACACATGTTCTAATTTTAAACACACATACGACGTTTGAAAATAATGGTTATTGAAGTTCATATCAACAGCATTTTACCCCATATACCAGCGATTCTAGACTTGTTTTTATAATGCGAAAATTTTTTTTTGCCTATCATTTCTATGGCGGAGCCTTGTAAGCCTCTTTTTTCTTTATTTCCTTATGAAATTTACTGATTCACATTATTGTTCTGGAATGATTGTGGAGTTTCTTGAAAGTACACACGGTGCCCTAAGGGCTCCATGGAGCATAGTTTGACAACCTCTGCCATAAACATCTGTTTTCTTCATAAATAATTGTTTTTCGTTTAGTTCTAATTTTACTAAACGCGCTCATGTGGTGCAGTGGTAAGATGCTCGTCTTCCACTATGAAGGTTACTGTCAACGGGTTTGAATCTCAGCAAGAACATCAGAAACAAGTTCTTTATCTACTGAACCTGGGACGACCACCGATAGATGGTCGTCACCACCCAACTCCAATGGTTGGATATTGCGTATGGCGATAAATGACCGGAGTTGTTGTAAGGTAGTAGTAGTAGTGGAGAGAGAGAGAGAGAGAGAGACAGAAAAATAACGCTGTGACACGCACACAGGATGAAAAACTTATGCAATAATTCGAAGTACAATATAAATATGTTTTAAGGTAAAAATTGACTTTCAGAGCTGCAGTAGGAGTTCACATACATCAATGGACATTAGAAAAGGACATTAAACTATTTGGATGTCGCAAAGTTTTGCAGTGGGAATTTCACTACTTCTCAAATGACTATGAAATAACTATTTTTTACTAATCAGTAAAAAATAAGCTTTCTTTTTACCATTTAAATTGAAAAAGCAAATTCATAAAGCTCATTCAATATTTTGTAGCTATTACCCTGGCAGTTGTTTAGTTAGGGCACGAAAATTCGGCTCTGAATGTTTAGGATTGTATTTCAGCTAGCATCATTTTATAGCGTCTCTACATTTAAATATGAATTTTTTTTTTGTTTTAGAAACTATTTGTTTCTAATGAACAGTTTTTCATAGCGTTGGCGTTCTATAACACCATAAACCATTATTTTTCACAATATGCTACTTAATGAGTATTCATGCAGAGTTGAAATTAGTTCTAATAAATAATCATGGCTTTTAAAAAATTAAATCATTCATCGTTGATGATTGAATGTTCGATGACATTAGAAAACTACTTCGACTCTTGAAGCATTTTCTTCATTTTTTTTCTCATTAATGAAATGAAATAAAAGTTTTAGTATTTTTTTCTTTATCAGTTTTTTAATCAATGTCAGAGTTTTAGTTTAATTTCAAGAGATACGTATAATGCAGTGAGAGATTTGTTTTTTTTTTCATCTGATAAATATTTCAATACACTCTGGAATTTTCTAATTTTAATACAGATCTCGGAAATACTGAAAAAATTATCAAGTTTAACAGCATTAATTTTTATTCAAAAAAAGAACATTGTCTTTAAAATATATCGATATTGATTCGTTATCATTTCAAAATGAAGCAAGTCAAGTATATTCGTGAATTTTGTTCGAATAAACAAAAAAACATTAAGTTTATGGCCGTCTAGCTACAAATTCTAAACTTTTGAGTTATTCAATCATCGTTATTTGCTTGCAGAATTTCAATCATGCTTCGTGAAAAAATATGCTACATTATTTTCTTATCTAATACAAATTCAAACAAGCATATAACAAAAAATACTGAATTATTATTTTCTTTTATAAAGTAAAATTGCTCTTAGATTAAAACATCTTGAAAGGGAAATAGAACGTTCTATGAAATTTGAGGAGAAAAATTTTTTTTTTGTTTTCTATAATAAAATTCTTAACAAGAATTATATTTTTGTTTGAAAAAATCTATTTTCAATCTCATCAATATACCTTATACACCCCTACTGAAATTTTTAATTATTTTTCGGACGTCATTGTTGTGTGTTCATTTCCTTAGCTTTTACCCTTTTACTTCCAATAGCGAAACATTTTGTATTTCTAATCAAATTCGTTCATCAATTGCAATTTTCTACTCATCTTTTTTGAGGCTGAATTTTAGTAGTTGAAGACCCCGGTAGAATACACATGGCGAAAATAATCTTCTACGTTTTCCTTCTATTACTTAATGGATTTCAGAAACTTTAGTGGAATCTGCTCTGCGTTTTTTTCCTTCATGTTCTAGCGATTCTTGATGAGAAAATAATGTAGTGAAACCTATCTAAGCTTGGATGTGAAACGGAAGTAATCCATTATAATCCACGGTTTTTAATGAGCTTTTCCCATGGACCTGAAAATCTGCATTCAATTTTATGAGCAAGTTTTTAAGTTCACCACATTTTCTAATATAATTTATTTCCCCCGATCTGAAATAATATAAAACTTTTTTCAATGAATTCCAAAAGAACTTGGGGAAAATGGACATTTAAATAAAGCTAGTTAAAATGGTTTTTATTGCATATGTCAGGGAAGTGAAAGAGTTGTTCCTAGTTTTTGTAAAAATTCGATTTTTTCCATCTACTTTTTCTCTAAGAACGAAAATTTTGCAAAGACTGCATCCCTGGGGAATGAGTTATAGAGAAAATAGATGTTTGAATAATTTAAATAGTTTATGTTCACCGAAGAGTTTTCGAGAGAAATGAAAATTCCATGGTTGATTCTAAAATTTAAGTAAAATATAGAAACATATCAGCAAACGAGAAATGGAGCTGTAATAGTTTCACTCCCGTAAAGAAACAATATGGAATACGAAAACAACGATTTTTCTAGGCCTTAAATCAAAAAATACAATATATACATTTTTCCTCCGAAATAAGTTTATTCTTCAAAGATTGAATGAAAACTCATCGAGATATCTGGTGTTTAAATATTATTAATTAGCTATAATATCCAGCGCTGCCCGGGTTTTCTTCAATAAGGCTTTTTGACTAACGTGATATCGCCCTCTTTCTTTGAGGGACATACAAACGGTCTCCAAATTAACCAATATGGCGACTTCCTGCGCGACTCATGAAAGAAACAAATCTAGATTTAAAGAAACGTAGAAATGAATATATTTTTCCTTTTTTTTTATGGGGCTCTAGGTATTTCAATTCCGCCCCTTGAACTTCAAGTTATCCATCTGCTTCAGTTATCAAAAAATGCTTAATTAAAGCTGTGGAATTTCTTCGATGTACTTTACGGGCCCATAATTAATTTTAAAACGTCCTAAACTATATGAATTTATGCAGGTGAATATTATTAAGACAATACGGAGACATTAATTTTCATGCTTGACAAAACATAAATAAAAAGTTGATATCAATGTTATTGCATGGGTACCCAACTCAAGAGTAGGTCCGGCTAATTATTCCATATTTAATCTCCTGGGCTTCGTATATATATATATATATATATATATATATGAAAACTCAATATTTCCATTTCAAAAGTCGCGAATTTAATATTTTTTTTTAAATTATTGATGTGGTGGAAAATCCAATTAAATTTCCGCATTTCTACTGTAAAATCGGCAATTTCACCACTGATTTCTATGGGGATCATCCTTTGCCTGACCATCAAAGTGATGCCAATGATGATTTTCTCACGTGTATTCAAAAATCCTCATTACTGGGAGGATTGAAAAAGTGGCCAAAAACTATTGTACCTATATATACTGGCAGCATTAAAGAAGTGACAACCTGTAAAGGCATATACACACGTCTGAAAACACGGCATTGCTAGGGAACCACGGTAATTAAAATAAACATTCCAAAAGTGGTTGTTGAAGCCCAGGAACAATTGTTGTCCGACAGTTTTTGCCCATTTCTGACAAACTTTTAAAGTAGCCTATCGTTTGTAGCCTATCAGTTTGGTATATATGAAAAATTTGGCGACGATCGATCTAAAATTGTGTATTTGTATAGAGAAACAATGTACTTTGCCAATACTTTTGTTATTTTAGTTATTTTTTAAATAGTACCGAGACCATTATCAATATCTTTTGCATTTTAATTTAATAGTTACCATAGTCCATTCAGACCATGAACTTCAAAATTTTATTATAGAGTGAAATTTTTATTCTCCCGTTAAAAAAATTAGCTTATCTTTTTTATATGGCATTTTTCCCAAATAATAATGCTTGTGATACGGTTTGCAGTTTCATTTGAATGTATAAATAATAACTGAAATTTATAATTTACATCAATATATTTAAAATATATAAAAATGTTAGATATCATGCAAGTCTTGTATTACTAAATAACTCTAATATTAAATATTTAAAATTCCCCAGACGGAAGATCCGTTTTCATTAAAATTATGTCATTTTTTCGATAAAATGAAAAAGTAGCTAATTTATTTATAATCATATACAAAAGTTATTTGTAAGTGGAAGTGTTTTTGGCGTTTTTCTCTCAAGTTGAGTGTTTTTAAAATAGTTGTGCTTTGCATAAAAAGTGGTCTATAAATTTGTTTTTAATGACCAACAGAGTTGGGTTTTCTACCGGAATTATTTTCCTTAGCTCAACAACTGCTCTGGTGATATAAATCAAACTTAAACATGCAGCAATAGAGATTCAGAAAAATGTATATTCCTTAATTACTTTTATTTTATTTAGTTCTACTTAAATACCTCTAGCAATAAATGTCATTTATAATTTGTACTATAAAGTACGGTTGGATCTTTCGAATGTTTATGTTCCGTTTGATGCGTGTACTCGTATGATGGATACAGCGTATCTCCGCTTACGACACTTGATGATTAATTGCAGTAAACATTCGCCGTTTGAGAGTGTAGTCCATGTCATAATGTGACGCAAAGATGCCTCGAATGACGTAGAGCGAGACGAAGCACATTGTTGCTGCTCACTTGTGCATTTTTGATGAATTGGTTTGGAACTTTGTAGCAAACATTCGTTGCAAATGTAAATGTGATTAATTCGTGGTTGAGATTTGAAGTCGACTTTGGTGGGCTGGGATTAAGTTTCTTTGTCATTTCAAAACATTCCACGAATAAACGAAATAAAGTTTAAATTTTCTACTAAATATCATGTTTTCCAAATTGCTAAAATAATGAGACATCAATTATACCAATCACATACATACATTTTTCCAAAAGTTTCCAAATTGTTTGTCGAAAGATTGTCGTAATATTCATGTGCTGATGAGTACTTTTTACTCTAAAGATCGATAAAAATATTTTTTCAGCTTCTAAATGTTTGTGAGTCCGGTGTTTGCCTTTGAAAAGATGATAAATTATTGTCATTTATAACCATTTGCGATTGTTTTCATCATTAAATCAATCTATTGATGTTCACAATATTTATTGATTAGAATCAATAAATTTCGTATCATTAGAAAATACAAGTGTGAGAAAAAAATGTTGACTTTCTGTCGAAATGTTTACGTCTTGAAAAAAAATCACACCGTGAAATAATACTTTATTAAGAATTTTGAACTCGATAAGACTTTTTTTTACAATAAATTCCAAGTATCATATAAAATTACTTGTAAAAATTGGAAAATAAAAATGAAAAATTTGTTCTTAGCAGCCTATCATCTTTCCAGCTTCGAGGCGTGAATGAGAGCCGTTCTCAAATTTGGAAATGTCTCTCCTCAGAGATCAGGCAGACCTACAACACGATACCGATAATACATGAAAAATTCAAGTATTTCCATCTTTGCTTCAGAAAATGGAAAATACAAATACAAGGCCGGTCACAACACACAAAATGCCCAACGAGGTGGCGTAGTAAAAGATGGCCATAATAAGTATGGATGTCATATATCACTAGAATACAACAAC
Source organism: Pholcus phalangioides (assembly GCF_987345545.1). Classification (NCBI taxonomy): domain Eukaryota; kingdom Metazoa; phylum Arthropoda; class Arachnida; order Araneae; family Pholcidae; genus Pholcus; species Pholcus phalangioides. Next base: position 56,694,859 of record NW_028301608.1, on the reverse strand, counting down.
CCAATTAAAAATGCAATTACAAAAATTATAAACAATATATATATATATATATATATATATATATATATATATATATATATATATATAAGGCTATATATTCTCAAAAAGGCTTTTTTTCGAATATTCAAGACAACATATGCCATCGATTTAATATAAAATATATATTAATAAATATAATTTTTATTATATTTATATACTTCATCTCCGGGTGTTATGAAGCTAATAAAACGTAACTAGCACCAGCAATGAATAAGAGAAGTAAACAAGAAAAATTATTTTCTTAATTTAAATTACTCGAACCACTCTTGGCTGGATAAATATAGTGAGGTACGCACTCAAATGAAATATTCTGCTTTCCAAAAATATTAAATATTCATTTATGCAATGGATTTGGTTTTCTTACATGTGATCATCGAAATTTTTCCCTCTGTGAAACTATTTTTATGAAATACTCAATAAATATCAATAGAAACGTACAATTAGGTATTAACGAACGATTCATAGAAAACCCAACGCAGTTGATTTTACACAGTTGTGGTGGAGAGGGGAGGATTAATCGGCTCAGCATTTTCAATACAAGTAAATTTTTGACATTTTTCATGAAAAATCCAATTCATAACCTAATGTGGGTATAATACTGTAGTTTCAAAAGTATCCAGAAATCATTCAGAAATAATCTTCAATTATTACACTGCTAAGAGCACTGATTTTTTCCTCGACCGTTTTTCAGTGATTATAGGGCACTGATTCCGAATCAGTGTAGATAGCATTGATTAGCATTGATAGTACAGATGGCATTGATTTTGTCACATCGGCTCAAGTTTTAGAGAAAAAGTGAAAGTTCTATTTCAATGATAATATATAAGTAGCATACAAATTGCATTGAAAGGCAGGGTCGCGTCTCCAGTGGTGTAGATGGTAGCATGCTTGCCCGGTATGCAAGAGGGCCTGGGTTCGGGGTCCCGGCGGAGTCAAGATGACTTTTCTTTCCGAATTCACCTCAGCATAATATCCAGAAAATAAAATGTTTCCTTGATGTATTGAAACTGTTCGTTATAAATGAATACAGTGAATCATTGGGAAAGATATTTTGGGGAGGTGATTCCGAATCTGCCATTGGTTTTGTCAGATCGGCTCTATTTTTTGAAATAATGTGAAAATTAAATTTTGATAGTAATATATAAGCGAACATCATACAAATCACTCACATTCGGAGTTTGCAAAATGTTAATAAATAATAAACTTAATATCAATAAAGAAAGACCACTGATGTCTGATCATATGGTCTTTATTATCAAATATAATAATATATTGAATTGAATAAAACTTGAAAGTAATTAAAAAATTGAAAGTAAAAGTTCTTGGATGCAGACTTTATTTAAATGTTGAGAATATATATGTATTATCTCAAAAACTATAAAGCCAATTTGGAAAAAACAAACACTATTTCAAAATTTGCAGCCGGAATATATCCTAAAAATCCGTTAAAACTTCTTTGAGAACATTTTTTAAGCAGTGCTATCAAACTCTATTAAACATATATAAGATTCTATGAGGATAATTATTTTTCATAACTTGCTTAAGATTGAAATATTTATTTGCAGCCCATAAAATCTCTTCTTAACATAATGAAAATATAAACATCAGAAAAACGTTCAAATTGAGTATAATTTAGGTATAAAAAAATAGAGAACTTCTGCAAAGTAAAAGAGAATAAACTAAAAATACCAATTAAATATGCGCCATTTTTATGGATAAGTTTCGATCCATTATTTATGAAGATAAAAGTAAAAACTCTTTTATTTCAACAACACTGTGACAAGAAACATTGATTATTAATATTTTCTTCCATGTTAACGTCAATTCAGCATCAATGTTTACGTCAGGATAACATGCCTGATATTGGTGATCAAAAAAAATCTAGAGTAAGAATATTGATCGCTTGACGTCGTCATCGCCATAGAAAAATGACATGCAAAAATAAATTCAAGTTTATCGGAAAGCGAAACTCACTTCCATTAATTAATGATGAAGTTTTTTCTCGTAAAAATCGACCTCACCAGAGTCTGGCGTTTACTTTCACGCTTTAAAAATGCATAGTTTCCTTAGAAAAGAGTGCCTTGTACTTTAGTAATTAACCAAAGATATCAGCTTTAGGCAAAAGTTTATTGAGCAAACTCAAGGGAATAATTATGTATCTGCATTGTATACGCAATCTATTGCGCATTTTAACTAATGCTCTCGCATGCACCGTGTACAGTGGTTTTCAGCATTTAATTGCCAGATTGTCCAATTCCATATAATCCCGAGTAATTTTACAAGCCAGTCTCAATAATTTTGCGTGCGAATATTTATTTTAACGAATCCCTATGTGTGTAAATATTCGTAAGTTATGTTCGGTTGTTGATTTAAACTGTTTTAACACTATATAAATGCTGATTTACTACGTTAGAGATTCATAACGTTACAGTATTAGTGACCCAACATTTCACCATAATTTCATTCGTGCCCCCTTCAGTGATACCTCCCCCATCTCATTTTTCCTTACTCTTGATAATCCATGTCTTCTGCAGCAGCTGCTACATTGAAGACAAAATATAAGCTTCAGATAAACAAAGGAAGTATTAACTTATAATTTATAATTTTCTCTATCATGAAAAGCTATGCTTTGTGAGACAGGCTGAAGGAAGTCAACACTTCGTAGTGTAATTTCAAACTCTGAAATATATATATCTCTGTGTACTCTTTATGTAATAAGCTTATATAAAGCTTTCTAACTAAACCTTTTTGAGACCTCGACCCGTAAATTAAATTTCTATAAGTCAAGCTCCGTGTCTCGCAAGGTGATTGCGAGAAAAGGTTATTGCGCTTTGATGACACAATAATTTACTGAACAATTACTATATTAATTACACACCTGGTATTAACCCGCATCACATTAATTAAGTAATTAAAAACGAGCAACTAATTATTAGAGACACCTCAGGTCAGAAGATTTATTACATTACGAATGATATTCCCAGTTTGAAGAATGCCATTTATCTTGAAAATTCATATCACTTATTGTATATAGTGTTACTGCAAATGTGATAAGTCCGAGAACATGCATAATTACCGATCACCCAGAGTGTATGATAAATTGCATTGCCATTATTCCTCTTACCGGTGATTATGCACAATTCCTAAATAAAGTGTGTGGGTTTGATAAATATGAGAAAATCATAAAGAAACATCTATCACTTCAATTCAATAACTTATTAGTTTTACTCGTACGCACAACGGGTATATTTTGCCATAAATATTAAATTAATCTTTTAAGCGGCATAGCAGAAATCACTCTACCCCCCATTATAATGGCATACTGTAATTTCACACAACTATGGTCCAAACACCCGTGCTCACTAAAACATCGATAATATAAATGTTTGTAGTAGTAAAACTATTAGTATACTAATATCATCTAGTAAACTATTTAATTACTAAAGCATGGGTTAAAGCATCGTTGGGTATTTTGCTTGTTGTAGCCTTGGATGTGTATATATATCCGAAGAAACTGATATTTCCACGCATATTATGTACAATTATGGGAAAGTCGAAACAGGTGTTTATTTATCTATAGTGGTAAACTATCCGTGAAGTGTGTTTCAAATAGTCGTAATGAATTATAGGCTGCTTAGTTATTTATGAACGTATACAAGATGTAAAAAAAATCATTGATAATTATATTTAGGATAATTTGTTGCGAAACTGACACATATATGCTTATAGACTGCATTTAGCATTATATAAATGGTTGATAATGATTTCTCTAAAAATTAAAAATCAATTTTTCAAGTCAGAAGCAACTAGAACACAAATGAGAATTAGTTACTACCGCACAAAATTCCTAATTTAACATTATTGAGCCGTTAAAGTGCTGCGAATAATTGCCCAACAAACACTAATTAATGGATGGTCTTAATTCTTGCAGTACATGAAGTGGCTTTTAGGACTTCTTTTGCTACTCTGGAAATTTCAGATTTATCTCCCGCTCACGCATAACACGCTTACATCCGGCAGCATCTTTAACTTTCGAGAGCATGATTCCCTATAGAGTTGGAGTTCGAAACAAGATTTTCAACTAAGTTTCAGAAAACTCTGCTCGAAAATATATTTTAAACTCACATCATTCTTTCTTCTTTATACAACATAAACATCAGCAATTTCAATAATGTTTTTCTTATCTTTTCGGGTTTACTTTTGGAACCGCAAAGATGTGTAAAGGGTCCGCAACCTTTCTGACATTGCGAGTCAAATTAAAACTTTTGTTAAAGTCCGCGGGCCACCAAAATCATAAAAGTGTTATTTGGAAATAAATTTTAAGATTGTACAGAGATCCACAAGGACTTAATGCAATGCATAGTGTTATTTTGACAAATGGCCCAACCATACAATAGAGAGACCCCAAGTAACTGAAGATGTTTTTATTTAATTCTTAAATTAATTCATTTATTGAACATGAGTTTTTGAAAAAAAATTTCTCATTAAGTCTGAAGTAATTTCAAAAAATAATTATGAAAATTATTGCTTTCATAAGTTACAGATTTTTATCAATAATTAGATATATCTTTCATGGATTATAAAGTTTCATCAATTAAATTATTTCAATGGTTCTTGTGATTTTTGGAATTAATTCTTCCTATAATTCTTACACCCATTCCAAAAAAGTAACTGTAAAATTATTACGAACTGTTGTGTATCTCATCACTACTCACTTCATTCACGTTAGTGTTACTCCATAATTGAAAATAAATTGAGTGCGTTTAAAATAGGTCAAGTTAAGAAAATTGTTAAAATTGTAAAAAATGACTTGAATATATTTCTTCATATAAAACCTGACAAACATATGCTTGCAATTATTTTAATTCTCCATAAATTTAACGATGCATTTTATTAGTGCAGAAACAAAATAAACAGAGATAATGGCGGCATTTTTATTAGTCCATATATTGGACTTTTAATAAAAATTTCGTTTCCAGATATTGAAAGAACTCTTTAACATGATTGAGTAGAGTATATCGAGGGAGATGATTTCTTAATGACTATGGGAGGGGGGAGCAGGAGGGTCTGATGCTCCGGGAGCTGGAACAGAAGAAGCGTAAATTTCATCCATTAACCTTTTCATTATTACAAGGGCGAGGGCCCAAAATGCATATTTGCCCCGGCTGACCAAGCATTTAGTTGTGGCCCTGTTAATGATTACCCACAACACTCAAAATGCAATGGCCAGCGAGGGAAAAAAAACATGCAATGTTGTAAAACTTATCTTAGCAACGTTGAACAACTGGTGTAGTGCGTACATTGTGAACTCTCCCTTATCAATAAATACATTTCTTTGCAAAGGTTGGTTGTTTAACTTTAAAGTCCGTACATACGTACAGGTATTTTTGAGAAATTGCTTTCTAGACCACACCATTCTTCATTATTTGTCATTTGCTCTAAACTTATTTATTATGTTGACCGATGGCAACAGCAGGGTGAAAAGGATGAATCCTCAACTCATTTGTAGAAAAATAGCAAAATGATGGGAGAAGAAATCTTGTGGAAATTATCGGAAAATGACGCATAGACTTTGTATACATACAAATAATAATTGGCGTTATAACGAGTTGGTGCTAAAACGGGTTTTTGCCCCTGCATGGAAGATTTATTCACTGAAAATTAGCAGTGCTGGTATAGCACTGCTCTTAAGCACAATGTTTTATTTACATTTATGAACCGACTCAAAAGCAAAAAAGAACGCGGAATTGGATTTTCTATTGTTCTTCTCACCAATTTAATTAAATTTTTTGTTTCGTAATTTTTACAACTTATTTACTCGTTTATGATCATAGTTTGATCAACACATTGAACTGAGTTATTGCGTGGAGGTTTAAACACATTCAAATTACTAATGAGCTCCTCTTAATCTCGTTTGTAGAAACCATCCCTAATCGTATTCCATTAATCTCATTTATATGTACATGTCAAGGTTCGAGCCTTTCCTCGGGATTAATAAGACAGCTGACACGTCGGAAATACGAATACACCTCTAATGCGCCTGATGGATCAATATAGCCCGAACACATCATCCATAGTTCTGTGTGTGTGTGTATATATATATGATATATAGAAGCATATATGTATGTATTCTCAGTAGGGAAACCGTCTCAGTATGCGTCATTAAACATAGTCAAACATTCGATTGTGGTGAATATGCTCTGGAGGTGACAATCCGTTTCAATAGGTACATGTATGTAGCTCTCATTCAAACATGTATCAATGCGGTGTCGTTCGGGTGAATCTAATGAAGAATATGTAGTAAATTGTGTTTCATTAAGTACGCAAGAGTTTTTTAATTGCACTTGATTTTTTTAGTTTCAAGATTGGCAGCACTTGTTCTTATAATTTTCGTTGTCTATTATCACTACGATTAGAAGACCATTTGACGTTTTTCGATTTTGTAGCCTTGGAAAACGGTTCACTATCGAGTACTGTATTCTCATTGTGAAACCTCATTGCAAAAACGGGGAGTGCTACGCAGAGACTGTCCGTATACTTCACGTTATCTTTGGACGTGACAATGCCCCCATCTCCCCGAAGTTGGTACAGAAGAATCTGGATCATAGTCGGTGATAGACTTAAAAGTCTGGGTTGGGGGCACGGTCAATTGCTGTGGGGCACGATGATTATGATTATGTCAACTCATATGTACACATATACATTAGATTAGTCGATCCCACCTTTGACGCGTGGGGGCGATGCCCACTGTGCACCCCCCCCCCTCCCGTATGGCCGCTCATAATCTGGATCAGTTGCACCCAGAAAATCGCCAGGTCGAAACCGTAAAGTTTGAACACAAAGTTATCATCAGTTTCAACGATCGGATGACTGCCTGCAGAGGTGAACATGTTCTTGATATGATTTTTCATTATTAAATCGAAGTACATGTTGAATGAAATTAAATAAAAATGAATTTTGCATCGAATTTGGCCGATTTATTACATTTTTAAAACTTCGTACTTAGTGAAACACCCTATAGTTTTGAAAATTATTCAAACGAGAGGTCAATATACACATTTATTATATTTAATATAATGTAATAACCATACATGTATACTGAGCTCTCGTTTCAAAATTTGTCAGCAAACATTCAAAAACAAGTACTTATGTACATGTGCTAAAATTCTGTAATTTCATTACATATGCCAACAACATATAGTGCATAAAGATATTGGCTTTGGTTGTAAATTTGTGCACAGCTGAAAGTTTTTCACTCCGAAGAGTCATTGATTTATACAAATATACAAACACAAATACGAAGACCATAACAGGAAAAATGCACAACGAGGTGGCTGAAAAAAGTTGTTTTTAACCAATGGATGTCAAAACCTAAAACACAGCAACCCAAAAAAGTTCAATTATCACGAAAAACTGATAATTATGATAAAAATTTGATCATAATTGGCAGTGTATTATATTAAATTATTATATACACTGTCTTAAAAATTATCGTTGTTTCATCGAAAAAAGTATATATTTATCTAAAAAAAATTATCCTAATATGAATATCGCTTTTCTAAATGTTACTGCCTGCATTTTTGTCTGAAATCCCAAACTTCAATTGTAGCTTCTTGCTTATGCATCTCTAGCATATGCAGAATATATGCATTTATTATATATAGTTCCACATGTCTACTCATTCCCTCGTTCGCTTGACATTTAAAAATGGATATTGCTGATGTAGGAACAGTTTTGAACTCCTAAAGTCAAAAGTTTAATCAGAACTTTCGAAAGCACTGTGAATATTCTCATGATGCTATTTCCTAATGCCACGGTAAGCCTCATTAACTTTCATCTCATTCAACTGTACATGGAAATCCATCCCATTAAATTGCAGAATTCCAACGAATTACTTGAACCATTAATTTGGGGAAGAAGAAAAGAAACGGCTGCTATATGGAAAGATAAAACGGAATTTTCAAGTTCTCTTTATGCCATTTTAATTAGCGATTCTTTGCATAATTTGGTAGTTAGATTTATTTCAGGATTTAAAATCACGACATTTCCCTATAATTTTCTCCTTTTTTTCTAATTCATCCTTAGTGGCACTTCAACTTCTGTTTGTTTTTTTTCTTTCCAAATACTCAAGAATTCTTTGGTCTTATGTGCGTACTGAATCTAATTTTTCTTCGCCCAGTCCAACTTTTCTTCATATTTTGAAGATGTGTAAGTAAACTGAATATTCGAGTTGAAATTAAATCCATTGGAAATGGTTTTATGAGAGTATTTGATTAAAAATGGTAATTGTTGTAAATGTCAGAAACAGAAATTTTGAGAAATTTAATAACTAAAAAAAAGTTATAAATAACAAAAAAATTTATTGTCGCACACAAATATACGTTCACAGTTAGTGGTGACCTTACTTAGTTATTTACACAATATTTTGAACTTGTTTTTGGACTACTACCAGAAACGTTTTTTACCACATTATAAAATATTCCTCATGTGAATCCTTAACATGAGAAACGGTGTTCGAAAAATTTTTTTTAGTACTTACATTTTTTACCACTTTTAGTCGTCAATTCATGTGAATTTAAGTACTCCTGATCCCATGTATTGTCAAAAAAGAGTATTTTACTTATTTAAAAAAGTAGTAAATGATTATTTACCTGGAGTTGGCCTTAGAGATGTTATTTGCCTCGTTAAAAGATATAGTAAGCCTCCCTTACAAGATGTCAGTATGAAGTACCACTGTCCACAGAACTTATGCTCTCCAGCACTTGCGCTGTACGGGATTGATATATGAATACTTGCCACCCTATTTCGGCTGTCAAACTTCGATCATGTCGGGATTGAGGCCGTCAGAAACATAACCTGAAGCAGTTAGAAAAAAAATCGATCACTTATACGTCTCGCATTATATTACTGCAATTATCATCTGTATCTACTAGTATATAAGAGCACGAATAATGCAATGGTAAGAGATGTAATAGTAGTAGTATGTATATAAGAATGTGGCCAGTCATAAATATTTTAAATTTTGAATCGGTGTCTTCAAACGAGTAACTGACATTTATGAAACCACCGATTATATAAATGAAATAAATTCGTATAAAAAAACTTTCCGTGAAACAAAATTGAAAAAAAATAACTTTCTCTTTATATAACAATATCACAAACACACATATAATACATATATGAATAAAATGATTCACTAGTAGAAGAAAATAAAATAAAATTTCCTATTTTTTCCTAATTTTTCTAATTTTCCTATTTTTCTCAGATGCGATGTTTCTTATTCCATGATTTTGTTTAATATGTTAATTCTTTTCATCGACATCAAATAGAACTTTTCTGTATTTAATAGTATGAATCTCTACTTTATTTTCTTTCAAGATTATATGCATCCACTGTCTTTCTTTTCTATACTTGATATCTCTCAATAAAATATTTGAAGATAGCTCGAAAGAAACTATTCCGTTTCTCACTAAGATTTTAATCGTTTCATCCACCATCCGTTCAAAGAAAAAAAACTGGAACAAGAAACGCTGAACAATCACAAAAAGCAATAACTCTCAAGATTATATATTCAGGAAAAAAAAATATTTTCTTTGGTTCAAAGAAGGTATTAGAGAAATCTTTTCCGGAATTCAATATTTTGAGCAGAACAGCTCTAATGTTCTTTTTTTCCAGATGCGTACAAAGAAAAGTAAATGCAACAAAAATGTTTCCTCTTTTTTTTCATTTTCCATTTGGAATTTTCTAAAAGCAAAAATATCATGGTTGTGATGTCTTTACATTTTTTTTTCTTTTAAAAATGCTTTCGCTATAAAAAGCTTTCTCGAAGTAATTTTCATACAAATTTTGTTTGTACAGTATTATAATTTCCAAATACAAAAATATCTATCCGATTTTTTTTTCACGGGATGATGGAAATCTTATTTACAAATGACTTTATTCAAATAGAATTCAAAAAATTGCATGTCTTTCTGTGACTTTTTCACTTTTTTCACCCTCCACTGTTTCAGAAATTTTCTGCATAGAAGAGAAAATAGTTAAAGAATTTTAGTTTTTAGTGATATACCATATCGAATACAAAAATATTTTTTTTTCATCATTTTTTTTAGCGTATACTCAAGAATTCCTTTTTTTTTTTCTTTTGATAGCTTTGATATATCTCTGATTTTCTTTTATTACAACATTTTTGAAAAATATAATTTTTTTTTTCGATTTCCATCTTATTGCGTCATCAGAATGAAATTTAAGAGAAAGGTTTCTGAAAACCAGCGTTCAGAGAAATCAATTATTTGCCATTTCGTCAACATGAAAAAAATACCTACAAAATTTTACTTTCAATGTGGCGGAACATATGGAAACTGAAAGTTCAAGGAACACTTTCCTTTTATATAACTCAGTTATATACATAGAGCTTCTATACGAAGGTTTATAACCGCTAGCTGATGCGAAGCGTGTCCGGAAAATTCACCGCTATTAAAATTCACCGACCCACAATTCACCACCATGCAATTTCACTCAGTAGCTCACTCACTCACTTACTCACTAATCATTCACTCACTCAATCATTCACTCACTCAATCATTCACTCACTCAATCATTCACTCACTCAATCACTCACTCGCTGAATCCCTCGTTCACTGACTCAGTAACTCACTCCCTCGCTTTCTGACTCTCATCGAACTGTTGTCGGTGAATTGTTAGTCGGTGAATTTTCCTAGCGGTGAATTGCATGGCGGTGAATTGTTGTCGGTGAATTTTCTGGCGATGAATTGTTGTCGGTGAATTTTCTGGCGATGAATTGTTGGCGGTGAATTTTCCGTAAACCAAAACCTTCGTATGGATAGCAGTGAGTGACAACATCCTCAGGTAAGTCTTCATTTACTGGCAGTGTCAGCAATTGTGAGCTTTGACCTGAATTAGGTTCGACAGTCCATGCACGGTTCGTTCAGTGTACACGAGCTCTAAGAAATGATTGAAAAATTCGATGTCTTTGAGTCTAGTGCGCTCATCTGGTAAGTGAGAGGACTTGGGTTCAATTCCCCGCACGGGCAGTTGAGTTTTCCTTCTTTCCTAAACATATCTTCGCATCAGCCACCTGTTAAGTACCTTCGTACGCATAGTGGAGAGTGACATCATCCTCGGATAGAGCGTCTAGTACAATTAAAAATTAAAAAAAAAGATCTCTTTCACTCAAAATCATGAAACGTTCTTAGGCAATTTTTTAATATTAACGTTCATATTTTCGTTCCCTATATATAACACAACGAAACAAATTTAATTCCCCGTTCAAAGCGAACTAAACTGCAAATAAGAGTTTGATACATATGTTGTTTTTTTGGCAGTATTGCTCATTTTGCAGAGAAGCAGTCAACATGAAAGTGATTCTCTGTATTTTTTTACAGGTCTTGCTTATTTTTTTCTACATCTCAGCAATGTCAAACTAATGTACTAACTATCTGATTTTATTAATCACAAAAACAAGAAAAATTTTAATTTTCTGATTCTAAACTTTTTTTCTCGTTTTCGGTGGCATCTCAGAAATTTGCACCAAACCCTTAACTTCTTTCGAGCAATTTTTCATATTTATCTTCTTCATACCTGAACCAGAACCGACTATTAAAAAAAGTTTTTCATTGATCAATTGTAATCAATAAAATAATTAATTAGGATTAATATCTTTACTAAGACCATTTGAGTTAGATACACGTACGTGTATCTCAGTTCTTAGGAAAGTCATTATAACCATTGAAAATAGATGGCCATGTATGGTGAACTCTTTGCCCGCGGACCAAATGTAGCCCTAGGGAATATCTGACATGGTCTGCCCCCCTCAAACATAATTTTATAAAAATGAACTAGGTGGCACATTTACAGCCCGCGTAAGTGTCCTATGCAACCATTCCAGAGCAGCGGCCCGTGGCACATTTTCAGATGACTCCAGTTGGCTCGTAGAACATTCCCAGATCACTTAAGTGATCCGTGTCTTAATTACGGGTCACTTGAGTGATGCGTGGCACAGTTCCAGAGCGCTTAAGTGGCCCGGACACATTTCGAGATGACTTGGTTATTAATTAATAATATTTCATATTTTCATCAAAGGTGGTTGATGACATAAGCATCATCGAAATCCTCCCCCAGTCATCAAAAGCCATCAAATCGGAAACCCCTCCCCCTCATCGATGCTCTCGTAATACTTGAATGACCCCCATAAATGAGATCAGACAGACACATAAAAGAAGTTTTTAATAAAAGATGGCGATAAAATTTTTTTAATAGAAACATACTTTATTACACATGTTTTTGTTCCGTTTTTTATTTCAAAACATTTTTTTAACAAATTGTGTTCTTTATCCTACGATGAAGGGAGAATGAAAATGTGATACATATCGAAATTTTGCCCTTTCTCGATCACCACGCTAAATAAAATGTGTGTATTTTTTTAGAAATATAAATTTAATCAAAAACATGAGAAAAAAAATTAGGATGATCAAAGACTTATCAGAGATTTGAGCAGACTCTTGAAAATTCATTTTATCCCGATCATCAAAGTAAACTATTCCTATGAAAGTATCAGAATTATTTTATTCAGGATGTAATAAAAGAGAGAGGTCGTCATCAACCATAATTTTGGAATATACACGTACTGATACCAGTTTTCTTCAAAGAAGAAATACAAAACTCTACGTGCTTCGAGAAAGCATTAATAATGTGAATGAAGTAAGCATTAGTATTGCTTACTTTTCACTCTCGAATATCAAAACTTTTCACGTATATATTTTTTCATGTTTCCATTATTTCCGCAAATGAAAAATATTTTTCTTCTTCCTAAGAATATCATCTCAAGTTTGGTTTCATATAATATTTCTGTTATCAAGAAGATATTTACATCTTGCGTTGAGAGAAAAAATATATTTCCGTAGATAGATTTAAAGCGATCTGACTACGTGCGGGGTACTTTTATTTTTTTAATGTCATTTTAGATGAAACGCGTGTGTTTTCAGTTTGAATATAGAATCAAATTAAGAAATTAAATGTTTTTTCATGAATATTTTGACAAGAAAATTTTATATTGGCAAGTATATGTCTAAAATTAGCATAATTTCAGTGTTCCATTCAGTCATTCCAGCCCATAGTAAATGGACACTAGTTCTTCATCAACTGGGATCCCTAGGTTTTCAAGTAGAGGCAATATGCCTACATTGTAAATGTGGCATAGAAAAAATGAAAAAATTAAATGTATATAATGTGGGAAGTTTAATGAGTACAAAATACGGTTATAATCTTTATGATAATCACAAAGATTTATTGGTCATTTTCAAAAAGAGCCTCTCAAATAAGCAATAAGATTATGTTTGTCATTTGAGACGAGAGCACTACTCATTGTCTAACAACGACTATTCAGTACAGTTATTTTCCTGTTTCAGCATCGGATCTCATTGAAAACTTCTTTTCCCAAAACAAGATTACATTATTTTACTTGAACAACAGTTATAATTAATATTCATCAAGTATCCAAAATGGTAACTTATCATATTAAAAATACAAGGCCGGTGAATTCCGGTGTGTGAGGGTTTCAATAACTTCATTAAATTAATTTTGAGCATAAATGTTTAGATTTTCTAAGGTAATGCTACATAGTTTGGACTAATTTTTTTGATGAAAAAAAAACTACGCGTATAATTCACAAAAAAATTCACAAAAAAATCTTACATTTGATTTATGAAATAATTCACGGAAGGTTCACTATACGTGCACATACATTCCAACATGCGCCAATTCGGTAGAAGTTCTGCAGAGAAATATGGACGAGGCGCATGTGTGGTTTAGTAGTAGCATAAATAGCTGGAAACGGTCGTTTTTTTTTCTCCTCCTTGTTTTTTATAATCATTATTTTGTGTTGCGGGGGAGGGGAGGCCTTTACCAGCTAGCAATCGGGGAAAAATTTCTTCTTCAAAGTAGGTGGCAGTTTCTAGAAGGTTTAGTGATTTCCAATCCGGCAGTAATAATGCGGATCACAGGAAAATTTTAAGACCCGCTAAAAGGGCTAACCTATCACATAATATAAACACATCGTTTTTTACGTATCCCTAAAGAAAAGACCACAAATAGTAATGTTGCGATATCTTAGGTGAAATTTAGGTGGCCGCTTGTATAAAGTCTTGAACGCCCACAATGACAGTCTAATGTTTGATAAGATGATTGCTGTGGAGACTGATTGGGAAAAGTGACGGACTCGCATCGCGAATGCCGGAGCTCGGACCCCACCGGTACCACAGTGGTTATCGTCTGAAGTTGGTTTTCTGTGGTTCCCAAATTCGAGGCGAAACTTCGAGCTGATCTCGCCGTTAAAAAGTCTCGCCACAGAGAGCAGCAGGCCTACAAACGGTACAAATAATCATGCATTATATTTCACTCACTTCACTTCTGAAATGTAGAATGTTACCGGCACAACTCATTTGATTGCAAAATGCCCATGGCGATAGACCGGAATCATGCTCGGTTTCAAAGAAAGAGAGGTTAATAAAATGTTAGGATATAGCCATTTCCATAAAAATTTCACACATCTTCCATTCATATAATGTTTATGAATTCGTACGCTTATTTATGTATTCATCTTCGTGAAATAGTTATTGCCATTTGTAATCGGAGCAATCATTTGAAATTACTCTGTATATAGCCCGTGGATGTGTCAAGGACCTCAATTCGTAATCTCGAAAACATGACGGATCTGTAAAGAAAGCGATATGTGTCACAGATTGTCAATAGTTCAAGCAGATCTGTTCTCATTGTTTCAATTAAAATTATCCAGACAGAAACTTTGCATTCGGCAGTCAGATTTATTGACATACTTCGTAATGAATCTAAAGGCAATTGAATTCCTCTGTGTCGTTCCTCACAGTACATTTTCGACAACCTTTCAGAACCGGAATAATTTAGGAGCCCTACCTCCCTCAAGGAGGTGTCCATGCCACCTTCCCTAACCTCGCTAACAAGAGTAACAACCGCATGATTAGTTTGATGTCCCTATAGATATAAAAGAGATGGATGGCTGATATGTCTGGAGCGAGTGAAAGAGAGAGAATTGCACGAGGAGCTGTCCTTCCAGAAGATAAATATGATTATAGATCAGCGACGAGAGGAAACATGTCTTTCTTCCTTGCTTTCCAATTTAATTTAATAAACGATGTTTATCGATCATTATTTAAGCTCAATCCTTCCGACGCATTAATCATTACGCCTCTCGTAATTCTACGGCAATTTGTTCTTCCCCCTCATCTCTCATTCTTCATCTTCTGTTTATGAAGAAACGTCTTGAATTTTCTACGGCAACATTTCTAGCTGAAAGATTCATAGCGAACTTCTCATTAGTAATATATTTTTAACACGCTCGTCAATTTTTTCTGCTCACCACCTCATAGGTTTATGACGTACTTTTTTTTTGGAGGGGGGAAATAAATTAAGATCAAATTTTTTTACCTTAATTATTTTTCGGTAAACCTCCAATTATTTTCCTTCTATTTCGCATCTAAGGTGTGTTTCCGTGAAATGGTAATTATCTAGAAACTTTCAAGAATAACGAGTAAGTTTCTCCACACCATGAATCTAAGATCCCTAGGATAACTATTTATCTTTTGTATTTTTTGCAGGTTATGAAACAGGATATTTTCCATGAAATATTTTGAAATTTAGTTCCTTCTGGTACAAGTGATTTCCCTAACAAGACGAGGAAAACAAATAAGTTGGTCTTACGCAAGATTACTAAGCAAGACAAAATACTACTCATAATTGGTTCGACTTCTTCGCGTAGTTGGGGGAATATATATATATTTTTTTTAATTATTTTTTTACGTAGTTCATGAATAAGAATTTGCAGATTAGAAGTAGAAAAATCGTTAAAAATCGTTTTCGCCCGTATATATTCATAAACACTAATTACGTAACCTAAAAAATAAAGAAATCCAGGAACTAACCTTTTTGTAAATTGTGAAACAATTTGAATGAAAAATAGATCCTCCAAAAGATTATGTTTTAGAAAAATGCACAATTGACTATTTTTTTATTAGCTATTAACACTATTAAACTATCAAAATTTTTTCCGTCCAGACTGGTATAAAGTCGGAAATAAGTGGCTCTCAATGATTTCTATTAAGTATACATAAATTAGCTTTATCATTACGATAAAATGAAATATGACTATAACAACACTTTCAGATCCTGGTGCCACAAATATGTGGCCGCAATATACGTAGTTGCTTCTTCTCACTGCATGACTTTTTTCTTTTGGGACCTCAGGGAGTTAAGCCCCAACTTGAAGGATTGTGTAAGTTTTGATTCAGAAATATGACGAATATGAACTTTGGGCTTTCACCAGAAAGAAGCACTTAAAATTTAACTTCCAGAGGGGGGGTATTTAAAGATGGTTTTCAGGAGAAAGTGCCTCCGGTAAAGGTGTGATTTAGTAAATAAAATATAGCAATGAATGAATGAATGAACGCCAGAACTTTGCCACTGAATAAAATATAGCAATAAAATTCTAGAAAAACTTTTATGTGAAGATGCATATACCCTGCATCATCTTGGCTGATAATTTTTAGTGGAATGAATTATTGTTTTCAGAAAAAAATAAGTAACAATTGAAACTTTGAAAAAAAATTGAAAATAAAG
This sequence comes from Pholcus phalangioides, assembly GCF_987345545.1. NCBI lineage: Eukaryota > Metazoa > Arthropoda > Arachnida > Araneae > Pholcidae > Pholcus > Pholcus phalangioides. The sequence continues at coordinate 56,678,155 of NW_028301608.1, read as the reverse complement.
ACTGATTGACATTTATTTTTAATGCATTTTTTGAGCATCAAAAATGCAAAAACATTTTGAGAATTCCAAAAATTGAACTTTTGGGTCTAAAAGGGACAACAGAGTATTCGTTGTATGAATTTAAATATAATGGTTTTTGTTGTGAAACAATTTAAGCGTAAGACTCCGAAAAAAAAGTATATTGTTTATTCAAATGGGTATGAAAGGCGTAATAACATACAGTAAGTAAATAAATTCATTTATTCCTTTATTAGGGGGAAAAATCCCACTGTTTCTAGTTATTTATCCCAAAATGCAGTAGCATAACCAATATTACTTTTTTTTTGTGCAACATCGACGTCACTGATGAATATATTAACTCAATATATGAATACTTTTGGTTTCTAGTAATGTTGTGGTCCAAAAGTCGAACGCATGAATAGAAAATTTCGCGCATATTTATGGCATCATCTTCAGTGGAACGGACACTAATCTTGCAAATATGAAAGAGAAATATAAATAAAAAAAACCTTTCAGTTAAAATTTTTGGAAAATAAAAGTTTTGTCCGAAGATGACTCAGCCTCAGACTCAACAAAATCAAGAACTAATTGCTCAGCATGAGGTAAGAGATAAAAAGTTGAAATATTCCGCTTGAAATTTGTTTTTAAATCATGGTTAGTGTGAGTCTATTAAAGACGCGCGCCCCAGATTCGCTCATATATTTTACAAGAATTATTTATTAATTATTTATTAATTATTTATTAATTGTTTATTAATTATTTATTAGTTATTTATTAGTTATTTATTAATTATTTATTAATTATTTATTAATAAGAAATATTTATAAGAATTATTAATAAAAATTATTAATAAGAATTATTTATAAGAATCTTCTTTTAAAATATATGAAATAATCTCAAATTAAAAAGAACTTACTACAGTACTTAACTTACATAATTACTTAATTAAAAGAAGCCACCTAATCAAGCATTTTGCCTGTTGTGGCCTTGTATTTGAATTTGTATTATAAAATCTAATAATCTACCATTAAGCCTTTGCATGCACTTTGTACGCAGGCTTTGTTACTGTAATCGAAGAATTTAAACTGGCTCTGCATGTGAAGGGCTTTTCTTATGGACTGAATATTTTCAACTACTTGTATGATTTTTATTTTACTATTTAGTATTTTTTTAGAATTTTTTTTTATTTTAGCATTTCTTACTTTTTGAATTTTTATTTACCAGCAACTTTTTAACTTTTAATTTATTTTATTTTGATATTTTCTACTTGTTTATTCCTTGCAGTATTTTTTTACTTGTTTGTATATTTTAGTATATTTTTAAACTTGTTTATTTATTTTAGCATTTTTTTACTTGTTTATTCATTCTATTTAGTAACAACAACTTATTCTTTCAGGTCGGAGCCCCAGAATTTATATAATTTACAGACAAAAGTGAATGGAAGGGGAAAAAGGAATAATTAAACCAAGTGTTATGAAAAGCCTGAAGTTTTTTTAGTATTTTTCACCTGTTTACTCATTTTATTTACTATATTTTACTTGTTTATTCATTTTATTTATCATATTTTACTTCCAATGCACATTTCTCTGTATTTAGCTGCTGTTCTACGAACTTTTACATACTTTTGTAGTATTTCTCCATGCCGGTGCTTCGTATTTCTCCTTCCGGTGCTTCGAAATACAGTCAAGTTCTCTGGTGATGGTAAAATGAAACAAAATCGAAATGAGAGAGATAGATGGCTTTTTCTCTGCCCATGATATCAAGAAAACATTTTATTTTCTGGATATTATGCTGAGGGGAACTCAGAAAGAAAAGTCATCTTGTCTTCGCCGGGACTCGAACCCAGCCCCCTCTTGCATACCGGGCAAGCATGCTACCATCTACACCACAGGCAGGGTCATGTCTCCTGTGGTGTAGATGGTAGCATGCTTGCCCGGTTTGCAAGAGGGCCTGTTTGCAAGATGACTTTTCTTTCCGAATTCACCTCAGCAATATATCCAGAAAATAAAATGTTTCCTTAAAATCGAAATTGTTTAGAAAAATAGCTATGAAACAAATTTTATGGTGAAATCATTTATGTATAACTCAAACTTTTTATAGCACACAATGATTTCGATCACTCGATTCGATGAAGATCAAAATAAACAATTGCTGTAGAAATTCACAAAACAATTTTCATTGATGACTTCAAGCTTCATATTTCATATATCCTTGATGGAATAGAAAAAATATGTGTACGTGTTTATCTTTCTAATTATCACATCTTTAACAGCCTGCATTATATTCTCATTTACTTTGAACACCATTGCTTGACACAATCAGAAGAATTAATTACACAAATTAACAAGATTTTCTATTTACTTTGTGTTATTGTAGGAAATGCAAACATGACATTTTTACATAACTTATTCATCTTTGAAGAATGAAAGATATGCTATTTGTTCATCAGCGAAAATATGCAGTATATTTATAAATAAAACATCACAACCTCTGGATATATAAAACACTTGAATATACGTAATTAGACAGAAATGGTTGAAAGGGTAAAGTAATGGTTCCTCTAATTAAATAAAATTTACAGTTCTTCCGGAAATTTCTTGTAAAAGAACTTTTATATGAGTGACAAAAAATCCAAAGAAACATCTCAACACCACTCGGCAATTAGCTGCATAAATATTTGTGTTGATACGTTTTTCTCTTCGATCAAGTAATTTTAATCTGGTTAATTAAATTTACGCACTCGAGGGAAGATTTAATTGCCTAATGGTCGAGCCATTCCTCAAATTGCTGAACAAAGCGCAAGTAAAAATCTTTGAAAAATTGGAGAAATTAGCACTATTCCGCTAAATAAAATTAATATCTTGGAAAAATGGTTATGAAATAAATTACAAATATTGATTAAATTAAATTTTTCTTTAAATGTACTCATATTATTAATAATATTTTGAGCGAGAAACAATCATTTCAATACAAAAACTCTTTTTTAATTTGTTAATATGTAAAATATAATGAAACATAACTGTTAACTTTGACGAGTGAATTCTGCCTTTAAAAAGCAAAGTGTAAATAATTAATTTCTGCTTTTATATGTTTATGAAATGGATACACAGTCATCATAAACTTTTCTCATTCTCACATCGATAGGTTCTTATTATTTCTTCTTAATACACTAATTTGAATATGATGCAAACGCATGATGTATTTGTGTGATTTGTCAATACCAAGAGTGGGCATCTTCCGGCCTCTGGTCAAATGCGGCCCTCCAAATTGTTGTATCCTGCCCGTAAAACGTATTAAAGTATTGATGCACCCAACACGACAAATTCCATGGTCAACAATGGGACTTGGGACAACAACAATGGTTTTATCCAGCATATTTGTACTCAGAAATATGGCCATTGATCATATTTCCTAGATAAAAATACGAGAAATCGGTAGTTCTTTTGTATAAAGAAAAGACATCGCCAATGATAGCCAAGAAAGTTATCAAAAGTAAAACTGTTAATTTTAATTGAAAATTTGCTGATATCGGTTGGAATCATGTACATAATATAACTACTAAAACCATTACTACTTAACTTTAAACCTACTTACTACTTAACTATAATCTCCCATACTTTACTTTATATACTTACTTTATTTGCTATGTGCTTTGCTTTATTTAATTACTATACTTAACTACAAACCTTAAACCACATAACTCTACTTAATACGTAACTGCCATACTACTACTGTAATCTTATGTCTGTGGCTAGAATCGGAGAGCAGAGGAAAATCGCAGTGGATTAAAATCATTTGACAAATACGTGAGAATTGAGACAAATACTTATATATGGCTGTAATTAATCATGGTAATTATAGTCATCATTATAATAATATAACCTGTAAGAAATTTAAATAATTTTGAATCATGATTTTAGTAGAGAATAAAAATTTAAGTAAGCTTCGTTGGAAATAAGGGGAAAAATCTAACATCTTTACAAAAGCGCTCGGACACCCAAAATCACTGGAATACGGGTCATATGGTCATTCTTATATGCGAGTTTTTGGCCCGCATACGGGCAAATGTTGTAGACCCCTAGTCAATGCTATGTTTTTATTCAGATTTTATTTGACATGATCTTGTTATTTCTACAAGTAAATGCGTTTTTCCCGAATTTAATGGTAAGATTCATTGATGGTAGAGATGACGATAAGATTTATTGTTGAGAAATTCATGCATGTTAGCATTCCCGCTATGATCTGATTTCCTGTAATCGATACAAAACTGTTAGCTTAACTTTTATTTTCAGTGTGTATATACCTTCGAATCCTGTCTTTTGAAACAAGGGAATCCAAACTTCTGAAGTTCACGTGATTGATTTCTTCACTCCCTCTTCCTTAATTGACTCTGCGTGTCTCAGTAGGGATTCGGGTGTCAGAAGAGTAATTTAGCCTTCGATTTCTTTTCTTTGTCAAATTAAACTTGATACAGATTGGACGTTGAAAATTGGTGCTTTTTTTTGTGTAATCAATTCCGGAAAAATAAAGAAAATACGGTACGAATGCATCGCTTTGCTTTCCCGGCTTTGTGTATTGAATTATTTTATAATTTGCTGGTTTTGTGTATTATTCCTCAATTTACACAATAGAGCTGCATTGTCGAACTAACGGAAATACCAACGTGTATGTCAAAAAAAATGTTTCTGAATAATATTTGAAGCGTGATACAGTTTTAAAATACGCCATGTTTAAGATGTTTACAAACGATTGAAGGTGTTTTTATGATTGCGATATTTAAAATATAGTGATTTAGTATAATATGATGCAAGACAGGTACAGTAGCCAGCCTTTGTAAGAATCAGTTAAGTAGTAGTTGTTGATGCTCGTTATAACGTCCACACGTTATTGAGACCGTTCTTTATAACGTCTGGTAAGCACCAAATGTTTTCTTACTCATCTCATATAACTTTTCTACCAATGTAACGACCTACAATTGTCATTCAATACAATACGATATTTGAACTCAGCTCTCTGCCCGTCTCTTTTTTTTTCTTCTTTTTTTTGCAAAGAAATGTACATACGTGTTTTTCGTTTGCCAAAATTGTGTTGGGTGAAACTGCAACAAAGTCTCCATTCAGCATATCACGCCAGTAATGAGTATGGGAAAATAAGGTTGTGGCTCTTGACCAGTATGCAAGAGGACCCTAGTTCAATTCCTGGAGGAAACAACTATCTTCTCTTTTCAAAGATGTTTACAAACGATTCGTATCGGCATAAGAACCAGAAAAATATTTTCTCAAGTATATTTCCGTCAGACAAAACATCATTTCATTTTTGATACTTACACTTCAATTTATCGATCCAAAATATCAAAAAGAAATACCCACAAATTCCGAGCGAAAAGTTAAAAAAAAAATCCCTGAAGATAAATACCATGAAAAATAAGACAAAACACTCCGAGTTCTAAACTTTCGACAATTTCCGTTTAGAAGTATTTTTGATATTTCAGAACTAAACTTTGAGGAGATATACACTTAAAAAAAAACATATCCAGGTGCAAAAAAACGACTCGAACTGAGAAACCGGAATAAAAATTTATTCTCCCGATGCGAGACGAAGATATCGACGAGGGAAAGGACAAATTCCTGAGATCAGACTCCACTTTGCGTCAAATGATGCATGAACCTTTACTGAACCCTATAAATGCGAGTCTCTCCATTCAAGCTAAGTGTTCTTATATCCCTTGCTATTTGTTATCCTTCCACAAACGGAGACAAAAAGAAAAACTCTTTTTCTACCTTATTTTTTTAAGGGGAAATGTCACAGCTTCTGTTCTTATCCTTAGTCTTTTAGTTTCCTTTTTCCAGGTTCGTCTTCGATGAATTAGAACCATTTTTTATAGAATGCATCATTATTCCTCGTGTTTCCGAAATTCCGGTAGTTTTGAAGTCATTTCTCTTTTATATTTATTTATTTATTATTGGTTATCATCCGCTGTAAGTTATGGCAATACATGTTGATACAAGAGGTATCGGTGTTTCTGCATTAAAAATAGATGATCCACATCCATAAACGAACCAGACGGGCTAGACACGACAATTTTACGTCAATATTTCATACATTTAGTTTTTACATTTTACATTTGCGTCTTTTAATGTTGAATTATTGAATTGATGTGCAGAATTTTTTGTGCATTTTTATATGGGCAGTTAAAAACCGAAGTATGTTTAGCAGTCATGTTGCTCTATGATTCCATGTTGGGTTAAATCATTTTGCTATCTGCGAGTACTGTTTATACCCCACATTAAAAAAAACTCATGCACTGGCTCTGGCATACGTATAATTCAAAACCACCATGATTTGAATTCCTGAATGCAATTTTAATGGAATAATTGAATTTAAAAATTGATGATGACCTCTTGAATACGAAATCGGGCGGAAACACAGACTCCTAAAAGCTTTTGTGGACACTGCGGTGCTTGCGAGCCACAGATTGGAGTTGGTTGGATTGAGTAATGATTATGACTGAGGAATTGTTAAAAATACATATCACACTCGATCATAAACTTTCAAATATGATGTGCAATACAATTACTCATATATATATACTGTATATATATATATATATATATATATATATATATATATATATATATATATATATATATATATATATATATATATATATATATATATATATATATATATATATATATATATATATATATATATATATATATATATATATATATATATATATATATATATATATAGTAAAAATAATCATTAACATAATTTAATTCATAATGATGTGATAATATCCATAGATTTCGATTCAGACATAACATCTGATGAATTACAGAGAAACAAAGTAGTATTTTTACTGGTATTTTACTACTATATCATATGATGGATCCAATATACACACAATGGGATTCAAAATGATATATGATATGCACTGATCGTTCATTATACTATGACCAATCCCGGTGTACATGAAAGAGAGTGCGCGGAATGAAAAAAGGAGTAAACAACGGTATGTGACCTTTCATAAACAATTGTTTTACTGCTAAAACAGTATTTGGTGATCTGAATTCCATGTTTATGTAACGGGCTTTCATTATAACATATAAACATCACAATATGTATTGAATTTGGGTAAATATGGTTTCCAGTTTCACAATGGGGAAAAACAAGTTTTTTATCAGACCAAAAAATATATTGAAGTACAGCAACGTTTTTCCAGGTACGTTTGTCTCCACATCCAAAATGCAGACCAACGTATTAAACGGGTGGTCATGATGTGATAAATGACTCCTCCGTACATAGGATTAGAGAATTGCAAGCATATCTAGTTATGTGAGAAAAATAGCCAGACGTCAATTGTACAGTCCCCGTTACCGACAATGTTAGATGAACAAAATTGATATTGATGACTCCAAGAGTCGATGATGACAGAGTATGCTTCATCATTTATGCATTATCATGACAATTTCTATGGTTTTACTTGATAACCAATGTTAAGCATATTGTTTTCTATCATAAGAGAATAAAATAAAAACATTATTTTTTCTATAAATTTATTTGCTGTGGTTTTGTAAACATAATAGTTTACTGTGAATTAAAAGTTGAAAAAACACTTCAAAGTTTCTAAGTAGATTAGGCAGTGTGTGTCCCATAAATTCACATAAATACTTTAAAAATTCATAAAATCTGAAGTAATTGGTATATTTGAATGCGATTTGCAAGAATGTTATTCTCACGTGTTGTTATTAAAAAAATTATAACAAATATTTGTGAATAGAGGGTGCTGCATGAAGTCAAATCTCTAGATAATAATAATAAATACGCAAAGCAGAGTCCTATAAAATACTGGGTTTACGATTATCGACTCATTTATGAATTTTCCTGTTACTGGCGTTTATATAAGGTTCCCATCCCATTCTGAATGAAACGATATTTTTGAAGTTGATTTAACTGAGTCATGAATCGTCGGGTGAATTTTTACGAATGATTCGGGCACAGAAAAGATTGAAGAAACTATTAAACAAAATATTGAAGTAAATTCAAATATACTAATAATTTCAGTTTCTATGAATTTTTATGCTACTCATAAATTTATGGAACACCTTGTACATTATTATGAATTTATCTGCAGAAGTTCGAAGGCAGTATTTTCTCAGAGGTTGGAATAAAAAAATGTATAAAAGTTGAATTTGATTTGAATAATTTTAAAAAATGGATATTTTTGAAGATGATTCGTAAGAATGTTTTGTTTAAGATAAAAATATGGCTTATATATATTTCAATGAAATATATATAAGCGAAAAAAATATTCGCATATACTCGCATATATAGGGTTCAGTAAGGGTTCATGCATCATTTGACGCAAAGTGGAGTCTGATCTGAAGAATTTGTCCTTTCCATCGCCGATATCTTCGTCTCGCATCGGGAGAATAAATTTTTATTCCGGTTTCTCAGTTCGAGTCGTTTTTTTGCACCTGGATATGTTTTTTTTCAAAAAGGGAAAATCTCTGCAAAGTTTGGTTTTGAAGTAGCAAAATATGGGAGAAAAAAGACTTCCAAACGGAAATTTTTTATTTAAAGAAATATATTTATATTTTTTTAGAAAATCAACATTTTCTTTCTTCAAATTTTTTTTTTAATTTCAAATACATACACACACGCAATAAGACAAAAGGACAAAATTCCCATTGAACGTCAGAATACAAAACAGTACAATGTAGACCAAAAATCACATAAAGGGAAAGAATATATACATACACTTTGTGACCTGTAGGGATTTTGCAATCCTTCTAAACATTTTATTATTAAATCCAAAAGCGGATTTTTAACGACGTTTTTCCCTGAGAGTAGCAAAAAGCCCGTGGGGATTATACGTAATAAATTACTATACAAAAAAAAAACGTAGGTGGAAATTCTGGATGTTTTAATTAACGAAAAATATGGAAGCGTTATTCTGTCTCACGTTTTCTAGGAAATCTTTGAAGGAAACACATTTATTCCCAAGATGTTTTTCCACGCCACGGAAAGAATACCAACGAGGCCATCGCTTAAGTGTTTACTGCAGACAAACCCTGACATACGAGTATCGTTGGCTTTGATAATGACGGTGGCAAAGAATGTTCACTTACATCTTCTGGAAATTGTTATTTTCAGCCGCTCGGGAAAATGTCTTTTGCCAGTTCCTTGAATAATTTCAAAACGCTCATTCAGTGTCTCATTTCCAGATGTCATCATCCTTCAGAGACAATGAGCGAAAGAGAAGAAAAAAAAGACAATTCTTAATGGTGCATTCGTAAAACCCATTCTTTTCCACATATTCGAGTCTTAATTACTAGAGTCATAATAATAATGAGCGCCATTTTTGCACATAGCCAGTGCTATATACTACTAACGAGGAATGGAGCTCTCAAGTATTCGATGCAAGTTAACGGGAGGCATTTCGTTCAGACTCTTTTCCTCGTATATAAATTGGACTTTCAAGAGTACCATATGAGTATATTATTGCTTTTAATTATCTGTCGAGTATGTGCAACGAGTATAATATTATTCATTATTGCAGAATTAGTGAACTCCGTGAAAAATTTCCTTTAATGAAGTGTTGATATCGTCTAATTGTGTGGGGGGGGGGGAGTTATCCTGAAATTTCATGATATAATGAGATTTTTAATGATGCTCTGATAGAAAGTGCTTCAAAATGGTGAAAGCACTAATAAATCTCTGACCACCTATGTCATTTTCTATGGAAAAGTCCTTTTTAAGTCAAATTTTGAGCAAAATTCGTGAAGTATTCAACATTCCATTGCAAAAAGTTCTATGAATGGAATGTTTTGGTATTTTCACACTACATTTAGCCAATAATAATAAAGGTTACGAATTTTGAAATTTGAAGGATTGTATAGTATGCTCATAAGTTACACTCGAATCTGTTGATGCACGTGTGAATTTTTTGAAATTCCACTTAACATATCGTGCATAAAACACTGTAATTAGACAAATACATCTGATAATATTTCAATTCAGAACCTTAACAATAGGTGGAAAAATATCATGTGTAAAATTTTGTAATGATACAATGAATAGATTTTTTGAAATAATGTTTCAAACTCAAGTAAAATGTCAAAAATATCGTTCTTCATAAAACGCGTTTAAAATTTTTATTCACGTATTACTTGAATGTAAAAACACATTACTAAAGCGGACACAACTTCGGTTCTATAGTTCGTTTCAGGTTAACTTTGCAGTGAAGGGGAAGCTACGAGGGAACCGCATCACACGTTGCTATGACAACGAAAGCCTTTCAACCAATGTATCGATGCGCGGTCGCGGTAAGGTATGCTGATTTCTCGCCAATCTCACTGAGAAAAATCTTTTTTTTACGTATAATGGTAACTAATATTTTTCTACTTTAAAATTCTTGAACGAATATAAAGATCGATTCAAAACAATATTTTTTCAGTATTTTTTTTTCAATCATTTAAAAATTGAAATATTTTGGCATAAATGATCACCGTAAGCCTCCGATATATGAGAACTATATTTTGCGGCGAAGAAATACACTCTCTACTATTCTCTGCACTGCAAAGTTAACCTGAAACGGATTATAAGTGACATATCAACAAAACAAAGCCTGTTTTTGATTCACCAGAAAGACGGCTTTCATAAAAAAGAAAAACGATGTTCTCCTGAAATGACGTTTCATCATGGTTGGATACCTTAAAGTTCGTTCATTTTCAGCTGTCTACATCCGTTGCTGTTCACAAGAAAGTAATGAAACTTTCAGAAGGTCTCGATGGAAGAGAAATAAAGATATGTGTATATGTATATATTGTGAGAAAAATGTATATACTGTGAGTTCCGAAATTTATTACTAGAGCATTACTTTTTGTTCTAAACAGGATATCAAACTTCAGTGTCGATTTTTCAATAACCGGAGAAAAATATTTTCGTTACTGAAATTGCGCATTCAACGGTCGGAAGGGGGCCAAACAGGGTTTTTAGAATGTTGATTGGTGTGGTTTTTGGCCCACCAGTGAAAATAAAAAATGTCCATTCGTGGGAAATGATCTATCGCTTTTCGTCAATCGTTGTGACTCCCGCCACACTGTTTGGTGCCCTTTCAAGCAGCCCAACAGTTTCAATTTCCTATAAATTGGTCTGAAATGCAACCAGTTTCTGTCACCGAAGTGATCTTGTCCTGAAGGGCGTGGTTGTGTCGAAAAAGATTTTCTGCGAGTCCCCCAAAGCACTCCCTCAACATGATATGAAACAGAAAATCAAAACGCTACTTGGATTATGCACAAATGCATGACAACAAACGAATACAGTATGTAGGACAGTCGAGTACAGTATATATACACTATATGTTCGTGTAAAAGCCGAGTTTTTTGTTCGAAAATGAGTTTCATTAGGAGTGGTTGTGTAGTGGGGGGGGGGTAGAAGTTGATTAATACACGAATATACAAGGGGTACTTTGAAATGTTGCGCATGTGCGTTGGCATTCAAATCTGATTTCGTGGCAGACCAGATCTATCAGAATTCACACTAGCGGAGAATTGCCTTAATTCAGATCTAGGTAAAGTGAGAGTCCAAACATCAAGAATTGGTAGCCGTTCACTCTCTTATGTCAGGAAAATACCTTTGGAGGAAATAGTAAAAGACAGGAATTACTGATACACCACTTTATATGGAATCACAAGATTGTGTTTACTATATACATTCAGTTGAGTTACTTTTTACTATATAATACAGCAAGACAGCGTTGCTATAGGCGTTTCCAAACATTCTAATATATATTTATGGCCATATGACTAGTGGTTCCCAACCCTAGTCATATGTTGTCCTGGGACATTCTAAGGTGGCCACGGTTTAAAATCATGTGAAAGGAGAGCCACAACAGGTAGTTAGGGAGGTACAGAAATCTGTAGAAAAAAATTAAACTTTCAAGTGAAATATGGCGGGGAGGACCCGAGGACCTAAGAAATTGTGGTCCAAAGGAGGTCATGGGTGGGAAAACGTTTGGAAATATTTGTGGTAGACAGTTCAGCACGGAAGAACTGAATTTACACATACACTGATAAACAAGATCATACTGGGGATCAAGTAATATGATGATGTGTTATCAGTTCGCATTGCGATGTGAATAAATCTAAAAAAATACTTACGTTATTTTTACTTGACCCATAAGTTTCTCAAGAAATATCGTATAAATTGAAATCAAAAAAAAAATTGAGCTCAGAGTGTGAGGATTATAAGCATTAATAATGAGACAAAAAGTAATTAATTTTCATTTTTAATGGTTTCTCAAGAACAATCTAAAAGGCCCAGAAATAGCATTCGCTATAATGCCTGAAACTGATGAAAAGTGTCTAGCTTTTTTTTAGATGAATAACAATGTGGGCCCTTTTATGAATTTGAATAGAATGACCTTTTAATGGTTTAAATATGCAGTGAGTGATGAATAAAAGATAGAGCATATCTCGCTTTAAGTATCTAAAAGAAGCGCATTAAATATCATCTTCTTTCTTTATTATGAAGATAACTCCATATACTCCAATAACTCCAATACTCTTTAGAAATACGTACTCATGGCTTCCGTTGAGTTGAAAAATTGCTTTAGAAAGTTAAACTGGGATCGATTTGATGAATGAATGGGTAGTTGGACTTAATCTCTCTTTAAATGAGATTCGAATCAATTTTCAGCAACCTCGAGACTTTCTCTTTTTTATAAGGCCTGATGTTTATCATATACAATGATTATAAGTGCTTTTATAATGAATGAGTTATAGTTTATTGCTATCGGGATTAGTGAGATAAAAGTGTATTTGGACTTCAAAATTTTCGTAATACAAGTACGCGCTGCCACAATAGGTACGCAACGTCAGATCCTGCAGATTCCGATAGAGGTCATCGAGTCGATTTTATATATCACTGAGGGAATCTCTGAGTGTAGCATCGTAGTCTATATAGTCATGTTCTTCGACCTTTTTTTTCCTTCTGCTGTCACTGGTGAAAGAAGTTAAACAATTCTGTATATCGGCGAAAATGGGATTAATAATATGCGGATAAACCGCGTTTCATATTCACATTTATATCCTGTTTTTTCCCAAGTTTCCTACATTTTTTTCATTTAAATATCTCAGAAAATATTGCCCTCAGAAACGTGGAATTTTTTATTGGCCTCTCAGCAGAGGCAGGACAACAACTTTTTGATTGAGTTTCTTACCAAGGGTGTCCGTATAAAAAGTGGTTTTATTTACCTATACAATACCTTGCAATGTGAATGATTTATCTGAGGCCTGCAAGTTATTTAGACACTTCTTCTAAATGGACGTATGCCTCTCGGATCAATGGTTCGCCAGTAATTTGCGGTTTGTGCTTTTAACTATGTAATCGAATGTATGTGACAATGTAAGACAAGCATGTAAGTCGAAAACGATTCCACAACCTTTCTTTTTCATAAGAGACATTTCATGTCTAGAACTATAACAATTTAAAAGCATTTACAGTACCTAACTATTGCCGCTGTGGTGGTTGATTAGTCATAGCGACGCACTCGCATCGAGAGGCACGGGTTCAAATCCCTCCGTAGCTACAGTGGTGGTCGGCTGTAGTTGGTTTTCCGTGGTTCTCAACTTGGAGGAGAAAATATTCCTTCAAGCCGGTCCAACCGTTAAAAAGTCTCGCCACAGTGAACAACAGGCCCACACCGATATAGTTATTCAATCAATATACTTCACTCATAGTTAGAAATTTTGATGGCAGATGGCAGCACTAGGCATAACCAGCATTACACAAACTTCACGTTAATTTCATTACACAAACTTCACGTTAATTTCATTACACAAACTTCACGTTAATTTCATTACACAAACTTCACGTTAATTTCATTACACAAACTTCACGTTAATTTCATTACACCTACATACACATTCCAACATATAGAAATTCGTCAGAAATGCCTCAAAAGAATATGGATGAGTTGCACGTGTGATTTAGTGTAGTAGTAGTACCTAACTTTTAACTCTCAAAGGATGTAAATATAATTCACCCGTTTCTAACAAGATTTCCAATTCAATTAAATTCAATTTAATGCATATGTTAATGCTAAAGCCTGGCCCAGTTGACCCGGTCAATGTTCGAATTTCGGGTATTCATCGGGCTTTGGACGGGATTTGGCCGGCCGCTGTATATCGATCCCTATACATCGATATTCCGATTCCTTAGGGTCACTTAGCCTAACCGCAACTATAAATGACCGTAATTATCACAAAAAAATACGACATTTCATTCCGTGCACCGCCCAGGCTCTATCGACCATTGTCAATTTTAGCCATCGCCCGGATGAGGGGCTGGGCGATGTCGGGTGCTTTATTATGCATATAAAATATAAAATACATGAACATTGAATATAAAAACACATTTAAAAAAAAAAAGGTATATACAGATTTAAATATTTCTATTATACAATATACAATTTATTCCGATGAGCTCTTCTGATGTCCTTTCCAGCTTTATTGAGCCCGAGCCCCCTGTTCCTCTCTGTGGCCAAGCGCCAGGTCCTGAACCATGTTTTCCCTCATTGGCTTGTTGGCTCGGGTGAGCCCTCCGCCGTGTCCAGGCCAGGTCCTGGACCATGTCTTCCCTCGTTGGCTTGTTGGCTAGTGTGAGCCCTTCGTGTCACATTGGTCCGACCAGGTGCCAGGTCCTTCAGCATGAGGGGAGGGGGTTGTTCGATTATTCAAAAGCTCCTCAGCTTTTGGTTGGGTGCTTCACAGTTTAAACACTGATCATTGGGACTTTGTTTCTTGATTACTCTTTCACTAAATCATCCTATTTGAAGTCAGAGTCTTCCCATATTTCGACCGCTTCTTCTCTCTTCGATTGCTCTCCCTCTGTGTCGTATTCTTCGTCTTCTAATTCTTCTATTTCCTGGGAGAGTACCCTATCGACAGGTACCGAGTACCCTACTTCGGCTACCGCCCTTGCTCTCAGTCTTTCGCTCCTCCTCAGTTGTTGCGTTTCATGTGGAGTCTGGATGGTCTCATCCCTCTTGGTGTGGAGATGTTCCTGGTTGGCCTCTAGGAATTTAACCAGGTCCTTGATGGTTTCCAGGGCTTTTCCATCTCTCTCCATCCTTTTGAACCATTCATGCTCCAACTGAGGGAGCGGCTTGACCAGGTGGAACTCTGAGGTCTTTTCGCACTCTGTTGCGTAATGCAATGGGCTTCCGACTCCTCCACACAGGCACTTGTCATTGTTTGAGATCCCGAAGCGGAGGAAGTGGGTGGGGAACGGCCCGTGGCCCGAGAAGAATATCGTCTTCTCTGTAACCATGTAAACAATAGTGTAAGCAAAGTCACTCTCTGGGCCTAAATACTACCTGAGACTCCAGAAAACTTGACATTTGTTCCAGCTTTATCAATTCTCCGGAAGATGCCCACCACTAGTGTTGGGGAAACGTTGAGAACCAACTTAAACGGACGACGGTGTTCGAATCCGAACAGAGAATTTTCATCAAATGAGATCCCGAAAACTTTATCAACTATTAACACTACGATTGCCAAACCGTCTTTCAGAAAGAAAATAGCATGATGGGAAATATATATCTAGAGTTTTCCCCTAAGTAGATTATTCAGAATGTAATTACAGACCACTTCGACCAAGAAATGTCAAAGAAGATTGGTAACTAGTACCCAGAAGAAAAAAGATAAAGGTCATTCCTGTTATTCTTCTTTTGTCTGGAGATATATTGTCTAGCAGACAGATGGGTGGCACAATAGTGATAATATAGCCATTGAAGAAGAGCTTGTGATCTCTAGAGATAGAGGAAAATTTCGAAAACATTCTATTTTTTGTAACCGTGCAAGCAATCGTTCATCTCGTTGCAAAAAACAAAATACGCATGAGAAGACAAGACACTTTTTTCAGTTCCACGTCGAATTTTTCCCTCAAAAAAATTGTGTCGCATTTCCGCTCTATTTAATTACGCCAATGCTATTTTTTTCCCTGATTATCAGTTAGTAGATGAACCAGTTCTTATTTGTACAGTGTTAACTATTTTTTGAGCAATAATCTCTTAGAAGATAATTATTATTGCCTATAAAGACTCGAATGGCATTTTCTAGTTGGTGTTGAACTGGTACGTGAAAATTAGTAGGTTGCCGTTTTTATTTATGTTTCCACATTCCATACAGAGATCACTACGGGCAAAAATCTCAACGAGGTGTTGGATAAAATACGCTCATAAAAAATATAGACATCAAATACATTAAAATCTCGTTACAACGATATTCGATATAACGACAAATCTTTCTATAACGTCGTTTTTTTCGATTCTTGTTTGGAATTGAATATAGTCTAATGTTAAACTTCTCTCAATACACAGCGGTATTTTTTATCACGATAAACCCTTCTATAACGATATTTTTCGAGCATGTTTTTAAAACCGCTACACAAGCACTTTCAAAATGTTTTTTTTCCTCAATATATTAAAAGTGTTTGTTGTTTCGAGGGTATTTAATAACATCAGTCCTTTTTAGTATCTACCCTCCATCACAGTTTTAAATGTAGATGGCAGCACTAAAACTTCTCACACAACACTATATACGCATTCAGACTGTAAAGTACCCACACACCGCCAGCACAACTCAATCGGTAGTAAATTGCCCATGGCGATAGACCGGGGTTGAGTAGTGCTCGGTTAGAAAGAAGTATCCACCCTCCGAAAGTGTTACTGAAGTTGCCGTGAGAGCTACTATCTGTGTTGCACATCATCAACTAACTGTGAATCAACTATCAATCATAATTTTTTTGTTTAGAGAACAGATACTTATAAATGCATTTTATGGTGTTCCAATTCAGAAGAGACGCCAACGATCTCAGTCCCCAGATGGCGACATATAGAGAGAAACGGTATCACTTTCCGCTGTACGTACGAAGTACGAAAGTCTGGATAACCAAAATTCACATTCCTCTGTGTGGAGAATCGAACCACAAATCTCTCACCATGAATCTGGGGGCTAAGATCGTGAGAGCTATTAGCTGAGCTAGGAGGCTGTCCATGCGCAGTCCCGTTCAGCATTCATACATATGCTCTAAGGAAGGAAAATGGCTGTCCTCTGTAGTTCAATGGTTAGAACACTCGCCCGGACAGTGAGAGATTGGTGGTTCGATTCTCCGCACAGAGGAATGTGAATTCTCTTTCCGAGCTACATCGCTATCTCCGCTTGGTATCCAGGTTTTCGTATTTCATATGAACAGCGGAGAGTGACACGGTTTCTCTCTATAGAGTATCGTTATATCGAGGCTTCACTGTATATCCAAGATGGAACTGTACATGCTCGTGAACATTTCTCTGCGAAATTTTTAACGAATCTGTTTACGTTCGACAATGTTATATGTAGGTATTTCGGAACGTTACATGAATGTCTGATGTTACGTATTCGAAGTGCTACTACTAAACCACACCATATTTCCTACGCATCTCGTCCATATTTCTCTGAGGAACTTCTATCGAGTTGGTGCATGTTGGAAAGTGTGTCCGTGTTGTGAACCTAACGTGAAGTTTGTTTCTGTGTAACGCTTGTTATAGTGCTGTAGTTATAATTAATACTTAAATACTGCCATCTGTCTTTCAAATTGAAAGCAAGAGTAAAAAATATGTTAATTTTTTTTTGTGATTGCAATGATTTTCGTTTTGTGGATTTTTACCTGCTCTCTGTATAGATACTTTTTCAAAGGGAAAGTTCAGTCGTGCCTCCAAGCTGGACCGTAAATTTACAAAGAAAATGTTTCTTTCTAAAAATATTTAATTTTCAATTGTATTTTGAGTGTGAATAATGTCAGTTGAATTATATTGACACTATTCTGACTTATGTAGCGCCCGTTGTGAAATTTCGTATACACTTTATTAGGGCAGTGGGAAAAAGATAACTTGGATTAAAAGCACCACTTTCTCAACTGGTGGTGAAAGAAATGAACTACTTTTTTTATTGAAACTTTCTTTTCAGCATGGTACACATATCTCATATGCCAAATTTCATCAAAATACCTCCATCAGAATGGGCGCTACATGAGTTTCCAAAATGCAAAAACATTCTGAAAATTCCAGCAAATGAATGCTCGGGTCTGAATGTGAAAAGGGGGTTTTTTCTATAGATTTATATGTTGATTGATAATTGTTTGATCAAGTTTAATTCAATCTTTAAGTTAGCCTGCGGACTACATGTATGAACATGAAAGATGTAAATAAATATACCGCACACAAAATAATTGCTACATTGGAATCCCATTAACCCGAACAGCATGAGAGAAAGTCCACCGATGCATCATGGGCCCCAGCCACCATTCAAACTTGACACAGTTGATACGAATTGCTATTGAATGCTCTCATGTGGCCCATCATACACCAGGGGGGTTCCCTCGGGTTGTGTTCTTACATTAAGACGGCCCTGCTTATGCGTATTTTGAGTCAGCAAGTATATGTGTTGTATATTGGGGGAGAAGGACAGGCACCACGGGCTGTCTTCGACTTTTGATGGTTATAGACCCTTTAATTGAGTAGCGGCATTGTGACGAGATATCTCCTTAAAAGCCTCTTATTTTAGCATTGACAAGACCAGATATTTTGTGAAGTTGATTTTTTTTCTTAATTTAACATCCCTGTCTCCATACCTCTTAGTTCCCACCTGATGGAAAAATCAGCGTACTTCATTAAAAAAAAGGGTAGCACATATTTATTTATTTATTCAATATTGGTTGGCCGAGGCCTACACAAGGGAATGTGATGGTGGAGTTCGACAGAGACGATTGATGTTACAAAGGAAATCGGAAACTGTTGTACAATCAATAATGTTTTATGGGAGGTTCTAGTCAGAAAGAAACTAAATTTGAAACAATCTGTGAATGCAAAGATGGGTTTCGATTTCAGTGAATGGTTAATTCTTTTTGAAAAGTATGAAGCTGGAGTTAGAAAATTCGAAGTGTCGATATGAAAATGGCAGTGAAAGATTTTGAAAAGGAAAGATAATCGAGAGATATATCTACGGGTAAAAAAACGGGTGCTTGAGTTCATTGACGGAAGCAGAGGATGGCCAACAGTTAAAAATGAAGCGGGCCGATTTACTTTGCATATATTCTAATTTGTCTATATTGGAAAGAATATAAGGGAGTGCCTGATTTCACAGGCATATGAGAGTACAGGAAGGATATAGGTTTGGAAGCTGAGGTGACGGGTGGAGTTTTTGAGGTTCCGAAGAAGAAAAAAGAGTTTTTGGAGGCACTTATGAAAGACGTAATCAACATGGAGATTCCAACGGAGGTCGGCAGAAATAATTACAACCAAATATTTATAATTAGAAACTTCGGTGATTAAGGAGTTATTGATAGTGTAAGAAGAATCGAGTACATATACAAAGTTCACCATTTCTGCTGTTCCGCTTGAAGCGTAAAAAGGAATTAATAGGTTTGTAGCTATATCTTATAGAGTTGCCGATACGAATAAAACATGGGAGGGCTGGAGTTGTGCATACATCCCATATATATACAGGGTTCAAGTACATAAGTGCATTAAATTAATTGTTAATTTATTTACGAGGGGACCCACAATTTTTTTAAGGTTCCAATTATTTGGGATTTCACGCTTATTTCTTTTCTAAAATTTCAGGATACCCATTTTCACTGATCAAATGTTTGATAAAATCATGTGTGAAACATGAACTCAAGTAATCCGAGCTTTTCGCTAATTCGAACATGTCCCAGTCACTCCGGATTAGCGAGTTTTCTAGAGGATATAATTCGCTTTCGTTCAAAATTTTTTGACTATATATGTATCGGAGAGAAAATACTTGCTGTTATCATTCGATGGCGCTATAATGTGTTTCACCCACGCAGTTTTAAGCATTTGCGACACACGCCTCTGACAACATATGTCGCGAACGATTTCTCGAAACTTCCGTTTTCACTTGACTCGTACTTCATATTCCTGTCAGACTTATGGAGCAAATTGGAATTTACATTATACGATGTCTAGAATATCATATGCTCGTGATCGTGAATTCCACTAACGGTCATGGGACTTGATATGCATTAATCATTCGCCCTTGTCCTGCATAATTCATCCGAGGTGCGTACCCGAATCGTGACCAGAATGAGTGGAGAGGGTGGTTTTCTAACGAGGCGTTGAAATGTCCGCGACATTTCCTCTGTCGTCGTAATCGTCGTTGTCGCGGCGGTGGTGATGGGTTCTATTATCAGGTAGCTGCATTCACCAACAAGTGATCATCAATTTCCGCTCGAGATCTCATATAACTGAAGGGATTACCGAAATTAATTCTAGAGATGCAACCTAATCGGGTTTTACCTGTGAGAGTGCATACACGGGTCCAATTACGAAAGTTAATGCTGTTCATTTAGTCATTAGTGTGAATTTTCAAGTGTATATTCATTTTCCATCCTTCGTGGAATTTCAGTGACAGCTCGAGTAAATTTTCTTCGATCTCTCTCTCAACCTGAATCTAATACCCCTGACCGAAAGGGTTCGTTCATTCTCGAAAACACTAGCAATGCTACGTTTAAAACTAAAATAATAATAATAAATAAATAATAATTATTCCATCTCCGAGTGGAAGTTTTTGGTGAAAACGATCATTCTAACTGCGAAATAAATGGAAAAATTATAAATTTATTCCAATTTGGCCTAGAAAATCACTTCTCAAACTAACACACAACACCCGGGCAAAAATATTTTCTATCAGAACTTTCTCTGAGAATGTTATGAGTGTTCGATCACTTTTTTTTAACTACATTGGCAGGAAATATTATTTGTGCAGCTGCAGGGTAACCAGACAATCCCCGGATGACGTCACTCTCTGCTATCCATACGAATGTTTTAACAGCTGACTGATGCGAAATGAATTCAGGAAAGGAAATTCAACTGCCCTAGCTCACTTGCCAGGTCGGTGCCCTAGACCACTAGACAACAAAGGCAACGAATCGCAATATTTCCTCAGAGATGACTGACACTGATGCTGACACAAGATGAAGCAATCGGGAGCTTTCTCCTGAATTAAGTCCAACTGTCCATGTTTGGTCCCGTTCAGCGCACACGAGTTCTAAGGAAAGATTGAGATTCGTTGCCTTTGTAGTTTGGTGGTCTAGAGCAGTGTTTCCCAAAGTGGGCGATATCGCCCCCTGGTGGGCGATGGAATGGTTCAGGGGGGGCGATAGAAGTTACGGATTTAACATAGGATCCTATGGATTCGGTTGAGTTGGGGGACGATGAGAGAAAAAAATTTCTGAAGAAGGGGGCGATGGAACGAAAAGTTTGGGAAACTATGGTCTAGAGCATTCACTCGGCAAGTGAGAGAATGTGGGTTCGATTCCTCGCAAAGGGCAGTAGGTTTTTTTCTTCTTCCTTTCCTGAATTCATCGCATCAGCCAGCTGTTAGTAACCAGACAATGTATAACAAATGGATGCACCACGGGATTTTCATCATAACTTTCTCTGAAGAACTAAGAGATGAATCCCAAAAGATGTCTTTCGAGCTATCTCAAAATTTGATAATTTCTACGTTGGAAGACGAAATTCCACAAACGGAAATTTCAGGATTGTTTAACTGGCTCAGGTAGAGTGAGCTATCTATCCTCCTATAGAATTTCTACAGGCCATTATTGGAATAACAATCAGACAAGAATACTAATACAGATGTCAGAGTAGAAAAAAAAAATCTTGTCCAAAACTAAAGGGATGAAAAATGAAGTTACCACCGTTATGCCTCAGTCACCCAGTTAGGTGTACTAGGACAAATTTACCTCGAATGAGATAATTTTAGGACAATCCAAATTTTGGGACAACAGAATATTTTGTCTCTTCCTATTCAAAAAAATTTAAATAATCGGGCACTGTAAGCACACAAGCTGAAGGTTATAACTATATTTTCTCCCAGAAATTCTTAATTTAACGTTGTTAAAGTACGTGCCGCTGTGGTGGTCGAGTGGTTATAGTGACAGACTCGCGATGCGAGGATCCGGGTTCGAACCCCACAGTGGTGGTCGGCTGAAGTTGGTTTTTTGTGGTTCCCAACTTCAAGGCGCAAATGCGAGCCGATCTCCCCGTTAAAAAGTCTCGCCACAGAGAGAACAGTCCTACAATGATAAATCATTCAATCATAACACTTCACTCATAGTTAGAAAAACTGGTGGCAGATGGCAGTACTACACATAACAAGCATTACACAGAAACAAACTTTACGTCAGGTTGCACTACACGTACACGCACATTCCCGCATGTACCGATTCGTTGGGGGTTCCGCGGGGGGGGGGAGTGTGTGGGCTGGGTGCATGTGTGGTGTAGCAGTAGTAGGTAGGGCTCGGGGATCCATGATGTTCGTTAAGTCAGCCATCTCGTTGGGCAATCTGCCTGTTGTGGCGTTGTATTTGTACGTCGAAATTATGCGATTCTTGTACTAAAGTCACCACAGTTTTCGGTGCTTATGATGTCAGAGTTATGCGGGTTTCGTATTCTAGAGAAGTTCTGTCATCTATATTTCATAATGAAAATTAAAATACCCGGTGCCTGAATATTCTGCATCATTCCCGAAGAATTATATTACAGTATATCAAAGGAATGTGATTCAAACCGAAATATACTCGGAACTGGTTGGGATAGTAAACGATGTTTTTGAAATGATTATTTAAAGCTGCAAATAACATCTGTGAAATCCGTTGTGATTTAAGTAGTTTCTAAATGTATAAAATGCTTCATAACAAACTAAAAGAATACACCATGGCATTCGCTGAATATGTAGAGCAAAGACATAGAATTGTTTGGAAATGCACGATGCAGTGTTGTGTTTGTAAATAATTGTTTCAAATTAATTAAACGCAACTCATTTCCATAAGAGCCACTTATTTCCATAGGAATGAGGAGCAAAAAAATGTTCAAAATGAAGATTAATATTAATTACTGTTTTGCAGCACAAAGAGGAAAATTAATCAAAGGAAGACTATAATTAAATCATTTGTTTTGTCACGTTAATCAAAGGGCGTGAGGTCATTTACTACACGTTTTTGAAACTTCAAACTGAGTTCGCGTTTGCGAAAAAGCTTTTTGTTCATTCCGGAATGTAATTCACGTCATAACAATTGCCCAAAAAATGCAAATGATTACTTCCCATGTGGGATTTCAATTATGTTGTCCCATTCATAGCTCATAAAAAACAATATTAAAAGAATAAAAATCCGTAACGACTTATTTTTTGGTTGCACGACTCGGCAAGCAACATTTACGCGATGCCATCCTTTGTTTTATGACATGTGCATGCATGAACACATCATGCGAAAGAAACTGGAGCAGAAGTTTAAAAAAACAAAAAAGAGCATATGTCTGAAACACATAGAATCTATTGTGGATAATATTAATTTCATTTACAGAATTTTCCCTCATTTACTTCAGAAAAAAAAATCCCAATATTTTTCAATAGTGTTATGTAATGTAATGTAGAGAAAACATTTCCTCATTTCTTTTTATAAACAATTGCTCTTACATTCATTAAAACGCAAGTTTAAAAGCTTGCACACCATAAGCTAATGCAGTAATTTTAAATTAATTGACAGAAGATAAGTGCAAAAATTGTAAGCAGCAACGGGCCTACAACGGTACAAATATTCAATCATTACACTTCCCTCACTCCACTTCTGAAATATATAGCGGAACTGAAAAAACCGACACAGCACTCAGATTGTTAGGTACACACACACTCATTATTCCGGAACAACATACTCATTAGTAAATCGCCCATGGCAATAGACCGGAGTTGTGCTCGGTTTGACAGAAATGAAAGAAAAACAGAGCCAAAAAAAAAAAAACAGCATCGTCTCACTACTGTATACATTTAAACATCATAATCATATCATTTTATTACTTACTTAAATTAAATTGCTTTTCAACCGATTAGAAGCGATATGAAAAACATTTATTTATTATTTATCATTTATTTTTTAATAATGTTGCAATTTATGTATCTGATTTTTTTTTTCTTAATGCATTTGGGGTGCGATAGCCCAGGTTGATAAGGGGCCGTTCAAGTATTACGTAAGCAAATTTTTAGCCATATTTGACCCCCTCCCCCCCCCCCCCAACCTTGTCAGTAAAATTTCGTCATCAGCTCTGCCCCTCTCAATCCTAACTCATATTTTCATAAAGGATGGTTGCTGACGTAAGCATTATCCATACCCCCCCCCCGTCATCAAAAGTCAGCAAATCGGAAACCCTTTCCCCCCCCCCCCCATCGATGATGACGTAATACTTGAACGGCCCCTAAGATACTCGCCTAAAGAACAAAGGATGTTTAGAGGTGTCATGAGTTCGATACCCAGTTCATCCTTGTCAGAAAATTTCCTGATTTGGAGGTACAACAGATTTTATTTGAAAGAGCTATACGGTGAGAAGAGCTAAAACTATGACGAGTTTGAAAGAGCTAAAACAGCTATACGGTGACAACATGACCATAAAAATAGATTGCAACCGCATGGAATTCCATACCGAAGGGTTAGCACGCCAACCTTTTTGTAAATATAAAAAAAAAGCACGAACGTCAAACGCTACCGTTCAGAATCGGCAATAAATTGCAGGTCCCAGTCTAATTAGCCCTCGTTTACAAAATGTACAGAAACTACCGGTGTGACATGACATGGCATGATCAAATAACAGAATTGTAATATTCAATAGCATGCACGTAATTCTGAACCAAATTCTACAGTATGAAGGTCAATGTCAAACGATTTCGGCAAACGAAAAATGCGGATTTTGTTCACTTCCTTGCAAAATATGGACTCGAGATTGTGTGAATTCAGACTTTTTTTTGGATTAAATGGTTTCTGTGGGTCTTGTTGTATCAGATGGAAAATAACATGGAAATGAATAGAAAATAACATGGAAATGAATAGAAAATAACATGGAAATGAATAGGAAATAACATGGCAATGAATAGAAAATAACATGGGAATGAATAGAAAATTTCGGACTTATCGCTGTGGTCGTTATAATGGAACGGTCGCAAAGACACATGGTCGTTGTAACAAAAACTCTGTTTTCTTTCAAATACATTTTTTTATTGGAAGCAAGAAACAAATCTGAAAGTAGATCTCGAAAGATATTAGAACTTCATATCATTGCTATCATCACCGAAAGAGACCAACATGAAAGAAAAGGTGATTTCGTCTGGGGAGGGAGCATTACATTGAATGGTCTCATACTGATCTCCTTATTCACTAAAAGCGTCCGATAACTGCAAACTACTATCGCACAATGAGGTACCGATTTTTCCAGCTCGTCCCTTCCACGGTGTTGTCTGTTCGTGTTTATGGACGATAGTGCTAGACTCAATCGTAACCATGCTACAGATAAGTTAGAAGAGAAATTGGCGCTATCATTCGTGTGGATTTGTCTGTGTACTCTTATGACCTAAATCCTATAGAGCCGGTGTGAAATGCTCCAGGGAAAATGTTTATCAGAGCTAGAAAATGTCTATCGCTTAGATTGAGCATCATTAAAGGAACGGACAATTTTGTCCCAAGAGCTTCCCATCGATCACAACCCATTGAGTATGACCAGATGATGCAAAACTATCAGTATAATCAGGGCTGAAAAACAATTCGTATCTATAACAAATCTTTGGCTCATATGGACTAGGAGCGTAGCACTTCGCACCCTTTTCTTCGTAAATGTCGGAGATTCTACACCATATTGGTTTTAATAAATGAATATACAGTAAACACATTTTTTTTTCCTTTTCCATATACAGCAGCGGTGCACAACCTTTCCAATCAGCGGGCCAAATATGCGGTATTTCAGCCGCTCGCGGGCCAATAAATATTTCAGGTGGCCATGTATATCCACATTTTACGGGACATACCTGTAATTTTGGCAGTCCTAAATTTTCTATAAAATGTACCGTTTTTCCCCAGCATTCTCAAACAACTTGAGTTTTCGTTCTTTACTGAAATCAAGAATTATTATTATTTTCATGACTTATAATTATTATCATATAATTCATATAAATTATTATCATATAAATTATTATCATATAAATTATTATCATATAAATTATTATCATATAAATTATTATCATATAAATTATTATCATATAAATTATTATCATATAAATTATCATATAAATTATTATCATATTAATTATTATCATTTAAATTATTATCACATAATTCATATAAATTATTATCACATAATTCATATAAATTATTATCACATAATTCATATACATTATTATCACATAATTCATATAAATTATTATCATATAATTTATAAGTCTCATAATCATGATAGTAAATTCATATTACATATATTTGTTCAGAATATACTTCTTTTTTTCTGGTGAATTCATGTTTACCGATTCTGACGTCTAGTAGCTCTCCCATCATTGGCGATATTTCAACAGCTTCAGTGATAGTTAGTCACTTTACTTGCATTTGACAACTTTTTCGGATATAATTGACAACTTTACTTGCGTTTGACAGTTTTTGACTTTAATTGGAAACTTCACTTACCTTTGAAGTTTTTGTGGTTGTAATTGACAACTTTACTTGCATTTGCCACTTCACTTTTTAGAGATCATTGGTGATATCCTGTATGTACTCCTCTTTCCCGTACTTTTATTAAGGAAATGTGGTCAGCCTAGGTATTTATCGCGTTGTGTCTGCATTGGTACTTTTCTACCGGAGCATCTTTTGCGAACCGGATGGAACCCCTGGACGAGCCGGAGGTTGTGCACTTTCTGTATCCAGTATAAGTTTGGTACACGCATAAAAGTCTCCACGGTATAACCAGGGTGGTCTTAAGTGCAACATGGGCCTCTATCCGAAAAGATTTTTCCAAGGCTTCCTTACCTATCCAGAAATGCAAAATGCTTACTTACAAATTTACTTGCTTAAACTCGAAAATCTTAAACATTTCTCATTACCTCACCCCCCGGCCCATGCCCGGAAAAAGGTATGTATTAAGATGGTACTGGGTACAACTTACATTCCTTAAGGCTGCATGAGTTAGCAGGTTACGCTAACGAAAACCATTTCATTCTTAAGTTCCAGATACCAATGTCTCAATAATAGCAATTGTTTGGTCGTGTGGGCATCGTGCTGGACTGTCATCGAGAGGATCGAGGTTCTATCCTCGTTAACGCACAGCGGTGGTAGGCTGAAGTTGGTTTTTTGTGGTTTTCCAACTTCAAGGTGAGAATGCGAGCCTGTCTCCCATTTCATAAAGTCCCTCCGCAGAGAGCAGGTACACCTACATGGAACATTGAGAATGACCGGATACAACGAACACCATCTATAACAGAAAGCCTCCACGCGAAGCTCGTGACGTCACTAAAGAAGCCCATTTCACCTATAGTCATTGGATATGCTGCAAAAACAGTTAAGGATATCGCATGCGTTGGCCTGCTGTACCCAATTGATGCAGGTGAAATGAACTTCTTCAGTCCATCTTCGCGCGGAGGCCTTCTGCTACTGATGGTGGCGATACAACCCACTTCATATCTCAGAGAGAGATTTCAAATCGTTCCTGAAAGATGGGTGAATCCAGCATTTTTATTAAATAAGAAACATCGTGGCAACAAAAAGATAAAATTAGCAACATTAAAGAAAAATCGGACAACGTCGATCTGGATTCTCAAGATCCGTTCAATAATAGAGATTGAGCAAAATAAAAATAAGTTAATTTTCGTGAAATTAAGTCTTGAATCTCTATTGTGGCTGTAGAGTCGTATAAAATCTTATCATGATCACTAGATTCAATCGTTAATTTGCCAATACGATAATTTATAAAAATCGTCGATCTGCTATCAGTTCTTTAGTTGTTGAGACAGACCTACAACACTATACATACATAACACAAAACTTCAAGCATTTAACATCTTTAATTCCTAACATGGAAACCAGATGGCAGCGCCAACAAGAACACGAAAGACAACATAATTACGCAGGGCCACACGTACACTCAGAACACACATTCCAATTCGTTAGAAATTTCGTAGAGGAATGTGTACAATGCGCATGTACGGTTGAGTAGTAGTAGTAGTGTCTCAAAAATATTAAATAGCTTTGGATTAGAAAAATATTTGTAGCACAAAATATATTTTTGGTACCTCATTTTCTGCATTGTGCCAGATTTCTACGTGACCATTGCACTTCGGGGGATATGTATTTTTCGTATGAAAGAATAACCATTTTCTTCCAATAGATTGTTCGATGAAATTTATTATACGGTTTCACTGTTATAAACAGTTTTTTTATGTTTATCGTATTGGTGAGCTCTTCTCATAAATACCGTCTCATAACAATACCTGATTAAATTATCATTCATATCCCCATTTTCAACTCATTCTTTTCCGTAATCCGATTTTATTCCGCTAAATTAAAGAAAATGTTTCGAGTGCGATTGGTGCTTAATTACTCGCAAAATAAAACTTAATGTCGACTGTCTTGGAGTAATTACCGCAAGCAGATAATCCTTTGTTCTTCGATTGGCATTTCCATCATTAATCTTCTTTGAAACTATAAAAAAAAATGTGAGCTTTTATTTCTTTTCTAACTTCATTTGTCTTCTTAACTGAACAAAATATATCGCTGGTGGAATTTAGTTCAAGAGTTTAATTCTAAAATGTTATTTTCGTGGAGTCAACCGTCCATCCGTCTTAGTGAAATGAGTAAAAATAAATCTCGTTCAGATTCACATTTCTTCGAGATTTTCATGAAAAATTTGCCCGTGACGTGTGGTATAATCAGACCTCGGTATATAGCGCCTATAACTTAAGACGTAACCACGATAACCATAATGAGCGTAACTCCGTTTATAACGTAAGTTTACGAAGGTCATTGAGAGCATAATTAATAAATTTAGCTTACTCGAGGAAAGATAGTTGTGAAATGAATAATTGACTGTGTATGTGCGCGCGCGCGCTTATTTGTATATAAAATGAGTTTTATTTACTCAGTATCTGTGTTGACATATTGAGCTCTGACTGTAAATGGCTGAATAAGGACTCTGGGACTCTGCCACCAGACTTCAGTAGATCTCTTCCAGCTAAGCTTCGTGTTAAAGTCTGGAACAACGAGTGTGTGCGTGTGTCTGATCTAAGATGTTGGCACAGGTATCCGTGGTCTACCCGTAATTTCTTGCGTATAATCCGCAGAAGCAAATTTCTCTATATAATTTGAGAAAAGATATCGTCATATAATCTTCAGCGGTGTTATGATAAGTGTGTAAAAATTTCATCCATCAATAATGAAATCTTAAAAGTGTTTTTTTTTTTAGTAAAAATGTCTATTTCTCTGCTCTCATCCGTATGCGCTATATATATGAATGCTCAAAAATTTATTTTTAACAAATATGTTCAAAAATATTTATGTTTCTTCAAACCTCTCAGAAAAAAAAAAAGCTGAAGATATACAGCGCAGTGGTACATAATCCGCACCAAGAGAAAAATACCGATTCCTTTTTTTGCGTATTATCCGTGAATAATACGTAGGAAAATATAGTACATTTTCTTGATACAGGGAGTCCGCGGTATTTATGTTATTGATACAAAGGATCCGTGGGACACAGAAGATTGATAACCCCTTCCTCTAATGAATGATGAAACATGCCGAAAAGTGTGATTTGTTATCACTGACCATAAATTCATATCCACGGTTGTGGGTGGTGCGTGTTCGATTATATGGTAGTTTTTTTTACATTAAATAGTTTTGTGTTAATTATTTTAATTTTTGAAATTTTTGTGTTGCGGATATGAAGCTTTCAGTGGAGACCTTTTTTGAAAAATTGGCTCAAATTCATGTCTCGAAGTTGAATAACGAAGAGATTCGATCCATTTATTGCGTTCACTCATATATTAGTAGAAGAAACGCGTATTTGATACCTTGTGAGGAAAATTCACCGCCTCGCCATTCATCGACATGACAATTCACCACAAGGGAAATTCCTCGATAAACAATTCATCGACGAAGTAACATAATGAGTAAGTGAGTGAGTGACTCACTCTGTCACTCATGTGGTTACTCACTCACTTGGTTATTCATGTGGTTACTCACTCACTTGGTTATTCATGTGGTTTTGTCACTCACTTGGTTATTCATGTGGTTTTGTCACTCACTTGGTTGTTCATATGGTTACTCACTCACTTGATTATTCATGTGGTTTCTCACTCACTCGGCCACTCAATCGCTCAAAGACTGTATTTGACTCGCTTGCGTAATTACTCGGTCACTCACTCGCTCACATTTTCACGCACTCGCTGTTAGCGAACTGTTGTCGGTGAATTTTTCACCGATGAATCCTCCCAGCTGTGAATTTATTCTACCGGGGAACTTTCCGGCGGTGAATTGTTGGCGGTCGATTTCCCGTGAATCATTTGAAACTTCAATGTGTCAACATCGCAAAATAAATTAATAATTTCATAAGTTTATAAAATTATATTCTCCCGGAAAATCAACATTTTCTTCTGCTACCATGTAGAAGAAATGAAGAAAGTTCTTCAAGTAGATTCATTTCTTTACTTCCATGGAGAACCTTTGCTTGTTCAAGGGGCCAATGCTCCTCTATGTCTCGTGGAATATGCAAATTTCAGAGTAACCAACTGCAAAGTGTATTCAAGTCACAGAGAAAAAGGAGGATAATATTGATTTCCCGTAGCCAAAACCCGGAAATATACGGATAGTAAATGGCAAACTCTTCAATATACAAAAAAATCGAAAGTTTTTCTTCTTAAAAAAGCTCTCATAAAAAAATAAATAATAAATAAATAAATCGATGTTAACATGACCGCAGGCAAGAGAATCCGATCGATATACTGTATATAGTATGTTGTGAGCAGGATATTTTTATGCCTTTCTTCTTTTACTTCTTATTAAATCGAGCGTTTAAATCGACTGGAGGAAGATTTATTGCTTTTATAACAAAACTGATGAAAGAAACTGATAAACACTTACCGTCTTCCTTTCTTTTTTAATAATTTTAATACTTTCGCTTCAGTCATTTTTTTTTTAATTTTATATAAAAAGATCAAAAGTCTCCTGCTTCTGATACGTGAATTCGATAGAATTCAATAATCGTAGTTTATTTGATGATCATTATTCATTAATTAGAGTGATTGATGTATGTTTCAGCATTTTTAGACGTTTTATGTAAGTCAATTCGATCAATCTTGTAAAGCAAAATATCATTCATCATCTTATGCAATATATATTCGTTGTGCAGCCTTACGCAGATCTCATTTCGTGAAATCAACCTTTCGTGCAATTTCTTTTCAAGTCTGTTCATTAATATCCCCGAGTATTTTCATTAATAAAAGTGAATCGAATTTCTTAAATGAATGTAATAATTGAATTATTGAGTCGATAATTATTTTTGATAACTAATTTTACCACAGCAGACGTCACTGGCGCAATCTTTTATTTTTATGTCATGGGCTGGGGAAGAATATAAAATTGAGGTTTGTCAGAAATGTGGAGCGTCATCCCGCGTAACAGAATCGTATATTGCTAAATAGGAAATAAAGATAAGTAGGAAGTATAAGAGATGTAATAAATATTTCCTTAACTGTATTTTTTCTTGTTATACCCAAAAGGTTTTCTTCTATGCACCTGTATGGACATTCTCTTACAAACGCTTATTTGAATTTCATATCAAATACAGTGTTATATGAATTGATAAACTCGTTAAATTCAATTTCCGTTTTACAAGAGTGATAATGTTATAGAATATCTTGTATATTATACAGGGTGTCCATACTTATCCTTGTGTGATTGCAAATTTCTGTACCATTAAGAAACATACAACTACAAAAAGTGTTTCAAATGTTGTCGGATATCGATGATATCGATATTGATATCATGAAAGAAGCTGTTCAATTCACAAAATGCCGTTGCTAGTTGGTGCGAAGTGCTTAGCACCGAGCTCTCGTCTTCTCCGTCTTGGTTTCTTTACTTAGGTAGAGATATTGATCAGTCAATGGCAAAATGGTTGCTTAAAAAAACTATCTTTTTTAAATTATATATAACTCTTTATACATAAAATAATCTTACTACTACAAAACAATATCAGGAAACTGATTTACATTGTCAACATCTTTCAGGGGTTAAAACATCTTTTACCCCCCGTCAGATTACACATGCTTTCAAAAATAAATCTCGAAGATTGCAAATATTCTCAATATTTACAATATTAAACAATCCAGTTTCACTAAAGTTGCCACAAATAAAAAAAAATTACCAATGTATTACAACATAAGTTTACAGAACATTTTACAATATATTTCCATTTAGAGAAAAAACTCCAAAAATGTCACCAAAACCATTCAATGTGATTTCTAAACATTTGACAAACATATTTAAAAAATAAATAATAATAATAATAATAGACAAATATAATGGAAGGTTACAAATGGTCATTAGAATTTACAGAACATTAATACATTCCTCACAATCCCGTCAGAATAATTTGGTGAAACTTTTGAACATCTGACGATTATATTAGATTTAAAAAAAAAATCTATGCTGATAGGTAACAAATGGTTATATAATTCACAAAGCGTTCATATCATATACTCTCTTTCAATTGTTACAATAATTAATTTTATGGATAACTGTATTTACATAAAACACTCCCACTCCACCATGTTAAAAATGAAATTGACTGGTAATGTGTGTGTCGATTAACATTTCCGTCATTTGCAGCATTTTACAAAAAAAACTGATGAAATTTATTTATAGTAATATTTATCTATACTATGCTGTGGTACATTATTAATAAAAAATACAAGATCTTTTAAAAATCATAACTTCAGTATGATTAACCATTATTGTTTGTTCTATGAAAATTAAAATTCCTTTCTAAAATTTGAACCAAGATATTCGTTGGTCTTAACTGCGCCAATTTCTGTTCAGCTGGGTAGTTGAATGCTGAGCTGATAACATCCACTTCTGAAGTATCTTGCTTATCAAAGTACTTTCTGGTCAGTTTCTTTATATATTTGTAGATGGATGGAATTTGAATATCAGCGTGCAGGTCGGTTAGTCTGAAGTATTTTGGAGCGCCTCTGAATCTCCTCAGAATATAATTTTGATGTTCCTGGAGGCTTTTCTGAGCGAAAGCCCAAGCCGGTGCACCATATGTAAGAACAGGTCTGATAATTTGTTCATACATAATTTTCTTGTTCTTTAGTGAAACATGTGACTTTGGGTAGCAAACACATAGGAGACTTCCCATTGCAATTTGGGATTTTTTTATCACTTGTTCGACATGATACTTGAAATTTAGGAGAGTGTCTATGTATACTCCTAAATACTTTGTCACTATGCTTGGGTCAATCGCTTGATGTTCAATAAACAAGTAAGATTTTTGTGGAACCTCCTTATTTGTCAGCCACATAAAAACACATTTTGAAACATTTAGTTTGGCCCTATTTACTAAATTCCAGTATTCCACTTCTTCTATCAGCTCCTGGAGGTTGCTAAGATCCTTAGAAGCTATCCTATCTGTGCATATTATGAGGACATCGTCAGCATATAAAGATAAAATTCCCTTAGGTACCTGCGGATAATCATCCATAAAAATATTGTGTAACATAGGTCCTAAGTTTGATCCTTGATTGATTCCCGCTTTAATGCTTTTTGGAAGAACATGCTTCCCCTATTTTGACCTGAAATGTTCTATGAAATAAGTACGATCGCATAAAACTTAATGACCATTTCTGGATCATTTTTACTTTTTTCAATGGACAAAGTTTTAATTTATATCCTAAAATTTTATATAATAATTTTCATCTTGTTTACTTTATTCAGGGTGTCCCATAAGTTTCGTAAATAGCTTAAAAATTTATAAAAATTAAAGAAATTTATATAAATGAATGTAGTTTGCAAAAAAAAAAATTAAGGTCTCACACACACGTGGGAAAAGAGTTTTTTTTTTTTTTTTTTGGAAAAAAATTGTTCCTAATTTTTGTCGATAGAGGACGCTGCACAAAAGTAAATCACAGACTTCTGCACTTGAACCCTTTTTTCAATATCTTCGGTGTCCGAAACGTCAGCAAAGCTTCACCCGGCGATTCGTGGCTGACGTAAAACAACTTTACCTATACAACACCAATGTCAACATCACAATAAAAACCTTATGTGAGTGCAAATAACAGGGAAATTCAGAAATGAGCTGTTAATCGTAACCCTGAATTTCATAGGGGGCCATCCAAGTATTACGTAAGCAGATTTTCAATCATTTTTGACCCCCTCCCCCCGTTTGCAGCAAAAGTCAGCAAAACACTAACACACACACAATTATTATTGTGTTTAATTATTGATTCAATGCCGTTTTTATTAGTCATTTTTATATGAATGAATAATTGTGGAACGAATTATCCGAGTTTCCATTATTTCCTATGGGGAAGTTTGCTTCGAATTAAGCTCGTTAACCGAAGTTCCACTGTATAGCGAAATGCGTTGCTGTGGAATTTTTTCCCCCCTCCTCAATTGTTAAGTTATAATAAAGGGATTGCACAGTAAAAGTCTGTTATAACGAGTATGGCTTATAACGACAATCTCGATATAACAGGTAAGTGATTTGCAGTTGATTGTCAAAGAGCTAATGTTACAAAAAAAAACCCGCTCGTAACGATAACTCCGTTATAACGACAATTTTTCTGTGATTGTGAGCTGTCGTTATAACGGACTTCTACTGTACTACTACGGATAGGTCCCCTCCCTCCTCCCTTTATTTTACCTCGAGATGAAATTTGTATATTTTTCCCCCATTTAGGTGATCGGATTACTCGAGTGATTACGGGAACCTTATAAGCAGTAATGAGCCCTTATCGCTGTTCTGAGAATCTTGTAAATACTCTTGTACTTGTCTGTAGAATATGTGTAAAATCAGCGTTCGGGTGTGTTATTCTTTTAATAAAAATCTGTGTTAACTGCTTTAAGAAATATTGAGACATTCGTATGTTCCTTTCGAAAGATATATATATATAATCGTTTTCTGTTCGATTTTTTCTATCATAGGAAGAAGTTTGGAGTGAAAACTGGAAACGTCATGAGTGTTTCACAAACATAATTATACTTTTCATAAAACGCTAATCTATCTGATCGATCCCATTATTAAATTCTGGCTATATATTTAAGTTTCAAGGACATAATTCTTAAATATGTCTTGCTCCACGAACTCTTTCCTGTGTTTCATCTCAACGACGGTTTTCCGAGTTCACGGCGGAAATTCATTCATAATTTCAGTACAAATTCGGAAAAGCTCCCTTCAAGTATCTCTGACAGTGTTTGCTCAAGTGTGCCAATGAATATTTGCAACCGTTATGTTCACAAATACTAGTGCCGTTCATACACAAAATATTTCCTAATTACGCGACGCGTGAATGCGTGTGTTTCAAGTTTATCTCATAATACTTAGACCTCTCGAAAACTCTTGAATATTCCTTATTCACAACAGTAGGTGACGAGAGATGAATTTTCCAACGCGCACGCACTTCAATCCTCCAAAAATGAAAGCGTCTTTTCTAAATATGGAGCAGCAATCCCCCGTACGGAATTCCTGGCCAATTCCTAGTGAAAAGAATTATGAGATTTAATTCTAATCATTATAAAGAGAAGATGAGCAACAGCTGGTAATTGTAAAATTTTCACTTAGAGTAGGAACAAGTCCTTTGGTCCATGGCGTTGCTCCGTTCCCACAGACTGCAATCCTGCTATAATTGGGAATAGTGCATCACATCAAAGTTTTAATACGTATTTTTAATCCGATATCAAATAATATCAGCAGAGAGATGCGTTCGTATTAATTCTAGTGCGTGGAGGAGAATGCGGGTGAGCTTAGTAATTAATTATTTCACAGCTTCAAAATAATGCACACATACAAATACTGTATGTAAAGCATTTGCACTCATAATTCAGAGGGGTCCAAAATTTGAAAAACTGATTTTAGCTGATAAGCGCCTTTGAACTTGGCCGGACCGGAACATAAGAATGGGCTCCCTCATTATGCATATTTTCGTTCATGAGTTCACTCGAGTCGAAGTCGGGCCTTATATGAACAAGAGGATAGAGGTATTTATAGGGCATATAAAATCCAAACTACTCAAAAGCAAGTCATGGAATACTTTTGGTTAATAAGCTTCAGTTTTCATAGTGCATACTGTAAATGCTAAGGGTCACTTACACTAATTTACAGAGGTAGGTAAATTTTTGTCTTTATCCGGTCAATGAAAAGTATTTGATGCGGAATAAGAATTTTTCGCGCTGAGAAAGTTCCTCAAGATAGCTCCAGCTGAAATAGGCTCTGGCAAGCTAAATCAAAAACTACTTTACCAGAACAGTTTTCGACGGGCATCGCCGGACTGGAAGAATTCAGTCGAGTTCACATTGGTCCCCGCAATTTCATTAGGTGGTTTTCAAGTTGATGTTTTGTAGCCTCTTTCGCGAATTTATCCGCCATTTCATTCCCTTCAATGCCTACATGAGCTTTTACCCACCGTATTGTAATCTTCCTGTTGTCCATCAGTATTTTTCTAATGTCATGCACTAGGCTATGAGGGGATTCTACGTCTCGTATTGCCTGTATACATGACATGCTGTCTGTGTTTATAGTTGATTTCTCAGCAAAATGTTTTGCATAATTGACCGCCATCCAGATTGCGTATAACTCTGCTTGGAATACAGTGTTGTTATTGAGCAATCGGCAGTTCCATTTGTCCGTTACTTCACCCATGTATATACTGACGTAGGCGGCCCCTACACCGTCCACGGTCTTTGAACCATCTGTGAAAATAATTCGATTTGTTGATTCTTCTGCATCTGTAGTCAAGACCTGTGTTGGCAAAATATCTTTCACCGGGTGATACGTCCATGGTGGATGTTTATGCTCTACATCTGTAGGAAGATATGTTACATTGTTTATTTTAATCTCACGCTTTAGCCTTAAATTTGCTTTCTGTACTTCGTTGTCCAAAAGTACATGTAGTGGGGGATTGTTAGTTAATACTTGTAAAGCACTGTTTGGTGTTGTGGAAAAGGCTCCAGTGATGAATAGCAGGAATTTTCTTTGAAGAGAGTCTACTTTTGTTCTTAACTGTTGTTTGGGATCACCGAACCATGCGATGGCACCATATGCTATAATGCGGATGGCGACAACTTTATAAAGCGTATTTCTAATTCTTGTATTAATGCCCCATGCAGGACCAGCCATTCTTTTAAAATTTTGTAAGCATTTCTGTGTTTTCGTGATCAGATAATTCACATGTTTGAACCATGTCAGGTTTCTATCAAACATTATTCCTAAATATCTGATGTTCATATTGTGTCTTATTGGATTGTTTCGCAGTCTAATGGTTGGTCTTCCCTTTTTGTGAGAAATCCACAAGTAATTTGATTTGGAGAATTCGATCTCTAAATTATTTTTCGTGAGCCAAATATCCAATAATACCATTGCTGCTTTTGCGTGCTCAATGACCTTGCGGATTGTAGAATCACCAATTACCATAGCAATATCATCCGCATACACTTGAATTTTTATATTTTCAGGCCAGTTTTTTGTGAGTAAGTCATTTATGACAAGGTTCCACAGCATCGGCCCACTACAGGAACCTTGAGGGCACCACAAGGTAACGGAAGTAAGGTGCTTTGCATCAGTCCGGGGCTGTGAGCGGTTCTATCTATCTATCTATCTATCACATTGGTCCCCAATATATAGGGACCCAATCTACAAGGGTTTAGAAATTCTTGCAAAACAGAAATATCCCAAACAGTTAATCAGCTTGCATACCAGGGACGTGTGTGATTTAGTATAGTTGCCTGCATAACACAACATCGAAATTTAATCGGGTGGAGTTTATATATAATGACAATAATTTAATGCTGTTTTACGCGAGGACAAAGAATGTTTGATAAGGAATGGTGTATGAAATATTATCATGCAAACATCGACAAAACTGATATGCATT
The DNA here is from genome assembly GCF_987345545.1 of Pholcus phalangioides. Taxonomy (NCBI): domain Eukaryota; kingdom Metazoa; phylum Arthropoda; class Arachnida; order Araneae; family Pholcidae; genus Pholcus; species Pholcus phalangioides. The sequence goes on along the minus strand of NW_028301608.1, from coordinate 56,640,134 downwards.
AGCAAAACCTATCAAAAAAAGGGCCAAATATGTGATAGAAGTTAAGACCAATTTTTTCATCTCTGAGAAAATTTTCCTGCGAAATAAATTCACTTCTATTTTGATCTCATAAGTGTTCTTAATTCACATTTGGCCATCAAAAAGGTATTCAGATCTTATTACCGCCCAAATTTTAACTTAACTACTTAAAAAGCTTTATATTGCTTTCAATTACCATCGTAAGGATTTGAAAAAAATGAAAGACAATTAATGTTTTTTTTTTATTGTGCGAAATTAATAACACATTTTATTCATTTCCCACATCTGAATAAATTGTGATGTTGATTCAGTAACTCGGTAACAAATTTTACACCCAGCTTCACGCACGTGTTACGAGCATTGAACATGAGTCGACACACAGGAGCACTACCGTCCTACTCAACAGCCATATAATATGGAAAAAATTTGGTCAGACCCGTAAAATACGAAATGATCCAACTGATATAAATCCCTTCCCCCTCTTCCGCTGCAGAGCCTTAGGCTACTTCACCAAACACCAACTCTGACCATATCGATATATTGCAATTTGCAGCCATTAATGAGATGGGTTGGAAATGAAGGCGATGTCTATTAGTGGTCGCCTCAAGTTCGTTAGGGGAAATATATTATCTATATCCTTTTTTGGGTTCGAAGTTCGAACCCGGGACCGTGACAGCAACCTTCGTGGTGATAGACGAGCATCTGACTGCTTCGTTGGCCTCCTAGATATATCACGATTTAAGTATACATTAGAGCCAACGAGAATCACATTTATTTACAGAGACGGCTAAACCAGAGCGTTCGACATGCCCTCTCGTCCAACAGTCAACAACCTATATCTCTTCGGCTCCATGGCCTTTTCACCCGATCCGATTTATTATATATCACTTCCGACACACTTACCACCACGCCACTTGGGATATGGACTCTTGCACTGCGATCCTTCGTAGTAATTCACAGAATGGAGAAAAATTTATAATCGTCCTGGACTGGTGCCCTACCCTTGTCGGAGCCGTGTCTACGTCTTCCACGAGCGAGAATTTCCGAACCGCAGGTATCGAATCCTCCAGACATGGTGGCTCTTCTGTACAAAAAGCCATCTTACAACATAGGGGGCTCCAGCTGCATAACGGATCTCATATTGATAAGAATTTTGAAAATGCTCATTTTTGACCGCATTACAGAAGAGTATTTATGTTTTTGCCGCTTGCGGGTTACACGGATTTTGCCGCCCTTCTCTCTTCTAATTCCCTTAATAACTCTTTCCCCGAATTCGCTCCTCCCCCGCCTCTGCTATCACCCGCTTGGCCTCTCCTCCCACTCCTGTAAGTATATCGGTGTCTCTAATCTACTCTTTTTCTCATGCTCACACATTCCCTAAGTCACTTTTTTAGTCATTCACGTGCTTGCACACTGTTTTGGTCATTCCCATACTTACTCTAGGAGGTTGCTCTTTCGGTCATTCACTGATATGATTCCTTACTTTATTATATTCATTTACTCTTTTGATCATTTGCACGTTTACAGATGCTCTATGTCACTCTTTTGGTCATTCATATGTTTGCTGACACTCTAAGTCACTGGTGTCCACTCACGTGCTTGCAAACTCTAGATGCCACTCTTTCGGTCACTCACTAACCTAGCTTCTTGCGGTCTAAGCCGAGGCAATTTATTAGGCTTTATGCACATTTTTCGCATTCTTCCCATTCTACTAACTTTCTTGGCCACACATTCCACGAATCTGCCGCCCCTCCGAACGTGCTGCCCTGGGATATAGTCAGCTAAGTCCTCCTGTAAATACGCCACTGACTGCACATGAGATTTTAAATTTGGGTGACTGGCAGTCCCAGTGTGGTAAGGAACCACAGGAATACCTCTTTGTCCAAGCTCCTTCATCATGATGGAAAGATGCCTGATTCGGCACATCTATATAGGGTTAACATCCATCCTCTTTTTTGTTGTCATTTCACGTGTCCTCCTACGTTTTAGAAAATTCGTTCTTTTGTCCTCCTTTTTAGGTTTCTGGAATTTATTTTTTTCTTCACACTTTGAAATATACAATTTCTTTATTCATATGAGTGGTTTTTCCTCCACATATGCATTCAAAAATTGGGATAAATGATGTCATTAAGGGTACACGCGCAAGCGTCTGCCTTTCTCAGTTTTCGAAACTGGTAACCATACATCTATGGGACCTCACTTATCCCCCCCCACATCGAATCTCAGACTATGGTACCGCTATCTTTTGACAAACTATCAAAACTGAAAATGTTATACTTTTGAATTGAATATATAGATGGAGCCACATTTTCGAACAAAGGAATTTAATTTTACAAATATTTTAATTTTCTTGTACAAAAAAAAAAAGTCTTAAAAAGAGCAGAAATTCATGGAAAAATTTACATTTTACTTAATAAAGAATAATTTTCTTAAAAAAAAAAAGTTTTCAAATTCAAGTATTTCATACGTGATATGACCACTTTAAAATAACCTAAAAAACTGATGGTCTCTCCACTTGGTAGGTTTTCATGCTTATGTAATTTTAAAATATAATCTACCATTTTTTACTCGAAAGTTCCGATTTTTATATTCCATGATGTAAAGCCACAACAATACCCACAGGTGTGCGCAGCTGCAGTACCTCAATTTATGACTAAAGGCCTGTTTACACAAGTTAAGTGATAAAGAAGTTAGCTAAATTTTAAATTGTAGAATGCTATAAGAGCTGTCCAAATGTAAGTAATCACTTAGTGAACGCTCATTTGATGAAATGAGACCATGCACAGTGGCAAATGCGGAAATTACTGAACAACGCAAAATTTAATTAAATATTTAATTACTTAACCCTTGTAAACATGCTTTTATGTGTTCCTGTAACTTACTCAATTTAGCCTAAGAACGATAGAGGTCTCATAAAAATTTGATTTCCACACCCCAAAATTATCGACAGTTGCATGAAACATCAGCATTATTACAGGGAATATTACAGCATACCGAATATTGAGTAAAAATGGTTTTGCTTCCACAACGGATCCACTACAGTCCAACAATAAACGCTGGGTTTGAGTCATTCGAATTGCTCAAGCTTTCATGTGTTGATTGAGCTTTCCTTGTATGTTCAACAAGAGCTGACAAAATGACACATTTTAGTGAATATTATTTTCTCTCGATCTAAATTACTCGCAAGTTGTGACACTTATAGATTGAGTACCATTCTCAAAGCAGATTGTTTTCCACTGTTCAACAACAAGTCATCAGCAGACTGGAAATGTTACACTGTAAATATTTCCATGAAAGTGTTTTCTACACTTTTCTTAAAATTGTTCTACAGATTGTTACGCAATGCATGTTGCAGTTTCTGACAGTGTTACCATGGATAATATACAGTGGATCTCGCTTTCCAAAAACTATCATCAGAAAACTTTGTAAGTGAGAAAACACTTTAAACGGAAAAACTGGATAAGTATTAACTGAGAGCCGGGACCACAAAAATAAATACTCTACTTAGCGGGAAAATGTTATGAAAGGGATCCACTGTAGCAGATTAAGATTAGCCATGGATCAGCCCGAGTTCTGGATTTTTGTTCGCAAATTGGAGGGGAAAAAAACGTGGATACAGTGGTACTTCGGTTAATGAGCCATGATTTGTATTATGAGCAGAAATTGTGTGCTTTGTTTTTTAGTTTTTCATGTTATCACAACTAAGCTAATGGTTTTCGCTTTCGCCCACACACATACTATGGAATTTTGGATAATATTCCCTCTCCTAGTGTCTGCAGTCAGCATGTCTCACTCTAAAATCAACATTATAATATTGTATGTATATTCATGATGTTATTGTACTGCACATAGGCGCTGGAGACTGAGGCTATTTCAGCCATCCCAATAATAAATGAATATACAATGTAAAAAAAAACTCTTTCCCCCCCCCCTACTTCCTACTTACAGGCTGGCAACGCAACTGTCAACTTTCAGTTCCCCCCCCCCCAATGTTTTCTTCGTACCAACACCTTTAGTATTGCATATTATTCATGATATGATTAAACAGCATTTTTATGTGATGAATAATACCAAATTTCCTATGGAGAAGTATGATTCAATATACAGTGGAACTTTGGTTAAGGAACTTAATTTGTTTCACTAACATGCTCGTTATCGAAAAGCTCGCTATTCGAATCAAACTTCAAATCACATAGAATGGAAACTCAGATATTTTGTTCCACAATTAATCATTTGCAGAAAAGTGACTGAAAAAAAAAGGCTTTAATCAATAATATAATAATACGATATTCCAATGACACTAGCCTTTGCCTCCTTTTTAGAATTCGTCAGAAATGGGTAGCATTGTCATTGGACAAATTTATTGCTTTCTTTGCCACAGTTTTATTTGATTGGTTCTACTTTCCTACCAAAAACTCTATAGGCCTACATTTCTTTAATCTCATTTGGAAGTGAGAGACTTCTATTTCTCAGACGAGATATCGTCCATAAACTGCTGCTGTTGCGTGCAGAGAAGACCCACCAGTTCACCTATGGTCAATTCCTGTTCATAAGCTAGTCCCTCAAAGTCGTGTTCAATAATGGAATCAGTCCAGTTTTCTCCAAGCAGAATTTAAAGGCGGGAAAACTTCAATCGCACGTAGGGGTCATTCAAGTATTATGACATCATCGAGGGAGGAGAGGGGTTTAGGATTTGCTGACTTTTGATGACAAGGGGGGAGAGGGGGTTTGAAGGTTGCTTACGTCATCAACCTCCCTTTTTGAAGATATGAAATATTCTAAGGTGCTGACGAAATTTTGCTGACAAGGGGCGCAGGAGGAATCAAAAATGGCTAAAAATCTGCTTACGTAATACTTGAATGGCCTCGTATGCGTGTTTCCAATGCTACTTCTAGTTTTGTATTCTAATCAGCTGAGCTCACACGTTTGTTAATTTTTCGAGTGAAGCGTGCTGACCGGAAACTGCTGGGGAAGAATATTACCAAAAATTTCACAGTACATGTGTGGACAAAAACGAAAAACCACCAGCTCATCTGTGTCAATGTGAAAATAAATAAAGCGCTAAAGCTTTGCTTGTAATGTGAATGAATCATTGCTCATTAACCGAGTCAAAATTTGTTTACAATTTTTGCTCGTTATGCGAATCACCCATTAACCATAGTTTGACTGTGCGAGTGATTTGGATAACGAGCACATTCACTTCACAACGATCATTTTTGAATAATTCAGCACAGTAATAACAATACTAGATATACCACATGAACTATAGTGGACTACTATTTTAATTAATGAGACATTATTCGGAGCTAAAGCATCATCGCTCGCTTTCACATATGTAAACACAGTGACCAGGGTTAAGGGAACACAAAAAAAAAAGTGCAGAGAAGCACACATTGATCTCATTTCTTGGCATAGTCTTCGGGCCACTCAAACAGTTTCGGGAAGTTGTCGAGCTCTTCCTGGGTGTACTCGCTGAGTTTCTTCGGCACAGGTCTGAGCTGCCTTATCTGGTCGCAAATGTTCTCCCGGATGTCGCTCGGTATTTGGTCGTCGGCGAACAGGTGCAGCCTCTCGATCCTGTTCCTGCGCTCGGGATTCGGTCTCAGGGCTTTGTAGACGGCCTTGTACAGGACTTTGGTGGGATCTTTGTTCTGCAGGTCGTAGGCCGAAGTGAAGCTCTCCCCTCCGGCTTTCATGGTGTGGTGACGGTACATGCGGTACTTCCATTCGGTACCGGGCATGGCGATGTCCTTGCAGTTGATCACTACCACGTGGTCGCCGCAGTCACTCGTGTTGTGGAAGATGGGCTTGTTCCGGCCCGACAAGTACTTCACCAACACGTCCGCCGATTCGAACGGATTTTGCCATTTGGCGTCGTACAGGTACCACAGGCGCGCGAAGACTGCCCATTGCTGGGCGCGTTTCCCTTTCCACAACACGCTTTTTGCCATTACGGGACCCCACACACCACAAGTATCAAGGGATTGTTTGTTTACAAATATTCTCAAGCAGTCAGCTCAATTGAAAAGTCAAAGGAGTTCGGGAAATAGCTCACTGGCATTTACGATTTTTTTATTTCGGAAACGAAAATGTGAGGGATGACCACTTAAAAGTTAAAAAACATCCAATGAGTTTTGAAATGAAAGAAAACCCTCAAATATCCCATAAAATACATTTTACATAGTCACTTTTTTTTATTATCTGTAGTTTTTCTAAGTGAAATTAAATCCATGTATCAATAACCATCTCAAATGCTCCGTAATCGTCTCAAAATATGGTCTCTATATTCACAAATAACATTTGAATGTGTGCTGTCATCTAACAGCAAATTAAAACACTAAAATGATTACTTCATTTGTCACTAGATGACACTACAAGTACCATATCGGAATATCAATGCATCTGTATTTGATATGTTTTCGTTTCCTATTTACAGGTGGCAGCACAAAATCATTGATTTTTTCAAATACATAGTTAATTAAAGTACAGATGCGGCCACTTTCAGTAGATCCGGCACAAAATTTGTTCAAATCACTTATGAAAATTATTGCACATACTTGGTTAGGTTCCACAAGGTTCCGTATTTCTAGAGTATTTAAGAATCCCGAGTTTTTCACAAAAATATTTCGTCTTTGCACGTAATTCCAAGGGGGGAAAGTCACCTTCATTCTTTTTTTATTCTGTATCGAAATCAATGATCAAAGTACCCTATCAACTCTTAATGAAGTGCATCATGTCTGAGATCACCAAAAAAACATTTCCTTGAGAAAAATACAGGAAATTCCATCCGCAAATACGGGAAAATACTATACATTGCCAATTATTATTAAGCAGTCGCTAAATTACGGCGAGATTGTTAAATATATTTCACAAAGTTTTCAAAACACCTCAAAAAACGGTTTCGACCCCTTTTTATTCTCCCCCCCCCCCCCCGAAGTTTAAAAAGATTTCCAGAATAAGTTCGCATGTGGTGATGCGAGAACTCCGGATTATTTTGTTTCTGAAAAATCGATCCAACTTCATTTTTCCCGTGCCGTCCAGTTTAATGCATTAAAATACTAATAAAATAATTACTGATGATAAATAATTACTATATGGTCCTTTTTTTCAGTGAAAATATCCACTTTGGTTCTCAAACTTTTTGCTACCAGTGGCACCATAACCGTACGCAGAATTTCCTCGGATATTTTCAGATTTTTTCCATCTGGGGTGGGGTTTACGTTTTTCCTGAAAAAAAACCACTAATCTTGGCTAAACCCAAAACCCCTTGGCGTACGCCAATTGGCGGACCCCCCTACTCAATGCTTATCTTCGAATATCTCTCCATATTTAGCCTCTTTTGGACAGGGCCGTCTCTATTCTTCCAGTAAATACTACGGCTGTTGTCGTGACGGACTCGCGATGATCCCGGTTCAAACCGCACCATCGCCACCAGTGGTGGTCGGATGAAGTTGGTTTTCTGCGGTTCCCAACTTCGAGGCATGAATGCGAGCCGATTTCCCCGTTAAAAAAATCTTGCGGCAGAGAGCAACAGGCTTATAACGTGTTACAATTATACCTTCATTATTAAGCTGACCATATTTCCTCGAAAGAAATACGGGAAATTGGGATTCCGAATATACGGGGAAATACGAGATATCGCCAAAAATGACGCTAGAAGTAAACGAAGTTGCCAAATATTGGAGAAATTACGTAAAAATCAAAATGGAAGGAAATAAAGCATTCAATACAAGGATGACGTCACTCTCCGCTACCATACGAAGTTTTTTTTTAACAACTGGATGTTGCGAAGATATATTTTGGAAAGAGAGAAAACTCAACTGCCCCGGCGGGGAATCGAATCCACGTCCTTTCACTTTCCGGGAGGATGCCCTTGACCACTACTACTACTTGGGTTCGATTTCCCGCAGGGGCAGTTGAATTTTCTCTCTCTCCAAAATATATCTTCGCAACATTCAGTTGTTAAAAAACCTTCGCACGGTAGCGGAGAGTGATGTCATCCTTGTATAAGTCGCCATCTGGTGGCAGCGTCAGCAGTTGTGAACTTGGCCTGAGTCTGGTCCGGCCGTCCATGTACGGTGCCTTTCAGTGTACACGAGCTCCAAGGAAAGATTGAGAGATACGGTGCCTCTGTAATCTAGTGGTCTAGGGCGTTCACCCGGAAAGTGAAAGGACGTGGGTTCGATTCCCCGCAGGGGCAGTTGAATTTTCTCTCTTTCCGAAATATGTCTTCGCAACAGCCAGTTGTTAAAAAAACCTTCGTAAATAAAGCATTGCTGTGAATTGCAGTGGTTTTAAATGAATTCCACAAAATAAAACGTTAACCAAGACAAATGTGGGAGATTAATATTTTTATTTATAATAATCTAATTTATGAATGGGAAAATAATTTCATTCTTTTACTTCAATAATGAATAAAAGTTCAGGTAAGCTTCATGTAAAAAACGGGAAAAACAGGGACACTTGCGCTAAAAAGTCGGGACAGCCAAAAAAACCCAGAAAAAACCGGGACTGTCCTGAACAAAACGGGACGTATGGTCACGCTGTTTATTTCACTTCACTCGCTACGAGTTGTGGAAAAACTCATAGTTTAAAAAATTGATTTCAGAGGGCAGCACTACATATAACGAGCACTACACAGAAACAAACTTCACGAAAGGTTCACTATGTATACACACACACATTCCAACATGCACCAATTCGTTAGGAGCATCGAGCAACAATTCTAACCATCGAGCTTATAGTATTATAAGCAGCGATGGTTTGAAGTTCCGCAGAGGAATGTGGACGAAGTGCGTGTCTGGTTTAGTAGTAGTAGTAGCAGGGCCGCAACTAAGGGGAAGCTGGCGGATCTCGTGCTCCGGGGACTGAACCAGAGGGTCGCAAATTTCATTCTCAAACCTTACCTTCTGTATTACAAGGGGGTGTCAAAATGCGCACTTTTCCCGGTTGACTAAGAATCTAGTTGCGGCCTTAAGTAGTAGTAAGTATAGTACGGTAGAATAAAGACGGCTCTGCTTTTTTGGATCCCTGTTTTCATATCTTTCTCGATGAAATATGGTCAGCCTACGAGAAGTAACAAAAAAATCCATGTTGAACAAAGTGACCATACGTCCCGTATTTCCCGGGACAGTCCCGGTATTTTCTGTTTTTTTTGGCCGTCCTGACTTTTTCGCAAAAGTGTCCCGGTATTTCCCGTATTTCACACGAAGCCTACTTGAATTTTTATTCTTTATTGAAGTCAAAGATTGAAATTATTTTTCAACTCATAAATTATTTTATTATAATTACACTTATATATGGGATATTAATCTCCCACATTTGCCTTGGTAAACGTTTCATTTTTTCGTGGAATACATTTTAATCCACTGCAATTTGCAGTAATGCATCATTTCCCGCCATTGTGATTTTTCCGTAATTCCAACAATATTTGGCAACTTTGGTTTTGGCGTCGTTTTTGGCGCAATTGGCGATGTCCCTTATTTTCTCGTATTTAAAATCCTGATGTCCCGTATTTTTCTCGAAAAAATATGGTCAATTATGTTGAAACTCTTTATCAGAAAATCGTAAAATTACGATGAATTCGTATTTCAACAGCTGGAAATGATCTCTGTCATCACCTACAACTACTAGGAATACAATCATATGATAATGTTTACATTTTTTTCCCCCTTGATCTCAATAAAAAAACATTAGCTGTAACAACTTGCTGATAAATTCGACAAGGAAAAAGATTTTTTTCGAACATTCATCCGATTTTTTCAACTCAAAACCTGATGTTACGTAACATTTTCACGAACATCGGTAAGAAGCTGAGCTCCGGGAACTATCAAGCCATGGCCTCCATCAACAACAAAATCGCCAGTTACTCCTCCTCCTCGCCATCGAGCAGCCAGTTGCCGAAGAGGTTAACAGGTAAAGTGGCCATCGTCACGGCATCCACGGAGGGCATCGGATTCGCCACGGCGAGGAGATTGTGCAAGGAAGGTGCCTCGGTCGTTATAAGCAGTAGGAAAGCCAACAACGTCGACAAGGCGCTGTCCGAGCTGAGGCAAGACACCGATAATGTCATAGGTGCTGTGTGTCACGTCGGTAAAAGGGAGGACAGGGAGAAGCTGATAGACCTGGCTGTCTCCAAGTTCGGTGGCATAGACATACTAGTCAGCAACGCTGCTGTCAATCCAGTGATGTGTCAAATCCTAGACACCCCTGAAGACGCCTGGGATAAGATCTTCGATGTCAACGTCAAGGCCTCTTTCCTCTTGACTCAAGAGGTTGTGCCGCTGATGGAGAAACGGGGCGGTGGATCCATCGTCTATATCTCCTCCATCGCTGGATATCAGATGATGGAAGTCATCGGTGCTTATTCTGTGAGCAAGACCGCTCTCCTGGGTCTGTCGAAGGCAGTCGCTTTGCAATGTGTCGGTCAGAATATAAGAGTCAATTGCATCTCCCCGGGGATCATCAAAACCAAGTTCAGCGAGGGTCTGTGGTCCGCTCCCGGTTCGAAGGAAATGTTCGATACGCTGATCCCGATGAAACGTATGGGTCTGCCCGATGAAATCGCCAGCGCTGTAGCTTTTCTGTGTTCGGATGATGCGAGTTATATCACTGGTGAAACTATATCGGTTGCTGGTGGTTACTTTTCTCGTCTATGATCTCATGATGGACCTCCACCATTGAAATGATCAAACATTAATTATAAATAGAACAATATAATTTTTTTTACATTAATAATTCATGTTGAGATTTAGTTTTTATGTGTGTAAAAATCCAAAGTTTGTAAGTTGTTGCAGTATTAACACAGTTTATATTTTTGTTAAAGAATTGGCTCATTTCTGTTTGAGAAAATCATTGAAGAACATAGGCCCCAAAGCAGAATGTTTAATACTGTTCTGCGACGAGCCCTCGGCTGACTGGAAATGTTCTGCGGTAAAAATCCCCATACATGTAATAGTGTTTTTGCACTTTTTCTTAAAATTCTTCCAAATTGTTCTGCAGTAGCGGTAATTGTTCTGTGACGTACGTCACAGATTTCGGCACATTCTGCTTTAGGGAACATGGGCACAGATCTGGAGTTGGCATATCATGAAGCATATCATGAAGCATTTTTTTTTTCATGAATATTCATTCATGAAAAAAAAATGTGTACATAGCTCCTCCAGGCCTATACTTGTCCTTTTCAATTGAAAAAAAGAAGCATCATACATTGTTACTCGACAAAAAAAAAATTAGCTGACAGGCAAATTTCTTAGGGGGGTCAAGCCACGATCCAGGGTGATGAGTCAGGAGGGATGAATTGTGTAAGTTCATTCAATCGTCCCATATTGTAAGGATGTACAAATTTTCCTATATTATTTTGCTCTTGGAAGGGGCAATCATACCTATCACCTACCCTCTAGATTCATGCCTAAGTGAAGGCAGGCACCTTCAACTGCTACTGAAGCTGAGGCAGATGCGTTCAGATTTGAATAGAGCTAAGGCAGACATCTTCATCTGTGAACGGAGTGGCGGCAGGCATCTTACGCTGAAAGTGGGGGGGGGGGGTTGGCATCTTATGATGTAAATGAGCCGAGGCAGATATCTTCAGCTGTGAATAGAGCAAAGGTAGCTATCTTCAGATTCAAACAGAGCAAAGGCAGATATCTTCTGCTGCGAAAGATGATGGGGCAGACATCTACAGCTGCAAATGGAGCAGAGGTAGATATATTTAGCTGTGAGGGGGGTGAGCAGATCCAGGGCGATGTGTAAGAACATTGGATCATCCCATATGTTACAGGACAAACATTTACCATTACAGTTGAATCCTGTTTTAACAAATACTGTTACAGTGAAAATCTTGTTTTAACAAACATTTTTGTTAATCCCCCAGATAAATTTACATAGGAATAATGCAAAAACCTGGAATTCCATTACAACGAAATTTCTTTATAACAAAGTGATTTCTCCGGTCTCTTGGGGTTCATTACAACAGGATCCGACTGTATATTATTCTGCTCTTAGGAAGAGGCGATGGCCCAATCATCTTCCCCCCCCCCCCGATCTGCTCCTTAGCTAAGCATTGTTTTTCTCAAGAAAAACAATACCCTGAGTAGAATATAAGCAGTTCTTTTTTTTTCTTTTTTTGGTTAAGTAGACACTATGGCCATATAGTACTGATGGGGGTGGCCCATATTATCAACAGAGCATTAACAACTCGATTACTTACTTGGGACAGTTTTTTGAGCACTTAATGACTTGAAATTTAGTTAATGGATGTAAACAGGCCTTGGACTCTCTGATTTAGAAAACTTGTAGATGCCAATACCAATTTCCTTTGGTAACCTGGCACCTTGGATTTGTCATGCAGGATTAATTCATTAGGCTAATATTCCAAATATGCATAATTTGACTCATGAAATAGCAGAACATTTCCAACTACTTTACCACACAGCCAACTCAGTCATATCATTATACAGCAATTTCCAACTATTGGAGTAGGGAGGGAAATGAAGCAGCCATCTATCTGTGATCATTCCAGGCTCCATTAGTAACAAACTTATTTTATATGTTTCCCCCCCCCCCCCAGATTCGAACCCGTGGACATTAGTGGTAGCCTTCATAGTGGAAGAGGAGCATCATACCACTTCGCAGAATAAAAACATTTCCAACCAGAAAAGACCTCATAAGATCTTGGTTAGCGATGTGTGTAGATTACTTTGATGTGGCTGAATTCCACAAGTCTCTGAACTGATGAAATGTCATCCACAACAGATTCACTCCACATTAGTGCTTCACCACAAAGCAGAATATCTTGCATTGTTCTGCAATGAGACCTTGGGTTCACAGAAAATGTTCTGTGCTATAAATTCCCACAATAGTGTTCCGTACACAAACAAGTTTTTTTCTTTCTTCTAGTTCTTGAGTTCTCTAGAAAGAGGAAATAAATTCACATTATTTCTAAATCGATGCTCATGAGCATAGATTTTTTTTTTAAAATTTAGGTAACAGTGTGAGAGTTTATATTTCCTCTTTCTAGAATGCTAGGGCTGATATTTCTATCCAAATTTTGAATATTGGAAAAAACTTCAGATAACTTCGCGTATAATGCTGAGAATATACTCATATATGAGCATTGATATATATATATATATATATATACAGGGTGATTCAGAAAACATGGGGAAAACTTTAAAAGGTGATAGTACACACCAATACAAACAATTGTCATCAAAGAATGCATGGTCATGAACATGAAATACAAACGTGCTAGCCTGTTTTGAAACGGCCGCTCCACAAATGTTCACAGCTGTTGCAAGTGGGGCTGACAGGGCCCAGAACAATTGTCATCATTTTTTTGCTTTTTCACTCTATAAACTAAAGGGCCTGTGAAAGATTCCAGCCTAGGGGCCCTGCTTCATGTTGTGGGGACCGTGATTACAGTGAATAAAAGCCGCAGACGCCAGCCCTGTGAAGTTATTCCAGCATGCAACCGTTCTAACAGTTGTAATGAATGGGATAATGGTAGACTTTAGTAATACTGAAAAAGCAGACATACATTTCATTTATGGAGCTGCAAATGGAAGCACCACAGAGGCAGCACGAATGTGCAGTGAGCGTTTTTCCCACAGGCAATTGCTCAATCCAAAAACATTTGCACGCTTTGGCATCGGCAGCTGTGCGAAACAGGATCCTTTCTTGCTTTCTGGTCTGATGCACTGTGAAGCAGATTTGCATACGGTTTCTTCTTCCCCAGGTTACATTTGCATGCATGGTGTTCTTTTTCTCTTGATAAATTTCAACAGGAATGCCGTTTTAACATTTGTAAAGCAGCCGTTTTGAAACGGACTAGCATGTTTGCATGTCATGTTCATGACCATACATTCTTTGATGACAATTGTTTGTATTGGTGGTACTAATACAGAAATAATTAGAGTATTGGTAATAATTAGAGGTACTATCGCCCCTCTTAAAGTTTTTCCCATCTTTTCTGAATCACCCTGTATAAATACTCATTACAGTCAATATGTTGTGTATGGCAAATTAGTTTTCATTATTCTATTTTAATGACAGCAATATTTTTCGAGAATCACCTTCTGATAATTCATCTTTTTTTCCACATATTTAAACTGTTTTACTCTGCCTTATTTAAAAAAAAAAAAAATCTCACCACCTAAATACTTTAATGGGCCACATTTGGCACATATAACCACATGTATCCCTGTTAAATATAATTTGATGAGGTCATATACAATATCTCAACACTCATTTTAAACTAATGTTTCACCAAGATGATTATTGAACCAAGGAATAGTCGAATAACTACTTTGGTCTCCTCTCCAACAAGTTCCATACTTTTACAGCCAGTTTTTCAACCTTTGAAATTATTACATTTTAGCATTGCTTATGCTTTCAGAGAAAAAATGTGTCCATCTCTATATATACAGTCGAATCCCGTTATAACGAACGCCCAGAGACCGGAAGAATCACTTCATTATAAAGGAATTCCAGGTTACCTACCATTGTTCCTATGTAAACTCATTCGGGGATTAGAAAAGTGTTCGTTAAAACGAGATTTTCGCTATAACGGTATTCGTTAAAACGGGATTCGACTGTATATATATATAAAATGGCTATTAAATATACTGAATTACTCAGGTAAATTCAGTTCGGTGGTTTGTGTAATCCAGTCCAAGAAGTAGCCCCAAAATTTGCTTTCCTCCTGAAGCTTGTACTGTGAATACAATAATTATGTGATGTGTGTGTATTTCTTTTTTTTCACATTTTTAAAAAAGTTTTGCCAAGATCATTATTGAATCTATAATGAGTCTAAATGATTCCTCTTCAGCAAGATCCTTAATCTCATCAAGAGATTTAGAACTGGATGATCCCTGTGCTTCTTCAATGCTCATCCCAAGTTGGAAAGAAAAGCGAAATGTGCATCTAATTTATATAATTATTTTACTAATTTATATAATTATTTTACTAATTTATAATTACCATAACTATTAATTTTTAATTTACCAATTTATAATACTATTTTACTAGTTCTTTTAATGTTATACCGTTATACTAATTTACTATTATAAATTATAGTGGAATCAATGTACATTTTAAAGCAACTACTCTACTAAAAATTATAGCCTCTATCCATGTTAATTCTTTCGATCACATTCCTATGTCATAGATAGAAATAAATATAAGAATTATTCCATGGATGAAGATATAAACTATATATGAACACAAAAATATTCATCTAAATGTAAAACCATTAAAAACAGAAAAGAAAAAGTTCAATGAATGTTTTCAACTTATTAACGCGCACACGTCAGTTTTCATAAATCTCATGAGATTCTGTTTTCGCAAAAGGAAATAAAACTTCTGCTTTATTTAACCTCAACATCTATATCAGAAGAAAATAAGCCAAAGTCCGCCACTAAGCTTAATTGTATACAATTAAAAACTACGGTATGTTAGTATTTCATTAAGTAGTAATTGTTTGTGTGCAAGGAGTATTCACGATTCAGTTAGCCCTTAAATTACGACCTGTTTACTAAAAGTAGATCCCACAGTTGTGCTAATTAAACAACTCTCGGCTTTTTCTGTTTTTCTTTTTTCACTCCTTTTACAACAGTGAAATAATCCCATTAAACACTTATTAGCACACCTGTCTCTTGTCTTATAATATGCCTATACTCGACATTTTATGCATATCTAATTGTAATTAAATAATTTGTTTTTTAGTATTTATTTTATATTGGTTTTAGAGTGATTAAATAATTTCATACCGTATGAGAAAAATTCAAACTTAAATATGTTCCGTATCACACACACTGCAGCCTGAAGAAATGTAATTTAATTAACCCTCCGTCGGGCGCGTTTGATCTGACAGGCACAGCGCAGCCATTTCATAGCAGGTCATAAAGTTCGTTAAAGTTTTTCGACTAGTTTTACCTCAAGTGCATGGATTTTTTGCAGAAACGTTTGTGTTTTTTCTGCTTTTGATATCGTAATAATGATGTTCATCACTTGTGTGCTGTATAAATGAACTTAGGTATTTATTAATGTTTTTTTGAACTTGTGCCCGTCGAGCCCCGAACTCAACGGTCAACCTATTGCGCCCGACGAAGGGTTAGGGAAAACAGACATGACCGCTGACAACGCAGAGAGACAATCTTGGGCTGGTTTGCGTTCTTTCCCAAAGGGAATAGCACGTCTCGGAGAGCCTGATGATGTTAGACTCGATTATGAGATACTTAAATCATGGAATTACAGACATTGTTATTAGCATAAGAGAACAGACAGATTTTATTGTTTGAACATGGCTCAGTACGATATTACAATACATCAAGACAAAATAATTCATATCATTGTGATAGCACTGATAATAATTTTTTTTCCAAAGGAAAATGTTTAAAATACATTTTCCTCTGAAGTTTCTACCATCTTGACAAATGTGAATTTTCTGGAGGAAAAAGTTTTTCCATGAAAAGTCATAGGTTTTTTTCCAAAACATCTGTAGAAGACACCAGTTCATAAAAATATTCCGTAACATTTAGAAACTTATATAATAATATTCAGTTATTGTATAATTCGTTGAGTTAATGTTCATCCTAATTTTCCGTTCATATTATTTCAAAAGCAAATTAGTGAACGCAGAAATGGAATTCCTTCGATGAACTAATGTGCTATCATGAAGAGTTTATTGGTCCAGAGTTCTAAATTTACACGTGTAGAACTCCCACCTCCCTGTGCCGGTGCTATTCATTTTTCACGCAATATATCCCCTTCGAATTACTCGAACCATAGAGCTTTCAATAGATATGAAGGCATAAAAAAGAAATAAAGTACTGTAAACGCCTTCCCACACTAGGTGCTGGACCAGAGCCCTCTCAACTCATGGGCCTTTCCTGCAGGAACCAGGGAGCATATATGAAAATCCGATGCAGAACTATTATTTTCAAGAGTGAAAATTGGTATGTTAATATTTCCAGCCAAGTGAGTGTGGGAGTCGGAGTGGGGCTCCAGAATAGAGCAAGTGGCACGTTAGCTCGAGAGCCCATTCACAGAGTAATAATGTTTTATATCTTAACTTTATATCTTAAGTCTATGAGCCCATTTCACCTTTAAGACGTCCCGGCATGGCCCCACAACGGTGGGGTTGGCAGGGATCCAGTCAGGGGAGATTTTAATTTTGTTTTCTCACACTATAAATTCACTATAGAGTGGCCTCTGCTTCAGGATGGAGGGGGGGGGGCGGCTCAGCATAAAACTCATCTGTTAACTGGGTCATGTAAAAAAAACAAACCTTGATTCAAGTGTCTATAAGACACCCACTTTTTCTTTAGGAACAGCTTTTCTTACTACAAACAAAAACATGACTGATAGTTAACTGAATTGATTAAAATTGCAACTATAAAGGATATATCGGATGCAGGCTGGCGTTATTTCTCATGTGGGATTTCAAGCAATTATCTGCAAAAGAATGAAAAGCCCATTTTCTTAAATGAGATAATTCTTCTAGGAGTTTTCCACACCCAATTAAGTTCATAATCATCTAAACCGTAAGAGTTTAATCCTTTCATACTTCTCAAATACCGAAGGATTACTTCACCCATTAGACGTTCCTTTTCTATTGATACTACAGTATTAGTTTCTAGAAAAAGATTGTGATGACCGCTAATGCACCAGATACGAAATTTGGGATTTTCGAGTCATTTGATTCAAAGAAAAAGAGAGAGATATCCCCAAATATATGTGCCGTTAAGAAGAACAATATTTATTTTTATCCTTAATCCTTGTTCTGTTATTCTGTTAGTATTAGAGTGAGCTCTATCTTCGGCTTGAATGATAACGGGTTTATTTTATCATCTCATAAAACTGAGACACCACATGGGCTCGAAAAGTGCAGTTTTTAAAGTTGTAATGCATAGTTAAAGTAATTCACTTCTAGGAAAAAGGAGAACTGAGCCGGAACGTGAAAATAAAATTTCTCAGAACTCTATTCTTTGCTTTAATGCAGTGGTTCTTAACCATTCTTCCGTTCCGCAACCCTAGTGCAATATGATTCACCTCCCGGCACCCCATTGATTAATGTGTTCGTTATTTGTTACAAAATTTAGTTTTTTGTAATTAATTACATTAACTATTCATTAATGACAGTTTTAATTATTGGATGTTCATGAGGAAACGGATCAGTAAAGCAAACTAATGGCGTATAATGCCCTGCTAAGACACGAGCAGTTCACTGTACCAGCGAATACTGGACGTACGTATAAACCAGAGACTTAAGATATAAATAGACCGCGCACGCTATTCATAAAACTTGTCGAACGTGAAGAAAAGATGAGCAGTATTGTCGGGGAAAGAACAGGTTCTGCGCTATTACATTTGGCGCGTTTTCGCAGAAGCTAGGATGTTGCTGTAACGAAATTTGACTCAATTCGATCAAGTTGATGAAAACTTTCCTTCATTTTTTCAATGAATTTCACTCATTTTTATGTGAAATATTTAGGGAGTATCAGATTTGAAAAAATAAAGTCTATAAAATAAAAAAATATTGGAAAACGGAACAACGTATATGTTGTAAAGCCTAATTCATTTATATTTTTAAATATTCTCTTCATTCACTTTGTCGCTTTTAATTTCGAAAATTTATTTATACTAGGGGTTATTAAAACAAAAATATATCTTTCCAGAACATTACAATTACTCTATATACTCATAATTAATGTATAATTAATTATAATGCATCATATTATGTTATGTAATGTAACACATTCACACTCATACCATATTCAGTCATGAAATAATATTCAAACAATAAGAAAAAGTTTCATTTCTAACATTCCTGAAAAACCTTTTATAACCTCATCACACAAAACTGTAAACACTTACATAATATTTCAGGATTAAAATAGATTTTACTCAAGAAAATTACAGAATCTCATCATCAATTTCTCTAAATTATAAGAATTAAAATTCCATGTAGAGTATATATGTAATAATTTAAAGTGTGTATATATATATATAATATTTTAGGATATAATATTTCATATATATAATATAATATTTACACATGTCACATATATATATAATATAATATTTACACATGTCACATATATATATAATATAATATTTACACATGTCACATATATATATATTATGCATTTTTATGCAAAACTGCAATTGTCTAGAGGGGGGGGGGAGTTTTCCTCACATTCTATTTAAATAGAATATTTTTCATAAATTTCTCCTCCTGAAAAGCATATTTTCTTCCAAGTTGAGCAAAAGTCGAATGAACTCACTAGCTCGCCAAATCTCGCCAAATCTTGCGGAGACGTATATTTCAGTTAAAACTTCATAAAACACAATTTCAATCATTTATTGCCAAAAATTCTATTAAAACATTTAATAATGATTCATGACATTTGAATTTCACCAAAACTTGGAACTTTAATTGAATTAAATCCAAAATGGAGTCGTTAAAAACTGAGATTACGTCAGAAATCCATTGAATCGTCAATTTAATATTCCAATTTTTAATTTATAAGAAGGGGAATAAGCAAAAAAGTATTCCCTTGTGAAAGGATACTGGTCCCCCTTTCCTAAACCGCTCAGAACATCCGAAAGCTGCGCAAGTGTTGGCCATTCTAATCAAAAATAAGGCAGCGCGTGTAGATCGCCATACGAGTAGCCATAAGGAAAGCATTGCCAGCGAGATTCCCTGACCAGCCTTTCGACTGGAGTCACGTGACTCCAGATCTTTGCTTCACATTGTAACCCCTCGCGCGCACTCTATAGTATTATTACTCTGTGGTATAAACGGATATTCCATTTTTATGTTTTTACAAAACAGCATGATGAACAATTGATCAATTCTGTTAACTTTGTTTCTTAGAAAGTCGTTATGAAAATTCTAATTTCAACAATTAAACATTTAAGTTAGTTTGGAGCAATCCAATTGCCGGTGGAGTAAATAGTTTTTCTAATAAACAATTAGAAAGAAGAAGAGAAGAAATTTTCAGTTTATAATACGTCTAGATATGTAGTGTTTTCGATTAATATCTCACAAAAATGACAGTAGATCGCTAAAGTTAGTTTTTTCCTTTCTTTCTTTTTCAGGGGAAAAAGTTTATTATTATTTGCTATCATTACGCGCAATGAGCGCTTTGTGATAAAGTTGAAACATTCCTAATCAGTCGCACGAAGTCACACACTGTACATGTCTCGCTGTCTGTCGATCATTTCTGATGATAAAAGAAGTCCATGTGAAGTCATTCGAAGAATGGTTTTTCACCAATGACGTGGCATATTGAGTAAAAATGTATTTGAGACTTACATTATTTGGAGGCTAAAAACTCTGTTATCTTTATGTTGATCGAAAAATCATACAACCAGGAAAAAAAAGTTTCAACCCCAAGGTTAGCGATTGGCCGTTCTCTAGAGACATTCGGTGAAATCCGGTACAAAGTTCGTTGTGAAGGAAAAACATCTTTACAAAATCGGGGAACAAATACGTCATTGTTTTCGTTGAAAACAGTTAATCACTGAAAAGTATCCGTTTCCTTTCTCAAAAAATTAGGGGAACGTCAGTGTTTAGTTTGGAGAGTCCGTATTTCTATGGGTTTTGTTCATGTCTGTACTACATAAAATGATTAAAAAATGTCGCTCGTGAATTAAATTTAAAAAAAAAATTAATTTCATATCAAAGCATAGAAAAATTCGATTGCAACTGACGTTTCTTTTAATAATATGGTACTGTACATTTAATGCTGGCATAATTATAACATTAAATGATGTAAAGCTAACATAATTTGGCAGACATCCTCAATATCCCCCTTTTGAAAATTTTAAAAAAAATTGTACCATTCCTCTTTCAATTTCTTTGCCAATGATCTACCTATCCAGTAGCTTAATCCAGGGATGGTATACTATAAAGTTTTTCACGAAAATTTTCACACCCCACCCACCTCCCAATTTCGTAACATGGCAGGTAAACCCTTTGTCTAAATTATTATTAGCCAGATTATCCTTCTCGAGGCTCCTCCTTCTAACCAGATCATGGCTCATCCCTCTGTCTAAATGAAGAGATTTTAGCAAGTATTCGAAGAAGACCTGGGCCCTTCTGGAAACTGTGCATGTATACATTGTAAACCCAACGTAAAGTCTGTTTCTGTGTAATGTTTATGTTTAGCGCGTATCTCTGCCGTCTTTTTTTATAACTGTGAGTGAAGTGTAATGATTGAATAATTCTGTGGTGTTTGATCAGAACATAATATCTCCAAAAAATGGCTTAATGGCTTTTTGAGATATCATGTAAGTAAGTCTTCCTGATTATAACTAGTTAGAAGTGAGATAAATACACAAATACGTGCGTACGGCTAAACGACATGCTGATGTATGATATTTTCATTTGTATTTGTGTGTATGCTTTATCTTTAATTTTTAAATTACAATGGAAATGCTTATATCTCGAAAATGTGAGTTTGGAGTTGTCATGTTCTGACCAAACACCACTGAATTGTATCGTTGTAGGCCTGCTGCTCTCTGTGGCTAGACTTTTCAGCGGGAGATCGCCTCACATTCGCGCCTCGAAATTGGGTACCACTGAAAATCATCTTCAGCCGACCACCGCTGTGGTGCCAATGGGTTCGAACCCAGGTTCTCTTTATGTATGATTACTGGTTATTCAAATGATATGTTTGAGAAATTTCAAAATCCCCTCCCCCCCCCCATCACCTACAATGACGAAAATCAGGCTGAAGGTGATCGAGGTATTGCGGAGACACGTCAAAAATTCATAGCCATCCCTTTTGAGGGCCATCGAATGAACCCTATAAACACAATAAACACAACACAAATACACAGAAACACAACAAAACTGCATAGAAACGCGAACTCATTACAGTTAAATAGTTTATTTATCGGCGTCTGACACGTACTTCGTTTTGCATTGCGCTTGTACTGGACATAAGGAACATCAATTACAATTGTCCAACAACAGCCAGCCAGCATCGAGGTTGACTATTTTTTCTGGTAACGTTATTCTGAGGTTTTCTTAAAACATTTTCACCATATAATAACAGTCGTGAACCACTTTTCAAATGTTAACAGGGCAATATCCCGAAAACAAGAGCAAATAAAACTTTCTGTGGTGATATTCGTATTCAGCAGGTCAAAATCATTCGGAATCGTATATTTTAATGTCGGGCGCAATTTCATAGTTGTCCGGTGCAACGGTGGTTTCAATATTTTTTCTACCCGCGGCCCTCTTGCCTCAATTTTGGGCTTCCCAGAATTTGTCTGATAAGCAGAGACTGGAAGTTAAGCAAGCGAAAAGACACTAAAATGCTTTAAATAGTTTATTTATCGGCGTCTGACACGTACTAAAAAGGCATCTGTAATTAATGGACAAAAAGAAAACTAAGAACTAGATAATGAGGATCCGAAATTGTCTGCTGTTATACCGTCTATTGTTCTTTATTAGTTTATAACATTAACTTTTGGAGGCCCGTGGCCCAGTGGATTTCTTTTTTTTGAAAGTGGAAGGCCCATCCATGCACACGACTAATGAGCAACAAATGGGAAAAAATGAAACAGTGAATCACTCACGGCCCGGTTGTTGAGAAACACTGTATATAATATATATATATATATATATACAGATATATTATAATATCTGTATTATTATTGAAACGAAGATGGTATTATCATGCCAAAAAGAAGTGTTTGTGATCCTTCAAGCTTAGGTCAGAGACAATTCGATCTAATACTAAATACTTAATCAACAAATGCAAAATAATAATAATTCTAGCGAAAATTAAAGAACAATAATTAGTGAATAATTGTAATTATTTATTAATTAGAACTCTTACAATATCGATATGAGTATGAGGGTACGTTGATTGCGCTATTTGAAAACTATGCACCCGTGTATAAGAGATTAAAAATCTTTGTCACTTATGTCTGACAACAATGTTGGACGTCTCTCTCAGACACTTACACCTATTTTCATTCAAAGGGGTGATAGGGGCGAGGCTTTCTGATGAGAATTTACACTAAGAATTGAAATTTTTTTAAATGAGCAGTTGTTTTTTGAAGACTTTAATGCTTAAAATATCCCAGTCATGGCCTCTAAAAGTCGTTGACAAACATAAAACAATTTCGAAATAGGCAGTTACGGCAGGAAAAAGTAAAAAAAAAAAATGAATTTTTACAAAAATGGTTGAAAAATATGGAAAAAAAAGGCATTTGTGTTCAATTATTTTTAAACTTGCGAGCTCTGCTGATAATTACCCACTTCAAAGCACTGAACAGGAATAAATTAGTGACGATGTTTTTAAAGTCGGGGGAAAAATATTTAGTGGGAATCAATTTCCAAATGGGGGGGGGGGGGGAAAGCACATTTTTTCAAATTTAATCAACATTTTTTGGAACATCTCGGGGATCTCTTTGTAATATAAATATCCCGTATATACGGAACATTTGGTTACCCTAAAATGAGAGCACTGATTAAAAATAAGTGGCCCGTGCAAAAATTTGAAAGTTGGAGAGTGACAAGAGTAAGATTTTTTCTTGATATTCGCAATAGGAACGAAAAGTTTGGCAATTGCAAACTACCAAAGAATGAATTTCAAGAAAAACAAGTTATCAGTCTCACATTTTCGAAGAAGAAAAATGAGTAAAAATAAATGGGTTTTTTTTATGAACGTCAAAGCCTTCATCTCAATTTAAATTAGCCTAGAATTCCATTTTTACAGCACGCAATAATGAGAATCCTACTCAATGAAAAAGCGGGAACGTGCCACCGGATTTTGGAATGTGGTGGAAAAGCAACTCGTTATAATGGCATTATCATATATTACAATATATGGACAAAATAATTCGGTGTCATTATTTCCAACGGGAACGGTGTAACAAACATGAAAGGAAAACAAAAAGAAAACATTTCTAATGCAAATGCCACACCAGTGTTTGAGCAATTTCATTGTTTTGTAGGCAATAGTACATGTCGTGGAACACCATAGAACAAAAAAAAAAGAGAAAATCTCACAGAAAAAGCTATTTAGATTCACGAAATTTGTTGGCTCACCTTTTGTTTTTGTTGTAATTAATTAGGTAGGTTTGACGAACCGGCTGGACTCTGGGTAGTATTTAAACGAGAGCGCAGTCTCGGCAATTTCATCCGTCGAATTCCCATTCGAACTTCTTTTTTTGAGTTTCCTCAGAGAAATAAGTAAGTTTCTCGAAAAATATTTTGATTATTTTTATTTTAGTAATAATGTTAGTTTGTCTCAATTCTATCAAGATAATTATTTCGAAGAAGAAGAAAAAACGTATAGTCTTTGCTGCAGCATTGAAAATTACAACTTTTCAACTCTTATTAATATCTATCTTTTAAGATTTTCTGAGCATCACTAGACAATGCAACTGTAAATTGCTGCTCGTTAGTACAGTATTTCTCGCGGAACCCCCCAACGATGTCTCAGGGAATTCCTGAAGCCATAACTCTTAGTTGATAAACGCTGCTACACGTGGATTTTAATTTTTGATGACGATTTGTGAGTACCCAGGAAGATTGGGGTATCGCCAGTGCCGTCTTAATGCATGGGCCCACCCGGTCACCTCAAGAGAAGAGGGGCCTCAGAAAAGGGTAAAGATTGGGGTATGGTCAGTGCCGTCTTAATGCATGGGCCCACCCGGTCACCTCAAGAGAAGAGGGGCCTCAGAAAGGGTAATTTCGGTGATTTTTTTCGAAATGACAAAAAAAAAAAATTTAGTAAACTGTGTGCATTTCTTGATGGAAAAAACTTTTCTTCATGTTTATTTTTTCACGTATGAGACAAAAAACCTACATACAGATCGCGTGACGAGTTGACTCTGCGATAAATTGACGTCCCGACCAATTGGTTACACGACAAATTGTCACTGCGACGAATTTGTACCGCGACGAATTGGCACTGCGACGAATTGGCTCTGCGACGAATTTGTACCGCGACGAATTGGCACTGCGACAAATTGATGCGCGACGAGTTGAGTGCGACAAATTGACCGGCTACGCGTTTTAATCATACCTGCTCCATACCTTCAAATGAATCAATATAGGCCTATAGCAATGAAAGGATTTTTTTCGCTTAGATTTTGCTGGTACGGTAAGTTTATTATGTTTCCAAACTATTTATTTATTTACATACAACCTTAGAAGGCATGAATGGGCTTGCAATGGTAAAAGACTCATGTGTACAAGAAAGGCAGTCAAATATAAACACCGTTACTAAAACGCCAAAAGTAAAATAAAAATAAAATTATAAATTGAAAGAAAAAGCCAAAAAATATAAAATATTCAGTGAGTAGGGAAAGCACTTCACGTATAGGGCCAGATCAAAATCTTCAATAGTGGAGGCAAATCTTGCGTAGGTGACAGACCGTTCCAGATCTCTACCCGTGAAAAAAGGCACAATCCATTTTGGCCGTTGATATTCTTAGTTGAAAGCGATGCGTACGAGGGTTGGCCAGGGCAATCTTAAGAGCATCACGGGCTCCCGGACCAAATGATTTTTCTGAGGGAATAATTTTACAAATTATTTACCAGGCAAATTTTCGAAAATCTCAACCAGATCTCATTTTTGAGAGGCCGCCTTTTCTCTTGGTGTCTCCGGGCCGTGCCCGGGTGGTCCCATGCGTTAAGACGGCACTGGGGTTGGCTCGTTTGTTCATGATCTCGAAGAATGGTTTTTTCCCGATGGTAAATAAACCATTTAGTGAACTAGTTTGTACAGTAGTACATCTTCGAATTCTCTGCAACGATTCAAGCATGGTGGGGACTATTTCAAAGATGGAAATACATTTAATTTGAAGTTTCGTGTCAGAGTTCAGATAACCTTGGTGAAAATCTAGCTTTATGAAACAAGAAAAGAGAAAATTAGCTTCGAAAAAATATACATCACACCGCTGATTTACCTCAATGACCCCGGGTTCACCGTCAACAGTCAAGTTTATCGTAATCAAATCAATATCTTCATTGCACCATGATGATAAATGTTTTAGAATATTAGAATAATGTGTAAAGCTGACGCCACGGTCGTGTTCAACCTGGCACAATATGTTCCGAGGCTGGTCATGGGCGAGTAGTGTGACCACTCCGTTATTGGCAATGACCTTCAAATGTCGGGGAATGGCCTACCGAACACGACGGCCCAGTTCATATTCCAAGGAATACCTGATAGGCCACCACCGTAGAAGTAGGAACAGGAATACCTGATAGGCCACCACCGTAGAAGTAGGAACAAGTCACAGATGCCCGACAAGTGGAAAGCGCACACATCACAGATTTCGAGAAAAGGTTAGAATAATCGGTCTGCGGGAAGTATGCAACCAGTTCATACTTCTACTTCATATTAGATGTGCAAGCTTCGTCAACAGATAATTCAGCAAGAACTCAAATGTTGAAGGCTTAAAGGTATTGAAAGTTTGATCAAAGAGAACGACCAGGGCTTTCCAGGTCCGCACCCCAAGTCAAAGTATGTCTCGTTTCTTTTCGATCTTTCAATCCGTCTGGCAACACGTTGGTCGAAATATTACGCCAACAGTCATAATACGCGTTGGCGTATTGTTATTCCTGAGAGAGCATTCTGGAAGCAAATATTCGCCAAAGAACATTGGTGTGTAGCCAGCCTATGTCACTGGTGCTTCATTGCTGCAGTGGAAGGGAAATATTGAAATCAAATATTTGCGAATGACTATTGTACCAGTGACATTAGCTTAATAATATAGTGTGTTTTTGCAAGAGTTGTCTAACAAACATCAAACTCTTTGCTAAATTTCTTTGGATGGTACTGGCACACCCACATTACGGTGTTTACCCCGTTTACTACAAGGGCCACACAGCCCTAAAGCCACCACCCCCCAAGCCAACACCAATAAAGACATTATGATCGGACTCGTTCTTGACTTACAAGAGGGTTCCCGGGATATTAGGCCATGGCCTAAAGTATTTTCTTCCTGACGTTTCGCCTACACCTGTGGCGTAGAAAAGCTTCGTACCACTTTCTCGCTTGCCACGGAGACCTATGTCCGCTTAACCTCAGAAGATACCCACAGCAGATTTGGGCGAAACGTCAGGAAGAAAATGTCTTAGACCATGGCTCGGAAACCGCTTGTAAGCCATTGAACGCCGCCCATGAAAGCCTCAGACAAAGCTCATTCTTGATTGCTACAGAGGTCTTTTCTGCCTGTGTAATCATCATTAATTCATATATACGTTTCACACCTAACTCTACGCCCATATAATATTTTAAAGTCACACGGAATATTTTCAGGATTACATCGCAGGTCGAATCGAATTCTCGGAAGAGCGATTGGTCCGCAAGCCCGAATATGTGCACCTACGATCTAGGTTCACTTATTAGACAACATTTCCTTTAGTTAAAAGTAACTAGTTCCTCCCTTGACTGCTTTATTTAGTTTATCATTATGGCGTCCTAACTGTCAATTCATATTTTTTTTTTTCTTGTAACTCATCTTTCGAATAAATTACTCAGTTATTTAAAATTATGTTTGTTTCATATCGGCAGACGTGAAGATAAACCATGTCTAGCTTCAAGTCTCTCATGTTTCTTCTGGTCATCTTCGGCCTGTTGTGCTTGAGCAGTGCTCAAATTGGAGGAGTTGGTCCTGTGGATGGTAAGAAAAGCTGTTATAATTCAAAATTCGATCACTGAAAATTATGCTGGAAAATATTTATAAATCTTCAACCCACAGTGAAGAATGAATTTGGATGAATGATTTTTTTTGCCTAAGTACCACAATTTCCTGCTTGCGTATAATCTGTACATACACATACATTTCAATAATATTTTGTAGTCACGGAATATTTTCAGGATTGCATCGCGTGTCGAATCAAATACTCAAAAGGGTGATTTGTGTGCAAACCAGAGTATGTCTGCCCATGGTCTAGATGCATTCATTATATATAACATAATTGTCAAATTGTTAATTTATTGAGGAATGGAAGGTCTAAAGTTCTTTGTTGGAAAAATGCTGGGAAAATGAATTTGAAAGAATCTAATAAAACGGTAATAATTAATATAATAATAGGAAATAACAATAAAATTTTACATTAAAATTTAGTAAAAAGTAAATGTGCCAATAACTTTCCAATGAGCTAAAAAAAACAACTATTAATTTTTTTGAAATAAATTTCCGACTCTCATTGGGCATTAAATCAGGGATGTATTTGTTCCTGGCCGAAGCACTTCTGCCATGAAGGGCTCGTGCCCTCCCTCAAGCCTAACAAAATATGAAGAAAAAAAAACATAACAAATATAGTCAATTCGTTATAAGTCGAACTCCGATAGCTCGAATATCTGTTTAAGTCGGCGTTTTCCCTCATCAGCCCCAGAACATTTTCCGTATTTTAATGTTAAAATTTTCTCTTAACTCGAAGTTTTCTTCCTTTAAGTCGAAGTTTACTGGAATGAGAGAAATTTAAAAAGCAGCGTTTATTATTAGAATTTAGCATTTATAAATAGAATTTATCAACAGAAATGAGAATTTAAAAATATAATTCTCAGCATTTAGCAACAGAATTTATCAGATTCATTTAGCGCAGCGGTTCTCTACCGCTGCTCCGCAGATCCCTTGAAGCTCCTTGTGCACTTCCCAGGGGCTCAACGGTGACTCGAGGAAAATAAAATAAATCAGTAAATTTGATAGATAAATAAAAAAAAGAGGCCTACAGGGGTTGTCATAAAAAATTTCCACAAAAAAGTGCTCCTCGAGTCAAACAGGGCTCCGCCATAGAAATTATAGACTGGAAAGGGCTCCACGAGTCTAAAAAATTTGAGAACCACTGATTTAGCGGATTCATTTGTCTGTTTGCAAAAAGTGAATGATTTTCTCAAGAAAGAAGGGCAAAAAGAGTGAGAGAGAAAGAGTAAAAAATCACTGCATTTTTTTGACAGGAAATAATCTTGTATACATTTTATTTATATAATTCTTTTCATCTATACGAGTATCATGTATGCGCCCGTGTCCATAATACACTATGTACGTCGAGTTTATTTTTAAATATTCTCATTCAGTAATTGGATATGATTTAATGAATACCTTAACTTTTAGAATTTTTTCATCTGCAGTAATTTGGCATATTTTACTAATACGATATTAGTCGTAAATAGCGCTGCTATTTTAATGAAATCTTTCATTTTCCCCAGTCTGAAATCGGATTTTAAGATAAGTTGAATTAACGATAACTCGAAGTTTCTTTCTCAGGCGCTGCACATTCTACTTATCAGAATTTGACTGTATTTTCGTAAAAAAATTTAAACATCGAAATAAAATACATTTTATATAGTTTTTCCGTTAATTTAAATGATTTTTTAAAGGTTGGTAACTCAACATTTCTCGGGAAAAAAATCTGTGCCCTTCCCCCCCGAACCTTTCGTGACCCCTTTAAAGGTAGATACTGCGTGTGGCCCTGTCTCCTATTTTGCTCTCCTGTTCTGCAATAGCTCACTAAATACGAATGGGTCCGTGAATGATTTTGAGATAAAATTTGCGTATCAAATCTGTTTCTTTCAAATATGGTAATACCGCAAAGTCACACAAGAAGTGTGACCTACAATAAACGCATAAGTCGGGGTACAATTTCGCTTACGAATACGTTAAATATTAGGTAATTGGGGAACAATATTTTTCAAAAACACCAGTCTTTTTTGGAAAAAAAATTAATCGCGATACTATCGCGGATACTATTTTCCACAATACTACCCGTAACGCTTAAAAATTTATATTTAAATACAAGAACCAGACATTTTCCTCGGAAAATTGCTTAACTCTGAATTTGCGAGTCAGGGATAGTACTCTGTACCTGATCTTAAAAGATTTTCCTATGCCTGCGATGCATTTAAAGACAATTCATAATAATTCAACTGATCGATACATTCACAATCTACTTCCGATGTCATATTTATTATTGATTAAAAATATATACTTATATTTGTTAATTTTTACAGCTGCGAAAGCTGCTGGTGAGGCCGCTCAGGCGGGAGCTTCTGGTGGAGCCGCCGGTGGAGCCCCTTCTGCTTAGAAATCACATTCAAAACAGATGGGCAAGAATTTCCTTCTGTCAAACAACCTGAAGATTCAACTCAATACAGAAGTCGATTGTTTATTTTGAATTCGGACATATCTCAGATTTATACAATAGTTTTTATTCATTTTGTTTGTTTTTTTCAGTTCTTAAAATAATGCAATAAAATCATCAATTGAACATCTTTGGTCTTTTAACAATTCCATTTATTGGCACAAAAGACGCAGATTTTCTTTTAGAACAAACACGAGAATCTTTCCAATTTAGTAGTTAAATTAACTAATGTTCTAAACGATCTACAATGAGTTTCCGAATGTTTATAATATTTAATTGGTGTTTCTCCCTCGATATTCTACCAAGCGATGGAAAATAAATCGATTAAAAATTGAAAAAAATATATAAGAAAAACATTACTTGATGAAATATCATTTTATTATTGAATTGTTAATAGCAAAATATGGAAAATATATTTTCATAAAGCGGATGAGGCGTCGCTGTCGAAATTCCTCGCATCAGATCTGCTTGAGGGAATTTGTATTTCAATGCCTTCTAATTCCTTGTTTACTACAACCTGGCAACCTAATCGTGACCTGCAGGGGAAAAAAATTAAACGAAATTTCCTATATAATGATTTTCACCTAACGAACGTGTCAAGTATATTGTTATGTTTCACCGAAAAATGTTATACATATCTTTCTCTTGGGCGATTCCAGTTTTTCAATAGAGGTTTATACGTACGTTGATGTTTTGTCTTTCATGATGTCCAGCATATCATCTTCTTCTTCAGTGCGTTCTGAAGAAAGGCGATCGAAGTCTTCTTGTCGGAATATCACATGGCAAGTTGAACAAGCCATCAAACCCTCACATGCTCCTATGAGTCGATAGTAACGGGAAAAAGCATTAGACAAAGTTTTTTATGGCAGAATATTTCTTAGGCGTAATTTTTTTAAATATATTTTTTTAACTGATGAAAAGTGAAGAAAAACGGCATTCTTCTTAGCATTAGCCGGCATGCGGTGTAAATCGGGGTAATACTAGCTTTATGAATGTGGAGTCTGATCCGTTCATGACGAGAAAAACGAGGTGCGATAAGGATCACATGATATATTCAGAAGACCAATATCAATATACAGGGTGTGCACAAATGAATGACACGATTTTAAAAATTAATATTTTCAAAACTATTTCACATAATTATAATCTGTAATGCACAAAACTAAAGAAAAACCCAGTGTTTTTTTCAGCATCACTCAATAGATGGCAACACTACCGTAGAAAGGAGTGTCTGAATGTTTGACGCAATCGCCCTTCTATTACTGTCAAATAAAAATTCCCACGTACAATTAAACAATGTATTTCAAATCCCCGAATAACGGTCACCCTCTTTTATGGACGAATTTGTTTGACTCTAAAAGAGAGGTTTTTCGCTGTATATAAATCAAGATTTACTGTTGCAAAAGCAAACATAAAGCTTGAAATATCTTAACGCAGTTCGTAAAATGCAAAGTATCCTGAAATGCTGAGAACAGACGAGGTTCAAATTAGCCATTGCAATAAATTCTTTGAGTCCAGATACAAAGTGTTTATAAATAAATGGACACTAGACTTATAAAGAACCCATTAATTTTGATGGAGGTACTTTGATGAAACTTAGTATATGGGATATATGGCGCATGGGGAGGGGGGGGGGAAGAAAGATTCAATGAAATACGTCCACAACAACGGGCACTACATAAGTCGGAGTTATGTCCGTTTATTTATAACCACCCTGTATTTAAAAATTTTCCGGAATCTGTGTCTTGAATTTTCCATAATGCCGGCAAATGCGGGCGGGCGGGCGGGGGGGGGGATTTAACAGTAATAAGATCTAAACTCACCATAGCCCTCAATATCAATATTATAATTCTTCAATGTGTCGAAAACGGTCTCTCCTTCTTTCCCGTCGATCGCCAAGCGTGAACCATCCAGAAGAAATGTCATCTTCACTCTGAGTATGAAAAGAACAGATTCTTACTATGGAGTCACCGATGAATTAAGAGATAAAAAAATCTAGTAGTCGTTCAACGATTTCATTATCATCTGGGGATCGATATTAAAGTTTTTCAACATCATTTTTTCACGCAAATTTTATTTCTCTGGTTTTATTCAGAATTTCCCGCAAGTAAATTATAACACGGTAGCAGTGTTTTATCATCCAGACGAAGTGTTAATACTGGTCAAGAGTGTCACGAGATATTTAATGAAAAAATTACATTTCACGTCGTAAACGGCTGGGATTTCCAACAAATGTATAACGTAATTCAATGTGACTCTGAAGATCCTCCAGGTGAGGGTGCGAGATATTTAAAATGCTTAACCACTTAAATGACGTTGACGAGATATCTTGCCGTCTTAAAAATCGCTTATTTTAGCACTGAGAAGTCTAGAAGTCCAGCTATTTTGTAAAGTTAATTTCTTAATGCAGCAATTTTCACTATATCCTTTGCTTTGCACTCGCTAAAAATCGGAAAACACTTCATTTAAAAAGATCTGTCGTTTTGAACGGGTTTAGGGATTTTTGCTGTGCCGCTTAAAAGGTTAATAGTGTTACAATAATATCTCGATAAAATATTCTTGCAAATTTCATACAAATTACATACGGAAAGAAATTAAATTCTAATTATAAGATTTCCATGGTACTTGTGATTTTTTCGAAAGTTTAATTTATTTTGTTCTTACATAAAGAGATTCCTTAAATACGCTGTGGAGGTTTGAGGAAAATTCTGAATAAATATTTAAAAGAAATTAAAGATTGATTATGCAAAAATATAATTCTTGATTATGTTTCTTAAACATTCACCCAGAGGTATATGAAATTTCATCTAGAACAGTGATTCTCAACCTTCAAAAATACGCGGTTTGGTTAACTTTTTTTGGATAAGTAGGAAAAAAACCATCTCTAAAACGCACCGCTTGAGAAAAAAAAGAATGATCGGAATTCTTTCACACAAAATAGTATTATTATTAAGGTTTGAAAATAATATATTTTTGAAACACTCAGTTATTGTGTAATGCATATGGTAATAAATGGCTACAGCGAATTAAACGACTGTAAATCATTGGTAGAATATAAAGGTATTCATTTATTATTATTATTATTACTATGATAGGTTGGAGTCCTTCCATTGCATCCAAACAGCAAAATATGTAGATGGTGTACATTGGTGGCATTCAGAAATTTCAGAGCAGATCAATAGAAGTTACACATATGTGTTACGGTACACATAAAAAAGTTCATAAAAATAAAAATTAAAAACAATTATATATTTTTGACAATAACATTTCAGGAGATTCAGAAAACCAGTCACAAAAGCACAAGCTGTCGTTAGAAAATTGATTCAAATGACAAAAATTGTAGGTTTGACAGTGAAAATCTAATGCATTCCGGCGCTTCGCATGAGCAAAACCCATGGGGAAAATCAGGAGCACACTCTTGGTTACAGTATGGACAGGCAGGACGAAATTCATTGGTAGAATATAAGAAATACACAAAAATAAATATTATAATGCAGAATTTAAAAAAAAGATCTGTAATAGGGTTTCTATATAAAATCGTAATAAATAAACGTTTTGCGGGCCGAGTATGATTAAAATCAGGGCTTAATACTAGGCTCCAACCCGATTTTTTAGAAACATGGATTTAGAACGCCGACAAAAGATTAACAAACTTACGTTTCTTTTTGAAATGATGGACTAGTGACGACACTTCTGGAATTTCCATGCATTAATACTTCATTATTTGCTACGTAATTCCAACCGACAACATTTCTGTATTTTACCGGTCGGAGAAAGACATTTCCCAGTTGGACGTTGGAAATCCTAAAACTCCCGAGTAGCCGCGTGCCGATATTCGCCATGTGTATGAAAAACTAATCAAAACTCTCCGGCAAGTAGTAAAACTATTATCACCATATAACTCATCTACCAATGAAAATCATGGCTGCGCTCTCTTGCTATTTCATTTTCAGAAGATATGCATTGAAACTAATCTTCTATTCCTCTTATGAAGAACAAAGAAGAAAAACCTCCATGAGGAAAGAGGAAATATTGGCATAAGATTCAACGCGATTATTGCAATTTTGAAGGTGAAACGATTCGATTTTCCTCAGTCATTCTCATTATGAAATAATTGGTCAGAGAATGGCCAATTACTCAAGGTGACTAGAGATTTTCATCGATGATGTGAAAAAACTGCAATCCACTTCATAATAAAAATCTTACGAAGCTGAAATCAAGTTCTAGGATGTTTTAAAAGAAAATAATATTTTTGCTTAACTCTGTACATTTTGGTAGTTTATTATAACTGAAGTCAATATTTAAAATTGGAAGGTTGTTTTAGCTATTTCGTACAATTTATTTCTCAAAATACAACTATTACTTAAGAGGGTTGGTGCATGCAGATTTTCTAAAAAACACATTTTCAAATTCTTAAACTTTAAAATAATATAAAATTTTCTACGTCCGTGTCCGAGATTTCGTTTTACCTGCACTGGAAGTATCTTTAACATATTTCAATACAAACCACTAGCAGGCATTACATATTGTCCATTAAAATGCTCTTTTCTCAAAACAGGTTTTTTCTCTGTTAAAGAGCATTTTTTCAAACACTATTCGTTTAAATGTCTTGAAACTTTGTATGTCTCTCAATACTGAGGTGTTACATACTTTAGCAAGAGGACTTCTCATTAAAATTAACTAAAAAATAATAATTACGGCACGAAGTTGGAGAAAATTTCAGCGATTTTTGAAAAATCTGCATGTTGAAGTTAAAATTCAAGAAAAAATAACCAACAAACAAAATTCTCTCCCTAAATAATCTTGTTAAGTTGTATTAAATATCCATAGCATTTGAGAAAAAAAAATTGAGTACCTAAAATGAATAAAAATGTTTTTAAATGTTCCTTAAAAGATTTTTCTCATAGGGAAGCATGGAAAGACAAGATCGTGTACCAACCTCCTTAAAATACTTTGAATTTTGAGCTAATATCGTTGTCTCCATCTTCATACACTGTGCCCGTAATGTATTTCCATAAAATTGTTTTTATTTCGCAATAAAAGATTACAGGAGAAAGGAACTTTAATTAATAAATTTAACTTTATTGGTATTTTTACAAGCTTTAATATATATATATTATGGATTCTCATTTAAAGATGCCTTGCAGATATTTTACTTGTTTAAAAATACTGAAAAAGTTTTGCATTCACTACCAAGTAAGAATACACGAAAATTAAGAAATGAAAGAACGAATCCAGAATCAATGAAATAAATAAATTCAGAACTAATGAAAATCCACAGTTTATAAGTTTCCGACAATATTGGGGTTTTTTTCTGAGTCGGGCACAGGATCCAGTTCCCGTTGGCTCACCCGTAAAGAAAGTTGCCTCTGCTTATCAATGCAACTTGGTGCTGTATGATTATTATTTTGGAGTATATCATAGCAAATTAGCAAAACCGGAAACCATCAAAAGGTATTGAAAGTGCAGGGTGGACTAAAAGTCCGAGTGGCTCATTTTGAAAATTAATAACTAATCAACCAACCATATAGACGAAGATTGACATGAAATGTTGGGGAAACGGGAGCGGACATGATGATGATGATGATGTCAATTCATATACGGTACAGTCAAACCTCGTTAATGAGTCACTCTTGGAAGAGCAAAAGAGCAAAAATATGACTTAGCAAGGGGACTGACTTGTTAAACGGAGTAAGCCGTAGCTGTACCAATTCCTGCCTGAGGACAATTGGAACTTCCAAAAGGTGACGCGGTAAGCGGAGTGACGTGTTGACCGGGTGACGCACTAACGAGGTTTGACTGTATA
Source organism: Pholcus phalangioides (assembly GCF_987345545.1). Lineage (NCBI taxonomy): Eukaryota > Metazoa > Arthropoda > Arachnida > Araneae > Pholcidae > Pholcus > Pholcus phalangioides. The sequence goes on along the minus strand of NW_028301608.1, from coordinate 56,604,183 downwards.
TGTATACAGTAGAGCATCGATTATCCGAATACTGAATATCAATCATCCGAAACATTGGTTAACTGAAAGTGTTCCAGTTGGAAAACTCAAATTTACGCGCTATATGGAAGTTCCGTTAGCGGCATTCTAGTGCTGTTAGTGAAAAAATGTTTTGACTTATTTTCCTAAACTGTGGGAATACTTGAATAGCCATTTTGAATTTGTCAAACTATGCTAGTCAGTTCTTTCTTATTTGTAAGACGTGCGATAAAAAACGTATGCAGTTTTGTGTTTAATATCACTGTTTCATATTTCTCCTATGACACTGGTACAATTTTTTTCCGTTAATGATCGGTTATCCGACAAATCCGGTACATCCCCAGTCACCAATTGTTTTGGATAATCGATGCTCTACTTGTGTACCACTTTACCGCCCACCAACTGTAGTCATATATCGCCATACGGCAATTTCCAACTAGTGGAGTTGGTTGGAAAATGAAGCTGCCCCAGGATCGGTAGGTAAAGAACATCGACGTTCTTTGGCCAGATTCGAACACGTGGACCTTGACGGTAGCCTTCATAGTGGAAGACGAGCATCTTACTACTGCGTCACTATGGCGGTATATATATACCGGCTTCGTCATTGACAATAGAGTTGGGGGGGGGGCATTGCCTCCCCGTATTTCCGCCCATCTAACCAAGTGACATAAAAAGGTGTGATTTGTGCTGAAGTAATCATAGCCTTATTATTATTTTTTAATTAAAAAAACCAGTTCAACTTTGACTCACATGTGGCACTGTAAAATGAAAAACTCGACATGACACATAAAATGTAACACAGTGCCTAATTAATGCTTATGAATATTTGTGTTTTACATGATACTTACCATATTTCACCTTGCGCCCCCTTCCACTCGTTATCCCAAGTTAAAAATACCAAATAACATAGTTTTATGTAACGCAGAGTGTCATTAATTATACACTGTTTCTGCTTCATGTTACAACACCACTTGTGCGTGAGTGAAATTTGAATTTTTTTCAATTTACCAAAAAAAGAACTCTGATACAAATACAACGCCACAACAGCAAAATGCCCAACGAGGTGGCTGACTCTAGGCCATAAGTATTCAGTGCAAACCGCATCTTTTTACGTCAATTGGTTTATTTGTCATTAATTTTTAAAATAAGTTCACTAGTATTTTGAAAAAGATTCTTTTTACAAGAAAAAAAAGAATTATAAAGCATAATTAAGTCTATGCGCTATATCATAAAACAGAAAGCATCGTGCTGCCATCTATCGAATTCAGTTGGTTGTAATTCCATCTGCGGAAAATACAGTACATATCAAAATTTACAAATCCGTATTTAGCGTAGGTGGAGATAGACTTGGAAATCTGGGGGGGGGGGGGGGGGGGCATGGTCATTATTGCTATGGGGGGGGCACGATGATGATGATGATGATGTCAATTCATATATATACATATATATACATTAGATCAGTCGACTCCACCTTTGACGCTGGGGGAGGGGTAATGCCCCCCCCCCCTCCGTATCTCCGCCCATGACACAGATGCAATTTTTGTCCATTTTTTTTTCAACAAACTGTTTCAAAATATTGAAAGGTACCTGAAATAGCATCAGTTTTGAATTTGTCTGAAATGTTAAAGTGGAGATTGGATGCAATATTTTCTGCAAATAACATAACAATTAAAAAATTGCAGTTTTACTATCCAACTACTTTGGATAGTCATAAACATGAAACTGAAAGTTTTAGTTGGTCTCAAAATTGGCGAGAGAAATATTTACTGCCAAGTATAGTATGTTCATTTTCCCCATTGTGACACAAATCAATGATACGCTATTGAAATATAGAATCAGCTTCCTTAACACTTCAAAGCTCAAATTTTTTTTTTTTCAAGGTGATAATTTTTATCATAGTTAATAGCACGTATTGAACGCCGTAAAATCTTTTTTAAAAAATCTTTTTCAAATTGTACTGCTTATACAGGGCTTTATTGAAGATGTGCAAAGTCTCAAAAATCACACATAAAATAGAGATATAAAAATAATATTACTTCATACAAGTATATACCATACATACTCGTGTATAAGCCGAGTCTTTAGTGGAAAAATTCATTCCTCAAGTAGGAGGGTCGGCTTATACTCGGGTCAGTTTTTGATGAGAAAATTTCGACCCCACAATCAGTAGTCATTTTTGTAGCAGTGTTCGAGAAACCGGCATTATTGGTACGGGATATGTTCAAAACCCCGATAATGTCAAAGACGAGGCAAAGAAATCGAAAACATCATTGGCTTTGATACCTGGTGGGCTAATGTCGATTGTAAAGCCTTATGTGAGTATGAATAAGTCAAAGACTATTTGAGGAATTTGTGGATCGAATGGATGAGTTCCGATGATAAAGAAAGCACAAAAAGTGGTGCCTTGAAGAAACCTGACATTGGCCTAGTGTGCCAATGGGTACATGAGGCGTGGTTCCACCGAAATTATCATCCGATCCTTCAAAAAGAGTTGCATCAGCAATGGCATGGGCGGAACTGATGATATCCTTTTTAAAAGTGACAATGGCGATGACAGCCCAGATGAAGATGAAAACGAAGATGCCTCACCCCCCTGTGATGATCTGATGGATTACCATGAGCTTGGAGACTCAGAAGAAACGAATTAAAAAGCTTGAATCGTTTTCTATTGGAAATTTCCGTAAACTATTAATTTTGCATGAAAATTTAAGATTTTTTTTTTCTCTGAAATGCATGGATTTTTTTGGGGTCGGCTTATACACGGGTTTTAAATTTATTGCGATTTTGGTGATCCTGAATGGTGGGGGGTCGACTTATACACGAGTATATACGGTAACTACCTTATTTGTGATTCATAATACAGTAAATGAAAAAATTGGGCTGCATACTTCAAGGTAAAATAAAAAGAAATGCAACCATAACATTTCAACAAATCAGTGAAATCACAGCCACACATAGTCTGCAACAAACAAAGACTTGCTGTTCTTAATTAGGACATCTACCAGCAAATTCAAAATATAAAATGAAAATAATATTTCCTCGTCTTATGTTCAAAGGTGATTCTAATTTTTAAATTTCATACTGGTTGCAATAATGAGCATTTAAAGAACCATTCGCAAATATGCAAAGCTACTCGCAATCATCTGGTAATGATCGGCACTTCATGCCGATTTTCGGCATAATTTAGAAAATTAATTATTAATTAATTCAGTAATTGGATTTGTTTTCGTTGATGATTTCGCAAAACAGCAGAGGGCATGACGAACATAAACTATAACTCAGTTTCAAAATATTCATAAAAAAAATTTAATTAAAAAAATATATTTTATCATAGCTTCAAACTTCTAAAAAAAGAAAAAGAAAAATTAATTGGCCAGATGACTGGTCAAGGGTTTAGTAGCTCTTGAGTTATCGACACATTAACGTACAAAAGAAGAACAAGGACACATTGATAAAAATTATTTCCTTTCTGTTTAATTTTCGATTTTCAGAAAGTTTTGAAATCATATTCTTTTTAAGTAATAGCATTTCCGGAAACTTAATTCGAATAAGTGATTGCAAATATGCTCTTCGTTTCGAACATTAGCCTCAACACACCACGTTGTACAAATACTTTTATCGCAAGTAAACAAGTGTCAAGTGAATATTTGTACATCTTCTGACGTAATACGTGTAAGTTCCGTAACTACGTATCTGAAATCGTTAATGCCACTGAAGTACAGGAATGCCGTTGTTGTACCATTAGTGATAAATCAATACCAAAGTTACAGAATTCCACCTTCTTCCTCTATTCCACCTATTCTGTGAGACCTTCTCTCTGTCTTCTTCTTTTCTAAAACACAAAAAAAGCAATGCTTTTATGTACGATGTATGTTCGTCTTTGCATGCCATTTCAGAATCAGTTGCATACTTGATTTCAAATCGGATTTATTCAACGACAAGCCCTCTATCCGAAGCGATAGGAATACTAGAAAAAGAGAGAGAGGACCTGAATTTTTATATGGAGAAGTGATTTTTATATTGAAAAAACAAAATTATAAAAAATATATCTTCGAATAAGACTAACAAGGTTTATTCGTGGAATCTTTTAAAATCGAATCGGAGGTTTTTTTTTTTTTTATATGTATGTCTACTTATTCGGGACGTTCGATTGCCACATACTACGTCTGAAGGCAGTTCGCAAAAAGCATTCTAAACGGCTTTAACAACGCCGTGTATTTTCATTTTATCACGTGCTGAAGGATGTTCGAACGTATAGACCTATGGATAATTCATGAGGTTTTTTGCCGGTAGTTTCCGGCAGCCAACGTTGGACGTTGGAAGGGCAAACGTGGATTTATCTGTTCGCTTCAGCTGCCAATTTCTCACTAGGTGCAACGAAAATTTATACCACCTTGTTATTTCTATCACGTTCACTTTACAAACACCTTCCCCCCCCCCCCCCTTTAGTTCTCCTTTTCTTTCTACGATGCCGTCTTTTTCTATATTTTTTCTTCTCTTAAAATAGCTGGAAAAAGAACAATAAAAACCCGAGGAATTGATTTAGCATTTTTTATTTTATTTTTTGTCTCTACTTGGAAAACGTCAATTTTCCCCCCTTTGCTTTACGTTCATAATGCACCAGCTTAAATTACCCGCAGTAGGATTCCCCCGTCGTAAAATGCGTAGAGAAATGGTGAATTTCCATGCAATAATATGTTTCCATATGTTTGCGCTATAAAAATATACCAGTATGTTCAATAGACGTTTCCTTGTTTTGAAAAAAACCAACAAAATAAGCTATGCGTTAGACACAATTTTGGAGATCAATTCCTCTATTGCTATTCGTTTTAGCGCAAAACAGCCAGTTTTGATACATGACGAATGTCGTGATACAATAGAGCCCATGTGTATTCCAAAAATATCGTAGCCTGTATCGGTATAAATGGGATATCGTTAGATTCCAAATGAAACTTACACGTCGATGTCACTGACTTTTACCTGCCTCGTATATTTTCTTAGATACGAGAGTTTAAAGAGTGACTTAAGATCATGACGGTACAACCTGTATTTGGTTTCCAAACACAATGTTTTGACGCAAATAAATAAGCCATCGTTTCATTTTTCTTAGACTCTCGACGTTCACTTAGACTGAAATTTTATGACCTTTCTTTCAAACCGAGCACAACTCCGGTCTATCGCCACCTATAGGGAATTTACTACTTAATGAGTTGTGCCGGAAGTATAAGTGTGTACCTGTTTGTAGGTCTGTTGCTCTCTGTGGCGAGAGACACTTTTTTAAGAGGAAATCGGCTCGCACTCGCGCCCCCGAAGTTGGGAACCACAGAAGACCAATTTCGGCCGACCACCGCAGCGGTGACGGTGGGGTTCGAACATGGGACGTCGCGATGTGAGTCCGTCACTATGACCACCCGACCCCCACAGCGGCAGTTCTTATGGCCTGTAAGTGTTTGAAGTGTGACCTATTCACGTAATGCTGCAGTGAAACCGTCTTATACCAGGGCTGAATAATTACCTACATACCCGGCGACTACTGCCCGACATGGCGGGGAATGCAATAATTTTGATCAGGTAAACGTATTTTTTTTACCATATGCCCGACGAGGGGGGGGGGCATAAAAGATCAAACACTTTCGTTTCTTCAATTTTAAGATTACCCGTGAACATTTGTATGTGTCAGAAGTGTAAATTGTGTTGCTCTGAACATTAATGAATGAGTTGCGATAATTCTATTTGCTTTCCCGAACTGATCAAAAAATTTGTATAGAAGAGAAGTATAATAGCAAAAAAAAAAAAAAAGACTAGCACAGAGAGTGAACATTTCGAGCAGCATGCGCATTAGTGACAAGTGGATGTTCGAGAATTGATATATTAAATTAATACAGCGGGTAACGTTTCCTGCTGGAGCAGTGGGCAGCATGAAGGACTTTCAATCCCCTCTAGTAAGAGAATTTGTTCCTCCACTAGAAAATTCTTAAAAAATTACTAGTGGTTTTTAATTAATATATCACCACCAATCCCGAGGTGCACAGCGTTAGCGTGTAGTTCCCGAACCACAAACGTGGAGAAATCGGGGTTACCCGGCGATCAGCCCCCATAGGGAGGTGACCCATTTCTTAGTTATTGGGTGTTATATGTGCAGCATTAAAATGAACAATATTTGATAAGAAACGACTTTTTTCACTTTTATGATGCATACCCATGTAAATTCCCCGCACCAAAATACCGATTGCGTCGATCTTAAGTTTTGAGCAAAATCACTTCGTAAACACCAAAAAACATATTGACTGATATTTTGGTGCATAACAACACTTCTGGCAGTATTCAGCATAAAAAGAAAAAAAGTGTATAGTTCCCATACCATATGCTGTGTATTTTCATGCTGCACATCGATTTAAAACTAGCAATTATTTTATTATAAGAACTATGAAAGATAGTTTTATTTTTACCTAATAGGTGGCAGCAAGGATCCTAGCTTAACGCGACTTCTCGTATTTATAGTAGTAAAGTATTAATATGTGAAATATAATAAGCTAAAGAGGGATTATGAAATTTTTCCTAAAATTTTTTTTCGCCATTTCGCAAATTATTTCTCATTTACGCCGGTTCGCGAAAATCTTTGCTTAATCTCTCAGAAATCTATAGTTAGTGGTTTGATTGATTTTAGACTTTTAATTGTTGACCACATTTCTTTTGAATTTTCTCATTTCCTTAAAAATTTCGAATTAAAAAATAAATACCCTTCGATATTTTTCATGCGAAATGAATCAATTTGCTTTTCATTTTTATTTTCTGAAGTATATCTAGGAATATTTTTTCGAGCATGTAAAATATTGCATCGGGATCTATTATTTTAAGTTACATTCCCGAACGCCGTTTAAATTTTTAAAGATTCTTGTCCAGCCCTGTGCAATACTCAAACTTTTTATAAGTTCGTATGAATATACAGCCAAATCTCGTTAGTGCGTCATCCGGTTAACACGTCACTCCGCTTAACGGGTCCCAGTTGTCCTCAGGCAGGAATTGGCACAGCTATGGCTTACTCCGTTTTACTCCGAGTCACTCCACTTACTAAGTCATATTTTTGCTCTCCCGAGAGTGACTCATTAATGAGGTTTGACTGTAGTTCCCTGGAATTGTTTTAACAAGACCTGTTAAAATTATTTCCATAAATAAAGTGCATGAAAATGAAATTTGAAAAGAATCATTGTGTGACACGTATTAGATAGCAACGCATAGAAAAAAAACCAATGAAATTAAATCTGCGTTGTACAGTTCTTGAGATAGTGAGCATTTAAAATGTGACGCTCAGCTTCGAGTTTTCAGCCGGTCTGGTAAGCGATTTTGAAGACAAAAATATATACGCCGATAATAATCGAGTAATAACTTTCCCACGTGTAATATAATCCTAAAAAACACAATAATAAACGGGACATTTATCGTTTCTTTCAAAATCATCATGTGTGGAAAAACTGTTACATTTTTACCTTTCATAAAAGAAAATAAAGACTTAAAGACTTTAAAATGATTCTAATTTTCTTCTTGAAAGAGAGGAAAAAATCAGAGATATGATTTCATACTTCATACATATTATATCATACCACGTTCCACCATTACTTTTCCTCTTACTTTTTACTCTTCCTAATCGTCAGAAAGAGGAATTTTGATAAATACTTCTACTTTCCTCGGTTTCCTAAGCGGTAGAAAAAAAAAGAAAAAAATATATATCCACACCATCAAAAGAAATTCGTACAGTAAATTCAAATACGACCGCCATATTTCTTTTTCAATTTCATTTTCATGCGCTGTATTTTTGGATATTACCAGATTTTATGCGGAGAAACACTTCTACATGCCCTACTGTATTATAAGGAATTCGAATCTTTGTCTTTTCGAATCCTTTTTTCTATGTGCATATATATATTATCCGACCGCAGACATTTCTCCTGAAAATGCTGCTGTGGCATTTGCATGAATCGCTCTTCTTAAATAGATAGAAAGATTTGGCAAAGGTTGTGGATAGTAGGTAGTTGCTTCCTAAGGGTTAAAGCATTAGCCTTTCGTTCCTTTTTGCATTGGTTGTTGGAAAGCGAAAAGCATTTCGCAGCAAACGCCCTTCATTTGGGATGCTGCCAAAATAGGTTTTGACCGTAAATGGTGGGAGCTCGTGATAATTTTACATTCGAGAATCCAATTCAGTAACTTCTTTCTTGTTATTATTATCCGTTTCTTTTTTTTTTTTCCTTTCTCGTCTCATTTTTTGGCACAAACTGTATGAAACTGTACAGCCGACGTCCATAATCTCCCACGACCTCTCATTGAGCACGAACTATATCCCCGAGAAATAATAACAAAGTAAAAATATAAGGGAAGTCGATAGAACACGTGGCGTAGATTTCGGTGTGCATTCGAGCCGCTGGATCGAAGTGTATACATATTATCTTAATATGAAATCCGAATTCGATAGCTTGGTCAATAAGGGTAAAGCTGGAGTCGGGTAAAGTGTTCCCACGAATGAAAAAAGAAATGGAAAATGTTCTTATATACCATGGCCTCGTGAGTTTCTACATCCAAAGGAAACTCACCGTCAGCGCAAATAAAAAGTAATCTTCGGAAAAACTAATTGAAACCCTCGCTAGAAATTCAAAGAAATAAATATTCATGGCAAATAAGAGTTTTGAAGTTGAAATTTTCTTAAATTTCCAATAATTAAGGATAAAAAAGTACTCAAAGTTTGGAGCGTTGTGAGCCAATTTATCAAGTTTCTGAAGATATAGGACTAGCATTAAAATGTGAAATGTTCAAGTCTTATCTCCAGGTAATAATATCCAAAAGTATGAATACAAGACATGCCCATGAGCGCCAATCATGGCAGATGCCATCCTTATTAAATTTATTTTGATGGTTATAAGACTTTTTTACTTGCATTTTTCTGGTCTGAAATCTCATATAAAAAACAAATTCAAACTAGTGTCGTGTAGAATTACGTGCCAAAAAAAAAATACCTTCGGTTAAATTTTTTTTCGCAAATTGATACTATAATAACTGATCTTGCATGAATTTATACACAATATGTTTCACAAAGAGTGTCTAATCATGCATCATTTATTTCATGTATCTGCAGGCATTTGCTTCTTTTTTTCGAAACACAAAATATTTACAAAATTCATAGATTAATGCACATAGGACATGGCTATACTTTATTCATGCATTAGTATACATAGGATACGTGCTTGAATTCCGGTATTTAAATGAAGTGCGAGACGAATTTATATTTGTTATTAAAATCAAAGTTTATATCACTACCTATTTTTTTTTTTTTTTTTTTGGTTTTTATTTCTCACTTAACCATCAGTAGAATTGCATCAATTCTCAATTGTCACAGATAATTTCTCCTATTTATATTTTTCCGGTCTGCAAATTATTACTCTTTATTATTTTTAGCTGGTTAATAGCTGCAAATTGTTCCTCGTAATTATTTATTTTTGTCGGTCCTCAAATTACTTCTCCTGTTTATATATTTTTAGCCGGTAAACAAATTTTGTCTCTTATTTGTTTATTCACTTTTTGCTGGTCCGCAAATTATGTCTCTTATCTAGTTACTTTTCTTGCCAGTCCTCAAATCGTTTCTTTATTTTATTTATTCATTATTTTCCAGCCTTCATACTTCTTCCCTATGTCTGTACTTTCCACCGGCCCACATATTATTTCTCTCATTTATTTATTTTTTGTCGGTGCTCAAGTTACATGTAAGTATACGGACGCGTATACAAGTTAGACGGACACTGAACAACCCAATGAGAAAGTTGTGGCCTGTCTCTCTCGCTCTCTGAAAATAATCAATATTTGATACTGTAAAAATTAATATTTTACCCTTTAAGTGGCATTGACGAGATATCTTGCCTCAATCAAAGGCTTCTTGCTTTAACATTGACAAGACTGGATATTTTGTAAAGTTGATTTCTCGATGAAATACTTTTCCCTATGTCCCTGACTTAACACCTGCTGAAAATTGAGAGAAATCGTATTCAATTAAAAATATACAAAGATATGGCTATTATATAGGGAAATAGTTATTTCTGATGTGCCGCTTAAAGGGTAAATACTTTAAAAAATCAATATTTAATACTGAAAAGAAAACAATATTTTACACTGAGAAAAATCAATTAATTTCACATGAAAAAAAAAAAACAAATTTAATACTGAGAAAAAAGTTTTCAATCACCCATACCCGCAATGTTATATATTCCACAATGCATGAAATCCAGATTCAAAATTTTTCACCTTAGTTGCAAATCCATACCGAAAATATTTCTATTCAAGAAATCGATGCACTTGGATGTTAAGAAACTGATGTTTCCCCATATATCTAAGAAAGCTCAGTCATTCGACAGTCTAAAAACCCATATTCATCATTAATTTTATGCTACTAACAAAATCAGATTTTTGAAACTAAACAGAAAGAAAACTTTTCAACAAGTGCACCAGAGCAGTAGTTGCTTGATCGGGCACGTATCCATCCAAGCCATAAAAACGAAATGATTCAATCCCCATACAAGTTTTGAAAATTTTTTCTCTGAATAAGACTATTCAAATGCAGAATTTCTCATACATTTCACTTATACAGCTTCTTTTCCTCGTTTTCCTATCTCCTTTTCTCATTGTGGAACCTCATAACGCGTCTCTTTCAACTATAAGATAAATATAATATATAAATGAAAAAAAAAAAATCGATAGGGGAGGAGAAGAAAAAGTAGAATTTGAAAGGAATGATCGTGAAGATTCGGATGGCGAGCAATTCGATGGTTTATTGATGATCCTTCTTGAAAAATTCATCTTTTTAGCTTATGGATTGAAAATGGAAGAGGCAATTCGAAATCAATAATTTCAGTTCTTTGCGTGAAATCTAGTATCTCAAAAAATCATAAAAAATGAGAAAATATTCTAATGATTCCGTAATCTCGCACCGATATCTGAACTAGGGGAATTTTTTATTTCTTTTTTGTAAATACTAATATCTAAAGATTACGAACTCAAGTCAGCTTCGTTGAAAAAAAAAACTAGAGCAACTGGGACACTTCTATAAATAAATACAAATACAAGGCCACAACAGGCAAAATGCCCAACGAGGTGGCTGAGAAAAAGATGCCCATAACAAGTAGGGATGTCATATGTTAAAAAATGCAGCAACCCAATTGAAAATGCAATAAAAAAAATTATAAATAATATATATACATGACAATTTTAATTTCGTCGAAATATTAATTGAACATTAATATATTTCATGGAAAAAACCTTTCAGTATCAGGGTGAGGATATACTATTAAGAAAGATACAGAAAATTGGTTGTTGAATAAGAGGCAAAATATATATGGACATAACATGAAAAGTTGCTTCAAGTCGGAAAAATAAATAATTAGTGTCAAAAACTGCTGAAAATGCACCAAATGATAGGGAAAAAACAAAAGTTCATTGGAAATTGCAGTGAATTGAAATGTAGTTCACGAAAGAAGCTTTGACATATTACAAACACTGGAGATTTTATAGCCATAATAATCAAAATATAAATATGAAAATAATTTTTTTTCATAAATAATAGAGAGAGGAGAAAAAAATTCTGCACAAAGAAAAACAAGGAATGGAATCCATACTTCGCAAAAATTGGTGCTTGGCGAAATATGCAAGGAAAATAATGCAATAATATTTGAATGAATAATACGAATTACATAATAATAATAATAGTATAATAATAATAATAGTATAATAAAAATAATAGTATAATAATAAAATAATAATAATAATAATAGTATAATAATAATAATAATAGTATAATAATAATAATAATAGTATAATAATAGTATAATAATAATAATAGTATAATAATAATAATAGTATAATAATAATAATAGTATAATAATGATAATAATAATCACACATCACACAATAATCAAATGAATAACTCAAATTTTATTGCGTCAGTAACCGGGATTTTAACTTCATCAGAAAAGATGCAATTAATTAAATGACGATTATGCAATCGTGTAAATAGTGGTTTATAATTTTCAATTTTTGTACTCGAAAGTGAGAAGAAAGCTCAGCATGAAATATGTTGAAAGCGATATACCGTACGTGCAATTCATACTTCACAAATATGATAAATTACGAGCGAAAAAACCAATGCAGTAGCACATCAGTTACAAGATGGGACCGTTCCAAACATTGACATGATAAATACTCACGGAAGGGAACTGAACCGTGTACTGAACATATGAGAAAAGCAAAAAAACCATTTAATTTTTTGTTTATTCTACAATTTTAGATATTCTTCATTCTTGCAAATAAAACGAAATAAAGGGATCAATTTGTTGCAACGATTCCTTACTGGTCCCCATTTAAGAAAGAAGATTTCGGTCTTGATGGGTTCGAAATCTCTACTTCTAGGTTGAACATGAAGATTAATTGTTAGGTGATCTCGGAAGAAATATTGGACCTTTGAGAATCTTCTGTGTTAGATTCCGCCAAAAAAGAACTTTCTTCGAGAGATAAATCACGCCAACAAGATTCATGTACGGAGGAAACTTGCCATTCAATGCATGCAGACAATTAAAAAAATTGCGATAAAATATACACGGGGTGTCCCATAGATTTGTAAATAGTTTAAAATTTTCATAAAAATTGAAGGTACTGGGATATGTGAATGCGGCTTGAGTAAAAATTGTTCTCACGAAGGGAGACTTTTTTTGGAAAAAAAAAATTCAGTTCAAATTTTAGTCGATAAAAGTTACTGTACGAAAGCAAATCAGATGGATGGACCTGAATTCTTCTTCAATCTCTGTGAAATATTGGCTACTAGCTATATCACCCGGCGCTGCCCGAGTTTTATAAATATACTGGGAATATTGAAGAAGTGGCAAACCATTGTAAAGGAGTGAACATGTCTGAAACGCATTGTTAGGAAACCACGATAACCAAAGTAAACATTCCAAAAATCATAATTGAGGAACATAAACTCTTGTTGCCCGACAGTTTTACACCCATTTCGGGCATTTGCCCAGCTCTGACGAACTTTTAAAGTAGCTACCGTTCAAGTCGGGTTCTGTTTGGCATGTATGCAAAATTTGGCGACTTCGGTATAAAATTGTAGATTTGTAAAGCGAATAAACACACACACATAGGAAATCTATTTCATATACTGTATATGGATAATGTAGAGTTAAAGACGTGGTAGAATTAAATAAAAAATAGCTTCTTTTTTCACGTAAATGACTATAAAAAAAATCCGATAAAAAGCTTCTTAAAATGTTTCTTCTTCGATACAGAAATAGGTAAAACTGTTCATTTGGTTCATCTTAAGCACGCGATGAGCTAATTAGACAGACAAATATAACATATTGCCAATTTTGATCGACTACGTAACATCATCATTACCCAATAAATGGTCCATCACAGTTAATTACGATCATTGATTCCGAGGATAATGATTCTCGATCATATCTGAAGTTGAAACTGGAATTTCGAATAGTGCCTCAAATTATTCTTAGAAAACTTTTCCCCGCTGTCAATAGGAATTATTTCTATTTCACTGGATTCCATGGAATACAGAGGAACTGCATTTGTTGACGCTCGTTGGGTAGATAAAAACTTTTCTTCACTTCTGCAATTAACGTTCAATACCTAATTTTCCTAAGTATTAAGCTTACTTAAAATGTTAGATTTAAGAGAAAAAAATTGGATACTTAAAGTATTTAAAAAAAAATTATTAACACGTGGTACAAAAAACAGGTGACCCATAAATTTGTGAATAGTGAAAAATAACATTAGTATATTCAAATTTAGTTTGTAAAATAGTTATTCTCAAAAAAGGGGGATTTTTTTTTCGGCAAAGAAAAAAATTAATTCAACGTTCTGTTGATAGAGAGTGCTGCATGAAAGCAAATCACTGAATTACATTTAAAACTACTTCAATCTCTTCTGTATTCGAAATAATCGTGAAGTTTCAGCCAGCGATTTGTTGCTGAGGTGAAACAACTTTACCAAAAGTGCTTTCAACATCACAATAAAAATCCTATGTGAGCGTCAGTAACGGGAAAATTCAGAAAACGGCTGTTATTCGTTAGACCGTGCGTTTCATAGAACTTTGATATGCATATTTCCAGTGACATGCTTCAGTGCGCCCCTATCGTTAAAAATTTAAACTATTTTTTTCTGTGCAAAAAAAAAAAAAATCCCCTTCATGAGAATAACTTTTTCACATGCCGCGTTTGAATATTTCAATTCTGTCAATTTTTATGAATTTTTAAGCCATTTACGAATTTATGTTTCACACAGTATCAATATATTTAAAAAAACTTTTAAAGTAATTTTACGTACAAATTAATGTAAAAAAAAAAATTGTTACGAGGAGGAATTAAAATTCATTTTTTAATTTCTTTTTTCTAAACGTGAAAATTAATTCTCAATTCATATCGGCGATGAAATAAAATTCCTTGAAATGTTTTCAATTCTACTACAACTCGACGAGCGATTCCTTCTTACAGAGATCATAGAATTATTTAATTTTTCTTTTATGATATGTTAGATTTCTGCTATCTTCGAAATCGCAACTAATAATCCAATACGTTCACTAATGGGATTTTAATGTTTTAGAAATTAGCATTATCATGAGAATTATTTTTTTCTCTTGTTCCTGTCTCCCTCTCTCTCTCTCTCGCTCTACATTTTTAAAGATTTTTGAGATAGATTTAATTAATTGATGGACATTTATGCTAATGGAATTCACCAAACTGCGAATTTTTGAAACAATCAATGCAAACATTTGAACTCAGTAATAAAGATATAGGGAGTGTTTCACACACGAAGAGATTCCAAGAAAAAAATAATAAAAATTCTCTACGGTTGGTTCTAACATTGAAGTCAAATATAAAAGAAAAATCAGCAAAGAAAGGAAAATTTAGCTGTGATAATACCAAATAGCGCTTCCATAAAATAATAATTGGGAGAAATTATAAAAAATTACTGTTTTATACGGAGATAAAAAAAATAACGGATATTTAAAATTATTAAAGCCTATCTTTTTATATACCGAATGAATTTCATCCCTCAAAGATGAAATTGAAATTCGCCGAGACGTAGATGGTTAAAATCTTGATTTTTAGCATTTTTTAACCTGGATTCTTTGAAATTTTGAGACTTAGTAGGTATCTAATCTTATCGTAGTCCAATAGCTATTTCCTAAACCGTTTGTTTTAGAGACACCTGCCAATTAGGAAAAAAAATGTTTCGAATCATGTCGCAATCATCTTAAATGCCAGTCAAATAAAAAAAAATACAAGTTAGGGCACGGTAGCCCAGGTCGATAAAATACTCGTTTTCATCAGGTCTCTATTAGTCCATCAGTAATAGGCATATACGCAAAGATACCAAGATCGAAACAATCATGGATTATGCCAAAAGGCTGGCCAGAAACTGCTATGATTCTCTACATAACTCTGACTATGAACATCTTCGTGAAATATCCGATCATAATAGAAGTGATTACTTTTAGACTTAAAAAAAAAGCCTAATAAATTTCTCGAGATGTCCGGACCTAATGTTCCATGTCTCTGACACGTACTTATGGCTAATTTCTCCCTTCTGGTACTGTCAGAATTGATACACTGCATATGTCACTGTAAATACTCCCCATTTAACCTCAAGTTAAATATCATTAACCATTATTATTTTTATCTGCATTATCATATTCATATAGCATTAATCACATTACTATTAACATGTTACATTATCAGCATCTTACTCATCGCATTTCTCTAATGCGATGCACATTTCTAAATTTTTTGCCATCTTAGAGATGGTGTGAGATGATTCTCAAATCGTCATCATCCCTATTCTCTTACACCAGCCATGGCCTCAATGCGCTACAGGATTTAATTGGCAGAGAGATGATGGGGGGGGGGGGGAGGGTATGAGCTGTTAAAGTCTCATTTACGGCACCCCGATATACGAGTGAAGGTTCAAGGTGGGGTGGCACAATATTTTTCAAAATTAGGTACTGAACACTAATTGCTTATTATAAGGGTAAAACGTATAGAATTGAAAGAGATGTTGAGCTACCCCATACCGATCTTCAAAACATGTCTCTATATTCCATATGATCCAGTGAAATAGAAATAATTCCTATCGACAGCGAGGAAAAGTTTTCTAAGAATAATTTGGGGAACTATTCGAATTCCAGCTTCACATCTTTAGGAATGATCGAGAATCATTATCGTCGAAATCAATGATCGTAGTTACTGAGATAGACCACTTATTGGGTAATGATGATGTTACGTTGCCGTTCAAAATTGGCAATATGCTGTATTTGCTGGTGATTAGCTCATCGCGTGCTTAAGAGGAAACAATTGAACAGTTCTACCTATTATGGTATTGAAGACTACACAATTTGAGAGAAGCTTTTAATCAATTTTTATGTCCAATCGTTTATGTAAAGAGACTTTTTTTTTTTAAATTCAATTCCACCCGTGTCTGTGAATCTCATTATAGGCAATATTCCAAAACAACGTCAGGAAATTTCCGCCATTCTTAAAAATCTAATTATTTGATATTGTTTGCAAATGCAATAATGTTAACATCGTTTCCAGGTCACCTAGTGGTGTGGGTGAGGAGAAAGTTGATTTCAATGCAAGTACTAATATGTATATTTTGAATAGATAAGAAAATTCATTAATAATGCTTATTAATGGAGTAAGAAAATAACCTTGCAGATGTTTTTTTGTTTGACTATTTTATTCTATGTGGATTTGAAGCTATCTGTGATTATATATATATTTAATAATATCAACATATTTCCATACGGCAAATGTCCCTATAGTCGAAACAATATCGCAGTAGTTGAATCGTAATGAGGAAATTCACATATGTGAACTTGATCGGAATTTTTGAATTATTCGAAACTAATATTTGAAAGAAGAAAGTTGGGATATTTCATATTATGCAGTATTAAATAATTTCTCTATTTCTCTTCCGAGAACAAATTAGTAAATTGGTTAAAAAATATTATGATTTTTAAGCAAAACTAGAGTAAGACCGATAAAAAAATTCTTCACGCAAACGTTCCATATAAAAGAAACCGTTGATATATATTCGTGTAACTGCTGTGAATATAGCAGACATGGCCATAAAAGAACCTATAAATATCCTCAACCTAATGCAAATAAACCTGCATTTACAGGTGAATTTCTATATCGAGCCAAATTACAATCAGGCGAACATGAAATTTCTGATTGCAGAAATTCCCTTCTAAAATAGTCAAACTCGGTTATAACGACATCGAAGATTCCGCGAAACTTTTTCGTTATAAGCCAGGTGTCGTTATAGCCAAGGTTGATGTTCTCAAGACCTTTTCCGTCAAAAAATATTATCGAATGCATTAAAGCTGTGCATAAAATTGTGAGCCCATTGGGATTTGGATGACCATATTTTATCAAGAGAAGTGTGGGAAATTGAGATCATAAATACGCAACACGCCAATTCTCGTCAAAAGTTATGCTAATTTCAAGCAGTCACCGAATATTGCTCTTAAACAACCTTTTGCGAGAAATATAATGATGCAGAGAATCTGGAATATTTTCAAATATATTTCACGGAGAGGATTGAATATTGCAAATATGTAAATGAATATTATCATAGTCATATTCATTATCGCATAAATTATGCAAATCAACTTCATCCTCGATTCTAATAAAGATTAAGTTTCAAAGCAAGCTTCGTTGAAATAATGAGGAGGGGGGGAAGACATTTTTATAAGAGAAGTCTGGACAGACTGAATTAGGGAAAATACGATAATGTTACTGTACGGGTCATGTCAGACATGTAATAAATCAACGGTGAAATAAATAAATCAACGGGAATATCGATCACTTTATTGATTGGAAAACGCGAAGCGGGTGGTTAAGTGATATGGAACAGTACCATTGGTTACTTAATTGATCTGTAAATGTGCCGCGGGCCATTGAAGTGTTGTAAAACTGAACCGCGGGGTTACTTAAGTGATCTAAGAACATGTCACGGGCCACTCAAAAGATGTGGAGCTGCACTATGGGTTCAAAAGTTGTCTGGAAATGTGCTGCTTAGTTCATTTTCACAAAATTAGGTTTGAGGTGGTGGAAAACAGATTGAGCATGTATGTAAAAATAAATCGTTTTATTTTTATTTTCAATATTTAGCATCAATAGAATAACAGTCCTTCACACCTCATACGAAATTGTGATTCGCCAATAGGAACAACTTACCGCTTCTTGACGTTGTTTTGTTTCTCTCTCTCTCTGTATTTGTGTTCTTTAAATAGCTAATAAAGTATTAAAGTTAAATGTTTTGGGAAAACGTCATAAACACGGAAACAAAAACGATGAAAAATGTGTCGGTATATCTGAGGTCGTCGTTATGTAATCGACATTGTGAGCAAGATTCCTCAACATTATTCTCAATAGGGATCAGCCCGTGTAGCACCGATTATTGAAGTTACAGGTATCGTTACAGTAAGTTCGAGGTACTTATCGTTACAATACCGAGTCTGATTGTAACTGTGGAATTTTTTTTATAACGCCCGGAGGAAAGGGTTATATACAGGGGTTGGACAAAACAATGTGAACACCTGCGCAAAAAACAACACTCGAGGGAACCTGTCGTATACACCCGCCCTCTAGTGTGGAAGAGTTCCACTTGCGGCGATAATTTGCTTACATCAGTCTAATCGTAGCAGTGATAGCGTTTGGATGCGATGTATTAAAACTTCGTTATGGCTGACCTCACAGATTTCGAAAGAGGCATTATTGGTGGAGCCCATCTTGCCGGAGCCACAGTAATGAAAACGGCCACCCTTGTTGGTGTCGGGAAAAGTACTGTGTCGATGGTAATGACAGCCTATAGCAAACAGGGAAAGACATCATCTACCAAGCATAACAGTGGCCGAAAGTCGAAGATGGCTGATAGACCCAGAAGGATTTTGAAGCGGATTGTGGCCAGAAAGCACAAGATAGCAGCATCCCAGATAACATCTGAGATGAACACACATCTACAGGAGAAGGTGTTTCGACAAAAACTATCCGCCTTGAACTGCATGCAGCAAACATGCAAGGTAGAGTGACTATTCCAAAATCATTGGTGACACCATGCAACGCCTTGAAACGACGAACATGGTGTCACGAACATAAGAATTGGACACAACAGCAATGGGGGATTGTCATCTGGTCAGACGAATCATCGTTCACATTATTCCAGATCAACGGACGTGTTTACGTTTGGAGCACAAGCCTATGACGTTGGTTGTCTCGTTCCTACTGTTAAGCATGGAGGGGGATCAGTGATGCTGTTGGGCCCGATGTCTCACCGTGGTCTCGGCCCACTTGTGGTCCTGGATGGGCGGGTTAATGCAGCGGTTTATGTCAGTATTCTGGCCGACCATCTTCATCCAATGGTGCAATATTTGTTCCCTGATTCTCGACCTGTGTTCCAAGAAGATAATTCGCCGGTTAACACTGCTGGAATTGTCGGAGACTGAGTTGATGAACACCATGATGAACTGCAACACCTCGTGTGGTCCGCTCGGTCCCCTTATCTTAATATAATTGAACCTTTGTGGGGTATTTTGCAGGCCAAAATGTGCAGTAGCTTCCCACCTCCAAAGACACGTTCTGAACGTGGCTACGTATCCCTGCGACTGTTGTGCATGACTTGTATTTGTACATCCCACGACGGATACAAGTTGTAATTAATGAAAAAGGAGGTCCAACAGCCTATTAAGAAAAATTTTGTCTCATTTCACAGGTGTCATATTATTTTGTCCAACCCCTGTATATATATATACATATATAGTAACTTGAGATAAATCAATATATAAACATCGCAGTGATTCTGGTTCAAGCTTATTCGAACGCTACATTCCAACAAAATCCAATTCAACAAGAGCAAATACTGAAGTATATTTTTGGGGAAAACAATTCTAGCTTAAGGTTGATTTTACTGTACAAATCACACTGAAACAAATTTCCGTAGGGGAAAAATTAAATAAAAAACATGAGATAGTTTCTCGATCCCGTTTGTGCAGCTTTATTGGCTTGAACTTCATGACACCGAACTATCAATTAAAGCGAGATACATCAACCGAAGATTGATGACTCTCTCTCTCTCTCTCTCTCCATCTCTTGAAAATTGAATTACCAGCCAGTAGATGAGCTTAAAGTGTGAGAGGAATTTATAAAACTTTTCTTTCGTTCCAGAGTTGGGGGAGGGGATATATCAAAATGGTGAGCCCTGGCTGGATTCGCGTGACAAGCGAGAGTTTATATTAAGCCGTAGAGCCATCAGACCTGCTTCGGAACCGATAAACACCTAGCACGGCATTGAATCATATACTTTATATATATATATTCGGAGCTTCTATTTCTCTCTGTCTTTCCCATTGGTTTTAACCCTCGTCTATCGGGATATCGATTTTTAATAGGTATCATCTCTATTACGCGCTTCGGTATAAAACCGGCCTAGTCTGTTGTAATATTTTCGGAGTTTATGTCAACAGGAATGATTTCCGTTTTTAATTTATTAATTTTGGTCGGTGTGTGTTTGATTGAGGGTGAAGCCATTCTCTCTCTCTCTCTCTCTCTCTCTCTCTCTCTCTCTCCTCATCTTGGTGGTTTCAAATTGCAGCTTTATATACCAAAGGAAAAATAATTTCAACTCGAAACAATGCAAGGAATACCACGAAATATATTTGGAAGACAGATGCCTCACAATGAGCATGAGGTTGAGGTGAGGATGATCATCCCCACTGCAACTACTCAACCGAACATGCACCTCGTACACATTTCTCTGTGGAATTTCTAACGAACCGGTACATGTCGGAATGTGTGTTCTGAGTTGTATGTGTAGTGCGATTACAAGCGTATATTTTGTTGATTTATACGCTTGTAATCAGAATTGTAGTTCTGTTTTATACAAATTTATATAGATATATATATACATATATTCATTTAATAAAATTCTGCACCCATCTTTCGGGAAGGCTTCAATATCTCCTTGAAATGGAAATTGGGGCGTGTCCAGTCCTTCAATCTTCAATGTATATGTAACGCCTAACATATTCATGCTGTTAGAGATGCGCTTGTTTCGTGATCTTGATAGTGCAGCAATTTGTCTTCAACATTTTGAAGTGAAGATGGTTAATGCTCGAATTTTCAGGTGAGTACCATGTTGTAGGCTTACCTGCTCCCTGCGCTTTCACATGAAACTAACAGTTTGATCGCATTTAATGCTGTTTTTTTTTTCTCAGTACATATTGCACTTGAAAAACGTGGATTTTTTTTAATTGGCATCAGGAGAGACATGGCAACAACTTTCTTATTGGGTTTTTGGGCATGCGGGGACATTATAAAAAGGTGATTTTTTTATTTCAATAAGTATGCAATCCCTTCGAACATGATTGTTTGGATACTCTCTCCAACTGGAAGCATGCCTCTAGGATCAATGGTTCACCAGTAAAATGCCATACGCCCTGTTACCTATGCACCCTGAATAGATTGACTAACGCTCCAAGGAAGAAAAATTCTATTTCCATAGCTTAGGGGTAGAGCACTCGTCCGTCAAACGAGAGACCAGGATTCGAGTCCCCCGTGAAGGCAGAGTTGAATTTTCTTTCGAGGAATCTTGTAAGGCTGGTTGTATTTGGAGAGGATGACTAGGAAGAAAATTCAACACTGCATTCATGGCGACTCGAACGCTGGTCTTTACATCCATGATTGGTTGTCAATCTCAGTTGCAATGAAGACGGCAAGTCTTCAAATTTATTTCTGACTAGCAGTCAGTGTCAAATCACTCAGAAAAACGTCTAGGAGCAGCTGCATGAGCAACCTTGGTACAAAGCTGCATACGGAAACCTGACTATAGAGATGCCGATTTTTTAAAAAGAAAAATTTGTATCTGCTTCCATTTGGATTCGAACCCCGGTAACTTGTATGTCTGACGAGCGCTCTACCACCAAGCTATAGAGGTAGATAGCGCGGTAGTCTTGGTTGTAGAGCACTCGTCTGGCATACGAGAGACGGGTTCGCGCCCCCGTGGGGACATGAATTTTCTTTCCAAAAAAACTCATATATATAATCTCTCTCTCTCTCTCTCTCTCTCTCTATATATATATATATATATATATATATAAAGGACATGTTTCTGTACAAAACTTGTATAAAAAATTTAGAGTAACCCCGCCCTGTAGACGGAGCAGTACTCCAATAACTTGGTATGCTTGGTTCTCTATCAGTATTACTCATTACTTACGAATACCTTTATTGAAGACACCTTGTATAATGTTAGATTTCCTATAACATGTGTATTTGCAAAATGGATCGGGTAGATCGATTCCAGAAACGTTGGACAGCTGAATTCAATCGTTCAAAGACTTCAAAATAACAGAGCTTATAGGATTCGGTAGGATATATATAGGATAGGACTTCAGGAATCGATAAGAAATTCAGTTCTCACATTTAAACTATGAATCACTCTGTCAATGAACTATCAACTAATTAATGCGATAGACGTATAGAAATTCTGAAGAGTTCATTAGTGGAGAAGATTTATGAGATAAATGTAATTAGCATTCTTGATCCCGCGCTCGGAATATATCCTACCGCGTAGTCTTTTCTCTTATGTTGTTGTTGTAGCATAACTAGCCATTATCCTCTCCTAGTGGGTCAAAACGTTTTTCAACCTGAGCACAACTCACTACTTTGGATGGAATGCAGCTGAATATTTGCCAGGTTTGAGAAAGAGCGACAAAAAAAAAATAATAATAAATAAATAAAAGGAGTCACAGCTTAATCGATATTTTACATCTTTGTCGCCGAGTGTATATCGATTTGCGAAATAGCCACCAAACCATCCACCGTTATGCGGCCACTGGGTGGTGTATCGCCATTGGACTCCGGAAAAAAAAAATTCATATGAAAGAAGATGATGAATGAGCTCTGGAATTTTCTTTTTTTTCATAATTTTTTATCCTCATCGGATTTTTTCCCCTCTTTTTTTAATGCGGAATGAGTTCCAAGAAACTCGACAAAAGATAAATATTGAAGCAAAGGAGCAGCACGTATGTCAAAATCCTACCTCATCATCAATATTATCAAGCATACAAACTCTGAGTGTGTTCTTAAACATGATTTTTCGTTCCAAAATGATCTTCTCGCAAAAACCCAAGTGATTCTCTTGGATTCGAGCTATTCACGTATATCTTGTGCAGGGTGTTTCACGAAGTGTCCAAAAGAAATTAAAATTCTCTGGTAGGTATTAAAAATTAAATGAGTTATGGAAAAATGCAATCAGGAAGAAGAGCGAAATCAATCCGCGTCAGTTTCATTTCCCATGAAATGCTAACCGGTGTAAATGTGGGAATTTAACCTTTTTTCTCAAGCAGGTAAAATTTGTGCTTCTTATTAATACACCGGTACAAATTTACCCAGTAAAATCTGAATGAAAGTTCATCAAGTTTTCCATGATTGAATCTCTCCGGTTATGACTATTTTTCCGTCATTTCTTTTAAAATTTGATCATTTAGCACTAATTTTCACCACACACCAACTCTGGTCATATCGTCTTCCGGAAATTTACTACCAATCGAGTAGAGTCGGAAATGAAGATGCCATCTATCGGTGGTCGGGTCCGTTTAGGGAAAGAACTTGTTATCTATGTTCTACCGTAAGGATCGCTCCTGCGAACCTGACGGCAGCCTTCATGGTGGTAGACGATCATCTTACCACTGCACTACTCGGGAGCTAATCATTTAGTACTGGGCTTCCTAATCTTTTGTATCTACACACCCTTTACGCAAATAAGATGAAATCCAAAAAAGAAACGCCTTTACAAAACTATATTCAGCATTATCTCCGGTCAAATCGCTATACGGTAACTTTCTACCGATCAAAGATCGAAGTTGGATCGGAAATCTTTCTCTACAGGGAATATCCGTCCTCGTGTTACACGGAGGACACTGTCGGCGAGGTATATTGAGGCACAATCTATCGGTGGTTACCTCAGTAGGGCCGCAACTAGATACTTCGTCACCGGGGGCAAGCGCGCATTTTGACGCCCCCTTGTAATATTGAAGGAGAGGTTTCAGAATGAAATTTGCGCCCCCTATGGTCCAGCGCCCGGAGCACGAGACCCGCCTGCTCTCCCCTAGTTGCGGCCCTGTACCTCAGGTCCCATAGGGAAAATTTTTTGTTTCCGTTCACTGGAATCAAATCTGGGATCAATGCTGGCTCATTTCCCTTAGTCGAAACTCTTTCCGCTGTGAGGCTGTGTAGTGATGGTGATTGGGCTCTCATCGCGAGGACCCGGTCTCGAACCCTACTGGTGGCACAGTTGATGGTCGGCTGAAGGTTTTCTGTGGTTCCCAACTTCAACGCGCGAATGCGAGTCAATCTTTTCGTTAAAAGGCTTCGCAACAGACCTGCAATGGTACAAATATTCAATCATTACACTCCACTCTTAGTTAAAAAAAAATAGATGACAGCACTAAAAAATTCCCAGACAACACCAGATACCCACTAACACTATAAGATCATCAAGGTTATGCTGCGCCAAAAAATGACAAGTGGTATAATGTCTAGGGGCTAAATGTTGCTTCACCTAGGTTATACCATGAGGATGCCTACCACATTACAACCCACTGCATCCTTGACTAGTTGATTGCACTTATTTCAGCAAATCCCTCATAAAAATATATTTTCTTTTGGTGAAATGCTGTTGTGCACTCTCTAAAAATAACCTCCACCGTGTTTGCTATTGCGATTCGATTACATATTCTATGACCAAACATGCTTGATTAGCTGTCTTATATTACCTCTTAAAAAATCTGTTCCGTGAATTTAGAATCACCCTGTATATGTTCTCAAATGACTTTATGAATCTTCATGAATGCTCGCTCAAACAAGCAATGCTCGGATCAAACAAAACTACACAAGTCCTTCGAACCGAAACGTCTGGTCACCCTACTTATCGGCAACTGCTAAAAATGTTCTTTCTCCCCCCCCCCCCCCCATAGCTTGAACATCATATAGCGGTATAAAAGATGTCAAAACTAATTCATTTCTAGACCAATGTGCATATGCAAATTTGCGTCATCCATGGGTCTGGTATCAATGCTTCTAAACATGGAAAAAAAATATTGAATTCAGTGTATTTTGGAAGTAGAGTTCAAAATTCTATTCCTCGCATCGGACCATCACATGAAACAAAGTTACATTTAAAAATGAATAATTCCAACAACATTCAAAGTAAAAACTTTCAAATGCTATTTTTCTATTTTTCCACAATTGCATCCCTTACTGGATGGATATTCCACATTGAACAGCTTCGCCATCGTTGAATCATAAATGAATTGCAAAAATTCCGTTCATTCCCAAATGTTGACCAGTTTACGCTTTGCTGAGCATCGGTCGGTCATTCCATTTTACGTCGAAAGGGACGGACGAGGGTTGCGAATTGTATTTGTGAGCCATGTTGTTGTGTTGCGTTTCTAGACCACGCACACACATACCTAGAAGTGAAATCACGAATGAAAATCGATCGTTTTACGATTTCTATAATTCAGGTTCCCCCTGTTACGCTTCCTCGTTTCGGTTGCCAGCTGCGGTTTTTGAAATCGCCACCGAATGCAATATATTCTTTCTTTCATTGTATAAGAGTCTTTTTATCACTCGAAACGACCTTCCATTGCTAAAATTTATGGACATAATCAAAGTTTATTCTGAGGTCTTCGAGAATGCTCGCTCAAGATTTTCTGTAGAATGGTTATGATCGGTATGTACTTCATCATTAGGATGAGACCATTATGTTGAGTGATTGACATTTACATCCTTTTGGTCAATATTACTT
Organism: Pholcus phalangioides; assembly: GCF_987345545.1. Taxonomy (NCBI): domain Eukaryota; kingdom Metazoa; phylum Arthropoda; class Arachnida; order Araneae; family Pholcidae; genus Pholcus; species Pholcus phalangioides. The sequence continues at coordinate 56,578,248 of NW_028301608.1, read as the reverse complement.
CTGAGGAATATTTTTTATGAAGTTTGGCTAAATTTAGGTGATATTACTGAATAGTTTGAACTATGAGAGAACTATTAAAGCATTTTTTATTCGTGTCAAGGGAGAACGATTCACTCCCGTGATGTAAAAAGTTCTCTCTAGGGTGGAATAAAAATAAATTATGAGCGTAAGTGTGCTTTACGCAGAAATTTCTCATCATTCAATTCTGAAATCTATGAAAAAAAAATGATGCATCGATTAGTTCACCATAAATTTCATTAGCTATTACGCCTTCTGTACAAACAATTTTCCATTTATTATTATTTGGGAAGGGGAAGAAGAGGGGCTAGTAAAAAATAGCTTCCAATGAATAAATGCAAATAAAAATGATTTTTTATATAAATTTTAGCAAAGTTCAGTGATGAAAAATGAAAAGAAATGGTTTCAAAATTAAAGTAAGTAAAAAATTAACTATGTTTAAAAATTTAAGTATTTAGGTAAGTAAAATTATTATTATTTAAGTTAATGAATTATCGAAAACTTGAATAATAACAATTTCACTCATTTAAAACCTAAATTTCGAAACCCTTTCTTCACATTTTACGTTATTGAATTGTCTTCCAAAATTTCAAGTGAACATGTGCAATTTAAAGAGATTTTATTTGTGGTGCCATTTTTTCTCTGATTTTCAGCATAAATATGTTGTCAGAAAAATCATTGTTATGAAATTCTAATCTTAAAAATTCATTGCGTTATAAAAAATGCATGTTCAAGATTTCAAAATTTATGTCTGCGCAACTGGTGGCTGTATAGTAATTTAGATCTTTTTGTTATTGCCGCCATTTTTGACTGCCGCTCATTCAAATACAAAAATAATTCAATTGCATTTCTAAGCAAAATTTTGAAAAAACTATTTTTTTGGATTTCTGCTATTTTGTGATTCAGAAATGTTTCACGAGTGAAAACATGGAAATGAAATTGTCATGAATATTTGAATTAATAAAACTAGTAAATTGTTTAATTTCTGGAGTTGATTTGTTTTCAAAGCATAAAAGATTTATGTTTAAGATTTTGTATTTTCAAAAAAATATATAATTTTATTAGTAAAAGTCTTTACTTGTGTCGCTCGTAGATGCTTAAGATAGAAGAAAATACGATTGCCCTTATTAATAATTACTTTCTGTAATCATGATCTAACAAAACCCTGCATTAAGCCTCAAAAACGCACCTCAAATTCTTTTTCCTCTGTGATAATAAGAACTTAGACGAATATCATAAAATAATAATAATAATTTATCCCAAAATAAACTGGAAATTCTGTAAACTTGTAGGAAAATATTATTAGTACTCATGTATAAATAAATGTACTAAAGCATCAATCACAAAACACTCGTTACTGAAGAAGTTCTAAATTTCCGGGAAGAAACTTTCATAATTATTCTGAATATAAATTTCTTCAATGGTCCATAAACATTGACAACCTGATTTCCATATCCGGAAAGTATTTCCCATGACGATATATATGTACTTTTAAGTAGGTATATTTTTCGAGAAAATTTTCTCATTTCTCTAATTATTTATGGTGAACTTCTGGTGCAAAAGCTGTATATAACTGCTCTTATATTACAAACCACTCTCTCTCTCTCATCTAGTCATATTAGTGTTTCTGTGTCTGAAGCAGAATTTACTTACGGCCCTCCCTTTCGCATATACACGAAGTGGTTAAAGTTATCTTTAAAAGCAGCAGCCGCATTTGACGGTAAAAGGAATGACTGCTTTCGCCCGCAATTTCATAAGTTCCTCGTCTTTTCAAGATCAGCAACAGCATGTTAATATATATTCTTTGGATGGGGACTGCGCCGGCAAGAGAAAACTTTTAACTAAAATTTCATCTTTCCGCAGCCTTTATGAAGAGTAACAAAGAAAACGAAATTAATTGGTGCGCTTCTTCTTTTCCTTGGAGAGTGGAAAAGTGCGCAACGACCGACACTTTTCAAGAAGATTCCTGGCTACTTATAAAGTATGTGTCTCATAATCGCCTACGCACACACTCAGTAATTAATATATTGGATGGGCTAAATGAAAACAAGTTTCCCCCTCTTCTTTGAAAGACTTCAATTTTCAACACTGAAAGCACACTTTTTCGCCATTTTCATTAAAAGTAAGCTTCGAAATTGATCTTATTTCTAATTCATTTTTCCTAACTTTAAGATGTCGTTTTGCAATGCTGCTTATCTATGCAAGTCTGTGGTAGAGTAATTAGAAATCTACTAATTAAACATGAAGTTTCATGACATCATGAGAGAGGGAAAAAAACAAATTTCAATTTTTTTTTAATAACGCGATCCTTACGTTTTCCCAAGGGATCAGCATGATCCGTCCAGGGGAGTTGTCAGTATGCTAGTAGACATCCATGCTCGAACCCAGACCTGCACAGTGAGAGGCTAGCTCCCTGACCACTCGACTGCCAGGCGGCTATTGACTAGAAACGTATTTTATTCATACTAATATTCAATATTTTCTAATTAATTGATAGAAATTTATGTTCAATATTTTAAAACTACTTTCTCGAAGATAGATCTACATAGATTAAGTCTGAAGGGGTCTCATATTTTTGGGGTGCTGTGGTATGGAATGACGTGAGAGCCGACTGGACTGCGGAACTCAGGGAGTGCTGGTGGTGATTCTCCGCTTCAGCTCACCCATTTTTTTTGGTTACAAAAAAATATTGAAATTTATGTCATGAAACTTGATAAAAGAATTTAACTATGTGTTTCAAATTAATTTTATAATATTTTTTGGTGAAACTTCTACTAATGATTCAAGCAGCAATATAATGTCAACAAGTTTTGAATATATTTGTATATAAACACTGCATTTTGAAAATTCTTGTATTATTTATGAAATATATAAAACAATTTATTTTATACCTTATCGGTAAGTGGAGTAAACGGGTGCTTTACCGAAGCCGTATTCTGACGCGATGAGCATACGTAATAGCTATATTTTTTCTTCTCCTCTCCCTTTTTATTTAAATCCCCTGAAGACAAATTTCCGATGAAATTTACTTTCAATAAATTTGAAATATGTTACATACGATATATGGTATACATCGAGAATAACCATAACTTGTTTTCCCATCGTCATCATTTAATATTCAAGGTATTTTATATTAATGTAGTTATATGTTATGTCGAATAGTTTTTGTTGGTTAATAAAACATTTTCAAGCTATTCGACATTAAACAGTGTCCCTTTCGGAATATGTTTAGGAGTATAACCCTAGAGATTCAGGCGTTTACTCGAATTTTTCATAAGAAACATAATATTGATAATGTTTTATCGAGGCTTTCAAATCAAAGACGAATGCGAGATTACATAGAAATTTCCCAAAATCAATACTTAAATCAATACTCTTTACGATCCCGTGTATATTTGAATACACGTGGCAAATATATGGTCAAAAATCACATTGTACCCATTTCTTTTCTTAACTTTTTAGTATTTTAGAAAGCACATCTTTTAGTGTTATTGTAATACGAAATACGGTTGCATAAATACAACTTTTTTTTCTAGAAAGATTTGATTCTTCGTCATTCCTTGGCGTCATTTTTTGAGAGCTGTTGAAATTTTACGTGTATACAGATTTATAAAATCGCACCAAATTGGGGGAGTTGGAAATCAAGTTCATGTTAAAAGCTATTGAAATATCTTAAGAAAGATTTAATCTGTTCATTGATAACATGATTAACATCAAGGCAAACTTTATAGTTAACCCTTTATCAATTATTTTAGCTAATTAAAAAAAATCCCCTCTAGTTAATCAAATTGCTGTGTTGATAGATTATTTGAATTCTTTTAATTATAAATATGCCATTTAGGCACCAATTCACATCCGTTTTTGTAAAAGAAAAATTCAATACTTTTATGGTTTTCAATAGTTTTATTTGGGTTAACCACAGATGGTCGAAAGATACTCAATGGGCGTGTAAAAGAAAGTTATGGTGAAAAAAGTATGGTTAAGAAACAAAGAATAACATGATTCTTGAGAAGAATCAAAAGTGAAATTCGAGAAATTAGATTGACGAAATCAATAACAAAAAGAAGCTCAAGACTGCTATGAGGAGTGCTGTAGAAAATTATGTTAATATAATATATTAATGTAATTCTTTACAGTATTCTTCATAGCAACATTGAGATTGTTTTTATTATTTATTTCGCATGAATATATTATATTGATGCAGTGTTCGAAATCATTGGTGGTCCGCTGATCCGAGACCACTGATTAAACAATCGCACCACCGAGAAAAAAATTGTGGTGGTCTGGGGAACCAGTATCGAAAAACTTTGCACCCCGCTCCCCGTGGTGATACATTGATCGCGTAAAATTTGTCTAGGGTAGAATCACTGGTCTGCAGTGGATTTTTTATGGCTTTTTGATGGTATAGCACTCTTCTAAATGCTAATTTGAGAAAATTATTATTATTTATAGCAGATTCCGTTTAGCGGACCAGTCTTGAAATCAGCGCCCGAGTGGCGTGGTGGAAAGATGCATGTCTTCCCCGTCAAGGTTGCTGTCACGGTCCTGGGTTCGAACACGGAGGGAGGATGTAGATAAGATATTTTCCCTAACGAACTTGGGGCGACCGCAATAGACAGCCCCTTCATTTCCAACCCATCTCATTAATAGCAGTGAATTGCAATATAGTGATATGGCCAGAGTTAGTGTTTTGTAAAGTAGTCTTGATGTCTGCCGACCAGTAGTAGCTATATGATGGTACGTGTTAAATTTGTAGTTAAAAAAAACCAAAGTATAAAAATAATTTTTCGGAAACAGTGTTGTTTTAGCTTCTCTCACTGCTAGAGAAATGTCCGATATAATTAACAGACAGCAAATAAGCACTTTTTCTGATTTAAAGATTTTAATATTTTCTTATGATATATAATTGTTTAATCAATATATCAATGTTTCGAGAGCATATAACATGTACAAAAGAAAAAAACTTAATTTTATAATTGAACTCATATTTAACTAATATGAATAATGTAGTTATTTGATTAAAATGGAATCCATTAGCCAACGTTATCCGTAATTCGTTGAAACCTTAGGTCAAGGTTGATCGATCTTTTGAACTATATTCATGCAAAAAAATCTATAAATCAACTTCTGGAGCTTCTTATGAGAGCTCAATTAATTTTATGCATTTTAGTTGAAATTTTTTGTGGCATAATTTTTCCTTTTCTAAAGGTGAAATCATGATTACATTTGACATTTACATTGTTACATTTGAAAAATATAAAAATATGGAAATGGTTATTATACAAATGTCACCAACTTGCTGTAGTAGTCTCCAAAGTAAAGACTTTCCATTTTACTATAATCGGGAAAAAAAGTACCAACCTAATTATCAATCAAATTATACTCTTCCTTAAAAAACAAAAAAAAAGTCGTAATGTCGTCTCATCGTAGAATACACCAGAGCATAAAATCTCGTATTAGACGATTTTATTTTTCCTTGGGTTTCAATATGTCTTCCACGATCTTGATAAAACCATGTGGAAAAAAAAAAGTAGTATCAACTACGCGGACAATTTTGGTTTGCAGCATGTGAGTTAGTTGACGGCCTAGGACACACACATAAATGAGTAACGCTTCCTAAAACCTAACGCCGTTTCAGAATGAGAGAGAAAAGAAAAGAAATACGTCGTTAACTATTTTCAGGAAACTGTTCCCTGGAGTCCTGCAAACTACCAGCTATTAAAGAGGTCGTAAAGTAAGAGGAGACAGACACACCGAAAATAAAATAAAAAAAAAATAATAAAAGAACTATTTCATACCCGGGTATGTAGTATGTGAGTAATCGTCATCATCAAAATCAAGCCGGCGTTCCAGTCCCGGAGATTAAAAGAACCCTTCCTTTTATTTCTCAATTTCATCATGAGCCTAAAATCTCCCTTCCCCCTTTTACATTTTACATAATTTTCTCAGTTATCGGGCAGTAAGAAATGACAGAATAAATAATGTATATGTGTCTCAGATAACAAGCTCCTCGTGGATTTTCTAAGCACTTGTTTCAAAAATGAAAGCCGGAGCCACCCTTAGGGGCATGCGATGCGACCAATGCTCCAGCACCGGTCCCAGCGATTTGAGGAACCCCGCACTCGATGAATGGAAATGAGAAGGGGATAAGAAACCTTTTTCGTAATAATAAACAAGTTGGCTGCTGTGTTTCACTTAGGAAAAACTAACGCGACCTAATTAAAACAGTCAGATCTGAAAGGACCATACTTCATCGAGAAAAGTGCAGGAAATTGAGATAATAAAAACAGAGAAAGAGGGAGATCACACATTGATTGTCTCCAAAAATTTCTTCCAGTTGTAAGATAATTGCTAATTTAATGGTTTTAATTGGAAATACTAGTTGCCCTGGTCTGGAATAAGGATGAATAACCTTTACAGTCAGCGGTACAGATGTTCAGTATTTTTTCGATCGGGGGTCAAAACTTGTTTTCATGCGGTGACCATATGAGCCATATTTCACGGGACATTCCCGCAATTTTTACCATCCCAGCTTTTTTGTAAAACATCCCGTTTAATTCCAGTTACTTTCAACAAGGCTTTTACTAAAATTTTTGAAAGCAAGAATTAAGAATATTTTCATCACTTATAAATTATATTATGAATATTATGACTCTATCATAATTAATTACCGTCATATATATATATATTCATTTGACATATCTGTCAAACATATAAGTTTTTATGTGAATTGCATTTCATCCATTCCGGCTTGCAGCAGCAGCTCTTGACTCCCGTCATTGGCGGACTTTTCAAGTTTTTAGTATTTGCCGTTAACATTTTTTTTGGCTGTATACTTGACAACTTTATTCGCCTTTGACGATTTTTTTTTTGTGGCTAATATGAGCAATTTTATTTGCCTTTGGCAATTTTTTGGCTGTAATTGACAACTCTCGTATGGCAATGTCCCGTATGAATCCCAGTTTACCGAAAATTTTATGAAGGAAAATAGTCATGCTAGTTATTTATCGTCTTGTATGTATATATATATTTTTTTTTTTTTTCTAGCAGTATTACTTTCACGGGCTGGATGGAACCCCTTGACGGGCCGAATTTGGCCTGATGTAGATAGATCTGGGGTTCTGCACCCCAGATCTATAACATAATTTCCTAAAACATGTTTTTGTTCCATCGCCCCCAATTCAAGCCAACCTAACTATATTGAATCCATAGCTTTTACCGCCACTCTGAACCATTCCATCGCCCTCAAGGGGTGATATTGCCCACTTTGGAAAACACTGACCTAGAAGATAAAGGGAAATTACAAAGTGCAGTAAATTAAATTAACATATTACACGAAAAATGAAAAACAATAAATATTTGATAGGAATATTCATATTTACCAGTATCGCTATAGTTATCATTACATCAGTAAAATAATTTCATCTACTATTTCGGTAATGATTACAAACTCAAACAAGCTCATTAGAAAAAAAAATAGAACATTTCTATGAAAAAGTCGAGACGGCCAAAGAAAAAGAATGAGAAGTGCCCGTTAAGGGAAGTTCCACCGCATTCGAAATTTTAAGATAAGAGAAAATTATTCGTATTCGTATCATGAAGGGAGGGGGGGGGGGCCCAAGCGATTACTTTTGCACCAGAATCCACACCACACTTCGTAAAGGCTTCTCTGTAGGAAAATATACTAATTGGTGAAATGTGTCTCGAAAAGTGTGGTTGAATCTCCTCTCTATCCGATACGCTTAGTGGTGCTCAAAAATTTATTAGTTTAGGGACTGAGGTCACTTTTGAAAACACAAGCATGTAGCCAAAGTTTCGATGTTTGAAATATGTACTTCCTATCTGCAGTCGGAATGGTTTCACCCACGCAATGTGATTGACCCATTCGCGCGTCCAATATTTTGCTGAGAATAGTCGCCTCTCTTCTGCATTAATTATTAATACACATGAATTTGCAATTGCCATGTTGTAACATTCCGTTTTGCCAACGTTCGCGTAGAACAGTAGCTGAAACTTTATAAACATGCCCCCCAAAAAATATGTACGGTGTGTCATGGGGGTTACGAATCATTCACCATACATCAAACGTGTTGTTTTTGCCACAAATTTACGAACTGTTTCATAATATTTTGTTCTGACTGTACCAATGACCAGTAATTTTAAGTGATGTTGTACACAAATTAGAGATAATTGCCAGTGTCTTGTTTTCAATTCCGTAAAATATGGTTAGCCGGGACAGCTCATACTTCGTATAAGCTGAAAAAAAAATCCGATAACCTTACGATTCCGTAACTTGATAAATGAAATCGTTTACTAAACGGCTTCAAGGTGGCAATTTTGAGTAAATGCACCTATTCAACTCTTTTTTTTTTAATTACCCCAAATTATTATATTTTTAAAGGTCTAAAATGATCATGATTTAACAAGGTGTCCCAGAACTCTATGACCAAAATTATAGGGATGATATCACAAGAGGGCTTGTATACGCCAAGATAAAATCAATTTTTCAATGGGATTCATGGTAACAAATGAATTTTTTATTTAACGCAAATGAACAGAGATTTAAGCCCATGCAGCCCAAAAGAGAATGGAAAAAAAAGACCCAGAAGTGCGACCTTCCTCCTCCTACCAAGATCATGGGCCGCCGCTCTGTCTCAATGAAGAGATATAAGCAGATGGTCGAAGAAGGCCTTGGCCAAAAAGAGTGTGTGTATTGTGTTATGAACCTGACGTGAATTCGTTTCTGTGTAATGCTTAGTGCTGCCATCTGCCATTTTTAACTACGAGTAAAGTGTAATGATTGAATAGCTGTACCGTTGTAGGCCTGTCGCTTTCTGTGTGGCGAGATTTTTTTTTTAACGAGAACATCTGCTCGCATTTTCTCCTGGAATTTGGGGGAACTACAGAAAATCAACTTCCAGAAGTGACCCTCACAGCGAGAAGGAAAAAACAATTTTCCTCAATCTTCGCATACAATTTCCGTGTCACTTCTCATGATGTGAGCAAGGTTGCCATATTTTGGCGACTTCTGAAAGGGGGATGATGCACGTATTCCCTAAGTAAGTGGAATGTGACCCTGGGCTCCATTGCAAAAATCGTTTGCCTTTTCGTGTAATATCACCCGTCTTATTTTGGCGATACAGATTCTGGGACAACCTTCAGAATTAAAATTATACGTATTTCCAATAAGTTGGTCAGAGTTTGACGGGTTAAAGTTCCAAGTCACATTTTCAACAATTCAAGTCCAGAAATGCAATCTAGAAGTACTAAACTTTAACCAGTCCAGTTAGAAATCTGCATACACCTTGAAGTGTCCAACAATTTTGCATATTGCCCCGACTTCAGACACTTGATACTTCACGAAGCGTCTAGACTTCGGACTCGGATCGTAAATATGCACGAGTATAAACACAAATACGAATTCTAAACTAGCATAAATTCCGGCAATGCGGATCATAATAAAAACCCACAGCAATGCTTACAAGTACCCATATAGAAAATAGTTATCCCCCCTCGAATATGAAACAAATCGAAAATAATTCCTGGTAAACATTTAATTAAAAAACAAATTTAAATTAAAAACATTCTTTGAATATATTCTCACATCACACACACACACAACCGAAAAAGAATCTTAGCACAGAATTTCAAAGAGTATTTAAAATTTTTGAAATAAATGGAGCATAGTTGGTGTTCTTATACTACGCTGATTATTTTCAGTTAGTTTATTTGACTGTCTGTTTTTCAGTTGAATAACTAATTAATTTTTTTTCCATTTCACATTACGTTAGAGTATATACGGGGTGCATTCTTTAGATAAAATACCTTAAAAGACACAATTAAAAAAAAAAGTTTATCATGAATTTTTCCTACCTGAATTTTCTATAGCTTGGCTCCAAATTGGGATTTTTTTTTAGCTTTCAAAATAAAAACTTTTTGTGAATTTGGCGTTTTTTGAAGAAATCTTTTTTTTGTTTTTCGTTTCTATCATTATTTTTTATTGTTAAAAGAAAGGAAAATTTTCGTCCCAGAGTATAAGTTCAAGCGTGAAATTAGTTTAGGATCATCTCACGAGAAAGAACAAGAGACGAAGGAGAATGAAAAAAACAGAATTATATATTATTCTCTGTAGGATCGAGAATTTTCTTCTCAAGACTTTCATAAAGACGTAAAAAAAAATCATTTTTATTTCTCTCCGTGGAATTTATTTTAGTACCGATAAAAAAAAAAAAAATCCGTAGAATAATTTTACGTCTTTTTGATAAATTTTATTTATTATTATTTTTTTTGTTTCTGTAATTTAATCTATTTTTTTTATTTTGGGATTTTTTTCCCCTAACTTCTTCTAATAGTTTAAACAAAATTGCTTTTGTATTTACTATATCTGTTAATAAGTAATCGCTGTGTAAAACGTTAATGAAATTAACTTGAATCAATGAAATCGACTGTTATAATTACAGAAAAATTAAATAATTTGTAGAATAATATATTGGAGTATTTTTTCTTTGTTTTAATATCATGTTTCCTTTGATCATTTTTTGAAAATCATGCTTTTTATATCATTTTCTTTTTATTTCATGGTTTTTCTTACCCTTTTTAGTGATTTATGCTTTCTGGTTTTTAAGATTATTAATTTATAAGATAAAATTTTACAATTAAATTCAACAATAAAATACATTAATAAGTGTTTGTTCACAGCAAAAAATTGTAATTGTGTGCTTAGTTGATGAAGAAATAATAATAACTGTATAAATTTGATGGTGCCTGGTATAGAGTCGGCCCCGCTTAATCGGATATCAACGATTCCAACACACAATATGGGATTAAGTGAGGTATCCAATTACACAGGAAGCAATTAAATTGACATTTTACAACTTTAGCATAGTTTTTACATTGAAAACTGATGAAGGATCAATATCAATAAAGTTTCTCGAATAAATCAGACATCCAAATTAAATGAAAATTATATTTACAGTCGAGAGAGAACCTCCTTTAACGGACACTCCCCGTCAGCGGACACCTCCCGTTAAGTGACACTTTTTGGATTCCCGGTCCCGTGGAATAGGGATTTAATGTGTTTCACTTCCCGTTAGCGGACACTCTCGATAGCGAACAGTAAAATAAGGCAAACTCTTTTTTTTTTAAATCTCTATTCTGTGAATTTTTGTTCATGAATCGAGAATTTGTCATACTCAATGGTGATTATGTATAATCCCAAGCTTGTATTGGTAAATATGATAATCCGTCAATTAATAACTTGATTAACTGAACATAACCATAATCCAGGCTGCTGATTCCGAATGGTAATGCTGGTTTTGTTTACCCATGCTGATACGTGTGAAGAGAGCCAACATAACTGATAATGTTGTTATGAACGTTTATTTTTCTTCTTCACACTTATTTTAATTTTATTTTATTTTATTGCAAAATATGTGTAGTGCACGTACCATGGACGGGTAAAAATAATTTATGGGTTTAATGAAGAGAAGAAAGGTTTTACATTTTTCCATATTTTACCAGACTTTACTTGGGAGCTATGCATAATCGCCTTTAAAAGTGATAAATGTAGCGAAATTTAATGAAACTTTCTTTATCGAGACGATTGTTGATTATGCATAACCATCGGTATATCACTTGATACACGGTGACATTTAGGAACCAATTGCGACCGAAGCCAAACGTCGTATAAATGTGAAAGTCGTATAAACGAAGTTCTACTGTATATCTTACGTCCCCAATATCGGACACTCCCCGTTAGCGGACAAAGGTTTTGGTTCTATGGGTGTCCGTTATATTACAATGATCACAATACCTAAGCGGGGTCGAGACTGTATGTACTGCCTCTTGATATACAGCGATTTTTTATTGGCCCCCCAGCACTGTTCTCCAATAGGCACGTAGATGCGTGATTCGCACATCAATATTCAATTTTACTGTTTCAGATTTCTTTGAAGAGTGAAAATACTCTTTCAAATTTTAGGCATATTTTTAAATAAAGAGTCATTTCTCTGTTTTTTATTAAAAAAGTGCCCCCTGTTTTTACAAAACTTCCCCTTAAAATTTTGGAGAGGGGTGAAGCACTCTTCAAAATTATTTTTCGGATGACACTGGTCCGCAAAGTATCCCTATATTGAGGTTTCACCGAATTTGAAAAATTATTAATAATAGTCCTCTTTTTCACGTCGATCTTTAAATAAATATAAATACATACCTAATTCATTTGAAGTTTTAATATAGTGCTCAATTTTTTTATCTCTCTCTTTATTAAACCGTATAAGATGAATGCGGAAGACATCTCCTTTTCGATATAAAATTTTGTTTATGCACTTCATGATTTTCTTATCATTTGATAAAATTCACGATATATATACTCTTACGATATGACACAAGATGAGCAACTCTTAATGTAACTAAATGTGAATTTCGATGACTTAAATCAAGAATTTTATGCGCGATACGCATCATATTGTTTTAGTCACAGTAAAAAGAAGAGAATGTGAATAAATTCCAATACGCTTCTCGCTGGTCATCAAATTGTATTCACTGTGATGTACTGTGTATTGAGTTAATACCTAAAAAAAAGCGCATCAATCACATGGTCATGCATATTTATCTATATATTCTTATTAGAATATTTAGGACAATTGATTAATGACCAATAATGATGGGTTCCAACGAGTGCTGAAACTCATTAGTAAAATTATGCTCCCAAAAAATAATATAGCGGTGAAATAAAATGAATTTTTCTGCGAAATGCGTCTCATAAATCATTTACAATTTTATAATGCATCGAAGTTCTGTAAATCGATGAGCTGAGATGAAAACTACCTACCGCAGGTGCTGCTACATTGACATCATTAGCTTTGAGAGAGAGAGATACTAGATACCATTACTTTATCTGATGAAATATACGAGTTGCATCGTTAAATTTAATCACCAATTAAATATAGTTTAAAAATATCAAAGATCGTAAATGATTTTGTGTGTTGGGGTTCTTCGGGTATTTCCAGAATTAGAAATGAATGCAAACTAAATATATGGCATCTCTCTCTGTCGATAATATAAAAAATATATATATTAAACAGTGAAACCCCTCTTTTGTGGACACTTGCGAGACAAAAATTTGCCCGTAATAGAGGGTTCTTATTTCAACATTTACATAAAATATGATTATTGATTATTTAAAATAGTTCTTCATTTAGAAATAAATACACCACTTTAAATAAAAGTTTTTTGGTCGTGAAACTAGTAAATGTTTACGCAAATGTCTGTCCTAATTCAAAATGCAATGTATCCAAAACATTGCATACGATATAATCTTTAGAAACAAATTGATCATGTGGCAACGGACTTATCTTCTAAAATATTTTTTTTGCTCGATTTTACTCGCAACTTTTTAAAAAAAATGAAAGTAGTGTCCGTGACCGTTAAGCAAAGGTCCGAAACGTATACTTTTGATGAGCTTAATAAAACTTCCAAGTGGATTTTTATTTTCTCATAATAAACGGCTTACCGTACAGAGGTCTACATTATTTTGGTATAGCATAGTTGTCAGTTAGACGCAAGAGCTGAATAGAAAATGAGGTTTAAGCAGCATTCTTTGCTTCGGGCACTCAACATGGATCCGTCCAAGCGATTATGACGTGGTGTAATTCGATGCTTGTTCGAAAAAAATGTGCTTCAGAAAAGCTTTTTTTGAATGAAAGCGTTCAGGACTGTCTAAACGCAGGATCCCATCCTGGCACAACACGGAATTCCCAGGATAATCATCTCTAGCAGTATGAGCGATCACGAAACCTGGTGCTAAGCTTAGACATCCAGTGTCCAAAAGCTATCCAGTGACAAACAATCTGATTTGGTTGGCTGATCCTACAACTACTGAATCCTACGCTCACAGCATAAACATTCCTCAGGTAATCCCTAACGAATTGGAGCATTCCGGAAAGATTTACGTGCGTTTTATATGTAGACCTAATGTATCTATGATGCGTGCGTTACGCGTGTTTCGTGTTCGAGAAGTTCTGACATTTTTTTTCCATATCAGAAGTGAAAGTTCCCTAATATTCGTGCCTATGTAAGTATTTATCGTGTTGAAAGCCTGCTTGAAATCTGCGTGGCTTAATGCTCCTGCTGAATCACCTTTGCATCAGAAATTGAATATCGTCCCATTTTACTCCACGTCACTATTGCTGAATCATCTTCTCTACTCAACTTACGTATCCCAGACTGACCACGTACTGTGATGCCAGAATGAGATACAAAACAACGCAGTAATATTTGAATTTATGTCAGCTCCGTTCATGTTACATTTAAACGACACATATAATATGAGCATTTCGTTTGAAATCTGCATTTAAGGCATCCTGGAAAACAATTGGAAATCCCCCTTTTTTTTAAGTTTTAACCTTAACATCTGTAAAATAACTTCAAAATCCTTCCGAGAAACGTACCCATATAAATAAAAAAATATTCTGACATAAGTGTGTTTTATATCCAGTGCCTCTCATAAAAAAAATACTGGAAATTCTGGAGAAGTTCAAAACCTATTCGTTTAACTTCTTCTAAAGTTTCTTGAAGATATAACTTCTCGTATATCCTTTTCTTATGGATGAGTTTCCTTACTATTCCAGAGGATCAAAAAGAATCGAATTGTGGGCATTTTTTTCTCAAAAATACTTCAATTCGAGTTATTTCGAGGAATAACAGTTACGTGACATCTCATTGGGATTGATTCATGACAAACGACATTTCCAGTTACTTTTCCCCCCAGTATTATTATTATTCTAAAATTCAAAGAAACTTATTCCACATGCGTAACACGTGGAATTAAATTACCGTTTCTTCCAAGAATTCCAAAATTATTTTAAATAACTTTTTTTTTAATCTTTATGTGTATATATATATATATATCGTCAAAGCTTTCTCCCTCTTTTTTATTTCATTCCGCATTGAATGGAAATGCGGATAAGTAATTCTGAAATTAGGTTCCGCGGAAGAACACCGTTTCATGGTTCAGTAAAATGAGAATGGAATAACGTAAGGAATTTTCACGAAAACTCATTCAATTTGAATTTACCGAAAGAGTAGTTTAAAGCCCGAGGAGGAGGAGGAAAACCCCGAAATATCCTTTTCTCTCTCTTTCAAACCGATAACGAATACAAAAGCTGCTGCTGCTGCCGCACAACCAAACGGGGGTTTCAGAAATTCGAAAATTTATATGTAAATTCCTGATGGTCGAGCGAACGCTTTCCTGCCAACCGATGCGGAGAGTGATTGCAGATTAATGAAGCCTCAGCACAAAAGCCCGTCGTTTCCTGCCTTCGTAAAACTTTACGAATAAATTTTGAACAAATACCTTTGTGTGCTAGGCCTATCTTGGAACCCCCCCTCTTAATAACCATCTGTGCCACGATTATACCGTATACACGCATACATCTTTTGGGGGTATCCATATACTAATAAGAGATTAATAGGATTTAGAATATGTTGGATAAAAATAATAGGAGGGAAAAAAAATGATTTATTTCCTGCTTGGAATGAAAACTTTGGAGGATGTGTCAATTTAAAGGATCTAAAAATCGTTAATAATGGCCGTTAATCCCATTACTTTTATCATTGGATTCCGTGAGTCTCATCTAGTTATTAACTATACTTTTTCATTAGCTTTTATCTGATTTTTTTTAACCCTGGATGGTTCCATGTATATACACAGTAAATGCATGGTGAAAAAACCAATTACATCAATTTCTTTCCTCAACCGTTTTTATATTTAAAAAAAATACAGTCAATTAACGAATCCGTTTTAACGAACACCGTTATAGCGAAAATCTCGTTTTAACGGACAGTTTTCCAATCCCCAGATAAGTTTACATTGGAACAATGCAAAAAACCTGTAATTCCTTTATAACGAGATTTCGTTATTAAGTGATTTATCCGGTCTCTTGGAGTTCGTTTTAACGGGATCCGACTGTATATCTTTTTGTGTCATTTCAATACAAAATACAGCTATATAAGTACAATACATTTTTTTTTTAAATCTAGAAAGAGATGATTTCTAGTTGGTGTCATTTTTTGAGAGCTGCTGAAATTTTAGTTGTTCAGAGATTCATAAAATCTCACTAAATTGAGGGGGATTGGAAATAAGAACTATTGAACTGTACTAAGCAAGATTATAGCTGTTTAATAAATAACATTAAAATCAAGGAAACTGTATTTTACGCTCAAGTATTTTTACTTATCTATGTAATTAAAAGTTCCATCCAAATTAATTAAATTGCTGTGTTGATGTAATTTTTTTATTAAAAAATATGTTAATAGAACCAATTTACATCCGTTTTTGCAGGAAGAAAATTGTTCAATGCATTTTTATAGGGCGTGAGCCATAGAGGGTAAAGGGGGTGTCATAAATTTATGGATATTAAAAAGAATAAAACATCTTGCTGTAGTAGAAGTATCATTGAAAATAAATATTAATTAACATTTGATTTACTACTTTTACTTCCATGCACATATTTTCAATTGTATGTGCTATGCTATACGTAGCATAATGTTTTGCACATTTCTAACAATTATTTTTTTTTCAAATTTTCAAACATTAAGAAAAAATATGTATTGGTAATACTTTACGCTCATCATAAAACAGCATGCCATTAATGTAACTGGATGAAAATTTATTCAAAATAAAGAAAACTCTTCATTTCATCAAATGAGGCACGATACCTGAGATCATTCATAAGTACTGTATTTATAGGAAAAATAGTTTTTTTTAAATTTTTTGGACCATGGAAATTAGAGTTTCATTTCAAATAGGTTTGAATCGATGAAATTTCAATCTTTTACTTCATTTTATGAACGGTATGATTTTCTTTTTCATTTTGTTCAGTTTTTATTCACTTAAATTAATGTCATGTTATTTTATCATGTCCGCAATATGTTAACAACACATTTTCATTCTTAATATTTGAAAATTTGAAAAAAATTAAATATTATATATATCAAATATTAAAGATTTGCTAAATACTGTTTTATGTTAGCATAGTACAGCGGAATGTTCTTCAATACTTTTACAGCTGTGGATCAACGAAAAATTTTGAACAGTTTCAAGAACTAGTGGAAATAGGAGAAATAGTTTTTGGACCAGGAAAAAATAAGTAAATAGAAGAAATAATTCGAGGATCCTCCTCTCCTCCATCGAAAAGTACATAAGCAAAATAAGTAATTAGTAGAACGGCAAAAAAATGCATAGTAAACATAATAAGATCGGCAAAAATATACATATAAATAGATGAAATAAATTGCAGACCCCAGCAATAAATGAATGGGAAGAATAATTTGCTGACCAGAAAAAAAAAAAGTTAAGCACGTAAACAGGAGAAATAATTCGTAAAACAACAAAAAATGCGCAGGAGAAATAATTTGAAGACCAAATACAAATAAATACAAATACAACGCCACAACAGGAAAAATGCCTAACGAGGTGGCTGAGAAAAAGATGCGCATAAAAATATGGATGTCACACACCTCAAAAATACAGCAACCCAGTTAAAAATGCAATTAATGAAAATTATAAACAATATATACACCAACGAAAAATGTATAAAAAAAGTAGAATAGTAAGAGGATGGGCCAAAAAATACACAAATAGAAGAAAAATAATTTACAGACTGGAAAAAAAATGAATTAATATTATAAATAATTCGCAGAACTTCTGATGGCGAAGAGAGAAACAAAATCAGATATGCAGACTGTATTTTATTTATTAAATCTAAAATTATGTAGCAGCTACATGGAGAAATTCCTCCTGATCAGTCGCAAATATAAGTACCAAATTTGGAATAAAAAAAAATCAATGCATATATATATAAATAATATTTTCCATGATATTTCTACCACAGCGTTTTTTAAGGTTTTTTGGCCATCTTAAAAAGTATGAGACACCTCAAAGTAAAATTTCACGTAATCAAAATACTGTTTTTTTAGATATTTTTTTGAATGAAAACATTTGAGCATTATTATTCACACGAGTGATTTATTATTGTTATATCTATTTTAAGATAACAATTTCTTCTTCAAAGATAGAAATCGATCATGGCTAGAATGATGGGTCAAACTGATAAAAATCTCACCTGTCCAGACAAATGGAGCAGCTGCAAACTTTTCGGATGGATCAAGGTTTGAAAAACTTTTCTCCCACTGGAAGGGAATACAAATGCCTTTTTTCTTAGAAAGAAAAATGTGCAGATATATTTTCATTAACTTATATATATATATAACACACACACATCCGAGAGGCTGGATACCAATCTAAAAATAAAAGCCGATTGGAATTTATCTCCGTGTTTTTAGAACATTTATTTTTTACTGTAAGTATATTTATTTTGGATTGATTAGATTCCCTACTTTCTTTTTCTGAATGCATTACCATAATGACGAAATAAAAAGAATCAAATCTCAAGAGAATCAAAGTACCTAAAATCTACATGAAATAAAGTCATTGGATTGTAGAGAATGCAATCCTTTCTCGTTGGTTAGAGCAGATCACTAGAATAAGATAATTTTGGATTTTACTTCCAATTGTGAGATACAGAGTGTCTAAAAATATTCGGAGATATTTCGTATATTTCCTTCTCTAATGGCCCTCCGCATTAACAGACACCTCTCGTTAATGGACACTCCCTCATTAACGGACACCTCCCGTTAATGTGAAGTATTATTGGTTTTCCGTAAAATGCATTTTAGCATACTTGCTGTAGGCTTTTCCCCCCCCCCCTTTATCGCCAGGATTATTTATAAGCAATATATGGGAATTTCGTCCACATTTGGCAACATGCTTGGCGAGTATCGGCGATGTCCCGTACAAGTTATCCTTATTTCCCGCATTTTTCTCGATCAAATTAGTCCCTAATCATAAGGGGCCGTTCAAGTGTAACATCAGCAAATTTTTAGCTATATTAGATCCCCTCTTCAGCAAAACTCTGACACCCTCCCTCTTGTCAGCAAAATTTCGTTAGCACTGCCCCCTACCTCCTAACACATATTGGTGGGATCAGAGACTTTCGCGAGAGAGAGGGGCATAGGGGGATCATCCAAACCCCTCCTCCTCCCATGTCATCAAAAGTCAGCAAATCGGACCCCCCCCCCCTCTCCCCCATCGATGCTGACGTAATAATTGAATCACCCCTAAACAAAAAAAAAACTTCATGGAGAATATATGACTGGTCTCACAGATTAAAATTTTCATCAAAAAAGGTCTTGACAAACGTGAACTTTAGTTGTAACATCTCGATTAAAACGACAAAGTTTCGGTGAATCTTCGAAGTGGTCACCACCGAGTTTGGCTGAATGTATTATTATTTTATATCGGGAGGAACATATGGTGATTTTATCGACGTAATGGTTTTTTCCCCACATTATTCCGCAAAATTAATCAAGGTATTCATTTTAATTTTTGTATAAACCGTTGCTTCTTTCTAAAAAAACATAAGAATATGATACTCTTGCATTGCAGTTAGTAACAATGAACTGTAAATAAACATAACATAAATCATATACATCAGGAACTGAAATATTCTAAAAAGCCTCCGTTAATAATCAGAAACACGTATGAGAATAAATTTCAGCCGGATTTCATGAATTTTTTTAACGTGATTTATTAATCACGGTAATACTTGGTACACAAAAAGTCCGTTGATATTTTAAAAATTCATAAAAACCGGAAAAATAACCGAAATAAAAAACTGTTTGCAGGGTCAGCATCGCTAGGTCACGGGAAATTTTTGAGACAAGAACCTGAAAAACAGCCGATAGGTGACGCTGACGTACACAAGTCAAAGAAAAGATACGCAAATAAGGAACAGAATGCCTCCAAATCGTTTATTACAGCAGTATGTGTTCCACGTGACCACCACCGCCGGGGATAATACATTGCAGGAGAGTCACAAATCCAGCAACGGCAGAGTGCAGCAGGTCCAGATACACGGTTTACAACGGTGAACTGGCTGTAGATTAGGAGCGCAAGTTCTTATAACAAGTTCACTTGCATATTTCCATCGAAATCGCTCGTGCCAGCCTATCGGCTGTTTTTATGTTTGTTTTTTTTTTCCTGTTCTAAAAAATTTCCCGTGACCTATTGATGCTAACCCTGCAAACTGTTTTTTATTTCGGTAATTTTTCATTTTTAAAGTTGCTACGGACTTTTCACCCAGCCTGTATTAATAATTCTACAAGACAGCAATCATTAAAAATCGTATTATTATGCAAAAAGTTAAATTAATTAATGCATAAATCTTTAATAATACTAGAATAACAACTAGATTCGTGAATGAACATAAAGAGATGAGAAATAACATATATCTCAACACGCGATTTGAACAAAACGGCATACAACAACAACATAACATTCATCTCGTACTCGAAGTAGAGAGGGAACACCAAGAGTCACGTTGATTGGTGGAATTGCGTGATTCAATTAATCAATTTTTTTTGCTTTGGCTGAAAGAAACCCTTTCTTTTTGTCTTTGGAAGAAGAGCAAACACGATAGGCCCTTCCTTCCAATCAGCGATAATGATTGAAGAGCAAACATAACACTCGTTACCAGGATTATAGGATTGGTTCGGTGCAAACGGCTCATTGCAAACACAAGTATACATAGTCACACATGTCAAACCCGATATAATGATTGAGAATTCTATTTCTTCCGCATAACCACTACAAAAAAGCCGTGTATTGTTTTATTCGGAAATGTAGATACGGGAGTAAATATGCATTTCTTTTTCGCTATGGCTGATAATGCGTTAAGGGATTACGTGCGTGTGCGAGCTCCAGTTGTTTTCAGCTTCGAAAGAAATCAATTTCTATTCCTACAAAAGTACACAGTAACGTGAATGGATGAAATATTGCGTTGATGTTCTTGATTGAATTTCCTGTAAACATTTTTGATTTTCTTATGAAGTAATCTTCGGATGAATTTTTGATAAGGCGAGTTATATATATTTTTATTATTTCAACAAGACTTTCAACTGATGGCGCAATGGATTTACAACCCTTCGTGTTCAGGATTGAAATGTCTGATTTATCAACAGATATACATATAAATTTGCTTCAAATTTTGCTCAAATTTGGAGCCTTAAAATTGCGAGATTCTGGAAGAATGCCTCATTTGTACATGCACGAATCAGGCCTAGATTAACAGTCATCCCTTCAATTTCTAAACTAGAACAAATACAGGCGCAGATCTAGGACGATGTGACGGGAGGGGGCGCATTGTGTTTATTGGTTGGTCGTCCCGGATTTTACTTGATAGACAATATATATATTTTTCCATTTTATTTATAAAAAAATTCAAAAATTTCAAATTTATTCCACCTATACCATGTTACACTAGTAAAGAATTGTTAATAGTTACATGGATATATAAATACATGGATGAAGGTGGGATAACGGAGAAAAGATCATAGTATGATCTAACGGGCTCACCCCGAGGTTCGGCTCTTGGGAAGGGCGGTCGTTCCTATTGCTCCCCCACCGGAAACACGCCAAAGGAAAGGCAGAGATCTTCAGCTACAAATAGTGCGGAGACAAGCATCGTAAGCGGTTGTGAATGAAGCCGAACTAGGCATCTTCAGCTACAAATGGAGTGGGGGCTGGAATTTCCAGCTGCGAATGGAGAGGAAACACACATCTTCAGATTCGAATGGAGTGGACGCAGGCATCTTGAGCTGCGAATGAGCTGAGACAGATGTTTTCAGCTGCGAATAAAGCCGAGGCAGTCCTCTTCAGCTGCGAATAAAGCCGAGGCAGTCCTCTTCAGCTGCGAATGAGACAGGCAGATATCTTTTGCTGTGAATAAAGACAAAGTAGACATCTTAAGCTGTAAATGGAACCGAGATATCTTCAGCTGTGTACCCGACCTTTGTGTGTAGGTGCGTCTGATGACCCAGTATTTTACGAGGCAAAAGAGAGACGTTTATAGGTGAAATCGCGTGATTCAATTAATCAATTTTTTGCTTTGGCCGAAAGAAACCCTTTCTTTTTGTCTTTGGAAGAAGAGCAAACACGATAGGCTCTTCCTTCCAATCAGCGATAATGATTGAAGAGCAAACATAACACTCGTTACCAGGATTATAGGATTGGTTCGGTGCAAACGGCTCATTGCAAACACAAGTATACACAGTCACACATGTCAAACCCGATATAATGATTGAGAATTCTATTTCTAAATTTAAGATAAATTTAAAATTTAATTTAAGATAAATTTTCCCCATATTATTCTGGTCTTGGGAGGGGGGTGATCGCTCCCATCACCCCTCCCCCCGGGTCCGCGCTTACACAAAAATGTGTTTAGTAGCAAACATTGAATCTGTTGAGATGTACATTATTTTTGTTTTTATGAATTGAACTCACAATTATTTATGCCACACATAAAATAGCGTTAAATATATAAATTCAATACATACAATAAAAATAATACTTTTTCAATATTATAATATCTTACTCACCAAGGAAAGAACATTCTGATTTTATACTGAGATGTACTTCGGAAAGAGAAGTTGGTGGTCTCCACTGAGAATCAAGCCTTCAATGTCTCGTAATGCAGAGAAACGGGGCCAACCAGAAAAAGGAATGAGACGCGACTTTCCATCTCTTCTAATACGCACAGTATTGTGGCACACATGATTGTGACATTGCGGCCTCCCTCAACTTCAGCAAATGACTCCCAGGTGGTGACTGAAGTGTTATTTATTAGCCCGCAACACATCAAGGAAAGAGACCTTCTGAAATGATTAATGCCCAGATGAATTCCGAAAAGAAAATGCAGACGGGCGTGTTATAAGAGAAGAATAGTATTATCTCCGAAGTATATTGGTTATAGCGCTTGCCTGCATTGCATGACCGAGGTTTGATTCCCTGACAAGAACACCAACTTCTCTTTTCAAAGTTCGTCTTAGCGTTAATGTTCAAAAATTATCTTTCCCTTGTCGTTAGGTAATAAATAACAATAATCTCTAATCTAAAATCATAACCTTTGAAATCAGATGAGACGTATTTTTGTGCTATCAGACGTATACATGCTGAAATAAATATTCAAGGTAGGCTCTCAGAAGATTCAGTATAACTATAGCGATTGAGTAAAATGAATGTGAGGGAGAGAAGAACATGTTTTTTACAACTTAAACTTACTATATAAATCAAAAACACACATTCCTGATAATACACATTAAGGAATTGATCGGATGATCTGGGATTTCAAGTTCTAGATTTTAAAAAAAACGGTAAAACTTCGATATACATAACAAACAATACCGGACGAAGAAAAAATATCGTTGTAGAGGGTTTATCGCGTTACATCCAATGGCAACACTATTGTCAAATGCCAAAAAAAAAATTATGTTGTTGTTGGCAAAATCAGCGTTGTTAGTACCCTCAGGGATGGAACTAGAGGAGGGCAGGGAGGGGCAACTGCCCCGGGCAGCAAAATTTAGAGGGCGGGAAATTTTACGTGGAAATAAAGAACACCATTGTAAAATTATCGAATTTTAAATTGGTGAGAGCTGCAAAATCATGTTTGCCCCGGGTGGCAAAACTCCTAGTTACGGCCCTGAAAATTCTCTTTTAAGTATTTATTCTCGGCTCAAAAAATTTTAATTGATTAGCTGAAAAACAAAATTCAGTTAGATGTATTGTCCCTGTGAAGAGGATTATGACAATGCACTTTGGTGTATCGCACAAACAAGTAGCGATGCCAAACACTTTCGTTAATTAGGTGATGCCAGATACCGATATTATTAGACATCCTCGGAAGAACTGAAAATGAGATGAGTTAAAATAAACATATTGAAGAATATTTCGAGCGAAATCAAAAATTGTTGTAGTGGTTTCAAAATATTCCTCAAAAAATAACGTTACAAAATGGTTTATCATAGCAGAGGATATCGTTGAATCTAGACGAGTGCGATTCCTAATAAGAGTTGAAGAAATACCCCGCCCCCCCCCCATGTAAAATAATTTGTCGTTATATCGAGTTTATAAATATATATATATAGTATATATATATATAGGGGGGGTATTGTAAATAAATTGATCTTATACGGTTTTTTTGTGACATTTAAAATCGTTATTTTGACATGTCTCACTAAAATGTTTTTTCCTGTCATGCCACTTCTATTCGGCGGTCACCTCCACTGAGAGCAGGCCTTTTTTTTAGGAAACGCCGAAACTGTCCGTCTTAGAGGAGTTTCACTGTATTTTATTTTCGAGTTTAGAAGAAAAAATTGAAGTAGTGATACTATTATTATTATTTTTGCATTAGATTCGCGTCAAAATGGAAAATTTTAACATGTCATTTCTGAAAAACCAACTTTACGGGTGGTCGTGACACCACTTAAAAGTTAAATAAAAACATATTGTAAAAGGACCATATTCTACAAAGAATAAGATTATACTAAACATACTGAGCTTGAGGTGAGTATCTCTTTACTGAAATCAT
Source organism: Pholcus phalangioides (assembly GCF_987345545.1). NCBI lineage: Eukaryota > Metazoa > Arthropoda > Arachnida > Araneae > Pholcidae > Pholcus > Pholcus phalangioides. The sequence goes on along the minus strand of NW_028301608.1, from coordinate 56,553,745 downwards.
AACCAAACTATATGTAATCTAATGGAAAAATCATGGTTATACAGTTTTTAATGGAACTCAAGCCACTGTAAAGTATACTGTGAGAAATTATTACTCAATTAAATCCCCTCCTTCACATCCTGCTTATTCATTGTTTTCCTTTATCTGATCCAAACTGATCTATTGAGAGACGCAATTACCGGAAACGTGTCGAAATCTGCTATTGTGTTGACGTAATTCTCGTCTCTTCAAACAGTAATTGGAAATATGTTCTATCTCATAATCCCTGATCAAATATCTACTCGAGTGTAAAAAAAATGGACGTCCCATTTCCGATTATATATAAATGAATAATCTATTACCAAAGAATGTTTGTTGTCAAACAAACATTAATGAATGGGTTTCTAAAGGATGTATTTGTTTGACGACAAACATTCTTTGGAAACTATAATAAATGATTAGAATTCAGTGAGTAAAAATTCTTCGAAATTCCGTCGTTATTGTTCTGGTGTTACATTCATGTTTATCATGCCTCTCATTATTCATTACGTGATTTGCACTGTAAACCGTATGCATCGTATGTGATTTCAACTCCGTAGGCACGATGGTAGATTTAAATTGAAGGATTGATTCTGAAAGTTTAATTAATTTACTAGAATTTCATTTCACTAAAAAAAATATAGTTGAATACTTTTTTTCAAAATACTTTACATTACATGAGCAAGGTTGTTCCTTTTATCTAAATATATGAAAAATTTATTTTCTGTCTATTCTATCTATATTCTATCTGTGTGTGTATATGTTGTCTATAAAAATATATAACTTTAGACCGACCGTCGCCAAATTTCATATATATCAAAATTCATATTTATCACGGTAAAAGTCGGAAGACCGGTAAAAGGTAGGTTTGACCAAGCTGGTAAACGCGCGAAATATATACGCTTTTAAACGTTTTCATTTCAGACTTTTAGCAAGTCAAAGCCCGTTTTTAGATAATCAGTCATCATTAACTTATCAATTAATTAAAATTATTACTATTTAATAAATTAAATTAGTAATAAACCAATGAATCAATATTAACCACCATGAACAAAATAATATGGAAATAAAACTAATAAACAATACATGACAGAAATTATTTGCTCCTTATGCTAACTGAGCAGGTAATAATTATGATCACAAATAATTATTAGTTGATCTATCTATATATAAAATTAATACTGTACGGTAGAAATTAATTAATTACTCCGGACAGTGGAAGCCCATTTTTTAAGAAGGTCTATCAAATAATTATAACCATTAATTAATTAAGGAGAGTCAGAAACTGATAAGCACATGATGGGTGATTGATTCATTAAGAACGGGCGTTTACTGTTGGAGAAAACTAATTAGTTAATTAATGAACTATAATTATGATTCCTTAATTTGTATTGGGAATAAGTGCATGGTGATTAATTAATCCATTTGTTACTATAAAAATTAATTAATGATCAAATGCCAATAATAATTAATTAATTATCAGTTAATGAGCGGCAGTAGACAATAAGTTCATGATGTTTAATTGATTCATCAAAAATGGGATTTGACCTGAAAGTCTGAAATTAAAAATGTTGACAAGCGTATTTCGGGCTTTTACCAACTCGCCTTAGTGAAACCTAGGTCTTACCAGTCTTCATATATACCAAACACAACCCGACTTGAACGGTAGGCTACTTTTAAAGTTTGTCAGAGCTGGGTAAATGCCCGAAATGAGCAAATAAAATGTCGGGCAACAATGGTTCATAGGTTTCAACTGCGGCTTTTGGTCACCGTAATTCTCTAACAATCCGTTTCATACATGTTTATCCTTTTACAATATAGTTTGTCACTTGTTTAACTTCTTTCTCCTGCCTTTGTGGTTCGTCACTTTTGACTATATATGGAGAAAAAACCCCATCAAGCGCCATGTATTTTCTCTTGCTCATAATAAACTCGACATAAAGAGTAATTAAAAATTCTTCCGTAGAATGTGGAGAAAAAGAAATAGAAACATAGCTCATAATTTAAATATTTTCTAATGAAAACGCTTGAAAATTTGATCAAAAGGAGTTTTTTTTTAAATGTTCAAAATTAAATATTTTATTTTATGCAATATTTGTTGAAAAGCAAAGAAGAAATACTTCACATCAAACATACCATTCATATGGCTACAATAAATCACTTTTGCTCAAAACATTACATTTTATTTCATCGCTCTTTGAAGAGAATTTTCTATTCTTTTCCCCCCTGTTTAACCATAGATTTGTCTCCCCCTCGTAATAATTTTATTTCTTTTCTTTCTTCTTAAAACGCATTGTCTGTGTGCTTCTTTCATTCTTAAGCGATTTCCAATAGAGGCTTTTATTCTTTTGTTAATGGAATATTCGAGAATAAAAATTTCAACAACAACAAAAAAAACGAAGGGAACAAATTCTCTCTGAAAGAAATAAAAATAATTCTTTTGTCGTTTATGGCTCTATTCTTCTCTTCTTTTTTTTTTTGAGACATGTATTGGTATTTTTCGGTAAATTTAATCGAAAAAAATTACAATGTCATTGAGATCTTCCGAATCATAGAACGATCCAGATTTCTTTTCAGAACAAAAAAAAAAAAACCCTCGGTAATTTTCTTTTTTTTTTTCAGACTGATGATTCCCGTAAACAATGCAGTAAAACCTCGAATAAATACCATACTGGTTATAAAATTAAGGTTGGTACTTTTGTCTTCAAGTCTTAAGGAGAAATCTAAAACCCAGGACTTTCAAGGTACTGGAAACATTTTATTTCCTGGGTTGAATAGTTTTTTGTTTTATTGCTTTACACTCAAAAACATTTGATATTTTAAATTTTAATTTAACTTAATCATTGTGTTCTTCCACTTAAATAATATTGAAAAAAAATCGAAAATAGGTTTTTATCTATCTATAGCAAATATATTCAATTGATTAATCTGCCCAACACTTATTTTGTTCTTAAAGACTTTTCAGTGATTTAAGCACGATATTTGGGCATTGATTCCGAATCTAGCATTGGTTTTTCCAGAATGACTCTAGTTTTTGACATAAAGTGAAGATTAAGTTTCAATAGCAATACATAAGCAGAGCATACAAATCATACGAAGTGTGCGAAATGTAAACTAATAATAAGCAACTAAATACTAGTTACCAATACCAACTACTTAATATCAGTAAAGATCACTGATGTCTCGTATTGATATAATGTAAAAATATATTTAATAAAATATTAAAAAAATAATTTAAAAAAATGAAAGTAAAATTTCGACGTAAAAATTAGTGTCTGCAAAGACACTATATTAAAATGTTCGTTGCATTATCCCAAAAACTAGATTCAGCAAAACCAACAATAGTCTTAAAATCAACAGCCCCTGTATATTCTAAAAGCATAAAAATTTTCTTAGGAATATGAAGCTTTTTTGTTTTTGTTTTGTTGAGCAGTATTATGTAAACACTGAGGAGATCCGTTATAAACAGAAAAGTTGTATTTGTCGTGTATCGTATTTCGTAGCGTGAGAGCCTACTTCAGGAAAAGATACAGGGTGATTCATGAAGAAGTGTTTTTTCAGATGTTGTAAAACAATAACAACTAAGGACGCAGACAAAGGCCGAACACATAGTTAGGTGACCAAAAGGTACGGGAGTATATAATAGCGACTAGCGACGAAAACAATTGTATTGTTTTGTTCTACAGTTCACATGCAGCGAGACAAAGAAGAGAACACTCAACTAGGTGCGCGACTTGAAGAATCCGATTTGTTTCCACCTCGAGGTGGTGATTATCCTTATTTTACGAACTGTGTGAGACGCTGAAGTAAAGTACCGTCTCAGTTTCAGCAAATGGCTTCCAGGTGGGACGGTAGAGAGCGAGAGAGAGAGAGATAGACAGCTTTTTCTAACCCAAGATATTCAGAAAATTCCTACTTACTTGGAATCTTTGACTGAGAAAAAACTGTCTACCTCTATGAGTACGGTGAATGTTTGTGCTGCATCAGCTGGAATTTTTAGGCTACAATTCATTATATATGTTGTCAGTTTTCTTGTATTCATTAAAGAAATAATTGCTGTAAAATTTTTATTAAAGCTATTGGAATGTTTAACATCATTCTAAACTGTTGAAATTCAGTTGAATCGGTAGATATATGAATTTCAATTACATAATATTCATAATTCATTTTTTAGAATTGTATTTTTGAAACAAAGTTAATGCAAGCACCTCATCAGTATTAGCACTGCAAGTCCATAAAAAATTATTATTGTAATAATTACATCAGCGAGGTTTTTAGAGATAGATCATGAATACGTTAAATAAGGAGTCCTCAACACATGGCCCAAGGACACATTTGGCCACCGGAGCTTTCTGTCGAGGATAGCCAATCGTTTTCGGAAAATGGTTGAAACATTAAAAAACGATTAATTCTAGAACTAATGAAAGAAATAGTTTCGGAATTGATGAAAAATACGATGAAAGAAGTGATGAGAATGAAAGAACATGATTCTAGAATAAATGAGAGAAGTAATTCTCTATAATAAGGGCGAGAAATAATTCTAGGATTAATGAGAAAGAAACAATTCCAGACTTTATGGAAATCCAGAATTACTGGAAAATCACCAGAAATCACAAGGAATCATTCGAAGTGAAATCAGATCAAAATTAATCTCAGAATTAATTAATTTAATTAAACAATAATTAATATTAATTAAAACGCTATTAATTAAAAATCATTTATTAATAAAAATGTATAATTAATTTTTAATGAAAACCTTTTCAGAATTAGAAAAAAATTATTTCAAGACCAATCAAAATTGACAATAAAATAAATTATTTCAGAACAAATAAAAGTTTTCAATTATTTTTGTCCCTGTTTAACTCCGGGGGCCCCATTACCCCTTCCATTAAGATGTCACTGAATTGCATTGGTTGATGGCCCGCTGGCGTCGTGTAAAGTTTCAATCTGACCCGCTGTTTGCCTGAAAGGTTGAAAACTCTTACGCCCTGTTAAACACATCATAAGTGTATTTTAATCACATAAAATACATTTGTCTGTAGAGATGTTTGATCCATTTCTCAATACACCTACTGGAGAATCTCAAAGAATTTCCCAAAGACTTCAAAGTATTGGTAAGAGAGGCTCGACTCTTTCTTTCAGACCCTCATCGACATCATTTTCAGTTCAATGAGTAGTTACTCGCGAAGACACTTTTCAGCTACTTTTACTGTTTCTGTGAAATGATTCAGTGTCAAGAGTTCTTTATCAACGGGTTTATTCACTCTATCTATATTTCACAGCTCTATCAGTGCAGACTAGGAACCATCAATCGACAATGAAATGTCTTTGATCAACTCACACAAAGGAAAACGAAAGCAATAAGGAAAATTAATCTTTTCGTATATTTCTTCTGATGTGTCATATTTTATTTTTCCATGACGGATGATCTATAGTCCAAACTTTGTTACCATCATCATAAATTAGATACATAATATATCTATTTGATCCAGGCAATTGGTCACCGCTGTACATAGACATTGCTGCTTAATAAACCCATGTTATTTATATATATACACACACACACTCGGCTTCTAATTCAGCAATGAAAATCCCTTAAATATCTATAGAATTCTCACAATAAATGAAGTTTTTAACTTAAAAGTTGAATTTTCTGGCTATTTTGAAATGCGTGATAACAAAATACATATAAATTCATTTTTTGAACCAATTCATGAAGAAATTTATTCATGTATCAAGAATCTGTCTAAAAAAAACATAATTACCGCTTGAAGAATTTCACGAGAAAAATAAATTTGAATTTCAATTTTTTTTCCCCCTTTAGTGAATGAATTCTGTAGGATATTCTGTCTATAAGCAGGAGAATATTCGCCCGCAGGCTCCACTAGAGAAGATTAATATGGCTTGTCGAATAAACCATTCGGTCGAATTGACTGTCAGAAAAATTTACATATACTTCTTTTTTTTTTCAAACTTTCAAATGCAGGAGGACGAGAAGAAAATGAAAAACAGCGGAAAAATTCGTCGAAAAACCTAAATTTTAAATAAGGAAAAGAGGTAATCCATCACTTTCATATGTTCCACCTGGACAGTATTGGAAGAAAAAAGAAAATTTAGTGTAAAGGCATGGACGAAGAGAGATTTTCCTCTTTCTTTTTGGTGAATTACTTGACGAAAAGTTAGTGAAATTTGAGTTCCCTAACTCTCGCTGATTTAGTGTAAGGCATTCCTCCTCCCCCCCCCCCAAAAAATAAACCTTAGATATGAAAAAATACACATTTTTGACCGTAAGAAAAAATCAATTTCGTGGAATAGCCGGCACAAAAACTAAACTTAATCTTTTTTTCTGTTTTTGAATTTTGAAACTTTTAATTAATTCACTGAATTTACTTTTTTCTTTTAGAGATAACACATGGCTCAGAGATTCTTTATTTTTCTTTTCGCTTACAGTGATATAATTTAGAGTAATTAATTACTATTTTAAAATTACACAAAGTAATTAACCCTGTAAAATTAAACTGTAATTGTTCACTGTTTAGATTTTACAGTAATATAAACACAATATTTATGTGGTTTATGTTATAGAGAAATAAGAGAAATAGTAAAACATTTTTGCGGAGACACGTGGGACAAAAAAAAATTATCCGTAAAAAAAGGGTGACCGTATCAGAGAGTTCCTGTTGAAACTGTATTATATAGTACTAGCTATAATACCCGACGCTGCCTGAGTTTCCTTCACTTACTGGGAGGGTTGGAAAAGTGACAAACCGTGATAGCTGCCAGTATTATGCATAATACTGTCAGCATTAAAGAAGTGACAAATCATTGTAAAGGCATATGATGTCTGAAACACATTGTTTCGGTAACCACGGTAGCTAAAGTAAGCATTCCGAAAGTGATTGTTGAGGCCCAGGAACCATTATTGCCCGATAATTTTTTGCCCATTTGGGGCATTTGCCCATTTCTGATGAACTTTTAAAATAGCATATCGTTAATGTAGGGCCCACACATGTAAAATTTGGCGATTATCGGCCTGAAATTGTAGATTTGTATAGAGAACATGCACAGACACACACGCAGAAAAATAAATCTCATACACATAAATTAAAAATAACTGAAATGGTTTTTTATTCGAATATGATAAAATTCCGACAATCTGAGATGCATTTATAGTCATGAAAATACTTATTTATTGCATGGACATGCAATTGAAATCACAAAATTAATATTGTATGAAGTTTATACACTGAGTTTACATCTTTCGGAAAAACTGATCAATCGACTTTTGGTGGGTTTTGCTGAGTATTCCAGATACCTCAACATGTATTTTAAGCTGCTAGACTAAATCCAATGGCTTTCCGTCGTTGTGTTTATCGGAAAATGTATTCAATCAATGAATTTAATTCATTTGCAAGAGCACGAAATTTTTTTACGTTTTTCATTATTTTTGTTGAACCACGTCACGCACGGAGTACAACAGAAACGGTGACATAATCACAGAAAAAGATTGCTACCGAAGGCAGTATCACATCGAGGGGTTAGCGCACCAATCTCTTGGTGAGTATAAAATAAGGCTGCCAAATGGAATCGGCAATAAATTGTAGGTCCCGGTCTAATTACGTTTTTCACTGTATTAAATAACATCAATTTTTTTTCTTAGTGATAGAGAGCTTCGATTACTAGAGCTGGACAATATTAAACAGCCTGTAACATTGGCAATTATACGAGCACAGGCAGCAACACGTGATATCAGATTCTAAACGGACATCAGAGTTGCCAAACATTAGCAAACTTCAAGCCAAAATTTCATTCAAAAGTAGCCAAATATAAAATCTTGATCACATATTAAAACTTCTGCTGCCGTCTAGTGAGCATAATTCGAACCTAAATTTCAAATGTTGGTGTGTTCTTATAGGGGTTTTAGTCGAACGGAGAAAGAATGGTGAAAATGGTGTATGTAACCATATCTGAGGGTGACTGTTAAACATGTAAGGGGCCGTTCAAGTATTACGTAAGCAAATTTTTAGCCATTTTTGACCTCCTCCCCTTGTCAGCAAAATTTCGTCATCAGCTCTGCCCCTCTGAATCCAACTCATATTTTCATAAACGGTGGTTGATGACGTAAGCATTATCCCAACCCCCCCCCCTCCCCTCTTGTCATCAAAAGTCAGCAAATCGGAAACACCCTACCCCCCCCCCCCCCATCGATGATGACGCAATACTTCAACTGCCCCTAATCGAAATACATTATTTAAATGAACTTTTTACCGGGGAAATTTTGATTTGACCGTAAAACAGGGGTGATGATATCTGAGGATGTGACCGTAAAGAGGGTTTTACTGTATTAATCTGGCACCATAGTAGTTTATGCACCAACTTATGCAATTAAGAAAGTACATCGATGAACATCTCTGAATTTCTTGAATGAACCGCAAATTTCTGTCACTACCCCTCGTGTGATGACCAGAGTGAGTCAAAATTTCAAGAATATTCCAGTTGTTTCCTAATTTTACCAAAGGAAAGTTAGCAGTTGAGCTAGTTAGACCAATATTCAATATTATTGTATTAAATCCTATTGAAATGAGTTACTGCGATCGAAGGATTGAAACTTTTTTAGATTTGTTCGTAAATTGGGACCACATAGCTAGTTTTCGGAATCCCGTGCGACAATAAATACCTTTCGCAACACTGCTCTTGTGAGTTCGTTTTTCTCGGGAAAACGGTTGTTTTGCCCGTTTCTCTAGTATCCAGGTATAGGATAAACACCAGAATTCAGTTATCCGTCACTTTCACTTCCAATGTGGAGGTCAGGTGGCAACACTTTTCGAACAAGAAACATTCTTAACTCAGTAATCATAAATACATACGGCTACACATATTCACAAACTATACATTCCACCGATATGTTGAAAATTCCCTTTAGGAAAGAATATTAACGGTGCAATAGTAGTATACATATTGAGATAAAAAGACATTGTCCGACTTGTGATGCTTTTTGATATTTTCATAGATTGCCAAACACAAATGTTTTGCCTTATGAAAAAACACCAAACCTGGCCATATCATCATATTGCAATTTAGTGCCATTAATGAGATGGAAGCGAAGGCGCTGTCTATTATTGGTCGCCTCAAGCTCGTTAGGGAAAACATCTTACCTACATCCTCCCTCGGGTTCGAACCCGGGGCTATGACAGGAACCTTCCCTTAACAGTGGTAGAAGAGCATCTTACCACCACGCTATTCGGGCGCTAGCAATATACGCTGGTACCGTCAACGCCGCTTACCGCTTATTATAATCACGGATAATGTTATTTTGGTATTTTTATCACTGTTGCAAAGAACGGAACGAATCAATATCATAACAGTGGAAGAAATTATTCGTTTTTTTATCATCGGAACTTCACAGATAACGTTACCAATATTTTTTGCATCGAAAGTTTCTTTGTCCATTCTGCGCAACTGAGTTTTAACAAAATTTATTCATTTCCCTCTAAGTTACTATTATCGGCCTGCAATGTGTTATCCCCCCCCCCTCCTGTTGACAAATATTTTGGTACCTGACTTAATTTGTCTGTATTATTCACTATGATTCATGCACCGTTGAAGATGCTTTTTGCATTGGCCTTCCTATAGTGAAGGCAAATATATGAACAGAAATCATTTTTCTCCAGTTCATGATCAGTTTCTTTCAATTGAGCAGATTCAATTTTTTTTTTCACAGAGACTTTCTGAAAGGATCTATGAAACCGATTGTACAATTAAAAATATCGTAATTCATGATATACATCAGACAGTTCCATTCTAATGCCTCACAATTGCTGAATAAAAAAATGCAGGATTTTAGCTCAAGGAGGAAGACCTCCGTTTTAGAATAGAGTGAAAAAAATGGAACAAGATTGAGAGAGAACATTTTTCGACCAATTATATGGGAGAGAAAAACAGAGTTGTCCCGTTTTACCACATACCCCGTTTGACCAAATGCCATGCCTGAAAACGGGACTTTTTCCGATACAGTCATCATTCAGTTATTGTCATCAGAGGGTGTGATAACCTAATATGAGTCCCGATGCGATCACATCAAGTGGCGTAGACTGCATATGTTAATCCAGTTGAACAGTTCTTAATGTAATTGCCTTCTCGAGCAAAATTTGCGTTTGCCCACGGTAATGAAACCCGATATAATAATTCCTCACGCGTAAGAAAAGTGAAATTTGTTAATATCTTGGTTCATTCAAATATTATAACAATTTATGCGAAATAATAGTCTTCAATAATCCCGCTTCATTATTCTCAAGAATGATGTAATTAATAATTCTGGATCCAAAAACACTATATACAACAAGAAACAATTTTCACTGATTGGAATGAATCCTGAAAACAAGTCATTAACGCATTTTCCTAATTGAATTTTTTACTTCTGATTTCATGCCATGAAAATAACAGTCGCTGCGTAGTTAACATTTCTTGCAGAATAATAATATAACCAGTTAATTACTTAAGCGAATGGTAAAATTTTTCGTCACCAAAAACAGAAAAAAAACGAGCTGATATAATATGCTGATATAATATTTCTTAATATAACTAATTACACATCCAGCTGTAAAGAAAACGCACTTCGATGTTAATCTATATTCACCATTGCAACATTGTAAGACAAATTACATGTTCAAAGTACAGTAAAACGAAAAAAATAACATGTACAAAATAACTTACTGGAACCAATTATGGAGCAGTTCTTCAAATAATAGGGAAATAAATGGTGCCAGAGAGAAATAAAATGGATATTTCCATTTTCCTTTGGAAAAGGAACTTTTTCTCGCTCGTGATGCCTAATTATGTTATTTAAAGCATTTTTTTTCTCTCTTTTTTTGACTTGAGCAAATGGGATGAAAAAAAGAAAGAAAAGATCATGCAATATCAGCAGTCATTTTGAATGAAAAGAGTTTCCTCTTCTCCCGAAATATGCTTAGCCTCCTATTTCTCCTACGTAATGCCTCCCCTTTATGAAATGCTAAATTACGTAAAGAAAGAGATAAACAAATCATTAAGATTGCAGATTATGTGGCTCATTCCTAACCGACAAACTTCATCATCATCTTCTTCTTACCAAGATTACCATGCGGCTTCTTTGCGCATATTATTCTTTCTTTCCCCCCCCCCTTCCCGGTTTTTATAGATTCCTTTAAAAATATATATTTTTCTCCTATTTTTTCATGAAGTGATAAAAACAGAGATTACGGGTGGAGATAAATTTACGAGTAATATGATTTCTTCTATATCTTCTGATAAATAAAATAAGTACTGAAATTCTTTTCCATTTATAGCATTTTGCGAGTCGGTTTCTTAAATCTATCTTTATTTTTTCTAATAAGAAAAATTAGGACGACTGATGGAAAATATTTCTACCAAATGTTTATTTCCTCGTAATATAGAGAGGGTAAATATTTTATATTTCTGACTAAAATTTACTATTTATATCCAGAGAATTGATTGAATTTTAGGAAAGACCATAATCTTATTCCGTCAAATGGGATGGCTTGGTGACTGGAGCACATGCTCTAATTTTTTATTTTAGATGACGCCATGGCCGCTATGAAAGTTAAGGGCCCTTTAAGGGCCCTACACACGCTCAGTTATACCTGCGCAGTTATGCCTGTACAGGCCAACTGTGCAGGCATAACTGAGCATGTGTGGGGCCGTCAGTTGACCTGCACAGGCGACCTGAAGGGAATGGTTTTTCGATTCGGTATAACTGTGCAGTTATGCCTGCGCAGGTATAACTGACCGTGTGTATGGGCCATCAGGTATAGCTGCGCAGTTATTTTTTCCCGCTTTCTTATATTCGCCCTTCTTTCTTCCCTCTTCTTTTTATTTTTATTGAAATTTCCGATGGCAAAGATTTTGAGGAGTTAAAATGAGCAAATGATGTACCTTGAATGCCAATATATGACAAAAAAATTAATGTCATAATTTGCAAAATAATTTGAGACGTTACCTGTGAACAATATTACCGCGACATTAACAAGATACCGTAATTTCCTGCGTAAAGTCAGCAGCGATTTTTTTTTTCACATCTATACGCCATCAATGTATATTTAAAAAAAATTAATTTAAAAAATTAATTTTTTTAATTGCTGTATTTATTTCTATTCTGCAAATAAGACGCAGTGGTTTATAATATTAGAAATTCCTTGGCTATATTTAAACTAAGAAATTTCAAATGTTTTTTTTCAATGTATAATACAATGCGAATTATACGCAAGAAAATACGGTACAAAAACCAAATAGAGCAGTGGGTGCTGAACACAGAGCAATTAAAATCCTCAGACCAATAAATACCGTAGCAAACCCCGCAAATAACAAATCTTGCTCATAACGATCCTCTGAATATAACGAATGCAATTTTCGGTCTCATAGATATCTCATCTATACCTGATCTAAGAGAGCATCTTAGATCCGATTCAGCGAACCAATTCATTTGTACCGCGAAGTTCGTGATAAATGCAGTTCACGCAGCTTAATGTGATCAAATCTCGACTTGGGGCTCCTGATAATAATAACCGAAGATAACTATGTGTCTTATTCACAAGTACAGTGACCATACATCCCGTTGGGTGGAACGAGATGAGTAGTAAACGGGTACTGGCAAAATGGGACAACTGTTCTTCTTTCCCACGTATAATTGGATGCAAAATGTTCAATCATTTTTCCGTTTTTCTTAATTCTATTCTCAAAATCGGACTCAAATGGGAATTTTTTTTTTCCATTAAGCTAAAATTCTGCATTTTTGTTACTCTCAGCCATTGTGAGGCGTTAAAATGGAACTGTTCAATGTTTACCACAAATTGCGATTTTTTTTTTTTTCATGTTCACCTTTCATATATCTCTTGAGGAAGATCTCTTTTTATAGATCCCTTGAAATCTGGTCAACTGAAAGAAACTGATCAAGAACAGAAGAAAAGCGCTTCTTTCTTTCGTAATACATTTTCTTTCGCTATAAAAAGGCCATTGAAAAAGCAGCTCCACACGTATATGAATCATAGCGAATACTATGAACTGATTACCCCCATTAAGTACGGAAATGTTTGTCATCAAGGGAGGGCGGAGAGAACACCTTCTAGCCTTCTAAATAGTCTTGCAGCCTGATAATGATAACTTACAGGGAAAATAATTTAAGTTTAGTAATACCTCAGCTTCAGGAAGTGCAAAAAAATATTATAATTGAAGGGAAAAAAATTTAATAACATTATTGAAATTCCCGATAACTTTTCACGAATTTTTCCCCATTTTATGATTTAATTAACGGTTCGTTCGTTAATTGCAAAAGTGATAGCAATACCCGAATGATAACATTCTCCGGAATTCTAATAAGTGGCTTTGGGTGTATTACGCTTTGTCTATCGCTTATGTGTAATAAATGTATAAGTTAAAACCCACAAAAGCTTTTAATACTTCCTACTATGTTGAATTACCTGTTAGAAATCTCAACTGATAATAAAATTCTAAACTGAGAAAATCTATTATCTGAAAAATTTCTCCCTCATTTGCCACCTATTGAATTTATTTATCATGCGAAAAACCTCGTGTGTACTAAGCAATAGAAAATGTCTGCATTGTGTCACAAAGAAAATATTGCTAGTAGTAAATAAATTAGCGGAATAATTAAATGAGCTCCCGGCTAAAAGATTCTGTGTGTGGACATCCTCTAATAATACTTAAAGTAACGTTTCCGACATCCAAAAAAATATAAGCCTTTATGAAAATAGGATAAAAGATTCTCGACGCTTGGCCATCTTGCCATCTTTTCAACATTATTCCCTATTATAACCTAAGTGCAATGACACAAATGCATTTTATATAGTTGTGAGGACGTAATTTGATTGTGAAAACAAATCGGTTTTCGCCACGATGAATGATGGGAGGGAAAAAAGTGAATAAAAAATAATTTTACGGGAATATATGGAATAAATAAGTATGTGAATGAGGGGGGTCTATATATATAAGCCAAATAAATACCTTTTTCGTATTTTATTTTCCTTTATATACAATAATAGATACATATAACTCGGAAGATAATAAACCATGAAGTGAAATAAATGCTTTTGTGTTAAGATGAAGCATGACAAATCATGGAAATTATTTTTTTTCTGGATCATAATTAAACGATGGATATGTTGAAGAATCGATGTGAAATATTTTTGGGCAGTTGATCCACGCAACGAATTATTTCAGAGAATTTTTTCACATCAGCCTGATTTGATTTAGAATGAAATAAAATAAATGATATCAATTCACACTAGAAGAGAGTATTTTGTTGATGAACACCCCAAAGTTTGAATAATAAAAATTGACGAACTCGCGAATATATATAGGTATTACCATGTATAAAAGGGCCAGGGTTGGAACTAGGGGGGGGGGGTAATAACCCCGGGCGGATAATTTCAGGTGGAGACAAGATTACTGTTATAAAACTATTGAATTTTACAGTGATGGGGGACGGCGAAATCATGTTTCCCCCCCCCCCCACACACAAAAATCAAAATAATGTGTAGGGTGCCCACTCTTGTCACTGTCATGATCAGATTCCAATTCCGAAAATTATCTCATATGTCCTCGAGGCCATCAGGTCAAAAATACCTTACAAAAAGACGAAATTTAAATTTTTATATGGCCCTGGGTTGTATAAACCATATACAGGGTGTCCCGTAGATTCGCAAAAAAATTATATTCCTAAAAGTTGAAGTGATTAGTATACACTCAGTGACCAAAAAATTAAGAATACTCCCTCACTCAAACTTCGGCTCGTCCGTGGAGCAATGCACTGACGTAATGAACCGGATTTACTGATAAAAAGCTGGTCAGAAGTACCAGTTAACGTTGCAATTTGCCTGTTCATGGGGGAAAACAAGAGACTTGAGTGACTTTGAATGCGGCATGATTGTGGGCACCAGAAGGGGTGGTTCCAGTATGTCCAAAGCCGCTAACCTTCTTGGCTTTCCTCGTACAATGGAATCTCGGGTCTTCAAAGAATGGCAACTAAGCCAAAAAACTTCGAGTGGAATAGTGGGCGGAAATCGCTTGTGAACGAAAGAGGTGCCAGGCGACCGACACGCATTATGTGCAGCAACAGAAGAGCTACAACGCCAAAAAAATTGCAGTACAATACAATTCAGGATCATCGCAAAGCAGATCCGCACGCTCTACAAGATGCATCTTAAAACGGATTAGTTTTAATAGCCAGTGACCAACAAGAGTCCCTTTGATTTCGCTGCAAAACCGAAGAAAACGGCTTTTGTGGATTAGAGGACATTTAAATTGAACACTTGATGAATGGAAGAAAGATGTCTGGTCTGACGAGTTAAGATTTCTTCTTCAAGACATTGGTGGCAGGATCTGTGTGTGGTGCAAACAGCGCGAAGCCATGGATCCGGCATGACATCCGGCCCCATGACAACTGTTCAAGCTGATGGAAGTGGGATCACGGTCTGGGGAGCATTTTCCTGGTATATTCTTAGTCCCTTATTTTTATTGGAAACATCCGTCAATGCCAGTGACTACCTCCACGTCGTTGCTGACCGCGTGCACCCGTTTATGGCCATAATGTTTCCTGAAGATTATGATTATTTCCAACAGAACAATGCACTCTCTCACGGGGCTGGAATTATCTGAGATTGGTTTGAGAAACCATGATTCAGAGTTTCATTTGCTTCAATGCCCCCCTCCCAGTCACCCGATCTCAACCCAATTGAGCATTTGTGGGACGAGGTTGAAACGTCTGTTGAAAGCTCCGAAACACCACCAAATAATTTGAGGAAATTAAGAACTACCATTTCATTAGCATGAGCTAATATTCCTCCACAACGGTTTCAGCAACTTACGTCCATGCCTACAAGAATATTTGCTGTCATCGAAAACAGAGGAAGTCCCACACGTATTAGGGGTGAGTAGCTGGGTAAGCCCAATTTCTTAGCCACTGGGCATATTCGAGTATTTAAATCTGGGTAGCGAAAAGTTTTCACGTGAAAGGGACTTTTTTTTTGTACAGAAACAAATTTAGTTCAAATTTTTGTCCAAAGAAGACGCTGCACTAAAAGCAAATCACAGAAATTCCGTGGGAATCTACTTCTTAAAGTAGTAATAGATAAGATCTGAACTTCTTTTCATTCTCTTTTGAGTCCGGAACGTTCGTAAAAGTTCAGCCGGAGATTCGTGACTAAAGTAAAGCAACTCCATCGATAATGCTTTATTCACCGATGTGAAAACCGATTTATTCACATTACAGTGAAAACTTTATATAAACGCTAGTAACAGGTAAACTTAGAGCAGCCATCTGTGGTGGTCGTGTGGTCATAGTGACGGATTCATATCGCGACGTCCCGGGTTTCGAACCCCACCGTCACCACAGTGGTGATCGGCTGAAGTTGGTTTTCTGTGATTCCCAACTTCAAGGCGCAAATGCGAGCCGATCTCCCTTTACAAAGTTTCGGCACAGAAAGCAACAGGCCTACAAACGGTACGAATATTCAATCATTACACTTCACTCATTCCGCTTCTGAAATATAGATGACAGCACTGAAAAATCAGATGCAACACTAGGTACGCACTCAGACTGTTAGGTAAACGCACTTACACTTCGGATTGGATTGGATTTTGAATTTATTGGCGCAAGAACCAATTTGGTCAAACTGCGCCAAAAAGACCACATAAAAATAAGAAACATTGTCCTTTTGTTATGTCAAGAAAATAAAACTGAGCATGATAAAAGCAACGTGAAACGTAAAACAATGACGTGGCTTGTAAAAACGGTAATTTGTTGTAAAAACCAATGGCTTTAATGAACTTGAAAATGCGAGGTGCCTCGCAATGGTCATTTAAAATGCCGTGAAGTGAAAGATGACTATGACCAAAAGCGGTCGTAAAATGATGACGATGATGTGAACAAGTAAAAGCATGAGCAATGGTCAACGGACTTTGACAATGAGGGCACTGCGGTTGACTCTCTCGTAATAATAAATATGATTGTGTGAGGCAACTGTGTCCTATGCGTAACCGGGCAAGCAGAACTTCCTCCTTTCGGTTAGTTCTGCAGCTCGAACGACAATGGCCAAGTGTGGGCTTGATGGCATGAAGTTTATTATTTATTTGATCGTTCCAATGATCCTGCCAGCGGTGACACTTACACTTCCTTTAACTCACTGCGTAGTAAATTGTCCGTGGCGATAGACCTGAATTGTGCTCAAAAGAAAGAAGGTGAAAATTCAGAAGTACACCTGCATTTTATACACTCTGATTTGCATATTTCCATTGATTTTCATTCGTGGAGTGCCCTCTGTCGACAAAAAATTGAAGAAAGTTTTATTTTTTGACCTTGTTTTTTTTAGAAATACAAATACACGCATTTGGGGTAAATGTAGCTCCTTCAGTTCTAACGTTATTTTAGGTCAAAACTCCTTTACTACACCCTGTATAAATTTTACGTCATTTCTCGGTAACATACTAATTTTCATAAATAAATAATTATAAACAGCTTAGAGATTTATCCTCCAGCGACAAATTCACACTGTGCTAAATGCATTTATTATCCGTGTTTGTATATAACTTTAAAACAGGGAATTAATTTCATTTGTGAAAAATAACTGCGGTTGTAATAACTGTAAGTGCGCTTCAGAACAGAAAATTACATAAAATGCAAAATGTTTTGTTTGCAATAACGTAACATAGTATAAACCGGGTTCGCCATAAAATCAATCTTTAATTTCGGTAACGGCCGTTCGTTATGTTTACTCTTTAATCGTTATCGCTGATTGGAAGGAAACAGTTTGCATTTACGGTATCATGTTTGCTTTATATCATACGAGAAAAATGAAGAAAAGGTATTTGAGCTAAAGCAAAGAAAGAAGAAAGAAAATTAATTAATTGAATCACGCAATTCTACAAATCAACACATGACTCATAACCCACCTCCTTTTCAACCTTCCCCCATGAAGAATTAGATGAATGCTATGTTATTACAATGCCGTTGGGTTCAAATCGCGTGTTTAGTCATGTTATATATCTCTCTCCTGCTAATACATCCGGACCCACAGCTGGTTACTCTTCCGATATTATTAGAGATTTATGCATTAATTAGCTTTTTTATGTAACCATTTTGCTTAATTATTCTCGAAGAAAAGCGACTATAAAATAAATCTCGAAATCTCTGTTGCGAAGAACCTTAGTTAAGCTTGTTTCATTTTTCTTATTCATTAATGTTCCTGGTTACTAATGAAAGCTATTTTGAATATTTATTGCGTAGTATATGATTTATGGTGTTTTATATTTTCATTATTTAGTGTCTAACGATAAGACGGAACATTTTTTTTCTATTGATATATATGAATGGCAGTTATTGCAAAGTAATACATACATATTGCCAGATATTACACGGAATGTTTCATGCAAAGTGTCAGAAACAAATTAAAGTTCTATGGTGGATTCTAAAGTTGAAAACGAATTATGAAATGATTTGTTGAAAAACAAAAGCAGATCGTCCGCTTCACAAAAAAATTGCAATTTCATCGATTCATAAATCACTGGCCAACAAATTTTTACGAAGCGTCCGAAACAAAATGAGTTATTTCTCGAGTAATTTGGTGTGCTGAGCACGAACATGACCACGAAAAAGCCGAATAGACTAAGTTTTCCTCTGAAACTGCACATTTAATTCTTTTATGGTTGCACAACACGGATTTTATATAAAAGAGAAATGAGAATAAATATTACTTGAAATAGAGAAGCTTTGGGTGTTACGACACCTGCTGCCTCCTATTAAATAAGAGCAAAATCATTTGTAAAAATTCTTCAAATTCTTCAATTCTTCAATAAAATTGACCGTTGATTTTATACCGGCGTACAGTATGAAAATGTACAATATGTGTTATGATATTATGAGCATTTTTTATTTCCATGATGCGTATTGATGTTATAATATTATGCTCCATAAACACCGGTTAATATATTTTTATGTTCGCCGTTGGATTATTTTAGGGTAAACATATAAAAACATACTAACCGTATGACACATAAAATGTATACCAATGTGTAGCATAAAGATAGAGAATATTGTTTCTTGCCATATATTGTTCATTTTCATGCCGCATATCGGTTTAACACCAACAAGCAGGTTTAGTTGAAAAATTATAACAATCAGTTTGTTTTTATTTCATCGATTGCAGCAGGAATCTCAACGCAATTGTGTTTTTTTTGCTATGTCAGTTCAAAAATGTCTGCATAGAATCATAATAACCAGCATTATGCTGCATAAAATTTGCAGCAACGTGTAGTATGAAAATAGAAAATATATGTTATTATACCACGTATTCATTTTCATTTGTTTCAAAAACCAATAACCAATTTTATTTTAAGTATTACACAAATAGTTCTATTTTTATTTTATATGTGGCAGCATATGGGTCGCCGCTCATCTATGTTTCCCGCATGATAAAATACCATAAGTTAGAAGGTTATTTTAGAATTAAAATCATATCCATGGCTCCCAACCAACACGTCGCGACAATTTAGGATACCTATGAAGTACATCGAGAGCAGATCGGTGTGCTGCGAACTTATTATCCAAGGAGGTGTGAGATGGCAAATCGAATTGCATTGCAATTGCGGGATGAAAAGAAAAGGCCAAAAACCACTGCAATAGCGCCTCATAGCATTTTGCAGGGTGCATAGCATAGAGGATGTATGACATTTTACTGGCGAACCATTGATACTAAAGATATACTTCCAATTAAAAAGTATCCAAATAATGTGTTGTACTCAGATATGTCATTCATGTTTCAAAGAATTGTATTCACAGTTATTACAATAAAAAAATTTACTTTTTATACAGTGTCCCCGTGTGTTCCAAAACCCAATTGAAAGTTTTTGCGCTGTCTCTTCTGATGCCAAAAAAATAAATTCCATGTTTCTAAGTGCAATATTCATTGCGATATTTGAATTCGAAAAACGGTTGGAAATTTGCGAAAGAAAAAAAATCTAAATGCGGAAGAATCGTTTTACCCGCATTCAACACTGTTCTTTCCCACCTTTCCCCCGGATTTCGAATTCAAATATCTCAGTGAATATTGCACTTGGAAACATGAGATTCTTTTTTTTTTTTTTGGTATCGGGAGAGACAGCGCAAAAGCTTTTTAATTTGGTTTTGAGGCACACGGGGACTGTTTAAAACGTTAATTTTGTATATTTACCCTTTGAAACATGAATAAAATATCTGAGTACTACACATTATTTGGATACTTTTTTTAATTGGAAGTATACCTCTAGAATCAATGGTTCGGCAGTAAAGTGTAATACATCCTGTTTGCTATTGCACCCTGTATAGTGACTACATGAAACATACAAAAACTAAACGAGACACTCAGGGCATATTGATATGGACATTCTGCAAAATAAATTATTCCCTGTCTAAGAAACAACCTTTTCCCTACATTGCTTTCGCACTCAGAATCATTAAGACTCCCATAATCAATGTAAACATGTTGCAAGAAACCCAAGCGACTCCAGTAAGGACACTCAGGTAATGAAGTATGAAGAGAGTACGGAACCATAAATTCTTTTCCGGAACCACAAATAATCGACATCGACAGTATTCGCGTCAGAAAATGCAAAACGCACATCAAAACGTGACCCGAACACGAGAATATAGGCCTACACACACACACACACACACACACATGCACAGCACGTCTTGTGCTAACAGCAACAT
Source organism: Pholcus phalangioides (assembly GCF_987345545.1). NCBI lineage: Eukaryota > Metazoa > Arthropoda > Arachnida > Araneae > Pholcidae > Pholcus > Pholcus phalangioides. The sequence goes on along the minus strand of NW_028301608.1, from coordinate 56,532,972 downwards.
AATGCAATTTCTATCTAACCATACACGTGATAGCATCTTTTATCAGAGATAACAGAATTATACTACTCTGTAAAGTAGTTATAATCATATTACAAATAGAATGTATTAAGGAAATGAAATCTCATTATGTAGGACATTCCTAATCATATTCCGATGTTTTGTTTTTATTTTTGTTTTTTTTTTACACATGAATTTCGCTATTAGATTTCAAAAATAATTTCTACTGACGTTTCTACTTTCTTAGAAAAATAATATTCGTTCTTAGTTTCAGGAAAAAAATCTCAAAGATTTCCAGGATATTCTTTTTTCCCCCCTGTCTTGATGTTGCTATTTCCGTAAGAATGAATGGACGGCGCCGTGAAGAGGAAGAAATTACATTTACTAGTTACGTCTTATAGAAATCGCAATAGCACTTTATATACAGTCATTATATAAAATATAAAATAACGAAATAGGATACTCAGGACATATGTATTTCTGCAAATGGATATGAAAATTCTGTAAAATGAATTCTTCCTTGCATCAAAAACTTTCAAGAAAGCCACGATCGCAATATGTTAATCTAGCTAACCACCTTGTCCTGACATTGCTTTCACACTCAGAGTCATTAAGACTCTCGTAATCAATGTAAGCATGCTGCAAGAAATCCAAGCGACGCCAGTAAGGACACTCAGGTAATGAAGTATTAAGAGTGTACGGAACCATAAATTATTTCCCGGGACCACAAATAATCGACATCGACAGTTTTCGCTTCAGAAAATGCAAAACGGACATCAAACGTTACCCGAACACGAGAATATAGGCCTCCTCACGCACACATACACAGCACGCCTTGTGCTAACAGCAGCCTAATGCAATTTCTATCTAACCATACACGTGATAGCATCTTTTATCAGAGAGATAACAGAATTATACAACTCTGTAAAGTAGTTATAATCATATTACGGAATGTATTAAGGAAATGAAATATCATTATGCAGGACATTCCTAAACATATTCCGTTGTGTTATTTTCATTTTTCACTTATTTACTTTTATTTTTTTTTGCACATGAGTCTCGCTATTAGATTTTAAGAATAATTTCTACTGACGTTTCTACTTTCTTAGAAAATAATCTTTTTTTTTTCTTAGTTTCAATAGAAAAATCTCGAAGATTTCCCGGATATTTATATTTTTTTCCCCCTGTCTTGTATGTTACTATTGCCGAAGGGAATGAATGGACGGCGCTGTGAAGTGGAAGAAATTCTATTTCCTATTTTGTTGGGGTTTTTTTTTTTTTTTTCGTTTTCGTCCCTTATTTCTGCGTAACATATTTGCATCGCATTAAGGACCTGACTTTCGCAGATGGGAAGTCTCTGGTTTTCTAGGAACTAAAAAAAAAAAATAGTAAAAAAATTTGCCGCCCATAGAATTGCATTAGCGTGGAGCGTCGCAGAAAATTACTGTTACCTCAGATACTGCTGAAGGGATGGATAAGGTCTGGACGAAACGAAAAAAAAAAAAATCCGTAGAAAACAAAAAGAACGTAAGAGCAAAAAAAAAAAAAAAATCGAATAAATTCACTCAATGGCCTTAAAAGCCAGAAAAATTTTATATATATATATAAAAATATTATACGTATAAAAGAGAAAGAAATGGGAACGTATTCGCTCGAAAGCATATACCGTAATGCGTTTTGACGCACTTAACGGTCTGAAGACACTGTTTCATCTTATTTTATTTATTTTTTTTACATCATTAGGATATTCTCGAAAGGCCTAATGCTGAAGTGGAAAAGTCCACGAACCAAATTATCTACACATTCCTTACAACATAAAGTTATCCTTGAAAATTCGATTCGAAAGCCTGAACACCTGAAGAGTTTCAAAACCTAATAGTATTCCATTTATCTCTCTCTCTCACTCTCTCTTTTCTAGGAAAACTTTAAATTTGAACTATATTTTTAAAAAATTAATTTGAATTTCGTTAAAATTTTCGAAAATGTAAGTGAATACTGGAAATATTTTTTGAAGTTTGATGCTGAGGATAACTTTAAATTTGAAAGTATGTTGTAAGTTTCATTATCAAGTACATATGTAAAATATAACGAATGGTTGTTCGAAGTAAGGTTCTTTCTTATTTATGTTATGAAAATTCGTAGTTTTTAGGTATTTCCCTTCGTGTGAAGAAAATTCACCGACAACCATTTCATCGATAAATAAACATGGTGAATGAGTGGATGAGCAGGTGAATGAGCCAGAGAGAAAGTGAGTGATTGATCAAGTGAGTCAGGGATTTGGTGAGTGAGTAAATTATAAATTAGTGAGTTAATGAGTCATCCATACGTTCACTCGGATACAAATTCAGTTAGTCATTCACTGTGGCACTTATTTGGTCACTGATATGGTCACTGACTCGCTCATTCACTCAGTAACCCATTCATTGGTTCCCTCATACACTCACTCAATCGCTCATCCACCATCTTACTTTGCCACTCATAAGGTCACTCGATCGCTCATTTACCTCCTCACTTCGCCACTCATATACTCATTTAGTTGTTCACTCATTCACTCTCTCGATCACTAATAAGGTTACTCACTGACTCGGTCACTCAACCAATCACTTGATTGGGCATATGGTCACTAACTCAATCGCTCACTTACGTGGTTACTCATAAAGTTACTCCTCGGTCATTCATACGCGGTTACTCACTCTCACACTACAGTTTCCGGTAGTTCACTCACCAACTCATTCGGTCATTCACTCGCTCACATATTCAATCACTTGCTCAATCACTCGGTCACTTACTCACTGATGATGAACTGTTGTAGGTAAATTTGTCCAGCGATGAAATTTCGCAATGGTGAATTTTCCTATCGGTGATTGCGCGGGGGGGGGGGGGATTATCCGTACGTCATTTTTCTTCCTATTATTAGCCTGATGTTATAAACAATCATTACGGATATGTATAGAATATATATAACTTAGTCTTGAGAGTGTGTGTGTCTTGTATACTTTAAATATATAGCACGTCGTTTTGTGTTTCTACACGTTTTATCTACTAATTACTAACAAAATAAGGTGCCTCGTTCTTTTTCGACGCTGTAGAGTCATTTATTGCATTTTAATGAGCTAAGTTAAGCTTCTTTTTCTTTTAAGGCAATCACGTGTTGTGATTCATCGCCTTCGACGCGTTTAAATAGCGTCGCTTCACAGCAAGGAGCCAATTAGGCTGAACCATAGAGGAGTATATAGAGAACCTCTATAGTCTATATCTTCTCTTAAGGGCTGAATCAGAAGCGCTGTCGCCCTCAGTGGATGTTCGAAAAGTTTGTTTGCACTGGCCCCCGCGCTTTGAGGGACCTCCATCTTCAGGGTAGGTTATTGGAGCCTTTTATCAAATCTGAAATTATTTCTGTGTTGTTTGGTCAGAACATGATAACTCCAAAATCACATTTTTGAAATATAAACATTTTCATTGTCATTTAAAAATCAAAAATAAAGCAAACACACAAATGCAAATGAAAATATCATACGTCAGCATGTTGTTTAGCCGTACGCACGTATTTGTGCATTTATCTCACTTCTAATTAGTTACAATTAGCAAGACTTACTACTAGATCAAAAAAGCAGTTTTTTGGAGATATGTTCTGACCAAACACCACAGATTTCTCACATTAATTCTGAATTTGCGTGCGTGTGTGTCGATTCTGGAATTATTTCTTCAGTAAATTCTGTATTTTCATCAATTCTGTAATTTTTTCCGTCCTTTAATCCTAAATATTCCCCAACTCCGAAATTTTCTTCGTATGTTAGTTCTGAATATTCATCATATCTAATTTTTTCGCATTGACATTTGCCAATAAAAGTAGGTCTTGATTTAATACTATACTTAAAAATTTGAATGAAAAAAAATCCACATTAATTTCTCCGCTGCTCAATAAGGTGGTTAAGCTAATGATTGTGTGACCTAGAGTTTGATCACTATGAATTTCTGCATTTGTATAGTGTTCAATAAATTACCTTGGCTTTTAGATAACTGTTTATGCTTAATAAATAGTAGAAATAAAATGTAAACCGCCCTCATTTTCTTATCGATTTATACGAAGTGCAACATGATTAGGATTTAAAACCTAGAGATGTTTGCGGAAAAGATTCCCGTATAAAGTAAATATTCAAAAGAATGTAGAACATTCGTGAGAAAGTAATCACAAGAGGCGTTGTGAAAGCATTCCTTCTTAGCTTTCATTCACATCACATACGCGAAAGAAAGAGACAGTACAATTTATAATACTTTGATGGCCTCGCACTTTCATTACTCGAATTGAAACGTGTGCGGGTCCATGCTTGTATTACTTACACCTTCTCCTCTCAGTTGTAACTTTTACCCAGCGGTACATCGTCGGAATTTCAAACAGATATATGCTAATTCCCGATAGGATGTTCTTCGAGATCGAGGAAAGTCACAAGTTAACGCGGTGCTCTGGGAAATATTGGAAATAGAAAATATTTATCATATTTCTTTTTCTTTCCTCATATCTTCCGAGGTGAAGATAGATCCAATGTCTAACGTCACGAAAATGTTTTTCAAGTCGACGCTTTCCACCATTAATATTCAAAGAATCTGAATCCGGGACAATATGAATATATATTTCACATAGCAGTCAGTCCATATCAGAATGGATGACTTGTTTTCTATGCATTAAAAATCAATTTTTTCCAAGGGTTTCCCGATTGGCTATGAGAATTCAACATCTCAACATCAAAAATAATAGCATCTCTGATTCGTATTTCAAAATTCTTCTCTCAGCTTTTGAAGCTGCTGAATATCATACAAGATTGGTAGACATTGAAATTTCGCAAATGTAGTGGAAAAAACATAGTATTTAGGGAATGGCTATAAAAAAATATGATATAAAATTTTTTCTCGAAAATTTCAAAAATAATGTGTAGTTTTAAAGAAGAAAAAAATATGTATAGGAAGTGTGGGTATGTTATGAAATAGTTGGATATATATGGAGTAGCAGATTTTCTTCACCTGCAGAGGTATGCCACCCCAAAGTGGAAAAAAAATAAACAATTTCAAAATGTCCCGTACCCCGCATGATGCTATAGAGTCAGTGCTGCTTTATGAAAAAACGTGTTTTTCTACTTCCAGAAATTTATTCAGACTTAGTTTTCACACAAAAGGTCTTATTAAGAAATGACTGAGAAAACTATCGCCGTTTATGTTGTACACACGGGTACAACATAAACGGCGACATGATCACAGAAAAAGATTGCTACCGCAGGGAGTCCCACATCGAGGGGTTAGCGCACCAACCTCTCGATGAGTATTGAAAAAGGCCTCTATTCGGAGTCGGCAATAAATTGTAGGTTCCGGTCTAATTAGCCATCGTGTGCAGAAAATGGCCGCGGTGCGACAAAAATGATCAAAAGTTCATATTAATTATTGGAAATGTGCACAATAGCTTGAATTTAAGCACGATATACATCACTAAGGTTGCATTTTATTTTGATGTGCTCACTTTTTAGCTGCCGCTAAGATGAGAAGCTATTTCTTCAAAGATTATGTGTCGCGTAATAAGGGGATATTTCAAGTATCGTCTGATCAAGGAAATATCCCAAACGAAAAGTCTAGGAAGACAGAAGAGAAGTCTGGGAGTAAAGTGCGTCCGGTTCTACACGAATCTATCTTCACTGTTTTAGGGCAGAGAAGGAAGATTGCATCTGTGATTCTTGTAAATAGAATTAATACCACCACATCGTCAATTCCAAAACAGACTAGACTCATTAAATCTTGTTTTTAATCAATGTGAATTAGTCTTCCTCATTTTGAGGCTCACTCATTCCATATTACCCGACTATTCCGTGTGTGTGTGTGTATTACCCTCTAAAAACCAATTTTTTTTCAATGACTATTTTTCTCAACATTTACTCATTTTTTTTTTTTTCGTGTATTTCGCTATTTTTACGTGATATGGCATATTTTCGCAATTTTAAGACATATTTTGCATATTCATAATTTTCGATAAAATGTAAATTTTTCCCCCGATATTCCAGCCCGCTTCAGACTGGTTTTTGCGGTCCCTGCCTCTGACGAGAATTCCTAGGGCTCGGACTTTTATGCACTAAAAACGAAACGTCGTTGCTGATTGGAACCAATAAGCAATGACATTGAATTTTTTGGAGCATAAAAATACTAGCCTTTCAAAGACACTGGGTCGTGTGGATGTAAATAGATTAATCATCGGAATCGGTGTCGGTGCTGGCAACTCGTGGGAAATTATTGGCTAAAATTGGTAAATGGGGAACTTTTTAGCGTTTGTGGGAAATTTTGAGAGTTTTTATGAAATAAAAAGAATTATTTATTTATTTTAATTTTTTGCGTGATTTAATTCGATTTACAGTGTGGTGATCTAAACCAGACATCCAGGATCATCTTTTTCTTCGGTGGGCGTGCGACCCGTTCAAATTCGTTGATCCGAAATTAAATGGTCTTTGATTATGGTGCAAAGTTTCCATGAACTTATAAATATTCAGCTTTGATCTGGGCAGCCTGCAACTATTTCAGATAACAATGTTTCTTTTCACTGTACAAAACTTATCATTGAACATTCCCAAAATAACTCCTACAACTCGAACTCAGAACGACGCCGAAAAATAAGTCACAAAGCCTTTGTGCTCTAACTTGTGGTCACAGTTTTTGAAGAGTCATACACTAACGGCCGTATTCGACGACAGAGTTTAACCTGCGATTGCAGTTAAACTCTGTCTGTGAATACAGCCTTTACAGTTGTAATAATTTAAAAGTGATCGTGTGCTGCTATATCATAGAGATTCACCTTCTATATCAAACATCCTGCTTACCAATTGTCGGGCATTACGAAAACATTTTTGCATTCTTGTGCGACTTCGTTATATTCGGACTCGACTGCATAATGTCCATAAATGTACAACCACGGGTACTCAAAAGCATGAAGAAACGGTAACCGCTTTGAAAATATATACAACCAAACTTAAATCATCTGCATTAGGAATCAGAAAATTCAAAATCAGAATGGCATGACCATTCTATTCTTTGAGGAAAAATATGTTTCTAACTTGAGTCACTTGATTTAAGCTTAGAACGATTCTTACATCCACCACGAGTTGTTTCAAGGAAAAACCAATGGCTAGTCTAGTGATTTAGAGGAAGTAATTTGTAAAATAAAACTAAAACTACCGTTTGAGTTTCCAATTTCAACAAGCACAAATACTGATAAGCATAACAAGCAATGGGCGAAATTTAAAGCAACCGTTTACTTTAGAAGTTTTATTTGAATTGTTCTCAAATGTTTGCTCATTTCAAGTAGGTACTTTCTTTCAAAAGTTATAACGTTTGTTGTTGTGTGCAAATAATCTCGTAAAGCATCAGTCACGTTTCTTGTTTCAAGTTTTCTTCCCTTGAATAGGTTTTAAACTGTCTTTGTTTCTATAGATCATTATAGAAACCATAATAACTTATGGCAGCTGTTATAAAAAGAGAGAGAGAGAGAGCAAGGAAAAAAATTAAATATTCTGATATAAATCGGAATTTTTCCGAAGTATATATATTTTTTTATTTTGTAATCTCAAAAACTGTACCTAAAATTATTTTTGTGATTTAAGAAAACAATTATATTTTTTTTTATCATAAAAGAACATAAAAATCATAATTCGTTTTTCTATAAACAATCATACAACAAACGAAAAAAAAATTATTTTGAAAAAATTGATAAAAAAAATGTTAATGTTAAATAAGAAAAAGAAATATATATACGCAACAGATTTTCAAGAACATCTTGTTAACTTCAAAATGTCAGATAAAAGGAATTCACAGAAATGTTTTGTTTTGATCCGTTTTCTGTTTTTACTCTCTATTCTTTTTAGAAACAAATTACACAAAACATTCCTAAAATTCTTTATTTTTCTTTCTTTCTTTCTCTAATTTACTTTCAGAGAAAAAAGCCTCAACAAAAACTAGAATGAGACTGAATGAAAAATAAAGAAGATTAAAAAAAAAAACCGAAATAAATAAATAAACGAGTTTACCGGAATTCAAAAAGTTAAAAACAGGAAAAAAAAGTAAATAAATAAAGCGAATGACAAATGTTCTGAAATTTAATAATCCCGAGAGAAAAAAAATATATACATATTTAAACGGGAACATAAAAAAACAGAAGGATAATAAAAAAAATGGAAACGTTTTTGCTCAATAACTTCACTTCTCAAAAGAAATGAATTGATTTTTAATATATTCATACGTACTGCATTTTTTCGTTGACAAAAAATATTCTTCTTTCTGCATTTATTTAATTTGCTTGGGCAGCAACGTAAGCTAAACTCGCTACGCTGCTTAAAAATGAAAGAGAAACTATTCATTAATAATATCCATGAATGATGCGCAGTCGAACCCCCGTTATTGCGATCTTCCATTTTTGTCGGAGCAAAGAAATTTGTACTCCTTTCCAGAACAACGGAATACCGTATTTGTTTGTCCATCACGTTTATAATAGAACAAATTTGAAGGCTTTTCCGCTCATACGGATACGCCGCATACGTTAGTTTTTGTTTCTGAAAATCTAGCTACCTGACAAAAATGACTATGAAATAAACATTCAAATATCAATCCATTAAATATACATTTCAGCTGCTGAGGATTAGCACTGAACATAAGCAAGCATTTTCTAACGTTTGTGGAGTACGAGGAAACAGTAATTACATGAAAATTAAAATTCGTCGTCGAATAGCGTGGTGGATACGTCAAGAGGTCAAGAAATATAGTGTATACAATTAATTATGATATATTGTTCCCCTTAAAAATTATAGTTATTATACTAAAGAATTCTGATACGTGTAATTATATGCAAATATTAATCGGAATTTTTTGAATAAATTCATATTCTCTTATTAGATCGGAAAAGCGAATCATTTTAGTTGTGGAATAAGAAATATATACATATACGTTACGGTAAATGCGTCAAATCGATTATTGTACATAATAGCAGGTTATTATGATTGCCGAACATTAAGTTTGACATAAATTTATCACGTTTACCGATAAATATGCATAGTACCCAAGCATCGTTGGTAAATTTGATAAATTTACCTTAATTTTTCACTTTTAACGGGGATAATTCATAATACCCAAGCATCGCATCGATGGTGAACGTAATAAATCATACTATATAATATACTATACATGATAATTCATACATTATTATGTTAGTTTACGATCGTAAAATTTGTTATCATCGCATCGGGGTCCGACTATATTCATCACCTTGACTCATTTGGAATTTTTTTTCATGTTCATCAAATTCACCAATTACGCTAGAGTATTACGCATAATCACAGATGAAGGTGATAAATTTCAAGTATTTATCAAATTTACCAACGACGCTTGGATATCATGTATATTAGCCAGTAAAAGTGATAAATTTATCAAAATTACCCAGACGATTAGTATAAGTATGTAATAATAACCAGTTACATTATTTATAATAGCCGATTTATCAAAAAACTACAGTAACATATATATCTAGTAGCGTGTGATCAACATTTATCTCATATAAAAGCAGTCATACGTGCCTTGGTGATGGTTCAATAAGGTGCTGGATTTGAGATAGTGATAAAACCATCGCAGAAGTGACTGTCGCAACGCTTCCAAAGATCCTGTTGGTGAGTTGCAACCTCGAAATTAGTATTTCGCGAACTCGATGTTATAAACTAACTAGAATGCTGTATGAACCAATTTCTTTTCGTGAGCGAAGGATTGTTTTAGACAACAGTATGGTTATACGAAGTAGGAAAGCCTAGATAACCAAGCGGAGATCGAGATGTAGCTCGGAAAGAAAATTCACATTCCTCTGTGGGGAATCGAACCACCAATCTCTCACTGTCTGGGCGAGTGTTCTAACCATTGAACTGCAAAGGACAGACATTTTCATTCCTTAGAGCATATGTATGAATGCTGAACGGGACTGTGCATGGACAGCCTTCTAGCTCAGCTAATAGCTCTTACGACGTTAGCCCCAGATGGCGGCATATAGAGAGAAACGATTTTACTCTCCGCTGTTCATATGAGGTACGAAAGCCTGGACTCCGCTGTTCGTACTTATATATATGTATATATATATATATATATATATACAGTCAAACCTCGTTAATGATTCACTCTTGTGAGAGCAAATATATGACTAAATAAGCGGAGTGACTCGTTAAACGGAGTAAGCCATAGCTGTACCAATTCCTGCCTGATCACAATTGGGACTTCCAAAAAGTGACCCCGGTAAGCGAAGTGACGTGTTAACTGGGTGACGCACTAACGAGGTTTGACTGTATATGATGGACATTCATTTGTTTTGTAACTGAACTTCTAAAAATTCCAAAGAATTACCGATTTCTCAACAAAATAAGTTATACATGAAACAAAGTAAATAATCAATATGGAAATATGAAAATATCCCCTTCAAAATCACGCTTTTACTTCATTCTTAAACATATTTATGCGCATTTGATGTTTTCTCGCAAATCATGCAACCATGTGAAAACTTAATGATCATATTGAATTTATTTTTCTTTACTTATTCGAAATGCAAGTTTTATTGTCATGCGAAAGAATTCTCCAAGATAGCATTTACGGATAGATAGTTAGATTGTTCTTCTTCTTACTAAGATAAAATGTAGGTTTTCATTCATATTAATACTGATTATTCCGCACGAAATAATGTAGTCAAGTACTGCCCATTCATTGGAAAGACAACTGGAAAAAAAACGTTAATTAAAGGCAATTAGAACGTACGGGAAGAAAAATTTGGAATGAAATCATCTTTTCCTGTGTGATTTATTGCAATTGCGTGCGGCACACGAGATTCGTGTACACATTCTTTCGAGAAAATTCTCTAGAAATCGATGGAACGTTTCGAATGCCATGATTCATTTTCCGAGTGAAAGTATCGGAAATTTGAGCTCCTGCTGAAAAATCCGTGTCTTCTTTTACTTTTTCTCGTTTATTTCGTTGACTGGGAAAATAAGAAGGAAAAATACCATCAAACATTTTTCTTTTCCAAAGAATATTATATTCCCCCACTTGTTTTCCCTTCCCCACCCCCCTCCACATAAGGATTCGAGCAAGTAATAATGTACGACAAAGATGTACTATCTTACATTTTCTGTGTAATATACGCTATAAGTTTGTGGATTAACTTATAATTTTTTTCAGTCATCTTAGAATCTTATTCATCATATGAAATACCATAAGCTTGTGAGTAATGACTTCCTGGCAGAAAATTTAGAAGAATTCGAGAGATTCGAATTTTGAATCTACCGAAAGCTACATCTGGATGAGTTATGATCTGGAGAAGCGAAAGCCACTGATTCTCGACGGCTAAACTAAACCATGCTTTGCTAGTTTCAGAGAGGAAAATGTAGTCATTGTGTGTGTGAACGAACAAACTTCATTTTTTTTTTGCAATTCCGGGCGTAAAGCCGAACATTATAGCTTGTTACATCACGTGTCCAATTTTCTTTCGGAATCACCGGCTTTTCTAATTGTTCCATTTCCCCCATAAATTCTCAATACATAGATTGGATTAGATGTTGACAGAACTTTCAAAATTATAATTCATTTCCCCTAAATATATTTTACTGAACCAATAAATATGTTCTACCACTGACCCAAATGGTGTACCGCAACACTCTAGGTTGCCGTAAGATCTGTAAAATGGTGACACGAGATATTTTGTGAATAAGATGCGTTTTAACGTTGAATAATCTAAGCCGTATATTTCACTTAGAAAAGTGGATTTTTTTTTGCCATCAGAAGAGGCAACAACTTTCTTATCGGGTTTTTGGGCACAGGGTGTCCGTATAAAAGTTTTTTTTTTAATAGTTACACAATTTCTTGCAACATGAATGACTTATTTAATAAGGAAAGGGTCCCAAGGTGTTCCCCTCAAACATTATGATAAAATTGAGTTACACATTAATCTCATCCAGAAACTCATAAAAACAAAACAAATATCGGTGGAGTGCCGCAAAACATTATTAAAAACGACAACAATTGGCTACTCATCACCTCTTGCATTTCTTGGCGATATCTTAATATAAAGTTTTAGCCGTCACTTTTTCATTTTCTCTTTCTTTGTTTACACTATACCTGATCATTAGAGATATGTAAATTTCGCATATAAAAAAAGAGTTTTGAAATCGGAAACTTCGCATTTATTCGCAAAAAGAAAACCCCTTCAAATAAAAAATTTCACATTCGTTTGCTAAAAGCAACACAATTTTTATTAATCATGATTCATATTACTAAAAGCTATCGTCAATAGGACCTTGTATTAAAAAGAAGAATTTTCACAATATCGTGGTAATAGTGATATATCCAAGAAAAAACCCTCATATGAAATCTATTCAAAATTCATAGGCACTATGCACAAAAATACATAAATGAAACCTTCAAATTCCCTATAAATGGAGCATTAACGTAAACTTAACAATTTTATCAATAATACTGTGTACCAAAGACCTGCTCTTTTTAGATATTACCCGGGCAAGTTACACTCGCATCTTGTTTATCTAAACACATTGAAGTTCCCACGAATATTTATGGTAATTCAAATTTGAGCTTTTTTTTTTTATTCTCTTTGTGATACCAAGTTGGAAAGAAATACAAATAGGCATTTCGCAAATGTAAAAATTCAGTATAACAACAAACCCACATGCACATATTGCATACGTAGAAAGGTTTTTCCTTTCACGGCAAATGGTCTCAGACAGAAGCTTACGATGTTTAGAATATAGGTTTTTTTTTGCCTCTTCTTCTTATTATTATTACTTTTCTTTTTGTTTAACATACCAGTGAGAAATTCTTCTCGCAAAAATCCTGGAATTCTGCATTCGTAACAGGGTGTTCAATAAATAAATAATTCTTCCAGCTTTTCCTTCAACTCTCATAGGAGAGATTTGCCTTTGACGTGCGTCAAACCTTAAGGGAGAAAAAAGTAAGGAAGAAACATGTTGGCGGAATGGTATATTTTACATTTGCTTATAGCGCTTTATTTTTATTTTTTTCTTTCAAAGTACATACGGTGGAAAATCGAACAAAACAAGAGGATTAGAAAAGAAAAATAGGGGGAAACATCTGCAAAACTTTCATTTTTCAAGCATGCAAATGAACCTGTCTTGTCTGTCAAATTTCTGGAACACTGTAACATTTCAAAACACCACCACCATTCTTTTCTTTTCTTACTTCATCTCTTTTTTATTTCTATCTACGTACAACAGCGAAGTTCTCCCGAGATAGAAAAATGGATAAGAAAAAGCAATAAATATTAGGTGGAAAATATATTTCGCTCCACCTCTAAGATAAATTCTGACTTTAAATGTTGCGAAACATAATTTAATTCTTATAGATGAACAGGAAAACAACAGACTGCTGAACTTTAATTTGATAAATAATATGCGCGTTGTATTTTGGAATGTATTTCTCAAAATTCAGTCATATTTCCAAGAGGGAAAGGAAAAGTTTGCGAGGCTTCCTTTTAACCTCGTTTATACGACTTTTACATTTATACAACGCCTGGCTTCTGTCGCAATCGGTCTCTACGCATTTCAATGTTAAAATGTATACGTTGCTGTGTAAAAGGCATACACTGGTGATTATGCATAATCACCAATCGTCTCGATAAAGAAAATTTGATTAAATATCACTACATTTATCATTTTCACCAGTGATTATGCATAATTCCCAAATAAAGTTAGAAAGTCTGATAAATATGGAAAAACATATAACCATTCTTATTTTCATTAAACCGATTAATTATTTATACCCGTACATGATGCGTGCACTACATATATTTTGAAATAAAAATTTAATTAAATTAAAAAAATTGTGAAAAAGATAAAAACATTCATAACATTATCAGTCTTGTAAGGTTGTCTTTCTCCACACGTATCAACAAACAAAACCATCATTACCATTCCAATTTACGATCTTGGACCATAGTTATGCTTACTTAATTGAGTAATTAATTCACAATTTATTTACCAACACAAGCTTGGAATTAAACATAATTTCAGGTGAATATAATAAGTGTCTGAGTTTATGAAAAAAATTAATAAATTAGAATTTGCCTGATTTTATTGTCCGTTAACGAGGAGTGAAATACATTAAAACCCTATTCCATGAGACCAGGGATCAGAAAATTGTCCGTTAACGGGAAGTGTCCGTTAGGGGAGGTTCCACTGTATTGATGTTATATTTGTACTCAATACAGCTGCAAAAATTAACATTTAGAAGTTATAACACAAAAGTTAAAACTTCTAAAGTAAGTTTCTTAAGCAAACTTTTTTTATTCAACTGTCTTTTCTAAGTTTTAAAACTTGAAAAAAGAGGGATAGTAATCCCCTTGTTTTCCAGATGAATAAACTGCCGAAATGCCCTTTGAAATTACCAAAATATACAGCCAAAGTATCTGAAAATAGGAATTGGCGTGATTTTGGGCAATTGAAAACAAATAATTCAGTTTTTGTGTTGTATTCATTGGTTTATTTCGGTGTGTGCCGTTATGAATATTTTACTTTTTTTTTGTTCATTGTCTCATAAATTGAATAAAATCTGATATTTTCATAAATATTATTATAAGTGAGCATAAATTCAATAATCCTTTTCGATAACTCTTAGAAAAAGCTTCAGTTTTTTTAATAAGCAAAAAAGAGGAAGGGGCTAATTAATTCCTTTTCAGCACAGGGTCGTCTTAACATCATCGTGGGTTCCATAGTGGGCGAATTATTTTTCTGAGCCCCCCTACCTGGTTAGAAACGTGCCTACAAATTCACATGCTCATTCTCGAGAATTCGATCCAGATTTTCTTTTCATGGGGACCCAGATCGTGCCTGGGTGGGCACGGTATTTCTGCCACAAAATTACGGGAATCGTATTCCTAATTCATCGCATTCTACGGAATGAAGAAATAAGAAACATATTCTCCTAGAATAAACCCCTAACTTACCTACATTACAAACATCACAATTTAAGGAATGTGTTAGCCCCGATTAGAGAGCGATTACCTAAAGGTAGCTGCTACTACTATTAAACGAGACATGCACCTCGTCCATATTCCTCTGCGGAACTTCTAACGAATTGGTACATGTTGGAATGTGTACGTATAGTGAACCTTCCGTGAAGTTTGTTTCTGTGTAATGCTTGTTATGTATAATACAAATACAAATACGACGCCACAACAGGCAAATTGCCCAACGAGGTGGCTGACCTAAGAACATCATGGATCCCCGAGCCATTTTTTGGAGGCCCTACCTACTACTGCTACACCACACATGCACCCCCCCCCCCGCCGCCCCCGCTGAACCCCCCAACGAATCGGTATATGCGGGAATGTGCGTGTACGTGTAGTGCAACCTGACGTAAAGTTTGTTTATGTGTAATGCTTGTTATGTGTAGTGCTGTCATCTGCCACCAGTTTTTTTTCTAACTATGAGTGAAGTGTTATGATTGAATGATTTATCGTTGTAGGACTGTTGCTCTCTGTGGCGAGACTTTTTAACGGGGAGATCGGCTCGCATTTGCGCCTTGAAGTTGGGAACCACAGAAAACCAACTTCAGCCGACCACCACTGTGGGGTTCGAACCCGGATCCTCGCATCACGAGTCCGGCACTATAACCACTATACCACCACAGCGGCCATCTACAATGGCTTTCTTTAAAAGTATGAGTTTTTTCTCAACTCATAGTGAGTGAAGTGTAATGAATGAATAATTGTAGCGTTGTGGGGCTGTTGTTCTCTGCGGCGAGACTTTTTAACGGGGAGATCGGCTCGCATTCACGCCTCGAAGTTGGGAACCGCAGAAAACCAACTTCAGCCGACCTCAGTAAGGTAATTCTATAAGATGAAGAAGCTATATTTCGATGAGAGCAAACCTGGTTGTTCCCTTACAAAGAGATAGAATATAACTATTTTTATCTTGGACGGGCTATAGAGTTTTCACTATTTCCTCCCACACGCACGCATATGTGCGACCTATATTTATATTACACGCGTTTTAGTTGAGGGAGATTGTGGGGGGAGGGGGCTGCATCAGGGAGCAAAAATACAAATTAAATTCAACGCATCGTCACCCCATCGTACAACCCCGACCGACGAAAATGGAGTTTCTCTGATCCATTCTGCTGGTAATTATAGAAACTTCATGAACGATGTAAAAATCGAACACTAGTAAATATCAATATTTTTAGGAGTTGCTTACAAGCATCAATTACGGAATGAGCTCAAAATATAAAACGCCTTTACTTGAAAAATATACGAAAACCTTGTTGCTTTTTTTGAGAGCCACATTAAAAATAAAAGGTTAAGTAATTGCAATTGCGAAAGAGCATTAGTGTTAGCCAGATTAGATATTTTCCCCTATTTTTACGTTAGCCCATCAGCATTAATGTCTTGTTATCGCGTGAGATTACTTGGAACTACGCGGTGCAATTACTGAAACAACTGCCAGTTTCTATTCAATCTAATGAGACAGTTAAAAGCGAAAAATGTTCGATTCGATTATTTCAACCGGAGGAGTCACAATTCCCTTTTTACCAAGCGGGGGGAAAAAATACCAACATGCCTAACGTCCCGTCCTGCATAAAAGAGCCATTACCGAAAACTTCAAAGGACTGTAACAAATAATAATACGCTGCGACTAAATGAAGAAAATTTTCAAGCTTATCTCTCATCTGGTTTCCCCTGCACAAACAAAAGTAACCTGTTCCTTTTGTAAAAGTTTCCGTAAGGGATGGGTTTCATTTCATTTCAAGTATCTACTTCAAAGTATAGGGTTTCGTCCAAACCAAGACTCAAAGGAGGAGGAAAAAATTGAGTGTTTTGTGTGTTTTGGTGATTCGATCTCAACGTTTATCCTTATACGACTTGATGTAAGTGTCGGAAGCTCATTCTAAGAAGATGGGAAGGTTTTCTTTTTTTTCGGCCATTTTTATTTTATTCCGAAATCGATTTCTATTTCCAATTTATTTTTTGTTACCTCCTTTATTCGGAACCTGATTTCCGGTTTCTATTCCCATCATCCTATTTTGCCGGGAAGAAAATGAGTTTACTTGGAAAGAATATGTGTAGGGATGACTCTGTGTAAGAAGCTATATAAACCAAATGCAAGTTATATTTTATACGTTGCAGTTTCTATCTTGCTCGTGAGAAATAGAAGAAAGTTATTTCCTAGTCAACTACGCTGAAGTACTGTTTAGAGATAGTGAAAAGTTTATCTTGTTTGAAATATACGTAGGCTTTATTATTATCAAAAACAAAATGACGGGGGATTGGAAAAAGTCGAAGCGGTTCTCTTGGGAGATGGATATATTTTCCGTGCATTTATCTAGAGAGACATTTTATCTGGCTGTATACATTTATGTAACAAAATTTACCTAGTTCAACTTCCTCGTCTAGGAAACCAACGTTGTCATATATGTCTTGTGAACGCATAGATTGTGATAAGTTCTAATGCAAGCGATTCCCGATTGATGATACACATACCCAAGGTTGTACGTCACGTGCTATTCAGAGTACTACGCAAAAATAATCAGCAATGACGGACCAAATGAGCAGAGTAATAAAAAAATGACAAAACATTACTTGTTACGATTCAAGGTAAATTCAGGTACTTCTGGAAAAACGCACACCTTCTACGTAGGGGTATATTTATGTGCAAAAGACCACAGCAAATCTGTGGAATTTAAAGTTACTAAAATGAAACTAGAACGGGAAGTCAGAGGTAAAGTTTGTGCAGCCTAGAGGTGGCAAAATAATCCCATTTCTAGAGACATAGTCATTTCTAAAATATATTTTTCACGCATCCATGTGCGTGTGTATATACACACACTTATGTATATATATATATATATATATATATATATATATAAGTTATAAGTGTCTTTAACGCCTGGACCCACTCAGGCTCGGTTCGGGGGCCTCAAGAGAAGAGAGTCCTCACAAAAATGCGATCTGGTTGAAATTTTCATGAATTTGCCGGGGTGGACCTCAGAAAAACCACTTGGCCCGGTGAACCACGATGTCCTTAAGACGGCCCTATACGCACTCCTTCAAGCATTTCTTGAAGTACGCGAGTCTCTGACACATTTTTAGGGAGGGGGTGGGGGGCTTCTATAGATTTGCGTGAGGGACTTGAAGCATGACAGCATGAAAAGTGAGAGAACACTGTTCTACTGGGAAATTTTGAATCCCTGTTTCTTGGACTATTGTCTTCCTATGTAGACTGAAGAATTGAACGACGATACTGTTTATTTCGATCTGTGGTTCCTAACTTTTACCCCTTCATGTACCTCTTCGCCCTCTCATGTACATAATGACTCTCTTATAGCCCCAGTGTGTAGTACCATAATTAAATTTTGAGTTTTCAATACTTTGCTTGTTTTCCCTTCATTATATTAGACTAATTATTTGTAACACTTAATAACAATGACGTACAGTCGCCCCCCCCCCCCGTATTCGCGGGGGTTACTTTCCGGGGTTGACCGCGCGAATACGGAGAATCCGCGAATAACTGAAACCATAGTTTTTTCTCTTGTATATTTCGTTTATTGAATATCATGAGAAGAGCGAAGTGATGCAGAGGTAGAATTGAATGTAAAAGAGGATGCAGAGTGATTGTTGGCAATGTTTTCTGAAAGAACGTTGTGATTTCTGTTTGCCGTTTCTTCTTCTTCATATCATCAAGTATGTTGGAATATTTTGACAAGGCTTCCTCTACCAATTTTTCTACATATGAAGAACGTACCATTGAGGGATCTATGTAATGAAAATAATCTATTGCTGATTTGAACTTGCGAAGCCCTTCCGTCATGTTACTCATGGTTGAGCTTGTCTTCCACTTTTTTATCTTTAAATTCTTTATCTGGTACCACTTCAGTTTTAGGAGCAATCAGCTGCATTAGTTCCTCCACGGTCAGTGCCTCTGAATTGGTATTACTTAGCTGTTTGACTTCTTATATATTCATATCATTGAACCCTTCTCCACCTACTTGCTTCCCTAACGTGACAATGCTTTTTATAATCTCTTGAGTTGGCTCTGTAGAAATGGCTGCGCTCTGGGTTGCACATTATGGCCAAAGGTTAATCCATGTTCATCGTTTTTCCTCTCTTAAGAGCTGCCACGGCTCTAGAGAGGACAGTAATGGAATTAGCAACAGTGTAATTCTTCAACATCTTCAAGACATTTTCTGCATTTTCATCTTCTTCTATTATGTGCGCAATCATCTCCATTGCGTGATGTATATAGTGAGCCTTAAATGCTCGCATCACCCCCTGGTCAAAGGGCTGAATGATAGATGTTGTATAAGGAGGCATAATTAAAGGACTTCCATATCATCAGCTTTGAACTCATTGACCTCTGGGTGTCCAGGAGCATCATCCAGTATCAAAAGAACTTTGAATAGCATGTCTTCACTCTCAATGCACCTCCTGACTTACGGAACGAAACACCGTTTAAACCATCCAGAAAAAATGTTTCGAAGTCCAAGCCTTTTCATTCTCATTCAAAAATACTGTGGGAGCTTTGACTTATCCTTTCCCTTCATTGTTCGGGGATTTGTAGATTTGAAAATGGCAGTGGGCTTTATCATGTACCCACATACATTTGCACAAAAAAACAACATAGTAAATCTATCTTTACTTGCTTTAAAACAGGGGGGGGGGTCGCTTTTCTTCTTGGGCGATAAATGTTCTTAGCGGCATTTTCTTCTAAAATAGTGCAGTTTTGTCAGCTTTAAACACCTGCTTAGCTGCATAACTCTTCTCTTCAATAATTTTCTACAAAGTCTTTGGAAATTTTCTAGCTGCCTCCTGGTCGGCAGAGGCTTGATCGCCAGTGACTTTTACATTGCGTAATCTGAATCGTTTCTTAAACCTATGAAACCTAACTTTACTTGCATAAAATTCTGATGAAATAGACATTTCACCAGCCTTTTATGAAAGAGTAAAATTTCTGTACGAGAAACACATGGATCTCTTAGGCGATGCAAAATTTTTGCTGCCACAGGGGTAGCTACAGCCACGACTGATCGAATTTCAGATTCCTTTTTCATGATATACCGTATATACTCGTGTATAAGCCGACCCCTCCACTTCAGGACCACCAAAACCGCAATAAATTGAAAATCCGTGTATAAGTCGACCCCAAAAAATCCGTGCATTTCAAAAAAAAAACAAACTTATATTTTCATGCAAAATGAATAGCTTATGGAAATTTACAATAGAAAATGATTCAAACTTTTTTATCCGTTTCTTCTCCAAGCTCATGGTAATCCATCAGATCATCATAGGGGGTGCGGCACCTTCGTTTTTATCTTCCTTTCATCGCCATTGTCACTTTCAAAGAGGATATAATCTTGAGTTCCGTCCATCGCATTGCTGATGCAACACTTTTTGAAGGATCGGATGATAATTTCGGTGGAAACATTATTCCACGCCTCATGTACCCATTGGCACACTAGGCCAATGTCAGGTTTCTTCAAGGCACCACTTTTTTGTGGTTTCTTTATCATCGGAACTCATCCATTCGATCCACAAATTCCTCAAATGGAGTTTGAGAGGCTTGTTGATGCTCACATCTAAAGGCTGTACAATCAACGTTAGTCACCACCAGCCAATGATGTTTTCGATTTCTTTGCCTCGGCTTTGACATTATCAGTTCTGTGGGGTTTGAACATATCCCATACCAATAATGCCGGTTTCTCGAACACAGCTACAAAAATGACTACTGATTGCGGGGGTCGATATTTTCCCATCAAAAACTAACTCGAGTATAAGCCGACCCCCCCCCCCCCCCCACTTGGAGAACGAATTTTTCCACAAAGAAACTCGGCTTATACACGAGTATTTACTGTATCTCGCCGTAGCTTCGTTGTTTCCGTAATGGCGGACCACGGCAGCAATTGACTTACTTGCTGCCAAGCATAGTCAATATATCCAATTTTTCTTGTAAAGTTGTCACTTTTTTTTTTGTCTTTCCGAAGCATTATCAGTAGCACTGGGAAAAATGAGCCATCGTATCCTAAACACGCAAAACTCAAATTTTGTAAACACAACATTGCTGAGTTTTGCAACAACAAAAAAAATTCCAATAAAGAAAAAAAAACCCGCGAATATCCGGAAACAGTGAATACGGGGGGGGGGACTGTATATTTAGGGTACGTGTATTTCTAAGAGGACGCTCACTTTATAAGGGGGAAAATCATTTTTCATGTGGCTTAAAATTGTCTGAACGATTATATCTATACGTAGTTTGAATCAAAAAATTCAACTAATTTTAATTAAATATTTCAGTTACTTATTGGATTTAATTTAATGAACTAATAAACTCCCATATCGACACGAAGTTCAGCATGGAATCGTTAAAAGATATTTATTGGCTATACTGTATACAATATAGACACTAAATAAATTGGGAATTTACTTCAATAACAAATATATGTAATGTGTATTAGACACAAAAATTATTAAAGAGTAATTATGTAAATTAAAATATTAGTTTTGCATGTTACTTATCATGTTTGAAGTTAAAGTATTGACCAAAACTGCACTTTGATAAATACACTCATTGCCATAAAAATTTGCGCACGCAGAAGAAGTCGTCAAAATGAAACGAAATTTTACACATGTAAGTACTACGTTGATATAAGTAAGTGATTAGAAAATGAAAGAAAAAGGATCATTTATTGCAGAAAAAAGTACAGATGAACAGAAGTTTTAGTACTCTGTCTGTTGGACCCCCTCTAGCGCGAATGCACGATGCGATACGAGCGGGCATTGAGTCATACAAGTTCCGTATGATGTCCTGAGACATCTCGTTCCACAGTTGCTGTAAATGCGCCTCTAGTTCGACCAACCTCGTAGGGTGTCCAACTTGCCGTCCCAAATGATCCCAGATATGCTCGATTGGTGACAAATCTGGGGATAGAGCAGGCCAGGGAAGGGTGGTAATGTGGCGGAGGCAGTCTTGTGACATCCTTGCTGTGTGTGGGGCCTAGAATTGTCTTGTTGAAAAATGGCTCATGGGAGCCCTGCCATGAGTGGCAACACATGTGGCTGAAGGATGTTATGGACGTACCGCTGGGCTGTCATTGTGCCATGGATCAATATTAGGGGTGACAGTGTATCGTAAGCAATAGCACCCCATACCATGACACCAGCTGTGGGAGCGGTGTGTCGCTGTAAAGCGAAGGCAGGATTGAAGCATTCACCACGGGGCCTCCACACACGAACACGATTGTCATCACTGCTCAAGTTGAATCTCGATTCGTCGCTGAAGACGACCTGGTTCCATTCCGTTGCAGTCCAATCCCGTCGTGCTCGACACTACTCCAAACGGAGGCGTTGGTGGATGGGTGTCATTGGCAGCACACGTAATGGGCGCCGCGATACCAGATGTCCTTCAGCCAGGCGGCTTGCGATGGTTCGGGAAGACACAGGGGCCCGTAGTGAAGCTGCTGCCTGTGTCTGGATAGCGGCCAATGAGGCAGTTGGCTCTAAGCGTGCGTTTCGGATGATGTGACGGTCTTCTCGACGACTGGTCTGTCGAGGGCGTCCTGAACCTGGTCGCCGTGTAAATGACGTCTCTTCTGTCCACTGGTCCCAACACCTCCTCACAGTAAAATCAGAACGGCCTAGTTGACGAGCTACTCGCCGAGCTGACCACCCAGCTTCCATCATCCCGATGATTCTTCCCCTATCTAACTCTGACAACTGCTCATATGG
Source organism: Pholcus phalangioides (assembly GCF_987345545.1). Taxonomy (NCBI): domain Eukaryota; kingdom Metazoa; phylum Arthropoda; class Arachnida; order Araneae; family Pholcidae; genus Pholcus; species Pholcus phalangioides. Next base: position 56,510,183 of record NW_028301608.1, on the reverse strand, counting down.
TCTTCGACGGCGGCGTAACGGCATGTCTACCTCAGCATTTCCTTTGCAAACGATTAAATACACTCCAGCAAGCTCTGCTTACCTGTTTTATACTCCAAGGAGAACGAAGTTCAACGCCCTCTAGTGGCATTACGCAATGCGCAATCACGCTGCATTTCTAATCATTTGCATATCTGCCCGACATGTACCTGCAGGCCAACTTTTGTTTCGATCCCACAATTATTTCTTATTGCGCAAATTTTTATGGCAATGAGTGGACGATAAGGGGAGTTGGCAAAAACAATCGTGAAATATAAAAAGTCAGAAAGAGAAACCAACATGAATTAATAATTATAATGAGAAAAAAAAAGGGAAAAAAACAACTTATACTAGGGAAACTGCATATTACATCAAGCTATTACAATCAAAATAACAAAAGACATAACAACATGAATCATATATATATGAGAGAAAATTCTTCAGCAAAACAATAAATCGCTTATGGGTGTTGTGATAAATAGATTTTAAGATAGGTCTTAAACATACGTTGGCTATTGATTTCTCTTAAAGAGGCAGGCGTGGCCTCTAACGTGGGCCTGTAGAATTAATAATGCTGAGTAGTAAATTGGTTCGAGCTGCAGCTTGGTTTCAATAATTCCTTCATCATTATGAATGAATAATTGCGTTTATTTATGAATGAATTATTGAACTTTTTATGAATGAATTATTGAATTTTTTATGAAGGAATTATTGAATTTTTTATGAAGGAATTATTAAATTCTTATATGAAGGAATTATCAATTTTTTTAGATGAATTATTAAATTTGTTAATGAATCATTACATTTTTTAAAATGAATTATTAATTTTTTTGAATAATCATTAATTTTTTTAATGAATCATTATTTTCTTAATGCGTTATTAAATTTATTCGAATGAATTATTATGAGTTTTTCACTTGAAACAGTGTATGATGTGCATCTGATGCGCATTTATTTCACATACAAATACATATAATTTCATACAGGTGTGTCCCAAAATTCAATCTAAAACAAAAGAAAAACTGAATTGAGATGAAAATGAATTCATATTAAGATAGCTTCCCGGCAGTGATACGCCATTTCTCAATACCACCATAATCCCATATGCGATATTATATTTATTCATGATTCCTTTCGCTAAGTATAGGAGAAGAACAGCCCGCAAAACCTGCTTCACTTCTAAAGTATTACTCTGCAGAATACCACGAACAAAACTGAAATATCGTAGCAAGAACTGTATATCGAATTTTTCGATGACGGAAAAAAAAAAAAATAAACAAATAAATTCCCCCGCTAAATTCTTCCAGAATTCCGATGGGATAGAGAGGGGGGAAAAAAACAGATAAAAGCTGGGGGGAAAAAAAAAGAAACGAAAGAAATATTGATTGAAGAAGTATTATTCTGTTTGATATGACGATATATTTGTTGGAACCACGAAACATCGCTTCTGGGGGCCTCAAAAGGACTTCCAAAGTAAAAAAGGAAAGAAAAGAAAAGGAATAAGATATAAAAATACGAAATATATATAAGAAATGCATGCGAGATAGAAAAAATTCATGGAATAAATAACTTCGCTCATATCTTCAGCATCGCCTCAAAGATAAATTTTTCTTTAGAAATGATTCGTATATATGAAAGAAAAATAATCAAGTAGAATTGTTGCAAAGAGATACAGACTCCATCAAGTAAGGCAATTTCTGTTCCAGACTTTCTGGTATTGGTTAAGCCATAAGCAAATCAACGCAATATCGATATACGGAAGAGTTGTTATGAATTCATGCATATATAAACATCTGCTCTTATGCTATTCCTACGTTACTTTCGAAAAGATATAAAATAAACTTTTATTTATCTTTAAACTATAAACAGAGAGTATATTTCAAATGCGAAAAGTATACAGAAACTATATAGATATGTAAAAATGATGTAGAATTCGCTCGTGAAATCAAATTTTTAGTCAAATATATCAATTTCTAAATTCCTTGTTATATTTTTTGATTGCGTTATTTCATCATCAGTTGCAGAAAATCATGACTGTGAACATAAAATTATAATGTGTGTATAAGCAATACAATGTTAATGAATATCGAGTGAAATAATGTTATTTGGATTTAACCCCTTCCCCCCCCCCCCGCTAAATTTTTGTCGATAGAGGGCACTTCACGAAAGCAAATAACTGTAAATATCCAAATCAGAGTCCTATAAAATGCGGGATACGATTGACTGTTAATTTCTGAATTTTTCTGTTACTGGCGCTTACAAAAAAATTTTTTATTGTGATGTTGACATTGGCGGATAAAGACTATTGGTGACGTTGTCTTACTTCAGTCACAAATTGCAGGTTCAACCTTATCAAATATTTCGGACACAGAGAAGATTGAAGTTCAAGTTCATTCACACCTGATCCAGCGCTCTCTATCGACAAAAATTTGAACTAATTTTTTTTCTCTGTTTTTAAGTGCAAGTTCGAATTAATTAGTAGAACTCGGTTAATTCGAATAATTCGAATTTTGGATAATTCAAATTCTTACGTACTCTTCTTGAGTTTTCTATCTAATTTAATATTGAAATGTCTTGTTTATTTGGATTTTTTTTTTTCTAATTTTTCGCCTAATTCGAAGTTGATTGGAAAAATCAGGATTTTTGCGTGAGTTTTGTGTAAATTTAGTTTGGAAAATTTCTACAGAAAGTCAGATAAAGTAGCATAACAACAAATTTTCAACAAAGTAAAAGTTTGAAAATTATGTTTTTCTTTACTTTTGCTTTGATAATTTAATGACCATTTAAACATTGTTCAGCTGGAGTGCATCGAGAATTTGTACCACTTAATCTGAATCTTTTTGTCGTCATTAAGAGTATGGAAAGTATCAGAAAGTTCAGGTCGTAGTACGTAAATGAAACTACGTATATTTCCTTAGTAGCATAAGAATAATAACCGAAATTTGGGAAACAGTTTCGTAACTCATGATCATGAACTGCTTCCTTAAATCAGGTCTTGGAGCATGGTCGAGAAATTCTGCAATGCCACTAATTTCAAAACAATGGAATGTTGTAGCAGCTAATATCAATAATTATATAATTTTAAATTATTAAAATTCGAGAAACAATGCCGTAACTGATGATGAAATTTTAATAATTGATAATCATTATCATATGGTAATGTTGATTACTACGTTGCAATGTGTAGTAATTTTACTAATCGAGGATGGATAAATTGGAAATTCGAACTTTCTCCCAGTGACTTTGGACTTGGAATTAACCAAGTTCTACTGTATTCAGTGAGATATAAGAATTCGAAAAACGGAAGAAAGTTGGGAAAAATAGCTTTATATATATATATAAATGCGGACAAACCGTTTTATCCGCATTTAATGCTGTTTTTTTCTCAACTTTCCTCCGTTTTTATATAAGTCAAATATTTCAGCAAATATTGCACTTAAAAACGCAGAACTTTCGTTAGCATCAAGAGAAGCAGGACAACGACTTTCTAATTGAGTTCTTGAGAACAGAGTGTCCGTACGGAAAGTTAACATTTTTTTTTAATAACTATACAAAACCCCTTGCAACATGAATAGCATATCAGAGTGCTACACGCTATTTGGATATTTTTTTTCTAATTGGACGTATGCCTCTAGGATTAACGTTTCGGCCGTAAAATGTCATGCACCCCGTTGCCCAATCTTGCATGAGAAATACATGCGAGATAGAAGAAATTCATGGAATAAATAACTTTGCATTGCCTTGCAGTTAAATTTTTCTTTAGAAAACATTCATTTATAAAAGAAAAATAATAAGTATATAGAATGCAAATAAGCAGAATTGTTGCTAAGAGATAGATACAGACTCCATCAAGTAAAGGCAATTTCTGTTCCCGACATTCTGGTATTGGTTAAGCCATAAGCAAATCAACGAAATATCGATGTATGGAATAGTTGTTAGGAATTCATTCATATATAACGCGTTCTCTTATGCTATGTTTACATTACTTTCCAAAAGATATAGAATGAAGAAAATGTTTCTTTCTCTAAACTGTAAATAGGGGATATTTTTCACATGCGAACAGTATAGAAGAATTATATATAGATATTTATATGGTACAGAATTCGCTCGTGATACCAAATATATTAATCTTTTTTTTCATACATATTTCATTTGTTGTATTAAATTACGTTTCGCAAATACACAGGGTGGGCAAAAAGTCCGTAGAAAATTTAAAAATGCATAAAAAACGGGAAAAATAACCGAAATAAAAACTGTTTGCAGGGTTAGCATCATTAGGTAACTGGAATTTTTTTAAGACAGGGAAAAAACTCAAAAAACAGCCGATATTTGGCACTGGTACGACTGACTTCGGTGGAAATATGCAAATGAGACAGTTATAAGAACTTGCGCTTCTAATCCACAAGCAGTTCACCGTTGTAAACGGTGTATGTGGGCCTGCTGCACTCTGTCGTTGCTGGATTTTTGACTCGTATATAATGTATTATCCCCTGCGGTGGCCGTCATGTGGAACACATACTGCTGTAATAAACGATTTGGGGGACATTCTGTTCGTTATGTCGTTGTTTGCGTATCTTTTCTTTGACTTGTGTACCTCACGCCAACTATCGGCTGTTTTTTTCGTTTTTTTTTTTTTTTTCCCCCTATCTTAAAAAATTTCCCGTTATCTAGCGATGTTGGCCCTGCAAACCGTTTTTTATTTCGGTTGTTTTTCGGATTTTCATGAATTTTTAAAGTTTCTACGGACTTTTTGCCCACCCTGCGCTTATAAGCAATACAATGCTGATAAATTTCGAGTGGCTTAATATTATTTTTAAAATCTATTAAATGTATGTAACGTTTTTGAATACTTTACAACATGCTTTGTATCTTAACGTTGCCAGTTTTGAATTGAATTGAATATGGCATTTGAATTTGCATTCGGGTATTCGATGGTGAAATCAATAAATAATTTCATTCAAAAATTTCTATACCATATATTCAATTCAAAAATTATTTATGTATTCGATTCTCCAAAATTTCAGATCATGTATTCAATTCAAAAATTTTGAATCACAGGGTGATTCAGAAAAGATGGACAAAACTTTGTGATAGTACACACCAATACAAACAATTGCCATCGAAGAATGCATGGTCTAACAAGAAACGCAGCTGTGCCAAACAGGATTCCTTTTTTGCTTCCCGGTCTGATGCAGGACCACGCCTTTTATTTCCTGTGACGCAGATTTGCATACGGTTTCTTCTTCTTCCCCAGGTTACATTTGCATTCATGGTGTTCTTTTTCTCCTGATAAATTTCAACATGAATGCCGTTTTAACGTTTGCGGAGCAGCCGTTTCATGTTAAACCATGCATTCATTGATGACAATTGCTATTGTCATCAATATTGGTGTGTACTATCACAAAGTTTTGTCCATCTTTACTGAATCACCCTGTATATTAGATCATGTATTTCTCAGATCCATTTGAAAATTTTCAGATCGTGTATCCCAGGTGAAATTTTTCTTATGAATTTTATGAAAATTTTTCTTCATGAATTCGATTAAAAATTTTCAAATTTCGCATTTAACTCGAATGAATCATATAGTAGATAGTGTTCTTGCAACATCGATTGGAAATTTCACGGGTCATGTATTCCAGGTGAAAAATTTTTGATCATGCATTTGATTTAATTCTTTTAGATCGTGTGTCGATTCTAATCATATTTTAAATCATATATTCGATTCTAATTATACATTACATACCATATTTGTCATATCGATTTGAAATTTTGCAGATCATGTATTCAAGTTACGTGATCTAAATTGTGATTATATGTTCTATTCGACAATTTTCAGATCACATATTCAGCCCGGATCATGTTTTTGATACTGTGTGATCGTTTTTGTATTGTGTTTCGGATCGTGAATTTTCAGATTATATTTTAGATCGCGTATTTTTCAAATCATGCATTTGACAGTGGATTTGATATTCAAAATTTTTCCGACAGTGTGTTTTCAGATCATGCATGGGATCTTAAGTTATTTAAATCGTGTATTCTATGAATGGAAGACTGATAATGATTTTAACTAAATTATATGCAAATGCTGATTAATATACGGTTTTTTCGTATTTTTCGTAAACTACAAGCTATAGAAATTCTACCAAGAATAAAACTAGAAATTTTTTAACCGCTTATTTTGAATGCGCCGTACTTATTTTTAGAAGTTTTATAATTATTTAGAGTAACAGCAGTGAATGTACCTTTTATAAGACTTATAATCACCATTGTAAGACATTAATAATGAAATCCCATATTGCGTCAAGATTACGCTAATGATATATTATGCAATTCAAAATAACAAAAGAGTGAAAAAAAGCTGACAGATTTAGGAAATTTTTTCATTTATATGCATTAAAATCTTATTTGAAATTATTTCTTTAAGATATAAAGGAATCATTAGGAGAAAAAAAATGCAATTCGTAGATAAAAAAGAAACAGTTCTTTTTTCAATTACAAACACTTCTTTTCCCCTTTTCTCGAAAGAGCTTTACTTCGAACAGTTTTTCTCATTTTCTAAACGACTGAAGTGTTTTGCAAATCATTTATTATTTCAAACACACGAGTATTTCTGTGTTTCAAGGTGCCCTTTTCCTTCTTGGAAAAAAATAAAATCTTCTTTAGAAGTATCGATTTTTTTTTCTTATAAGTCTGAGAAGAAAACTGAATCCATCTCTCCTGAAGAAAAAAGGAGGGGAAAAAGTTCTCAATAATGCTTTTCTATGACGGGATGACACAAAGTTTTTAGGGTGTGAATTTTAGGCCAAACATGTCGTTACTTTATTTTTTTTTTTTTTTTTCAAAAATACACTGTATAAAATACGAAAATCCTTACTATATATTTTCTTTTGATCCTCATTCAGGTAGATGCGCAGCTGTCATTTAATGTACAGAGCGTATAATGGTGACATTTATCGACTTGGTTATGTTGTATATGAATCTATTGATTAATGCATTTTTATTTGCCGGTTTGTAATTCTGCGAAAATAAGTTATATCGTGTTTGTTGGATCTATTGAAGTTGTAAACAAGAAAATATATACGTTTTATAGTTAATGTAAAAATCAATTATTTTTACTGCAATTTGAAATGCACTCGAGTTGTTTGTAATGTTTATTCTTGATCAGGAAGAGATGTCACGTTTTTCCTTCAAAAATAGATAATAAAATACAGTTGAATCCCGTTTTAACGAATACCGTTATAGCGAAAATATCGTTTTAACGAACACTTTTCTAATCCCCCAAATAAGTTTACATAGGAACAATTCTAGGTTACCCCGAATTCCTTTATAATGAAATTTCGATATAACGAAGTGATTCCTCTGGTCTCTTGGCGTTTGTTATAACGGGATTCGATTGTAAATGTATTTAATCATTTAATTAAATGCAAAACGGTCTGGATGTAAATGGAATTGTGAGTCCCGCAAAACGTTAATTATTATATGTATGTTACGGTAAATTTCATAAATTACGTGATTATATATGCGTGATACCGATTATTTTGGTATAAAAAATTTTGTTTATATATTTACAAGTTTATCACATTTACCGTTGATTATGTTGATACCCACGTCACATTGTAGTTTGATAAACCGTCAATGAAATTACTCCGTATTTACTACCATAATTCTGTGGTGTTTGGTCAGAACATGACATCTCCAAAAAATTGCTTGTTGATCTAAAAGTAGGTCTTGCTAATTATAACTAATTAGAAGTGAGATAAATGCACAAATACGTGCGTACGGCTAAACAACATGCTGATGTATGATATTTTCATTTGTATTTGCGTGTATGCTTTATTTCTGATTTTTAAATGACAATGAAAATGCTTATATCTCAAAAATGGGATTTTGGAGTTATCATGTTCTGACCAAACACCACAGAATTTTCCGTGTATTGGTATTCAATCACAATTGCGAGTTTTGCCACTTTGGGAAAAAAATCCCATTCTACTAATCCGCGTTGGTGTATAATCCTGATATGCAAATTTTATTCCACTTTACCAATAATGATATATGAATTAAATAACTATACAAGGCGGTTACAAATATACTGACATAAGTCAAACGTATGTAGCGCCCATTCTGCTGAAGGTAGTTTGATGAAACTTGGTATATAGGACACATGGACCACATGGGGGAATAAGAAAGATTCAATAAGAAAATAATTTAATATTTGACCACCAGCTGAAAAAGCGGCGCTTTTTTATCGCAGTTATCTTTTTCCCATGATCCGAATAACGTACATAGGCCCATACCACGTTTCAATAAAACACGTCTCCCCTCCCCCCCCCAACCGGCTCTACATAGGTTGGAGTAATGTAAGTATAATTAAACAGAGTATTGCCGGTTTATTTATAACCACCCTGTATTTTACTGATTAATATTTTTTAAATATTTATTTTTATTCAGATCTCTCAGATATACAGTTGCATATAATACGCACAGGCATATTAACATACAATACGCATATGACACACCGGAAATTATGTCAATAAAAAAAATTCTTACTATAAGAGGATAAATTACTGCTGAGCTGAGCATTTACGCTTCTCAGAATCTTCAGCACTACGCGCACACACATCTAAGAGCTGTCAACAGAAAAGTAATATTGCTCATCATTTTGATGGCCCCCATGTTAAAGAAACATAACACAACTCATCAGTATTAAATGTTGATAGCTCTCTTTCAGTCATATTTATCGCTGAAGAAGAAAGAGAATTCAGTAATTGGAGCTTTTCGCCATGAACCCCCCTAAATTAACATAATACATTTTACGACAAAGTGAAAGTTACTTTTTCGTCGAAGACAAGCCAGAAGCGTAAACTTTGGTATTTCCTTTTTCTTGTGTATGATATTGTGTTTTCCTTTTTTATAAAACAGCTTTGTTTAGGGTCAGCTGCTTTCAGTCGATGCCCGGAGAGGAATTCCCTCGAGGCTTAAACTTAATTTTCGAAGAGTTGAGTTTCTCCTAGTTATTACTTCGTCTTTATTGATTTCTTGCCTCTAATGAGAGGAAACATAAAAGAGGCAATGAGAAGGCGGAGTAGTTCCCTACGAGTATTACTCGGACAAGAGACACCGAACCCCCGAACTCCACCACGACAGAATACAGAATGATACTCACAGGAGAAGACATTCGCAAAAGGCGTAAAAATTTCGAAACTTTGCGACAAACTAATTAGATTTTTTTTTTTCCTCTTCTTCATCTTTTTCCTCCGCTGCTCTTCATGCCAGCTTTAAACTGATTGTTCATATTTAAACAAAGCCTTAAAAATCTTGATTGGAAGCGAACGGTTTTGTTTATTTTTCTTTTTTTTAAGTACCTTTTCCTCGAGATAAATAGCCATAAATCTTCGAACTATAATCTCGAAATGAAAATATAATTCTCTGGTGTTTCTCCACGATTTTCCATCGGAACGAAACAAGTGTATCGATTGAATTTGGAAATTTTATTTATCCACTCATATAAGATTATCTCTACTGCTATTTAAATAATATGGTTTTAAAACGCTGTGAAATGGTTGTTGTTATTATTATGTTTCAAAGCTTTTGGGGGAATTGTACTGTTTCATTAAAGTTGAATTTAAGATGATATATTTTTAAAAGAAATATTGTGGTCGATGTAAGAGACGGGAATTGTACTGTTTCATTAAAGTTGAATTTAAGATGATATATTTTTAAAAGAAATATTGTGGTCGATATTTGTATATAATATTGTGGTCAATATAGTGGGGGGGGGGGGTTAGCGGACTAAGTCAAGAGCAGCAAGTTTGGAGGGCAACAAATTTGAGGAATTAGTGGTCACAGAAATTAGTTGACCTGGCGAAATGCGGCAAAATTAGTTTATCGTACTGCGATGAAACCATAAGTCCACCTCTACCTACAGAACGTGGGACTAGATCAGTGAGTGAGGAAATGAGTCACCTGAAGCGTTTGAAAGTATATGAATGATCAAATGAGTGATCGCGAAAAGAGCTGATCGAAAAGAGCGAATAGGCACTGGAGTAATCAAACGAGTGACCTAAAGAGCGAACGGGTAAGTCAGTTAGTTACCTGAGGAGTTTACAACCATTTGAATGACCAAGTCAGTTGGCAAGCATGTGAGTGACCAAAATAGTGTGCAACCATGTGAACGGCCAAAATAGCCAGCAAACACGTAAATGACCAAAACAGTGTTCAAACATGTGAGTGGCTAAAACAGTACCGCAAGCAAGGACCCAGCGATGTGAATTACCAAGCGAGTGACCTAGAGAGTGAGGGACCAGGTCAGTGGGTGACCAAAAAGAATGATGAAAAGTATGCAAGCATGTGAGTGACAAAGAGTAACTCAGACACAGGGGCGTATAACAGGAGCGGAGGCAAAATGAACTTTAGTTCTGGACGGAAACTTTGAGGAATAAGTGGCCAAGAAAATTAGACTAGAATGCGGAAAGGATGGCAAATTTGTACAGCCCACTCACTGTCGGTAAGACCATAAATCCGCCTCTGGTTCGGTTATTGTTCGTAATAACGAGAAGATTTACTGAAATTTTACCAAAAGCTTAAGTAAAGATAAGACTTTCACAAATTCGTTAATGAGTTTTATACATTTCCATTCATAGCTGCCATAGAAGATGGAAAATCCAAAAGATATCACACGACGTCAGGCGGAAAGCAAGCGACTTAAATCGATCATGAATGATTATTCAAATCAAGTCATTTGCAAGTCAAACAATTGCTTTTGCACCTGAAAATTTCTTTAATTTTTTTTTTCTCCCGGATAAATTTAAACATAACCGGGAAAAAAAAAATCAATCAATGATTTTTCTTTGTTTCTGGATAAAAGTAAAATGGAATAATTTCCAATATAAAAATCCGAGGTCAAAATATTCAAAATGGCACATATTAATAAATCATAGTGATCCTTCATCTGCTATAAAAACTGTCATATTCTCGATACAGAAAAGGTCAAAAAGGAAACTCCAACGATCTTTATAAATATTTTAATGGAAAATAAACAACATTTATGCTAAACATCACGTATACGACCTATAAAAATGTTTACGCGTGATAGTAGCTTTTTATAATTAATTTCAAGCACTCTATAAGTACAGTCAAACCTCGTTAGTGCGTCACCCGGTTAACACGTCACTCCACTTACCGGGTCACTTTTTGGAAGTCCCAATTGTCCTCGGGCAGGAATTGGTACATCTATAGCTTACTCCGTTTAACGAGTCACTCCGCTTACTAAGTCATATTTTTGCTCTCCCAAGAGCGACTCATTAACGAGGTTTGACTGTATATCTAGTCCATATATATATATAACTATTAACTATTACAGAATTCTCATTTCAAGTAAAAACAGCTGGAAATATCTATAACATTTCCGGATCATTTTCTACGTCCTGTTTGATCCTTTTTTTCGTATAGTTCTTTTGACTCATTCAATCTTCCGCTCAATTCAATTTTCTTTGTATTCGATCTTACGCTCCGTTTGGTCTTGGGCTTTTTTGTCTTTAGTTTGTTCAAAATGGTGAAGCATTACGAAACGATATGTGTATTTTAGCTTTTCTCCTACATTGTTAAACCAAATATTGCACTCATAATTAACGACATAACTCAATGTAATGGGGATTAAATGCCAGTACATCGTCTCCATCACACGTCAAGCAATATAGAATGACTCTTAATAATATTACTAGTATTACCAGATTATTTTCTAAAAAGGATTTTTTTTTTCCTATTACGTGATGATAACAATTAACAAAACGAACTACCGTAAAGTGGGGTGACTTCGTGACTGAAGGGGTGACTTGGGTACGTCCTATATCTTTTTTTATATATTTTAGATGACGCCATAGCGACTGTGAATGAAATAGAGAATTAATACCAGGTCCAGCCGTGAAAGTGACTCTCCATGATTAAAAACTGTGCCCAAATCGCTCATAATTACCTTTTTTCCGCCACCTACTTCTATTACAACCTATGCTTTAAGTTTTCATGAAACCATTCCAAATCTTAGTTTCCAGGCTATTAGGCCATGGTCTAAGGGATTTCCTTCCTAACGTTTCGCCCACATTTGTGGCAGGCATCTTCTGAGGTTACGTAGATTTAGGCGACAAGCGAGAAATTGTACGAAGCCTTTCTCCCTTGTTGCCGAAATCTACGTAACCTGATAATATGTCTGCCACAGATGTGGGTGAAACGTTAGGGAATGAAATCCCTTAGACCATGGCCTAATAGCCAGGAAAACGCTTGCATTGAACGCCAGCCATGAAAGCATCAGGCAGTACTTCAGTCTTGATAGAAGTTTTCTTTGGTAAGTATATCTATTGTTTCAACTGCAGATGATGAATTATCTAATTAAATCAATTAGTTAATTGATGTGTGGTTGTATGATTAGTAATTTACTCGTACTTACGTTACAGGTACACACAGTTATACAGATGGCGCAACAACACAACAAACAAATAAGAAAATGTTAGGCTCAGGCCCTATGAAAATATACAGAAGCTCATATAAACTTTTAATTTAAGGGATTAACATTAACACCACATTTGAAGATTAACACCAAAACATGCATCCTTGACTGGGCAGATTTACCTTGTAGACATAATTCCCTGCATTTATATTTGGAATAAAAACAAAATTTATGTATTTATACTTAATTGTTCTTAATGGATCAGATCAGTGGGATCAGATGAAAACATACGCTTCGAAAGGCATATAATCAAGGTAATAAAGTAGTGTACTCGAGTCACTCCACCTGAAGGAGTGACTTGGAAACGACTTTGAATTTTTTCTCCATTATAATACATTGCAAAACAAAAAAAATATCCTTGCATAAAAACATAGATAAAATCGCCTCTCTCTCTCTCTCTCTCTTTCTCTCTATCTCCTAGTAATGAAACTTCTAGTAAAATAATATTAATTCATAAGGTATGTAACATAAAAAATGTCCATAATCTGCACCCAAGTCACCCCACTTTTACGGTATATTGTCAGTGTTATCATTTTATCGTTAGGTCTTATCACGATCATTTTAGGCATGCTATGTATTCCTGGATATACTCTATATATCCAGACTTCAGCCTTTATTTCTTACCGTGCCTCTCACGGAGCCGTTGGTATGCTAACTACTCGATATGGAGACATTCCGAGACAATCACAGGTGTTTATAGGGTGTCCTTGGTGCTATCTTTCTTCCATTAACAAAGTCATTATTTTTGTGTCATGAATGGTCTTGACAAAAAAAAAAAAAAGACTCATTCGGTTTTTAACTGTACTTAAAATAATATCAGCGGAACATTCATATTTTTAAAAACACAAAGTTACCTCCTACTACACCAATATTTCCTTGATACCACGTAAACAATGCGGGAGATATTGGCTTAAGGTGCTTACCCTAGTCTAAATAAATTTCTGTGTGTGTTTTGAACTATTTCAACCATTGAAAAATTGACTGCAAGCATCATATTGTGTAATTTCCACAAATATTACGTAATATTTCATGTGAGGTAACGATGAGTTGTGGTATAACCCAGTGATTTCCAGCTGTTTTTTCGCCATGCCCAACCTAAGTATCTTGCAAAATCCGGATGTCCCCCTTTAAAAAACACATAAAGAGTCCTTGCAGCTCCAGATGATCAAAAGTTTATAAAACAAAGTTAATGATATTGAAAAAATTATTTAATTGCTGTTTCACTCGATTTCTGTGGTTTTGAAACGCTTTTTGAAGGTTAAAAACTCAAAATTTTCTTGGATAGATTCTCTGTGCTCTCTTCAAACCTGACATGAGCTTGCGGTCTCCATTTAAAGGAAAGTAGATCCTGCTTAAATCTTTTCTTCTTTCCGTGACATATAGATATTATTCTAACAGAAAACTCCTATTAACATGGAGAAAGCTCAAAGTACTATTAATTTATTTTTATGGAGATTTTTCTATTCACATTTATATGCCATCTATAAATCTTTTAAAAATATATGTGTGGGTGTTTTACAAACTTTTTTTTAACATTTTTTCTATTACAATCTCTAAAAAATAAAAGGAGCAGATAAGACACAGTGGTATTATAATCCGCAGTGAGAAATCCCGATGCCTTTTTTTAACGTATAATAAATGGATTATGCACAGTAAAATACGGTAATTCATTTTCTACCAAAGAAACAGTATAATCGCCAGATATAGCCCCGTTAATTGAAAACGTGAAAATAATGCACGTAAGAATCTAGAAAGAGAGTGAAATAGTCTTGATATAAGTATTTTTGCAAAGGCAGAGAGAGAAGGAGCGAAAGATAGAGCGTATATATAAAATAGCATTTTCTTCCGATTACCAGAGTTGATATAGACAGCCGTAATGCAGGTAGATCTTTTCTTCTCATAGCGAACTCATAAAAGAGCTTAGGAAAAAACTTTCACAGTTTGCAATGAGGAAAAAGAACTTATAATATCGTCCGAGTTTCAAAAGGAAAACATCGTAAGATGTATATGATAGTATAAGATGATAGAGGGAAAAAGTTCCCCAAAAAAAAAAATTTAACATTAAACACGCCTCTAACACCTTAGAGAAGAGTTATTGTGTTTTCTTCCACAGATAATCTAAAGTTACTATACTTTCAAAGAATAAGTCCTGTGATATTTTAAGCCTTAAACGGGCACAAGCACCGAAAAATACGACGTCGTTCAAGAGCGTAATGTTTGCTATGATTTTTCTTTTTCTCCGACTATGATCAAAGAAATTTCTTTTGAAAGGAGCTGGGCAATAGGAATCCCCTAAGCGCTTGTGTAATACGCAAGTTAAGTATCGCGATATATATATACATTTTTTTTTATCAGCGATATAAAAAGATGGGAACGATTTATTGGTTTCGAGTTGGTTGAGCATAGATTCAAAAATATGATAATAGTTACTGAATTTATCCGCTTGGAATAGCTACGTGGGTTTTTTTAGAACTCAAAATATTGTTACCAGCGTACCCGGGTATATATATAGACGTGAGCACTGGGTTACAAACTGCCAACTTGAACCAGATATCGGAGACTATTAAAACTTTTCGTATTCGTCTATGGTATATATCATTATAATATTCATTCTATAAAAGGGTGTGGCTTTACTTGAGGCTCGTGACTAGCTCTCAAATATCCATGCTCTCTGAATTCCTTCATCGGTTCTGACCGGTGGTACCAATGTGAAAACTATTCTGAAAATGTAATACATAGCCTTCCTCACGCATGTTCGATACGAATGAAATTTCAGTGTCACGGTTGGAAAAATATAGTATATATGAAAGAAATGTTATATACTCTGTATAATATACGAATAGCATGGGAATGTTCTGATTCCCCTTATTGAGGATGAATCAATTTTCGTTGAACCGAAAAATAATAGTAATATGTAAGCATTGCTATCTCTGTAGGAATAAAGTTATTATCTTTTTGTCATTTCATTATCCAACAGGAAATGCAAAGCTAACAGTCATATATATCGTGTTGATAATATAATATTCGTGCTTTCTATAATATTCTGGGGTTGCAGTGAGAGAATAAAAGGCAAAGGATTAGCTCGAAGTAACGAAGCGAAACTAGAACAACAGTCAAACTACCCCAAATACAAATACAATTGCACAACAGGCAAATTACCCGACGAACTGGATGATACTAAATTTATATACAGTATATGCCCATCGACAACTATAGATGTCAATTTCAATTACAGTTACACCCCCCCCCCCCACCCCTCCTCCCCCAAATAGAAGAAATAACGAAAAAACAAAACAAATTTGTGAAACTCGAAACTGCGCTAAGCAATAAATGCTAATGGTAAACTGAAAATATTGTCTAAACTTATGCCGCATGTGCGAATTTATAATACAAATTCCGTTATATTACCGCAAATGCTTCTTTGTGCAAAATTTGTTTAGATTAAGTTACTCGAAATCCGTTATCATAATTCTTTTTTGAAAATATTTCGTTATTCTTACGTTACGCAAAATCCGTTTTGTATGAGGTGTTTCGCAAAGACTATCCGGAACACTATGATTGATTTTAAGATTAAACGTAAATGTGAAAAATGACCAGCAAAAAAAGGGAAATTCATCAAATTATAGTAGCGAGTCCATAAAATAATAATTGATTGATATATAAATTTGAATTTCCATACGGCTGTGAATGTAAAAGTTATTTTTTAATAAACAAAAAGTTGTTGTCTTCCTCTATCGCATCGAAAGAGATTTATCTCTGGATATTCGAAGAAAAATTCGCTAAGATGTGAGTGATTAAAAATCATTGATGTTTGTTGCTTTTGAAAGCTAAAATATAGCTATATATAAACAATTTCAAGACTGAGTAAAATTTTTGAATACATTAATGAGCCAAAAATGTTACATTTCACGATCCATGACCGTATAGAAATTTTATAATTTTTATGCTTCTCCAAATTTTTATTTCACACAAGTGTCATTATTACAATCTAAATTTCCATTTTTTGCTAATAATTTTTCATATTTTAATTCACTTTTAGAATTAATCTGAAAGTTTTTATTCATTTCGGATAATATTCGAGAAACAATCCACATTTTCGTTTTTTTTTTTTAAATTGTTATATTTCCATTACACAAAATCCATCATATTTCCTTTATAGAAATTCGTTATATATGTATATTATATATCGTTTGGAAAAAATCTGCTAATGTGAATCCCAAAATGTTTTACTTCAAACAAACTTATTTTTTCCAAGAAAGAATTTTTTCTTAGTTTTCTCAAGCATTTCTCTGTTTCTAAAGAAACATCCTTGTCTGGGCTAAAAATTCGATGGTTTTATTCATTTTTCTTTCTACTACTTTAAATTACAAAAACATTTTCAAGTGTTAAAATACGATCGGAACATACATATGTTTCTAAAACAATTATTCTCTAAAATCTGAGCTTAAATTTCAATTCTTGCTCTGTAAAATTTTTGCGAGTATTAACCTTTTTTGTGTCGAGTAAGCATATGACCAGAACTAACTTAAGATACATCCTGTATAAAACTTTTCAGACTCTGATTCAGAACTTTAATCGCGTCTTCCATAAATGCAAGTTTCCCCACCTTGTCGTGAAATTACTCTGAAAATATGTATATTACTTTGAAGATACTCAGTGAGGTCTTAAATTTTATAGCTCTCACCGACGAGAATTCCGTTTTGCTGTCCTGCTGCTCGAAAGCTCGACTAAATCCGTGTTGCGCCGCGGAGGGACCTCGGCACAATGCATATCAACGTGTGGAGCTGCTCATCCCTGATTAACAGAGGCGCATAACTTCCCAATTTAACGGTTGCCGGACCCCACAATGAATGAAGCTGAACTAACGTTACTCCCGAAAACCGTACAGCTCTAAGGGCCTCTGTTCGATTGTTATCTCGATCCCAACTGGAGCATAACATGGCTTTGTCTTTGGGAAATGCACTTGAAATACCATAATACATTAATCCGATTTGGAAAAGATCTGAGTCTAAGTTGGTAGTATTTTATTATTCAGAGGCACATGCACATGTTGAAATTGCCAGAGGAAACTTCCAATTTCCCTAAGAAATCGGAAATTCGGCATCAACGTATCCATAAGTAAATTTTTAATTGTATCATCATCTGATAATATAATCATCTGATTGGGAGCTTTCAGTATTTTTTTTTAAATTCAATTCTGTTTATTATATATTATGCATGGTGTCCCATAAATTCATAAATAGTTTAAAAATTCGTAAAAATGGAAGGAATTTGTAAATTTGAATACAGTTTGCGAAAAACTCATTCCCCCGAAAGAAAATATTTTTTGGTACAGAAAAAATATTTAATTCAAATTTTCGCCTATAGAGAGGAGTACACGAAGGAAAACCAATGGAAAAATGCAAATCAAAGAATTATAAAATGCAAGGTATAGGATTAATAAATGTCTCGTTGCTTGCGCTCACATGAGGTTTTCATTGGTGAATAAAGCGCTATTGGTGCTTAATTGTTAGTTATTATACCTCAGCCACGAATCGCTGGCTGAAGCTTTATGAACGTTTCGGACAAAGATGAAATTGAAGATTCAGGTCTAATCACTGCTGTTCCAGCGCCCTGTATCGACAAGAATTTGAAGTAATTTCTTTTTTCTATATACAGAAGAAAAATCCCTCTTCGCAAGGAATTAACGGAGATACTCGAACTTGAAGTATTCATCATTCATTGCCAATTATTGATCATGCGGTTCTTGAAATGTGAAACGTAAATTAAATTCGAAGTTGTAAAAATTCTGTAATTGTCGATAACATACTGTCAAAATAATTGTCAAAAATTTAATTGTGGTTATTTATTATGAATAAAAAAATAAAATTGAGTTTTGGGGAGAGGATGGGGTTCTTTAGAGATCATTCTATTTGTGTTCGTTCCCTAAAAATGACAACTTTTGAGCCAATAAAAACAAGGTGGTTTTATATATTTAATGTCTCGATGAAATATTGCATTTAAAAATATAAATTATTTTACAAATGACTTTTCAGAGCCGGATCTACATTTCAATAATTGGACGTTTTAGCACCCGGGAACTGTATAAAATTCTTATGTTTTTTTATGTGCACGACCAATCAAACAAATTTTGCGATTTTAAGTAACTGCACGTCATTTCAAATTCAAAAATGTAGCTAAAGTTGACCAGTTGCAGATATCTGTTGTGCAATCAAGTCGGGACAGCCTGCATAGAAACGGTAAAATACAGTAAATTTAAATTAGATTTAAAATTTACATAGAGTGGTTATATGATTCATGCGAAATGTCTCACGGGCCGGTAGGAAATTCCCACGAACCTTCATCGGTCCGTGGAACAGCGGTTGAAGAGCACTGATCTGAAATATTAATGCTGTGATGTGATCAATATTCAATGCTAAAATAAAACCGTGTGCGTCTAACTCCATTGCGTACAATACCTCTATTCAGTGCCGTCTGGAGAAGAAGCCAATGGTGCAAAAGAACATGTATAATTTGATTAGTATGAATTCCAGACAATGGAAATACTAATTAGAATATCTCGTTAGAGAAACTGAAGTTTCTCCAGTATTATGTCTTACACAAAACACCGCATATTTTGAATTTCTTTTAATCCTTCCGGCACCCCATTATGAAAAAATTAAATAATTGTCATGAAAATTTTTTGGTAGGTTATTTCAGTTCTAATTAAGGCCTAAAAGCAAAAAAAAAGTAATTTAGTACGCAATTATTTATTAAATTAACCTGGTACTTAAATATTTCGTCAGAGCAATTCGCTTACAATAAAAACAAAATGTTGATTAATGCATAATAATGAATATTGATTTAATTTATAGCAAAAAAAAATGCTATAATTTTGTTTTATACGTTTGTTAAGGAACATTTTGTAAAAGCAGTGTTTTGCTGTTAAACACTTGTTCAGGGGCAAAACATCTCTAATATAATTTTATAAATTAACATATTTGCAATACTGATAGTCCCACGCTTGCGTTGTCATCTGGTTATCGTAAAGTAGTCATACAGCTTTTAGAGTTGAAAATACCAACACCTAACGACGTATGTAAGGGATGTTGAAATGTTGGCGGTACTTTAAAGTACCGCCAGTACTGAAAGGGTTAAAGAAACTACGGCATCTGAAAATATATATGTTAAAGAATAAAAAAAATAATCTAAATAAAATCTTTTATTACAGTCAAAACACAGCAAAGCACAGAGAATTCATTAATTTTTTCAAAAAACAAACAATTCTGCCAAATAATTCTCCAAGTATCCAAGTTACACGACGGTGCATGAACATTTCGAAATTCTTATCTGAATAAAATTATGTTAGGGAATGAAAATGAATTAGAAAACTATACAAATTCCATTCGCTTTCCGAAATCTGAGCCATGGAAATGTTTCTTTGGCGATTGAAATTTCAAATTTCAAGATCAGCTTCGGATGGTACAGATATAGATCTTTCTCTTCCATTAGTTATCTCTTTTCCGAGGAAGAGGAATTAGAGAACTCCTTCCTATTCAAGCATCCTCGGCGAAAAATCTACTTCTTTTTCTCTACTTAATTCTTAGAACAAAAGTAGTGTTCAAGAACAAGACTGCTACAGCGGGGTAAAGAAGTTTGTGGAAATCATTCCTTGGACAGTGGGAGGAAAAAAGAGAGAGAGAGAGAGAGAGGAACTCTTTTTGGGAAGGTTAAAGACTCCAAAAGCTATTTGAAATGGTAATTCCTAGCCTGAGAACTATAAGAGAGTAAAAGAAAAAAAAGTGGGGGATTACTAGGAGGAAAAAAAAGGTGTAAAAAGACAGTGGGATTTTTCTCACTCCACTACCAAATGTGAAATTCTCTGAAAAAAAGCCGTAGAACTGGGTTTTCAATTAACACCCCCTTCAAACTTCCGTCGACTTCACAGAGAAATTCACAGCTATTCAAAAAAATTAATGGTATTAAGGCTTTAATTTCACACCTTACTGACTTTTTTCTTCTTAAATGGTAATTTTCTTCCAATTTATTTTTTTTTCTTTTAATAATCTTTTTTTTTTTGTGTCACTAAATTTAAAATCTTGAAGTCAAATTTAATATACAGGGTGTCCCGTAAGCTCTAATTTTGCCTTTATCTGATCAACCGTGTGTCGTAGAGGTATGGTTCCTATTTAACAAATGCTCTCAAATTGTGTTCAAGAATCACTCTGCACCAGTTTCGAGAGGAAAATAGTGTGTCATAAAATAAAAAAAATCTAAATTTTTCTACGGTCTCCCCATGTCCGCTATCTTCCGATTAGAAACTTGTTGCCCTGTTGTCTTTCCTGAGGCCAACAAAAAAAAAAACCATTCCATATTTCTAAGTGCAATATTCGCTGAGATATGTGAATTCAAAGATTAGGGAAAAGTTGGGAAAAAAAAACAGCATAAATATCAGGGGGAAAAGCGTTGTCTGTTAGTTTATTCTGTTCTTTCCCAACTTTTCAGCGACTGTGTGAATTCAAATATCTCGGCGAATGTTGCATTTAGGAACATGGAATTTTTTGTTGTTCACCCTAGGAAAGACAGGGCAACTTTTCTAATTAGAAGATAAAAGACATGGAGGGACCGTATAAAAATTAAGGTTTTTTACTTCATGAGACTATATTTTCACTCTCTAAACTGGAACAGAGTGATTCCTGAACACATTTTGAGCATTTTTAAAATTACAGCCATACCTCTGCAACAAACGATTGATGAGATAAAGGCCGCATGTGGACTTACGGGTCACGCTGTATAAGAATTGCGGAAAAATATTCTGTGATGTAGGAAATTACTTTGATATAATATTGTATCTTTTATCAAGTGAGGATTATTTAAAAGTCCGTCATTTTTATTCGAACTCTCCTATATTATCATTCTTTTCTCTTAATTTTGTATGCAATAAAGGGTCTTTCATTGAAACCTTCCACTATTCAGGCAATCTAAATAGTTCTATAATTTTACTTCAATATGCATTTTCAAATATAGTTGCATACTGAGAAGGTTATGTCAGTCAAAAAAAAAATAAGACAACTTGGAAGCTATTTTTTTTAGATTTATGTTGAGTTTTATAAACAAGAAAATTGAAAATGTTCACAATAAATGATTTTGATTTCGCAATGGAAATGTTTACTAAAATATTAACTAGTAAACGAATTTTTTCTTATCATAAATGGAGCTAATCCTATATTTTAGATAAGCAAGCCTCTACTGCAGTTTATTCTAGAAAAATATCGCCGTACTTAATAAAAGAGATTGGTTCAATTTAAATTGAAGATCAATCTATATTTTAAAATTTAATTATCAAAAATTTTTTTACTGAAATAAGCGAAAAAAATCGTTAGCATTGGGAATTTTAAAAATGAAAAATTTAGTCAAGTTTCTCCTTGTGTTCTAATAAAAATAATTAAATATTTTACGGGACTAGGATTCTACAGATATTAGATGATTTGGCAAAGTTTCTTGCATAATTCTAATTTTAATGGAAAAAATTCGCTTCTTTATCATTCAATTTCTTTTATTCTTCATTTAAAAAAAAATAATTTTTTATATCATTAAATATATATAAACTTTTAATCTTAACGTCATATTTGATATAAAAGAATTGATTAAGAATATCCTGTCATAGATGAAATTACTTTAATATAATAAAAGTAATTGTCTTTTATAAAGTAAGAATTGTTTGCAATTTATCATTGTTATTTCAACTATTCTGAATGTATCATCATTCTTTTTAGTTTCATGTACAGCCGGGATACACTGTACATAACATGCGGGCCCGGAGCGAAAACAATTTCGGGCACCTCAGCCCCGATTTCATATATTTTAAGTAGGGAGGATCGGGCATCTCCAAAGATTCATGCATTATTAGAGAATATACAGGAATGCAGAAAAATATCTACTCACCAATGAAAATTCAGAATTAATGACAGAAAAAATCCCAGAATTGATGAAAATCCAGAATTGATGAAAATCCAGAATTAATGAAAGAAAATCACAGAATAAATAACTCCACAATTTATGAAAGAAATTATTCCAAAATGGACCAAAGAAATAATTTCAGAATTGATGGAAGAAATAATTAAAGAAATAATTCCAGAATTTATGGAAATCCCAGTATTCATATTCCAGTTGAAGCTCACACACTTTGTTTAATTCCAAAAAAATTTATTTGTTGGAGATATATAATTTATATTTTTTTTACTTCCCTTCAAACCACGTGGCCCGGTGTGACCGCACCTATCGCTCACCTCGAATTGCAGCTCTGATGAACAGTATCCTTACGGACCCTGCACTAACAAGAGTGGGGTGCTTTTTCTCTCGCTGTGGATATTCTTTTTTAACCTTGGGGTGGGAGGTTCAGCCCTGATTTCAACGATAAAACACCCATAATCCTTGAATTCAGGGCTAAGCTCCCTGAGGTTAAAAAAGAATATTTAACGCGAGAAAAAGCCGCCTTCCCCTCACTCCCGTCTGTAAGACTGTATTATTCAGGTCTAATGATAAGAGATATAAATTTTCATCCAAAATCCCCCCCACCCCCATTCAGAAATATCTAAATAATTTTTCTAAATATACTATTCGAATATACATTCGAATATTGGAGGATGTAATTGATGTCAGTGTCGATAGAAACAGCGCAAATAATTTGTGATATAATATTTCGTTTGATTTTTCTTGAATATTTCAAATAAAACTAGCAAATTTTCACAATGTTTAGCCTTTTTATTAGTTCAAAAGCCAAATTTTGCTAAGACATGTACTCATATATACAAAATTTTTTTCTTATTCTTTTCTTTTTTGCTTATTTACCCAGCAAATTTTGGATTTCATTTGGAATAAGAGAGGTTCTAGTTCACTTAGTTTACATCCAGAAAAAGTTTCGTACTTAATGAAAGAGATTGGTTCAATTCAATTAAAGTTCATTCTAAATTATATAGAATTTAATTATATTATCAAAAACTCTTCTTATTTAGATAAGTGAAAGAAATCTTCGAAATTTTATTCTCTTGATTATCTTCCAAAACACTTCATCTTCTTCTTTATTTATAATCATTTTATGTGTCATTAAATTTACAATGTTGAAGTCATATTTGAAGGGTTAGCAAAGAATATCCTGTTATTGAATGAAATTACTTTGATATGATATTGTATCTTTTATCATGTGAGAATTGTTTCCAATTCATCATTATTATTATTGCTCAACTATTCTGAATACATCATTGCTTTTTTTAATTGTCGAAAGAACTAATGAAAATAATTTGTGAAATAATTAATTAGATTTATGTTGAATTTTGCAAATAAAAAAAGCAAATTTCAACAATTTTTAGCCTTCTTATTAGCTTCGAAGATTATTATCACATCTCTGCTGAGATATTTACTCAGGTACGAATTTTTTTTCTTATCCGAAAGGGATCCAGCTTTCTGAATTTGAGATAAGAGAGAGAGGTTCTAATCTAGAAAAATTGCCATACTTAACAAAGGCATTGCTTCAATTTAAACAGTTACCTAAATTATTGAGTAAAACTATTATCAAAAAACTGTTACTAAAATAATCAAATCAACTTTATTCGTTTCATACACGACAGGAAAAATTAATAAAAATTTTATGAGAGAAGCACATATTTTTTTTTCTTAACAACTAGAAGCATATAAATGCCTATACAGACAATAAACAAAAGAAATCTTAGGAATTTTGAAGAGTAAAATTTAATTAAAATAATTTTATAATATTTTACGGAGTTTGTCTTACATATATTAGATTAGGTAACAGAGCCACGCTTAGGGGATGTGCGACAGATGCCGTCGCCATGGGCCCCGTGACTTGGTAGGCCTCTCACTTACGGTAATAATAATTTCTTTCATAAATTATGAATTTTCATACATTCTGGAATTTTGGAAAAAAAGAATTTAGGGAAAATAGAATTCTGGAATTTTTTCTTTCATAAATTATGAATTTTCATCAATGCCGGGAATTATCTCTGGCAATTATTTTTCTTATTTTTAATTCATTGATTCTGAATTTTCTCATTAGTTCTCAGACAATTTTTTTCAACAGGACATAATTTTAATTATTTTTGTAATTATTTTCTCCATCAATTTTTCCACTTCAAATTTATTATTATTATTATCATCATTATTTATTTATTTTATTTTTTTGTTAATTTACATTGAGTTGTGCCCTTTTTGAAAATGTATATACTTCCTAGTATTCCTGTATATTTTGTAATAATTTATGAATTTTTGAATTCCGAAATTATTCGCGTCTGGTAAAAGCGACTCTGTTATACTCGTATAACTGGACAACAATATATTGAAGTCCCCGCAAAGACTTCATATTTTCTATTGCATAATATTGTTTCTTTTCATGTTGCAACTAAACGACGAAGGATTATTAATACTTATTGACAAGGATCGTTTATGAATTATTAACACAAAAGAAGAATAAATGGCCATAGATTGCCATGGCTCAGCTTGAATAAATATTATACCACGGGGAAATAATAAATTCGATTATCATATAGAGTAGAAAAAATTAATTTCTAGAGAAAGTATAATTTAGTTAATAGCATATATTTTTTTAATCCCCCAAACGTAGCATGACTTGAAAATGTATAATCATAATATTTCATTATCCTCTTATATAAAATATGTACTATAGCGAAACACTATCTAAAATTGTTATTTATAAACTTGGCCGAAACTGAATAAAATGTTACGCTATGTCGTCTGGTATTCTTTTATGTTCCTACATATAGAAATAAAACTGCTCTATATACGAAGTATTTTTAGGCATCGAGCCAGTCACAGTAACTCACGAGCATACACTGTATGTACAAAAAATACTCACTTGAGAAACTGTTGATTTAGTTTAGGAGAAAGAATTCTAGAATATCAAGACCATTTACATTTATAGAGTGAGAAATTCTAGGGTTGTAAACTCTTACTCGCATAGAATGAACTTACATATATATGAAGAAAATTTTTGAAATGAAAATATATTGGAGTTAGTAGGGCCAACGTGTAATAGAAAAATGTTATGGCATTATTCGGTATACTCATATATTGGATTCTTCTGTTATATAAATAGATATTTTTAGTTCTATATATATATTTATTTATCTATTTATGTATTTATTTATTTATTTACGCCAGTTTCTACAGATATTTATGTGCGATGCATTTGCAATTGATTATCATGACGCGTCTCTAACAAAAAATTAAATTATTTCAAAAATCTATAGACTAAGAATTTTCTGTTTTTATCTAATTTTAAGATAGCCGCACCATATAGGGGCCGTAAGGGACAGGCACGTAAAAATAAACCTTGTTGATTCCACTGTTTAACACGAAGCCCTAGCTTAAGCACTTTTTCGCTCATTTATGTCTTCCTTCCAACTTTTCTCCCATTTTTGAATTCGAATCTCTCAGTGAATATTGCACTAGAAAAAAAAAGTTATTTTTATTTTATTTTAGTAACCGTTCAACCTCTGCAATAAAAATGACTTATCAGAGGTCCATACATTATTTGGATACTTTTGATAATTGGAAGTGTATCTCTAGGATGAACGGCTCGTCAACAATTTTCTGTGTTTGCTGTTAGCTACGCACCCTGTTTACTGACAGATAAATCAATCGAAATAAAATAAATCATTTTCATTTTATTTCGATTCTTTATTGGATCTCATTGCGATTTCCTCCATAAAACTACTACTGCCATCCCTTGTTAATGATTGAATTATCCAATCAACTTTGAGTTTTGGAAAACAGATATTCACAATCTAACGCAAATAAATACAACAAATAACTTGAATCAATTTTTCCAAATTATGTACCATTTCATCACATTGCAATCATTTCAAATTCAGTCATTTTCATTCCCGGCTATTACTGAAATAATAATAACTGTGTTAATAGGAGTCGCGTGAGCTTTATTTTTAACAATTTCGTGGTATTTTTTTTTCTTTTCTCTCATTGAATACTTTCCACTAGTGAAAATCGTTCTCATCATGAATGTACTCAATTTCTTTCATGGTACATTATATCTCAGTATCACTCTCCCCGCTCCAGTAACTTCGCTGATTCCACAATCTACGAAACACTCTGAGATATGGATTCAAATTTCTCAAGCTTTTCGTTCCAAGAAAATATTTCTTTCAATAAACTTCAAACTCATCTATGGAGAAGATGAAACATACCATATATATATATATTTTTTTCTTCATGTGTGTATGTACACATCTCACAGATAAAAATCTCTGATATCAGCTATATAACCTTTAGAGCTGTAGACAATGGGTTTTATATCCTTAGAAAATCTTCGCCCCCCCCCCCCCCGTTTTTCCTTTAAGTTTTCTTTCTTCAGAAAGAGAGAGAGAGAGAAAAGCTATGAAAACAAAGGGTAAGGCCAGAGCCCACATTGGCAGGATAAGTTTGGATATCTTCCAATACGCCTCGGAGCAGTAAGCTCTGCAGATAGAAAAGAGAATGAAGGGTAAAAGACTCAAAGGGAAGCCAATACTATTGATCGCGTGTCTCAAGAGAATAGTTTTACTCGGTGGAAGATAAGTGCGAACCTCCCGAAAATTCCACCGACTTTTACATCGCAAGTTACCACGCAAGAAGAAAAATAAAAGAAAAAAAATATATAAATATATAATAAAAAAAACATAAAAAGGGAGAGCTAAAAACTATCTCCAGAAACCAGCAACTTTTTATTTTTATTTTTCTTATTATTTCACCCCAAAACGACTGGCCGCTGCTGTAGTAAGACCCTACCCTCCAACAACCATTCCTTGTTCTCTCTGTGAAAGTTCCAATTCTTTCCCATCTCCCATTTTCCATGGTTCGAACAGTACAGAGAAAAGAGTATTTGTCTTTGGTCTCTCACATAAAAATGTCTTCTACTGTGATTTCGGCCACATTTCGCAAACAGTAATCATAAAATAAAAAGAAAAAAAATAATAACAGGAGTAAAAAGAAATGTAGCAGTGAGAGGGAGAGAGAGAGGAGAGAACAAAGTTTCCAGTGGAACAGTTTAACGAGTCTTTCCGAGGCTGTTTCCAAAGGTAGAAAGGCATAAAAAAAAAAAAAAGAAGTCAAAACAGAAACTAAAAACTAAAATAATAGTAAAAAGGTCTCCGGTCCGAAAATTAAATGCCTCGCGTGTTTTCAATTACACTCGTTTCCTAAGAGATCGCATTGCACTGTGTGCTCGGTGGTTTTTAAAGGCACTTGATGCCATGAGAAAATATGTGTTTGTGTATGCTATCTTGGTCAGTGTACTGTTCGGAATTGTAACTCTCGCGCATATTTAACTGCGCAAGACATTGATCTATGACGTCCCATCATCTTCTCCCTACCCGTCGTCATCATAAACGTTGGTATTTCGTGACGCTCTCTCTCTCTCTCTCGGATCGTTTTCACCTGGAAATCATCAAACTTGATTCTGTCTATTCCATGGTAAATGAATGTATGTCCACTAAAGGAAATAATAATAAAAAAAACCATTAAAAGCAATGGCATTTGGGTTTTATTTGTTTGTTTTCAATTCCAAGTAACTTGTAATTCGAGTGATAATTAGGTGATATGGGTATCTATGATTGAACATATCCTAAAAAGTAATTTTTCATTTTTGAAATATTTATTTATTTGAAAATTCATGATTGCATTCTAGCTTTTCGAAAATAATTTTTTTAATGAAATTTTCACGGAATTTGAAATGTTGTATTAGAAATGTATGATTTATCCTTTCACTTTTCACCTTTCCCCCCCCCTCCCCTCCTCAACAACCCCTTTCGTTTCAACGTCCCCTCGGGATGATATCACACATTTTGAGAAGTACTGGTGTACATAAACTGTTAAAGCTTTTGAAAGGTTTATTTCGTAATTGACGGACATGAATAAAGTTTAAAAATTTTGTACCGTGATAAATTTTTCGTGAATATATATTCCCGAAAGGAATAATGAATATTCAATGAGATATTTGAATTTGAAAAAACGGAGATGATTTGGGAAAAGATGACATAAACTAACGGACAATGCTTCTTTCCCTTATTTATGCTGTTCTTTTCCAACTTTTTTCCGCCTTTTGAATTGAAATATCTCAGTGAATATTGCAACTTAGAAATATGGAATTTTTTGTCGGCTTCAGGAGAGACAGGGCAATACCTCTCTAATTGGAAGTTAAATGACAGGGGAACCGTATAAAAATTTACATCTTTTATTTTATGACACACTGTATTTTCACTCTCGAAACTGGAAAACTTCTAAACACATTTTGAGAATTTTTCAAAATTATAATTATACCTCTACGACGAACGCCCTGTATATAGATTCGGATCATTGTTTAAAAATCATCGATGGTTGTAGAATTCCCGCAAACGCGTTTCTTCTGAAGAATCGTCTAAAAGAACTAGTTGCAGGATGAGTCTTATTAACATGGTTAATTTATAAACATGATGATATAAACATGGTTAATTTAATTTTTTTCGTTTTCTCAAATTTCAGTTTTTTCAGCATCTTCTTGAACTAGTACATGAGATCCAAAAGAGTAAAAAGTTTTGACGGTCACTCTCGGTGATATAAGCACATTGTCTCAGGGAACTCGGGTGCCTCCGGGGGGGAACTAACCATTTATTAATCTTGAACAAGATATATATATATACACATGGGCAGGTGTCATTATGCACATTGCCAGTAAACAAACATAAAATTTATGATCGAACATAATTATTGATGTAAGAGTAAATAAATAAATGAAATTGTAAATAAATAAATAAATCCAATGGTCTCCCTTCCCTTGATGAATAATTGAGATATCATAGATGATAATTGGGTAAAAGGCGTACGGAAGATATGAAAGACGCGTCATCAAATATGTACAAGTAAAAAGAACATATACAAAAAAAGGAATACCGAATACCTTTGAAGGTATAACGATAACAAAAAGTCAATAGAATTGTAAGAAGG
This sequence comes from Pholcus phalangioides, assembly GCF_987345545.1. NCBI lineage: Eukaryota > Metazoa > Arthropoda > Arachnida > Araneae > Pholcidae > Pholcus > Pholcus phalangioides. Next base: position 56,480,677 of record NW_028301608.1, on the reverse strand, counting down.
AGATTGATAAAACACAATAATATTTCTCCCAGAATAAAGTCAGCCAGTGCATTGGAATCCCCTATAGGACAAAAATAAAACAGGTAGGCCTATATTATATGGATACATATACCTACATATATATGTGAGATAAAGTTGAGGTAATATATAAATAAGTGGAAAAATATACGTGAAATGAATGTCAGGTTCTGGAAAAAAGGGGGAAGAAAAACGTATAGACTTGTACGAAGAACTCAAAGTACATGCGCATATATGTATAGGTATGTACGTCAATGCATCTGCAGATGTCTTTCTAAAACATTTTTCGATACTGCTGGCAAGTGAGATTTAAACGGAAAGTACTGTATCACTGGAGAAACTACGCAAAGATGGAGGATGGTTTATTATTTTTTTGAACGTTTATTTTCCGTACATTTTCCAGGCCGCTGTCTAGTTTTACGGTTATTTAAAGAGCAGAGGAAATACATGGAATTTTTTTTTTTTCAACTTAGTTTAAGGTTTTCTAAAAATCATTTCAAACCAGCGTATGAAAGGAAAAAAGAGCGTACGCGTATCTATCTTAGTTGCTTTTCGAATAGGATATATAGCAAAGGGATCCGATACATATTATTTTTTCTCCTCCACAGCAAACTCGAAATATTATTTTTTGTAGTCTTTTATTTTGGTACAGGGATGTAAGAATATGTATGAGTTTAACGTTAACGTATATACAAAAATGCAGAAAAAATATCATTATCTACAAAAGATTTTTTCTTTCTCGAAAAAAAAAAATCCTTTCTAGTTTCTTAATAGGTGAGGATAGAAAAATGCTCGTATGCATATTTCAATGGAATATTTTTGTAACGCGAGTTGCGGTACTTGAAACTTTAACTATTAGTGACTGTTAAATCTGGAAAAACTTGTGGAAAGCGATGAGCTTGTACAAATTACTTCGATTGTGGCTTTCCATTGCAAACTATTCTTGTTTGAAACAAAGATAAATGATTGGAAATTTTAAAGCTTGTATATTCTGTTCACCACAACGAACTCTAAAAACCAGAAAAATGGAAAATATTTGTATTTTTGAATATGCGCAGTGCCTACCGACTTGCTTTGCGCACAAACAGACACCATTTTCGAATTAGGTTGGCAGCTTATGCGTTTCGAGTCATGTGTGATCGAAATACATGCAGCGTGGATAGTATCGGCCGCCCGATAATTACACACGTGGTTCCTTGTGAAAAACTAATACAGAAAAGTGTTTTGCATTTTAGGATTATAACGAATATATTAGGGGAGTTATAACGCTTTCAAATTTTTAATGTGTTAATCTTCAAATGCGGTGTTAATCCCTTAAATTAAAAGTTTATGAGCTTCTATATAATTTTCATACGGCCTGAACCTAACATTTTCTTATTTGTTTGTTGTGATATCTGTATAATTATGTGTACCTTTAACGAATCTGAAATACTGTCCTCAAGTCACCCAGCAATTCTTAAACAGTTCACTAATCATACAACTATTAATTAACAAATTGCATTCATTAGATAATTTATCATCAACGATTGAAACAATAAGTATATCTACCAACGAGTACACTTTTAACAAGACTGCCGTAACATGTAACCACTAATCTATTTAATCAAAGTTTTGGAATGGTTTCGTGAAATCTCTCTTAAAACACAGGTTATGGTAAAAGTAGGCGGGAAAGAAAAAGATACGATAATTATATATATATATATATATATATATATATATATATATATATATATATGAGAGATTTGGGCACAATTTCCAATCATGGAGGCTCACTCTTGCGGCTTTACCTGGAGTCACCTCTATTTCATTCACAGTGGCTATGGCACATCTTGGGGTATGTACCCAAGTCACCCCGTTTGAGGGTATTGTTCTTTGACCAACCCAGTATTTTTTAAGCAGCTTCGGGTGCCTCTGGTGGTGTGTATGGCCACTACATTCTAGATAATCTTCTAGATGTGTAATTTAAGATTTCGTGGTATGGCTCGAGTGTCATGAATGTCGTAAATAGGTGAGACTGTTCAAGGAAGACCGGAAGAATCATGGTGTCAAGCGTCTAACTCTGTGCGTGTGAGAGAGAGAGAGAGAGAAAAAATGAAAAAGACTAGTATTCACCGGACATTCCTGTATTATTTTTCTGGACCTGCATCGTCCGACTTTTTGTTAATAATTTCTTTATCAACATTTTTCCCAATTGACTTTCCTTTCTTTAGTCGATTCCCCCCAGAATAAGTTGATCGTGTTGCATTCCTTGTTCCTATTCCAACAAATGTCTCTTTCAGCTAACACCATACCAGAAGTCTCTCTATTGTGGTGCTGTTTCGGCTCTGGAATTTTCTGACTGCCCATTTCTGTATACCTCTATAAGTTCTACATATCAGGGGTTTCCAACGTAGTTTCTCGCGGAACTCTTAATGCAGTAATCATGAGGCTGTTCTACAGAATTCACACAAATTTTTGAATATTTATAAAAAAAAAAAAAGTGTGCCCCTATTACCGTCGCGACACCATCATAGCCCCCCGAGCTATGAAAGAGGGCTAGACAGCACTTCTTAATTTATATATTTATTGTCAAAAATCATTGTGCCAGATCTTATCGTGGAAGCTCCTATTTAACTGATGTCCCTGCATAGCCCCACAAAGGGAGTGGGTCTGGCAGGGTTGCTGCCCGGGACCCGAGATGATTCACATCAGATATGATTCTATTTTTGATTTTCACCTTACAAATTAATATTGGAGGGTCCAGTGAAGATTCTGATCTGGGGCCCTACTGCGGGATATGAGGCCATGGGTCCCCGTGCCGAGCCTAGCTGAACTCATGGTTGAGACTTAGAAGGTTGGAGTCCTGTAAGCCTATTGAGAGGCATATTCATGAATCAAGATCTTTGATTATAACCATCCCCAGACGAAAAGCACTCGCAAAAAAAAAAAAAAAACAACTCTGGCATACGGCTTTAACTGAAATAACCATGATGCTAATCATTGAATCATAGGGTGTTCATTTGAGTTGTAGGTGAATATCTCCCGAGAATGAAATCAAGCTTCTATCCTCATTGGTTTAAGTGAGCAATGGGGCTGGCAGGGCTCTAGCCAGTACCGCCTAGAGATAGAGGTGCTGCTATCCTCTGTCTCTAGGAGGTGCTGCTCTAGCGCGGGGGCCTCAGAAAAACCTGATTTTTGTTGTTTTTACACTAGAAATTCACTATAGAGAAGTCCCCACCAATGTCTTGGGGAGGGGGCCTGGTTCCAGGATGGGAAAGGACATGATGAGCACCGACATGCTCGCGGTAAAAAGGAAAAATTTTATTCTTACATGAAATATACATGCCCCTTTAACTTCCCTTCTTTTTTTTCAGACGGGGCACATTGCCTTTTATTTCACTTTGCCTTTGACGGGGCACACACCTACACAGACATGTTTCTGCACTCACAGAATTTCGTTATCTGTGCAGAATGACGAAGTAACATGCTGCCTTATACAATATAGGGGATTTTTCTGCCCTGCAAAAAACTCCGTGTACAAGGAAACATTCTCAGACTCTAAACCTTCAAAATTATGTAATGGTGTCTTAGGTACTTTGATCATAACCAATAAACCGTTAATAGCAAAATTTCATCAGCAAAAATATGCCTTCTAGAAAATATTGAAGTCAATTATAGAGTACATATCACATGTGAGACAGACATCAATGAACTAGATCCCTTCTGCAATCAATAAAATAAAACTGTTGCAATTCTTCAATTTAAATTAGCGACCAGATTTTGATTAATGTGTCGCATGGAAAAAAACAATACGAAATGATACCAGTTGATATTTTGTAAGCAATAATATTACTTGAATTATTGAGTTTGAATCAGGAATTTAACAGTTGTTATTTGTGCGTGGTAAAACAACATTAGCAAAACTCGCAAAGTGTATAGTCGTCTTCGGCTTTTATATTGCTTTTGATTACAATCACAGAGAGCTTTGAATAGCTGCAGTTTGCGAGTTTTACTAATGTTGTTTTACCACGCACAAACAACAACCTTTGGAATTTCGATGCAAAACTTGATAATTCAGATAATATCATTGCTTACAAAATGTCAACTAATATCATATCGTATTGTTTTTTTCATGCTGCTCATTAATTAAAATCCGGTCGCTAATTTCAATTGAAGATTCGTAACAGTTTTATTTGATGGGTGGCAGAAGGGGATCCGTTTCCATTCATGTTTTTCACATGTAGCTCAGGGTGATTCTAAATTCATGAGACAAACTTTAAGAGATAGTTTGAGAGACGAAACTTTGAACACCTAAACAAGCATTTTTAATCGTACAATGTGTGGTCGAATTGCAATAGCAAAGATGGTAGAGGATGTTTTTAGGGAGTGTACAACAGTACTTCACACCAAAAATAAATATATTTTTCCACCGGATTTGCTGCGATATGAGCCATTAGTCATTCGTAAGTGATGGCACGTTTGGTTTGGATCGGAGTTTGTCTCTTATTGTTGCAAGGATTATCAAAGTTACGCTGTGCAAAACAATGATCAAGCGGTACAATGACTACTACTACTACTACTAAACCAGACATGCACCTCGTCCATATTCCTCTGCGGAACTTCTAACGAATTGGTGCATGTTGGAATGCGCGTGTACATGTAGTGAAACCTTCAGAAGGACACATTTGATAATTTTTGTCGCACCACGACCATTTCTGCACACGAGGGCTAATTTTAGACCGGGATATACAATTCTGTGGTGTTTGGTCAGAACATGATAACTCCAAAATCACATTTTAGAGATATAGCATTTTCATTGTCATATAAAAATCCGAAATAAATCATACACACAAATGCAAATGAAAATATTATACGTCAGAATGTTGTTTAGCCGTACTCGCGTATTTGTGCATTTATCTCACTTCTAGTTAGTTATAATTAACAAGACTTACTACTAGATCAAAAAGACATTTTTTTGGAGATATCATACTTTGACCAAACACCACAGAATTTATTGCCGATTCCGAACGGCAGGCTTGTTTTTCATACTCCTCGAGAGATTGGTGCGCTAACCCCTCGATGGGGGACTCCCTGCGGTAGCAATTTTTTCTGTGCTCATTTCGCCGTTTCCGTTGTATCCCTGTGCCAGGAAAGTTTTCTGACAAGGACGAACCGGGTATCGAACTCGCGACACCACTAAACATCCTTAGGAATTTTAGGCGAGTATCTTATCGACCTGGGCTACCGCCCCCCCCCCCTCCCCAGAAGGTACATTGGATTTGAGGGAGCACAAGGGATTTGTCCCAGAGAAATTCTGAGATACTAACGTTCAAAAAGCATTTTAAATTAACAGAAATGGATTAAGGTAACTAATATTATAAAGATATTTTCTTCCGATATTTAAATTTTTAATTGGAAATATTTGAAAATATTTTTAATTTTTGATCATGTTGGGGAGGGAAGGCTACCCCCTATGTTCTCTCCTGCGTACGCCTCTGGTCGCAAACGTATGTACTCAGAGCTGTCACTTCTCGACAAAATTTCACAAAAATACTGTAAATAAGAAAGAGTAGCAAAAACTTATTTTTACGTACGCAACACAACAACGTGTAAACAACATAACTGGGAGAATCATGATTTCAAAAACTAAAACATAAGGAGAGTGTTTCTTGGATTTCTAATAAATAAATTTGTCATTTTTTTGGATTCAGAAAAAAAATATTAATTTATCATTTTTTCATGTTTTCTCATAAAAGTGCGCAAAATCACATTTGTGACATCTACTTGATTGAATAAGATTTAACTTCAAATTGTTTTTTGGTAAATTTTATGTAAAATTTCAATGTGTTACATGATATACGGGGTGATTATAAAAAAACTATCCCGACATATGGGCCCCTAACTATCATACCATTCACAGAAACTGAATGAAATTTTGGCATAAGGTATTTTGATGTATGCGCTCAAGAATGATATGGAAAACAACAGTGTCATTCTAATAGTTACGGTTACAGTGAGAAAATTTCGAAAATATCAAATGGCAACACCAAGTTTTTTGTATTGGACTGCGATCTCCATACTGAAAAACACTAAATAGCGTTGGAATGGCACCTGTAGCACGAAAATCCCCGGAGCTAGGCAAGGAAAAAGTAAAAAGGACTTTGCCGTGCACCAGAGCATTAATGTTCATTTCATTCGTCACACCGTTTTTTCGGCTGAGATCCCAGCCTGATTAGTCCTCCACAAGGTCATGTGGAAAATTTGTGAATCACAATAAAATGCTTTATTTTATGCTGCTTCTCTGTCCTTATTGGTTGTCCTCACTTTTAGCCTATCTACCGCCGGTGATTTTCATGCTACAGTTGCCGTTCGAACGCTATTTAGGGTTTTTCACAATGGAGGTCACATTCCAATACAAAAAACTTGGTGTTGCCATTTGATATTTTCGAAATTTTCTCACTGTAACCGTAACTGTTAGAGTGACACTGTTGTTTTACATATCATTCTTGAGCGCATACCTCAAAATACCTTATTGCCAAAATTTCATTCAGTTTCTGTGAATGGTATGATAGTTAGGGGCCCATATGTTGGGATAGTTTTTTTATAATCACCCTGTATATGCGCTAAATATATCAATGAATCCTTTGAAGGGTGGACGTATTTTCCCCAAAATCCATAGGAAAAAATTTAAACTGGAGCACTCACTATAGGACCACCCTTCCTTCCTAAGAAGTTATTATATTGATTGGATACATAAACACTCTCATCGGAACGTTCGTATTTAATAAATTCATCAACGTTACACCCCCCCCCCACCCAATGGGGGATCCTGACCAACACTTTGGGAACCGCTATATCATAGAGGTCAAGAAGCAAAACTCTTTTCAAATATTCGTATCTTAAGGGACGGCAAAACATTATACGCCTAAGGCGGCAGAATTTCTAGGATTTGGCCTGCGACTAATTGAGTGACCAAGAAAGTGTGCAAACATGTGAGTGTCCATAAGACTGACCTAGAGACAGGGACGTATTTACCGCGAGCGCTGGGGGAGTAAATACGCCCCTGTCTCTAGGGGCGTGGGGCGTATTTAGTGTGACCGGGGGAGGGGGGTCTAAGTGAGCTGGATTGGTGGTGGCAAATTCAAAGAATAAGTGGTCAAGAAAATTATGGGACAATGTGCTGAAATTACACTTGTGTGATAGAGCTTGTGTGTGTTTCGGGTCAATTAAATTAGACAAGAATGGGAAAAGAGCGGCAAAATGTATGTAGCGCCCACACGGGCGGTAAAACCATAAATCTCCTTTTGCCCGTGCACACATTCCACCGCGGAATTTCTAACGAATCTGTACAAGTAGTACATGGGTAGGGCCACCACTAGAACGAGTACGGCAACTAGAAACTAGAATTTACTATGTCACCAGACTCCCGCAGAACACTATTAATTTATCCGGGAACATATCTCGGGTCACTTAAGTGATCTGGGAATGTGGCGTGGGACAATTCAGTAATCTGGAGCAGCATCACAGGTCACTTAAGTAATTTGTAAACGAGCCACGTACCACTCAAGTGGTCATTTAAGTGATCTTTAAATGTGCGGCACGTCCACTCAAGTGACCCGTAAATATGTCGTGGGTTACTTGAGTGATATAGAACAGCATCGCTGGTCACTGAAGTGATTTGTAAATGTGCTGCGGAATACATAAGTGACCTGAATTTGCCGTGGGCCGCTTGAGAGATCTGAAATTGAGCCGCTGGCCACTTAAAGACTGTGGTTCCAAACTTCAAGGCACGAATGTGAGCCGATCTCCCCGTTAAAAAGTCTCGCCACAGAGAGCAAAAGGCTACAAACGGTACAGACGCCCAATCATTACACTTCACGTCTGAAAAATTGATGGCAGCACTGAAAGATCAGTACAACACTAGATACGCGGTCAGACTGTTAGTGTACTCACACTTCCGCACTTCATGGCTCACACTTCCCGCACAACTAACAAGGTGGTAAAATGGCCATGGCGGCAGACCCGAGTTGTGCTCAGTTTGAAAGAAAAGAAAAAATGGTCACTTGAGCAGGGGCGTCGGAAGTGTTTCGAACCTGTGTGTGCTCGTCTTGAGTTCAGAAATTTCGATTTCTGAATCAATTCTGTGGGTGCTCGGACCTGTTTTACAAATTTTCGTGGGTGCTCGAGCACCCACAGCACCCCCGGCTCCGACGCCACTGCACTTGAGGGGGATTTAGAAGTATGCCGCGGCTGCTCGAGTTTTCTGGAACTGGGTCGCATGTTACTCAAATGATATGTAGGTATGCCGTGGGCCACTCAAGCGATCTGTTTACATGCCACTTGGCTAATTTATACAAACTTATGCTTGGAGGTCATGGGCCACATCGGATGACTCCGAGGCCCACACTTGGTCCGCCGATCATGGGTTGAGCACAGGGGCGTAGCAAGACATTTTGTTCGGGGGGGGGGGGACAAAGTGATAGAACAATAGATTTGGCCATCTTTTTCCCTTTTTTTGGTCATTTTCTCACATTTCGGGGGGGGGACCAGACCCCCCCCCCCCACTACGCCCTTGGTTGAGCATGTATGGTGTAGCACGACGTCCAAGCGACAGCACAGCACAACACCCCCTTTCGAAATGCGGCCAAAGATCTTTGGTTAGTGAGTGGGATATATTGGTTGAAATTTTGAGGTCTTTGGTAAATGCCCCACTTGCCCATGCGGGAATCGGGCCCAGGGAGTTATTCCTGGGCCCGAGTTACTATTAAGTCGGAGAATCGGAATCTGACCCTTAATGTTATCTAATCGGAAACCACTGTAATATATATATGTCCCAGATTTCTTTTCTTCCCTTTTTGTCAGGGAGGATTGTACACTAATAACCATCGTATGAAAACATACATGATATATATGATAAATGCAATGACCCCGCACCCCCCGTAACCAACATTTTTTTAAGAGTTATGCACTTCTCGTCCGCGTTCAAAAAGATCGCAGAGAGGGTGGGGGGGGGGAAGGAGGGAAAGCGGAAGAGCGAGAGGGCGGAAGGACCACGCCGCGCAAAAGCGCCGCTACACCTGTGGCAGCAGCGCCGATCACGTGCCACCCGAGAAAAGATATCGATTAATCCGGGCACTGCTGCCGAGCTTACCCATCATGCCTCGGGGCGCCACCAACCATCCCTTTCATTTTATTTGTTTTATTTTCTTTACCTCATCCACATATCGTCGAGCAGAAGATACACGACAACATAAGCGATAACAAAATCTTTTGGCTTGTATGTAGCAATAATAACTTCCAAACACCCGAATGTAATCGTTCATCGTTATGTATATAATTTTTGTCTCAAATTAAAGATTATTCTCGGAAGATCCAAGAAGGAATCTGCGATCTCTGTCGTAAATTTTTCCCATATGTTCTGTACGATCTTGTGCTTCTGCAATCGGCGGAGGAGATGCCTTGAAGGACCCTGCGGACAATATGTAGTACTACGTACCGCGTCCAAAAACTGACACACTCGCATTCCGTTTTCGTTTCATTTCGTCGCTCTGAATCATGAAAAGGACCGGGGGCTTCTTCAAAGGGGTCCTCGACAACCTTAGGTCCTCGTCGACGAGCCAATCACAGAAGGATAAGTCGAGTTCCAATCTTGAATCCGCCGTTGACGCGCCCCCCGAGACTGAAATACAGGAGGTCCTCAGAGCGGACCACTTCAAGCTCGCAAAGGTAGGAATCATGATTACAAACTGTACGTAATAGGCGTGTGTGTGCATACACGCATGCATGCGCGCAATGTATTATTGTAATGTAAACACGATTGCTGCAGTGCAAACATTCTGCGATTTTTTCGGTCCGTGGGATGTTTACATAGCTCCTCTGAGAGCACGAGATTGTAAATAAAATTTAAATGGACCCTCCCACTTACCTGTGCTTGAGTAATGATCCATGCTGCATTCACTAGCATGCTTATTATGCATGAGATGTAGGCCTTTATATCCGAACATGATAAACATGACACACCTACCTTTGTGGGTGATGGGACCTATTACCTGAATACTAGGGAAATCCGTCATGAAGTTTTTAATTGCTTTTTTATTTTTAATTTGAGTATACAAAAATTGTATACAATGAAAGTATGCAAAGCACTTTATAATATATTTCGTACTTCCTCTAAAGGAATAAATCAAAAAATTTAGATACCAGGAGGAGGTTAATAATAATAACCGATAACATGGAGGTTCTGAATGAATTTTATTCTCGAGATTCGTATTCTGAAGTATACAAAAATTGAATATGTAGTAGAAGTATGCAAAAATTGAATATGTAGTAGAAGTATGCAAAACATATATTGAATATGTGAACATTGAAAACATGACACACCTACATTTTTTATGGGTGGAGGTAGGTGTGTAAGTGCATATTGGTATAATGTGAATGTGATTGTTGCAGTGTAAACATTCACTGACTTTAGTTTCGTGGGATGTTTACACGGCTTCTGCGAGCACGAGGGTTTTTTTTTTGAGATTTGAAATAAAATTAAATGAGCCCCCCCCCCCTACTTAGCTGTGTTTATATAATGCTGCATGCTCATTATAAATAAGAAGAAAATCCAAATATGATAAGCACAACACGCCTAACTTTATTGTTGATGGCCACTATGGCCTAAATACTAGGGAAATTTGTCAAGTTTTTAACCAGTTTGTTTTTAATTTAGAGTATGCAAAACTTGTATGCAGCAAACAACTTGTAAACAATATGTATGCAAAAAAATATAAAGCTTTTTATTTATAATTCAAAAAATTTTTCGATACCAAGAATTTTATAAAGGTGCTAAATGAATTTTACTCTCGATTTGTTGTCAAAAAACATACAAAAATTTTAAATCGGTATTAGAAGTGTGAGAGAAATTATTGAATATCTGGACATGATAAGCATGACACACCCACCTTTGGGAATGATGATCTCACTATGGCCTAAATATACTAGAAAATCAGTCAATTTTTTTAATGTTTTTTCGGCGAAGTTTAATCATGATCCTTAGCTATCAATTGATATACTCTTGAGTAAGCTGAAGCGGTCCTCAGAGCAGACCACTTCAAGCTTGCACGGTAGAAATCATGATTAAAACTTTACATAATAGGGGGTGTGTGTATGCATGTATAGATTGTTACAATGTAAACACGGTTGTTTCTATATTGTTTCAGTGCAAACATTCCCTGACTGGATTTCCATGGGATGTTTACACAGCTTCTGAGAGCACCAGGGTTTTTTGAAATTGTAAATAATTTATAAATGGACCCTCCCACTGTAATGCATCATATTTATTACGTATGAAAGATTTGTAGTAGGCTATGTCCGAACAGTTAATAAACATGACGCACCTACCTTTGTGGGTGATGATCACTATGGCCTAGATCAGGGGTGGCCAACCCATGGTATCGAGTGGTACACAATGATTGCATTTTTCTATCAAAAACATTTCTTGTACTTTTAAGCAATCCTTTTTTTAAGACCAGGATCACACTGTGAAAGTTATATAAAATTTCTGTTATAAAACTGAAAAAGTGCGACCAATAAGTGCATCGGCTACATTCAAGACAAATGCAACGCATAAGCTTATTGGTTGAATTTTTCAAGTTTTATAAAAGAACTTTTATAAAACTTCATAGTGTAATTCCAGCCTTACGAATGATCTTGTAGGCTGCCAAATATACATTTAGTATGGTAGGCACTCTTGAAATAATACTTATGTGATAATTTTCTGAAACACAATTGTTTCTAAGACTGGTTTTGTGGGATATTTACACAGCTTCTGAAAGCAGGAGGGTTTTTTTCGGATTGTAAATAAAATTTAAACGTAACCTCCTACTTATCTGTGTTTATGTAATACTGCATTCACCTGCATGTTCATTACGAATAAGGAGAAAATCTAGAAATAATAAGCGTGTCACACCTACCTTTGTGAGGGATGACCGCTATAACATGAATACTAGTGAAATCGGTCATGAATTTTTATCAGTTTCATTTAGAGTATGCAAAAGTTGTATAATAGAACTATGCGAGGAAATATCAGTGTTTTATTTTTGGTATGAATTTTTTTTTGATATTGAAAATTTTATGCAGATGCTGAAGAAATTTTTTTCTCAATTTGTATTCAAAGCTATATAAAAATTGCATGCAGTAATAGAAGCATGCAAGAAAATATTGAATATTTGAACATTATAATCATGACACACCTACATTTGTGGATGATGACACAATGGCTTGAATACCAGTGATGTCAGTCATGAAAATAAGATTTCATTCTCACTTTTATTTGTATTTAATTGTATTGGGAGTATTCAAAAATTGGATGCAGTAAAAGTATGCAAGAAAATATTAAGATCTTTATTTATTATACAGTATACTCTCTTCGAAAGAGTGAATCAATGCTTTTGACAAAGAATCAATCGTATGGAATTGATGAAAAATGTTTGTTCTCAATTCACACCCGAAAGTAGCTAGCTTATACACACTAGCTTCAACACAGTAATTAAATTGAACACAAACATTAAAAGTGTACAAATATTGAATATGCAGTAAAAGTATACAATCAAAGAACAAACTCTTTATTTTTGGATACAGTAGACCCGACAATCCGGCCATGCATTGGTCCAGTAATCCAACGTTTTTGGCTGGTTATCTTCGAACATAGAAGAGGAAACATATCACTGCATGTCTGTGTACAAAAATTTATATTATTAAAAGGGCTCTTTCAGCTACCAGTAGTTCCTCAATTTTGTAATCAGGCACACCCTTTTTATGTGCCAAATAAGCGAGAATCTACTACTACTTAACTGTAGATGTACTTTGCACATATTCCTCTTCAGAATTTTAAACGATTTGTAATATGCCAGAATGTGTGTTCTGAGAATAGGCCCTATGTGTTGCCCTAAGCAAAAAGCCTACTGTAGGTCTGCTTCATATCCACGATGAAACAATAAAAAATATATGTGATATTGACTATTGAGATGCTAATGAGCATTTTATTTTATATGCCTATTAGAAAGTATACAATAATTAAATGTAGTATAAAGCAGTTTTACAGAGGTGCCGATAAATATTCATGCTTTCTATTTTTATGTTGGGTGAAAATTGAATGCAGTAGTATAAAAATATGGACAACATTTCTCAAACACACTTTACTTTGACGTGGCGAAAATGTTAAGAGAATACATAGACATGCACTGAACACTTTCTGCTGTCTTTTTAGAAATAGACTATCTTTGTTAGAAATGCCCTAGGGGAATATTTATGTAATGCATGTACAATTGAGTGGTATTAAAAGTTTATATGTATGTGTGTATGTTAGAATATATCAAGATCACTATTTTTTCAGTCACAGCTCAATTTTTTTTAAAACTGATTTATTTTTATGAATATTTGAGTCCTCCAGTTATGAACAGAATTTAATTTGTTTTAAACATTTTCGTTGCCACGTGTGAACATTGTTTTATGAATAGATGTTGTTTGAGGTCATTGAAACAAGCATTGACTTTAGCATAGGCCTATTCTATTTTCGATTCTAAGCAGTAAATCAAAATATTTGTGATGTTGAGAATTTTATGGAGTTCCCAAAGAATTTCTATTTGAGAGAAGTCAAAAATTGCTTTAAGAAGATATTAAGCTCTTTATTTATATTATATTCACTTCAAGGAGCATAAAAATTTTTGGGCTAAAGCCTAAACATGATATTCATACATACATATCATCATAATCAGAATTTTATGAATGGGTTAAAATTTTTATTTCTTAAGTTCACCATTCTTTTTTTTTTTTTTTTTTTTTTTTCAATTCAAATAACGTAAAATAAATATATGCATGAAATGCCTACATACAAACACAAAGGCAACAATAGACAAATTGCCAAACAAGGTGGTGGCTGAAAAAAGATGTTCATGAAAAATATGGATGTCAAATATAACTGAAATACAACCCAATGTAAAAGCATATATTTTTAAAGCAATTATTAATATAATATATAACCTTAAAAAAAAGATAATGGTTGTTTTATCTACGTATGGATACCATCTCTAATTTTTCCAATATGTTTATCATAGTTCTTTTTTTAATGTACATGTCAATTGAGTTACGATTCCTCCCCCCACACCTATGTTCTTCCAATGTAAACATATTTAAGAAATCAAGTCTCTCTTCATAGCTCAAGCCTTGTGTAACAACAAGAGCATACTTAGCTCCTCTCTGCACCCCTTCAACCAAGTCTATGTCGCTCTCTAGGTTTTTGTTTCAGAAACACTACAGCATACTCCAGTCCATCACAAACAACCTTGGAAAAGTATGTGAAGAGACCTTTTTAAGAATGAAACAGAGTAGTTTATTTGCTTTTTTGATCACCACTGAGCAATCTTCAAGAAATCTAAGCCTCTCATCAATGAGAATTCACATATTGGTGACCCTAGTTGCATCTGCAATAGTAAAGACATTCAATGTGCTAGTATATATTGCATTGACTTTTGTATTATCTAATATTATTGAAAAATGCTTCAAGTAACAGTAGAAATGAAACAAAGACAACAGTTGATTGTTGAGCAACAATCAGTAATGATGCAGGGGAATTTTTTTGGGGAAGAAAGTTTTTTGGATGCTATGACATCGTCTTTCCATGGTAAATTCATTATCAAGTTTGTGAATGATGGCAACTTTGCAAAACAAATGTTCATCTGATTAGGCTAGGACTGTCATGGCCATCATTGTTCAAAAGACAGTTTTTCAGGAGGTAGAGACTGAGAATAAGCTCAAAATTTATGATTGCTTAATAAATTCTTATTCATGTAGACTATATATACAGTAAAACTCATACAATGATGCCCACAAGAAAAGAAGAAAAGTATATTATTATACAAGACTAATGATTATAGATGGTAATTGACTTGTGGGAAGTGTGTTGGGACCAAAGAAAATTATCGTTATATACTGTAGGTGATTATCATTATAGAACGTGTTGGTATATAGGATTTAGTGTTATTGCTTATGAAGTTATATACAATGTATATAATTAAAATGGTGCACTCACATATAATCAATAGAAAACTAATTATGGTGATAGCGTAACAGGAATATTATTTACTATATTTATTCACACATTTGTAATTTGAAAAACAACAAACCGGTTTAGTAGAACCCACAATTCAAACAAATTTTGATAGATTAACGTATCAGAATTCTTGTTGAAGAAGCCCTGTTGATCAACGTGGCGAATCAGTCTAATCTGATGTTAATTTGTGATGAAACTATTGTTTTATTGAATTATATTCCTGTCATTATTTAGATCAATGAGTAATTAAACAAAAAGCTATACCTCTAATAAAATATTTGTACCATCTTTCTTGAATTATAAAAGAAGTGCTTACATATATTAAATACATATAGGTCTATAGCTTGTGTGATATGCTTTTGCATTCCGTGTATGGACTAATTTGTGTACTTCAATTGTTTAGAAATATTTCAATTTCAACAAAGTTGTTTAAATATCCTGGGAGGTATTTAAGGGAGAAAAAATATTAATATCAATTATTTATATTATATTGTATTATATTTATTAAAATGTTGTATTCAAATTGAAACTTTCTCTAGTTGATTTATTACTTTTGTTTTAAAAAATGGTCACTTTTCCCTTTAAAAAGTGACTTTTATATTATTTTATATTTTAGCCCATAATATTGTATAGTTCTATAAACAATATTTATGACCCATAACAATTTTCTAACAATTTTCCACAGCTACCACAGCCTGACTTTGACTTGAGGGGAGGCCCTGGATATCTCTGGCAAAACGCTTATAATTGGAGTTAAAATTAAAGGTGGCTTTACGTCAGGGCTTAAGAAATCAAAAAAAAAAAAAAAAAAAATCAACCCTAGCCAATTTTAGAGCCAAGCATAATTTTTTTAGTCAGATTGTTCTTTTTTTTTCTGCATCTCAACGATCATGGAAAAAAGTCATTAACACAAAATTTTGGAAATTTCATTTTGTTCTCAATTTAAGGCCACTGTGTGGTTGTGCTATTATAGTGATGAACATGCATCACAATGACCCAGTTTCGAACCCACACGTGCGGCACAGTTGTGGTTGCCTAAAGCTTGTTTTCTGTGGTTCCCAACTGTGAGGAGTGAATGGAAGCTGATCTCCCTGTTAAAAAGCATCTCCACAGAGAGCAACAGTTCTACAATGGTATATATATCCAATAGTTATACTTCACTCATACTTTGAAAAATAGATGGCAGCACTAAAATTCACGTGCAACACCAGATATGCTCACAGACTGTTCAGGTACATATGCACCTTGCAAAACTCATTCGGTAGAAAATAGTTCATGGCCATAGACCGAGTTCCGAGTTGTGCTTTGTTTGAAAGAGAGGTAGACCCACAAAATTTTATCACATGAAAAATTTTAGGTATGTACCCCAAAGCAGAATGTGCCAAAATCTGCGACGTGAGTCGCAAAACAATTTGGAAGAATTTTAAGAAAAAGTGAAAAAAAAAACCCCCACTATTACATGTATGGGGATTTTTACCGCAGAACATGTCCAGTCAGCTGAGGGCTCGTCGCAGAACAGTGCTAAACATTCTGCTTTGGGAGGTATGTATAGTGTTAGGTGTGTCTTAGACCTTGTGACTGGGGTTTGTCATGAAGTAGCCTACATTTGTATTCAAAAACTCTGATATTTATTTCATTCCAATGAAGAAATAGTGCCTGTAATATTGAAAGCTCACAGCAGTGAATGGAAAATAACTGCTCTTCTGTTGAAAAAACAATAATTTTGCATTGGATTTATATAAAGTTTAAATCTGTAGACAGAAGGGGATAACTGAGCCGCACACACTGCTATTTTGAGTTTCCTCTATATTCCTCCGCACATTTCATACCATCATGGTTTTCTCATGCAACTGGATTTAATTAAGACAATGACTATTTGCCATTCAGGTGTTGCTTTGACAATCTCTTGAACTCATGAAATATGAACGAATAAGGTCACAGAATTTTTGACACTGAATCAATGCAGAATTTTTCGGTATTGAATTTTTTCCATCCATTTACTGCCAAGCTTCACTTTTTCTAAATTGGGTAACAGTGCTCACCAATGTCCGGTACATCTGGTGAAGTGAATTTGCCGAGAGCGATGTTTTTTTAACAATTACTACCAATATTTTATATATCCATCTTCTTAAACAAAAAAAAAGTTATCATTCGTGGAGTATTTTCTCTCTGATATTCTAAATAATGGTCATGAAAAATAAAATCCACTTATATAGCTCTTGATTAATTAAACATAGTTATTACACTAAAAGATATTACCATACATCTATATATATATATATATATATATATATATATATATATATATATATATATATATGGGGGGTTCAAAGATCTTGCTTAATTACGATCATTGCAGTCAGGTCATTCAGACAAAGACTAATTGCTGCAGCTTGCATACATACTAAAGAAAGGTTTATTGATTCAATTTTTTTGGATGATTTCCAGCTATTTTAGAATGTGGAAGACGGTCGTGAAATAGTGACATTTTTGGCATTATTTTGATACCTTTTGTTAGAAGAATATTTATGAAATAAAAAAAAAATGTGTGTGTGTATGTGTTGGATGGAAATGCAGTTGTTCCTTTTTTCTCCATTCATGCAATACATTTCATTAATTTTTTTTTTACCAGTTTAGAGAATTAATTCTAGAGCTTTGAAAAGTCTCATCTCTCTCTTGTAGTGAAGATTAGTGCTCCTCCCCCCCCCCCTGTAGCTTCGACGCCACCCTCCCATAAAAACCAATATATATATACATATTGGCATATATCGGAAAAAATGGAATAAAACACATTTTCACAGCACAAAATGAGTCATTCATGCAATGGTAGTAAATGAAAATGATCCTTCGGACCCATAAAAAAGTATAATTAACTGCTCTAGATAACCATGTGGTATATTTTTTGGTATGAAGTTTTTTTTATATATAATTTCATCAATATGACCGAATTGAAATGTTTGAATGAATTAATTTCCCTTATATCTTTCAGATATTAGTTTTACCGTTTGTAAAATGCAAATTTTCTTCAAAAAATTTTGTGTAAATTCTATATTACCTCAATCAATAAGTCCTATGAATTAAACGAAGGAACTAGATTTAGTTATCTTGAAATTGAAGTGTGTTTTCTCATGTATATAGATTATGTGCATTTTGATTAGTTTCAAATAGTGTCGTACAGAAATTGGTGGACGGGGACAATTTATATATGTTATGGAAACATAGTTGAAGCAACTAAAATTGTTGGAGTCCGCCTGCCATGCCAGTGTGCCCCGGTAATCCGACGTACTGGGTACCGACTGCGGAGTCGTTTTCGTCTCCACATGCTTGGCTCTAGGATGAACCATTGCTATATTAGGCATGAGTGTTCTGTTACTTATAGGAAAATTCGGAGCATGTCCCACACACTGTAGGTAATGGCCACATGATGGCCAAAGAATAAATTTCTAAAATATAAATGGATATTTTTTTCTTTATTTTTCTACTGCTTTGACATTCAGTATGAATATCAGTTCATGTGACTGTCAGTGCTATTCATTCTACATTTATCTCAATCTGCGACTAGCTAATGTGATACAAGATACATATCATTTGTATAAAATAGTCATAATGGATTTTGTGGGGTTTGTTGAAACCTCTTGGAGCGGGAGTTATTTTTGTACATGATACAAATTCATACATATTCAATCTATTTAATGGCTGGCCCTCTATTATTCTTTCACAAATCTCTCGCATAACTTGTGCCCATGATTTTTTATTTTTCTTCTATGATGTTTGTGTTATGCTATGTCCATGACGCTCCATCGCCATCTATCTGTCAGCGCATTTTGAAATTTGTGATTGTGAACTTTTGCATTTTGTGCGGTACTTAATTATTAAGGTATAACTCTCTCTCCCCCGCTCGCTCTTTGTTGTCGCACTTCATCTACTGTCGTCATATCTGTAAGTGGATTATATGCTTTCTCCATCTACACCCTCTGTTCCCCGATCCAGCTGCTCTGAACTGTGCCTATAGCGCTCTTCTCCATTTATTTGCATTGTCTTTGCTCTATTTGTACGCGGGGAGTAGTGAGTGGCGCGATGCCTTTCTGTCCCGTTCCGAAAACTCCATTCGTGGAGGTCTTTTCATTCCTTCGTGATAATTAAATTCAGTGGCGTATTCACGGATTCAATAAGCTTAACGAATTTCTTGACTGCTTGCCCCTCCCCCTCCTCTACACCATTGTCCATGGAATTCTCGGTTGAATTGGACGGGAAACTGTTCAATTTCCTCGTATTTGTTACGTTTTCCGTGACAGCTATTATTACATTTGTATTCTAATAATATGTATATATTGTTCTGCGCATTAATGGATTTTCTGGTCTAGGGACCGGAATAAAGGCTAATTTTTGTCCGATTTGTATGTTAATAACAAGTATCTGTTTCGAATGGTTTCGTTGGCGCTGATTTCGTACGCTCGACCCTACCACCGTGATCTCTGAAATTCCAACGCGTCCTCGGGAAATTGAATAGCTCTTGAATATATTCACACTCTAGCCGAAGCTCTAGTAATTGATGATATGCTGATGGTAATCGATATCTTATTGATCGTCTGAGGAGAGTAGCAATCAGTGTCTTACTATCATTTCGGTTATATGCCTTGTTAACAAGTGTGTTCACTAATATAGGTAGCCTTGTTTTACATCCAGCAAGACCTTGTCAACAACCCTTTCGTGATTCTGCTGAAATACATTCACCCGCCTTGAGCGTAGGCTTATTTTATGGATACCTTTTCCGTTATACACACACGTTTTTGTTTCTTCAAGTTGTTGGTGATTTTTGAACATGTCATGTTATGTTTAATGTAATCGCTATGATTACACTGTCGCACTCGTATTGGATAAAAAATGTTCACTATTTTGCTAGTTTCAGGGAGAGGGATGAGTGCCTGGGATTACCAGATATCTCGTATATAAGGTATTCAATAGCGTACGCGGGGGGGGGGGGGAGAGTGCGGTGAATTGTATATTCACTAGTTATTGGGGTGGACACATTCTTAGGGGACTCAAGTGGCCAGAACTCTCCGAAGCTCCAACACCTATGGGTGAAGCACAGACTAAAGATAATATTTCTATGTGAGTACGCATTAGGCATTTATAATGGGCCAGTTTATTGCATAATATTACTGTGTGTATGATAAGTTATATGCAGAGACGTTGGAAGTGGCTAACGCAACAGAAATTCAGAATAGAGCCGGGGAGGGGGAAGATTTAGCGTTTATTAGAACGATTTGAACATATGTTTTTGTTGACCAGAATATAAACATGGGCATGACGAATGAAATGTGTGTATTGTCCACATGACACGAAACAAGGGCAGCCCTGGTACTATTATGTTAGCTAGAAATGGTTCATCTCTAGCCAACTGTTTCAAAATCGAGAAGATTCCGTTTTTTATGATTTAATTACTGCTACTTGATCGTGTATGCAACTCGTAAACATCCCTCTGTGGAATTTCTGGCGAACTAGTACCGGAAGGTGTGGTTTGAGTGTAATGTGTGGACCTAACGTATTTATGTGTACAGACTAGGATTAACAGATTCGAAAATTGAGAAAGGACGGCACCTGTGCACGCATTCTTTTAACGCCTTTTTCACAACAGAGTCACTAGGAATCACCATTGAATGTTTTTTTCATCCTGTTTTCTTTGTTTATGAATAGAAAATGTAACATTTTCCCACTCCCGTTTTGTACACGGCAAAGCTCAATAACCGCTTAGGTACACGGCAATAGATATTGGTGAGCAAACGATGGTGTTCTTAAAGTTGGGGATGCGGTTTTTTAAATTCCTGTACAGCTTTTTTCTTCGGCTTTTTTCTCTTTTACAAATTATCCTAGACCAAGCTAGGCCGTGGTTAGAATAGTATTTGCTGATCTGCTTGCAACTTTGGTTCTTGCATTCTGGCAATTTTGACGATGATTGGCCAAAGTTTGTGAACATTGTCGCGGGACCACAAAAACACTCATGTCGACGAAGAGCTATATGTTTCAGAGTGGGGGAAAAAAATATTTTCTTCGGAAAGAAAATAGTTATCGAAAGCCTGAAAAGGAAGACGCTTGAAATGACACCAATAGAGACGTCTAGTAACCCTATCTATGCATATTCCGTGTTAAACTGTGCTGCCATCTGCCTTCCATATTTTTAAGTGAAAAGGACAGATACCCGAATTTTCATGTTATATAAGTGTCGTGTTGAAGGTCTCTGCTGAGACAATTTTTGAAATGGAATCGATTTCATAACCATTAAATCAAGTAATCGGAACTCATAAGTTTGCGAACACCCTTGAGAATGAGGTTGCAAATTTTACTCTGCAACCTTCTCTGCATATCTAGGCTAGGGCTGGATAAATTGTAAAACATTCTACGTGCCAGAAAAATTTTTAAGATCCAAAAATTTTTATTCCCGAAGAAAAGGTTCCAAAATAATGCTGTTTTTGACCGTTTTCAAGGTATATTGACCCTATTTTATGTTCACAGGTATGCTGCTATAAATTCCAAACATTTTTATGCTGCTTTCAACGCGCAGTTTAGTAACTACACAAAGAAAATTTTAGATGTCAATAGAAATTTTTTAGTCGCCATGGTGACCTGGCGCCTGGGATTTGTCCATTCTTACTCTAGACTCACCCTAAAATAGACTAGACACATACACATTAATTGGGAACATCACTGTCACAAATATTAACTCCTTGGGTGATTTTTCCCCAAAATTTCTCGTTATACTCCTGACCGATTTCATGACATCTCTAGCTATGAGATCGCTCGGAACACTGAGAATTGTTCCGCGATTTGAACAATCTGAGGAACACTGTCCGAAATATTATTATGCTGTTCCGACTCACGAACCATTGTTTAGAACTGAACTTGTTAGTAAGTCGGGAGGAGTAGATTTATTGCTGAAAATAATAAAAATAGTTAACGTTCATTCCCCCTCCTCCTCTCTAAAGCATTCTTCCGAAAGAAAAGCTCAAAAAGATTTTAATAATTGAACTTCAGAATGATTGATTGGCCTCATTAAAGGGATTTATATAAGAGGGAATACGAGAAGAAATTTTTTTCCCCTTTTTAATTTTGATGAAAAGTACACATTAATTAGAAATTTAGAGGCTGGTTTAATGTGTAGTTTCAGCTTCTTTAATCATTTTCTCAATCCCGCCAATTTTCAAGATTGGGTTTTAAGAGTTGCGTTGGCAGGAAAACGCTCCGAAACTGAAAGTAATTGAAAATTAATTAATACGAGAATGTATCACATCGTAGGGATAGCTAGTCTCACTGTCTTTCTTTCCGAGAGAGATTCTCCGGGGGAAAAACTACTGATGATTGCTTGCCTCTCTGTTAATGATTTTGATTTCTATGTCGGTTTGAGATTTGATGATCTGTTCTCGTATGATGTCCTTGAATAAATTAGCGATTAGAAATTGAGGCTTACTTAAAAATGCTTAAGTGTATGTACACAAGAGTATCAAATTCTGGACTAGGTCTCTGTCGGCCCGAGTTGGTTTTTCATCAAGGTACATGTAGTCTGTATTGTTAAATTACAATCTTCGGTAAAAATTCACCTTGTCAGCTTGCGTTTTTGAACAATGTCGCAAAATCTATTTCAGGGTTACCAGATTGTCAGATTTCAAAGAACGTATGGACACCAGTAGCTAATTATATATGGTTGAGTCCAAAGCTGGACATCCAGCCGATCATCGCCAATTATTATACTTAGATCGAGCAAAACGCAGGGCCATATAGCAAGGGCTGTCTCGTGAGGTGTGGGATTCAGTACTGGCTGACTTGACGCGTGACGTCATTTTCCTTGGAGAACAGATTGCGTCCGCTTTGCTCCCTTGTTGATTACGGTAGTTTGCACATCAATTAAAGGGCTTCTATCCCTCAAGGGACAGAGCCCTGGTGTTGTCTGGACTTCAGGGTAGTTTGCACAATCGCTGTGTTGCCCATTTTACTGAATTCTTTGCAAAATTATCTTTCCGGTTATTTTCATTAGCATCTGTTTATTTATTGGCTTGCTTCGTTCAGTCGTTTAAACATTTAAAATAAGTTTTGCATTTTGCGTATGAGGCAACTTCCACTAAAAATATTTTTCTTCAATTCATATTTCTCACGCGGATGTTAGTTTTAATCACGCACGTTAACTGACAGATTTCAGTTATCTTCTGAACTTTCTAATAATTTTTAATTACATTTTTGTTTTCATTTGAAATATAAGCGTACTTACAGTTTACTCGATCGAGCGTCTTACATTTGAATACCTATATTTTGCAAGTTTCTAGGTCTTTACGAAACGTATGACAAGCGACTTGAGAATCTTAAATTTCTTTGCCTTCCGAAAACTGTTCTTGCACGTTGTAATCGCACTACAATTCGTATTTGTATATCACTCACATTTACTCAAGAATAATAATTTTTTACTGAAGTACCAATCGCGTATGCTAAAACAAATAAAACAACACTATGAACTAGAGATGGCTCACTTAAGAGGAGGATTATTAGTATAAGTAAGCTGATGTCATCTGCGAGAAAAAAGGAGCAGGGTCGTGACCACGCCCACAAAGCCGAACGCAACATCATAGAGATGAAACAGCCCTTAATATGTAGCCCTTATTGACTGAAATGGAACATGGAATGACCTGCTATTTATTTATTGTTTTTTTTTAACATAATTATTCTTGAATCCGTAAATGCTTTATAAATCGCGATGAAATTGGTCTTTTTCGAATGTTGTCAAAATTTGCTTTCGAAAAATACGGGCATTTCGCGTATTTTACAAAATTACGTACGTCATACGCTTACAGCTTCCTTACTAAATGCGGACGTCTGGTAAACATATTGAGTTACGCTTCCCATCTTCTAACAATGCACAAATAATGTGTAGTTTGAAGCGTATTACTGTTTTCTAACAGTATTCAACAATACCGTTTTAAACAAATATATTAGCAACAAATACTTTTCAAACAAAAATGTATGTAAAAAATGGGTTTCCAGAAATGGCGCGCTATCACAAAATTTAGTCTTCTACTATAATTTTTTCCCCTCAACAATAGACCATTGCAACAATATCCCGTATATACTCGTGTATAACCCGAGTTTTTTTTGTTGAAAATTTTGTTCTTTAATTTTAGGGTGGGCTTATACACGGGATCAGTTCTTGAGGAGAAAATATCGACACCCACTTTACCAAATCATATAGGTAGATGGCCTCCGCACGGGCAGCTTGAAGATCCGCGACGTCATTGGACTACTTCAGATGGCGTCACTAATCAGTAAAGCATATGTTGCTATAGATGTGTTATATAATCAGAAGTGATTTTTGTAGCTATGTTCAAAGCCAACATAACCGATGATGGGCAAAAACGTCATTGGCTCTTGATACACGATGGACTAACGTCACTTTTACAGCCTTTAGATGTGGCATCAACTAGTCTTTTAAAGATTATATAAGGAATTTATGGAAGAAATGGATGAGTTCCTAAGATGAAAAAACATTAAGTGGTGCCGCACCTTATGGTGACTTTTCTTTTTTCAATATAGAGCTCAGGGAATCAGAAGAAATGGATTAGAAAGCTTAAATCATTTTTCATTGTTACTTTTATTGCATGAAGAAAACGAATTTTTCCCCCCTAAAATGCGCTGTTTTTTTTGGGATCGGTTTATACACGGGTTTTCAATTTATTACGATTTTGGTGGTCCTGAAGTGAGGGGGGTGGCTTGTACACGATTATGTATAGTAGTTTTTTTTTCTAACAGTACCATTACATTTTATATTATTATTCTAACAATAGAGAGTTTTACAATAATGACGTTAACAAGTTTTCTAACAATGGCGAATCGAAACGGGTTTATCCTCTAAAAGATTGATTAATTTAGAAATGTCGCAATCAGTGCCATCTAATGTCTAGATGTACTTTTTTAGGGGAAGGATAATTGTGGCCTGAAATCAATTCATTATAATTTTTAGCCATAGAAATTAATGTGTACTTTGGTTCTGGTCGCTGTGGTGGTCGAGTGGTTATAGTGACGGACTCGCGATGCGAGGATCCGGCTTCGAACCCCACAGTGGTGGTCGGCTGAAGTTGGTTTTCTGTGGTTCCCAACTTCAAGGCGCAAATGCGAGCCGATCTCCCCCGTTAAAAAGTCTCGCCACAGAGAGCAACAGTCCTACAACGATAAATCATTCAATCATAACGCTTCACTCATAGTTAGAAAAACTGGGGGCAGATGACAGCACTACACATAACAAGCATTACACAGAAACAAACTTTATGTCAGGTTGCAATACACGTACACGCACATTCCCGCATGTACCGATTCGTTGGGGGTTCCGCGGGGGGAAAGGTGCATGTGTGGTGTAGCAGTAGTAAGTAGGGCCTCCAAAAATTGGCTCGGGGATCCATGATGTTCTTAAGTCAGCCACCTCGTTGGGCAATTTGCCTGTTGTGGCGTTGTATTTGTATTGTATAAATTTGGGAGTTTATTACGACAAAATATTTCTTATCCATTTTATAAAAATTGTACGTTATAATTTCATTTCATTTTTATTTACAGTAAATTCATATGCTGCAGAAATTTCTTTTTCGGACGAAACGAAATTAAAATTGATCAAAGGGAAATACCGAAATTCCAGTCTTTATTAACATTTATTTATTTTTATTTTACAAATTCCAGTGAAATATTCTTAATATTATATCTTCCATATTATTCCATTGGATATTAGGTTATTAAAAAAAAACCAATCTGGCAACATCTGAAAATTCTGTTATTGCTGTAAGTTTTTTAATAATTTGATTCTGCTATTTACGAAAAAAACGTTTTTTTCTTTGTCGGATTCATGTTCCGAAGGGAAAATGGAATGGTATATATCACAAACGTAATGTTTCGATTAGTTCTTCGTGCCACTAGCCCTTCTAACTAGGCTTCTGTTAGATAATGATATTGCATGTATTATATGAACAAACAAATGAGTATGCACAGATGATTGAAATCCGGAGGAAAAAATTGTCAGGAAAGAAGAATGGTGAATTTATTTCTATTTTTATAATTAAAATATGCGCACGAAACACGTTGAGATGACACATTTTCAATTTTCCCATCTAAATTTCACTTGACGTTAGTTGAATGGGTACTTTTTTTTATGTGTATTTTCTATATGTGCAAGTTTCATCTTGGAAAGATGTAGAAAACGAATTTGTAGAAAACAATTTATATTTCCGTGTTATACGGCAGTGAACGAATGTTGTTGATGTCGTCGTTAGAGTCGCTGGCACAGTGTATGATTCATAATAGCATAGACACTTAATTTATTCCTCGCATATTCTTTCATCACGCACTTCGGTGGCAGTTGTGAAATTTGTCAAGTGTCTCCCCCCCCCCCCCCTCGTGGAAAATTAACGCGGATGTACTCGAAGCTTAACGTAAAAGGGCTAGGAAAGAATTAAAAATAAAGAAAAGACTATCACATTTGGTATCACGAGCTGTTGTATGAAAAGGTTTTTTTTCTTCTTTCGAATATGCTGCCAGGTATTTTTCCTTTCATGCTTCTCTCCATTCAGTTTTCTCTTTTTTTGTTTCAACCGTTGATACTATTTATGGATATCTCGACTCAGTATATACACTATGAACGTGACCTGAATATGATTTTCGTCAATTTCTATTCGGTTATATACGGTAGTACTGGACCATTCCCAGAATTCGAAAATAATTAAATAATTTTTCCCAGTAGATACACTGCGCTATGATTAGTTTCTGTGGTGGGCCATTTTTATTTTTAAGTGTAGATTATGATGAAATTATTTTCAAATTGTTTTTTTTTTTCCTTTTTTATGAAGCTTAGTAATAAAGCTTTAAAATATTTTCCTTTCGCATTTATTTTATTTTTGCTAAAAATTTTTGTTCGGGAATTCCGAACACTGTTCTCGGTCACTGTTTGAATCTAGAGAGGTCTGATTAGTGTTGCAGCCTGACGTCGTCCACCGTAAACTCATTGAGCGGGCGAATGCCTTTCTAGCCGTGTTAGTGCTAGCACCACTGCTAGTGGTGCGTAAAAAAAACAGTTTTGTCGGAACTTTCGTTTGTAAATTGGTGCTAATTTGGATAAGAGATAAGTAAAATACGTTCGCGTTTAGAGTAGTGTGTTTGGTATCATTAGATTCTACGTTTCTTTAGCTATTTATATTGAGGGGGAACAAAGTTTGGTTGCTGTGTACATTTTGAGGTTAGATTGAGAAATTGCCACGGGGTGTCGTTTCGGGAAATTCGGAACACTTTGTTCAGAATTACCCCGCTGATGTTCGGTATTGTCCTTAATGCATTCTTGGGGGAAATTTTGTGAATAAATAAATATTGCTGTTTTGTTATCGCTGAAATATGATTTACTTACATTAGGCCTTCTTAACCCCTTGAAATGCAATTTATTTCGGGCAGCACTGCTCAGATATACAATTTCATGGCGAGCTGGACTCGTCATTTCAGTTCAAGTGGTTAATACTATTTTATGAGTTTCCTCTTACCAATCATAGATGATGGTATCCAAGAAGGAGAAGACATGACTTCAACATATGACGATATTTCGATTGAAGAGAAAAACCCAAGCTCAAGTGTAAATGCACTTGGAGCACCTGAAGTTGGTGGATCATTGATCATTTCTGTCGCACCACGGTCATTTTCTGCACGCGAGGGCTAATTAGACCGGGACCTACAATTTATTGCCGATTCTGAACGACAGGCTTGTTTTTATACTTATCGACAGGTTGGTGCGCTAACCTCTCGATGAGGAACTCCCTTCGGTAGCAATTTTTTCTATGGTCATGTCGCCGTTTCTGCTGTACCCCTGTGTCAGGAAAATTTTCTGACAGGGACGAACCGGGTATCGAACTCGCGACACTTAAACATCCTTTGGTACATTAGGCGAGTATCTTATCTACCTGGGCTACCGCGCCCCAAGTTGGTGGATCAATTCTATTGAATTCGGAAATTTCTACACCATCTGCTTCTGGAATGCATTTAAAAAATTTCTCCCACCCTTAACTGAAAAGTGGTGAAACCTGGTTCAAGATGGCAACTTTCAATGGTTTTTACACGGACACCAAATAAAAAAACCCTTTGAAGATGCGTCTAAAGAAAAGGAATTTAGGCTTAATCTAAAAGAAATACAGAAAAAGATTAAGGAAATGAAATTACTAAAGAAACTTATACAAATGAAGAACAAAAACCATGAGAATCTCAGAATAAAAGGAAAAAACAAATTTAAAAATATTAAATAAGACTAATTCAAAGGTTAACAAGACCGGATCAGAAGAATAAAACCCAAGAAAAGCTATCTAAAATCAAACCCCCCAAATAGGACTTCAAAAGAAAAAGTGCAGAAGAAACATATCTTTTGAATCATCATCGGAAGGTGAAGATAATATTGATGAACCATTATGTAATAACAACGAGTTAGACGACGTCGATGTAACGACTTTCATGGAACCTCCTGCCACTTTAAAAGAGGGGTCTAACTCAAACGACATTTGTCTTATGTGTGCTGAAGAACAAAGAACTCTGGTTCAGGTGTCGTTTGTGTTCTGGGTGAATGCACTCAGAGTGCAGTGGTGCAAGACTGCAGAAAATTTTATTTGTGATTTTTTGTAGCCAGCGTTAGGTTCTAAGCCAGTTTCAACTCTGCTGTTGATGTTATTTTTGCTATTTTTTAAGAACATGCTACAAATGTTACTTAAATTTAAATAAACATGAAAATTATTTCATATCGATTAAAAACAATTACTAGCTTTATGTTCACCTTAGTTGTATATTTTCACAGTAACAGTTGATTCTAGAGTTGATTGTCATTTCGTAATTAAATTAATTAATTTCATAAAAAAAACTGCGTAACGGAAGCTACACTCCTCACTTAGCTGACCCCGTTCAGTATTGCCCCAACCCACATAGAGAGAAATTTTCTATGAAAACTTTTTAACTATAAAGTCAAATATTTTGTGGTTTTTAGTAGGCTGCGAATCGTTAGGAAATCTTAGCATTAGACTGCCATCCTGAAATACAGTATTTCTAAACCATATACAAGCACGTCAGGTGTTCCTCAGGGGTCACCACTGACCAAGGTTTACTAACCTTGGTCAGTTTTTTCCTTCTCATTTTTGTAAATGACCTACCGTTTTATCTTCAAAATAGCCGTTGCCTCATGTTCGCTGATGACCTAAAATTTCATCGATCAATTCAAACCATAGAAGACTGCTTGACTCTTCAAAGTGATATATTCCGTCTGAATGATTGGTGTCGTGACAACAATCTAGGCCTGAATGTTTCAAAGTGTAGTGTCGTTTCATTCACGCGAAAATTGCATCCATTGCTTCACGATTACACCGCAGATGCAGCAGCTATAGAAAGAAAGAGCATGGTAATGGATTTAGGTGTAATTTTCAAGATAGATTTGAACTTCAGCGTTCACGCAGAAAGCGTCCCATCAAAGTCTAACAAGTCACTTGGCTTTATCGTTAGGTCGTCTGGGCCACTCACCTCTGTTCCAGTAATGGTACGACTTTATTTCGCATGTCTTACCCTCAGTTAAGTATGGCTCAGTGATATGGGGCCATAATCCATTCAGTGATGAGCGTGCGTATTGAACGGGTACAGAAAATTTTTTTGAGGTCAGTATTCCGGAAGGCTTTGGTGTGTATGTTCCAGATGCGCCTACTTCGGATCTTCTCTCTTTTTTCAAGATGATATCTCTTGATAGCAGACGTACAACGTGAGAACTATTCCTACACAAAGTTCTTCACGGCAAAATCGATTACTCTTATTTGATGAGCCTAATTAACATCTCCGTACCATCTCGCGAGCGACGGGCTCATAGTTCCCGCAATTGTTTTTACTTACCTCGTGCACGCACGAACATTTTAAATACTTCACCTATTTTGCAAGCGTGAAAAAATTATAATACGGCTGAACTCCCAGATATTTTTCATAAAGATTCCTTATTCCCCACTAAGTACTGCACATATTAATTTTTCTTTTTTCTCTAAGAGAGCGTTGGCATCACGATTCTTTTCTTATTTTTTCTCAGTTTTTCATTTGCTTTTCATATTAATTTCCTTCTGTTTACTTTTCTTATTGTATTTTTGTGAAATTTATCTATTTTCGATTTTTTATTTTTACTCTTTGGGTAGACGTGGCATTGTCTTCTTTGTATCGAATTCTCAACTTGTGTTTCCATTGCGTATATATATTTTTGTATTATGTGTTTGTTTAGTGATTTTATTTTTAACGTGTGAATTTGACGAATTATTATTTTAATTTTCTTTTATATTGTATTTCTGGTATTATTTATGTCCGTAGTGGTTTCCCATCTCTGTAATTGGGCTCAGCCCGTTGAGATGCGTAAATAAATAAATAAATCTACCTATAGCAAATTTTATCATGAACTATTACAAATAATTGAGTAATTGGAGTAATTTTCCTTAAGTGTTCAGCATTACCTCGCTCTTCCGTATATAAAATCGGTTTTTAACCCCTCAACATCGAGCAACGTACTAAGTCATTACCATCATGTCTCGGTGGCCAACTGCATG
Organism: Pholcus phalangioides; assembly: GCF_987345545.1. Lineage (NCBI taxonomy): Eukaryota > Metazoa > Arthropoda > Arachnida > Araneae > Pholcidae > Pholcus > Pholcus phalangioides. The sequence continues at coordinate 56,449,981 of NW_028301608.1, read as the reverse complement.
AATTAATTTTTTAATTATATTATTTCACGATCTCTCTGCATGTTGTGGTATCATTCGAAAGAGGAATGTAGCTTTGTACTCATCGTAACTGTTATATAACTTTCAGTCAGTTATCATATTTTATTATGAGTGATGAACGTGTGCTGCTTAACATGTAGTGATCCGCGATGTTATTGTAAAGAGCATGTTTTTCAGCCCGTTCAGCTAAAACGCCCTGTATAATTGAGTTAATAGTTTTTGTTGCAGCCACGAGGCTAAGTTATAAATGAGGTTTTTGGCAGCGCCAGAAGAGAAAAAAATTTTGACCAGAGAAAATATATAGATAAATGTTTAGGTAATGTAAGTGATACTATATAATTTTAATATAATCAAGACGTTATTTTATAAGCATAAAAAAAATTCACATTAATTCAGTGAGTTAAAATTAATTTATTCAATTAATTCAATGAGTTTAAAAGTTATATAATTTTTTTCTAAACATCTGTAAAAACCGACGATTCCATTTGACTCTCCTCCGACTTGTGAGACAGGATTCATTTAAATCTCTGGGCTTGAGCTATTCATTATAAGTCTACCCGTAAAGAGAGGGGAAAAAAGAGCAATTACATGGATTTAGCTTTAATCTTGAATGATTTGCATCGCTCTCTCGTTATATTACTAGTTTTACCAGTAAATGTGGTTTTGTTGATTAGGAAATATCGTGAAAGATTCTTCTACTACAGAAAAATATTATGAAAGGGATCTGCCATCAAATGGTAAGGTTTGTGCAATCGGTCTATGTGGAAGACCACCGTCCTCCATGAACGCTGTCATTTGGGCACAGCACAGACGTTCTGGTCAGTGGAATCGCCATTTTGTTAGAAAAGTTCGGCCAGCCAAAGCACATTCTTGTAAATTCGACATCAAAATGACCGAAGGCCGAGCATAAGTGCCGTCAAATTGGAAGCCTTTTTATATATATATATCTATGCACGGTGTCCATAATAGAGACGCTAGCAGAGCTCTAGCCTAAAGGTGATCGATCGCCCGCAGATTTTTGTAGCATGGGTCCGAGCACCCCAGAATGTATTCAGAAATCAAAATTTCTTCATAAAGCTCAAGCCGAGCACCCACAGTTTCAAAACACTTCCTTCGCCTGTGTAAGCGATCCCATAAGCCCATTTACGCCCCCCCCCCCAATACTTCGTGACTGGTGAGATGACACCCCTCGCTCCTGCCGAAGTTCAGCCAGGGAATGATCAGTAACGAAATAACATTGAGAACGGTCCAGCTGAAGGATTTTTTTTTTAATACGCTATATTGTGTGGGAGTAGACTGGTAATGTAATAGCAGAAATTAAGGGTACGCCGTAATAGCTCTAAGACTGGAGTTCGGTTCAAAATGAAGAGATTATATATGAGCTTTTCTTTCATATGAAACATCTCATGTTGATGAATTTCAAAACTTTTTTATTGTCAGTAATTTTTCTATCTCTTTATCAAGATATTCTCAGTTTCTAACAGTTACAGCAGTGTGTCTGTGCAAATAGTTCAGAGCCGGGGAAGTTCAATTATAAACACCTTGTATATGTCCTCTTTAAAGTTACCAGTGTTTTCTTCGAGATTTTTCTTTTTTTCACACCTTACGCGTATCAGATAACGATATCGTATTTCACTATTCATCCTAATATAATTTCGTTAATTATTGTGGACTCAGAGCTTTCTCTAAAGTATCGTGGAGTTATATGAAGTTTCAGGGTGATAAAATGAATAATTTTTCAAAATCTAAAAATAGGCTAATTTTTAAAAATTTTAGGGATTTTCAACGAAAATTAAGTATGTAAAATAGTGATCTCGTACTTACGCGTTTTTTCTCACTTATATAATGATTTTCTGCATTACCAGTTAAAGATATGGATAAATAATGCCATTCACTTATACATCTGTCTCACGTTTGCGTCTTTTTTTTATTGCTCCCTTGCACCGACGTATGTATATTACGGGGTATTCAATCTCAAGACACGACGGGCCAAACTGAAACAACCCCTGAAGCCCGCAGGCTACGAACTGACGTAATTTAGTGACTTCTGAATAGAAGGGGCCAGTGAGAGCCGAGTTAAATAGGCACAAAAATAATTGAACACTTTTATTTATTTTAAAGTAATTTCTTTTATTAATTATCAATTTCGATGATTTCTTTTAACAATTTCGATGATTTCTTTTAACAATTTCGTTGATTTCTTTTAATTATAAATTCCGATTATTTCTTTTATTAATTATCAATTCCGATTATTTCTTTTATTAATTATCAATTCCGATTATTTCTTTTATTAATTATCAATTCCGATTATTTCTTTTATTAATTATCAGTTGCGATCAGTTCTTAAATTTTTTTCACTAATTCTGAAAACGTTTTTGATTAACTACTTATTAAATTGATTAATCGTGAGTCCAATTTTTCAATCAGAAATCACTTTAAATGATTCTTTAATTATTTAGTCCGGTAATTCTGAAATTATTTTCGTTCTCAATATATCTTGAAATCATTTTTTTCAATGCTTATGCAATTACTCTTATTGATTGTGAAATAATTTTCATCAGAACTTACGAAGTTATTTCTCTTACTGATTTATGATAATTTTTCACTAATTCTGAAATTATCTGTTTCGAAAATTTTGAAATTTCTTTCATTACTTCTGAGTTTTTATCAATTTGTTCCGCAATTATTTCTTTCATCAATTCTGGAATCATTTCTTTAAATTCTTGAATTACAGTAAAAACCCCTCTCAACGGAAAAATCTTCAGATGTGGTCACCACTCTTTTACGGCCAAATAATAATTTTCCCTCTGTATAACAAAATTATGCATTTCAAACCCGTGATTAACTGTCACCCTTCTCTTACAGACGAATTTTTTTGTCCCAGCACCGATATTCGCAAAAGAGAGAATCTTTTACTGTATTTATTTCATTATTTCTGAGTTTTCAATCAATTTGTTTTATTTCTTTTATTAATTCTCGAATTAATAGTTTTTAACTTTTTCAACCATTTCCTTTCGGGCCACGACAAAAAAAGCTCCGAGGGCCAAACGTGGCCAGCAAACCGTGCGTTGCTGCATTAATAGATACTTCTAAATCGACGTAGTCAGACCACATTTTAAGTTTCTCCCTATTTTCATGGAGTTTCTAACGAAAACCCAAGTATTTTGCTCCGAGAATAAAGCTTTCGTCGCTAGAGCGTCACAAGCAAGCTCTTTTACCATCAAGCACATTCAGCTGGCATTTTTTTCTCTCTCTTCTCTCAGTCGAAAATTCAATTACTTCGACTGGAGAAGATGAAGTAGAGGGAAAATATTTCAAAACCTCATTGGACGAAAAATGATTCTTTCTCCTAAAGCTAGAACTCTCACGGTGATGATGATGTTGATAGCTGTGGAAACGAAGAGGTAGAAGGGGGATATGATATGTGTGTCAAGTCGGAATGTGTGTATGTGCCAGTTGTAGGAACTGCTATGGCGGTACGCTCTCTCTCTCTCTCCCTGCTTACATGCTAGCATTTGCGGTCGTTCTCCACGCTGGAGAATATAAGTAATATTTCAGGAATGGTTAGCAATTTTATCCTCGAGGGGTCCTGCAAAGAGCGAGTCTCTCTCTCTCTCTCCTTCGGCCTTTTCTGGGAAGGTAAATCCTTTACTCACATTCGTTTAATCTCGTTTAGCAGAATGACATACCTTCCCCAATACTCCCCACCGTTGCGGACGGACTGTGACGCTATATATACGCGTCCTGAGGAAAATGAGCCGCTTTGCCGTAGGAACCGAATTTTCGAATTCGTGATGATTTTCCGCTCTCTTCCTCCTGTTTTGCCGTCCGACCCATCTTTTGCTCGCTGCAGTGCAAGATTTTTCGAGAGGCGATATTCCGTTGACAAATGAAGGTTCTTCTGGACGTTTCTCGATATCATATTTCATTTCTTCTCATAGCTTTCCCCCAATCCCCGCTCCTTTCACCTGACGTAACTCCTTTTGGAAAAGCGGTTCGCGAAGGCCGCCGATATTAATTCAATATGCAGTTTCCTTCCTTCTGACTCATCTCCCAGCAGAGCTGTCCTTTCAACTGGTGATCATATGCTGAGCTATGACATACTCAAAGGTGGGAGATGTCCATTCCCTCCTCTCTTTCTTTCTCTCTCTCTCTCTCTGTCGGAAAGTAGATTGGATTTTCAAGAGAGCGATGGGAAAAGATTGAGGGTAGCACATATGCGACATACATTCATCCAGATGTTTTAGAAATTTGGCCGTCAGAAGTTCATGATTATGAGATCTGCGGCTTTGCGATTTTCTCTTAGTGCAGTTCTTATTGCTATTAAAAGCTATGTTAACTGGTTCAGAGCCAACATTTTCTTTTTCTACAATGAACCTAACGTTACCATCGTATTAATTATTTTCTATCGTGTTATATCGAAATACTATATGCTGTATTTCATAAATTTTATTTCCGTCTTGAAAGTTTTCCCATTGATTCCATGAGCTCACATTACACCAATTTCTATCGAAGTATGTACACCGTCTGTTCAGTATCCGGGTTGTATTCTTCGTGGGCGTATTGCAGTGTCTTGGGTGAAACATAGATGGCACCGAACAATAATATCTCTCCTTTTTTCAAACCCAGCACAACTCAGGTCTATTGCCATGGGCAATTTACTACCTAGTGAGTTGTTGGCGGAAGTGTAAGTGTGTGTGTGTACCAAACTGTCTGAGTGCGTATCTAGTGTTGTGTCTGATTTTTCAGTGAAATACAGAATACTTGTACAATTGTAGGCCTGTTGCTCTCGGTGGCGAGACTTTTTAACGGGGAGATCGGCTCGCAATTGCACCTCGCAATTGCACCTCGAAGTTGGGAACCACAGAAAACCAACTTCAGCCGACCACCACTGTATACCGTGAGGTATTGTGTCTTATTTCCCTTGATGATTTTTTGACTCATCACTTTTTTTGCTTTGCGAGAAGAGCTTTTCCCTCTCTTTGCCGTATATTTTATATAGATTTGTCACGATTCAAAATGCAACACTCGTCGACGATGTCTAAAGCTGGGAAGTGAGAGTAAAACTGTCACTAGGTTAACGTTGAAAAAATGCGCAGTAGTTTCACCAAAAATTGACGTTTTACCGCCGGAAACTAGATCCGTGTATACAATTACTGATGATGTTGGCAAATAAAAGCTCATGTCTATGATTCATTAGCTAATGTCGCATGGCTATGGTGCAATTTCTCCTTCCCATACATATTTATTTTTATTGTCCGAGAATTTTTTTTACAAACGGTGTATGTGATCTCAAAAACATTCTTCATGCCCATAAAAAATATGGGTGTTGAATATATATCTAAACTATATCAAAAATACAGTAGCCCAATAAGATCAATAATAAAATACCAATAATTATGGCAAAATGTAATTTCCATAAAAAAAATTGTGGTTATCTCCGTACATGGACAGTCAGACCTGTCAGATTCGTACAACGTTACAAATCTTCAACCTCACACTTGCCGCTGTGGTTGTCGTAGTCGAGTGGTCATAGTGACGGACTGGCATCGCGGGAACCTGGGTTCCAACCCCCACCGTCGCCACAGTCGGCAAATGCGAGCCGATCTCCCATTCAAAAAGTCTCGCCACAGAGAGCAACAGGCATACAAACAGTACAAGTATTCAGTCATCACACTTCACTCCTGAAATACGGATGGCAGCACTAAAAAATCAGATACAACACTATATACAGACTCAGACTGTTAGGTACACACGCACATACATACACTTCCGACACTGGGTAGTAAATTGGCCATGGCAATAGACCTGAGTTGTGCTCGGTTTGGGAAAAAAAATCCATTACACTTCACTAATGACAACACTGTAACAAGCATTACACAAAAACAAATTTCACGTTAGGTTCACAACACGGACACGTAGATTCCAGCATGTATCGAATCGTTAAAAGTTCCGCAGAGAAATATGGACGAGGTGCATGTGTGGTTTAGTAGTGGTAATAGTCAGCCCTAACTCCGGCCAAATCTCACGATTGCTGACACTGACCTAGACGGCGACTTATAAGATTTGGTGCCCCTGACTGTCCCCGTTCAACGCACACGAGCTCTAAAACAAAGAAAGGAAGTCGGTTCGATCCCCCGCAAAGGCAGTTGAATTTTCTTTCCTGAATTCATCTTCGCATCAGCCAGCTGTTGAAACTTTCGTACAACTGTATTCGCCGACGAAAATTCATCTGCACGGAAATTTATTTTCCAAATTGTTTTTCAAAACATAATAGTATAAAGATAAATAGCACTTTTTACGATTTTACCCACCCCCCGATATTCAGCAAAAGTTTGAACGTAAGAATAAAATGGCAGAATCGGATGAAAAACAAATCAATAGAAAAACATATTTCAAAAAGAAAGGAAAAAAAAAAAAATTTCTTACCCAATTTTGCTGAAAGAAAAGAATCTGAAATATTTTTTTTTTTAAGGAAAATAGAATCTTTTCGAGAGAGAGAGAGAAAAAAAAAAATCTCGTGAATATCGTCTGATAATAGACCACAAAATTTTCAAAAAAGTAGATCATCTCGGATAGAAAAAAAAAAAAAAATCCAAATAAATAAAATCTACGGAAATGGGTTTGAAGTGAGAATATAATTTTATTATCAAATAAGTGAATGGAGGGCGAAAAAAAGAAAATCATTTCTTGAGATACTGTAATCTTTTCTTTTTTGTTTTCTTTTTTTTCTGTATATTCTCTCAAAGAAATTGCTTATCTTCATAATACGGCCACGCTACTGGAATAAGGGAGATCAGACAAATGGTGACAGGCCAAACGAAGATGGATGACCTGTGATGGAAGAACTTTAGGTCTTTGGCATTTTCTTCAGACGTTTTTTTTTTTTTTTCCTTATTGTGTTAACACGATGGACGTGTTACGGTCGAAGGAACCGAAGACTTGGGGAAAAAATCATATGGCGTTTTCATAGCAATATTAGAATAAATCCACTTGGGTTTATTGTTGTGTAGATATGTTTAATATACAGTCCGAATATTCGATCACTTTTCTCATGATCTAGATTGGAGTTTTCAACGTTTCAGTTTGTTAATGATTACGAGATTGTGGCACAGAACTCGATCAAATACTGAAGCCCAGAACAGGCAGATTGCTCAACGAGATGGGCGAATAAAAGAAAAAAAAAATCAACATTCATCTCCAATGTATCCATGTATAGATAGATATCTATGTTGCTACTATGCATATGTGGCATTTTACCACTCCTTTGGTTGAAAGCCTAGAGTCAAGATAGCCGTTTCAAAGCGATCACACTACGTTATATCGGGTGTCCGGACCGCGAACCACATCAGTGTTAATGAAAATATGAATGTAGCCCAATAAGTAATTTCAAACTCACATAAACAACAATTATATAGTTATTATGAATGCTGTTTAGGGAATTTAAAATTTTTGATATATGACCGGAGTTGGTGTGCGGTAAAGTAGCTTGTGGTGATAAGCTCTCTTCCTTTAAATAGTCATCTCGCCTTTATTTGTATCAAGCAGACACAGGCTTGTCGAACGAAAGGTGGGGGGTCCACAAATCAGTGGGTATAGCGAACGAAGGTGATCGCTTCCATTGGCCCCCTTTCTCTGTTTCCGCCTATGGGGCAATCTGGATTCTTTGTTGTTCTTATATGGAAAATTCTGAACTCTGTTTTTCTTCTGCAACGTAGAATTCTAACAAATCTAGAAGAATCTTCCAAGTGAGTCATCGGGTCTTGGGAGAAAGGATGTAGCGTAATCTTCTAAAATAATCTCTTTGATGTGTCATCTTAAGCTTCTCGTAATTGCCGGTAGTTTGTGTTTGTCTGCAATCATATCACGAAACCCTTGTGCATTTTATTGTTTTGTTTTTTAGTACGCAGCCCTTGAACTCTTTTTCTCAGAAGTTTCCGTGTTGTGATTACTCATAAGTCTGATGAGGACAATTTGTTGTTGTTTTAAGTAACTTGTGAAACTGGTTTTGTGTTGAAAATAGCAGTCAACAAACTATGTGGACAATGAAAAGTATTTTCGCCATCATCATATGGAAATAGTTGGGTTGGACTCGTCTCGTCGTGGGTATAGTGTTTTCTCGATGAACGAATACTCTCTGCTCATTTCTATTCATAGTCTACCGTTTTTCTGCTAGTACTTTCAACTTCCCTTTCTTTTCCGTTTTTTGAGTTAATAAATATTCGCGAATATTCTAGATTCGATCACATGATGACTGAAATTGAGCAATTTTGAAATTCACCATTGAGTTAACCATTGCATTCATTGCTAATATTGGTCAGTTATCTGGAGAGATTTCTTATTTCTATGATTAACGGGGGGGGGGGGGGAACCCCATTTTGTGCCTGGTCCCCGTCTTGGACTTGAAGATAGACCTTGGTCACAGGCGGCGTCGGAGGAACTTTATTAGGATTGAGAGTTCATGTATTCCAGAGACTGAGATCTCAGTCAACCTCGTGCGCCTGGAATTTAACATTCGTTCTTCAACTGCAGAAAGTTGCTGAGGGTGGTATCTTTTGTCGCATTTTGAGGCCAGAGAAAAACAAAACTAAGTTTTGTGGTTTATTTTGCATTTACTTCTCATTTTTCCTCGTTAAATCCTAGCTGCTTAAAAACAACTTGCTGGCTAAAAGCTACCGAATCGCTGTACAATGAATGTTTTACCAAACAAAATGCATTCATTGGCTCATTAAATCCAGTCTCTTGCTAAAAGCGGGCCCAACTGAATACCTCTTACCTTATATACATACATACACACACATGTAGTATAGTGGAATAATCGCGTCTATGACAGAGTTGCGCGTAGAAGGAAACGATACACTTTTACCATTAATGAATTCACAATTAAAAAAACTTCTTACGACATAATAAAATAAATTAAATAACCTGATGCATTTCATCATTCCTTAGTGCTATTTTCAAAGGTATCACTAAATGACGTAAGTCGACCTACAAGACTGAAACATCCGTTACTTTCACCGTATTCTGCCGTGCTTGGCCGTCATCTCGATCCTCTAATTATATATCTTTATAATATACTAGGGGGGCAAAGCCCCCCTGACACCTCCGGCGTCCAAACCCCCCCCCCCCAACTCCTCCAATGGAGCTAACTACTCGTCACATCTTCTTTAATTATAAAGCAAAATATTCCTCAGGCGCTGCAAATGCCTGCGAAATAGTTCAATACGCGATGCATCGCAATAGGCAAAGTACCATAATATGTACCACAATAAACCGTAAGCACTGCATTACAATAAGCAATACAGCACAATATGCAATGCACCACAGTACGCAATGTATCGCATTGAACAAAACACAATAATACGCAATACACCCTAATATGCAATAAGAACTCATTAAAATAAGCAATACAGCACGCGATGCACTGCAATACGCAATGCATTATAATCAGTAATGCACCACCATTTGCAGTGCACCACAATAAGCAATACAGTATGCGATGCACTACAACACGTTACGCATAACAATACGCAATACACACCATAATAAGCAATACAGCACTACAACACGTAATGCATAACAATACGCAATACACACGATAATAAGCAATACAGCTCAATACGCAATAAAGCACTATGCATCGCAATACAGCTCAATACGCAATAAAGCACTATACATCGCAATAAAGCACTATACATCGTAATAAGCACCACAATATGCAACACACACCATAATATGCAATAAAGCACTATACATCGCAATAAGCACCACAATACGACATAACCACTGAAACATAATAAACAAGTGATACACTATAATCAGCAATGCACTATAATCAGCGATGCACAACTATTTGCAGTACACCACAATAAGCAATAAAGCCCAATATGCAATGCGCCACAATACGCAATAAACAATACAGCCCAATACGCAATAAACAATACAGCCCAATACGCAATAAGCAATACAGCCGAATACGCAATAAGCACTGCATTGCAATGAGAAATACAGTACGCGATACACTATAATGCATAACCATTAGCAACGCACCACAATAAGCAATACAGCACGCGATGCATTGCAATACGCAATGCACCAAAAATAGCAATGCACCACTATTTACAGTCCCCCGCAATACAGCTTAAAACGTAATGCACCACAATACGCGATGTATCGCAATAAACAAAGCACCATAATACGCGATGTATCGCAATAAACAAAGCACCATAATACGCAATGAGCCACAATAATCATCAATCCATAAGCACTGCATTACAATGAGCAATACAGCACTCAGTGCACTACAACACGTAAAGCATCACAATCAGTAATGTAGTAATGTGTGTAATTAGTAATATTGTACACCACAAATAAGCAATGCAGCATAGTATGCGATGCATCGCAATAATCAAAGCACTATAGTATGCAATACGCATTAAACGCGGCATTACAATGAGCAATACAGCGCGCGATGCACTACAATATGCAATGCACCGCAATCAGTAATGCACCATTATTTTTGCAGTGCCACAATAAGCAATGCAGCACAATGCGCAATGAGAAGCAAGTATTCATTCTCGACTCAAAATGAAACCTGTCAATTTCCCCATAAATAGATCTGTACAATGCCCCGCCCTAGGTACCCGGACCCTGTGTGTTGGGAGCACTGGGGATGTATACATACCTCTGGGTACATGCACAAAACTTGATCCCTACAGGTCAAGCGGTTCCCGATGTCCTCAGGAGTTAAATGAAAACTCGACCCAAAATCGTAACCGACTTCCGTAACATAAAAACGTAACAGATTTCCGTCACTGAATTCTGTAACATAAAATCGTCACTAATTTCGGTTGCTTAGAAACAGGCCCTTTTCGAGTTTGTGATTTTATATTATGGAATAGATAATCGCCATATATAATTATATAGACAGTTTGGATTTGGCTGTCCCCTCTTGTTGACTACATGGCTAGTGCTTCGAGAGAATACAGTGAAAGAAACGGATATTTCGTTCTTGTGGGTTGACTGTTTACGTCATTTTGCGATACCTTTGAAAATTCAAAATCGCCTTTGCGCATAAAGTGAAGTCATATTCTTTCCATTCTATATTTTAAATTTGGTAGTAGATTTCCCGATTAACGACAATGACTTTGTTAGAATGTTTATTTGCATTTCTTGTTTTTTCGTCTTAAAGTTTGTTACCCGATTTTTTTATTATTATAGTTTGAATCACAAAGGACGCAGTTATATATTTGGAAAGCAATATTAATACTTGAATACATTGTTTTATTGCAATGTTCGAAGCTCTGTACGGCCTCTTAAGGCCCTGTATAAGCAGTACAATTCGAAATAGATTTTTTTTTTAATTTTTCCGGCTTTCTATATGTGTCAGTAGCTATAAAAAAATTCCTCTGCTGATAAAAAAAAATCATGCATTTAAGTGTTAAGGGGCCATTCAAGTATTACGTAAGCAGATTTTAGGTCATTTTTGACCCCCCCCCCCTGTCATCAAAACACTGACACCCCCCCCCCCGTCAGCAGCCTAGATTATTTCATATTTCATATCCTCAAAAAGAGGTGGTTGATGACGTAAGCAACCTTCGAACCCCTCTCCCCCTGTCATCAAAAGTCAGCAAATCCGGAACCCCCCTTCCCCCCCCCCCCCGATGCTGACGTAATACTTGAATGACCACTAAGCTTTCGGACTTCGGAGTGAATTCCTTACTATTCGATTTGGTAATTATGCCTGGTATATGGTTTCGCGTCAAAAGTTAAATCAAAAAATAAAATTACGTAATAAGATTTTTCATTCTAAGAAAGACGACAGTCTCTTGCATAATATTGCCTAATTATTTCAAAACTCGTCGTACTTTACTTACTAGCTTGGTATGCGTGTCGTGCATGTAATCGTTTTCTATAAAGAACCTGTTGTATTACTCGAAGTTCTGAAAATCTGCGTGAAAATGTTTGCCCTCATCAATTACGGGTATTGATTTTAAATTAGGTGAAACCACTTTTATGTCTACTCAGAATTATTATTCCCATACACCTCCTAAATTATATTTATGTACTTTCAACGAGCTTCTTTGTGAGCCGTAGAGGTTGTGAAAATGAATGATTGTGCCATTGCTCGACCTCATCGATCAGCGATTTGAAAGAAAAGAATTGATCAGGTTGAAGGCGTTCTTCGAAACCAGTCACGCGTTATCATGTCTCTTTATACGTAATGGACATCGACCACTACTTAATGAAAGCGTCGTTTTCAATGCCGAGCACCGGAATTTCTGTGGTGTGTTTCGCGATACCTATTTCCTTTTCCCATGTTACGATGGTGGTATGATACTTGATATTATGTATCTTCTTTTTTTTTTCTCATTAGTTCACCTCGATCTCATGTTTTCGGTTAGCCCCAATATCCTACAAAATACTCGTAACTCCCTAATTTCTGAAATTTTTTCTCTCTCAAGTTTCAGGTTCATGTCTAGCATTTTAAATGAATCCGCGTGATTTATGTCATCCATTCCGATGCAAATTTGACTGTAGCGCAGTTGAGCGAAAATGTTGATGCTTCGCCAGCTAGCGAGTGAAATTTTCGTTGAAATTGGTTTCAACACAAACTTTAGCAATTCAGCTATAATTCAAATTTTATGCTGGCAACATTTCTTTCCCTTCACATATATAGAAATAAATGGCAGAAAGTTTGTTGGTCTTTTTTATTATTATTTCCCTCTCATCTCATGGAACCCATCATGCCCTGGTCGGATTTTAATCCCTAATTTCCGGTATACTTCGAAACTTTTCTCGACTAGCAAACAGCGATCATTAATAAACCGAATAACATTTTCGTCGGAAAAGTGCCGTAAGTAGAGATTCATTCACAAGACTCAGGCTGTTGACGCGTATGTTGGACGTTATCGTTATGGAGGGAGAGAGTGCAAGAGTCGCAAAAATTATAGCTTTCTGTCGCAGTCCCCCCCCCCCCCTCTTTTGAGTTGACTCCTCTTATAGAACATCTTGGTGTGTGCGTGTGCCATACAGCTTTTATTAATATCGGCCGGAGAGTAAACGATTACTAAATGTGTCCGAGGTAAGTTTAACTGAGTATGGTGACGTAGGAGGAGGAAGATGTGGCCTTGTATTCATAATTTATTACAAGTTCGTAATGGTCGCAGTGGCGTCGAATGAGTGGGTGGTCGGCAGTCGCTCTCTCTCTCTCAAAATGCGTGAATTCTATGGCGCGTTCGTGAATGATAATTAATGGCTGTTCGTTGATTAATCTTTCGCGAAACAGTGGTACATACTAATTTCTGGTAACTGCCACCACCTCCCGGCGGACTTTAATTCACTTCGAGAAAGAAGTCGTTACTCTCCTGTTATCATATTCATCGATTCTTTTTGGAAGAAAACATCGGGAGATTGAATGGATAGAATTTCTTTTACTGCGTTTTATGAGTGTCGATCTTCGTTCGTTCAAATTGCAATTCCCTGCCATCAATGTCATTTAATCCCTCAATTTAGTTTTTTTTTAGTTCGGTTTGGCGTGCTACCTTTAATTTACCAGTGTTTCGACTTGCGAATGATCCTTAATGGAGGAGACAAACGGTTTAGAGCAGGGGGCTGCGCAACCACCGGTCAAATGCGGCCAGCCAAGAGGTTCTATCCGGCCCGCAAAAGTTGTTCCAGGAGAAAAATTACACAACATGATAAATACCTACGCTGACCACATTTCTTTCATAAAAATACGGCGTCAAAAAAATTGTCAAGGCAAACAAAGTTGCTATTTACAGCCAAAAAGTTGCCATTTAAAGCCAAAAGAATTGAGGGATTTGGATGAAGGAGAATACAAAGCAAGATGAAATACTGAAGAGCCATTTTACACAATGTACCAAACCCATTCGGGTTCGTAGGTGTCCTCTTATGTGATGCGTCAATTTATTTCTGTACCTCATACATGCAGAGGTCGCGGTAACCCAGATCGATAAGATACTCTCCTAAAATACAGAAGTGTGTTTGGATGTGTGCGAGTTCGATACCCAATTGGACCTTATCAATAACTTTCTTGATGCGGGGTACAACAGAAACGGCGACATGACCACAGAAAAACATGCCTACATTAGCTTCCACCGAGGGATTAGCACACCAATCTCTCGGTGAATGTAAATAAAGGCGACTGTCGTTCGGAATGGGCAATAAATTGTTGGGCTTGTTCTAATTAGCCTTCGTTTGCAGAAGATTACCGTGGGAAGACAAAAAACATGCACATAGAAAAGACCCCCCCCCCTCCCCGGAATGTTCAGACTATTCAGTTTGGTGCTAAAAGTTTACCTCCTGTGCACTGAAAACATTCTTTTTTTTCAATGCATTTTGTTTTAACTTAATCATTCATTTTACTTGAATTGGCTCAAAAGCTTTTTGAAACCTCAATAAAAAGTATATCTGGAAAGTGATTGCTTGGCAAACATCAATGAATCGGGTTCCAGGAACACTAATTCTGATGATTGCGCGAAAATATTGCTCACAACGTGACTGTTTTATGTTAGTGAGTAAACCCACATGAACATCCATTACCCGAATGTGCAATGGATCGTACATTTTTTTACCTATTGGGGAGGGATGGGGGGTTGAGTAGAACCTCCAGATTCTTTTACCTATGACCCATCATCCTAGAAGTCGTCTGGGCGGAGGGGACTATCTCTCGAAACGTTAACTTTAAATTTTAAGGTCTCTATGTCCTATAAGTCATATCGTTAAAAAAAAATTGGCATTTCCAGTTTTATCTTTTGTTTACTAAACGTTTTCTAGAATTATGGGTAACTCATTTCAAATTCATTTGTGTGAAACATTGTTTTTGTGATTGGAAGTTCCCTCTTGGAATATATAGGTAACGGTTTATTAATAAGCAATAGGGCAACAATAAGAATAAGCAATACCATGCTTGTTATACTCCCTGAATTTGAATTATTCGCAAATAACAAGAGGCTGTGGTTATCCCTTTTTATGGATGTTTTTGCCTAAAAAAAAAATCGGAAAAGCAGTATTCACCGATGTTTGTGTTACGAGAATGTTTCTATAACTTATTCGACCTTGCCCTCTCCCTTCCTAAAGCTATAAAATAATATTATACATATGTGGGTATACGCCTATACTAGCAGTCACAATAAATATTTCTGTGACGTTTTCTGGAACTGGTAAAGTTTTTTTGTTTTGTTTTTTTTTACAACCCTCTGGTATGGGATGATGTATGGATATGGTTCTTTCGTCGCAGTGGTTCAACTCACACATAGAGAACCATTTGTCTGGAGAAGTATGTTATTAGGCGTCCCATTTGTAGTTGGAAGAACAGCTTATTCTTGTTAAAATATAGAAACGACTCTCCACATTTTTTTTATATATTCTGTATTTACCCTTTTTTCCTCATGCCATGACATTTACCATAGTAATGTATACGTTTCTATCTAGAAATCGTTCTGAACTCCTCTTTGCTTTCTGACGGCTATTTATATGTTTTTTTTTTTCCACTCAAGCCTTTGAAATTGCTCTATATGTTTTTTTTTTTTTTAACGTTTCCGTAGATTGTGTATTTTCTTTCTGTTTGAAACATCTGTGATTTATGAGTTCATATAATAACTTGAGTTATCTGGCTTCGAAGCACTAAATGGTCATAAACATTTGACGGTATTTTCCTTCTTATAACTTCGATTGGAGAAGCTCGTTGGAGAGATTGCGTAATTCTGAAAACGTTGGCTCCGTCGCAGTAGTGCAACGTTCCGTATGCACTACACACACACACACTCTTTCAGTCTGTAGGGTAGTTCGAAAGCTAATTCCCGGAATGCTTTTCCCGAGTGGCATCTGCTTGATTGCGCTCCGGACAATTGTTTTTGCTGATGTGATACTGGCAGGAATTTTTTCAACCTCTTGATTCTTTTTGTTTTCCCACTGGAGCGTGAAAATGAAGAATTGATCGATCTATAGGAACATTGATTCGATTTCATCGCCTTTTGCGTTTGATGTATTTTATAATGGATAGAGCTTCAGAGTTTCGTGATATTGAAAAAAAACAAACACATTGAAACAAGGAATCATGATCTTTCCTTCGTTGGAACATAAAATTTTTATCTTTCTATTATAAATCTTTTACGTGCCGGATTCAGATTTGAATTTGTTTTCATAATTTTTTCCATTTCGTTTCCCCTTCGAATTAATTCTAAGGTTAAGAAATGTCAACCGAAAAATTCGTAAAAAATATTTTCTTGTATGTTTTGCGGATTCGCCACAATGTCCGCAGAAACATTAAAATTAAAAACAGAAAATTAAATTTTGAAATAGTTGTTTAAAAATATATTAAATTTTTGACATAAGTACTGAAATTAAATTTTTGTTTTTTAAATTCCGTTTGGAATCTCACACTTTCAGGAAAGGAAAAAATGTACTTTCATGTACAAAAAGTATTTTCCAAGCCTATTGGCAACATAGGCTAGTACTGCTAAACCACACATTCAGCTCGTCCACATTCGTCTGTGGAATTGGTACATGTTTGAATGTGTGTACGTGTTGTGAACTTATGGGAAGTTTGTTACTGTGCAATGCTGCCATCTGCTATCAAATTTTCGAACTATGAGTGAAGTGCAATGATTGAACATTGAAGGACCGGACACACCCCGCTTCCCATCTCAAGGAGATATCAAAGCGTTCCCGAAAGATGGGTGCATCCGGAATTTTATTAAATATGTATATGTATATATATCTATATAAATTTGTATAACAGAATAACAAGTCCAATTACAGGAGTATAAATCAACAAAATAATTATGATAAATCATGATCTAAGAATCGAAATCTAAATTGATATTATAGCGTCCTTGGGGCACGTAATCAAATTCCGTTGGTGGCGGTCCGTCCGCGTTCGTTGGATGTCACTAGTCATGTAGGCCGTACAACGACGAATCGATGTCATGTTTGCGTCACATGTCCTGGTCCAAGTGTCCAAGTCAGCCAATGTTCGCACACCCAGATGTTTTAGCTCATTCTAGGAACACATTCCTGTTCCATAAGCATCCTACGTCTTAATTCTCCTGGGCAATTAGGAGATTTCATCATTCCCGAAGCTACATCGGCTGGCTAGCTGGATTATGGGGTGCATTGATTCACAACGTTAACATGTTAAGTGTTTATAGTTTCTCCAATAAAGTTCACCGTTCAACGACGTATCAGTTTCGTGAATTTCCGGTACCCCTACGTGGCCGCAAGTTGTAGACTCTCCCTGGTATCAGCTTTAATGGTCTGGAAGGCTGAAATTCATCCTGCTTCTTCCGTAGTCCACCCATCTTGTCGTGCAGCAAATATAGGTTACGGTCCAAAAATTGAATCAAATTTTGAATGCGTGAGAAGTTCATCGGACTTTTTAGTATTCTTCTTTTGAATGCCGTCATCTGACTTTGTGACATCTGACCAAAATGAAACGCTGATGTGTGTGGACATTGGCAGACGTAATGCCATAGCGAGCCCGTAGCACCACACTTACAAGCATTGTGAGATGATCGTCCAAAGCGCTCCAAGTATGTCGGAAATGGACCATGCTCAGTTAAAAGGATTGTTTTTGTTCGCGGCCATACACACTTGCGCAAAGCCACTCGACGTTGTATCTTGTAGGCGTCTTTCGTTGAGTTCTTGTTCCATTCAACTTGCCAAAGATGAAGCATTCTGTCTTTCAAGATATTACGGGCATGACTCCTCGGCCAAGGTAGAACAACCAAGTCTTTCAATGTTGTCGCTTCCTTGGCAAGTTGATCCGCTTTTTCATTTCCAGCAATACCAACGTGCGCTTTGACCCAGACTAACCTTATGTTGTCGTGAGCGCGTAGGATAAGACGAATACTTCGTACGTCAGGGTTAGGTGAACGAGGATCTTGTATGGCTAGGAGGCCAGATGCGCTATCTGTCAAGATTGTTACTGGACAAAGCATCTCTCCCGCACGTTTAACAGCATTGAGTATCGCAAAAATCTCGGCTTGGAATACGCTATTCTCTTTAGCTAACCTTCGACTCCATTGCTCCTCTATTGAACCATCTTCCGCTAGTACCACATACGCGCAGCCAGTAGCCGTTTCTGTTTTAGAGCCATCAGTGAATATTTTCTTAGAGCCCAGGGAATCTATATTATCAATACCAAATGGCATTATTTGAGACTTGGTGAGATGTCTGCTTGGGTGAAACAGCCATTGCTTATGCCGCTGCTCAAATTGGTTTGACGAAATTCTCTGCTCGTCCAATATTATGTCCTTTTCAAGATGTAGCAGTCTGGTCTTAAGAGCCTCGTACTCCATGTAAATACTCAAAGCTGGGTTGCCTGTAGCCACATACAGAACTTCGTTCGCGGTTGTAACGTAGGCTCCAGTAACATATAGAAGAAAGGGACGCTGTGCGATATCCAGAGCTCTCTTTTGTTTTTGAGTTGGGTGCTGATACCAAGTGGCGCATCCATATGAAAGTTGCCTTTGTACAATAGTCTTATATAAGATGTTGCGAAAGGCTCGCTGCATTCCCCATTTCGATCCGGCCAATCTGCGCAGTAATTGCAGTGTGCCATTTACTTTGTCGACCTGTTTTTGGATGTGCGCCATAAAATTCAATTTACTATCAAAGTACACACCAAGGTATCGTATTATCTGAGACGGTCGAATTCGTATACCTTCAATGTAGATCTTAGGTTTCATCTTTTTCTTTGGGTGCGGCCACAAGAAGCGGGTTTTTTCTACTTCCAATTGAAGTTTATTATTAGCCAGCCAATTGCTCAATTTTCCGAACACTGTCTGTGCTTCATCCGTTATTGCTATATGGTCTTCGCCGGATATAACATATACCAGATTGTCGGCAAATGCCTGTATATATACCCGCGGGCCCCAGTTAATCTGTAAAAGCGTGTTGAGGACAAGTGACCACATCAAGGGGCCGCTGCATGGGCCCTGTGGACACCCTTTCATCTGCTTTTTCATGGCTATTCCTCCGTCTGTGGACATCATTATATATCTGTCTGAAAGCATATTCTCAATAACTCGCGTCAGGTTTCCAGGAAGTGGCAGTTGGCGAAGTTGATTGATAATTATTTCATGGCGCAGCGAATCGAAGGCTCCACGAATATCTATCGTGACTATCGCCGTCTGATAGCCTTGTTGATGCATACTGACAATTACTTGCAACAGTGAATCTATAGCTTTCTCAGCTGACCCTCCAGCACGAAATCCAAATTGTAGAGGACTTAGCCAGTTCATGCACTCCAATTGATACATAAGTCTTTGCACTATAACTTTCTCGTAGACCTTACCTAGAGTGGGTAGTAGGCAAATCGGACGATATGACCGTAGCAATTGTGGGTCTTTATCTTTCTTAAGGAATAGCAGGAGCTTCCCCTTTTTAAAATGTTTAGGAAAGAGAGATAATTCCAGGAACCTGTTGAGAATTTCAGTAAACGATTCGGCATTGGCTTCGAATAATGTCTTCAGTATGGGAACACTAATATTATCAAAGCCAGGTGCTTTTCTATTCTTCAATCTTGTGACAATACTCCTGATCTCTTCCACTGTAATTTGCTCGTCATCTGGGATACTAGTTCTAATTGGTTTTACCAAGGATATTGTGTCCGTAGGATCTGGGTAAATCGTATAAGTGCAATGATTGAATAACTGTACCGTTGTAGGTTTGTTACTGTCTTGTCTGTGTCGAGACTTTTTAAAGAAGAGAGCAGCTCGCATTCGCGCCTGGAAGTTGGGTAACATTGGCTGTTGAAAGGTTAATGTAGAGAATCTTTATCTAGCTATGTTATTACTATTAGCCAATACGTAATATCTTTTATGGATATCTTTGCATATTTTTTGTGGATGAAATTTTCTTCAATCGCAACTTCATTGTTTGAGTAAAATTTTTTAGAGAAAAGTAATTTTTATAAAAATATGGATTGAAATTACATTCTTCGTATGCATCTGAAATATACGTTTGGGTTTTCTTTCATAAAAATATTCACTTATCCGTGGTTTTCCAACCCTTTGTTTTCGAGAAGTAGTGAAATCGTTTTTGACCGCTTCAAGAGCAGAAAAACTGTTTCTCGCATCACCCTCGAAATGCGAATGAAAGCTGATGACAGCACTTTGAAGCCGCTGTGGTAAATTCCTAAGCTTTTCCCTTCCTCTACATGGTGGCAGAAAACGAAGCGTACCCGAAACAGTATTGAAATATTAGAAAAATATTTTAGTTCCAATTTGCTTGTTGAGGCACATGCATGTTGAACACAACTAATAAATGTTTTCAGTATACTTTTTTGAATTCGAATTTTGAAAATTTCAAAGAAACATCAAGGAAAAGAAATTACCTGATCTAATGAACTGCTGTTTAGTTTTTCTCTCGTTCTTAATGCAGATTTTAACGCAGTAATTTTGTGTCCAACTCCCTGCCGCAGCTGAAGTTGAATTGCTTTGTCTTAGGATCCAGTTTAAAATTGTCCGAAACAATATCTCAACTGCCACCATCTTTGTTCTCTATTTTCGATTTACTTTGGGAACTTTGTGCACTCCTCTGTATTCATCTATTCACTTCTGCCCCTCAAACACGTAAGACTAAGAAGAAGAAACTTTTCCCTTGAATTTTCCGACGTAAACTTTATTTTCATCCTTATACTGGAGCTAGGAAACCCCTTCACGAAGAAAACTACGAAGTTGTTTTTTCTCCTCTTCGTATTTCTTTTATCAGAAGTTCGAATGAAAGAATTTTTTCTTTTTAACTCTCTTCTTTCATCGTCTTAAGGGATTTCTTGAAATTTTTTCTGTCTATGCATATTTTATTTTGAAATTTTACTGTCAGTAGGTGTATTTTCTTTTATGGTTCCGACTTTTTATATTGAAAGTGATTGTAGGTGAGCTCACATTTTTTTCCTTTTATAAAGTAAATTCTTTGAATATTTTCAAGTTTTTTTTTCCATTTTTTGTTGGAAAGGTCAATGAATCCCTCTATTAACTAAAAGTCAGACACGTGATGTTGAACTTGTTTAAATTTCAAAATTATATCTCTTCATTTGAAACATGTATATAAGGAAGACTTACACCTCTGAACATTGTTTGATCCAATCTGCATTTTTCTATCTTCAAGCGAAAAGGAAAAAGTAATTTGATACTTTTAGAAACATTCAACATACTTTATGAAATTTTTTTTTTGCCTCCGATATGCTCAAGAACTTCCTAGAATATGAAAATACAAACTACGACCCTTAACTTCGGTTTACAGCTTCAGAGTTCCATGAACTGCTCTAGTAAATTTCTGGAGTGTTCTAATATTCTTTTTTTTGAAAAGGTCGTAAAAATATATAGTCAAATAAAAAAATATCAAAATAAAATGACAAATATTACTATTAATATATATGTGCACAAAAGTAACAATAATGCATGTAGGAAAGTCTTCATATAAATGAAATGCGTAATTATTGTACATTGTTTCTATCTTCATCTATCTATTTTTAATATATGACATCCATATTTTTATGGGCATCTTTTTATCAGCCACCTCGTTGGGCATTTTGCCTGTTGTGGCGTTGTATTTGTATTCGTGTAGGAAGGAAAATTAAACGTTTTTAAATCTTTATTTCTGTCAGTTCCTTTAAGGCTGGGTAGTCGCGTCAGAGATACAACATCCATGATGTCAACATTTGCTATATCGGGCACTGATGAACAATAAAATGTTACGAAAATCTCAAGTTGTATATTGTTCCAAGACATGATATTCCACCATTTGTGAAAAATATTAACTCTTTTCACGGTGCTTGGCATGATTGATGATCGAGCGCTTTTCATAGTTCATCAGATGACTGCATGGATGATAATTACAAAAAATGTAGTTCACTATACCTACAATGTTGAGAAGAAACACTGCAAAAACAAGCGCACATTTTTGTTACTGAAATGTGCCTACTGGCGAAATATCTGTCAAGGTCCCAGACAGAGACCTGAAAAGACATTCAGTCGTGAGAACAAGGTTTACTCTGTTCGACATATAACCGTTTCCCTTTACTGTAAGTTTAAGCAGACATCTCTTCATTGCGATATAAATAGTGTACAGAAGAACCACGTTTATTTTTAACTCGTTAGCCATGGTAAATTATCCTGAAGATTAAAATTAGAATAAAAGACTGTATGAGCACAAAATGAAGCTTTCGAAGAAAATTTCTAAAAGACATTGCTTATTGCTTAGTTCGAATCATTGGTGCTTCAACGTGGACAGGACCTCATGTGCATAAGGAACTCTCGTGAAAATACTATCAGATACTGTGATTTTTGAGAAAACATTATGTAAATTTGTAGGCTGGTGCTTTTTAATCAGTTTAAAGGCTTTAGAATAGTGTTTCCCAAAGTGGGCAATATCACGCCCCTGATGGGCGGTGGAATGGTCCAGGGGAAGATAGAACCTACTGATTGAACATAGGATCCCATGGGTTTACTTGAGTTTGGGGGCGATGCGAGGAAAAAATTTCTGAAGGAGAGGGCGATGGAAAAGTTTGGGAGACTATGCTTTAGAATTTCACTTAAGCCCGGGGGTCCAAGACGCTGTTGAGACGGTTTTATGAGGTCTGTTGAACGTGTATTCGAAGAAAATCAGTACGAGTTATACTGGACTTTTAAATCTGTTGTTTGCCTTGATATTCGATTCAACAACGTAGGCTCCTTCCATTTTTCGTCGGATAATCGAAGTTTCATTGTGTCTTTACATACGGTATATTCCTTCCCCCCCCCCCATTAATCGATATCATACGTAAATATTATCAAGATCTCGTGTTCATTATGACGCATGACATCTGTGACGAGACTCCCAGAAGTCCAGCAGATTCTTTTAAAATCACCTTATAATTCAAAGTATATACTCGATTGGTGGGAGGGGGGAATCGAAATATTTATAAAATTTTGTTTTATGTGTTTCTGAAGTTTTTTTTTTGCATATACAGTGCGTTTCGGAAATACAAGTACAAACTTCTGTGAGATACAGTATAGGTTACATAAAGACAAATCGTTATCATCTGACATTGCAGGGCAGCGAACGCAATCTTTATGAGCTCGTGCATAGAGAAGACGAGGAAAAAGAAGAGCGGCACGTAAGAGAACGAAATGCTTGTATTACACACAAGACATTTGATGAAATGCATGGAAGTTGCAGAAGATGTACAGAGATGTGACCCCTCGACTGCAACACGTTTGATGGCATCACTGGCATGTCTCTCATTCCGGCATTTTCAGAGATGCGTGTTGCATGTTTCTGAGTAGTTTCAACGGGGTTATCGTATACCAGTACTTTGACGTAAGCTCTTAGGCATCCTTTGCTCCGCATGCGAGTTGTATATCAGCCATCTTTATGTTCATAAATTCAAGCATCTTTCTACTTTCAGAGGAAGGGTTCAATAGTCCTGAAGATATTATGAGCCGATTGAACGCTATCTAGAACATAAAGACGACATTTCGGAAGACGATCCTTCATTTTTTGTAAATTTTTGCCAACTCCCTTGGAAGTTTGTTACATGCACTTATGAAGCAGTCTGTATATTTAAATTGCGTATCGTCTTTTTATTTAGGAATCAATATTCAAAGAAATTGCAGAAAAATTAGTGCTAGAATTTCATTATCACAAAACTATTTCATCTGAATACATGTAGGAATATCATATAGAGTATATAGCAATATTATAAATGTATGCATAAAATTATATATACACCAAAACATTTAAATATCCTATCGCGTTATCAAATATATTTTTGTTGTATTTCACCCGAGGTTTCTAGATTTCTCTCTTTAATGCTTGTGCACTGATGCCAAGTAAAAAGTGTATTTTTCCTTAATGAAACATGTATTGGCAACATAAATATTTCACGCTTTCTTTCTTCTTTGATGAGAAAAAATTATATGAGCACGAAATGCTTTTATAGTCTAAAAATTGCTAAATTTCGAAAGCGAAAAGAACATTTTCTTTCTGAACTTGCCTCTGGGCAGGTAACGTTATTTACTCCGCAACTGCCAGGATGAAACCCCGGGTCCCCACGTCTGCAATTGGACAACTGCCAGGCCACCTCCGTGACGTCATTTTTTTTCTGCCCTTATTTTCTATGCGTCGAAATTCGATTTTTTCTTTTTACTTTTCTTTAATCTTGTATATACTGTATAAGTTTCTTCTTTTTTTTTTTCACTGGTGATTTTATCGATGCTTCGCTCTTTCCCTGTCATCTTCTCCAGTGTGTGTGCATGCGTTTCTTTTATATTTCTTGTCCTTGAACTTATTTCCTGAACACAAAGTCGAAATTTTGGAAGCAGTTTCTTTTTTTTTTCCCTTCCAGCATTCAAAATAATCTGTATAAATTTGTATTTGTTTAGCCGTATTTGTTCAAAATGAAATATGTTTGGTGATGATATCGTCTTATTTTCTTTACCAATGAGTAAATTCAAGTCCAGCGTAATATAGAATTTTTTCAACCTTACGAATTTTTGCTAGGTTCGTTCGGTCAGGAAATGAAACAGGGTTCGCAATGGTCTGAAAAATCAGAGAAATGAAAAATTTTCAGCGGAAATGTAAAATGCTTGACAAAAGTCATGGAAATATGCAAATACAGTAGACTATAATCCGGCCCGTCCAGTAATTCGGCGGTTTCATGCGGATTTTCTTCGTGCTTACAGAAAAGGGGATCATGCCATTTCATGTCTGTGATCAAAAGTTTATATTAATTAAATGGGCTTAAAGTTAACTTCAAGTGGTGCTGCGATTTCGGTAATCCTACATACCCTGATCTGATATATATCGGATTATCTAGGGAGTACTGCACAATGAAACCTCACTAAAACGATATTTTATTCAAACCTAGTTTGAAATCGTCTATAGTCTGATGTTACTACTCTCGGTATAAACTCTTCTCTACGATGAACCACGCTATGACGATATTTTGTTAGATATTTTTGAAACTATCTCAGAACGGTATTTTATTGTAATGTGCTCAAAAAATCGTCTTCAATTTATTTCTCAACTTTTCATCTGTTTTTGTTCTTCCAAAGGCGTCTATAACATTTTTATTTTGCACAACCTGGTAACCGAAAGTGTTAAGGAATTTGTCGGTGTTGTTACTTTCTCTCTGTGTGTGTGTGTTGCACACAAATGTTTAATGCGGTGAAATACCTTTAATATTAAATTATTTTTTGTGACGAGTAAATACTGTACCTACTTATGAATGCATTTTATGGTGGTACTAGCTTCTTAAAAATGAAGGAGGTATCTAGGGGGTATTACTGACGCCTAATCAGACATTTGAACAACTGCGTAAATTTAGGAATGAGTGATGATGTCACCTCTCGATATAAAGAAATCCCTCTATAACTATATTTTTTCCTGGTTCGCAGAAGTAGCGAATAGTAGCGTATCGTTATATCAGGATTTGACTACGTGATAAAAGTCGGGAGAAATTCTGTGTAGGAAAAAAGAGACTTTGAAAATATTCAGACGACATATTTCTCTCTTCAGAAGTCTTGGGCAGAAAAACGATCGAGCAGAGTTTGATGGGATCCTTTAAGATCAGTCTGAATATTATAGTGAACTTTAAAACAGAATGATTGAAAAACGTATGTTTGTCTGTAAGTACTACCTCCGGAATTTGTAAATAATTTCTTTCAACCTTTGCTTTTAATAACACGGTGATGAAAATCCTCAACCTCCTACTTCAAGCTTAAGTCGGTAAATATTGCAATAACCAAACCACCTGATTTGTAATCAATGAATTTATAATTTTTTTAACATGCAGGGTGTATAGGTAGCAGGGTGAATGCATTTTACTGACGAACCGTTGGTTCATACTTCCATTTAGGAAAAGTATCGAACCAACTCATATGTTATTCATGTTTCAAGGGGTTGTATATTTATTAAAATTAAAAAAAAAAAACCTCTTATACAGTCCCCGTGTGCCCGAAAATCCAATTAGAAAATTGTTGCCCAGTCTCTACTGATGCCAACTAAAAAAATTCCACGTTTCTAAGTGTTTGAATTCACTGATATATTCGAATTCGATAAACGGTGGAAAGTTGGGAAAAAAAACAGCGTTAAATGGGGGTAAAATGTTTTTCCCGTAATTGGCGATGATTTTTTATACCTTTCCTGTTTTTCGAATTTGAATATCAATGAATATTCCACTTAGAAACGTAGATTTTTTTTGGCATCATTAGAGACAGGGCAACAACTTTATAATTAGGTTTTTGGAGCACGCGGAGACTGTATAAAAAGTTAATTTTTTTTATTCTGGCTTCTTAATGTTGTCTTATATTTCTTTTTTTCATGTTGTCTTTCTGCAAAACCCAACAGTGATCGCTTATAATAGGAAAGCCTTGATACCGTTCCCCACAGTTTGAATGTCTTGGTAGGACTTTCCTCCTTGTTCATTTATACTGCTTCCCTTTTATCACTCTGAAAAAATCCTGATTCGCATATAGGATCTTATTTTCAGGCATTCGACAACCAAGATTTTTTCTACGAACAGAACGAGTCTTAAATAAGCTGTTTGCAATTTTCCTCTCTGTGGTATCCTAAAAACTCCTTAACCACAAATGCGAATGGATGCCATGCTGAGAGTTATTTTCTATTTAGAATCTTTGTGAAAACAATCACTCAAATATTTTTCTTTGAGGATTTTCAAAGATTCCTTCTTTTTGTTTTGCCTCAATTTCAGAATTTTTTCTTTAAAGTGCGAGAAACTTGGGCCAGATTCGTCCATAACCTTCACAAAGTTTTTCACCAGTCTCAATTAGGGTTGGGACGAATAGTGATTTGGCCTAATATAGATTTTCATAAAACTCATCAAAAGTATGAATAAAATTGGTTTTTTTATTTAAAAATGAAATTATTGGCATAAATTTTAAATGATAGTGCATTTCGATTATGCAATTTATTATTTTAATATAAACTGAAGAGCCAAAAAAAACTGGTACAGGCATGCGTATGCAAATAAAGAGATATGAAACCAATCAGAGTACGGCGATGCGGTCGGCAACGCCTATATAACACAACAAGTGTCTGGCATAGTTGTTAGATCGGTTACTGCTGCTACAATGGCAGGTTATCGAGATTTAAGTGAGTTTGAACGTGGTGTTGTAGTCGGCGCACGAGAGATGGGACATAGCATCTCCGAGGTAGCGATGAAATTTGGATTTTCACGTACGACCATTTCACGAGTGTACCGTGAATATCGGGAATCCGGTAAAAAATTAAATCTACGACATCGCTGCGGCCGGAAAAAGATCATGCAAGAACGGGACTGACGAAAATCATTAAACGTGACAGACGTGCTACCCTTCCGCAAATTGCTGCAGATTTCATTGCTGGGCCATCAACAAGTGTCAGCGTGTGAACCATTCAACGAAACATCATCGATATGGGCTTGGCTTTCGGAGCCGAAGGCCCACTTGTGTACCCTTGATGACTGCACGACACAAAGCTTTACGCCTCGCCTGGGCCCGACAACACCGACATTGGACTGTTGAGGACTGGAAACACATTGCCTGGTCTGATGAGTCTCGGTTCCAATTGCTTCGAGCTGATGGACGTGTACGGGTATGGAGACAACCTCATGAATCCATGGACCCTACATGTCAACAGGGGACTGTTCAAGCTGGTTGAGGCTCTGTGATGGTATGGGGCGTGTGCAGTTGTGATATGGGACCCCTGATACGTCTAGATACGACTCTGACAGGTGACAGGTACGTAAGCATCCTGTCTGATCACCAGGACAATTTCAGCAGGACAATGCGACACCCCACACGTCCAGAATTGCTACAAAGTGGCTCCAGGAACACTCTTCTGACTTTAGACACTTCCGCTGGCCACCTAAATCCCCAGACATGAACATTATTGAACATATCTGGGATGCCTTGCAACGTGCTGTTCAAAAGAGATCTCCACCCCCTCTAACTCCTACGGATTTATAGACAGCCCTGCAGGATTCATGGTGTCAATTACCTCCAGCACTACTTCAGACACTAGTCGAGTCCATGCCACGTCGTGTTGCGGCACTTCTGCGGGCTCGCGGGGGGCCCTACACGATAATAAGCAGGTGTACCAGTTTTTTTGGCTCTTCAATGTATATTAAAAACTGTAGTAATTGGAAGATTTTCATTCTCATGATGGTGACAATCAAATTTAACGATGATATAAAGTCTTTGTTAATTCAAAATCCATAGTCACTGGAAAGAGGTTTGATTTATCCAAAATTCGAATTATCCAATTAAACTATCCTGGACCTGTAAAAAGGCTACAATTTGCAACTTAATCATCGACATTCAATTTGGGGGGGGGGAAGGTAATAGTTATCAAGTTATCAATTATTAAAATTTTATCAGTTACTAAAGTGTTTCCCAAATTTTAATGATTTGTAATTATAATAATTGGTCTTAGCTACTGTTCTGGAATAAACATCACTGCAGGGTTTCCTGACCATGCTTAATGCTTTATTTACGGAAATGATTCATGACCATCACAGTTACAAAACTGTTTTCCAAAATTTGATTGTCATTCTTATACTATTAAGGAAGTATCCTTTCGTTACGTATTACAATTTGTACTTTGACTATAAAAATATTCAGATTTCGAATGGTACACCTTGATCTATAGGTTGGACAACATAAATTGGATTTTTACACACAAAAAAAAACACATTCTCGATGCACTCCGCTGAACAAAATCAAAATGGGCATTAAATTATAATAGAAGAAATAGAGAAAAACAGAATACTTTTTCAAAACTTTTGCTTTGAAAATTTGTTGTTTAACAACCTGGTAAAATAAAACCAGGTCAGAGTGTGACTTCTTTCAGAATATTTCAAACTAAATTTGCAGATATAAAAATCATAATTTTTCCCCCTCCAACTTCTATTTATCCAAACCATTCAAATTAAATAAGAAATGTTAACATTAGACAGAAAACTCAAAGGAAGTTCGTAAAAGTTCGAGTTATCCAAAATTTGAATTAATCAAGTTTGAATTAACCAAGTTCTACTGTATTGTATTTAAATATTACTTGAAGAATCAATTTTTTCACCACTTGTCACAATTTTACGTCTAATGAAAAAAAAAATGTCAACCATTATTTACTCTCAACTAAATAATGCATCATAAAAATTTACTATTTTCTTATTTTGCCTCTTTCAGTAGTTTAATATATCTTTTCTAGATACATCCTTCAGTTAGTGAACTTGTGTAATTCATGCTTACTACAGTAGGATTATATTTTCAGTTTCATGCTTTCTTTATCCTAGAGTTTTCTGTATCCTAGAAATTCATCCTGACATAGCCTCTCTTACGGAAAGGGATATTACACCACACAATAAAATTATGATCAGCAATTTTTAATTTCTGC
This sequence comes from Pholcus phalangioides, assembly GCF_987345545.1. Lineage (NCBI taxonomy): Eukaryota > Metazoa > Arthropoda > Arachnida > Araneae > Pholcidae > Pholcus > Pholcus phalangioides. The sequence continues at coordinate 56,420,560 of NW_028301608.1, read as the reverse complement.
GAACCATTCCAATTAATAGTTTTTAAAATTTGTTGTGCTTGGATTTACAGATATTTGGCCGAACCGAATTTAGATACGGTAGCATACCTAACCGAATTTCTATAGAAAATATCCCATTTTTGTTCATGTCTCGAACTCATACTACAATTAAATACCTTGGCATATACACTGATCACAATCTTAAATGGAAGAGTCATGCCAAGTACTTGCAAAAAAGTAAAAGGGCCGAATACCGAATAGTGGCCGAATATTCGCCCCATCTCTAGTCTCAATTTAATGTAAAGTGGTGGCAACAAAACATCAGATAGATATAAAAAATGACAATGGTGAATATTATTTTCTCCTAGCAAATTGAAGAAATCTAATTTCTAGGCCAAGGTACATGATGTATAATTATGCTAACTTTATAAGAGGTTAAACATTAAATAGCTAATAACAAAAAAATAGACGAGATCATTTTTCTAAGGTTATATTTTAAATCGGTGCCCAAAGTTTAATTGAGAATAGCTAAATTTTCCCATGTTATGAAAGCCTTGCACTCCAGTGTAAAAGAATTAACCCTGAAGTTCAGTGGTAAAAGACGATAATTTTGGTGTGATGATATTGACTTATAAAAATAGAAAATTAACCGGACCGTGGTTTTCAAAAGTTGAATACCTTTGACCTACATGTATGTTTTAGTTATACACGTGTCTGTGTAGCGTATTTCAGGCTGAATAACTTTTATTTGAGCGGGTTCATTCACATTCTGGTAGCATACCTAATCCGCCGAATCGTGAACGGTTTTCCTTTTTGTTAGATCCTCCATTGGCCATCATATGGAGCACGTTTGACTTTGCTCTCTCCAGCTACTAGAGTTTGATACCTAAGCTCGGCTGTGCTGAATGTCAAACTACCTTCATGGGTTTTCCCATTGGTAGCCACTTATTGTTCAATTTCGTCCCTTGGGAGGTATGCTTCCCCATTATACTAGTTGTTCCACCACTTAATTCAACAGTTTGGTTAAGGGTGTACGCCACACCCAACTGGGAAACAGTATTCCGTGATTCATGGTTTCATTAAACTATTCAAACGGCTTCGAGGGTCCCGACCTCTCGACGCTAGTTTTGGCTTCGATTAATTTCTCCCAAAAGCTGCAGACATGTATTGAATACTCGACAAATGCATAATCTGTCTTCTAAGAACATTTATTTTTTTCTTCCTCCCGAGAAATAACACCTCGCTGTGATTTGTATGTATTTCCCTGGATATTCTTCATTAATATCTGCCAATTTTTGACGATTTCTTGTATGTCGATCTCATTTAATAATATTCATTTACAAGCTACCTTGTTCCACTAATATTAGCTATATAAGAAGACGAAGAAAAAACATTATGAATCGTGGAATAACTATTATGATAGTTTTTGTATTATTAAACAGAGTGTTACTGAATATTTGTTATTAATATTTTTAACGTCCATATGTAATATCACAGGTAACAAAATAGAATGACTCTTCATTATTCTATCGATTTTTCGTAGATGTAAAATGTTATAAATGGATAACAGCTATATAAGAAATATAATTTCTATAGTTTTTCTTTAAGAAGTTGACCATATAATCCGTATTTTTTGGGATATTCCCGCATTTTCCTGAGATTTTTGCCATCTCGGCTTTTTTCAAATCAAATTTATTGTTATCATATAAAAGTACAAAAAAAAGAAAACATGAGAAAAATTTACCAAGGAGTCAATCAAAAAATTTCTCATTCTGGTAAAAATTAGTATGGAAAACAAAATATTTTAAACTTAAAAAATTCAAATTATTCAAATTAAAATGAAATTTCATGGCAACGGAGGAGTGCAATTTAAAAACAGTTCTACATGCCGCATGTGAAAAAATAAATACATATTATATTAATACATATTATTTAGTCTATTTGAAGATCGAGATCTATTTAAAGATGGGAATAGACTTTTGAATAGGAGGAGAATGTATTTATAGAAATATAATTGGCGTAATGTAAGTATTTCAAGATGTTGATGAAGCTGTATTGATGGTGTAGTAAAATTAGTTGTGATGATTCCAATTATTATCTTATGGAGGCTGAATATAGGGTAAAGGGTTGAAAATTAGTCAGAACACCAGACAGTTAGACCATATAGTAGCAGTGAGTGAAACAAGGAGTAATAAAGAGTTAGTAAAAACAACTGATTCAAGTAAGGTTTGAGATAGTAAAATTTATAAATTGCTAGCCGTAATCTTTTTTGCAAGTACTTGGCATGACTCTTCCATTTAAGATTGTGATCACTGTATATTCCAAGGTATTTAATTGTAGTAACTTGTTCGAGACATGAACAATTACAATCAAAACTAATAGTACAATTGTGATTATGGGAAATTAAATTAGGGTAAAAGTGAATGTTAGTTTGGGAAGAGAAATTTCTAAACTTAGTTTTTGATGTGTTTATCTGAAGGTCGTTAGCAACAAACCATTTTCGGATTCTAACTAAATCAGTATTGGTTAGGTTAGTCAGAGACTTAAAATCGTCAGCTGAGTAAAGTAATAGTGTCATCGATGAAAGTTATGATATTGCCATTTATGTTTAAATTGCGTAAATCATTTATGAATATTGAAAATAATAATGGTCCCAAGACAGAGCCCTGAGGAACGCCTTTCACTATTTCCAATGGGGTGCTAAGGCAATTGTGAATTTTGACTGATTGTGTTCTATGGGTTAAATAAGAAGCAGTTGGATTGAAAGCGATTTCGATACATGTCAACTTATTTAGTAATATATGATGATTCACGCTGTCAAAAGCTTTTCTTATATCGAGAAATATTGCAATGGTTTTTAGATTCATCAATATTTTCAGCGATAAATTTGGTAAATGTTGGTAGAGCAGTTTCTGTGTTTTTATCAGGAAGGAATCCAAACATGGTTAGAAAAGAAACTGAAGTGTGTGTGACAAGAAAGAAAAAATTCTATTTTTGATAATTGTTTCAAATATTTTTGAGATAAAAGGTAAAATTAAGATTGGTCTGAAGTTGTTAAAATCATTTGGATCTCCAGATTTATAAATGGGGATTACGATAGCTGATTTTAAAGACCTCGGAAATTCACCACTAGCCATACACATATTTATTAAATCTCAGAGAGTATTCAAAATATTATATGGAAGAATTTTCAAGACCTTGGTGTTTGCTGCTTCTACAAGGAATCCAGAAGTGGGTAATTTTAGTGGGACGTTTCTATAGAAAATATCCCATTTTTCCCCCACGCTTTCAACATATACTAAGTAAATTTTAATTGTTCACCCGAGTAAAGGATTAAAATTATTTTCCCAATTTATCAATTGAATCGTCAGTTTCAGTTAATCATTATGATGATTAAAAATGCAAAAGTTCATCTCGCATTTTTTTTATTCGTGAATTATTTTTCAAACCCCTGCTATTTGCAGTAGCGCTTCACTTCCCATCATTTAGTAAATTTTCAAGGATTTCAGCCAGGGCCGGCAAAGAGGGAAATTGCTTTGGGCGGTAAATTTCAGGAAGAAAAAAAAACAGTTATAAAATCATTGAATTTTACAGTGGGAGGTTGGCAAAATCAGCTTTACCCCTCCCCCCACAAACACCCTAGTTACGGACCTGATTTCAGTTATAACTGCCAGTTTTTGCTTATCTTTTCTTTGGCATCATTTTCGCTGATTGTTGGTGACTTCGTATATTTAGGATCTCAAATTTCCGTATTTTTCTGGAAGAAATATATAATGTTCAGCATATTTATTAAGGGTCTATAAAAGTGTTTCACCAGCAAAGCATGGGTTTTTATATATTGTGTGAAGAAAATAGGAATCAAAACAACGACTGCTGAATATGTTAAGAAACCGCGAGACGAAGCTTGAGTGTATGGCTCATATATTGTGAAAATCAGTGTGTGTGCTCCACTAGTTACATAAGAAAACGCCCTCTAGCGTGGAATGACGGAACTTTATTTTGTCTCCTTAGATTTCTACCCATTTGTTTAGCAAGACGTAACGTGAATCTCTCTGATGAATAGTTACGGCTGTGAATAGCTCAAAACAAAGGAACTTTAATTAAAGCCACTGCGTATAAATTGTTATATTTTCCGCACATAATTTGCTTTACTTAGTTATGCCTTATATGAAAAAATATTAGTCCCAAGTCTTTTATTCGTTTTCACAGCTCTCTTGCTCATCAAAAAGTTCCCAGGGTTACGTTATTAGCTGTTGTTTGCGAACAATAGTCACGTTTCCAAGCCGTAGTCATGCAGAAGAACAGGAAAAGTAACGCCCATATTAGACTCCCCCAAGTTCCTGTGTTGATTCTGGAAAAGTTCCGCAGTGACAAATTTCTTTTTTTTTTCTTCCTACAAGTTTTTTATTTTAATATACATTTCCATAGCATTTGCATAATTTGAAAGGCAAGAATTTTTTTTTTTTTTCTTTCTTGAAATTGTTCATCCTTTTCATATAAAGTCTCGAACGCCTTTGGGGAATGACGAAAGCAAAAAAGAAAAAGAAAAAAGTTATACATACATAATAGGGAAGTCGGTATGATTTGCATATAAGTGTCACTGCCGTGAGTTTCTGCCTGTCATCTTGAGAAACGGGAACTCTATAGAAAGATGTAGGCATCGTCTATTTTTGAAATTCAACTCTATAATACCGCATCAGCTACTGTAGTATCAAATGTAGCGCTCTGGATTATGGTTTCTTGTATTTATTACAGAAAAAAAAAAAAAATTCAACATCTAAAAAGATTATTCTATTTATTATTTTTTTTTTCTTGTTCCCATTTTTATATAAACCACATTTGCATGGATAAGAGATCTTATGTATAAGTTATATGTATTTTATTATGGCCTCTCTATTCTTGGCCAAATATTCTTCGCTATTTTTTACCGTCCGTGCGGGGGAAAAACATAAGCTGTGTAAGACTCAATGAAAAATTATTAATAATGGATAATTTTGTTCGATAATGAACATAAATATCAGTAAATAAGGATATATTACTATTGGGAGCATGCTCGACAAGGCATTCTCAATAATACCGTTGCTGATTCCCACGTACAATTATGTGGTGCAACAGTGATTTCCTATACAATGCTGCTACTGAACAACAGATGCACCTTGTCTACATTTCTCTGCGAAATTTCTAACGGATTGTTACGTGTTTGAATGTACGTGTTGTGAACGTAACGAAGTTTATTACTGTGTAATGCTTGTTGTGTGTAGTAACTGCCATTAATTTTTCTATGATTAAAGTGCAATTATTCAATCATTGCAACATTGCTCTCTGTCACGAGACTTTTTAAAGAGTCAAGATCGGCTCGCATTCTGGCACCTAGACTGTTCAAACTATTTTTTTTTTCTCGAGGTATTGTTTAAAATGCCATTACATGGGCATGTCCTTGCAACAATGATTTTTTTTTCAACAATAGGCCACTCGATTATTCTCTACAATACGATGTGCAGGAATTATTTTTCGGACGATGTTTCTGTGTGCAACAATTTGTATTTTTCTGTTTAAGTGTGTGAGGAAATTGTCTTTTTTTGTAAATAATATTTTATACACAGCAATATTTTTCCATACAATACTAAATGTATGAACATTTTTTTTCAATGCTTCGTGTGTATATATATATATACAATTTTTCAATAACTTCTCACCTTTCGCCTTTTCATAATATACTGTGTGTGTATATATATATATATACACACACAGTATATTATGAAAAGGCGAAAGGTGAGAAGTTATTGAAAAATTGTAAATCGAAAATTTTCGACAAAAGGAAAGAATTTCAATTTAAAGTCAATTTTCTGACTAATTTCAATTCTAATATTAGTATTAGAATTCTGAAAAATAGGTTGGACAACTTTCAAGAATTGAAAAAACTTGCACTAATGCTAAAGATTTTTTAGAAGCATATTCTGAATTTTTAAATATCTTGAGTGGCAACGGATTTCCATCTTCTTTTCTGGGTTTCAAAATTTCACCCACACACTTCTAATAGTCAAGTCAATTCAGGCGGCACGCTTTAAAAAGAGTCTTACTCTTGGTATGTTTTTCTTCAAGTTTTGTCATTTTTCAATTTTAATACACTTTGTGTGTGTATATATTTTTATGTTCTTAACTCATTTGTTATTTCATATTTTGATTCTAATTTTGTCATTTTTAGGTGGGGGGGGGGGTGCTCCAAATTGACCTGTGCTGCAGTGGTTTGAGGAGAATTTACCTTTACTATAGGGGGTCTGCGATGCCTTGAATTTCACTAAAGGGGTCCGCGCCATCAAAAAAGATTAGGAAACTGGCATATAAGATTGATGAAAAATATTTTTATTGAAATTTGTACGTATACATTGTTGAGGTAGTCTAATCTTGCAAATGTTATTGCAACAATGTTGCTACAAGCGTCTTTGCAACAATGATTTTTCCAACAATTCTGTATGCAATATTGATTTTTTTTTTTTTTGGACAGTTTGTGCAATTGTGGTATTTTTTTTAAATAATGTAACGCTCTATGCGACAGTGATTTTCCGAACAGTGAATGACGGAGAAACCCGTTTTCTGAATAGTTAGCCTAAGCAGTTACATAGAATATCAGAGTAGTTGGAATATGCAGAATAGTTTGCCATAATGCAATTTTCGCAGACTATTGCTTATGCGTATTGAATATATTATTTTATTCGTAACTATACCTGGTAATAACGGGCTGATAAGAATATTTATTTGCACCATTCTATCTTATATTGTCGGAGAAATGATGCAATGTATGATCGTTACAGAAGAAAATGTTGACTTTAGTGTAATGAAAATAAATTAAATGCTGTAAGATAATACTACGGATCATTTTTCTGCATTGGTTCAACATCATTCCAGCCGAATGAACGTTATCTTTGTCCACGTGAACTACCTCTATGATCAAACACGTGTGTGTCATTGTTCACACGAATATTTAGTTTGTCCAATGGATGGGAGGAATATCCTAAGACGATTTGGTATGTCTCGACATTTCTCAACGAACGCATTCGAGTCCATTAGAGACGGTTATTATACGTCTCGTATTAAGAAGCAGCGCTGCACGGAAGCAATAAACACGAATTATCCCATATTTTCATTATACATCTATGTAAGCATTATCACATTTGAAAGTATGCATTAGATGGCGCTAATATTCCGTTTGTCTCGATAGCATTCATTTGTTTATTTCAATCGCGAGCGTCACAACAGAAATTTTATCCCTAAATTTCATTTATGGTACGTGAATCTTTCTTGGCAGCAATAAACACGGAGAATAAGGGTACCCCTATGTTAAGAAAATCTCGATGGGTAATTCCGGAGAATAGAATCCATGAGCTGCTGCGATGCGTGTATCTGAGATAATGTTAATCGTCGCTGCACTTATTTACATGCATTTAAAGTTTTCGAATTTTTTAATACGATGTTTTCTTTCTTCCGATATCTCACGAACTTGATCTTTTTACACCCATTAGCTCTAAATGTCTTACTGGGTTAAGAATATTTTCCCCCTATGTATCATTATTATGTTAAATATTGTTCCCCCCCCCCCCCCGTCCTAAGTTATGTTTTTTCCAGAATCATTTCAACTCGGAAAAATGAGGTTTTCCAGGACAAATTCTTAGTAAATATCTCTCTCAGGAGAGCGATTCTCTTAAAGTTATACATTATCTCTCTCCCCCCCCCCCTCTTTGTAATCTTCGGGTCAGTTTTACCGCAATGTATTGCTCTGCTTTTCCTAAAGATTCCCGGACATGATCTGTCTTAGGAGGGAATGCAGGTGAATAAAAATGCTTTTGTGCATTTACATAAATGTTTTTTTTTTCCTCCGTCTGTGGTGACCGCGTTACATTTATAAAACAGAAATATCGAGTTTTCTGAATTGGTTCTTCATCCCAGGTGAGTTTTCTTTCAAAACCCTTTTTGTCCTCATATTTATGTATGCGTGTGTGGTATACATTTTACTTCTCTCGTTCATCTTAACCCCCAAAATCTCGCAGTTTTTCAGCAGAGAGCAGAAAGACCTTGAACACGATACTTGCACAACATGGAAGTTCAGACATTTGCCATTTTAATTTCAAAATTCCGACGTCAGGTGGCAGCACCAGTATGACAGGAAACAAGCATATGTCTGACAACATACTAGACACGCTAAGACCACGCATACACACACTTACAAATAACACGTTCCGGTATGTTCCGATTCGTTTGAAATCCTGAAGACGATTGCTCACGAGGTTCATGTACAGTAGCAGTAGTTAGCCGATACCTAAAACCTCGATGCAAATGGATGGCTTTTAACCCTTTAAGGGGTTTTCCTGATCTGCATTATAATTGCCACATTGGAAGTCACTAAACCTTCTAGAAATTACTGCCTATTCTCAAGTAGAATTTTTCCCGATTGCAAGCTGGTAAATGCCCCCCCCCCCTACCAACACAAAATAATAATAATTTAGAAAAGTAAAAGGGGGGAAAACTTATCTCTTTTTATTATTTATGCTGTACGCCATGGGCGTACGCAGAATTTCCTAAATGGGGAAAGAGGGTTTAAGTTTTTTTCCCCTTCTGAAGGGAGGGGGTTACATTTTCCCCTGGCTCAAGAGGGGGCTAGAACCCCAACCGTTCCCCACCTTTGAGTAGGCCAGTGCTGTACCAAATAATACTTTACTACCTTTAAGGGGAATCGAAAAACCTCTCTCTCTCCCCTTCCATTATCAGAAGCTGATTCCGCCTACTGGCTGTTGACTAACAGGACGGGGGTGGGGAAGAAGAACATGTTATCAGGAGAACAAAACTTCCGACTGTATGGGGGTACCGGGTTATCGTTTTGTGAGGGTTTTGAGAACCTGAGATATCTCTCAACTGCCGCTGTAAGGAAAAAAATCCGGGGGGGGGGGAAGAAATAACTTATGAAATTGCATTTCATCTAGATCAGCGAATATTACCAACAAATTACACCAGCGAATTATACCACATTTTTTCAACTAATTGCTGAAGATCCCCCCCCCCCTCAACTGTATAGAAATTTTTGATAGCTTTCTAAACCACACGGAAGTTATTTTGCGGCGAGATAGGACTTTCCAGATTCTTTCAAACTGTACACGTGTGTATTTGTATGTTCCAAGGGTACTCTAGCTCTTAAACCGCTATCGTCGCTGAATCTTTAGTTCGGTAATGAAGTGGATGGAGGTGAAAGATGTTGCTCTCATAACGTCGGAAGCTTCCTCTACTGCGCGGAAGGGTCGCAAATATATTATAGATAAAGCTGAAGTAATGGAGATGGAGCAGGCGTAAACTGCCTTGTTAAGCTCGTACCCCGTGAAATCTTCCAGTGCCATTACCAAGTAAAAGGATATCGGATAACGTGTCCATCGGTTTCATGAAAGCCGATCAATTTTAAGGATGTTGTTCATTTTGCACCGCTGAAAACATTTCCTTGGTGTTTCTTTCACGAACTTTCTTAGAGGAGGAGAAAAAAAATTTGTTTTTTCCTCTTTTCCTTTCGGTTTTTTTTTCAATCCTTTCTAATGGCTATCTTTCATTTCATTCAATATGAAACTTTTTAGGAGATATTGAAAGAGCACCGGTTTTCTTCTAATTTAAAAGCATTCATTTGAATGTGTGGCCATGCTATTAAATGCCTGTGATCCTTTGAACTTTACACATAATATTTGAAAAAAAAAAAAGAGCTGATTGTTATTAGCTGGTAGAAGACGAAACAATTTTTTCTTCTCCACAATTCCCTTTCGAAAGTAAAAACGTAAAAGTCCTGGGATTGGCTATTACTACTCAGCCGCACATGCATTTCGTAAACATTCTTCTGAGGAACTTTTGACGAATAGGTACATGTCGTAATGTCCCGTGTATGTGTTCTGTACCTAACGTAAAGTTTTATTTCTGAGGAATGCCTTGTTCAAAACAGGTCCAGAATCTGGACCACCCTGCATAAGTACCGTGTGAAAAGTCTGCTTGCTTTCAAATGGTGGACCAGCTCGTATTCACGCCTTGAAGTTGGAAAAACCTCGCAAAACCAACTTTAGCCAACTACTGGGCCGCCAACTTGGTGCAAACCTGGATTCTCACGATGAGAGTCCAGCACGATGCCCACACGACGGCACAGCATCGGTTCGTAATTCACTTTAGTTCTGTAAATAGTTGTGTTCAAAAACTGCTGCTCCTACTAAACCTAACATGCACCTCGTACACATTCGTCTGCGGAATTTCTAACGAATCGGTCCATGTTGGAACGTGTTATGAGAGTGTATGTGTTCCATATTTTGAAATAAAGAGGGTAAATGCTTGAATTTTCATGTTATGTCAGTAGTTTAAAAAGTGCTGTCACATGTATTCCGAATCTGGAAACAAATAACTCGGTTAGGTTATTTTGCCTGTTGTATTATGTGTGAAATTTTTTTTTATAATGTTGTAGACATTTTTTACAGCGAAATGCTGTTCTGTAAAATACTAGATAAAGAATGTAACGGTTGAAGCTGCATCATATTTTCTTTCGCATATATTCATCTTCCGTGTTTGGGAGAAATTTTGAATTGTTTTCGCTGTCATCCACACATCCACTTCGTACCGCACACGGCTTACTATGTGAAATAACGACGTAGCGCGAAAATTTCCCCAAATATGATAACGCCACGACTAGAAATCTCTGCGGACTATTTCTCCACGGATATGTTTTGCTAGTCTCATTCGGAAGATTCCACGAGAGGGACGCTCGTGCAATGCTAGAGTATGCGAGCTCTTTTGAGGGTTGAAATTTTTATCTGGATTGAGAAGCATATCTCTCTCTCTCTCTACTTTCCCTGCATTTCGACGTTATCCTTTCTACATGTTCCGCTTGGAAATCTCTTATACAAAGACAAGAAGGGATAGGAAAAAAAAAACAGGATAGCTTGACAGAATAGGATTTTTTTCCCCCTTTTTTTGCTTTTCCTCCCATTCTATTTCATCATGAGACTGAAATGTGACGCGAAGAACTGTCATTTTCTTCAGACACAAGAAGTCCTCGAGGGGGGCAGACCGCCTTTCTTCGTAGAACGAAAAAAAGGAAATGAAAATAAAGAATTTAGAATTGTGGAAAAAGAAATGATATGGATAAAACCGGGGCCGAAAGAATGTAGGAGTGCCAAGAAACAGTAAGCGAAATTCATGTGAAATAGAGTACACGCTCACGGAACTGGAAAGGAAATGTACAGAAATTCTTTATTTTTCCCTTCAGATTTTTAAAGCGAAGAAAAGAGACTCTCTATATTTTACAAAAGACTTTTCTTTACCAAGATTTTAGTAGGTTCCAGAAAAAGAAGAAAAAAAAAATACTGTACTCTGTATAAACTTGGCTGCGGCCGTTCTGGAGAAAATCCGATTTTATCCGTGTTTAAATTCGTTTCCGTATCTAGAGATCCGGTTTTCCTTTCACCTCGGGTTATATTCCGGAAGGAATTGTATTCGTGCTGTTTGATATTTCTGAAGAAATTCTTTTGGAAAAAAGAAAATGTGCCTACCTTTTGTGGTATTGTGTATTCGAAAATGACTTAACTAACATTTGACTTGGCTTTCACTTGCTTGCGACCGTTTGGTTTCCAGTACAAGAGTGTACGAAAAATAACTGGATAACTTTGAAGGTTTATAACAAAGAATGTGCTAGAGCGACACAAATGTACTGTCTGCTGCATTTCTGTCCGGTAGCATGTGAATTTCGAACTGCCGCTGTGCCGTCATATGGGCATGGTGCTGGACTCTCATTTTGAGGATACAGGTTTGAACCCTGTTAGAGGCACAGTGGTGGTCGGCTGAAGATTTTTTTTTTCTGGGTTTTCCAATTTCGAGGCGCAAATGTGAGCGCATCTCCCCTTTGAAGAAGAGAAATACGTTATCTTCTATGTATATGAAATTGATTTTCTGTGTGTGTTCTCTATAAAAATCTACAATTTCAGACTCATCTTTGCCAAATTTTTGTATATATGCCAAAAGGGGCATGACTTGAACGATGGGCTACTTTGGAAGTTCGTCAGAGTCGAGTAAATACCAGAAGAGGGGGGGGGGAAACCGTTTTTTGCAATATGATTGCAAAAAATATTTTTGAAATATTTACTTTAGTTGTCGTGGTTCCCTAACGATGTGTTTCAGACTAGTTTACTCCTTCACAATGGTTTGTTACTTCTTTAGTGCTCCCAGTTTTCTTAGTTTTCAATGCTATAGTTTCCTTATATTCATTTTATTACATGTTATCTATATGTTCCTTCACTACCCCTACGTAATGTTCGTTATGTGTAGTGCTGCCGTAAATTTTTTAACTGAGTGAAGTGCAATGATTGAATAATTGTACCGTTGTAGGTCTGTTGCTCTCTATGGCGGGACTTTTTAAATGAGAGATCGGCTCGCATCCGCACCTTGAAGTTAGATACCACAGAAATCCAATATGAACATGTACACCAAACCCTATGTACTAAATCGCCCTCCCCCCATATATATATATATATATATATATATATATATATATATATCGGATTTAAACATAACCGTCAATCGCATATATAGCAGTACCATCAGCAAATAAAATCAATCATCCATTTAACGCAGTGGTTCTCAAGCTTTTGTCACCCGCGGCCTCCTAACCCAATTCATGGTTTATCTGCGGCTCCCCAGAATCGTTTGGTAGATATTTTTCTTCGTAAAGGAACCACTTCGGAGCATGAACGGACGCACAAATAAATATATCTAACTGGCAGCGACGCCCCAGACATAAATTGGCGACGCACACTTTGAGAAACACTTTGATTTATTTAACAGCTTACAGAAGTCATTTGTTATGTATGAAAGACATTATGTGAATCAAAAATATCGTGGGTCCCAAAACTGACCTCTGGGGAATCCCGTTTTGAATCTGTCGATATTCACTTATATTCTAATTTATAGAATTTTTATTAAAATAAAATATGAACTAATTTATAGATTTTTAACTACTACTTCACAGAATTATAGTTAATTATTATTTTTTTTAATTTCACAAATACAAACATGTAATACACAAATTCAGACATGTGTTACACGAATACAAACATGTGTTACACGAATACAAACTTGTGTTACACGAATACAAACATGTGTTACACGAATACAAATATGTAGTACACAAATCTAGAAATGTGTTACAGAAATACAAACATATAATACACAAAAAAAAAAAAAAAAAATGGATGCACACATATTACAAACAAACACTTTGTGGCCTCAAGGGACTGAAAAGTCCTTCCAGCAGGCCTAAAGGAATAAGCTACAGAATATTTTTTCTTTCTCTTGCAACAGCATTATTATATTTATTAGATATATACTGTTCACACTGTATTCACAAATGTATTTTCGCTTATCTATATATATATATCTGAATAATGTTCACAATTAAGTTGTTTTTCGTGAAGCTCAATATAATACAACCATCGTACACCACTTCTCTTATTTGTTATTATACTCTTTTGCTCTTTTAGTTATTTCTTGTATTTTTTGTTCCAGTTAGATTTTAAACTTAATTTGATTCTAATTCGAAATTGACCTAATAAATGTTATTTTCCTCTTTTCTAGGTAAGTTTTTGTTGTCATGAAATTTATTGGACAGTGCCACTTAACGGTTTATATGGTATCGTATTATTTTTTTATAAAGTTTTATTTTATTTTTTTCCTTGGAGAAAATTTCATGGCGTTCTCGTTAATACTGTTGGTACCGAACAATTTATGCCGCACATACGTCTTGTTTCAGTAAGCCTGTTTGTGGTGTTCATTTCGATCATAAAATGTCTCGGTAAAGTCCCATAAAAATGGTATCTCTTTGAACGAACTTGACTAATTAACCTTTGTGTTCGATGACATTCTCGCCCATGATGGTGAAGGATAAATATTCTCATGGCAAAGTCCAGCATCGTGCAATATTTCTTGGTGTTCCTCTCATTGCTAAAATAAAAGCCATTTTAATGCAACCAAGTTCCCTAAAGTGTCGTCTTTGATAGAGGACCGAGCAATTCCGTAATTTCTCTTCTGTCATGTATGTAGAGAAACCGGTTACTCATTATGTCTGCAGTCCTAGCTGGGGCGGGACTCGTAAGTCATAGTGTGTGTGTGGATGGTGTGCGCTATAGTTGGGAGGAAAAGAGAAAGTCGTTCGATTATAATCGCTCGGCGTAATAGCCGCGATGTTATAAATGATATACGTATGTTCCGCTTATCTCGTGTCTCTCCCGTTTCGCATATACTTATGAGAAACTTCACCACATCCATTTTAGCTAATCTTTGCCCCTCTTTGCTGCGTGTCTTTCAAAAGTGGAAGAAAAATTGAAATCGTGTGACACATAAATGGACTTGAGAGCGTCAAGTTTATGACGTGGGTAAAGACAAGTGCAGTTAAATTCGACTGATTTATCCGGTTTTTGTACGATCATGTGAAATGACAAAAATTTTTTGTTTCGTTTGACAACCTGTTTTAGTTTGGCAGTTTCGTAAGAAAAATACTGATTGGTATTGAAAAACCCAACTAAATAATCTTAGATTCATCAGAATATAAAGAAGTTAAATTTTTCTGTTTCCTTCGGCTTGAGTGCGTCTTTTAAATCGGCTACCTGGCCAAAACTGGTTGCAATTTCCGAAAAGTTGGCGTGAAGTAACGAAAATACTCTATATACCCTCATATTTATATATACCTATATACCCTCCCAGAAAGTACACATAAAATTTTTTTGTATCTACGGATACACCTAATTTCAGCAATTCTGATGGAAGACCAAAATCATTGTGAATTCGTCTTTATATTCTTTAGTACCAGACTGGCTGTACTGTACCGTAAAAAAGTAGCTTTAAGCTGTGTCTCAAGAAGTGAACGTTATCTACATGTCATTAAATTTCTCTTAACAAGATACCTTCCCCCATATATATGAATACTTCCTCATGATTGTAGATCAGACCGGCCGTATTACACAAGATGCAAACAGATTAATCAATTTGTTCTTTTGTTATATAACAGCATCCCGCTTCAACCATTCACTATCCTTTCTTCATCTCTTTCGTATTCCGAACTTGACCCTCTAAGCGGTTTTTAAAATTTTCCTGATCCATATTATAACTTTTTAGAAGACACCAACGAATAAGGCAATTCGTTGGCCTTATTCGTTGGTGTCTTCTAAATATTCTTGGGCAAAGTGGATCAACTCTTCTACATATTATAACTGCTACATTTGAAATTGCGAAACTTTCCCAAATTGCCACATATTTAAAAAATGTTCCCGATTGCGCGCAGATAACTGCTCTCCTCCCCCCAACCCCCCAATGAGAAAATTTACTTCACCCATCGCTTTTATTTCCCTGACTATGATACGAAAACACCTGCTATGTGTTGTGGCTTTCTGGGAAGAGAAATATTTCTTTTGGGGAGGGGGAAATCTTTTTGCATCTTTTATACTGAGCGTATATTTTTTTTCTCCATTTTCCTCGCTCTTTATTATCTAACGTTAAAGAACTGACTCCGCCTACATCAGTTGATTAGTTGGAGGGGGGATGGAAAATATGTTTCATTGTAAAAACAGCTTCATTGCATTTTTAAAAGCAAAATATCTCGGGGGTGACAGAAATAAACCTGATCAATTTTGACGAGATATCTCGGGATTGTAGCTCAATGGGTTAGAAAACTTTTTCTTTTCAATTGAAAAGAAGAGGAAAACGATGGGGTGAATGGGAAAAAAATACCTTTTTTTTTTCAACCTCGCTATATTTTTGTCAACTACTGAAGTCTATACGCAGTTCTTCCTAGTGTCATAGTGAGGAAGTCAGACATACTTCAAGCACGAATAAATAATTCTCCGTCTGCGGTCTCCACCAATAAGCAGCATTGGAACAACTGAAGCTTGCGTTTATTTTTAATATGCTGTATATTTTGCGAATCAATGTTCATGAAGTCGTTCATAAATCACAGATGACATATTTTATCGACCATGAACTACAGCCGCTTAGTCGCCGGAACAGAAATGATCATCTTTTGGTCAGAAATAATTAGTAATTTATTTCCTTTCCGATTCTGCGCAATTTTTTACGAATGGGATTTTAGGTGACGATTTGGATTAGGTTAATTTTTTGAATTCGTGTTCGGCGAATGAAATAGAAAAAAAAAAATTACCAGACATTCGTGTCATCCTGAAAGGAAACGTTATCGAGACGAAACAAGGCTATAATGTAATATAAAGTTAATGTCTCGGAATACGATTCAAAATCTGAAAGTTCCTTTTTTTTTCTCCCTCCCTTCAGTATTTGTCTCACACTACTTTGAATTTTTCCTTCATATCTCAGATAAGATGTTCCTAAACGCTCCATTAAACGCAACAGCGTGTTCAACATGTAAAAACAGTCTTCTCTTCGTGATGGTATTACGCTCACCAACGCCGTATGTCTCAACTTGTCCATTACCCTACTGCCTGAATCGGCATACCAAATGGTATCTTCCGTTTTCCTTTTAATCTAACGAATGGCCGTCGAGTCTTTTCGGTAGAAATGCATTCCATTCACGAGGAAGCATAAAAAAACATAAAAGAAATTGGCTGAAGGATATTTTCGTGCTATTCCGTTTCAAATGTGCAATTCGTGCGCCTTTTAAGAGCAGTTTTAACTGCTTGTGCGAGTTCTGGCGGACGAAGATGCTACAGATTCTGGGGGGGGGGGGGTGTGTGTGGAGATCTTTACTCTTTCTCTCAACTTCCTCTCACCCCCATCTTGTTTCCTAAAGCTGCCTTTTCATTGCGTTGATAGGAGAATGAGAGAGGAGAGAGAGATAGATAAAAAAAAATAAAATAATACTCCAGTGGTGTAAGGAGTTAGTGGCGTAGTATGTGTGTATGTATGTCTGGGGCAAATCCTATGACTCGTTATGTGTCAGATTTATCTTTCCTGGTGCCTCTCTCTCCTTCAAGTCTCGCGTCTTTTCTGGGCAATTTAGGAAGTCATTAAACCCCATTCAATGGCATCCGTGCTCCTGGGTCTTAATTTCGCTATTCTGTATCGCTTCGTTCTTTAGAGGGCGCTTTTTACTCGAGATATAAGCTCGCTAATAGACGGATCTAATGAGTGTGCCTTGTTAATTAGGATCCCCCCCCCCCCACTCTTCCTTTTTTTTTTTTACAATTTCCTTTCCTTTCTTCTTTTCTATTATGGTTGAAAACGGAGTGGCTTTAAATAAGCTGGACATTCCATGAGTTAGACGTCTGGTAAAATTAGATACGCACTACGAATGTGGGAAATAAATTCTTGATTCGAAATCGATTTCCTTTTTACCATTGCTTTGTCATTTCACATTTTGATAATCTGTTTACTCTGGCGAATATAAAATAAAATAACCATTCGATAGCGGAATTTGATTCCCGCAGAATATATGCTGTCGTTATTTTAGGTGCTAAACTAATGGAAATTATATTTACTGCATTATAATTATTTATAGTATTAGAACTGCCAACAATTACCACCGTACTATATATATATATATATGCCTGGAGAATTTTCAACAAATTGGTACATGCAGAAACGTGTTGTGTTTATGCGTGGCATTATGTACGCATTTATGTTGTCAGAGTTATGCTTGTTTCGTGTTATTCTATTACTGCACACCAACTCCGGTCATATGGCCATACATCAATTTACTACCGATTGAGTTAGGTCGGAAATGAAGGCGTCATCTGTCGGTGGTCGCTTCAGGCTCGGTAGTTGAGAACTTATCTATGTTCTTCCCGTGAACCTGACGGTAACCTTCATGGTACTAGATGAGCATCTTACCACTGCCCCACTCGGACGCTTCGTGTTATACTGGTGCCGCCATCTGTCTTCCATAATTTGAAGTGCAAGTGACAAATACGTGAATTTTCATGTTATGTAAGTATCGTGTTGAAAGTCTCCACTTTGAGACAAGCAAAAACCGCCTGTGAGAAGCAAATGCGTGAGCCCCGTGGCATACATGTGCCACAAATTACGATCAACATGTAAACCAATGATTTTAATGTTTTTTCAATCATGCCCCGCCCTATTTTGATCGCATTCCATCTTAACTTGGGCTCCTACATTCACCAGTTCTACTTGATTGATTTCTCTCAGGAAATTGAAGTGAAAAAAATTAATCTTGGGGCTTTCGGGCTATCGCCCTCCATCTTATGGAATCCCTCTACTGACATCTAGCAATAGTCGCACCTTCTCCACCCCTCACATATTTAAATTTTTCTGCTGTGTACAATAAACTTCCTTTACTCCTCGTCATATGAGAATTTTGACTTTTCAGCTCTGTCGGGGTATAAAATTGTTGAAAATCGCGGTTTTATCTGCTTTAAAACGTCTTTTAGGTCATTTCGTTCTGATATTAACGAGTAAACGAGAGAAGTCTATGTTTTTATAGTCATAAAATTAAGTTTTGATCTCGCAGTAGTTGATTCTGTAAGATATTTTCTGCACAGAATTTCGTAGCATCAAAGCGAGTTAGTCGACCAACTAAACAACTGAAATTCTCAATTGTTATACCACTGTTCGCTTCCATGGTTGTATCAACTAGCCAAGCTTTTTCAGCAAATCCGAAAGTTTTTTTTAGCACGATTTTTTTTCAATCGTTCGGAAAGTTGCTGAAGTTTGTTTTCTGCGGTTTTCCAGCTTCGAGGCGTGGATGCGAGCCGATCTCCCAGTTGAAAAAGTCTCTCCGCAGAGAGCAGGCAGACCTACAACACGATACTGGCATAACATGGAAAATTCGAGCATTTCCATCTTTATTTCAGAAAATGGGAGATAGATGACAGCACGAAACAAGCGCAACTTGACGACATAAATACGTTAGAGCCACACATACACTCAGAATACACATTCCGGCATGTGATGATTCGTTAGAAATTTTGTAGAGGAATGTGGACGAGGTGCGTGTGCTGTTAAGTAGTAGTCGTCATTCGGAAACGGTTTTAAACTGTAAGTTTCCGGTTCCGCGGTCTCTTGGTCACTGGGAGAGAAAAAAAGTCCAATAAAATCGTCAAGTATCCCATGCGTATAATGGGGAAGCTTAAAAACAGGTAGAAGAGTGTTAAAAAAATTATTTTTCGGTGTCCATTCTTTCTTATAAGTACCTCAGGGTAACTGTTACGAGAAGCATATACGATGATACGAGTCATTATGTTGAATTCTGGAAGAGGAAAACTGGTAGTTTTGAAGGAAAAAAAAAATTAAATTAACGTTATAGCGAATACTTTTTCGTTTTCAGCTTGATAAAACCGAATATTTTTGTGTATTTTAAACATTAACTCTTTGACACCACTTGAAAATCACTCATAGTCACTTGCAATGGATCCCCTTCTATTTGATTTTCGGTGGTAGCTTCCCTGGGAATATCCCAGGACCGCCAGAGGGTCAGGTGGTCTCAGATTGGGAACCTCTGTTTTGAACTAAAACCTTATTTGGTGCTCCCAAAGTCACATACAGTGCTCCTTGTCGATTATATTTTTTATGGCGAAAATTAACGTAGACACCGCGGCAGGCAGACAATAATATTCTAGATAAATAACATTTATCTAATGTGTAAAAAAAAACAATGGATACCATAGCGGGGGAATATTTTTCTTTGAACATTAAAATTTTATCAGAGGATTATTTCCTACTAGATGATAAGGCGAATTTTTGTACCAAAAAACAAACGTCAAACGTTCTCTTGAACTTGTGCATTTTTCATATTTTCTAATGTTTGAAATGTAAGAGAAATCGATGAATTATTTATAACTTGGCTCTTTCAATTTATATTAATGCAGTATTCGGTACCCCGAAAACCCTTTAAAAACGTAAATGCTATTTTCTTTCTCTCTCTCTCTCATATCCAAACAAATCGGTCATTTAATTTTCTAGTTTTCCCAAAGATTTCGGTAACCGATATAATCTTCTTTCAAAGCGTCCCCCCCCCCCCCCCCAACATCCATGAAGCGCATGGCTATAACAACGCAAAATATTCGGAATTTCTTGACTGTATGTTGGGGGGGGGATCTTTTGATTTATTATAAATATTTTTTATTTATTTCATTTCTCCCGAGATTGACGTAGATGATGATGATGATGCGGAAGAGATCGGAAGGATTCCCGGTCTGTTCGAGAAATCGGAATTTTCACTTCTAGTTTCTGTGTGGAATTCTTTTCGAGGTATATTAAAATTCTTTCGCTGCTCGTCGAGAAGTCCATCTTGTCAGTAGTGTCTTGCATCGCTGTAGGTTTTGTTGAATTTCCCCCCCCCCCTAATAAGTTAAGTTCTCGTATGTTGTGAATTTAACCAATATATAATTGCTTTCTCCCCCCCCCCCTTCCTAAATCGGAATTTTCTGATAAAAATCTACTTATAATGAGAAATTTGCTTATTTTGGGATAGTTTGAATTTAGTAGCGGTGTTCATAATGTAGCTATAAGGTATAGCAGCTGGTGCAGCTTACCTTATTGAATAGCTTATTACGAAATGATGTGTATTAGTGAATGGGATATTTACTTATATTACTCCTGAACGCGTAAATTTTTTTTTCTGGGTATTTTTTGTGTAATACTGTATGTGTGCAATGGTTAATTTACTATCATTTAAGTTCGTTTGCTGAAGGTTCCCAAGACGCTTTTTTGTAATTCGTTCCTTTATCCTTTTTTCCGCAGGTCTTGTTTATGGTTATGTTAAACATCTCTCTCTTCCCATTTGCAACTGATTCTGTTGCTACCATCTCGGTGTTGCCATCTCAGCTTGCCTGAAATAATTAGTGGTGGCTTATTAATTTTCGGGATTGAGTCATTTATTAAAATTCTTTCCAGTCGCGTAGCGTCATTATTAAGTCATTACGTGCGTTACGGGTAAAAAAAAAAGTAATCTTCCCCAGTTTTCGTTGAAGTAAGTAATTATACGGAACAGCCTTTACAGTATTTTCTAACTACTCTACTTTTTTTTTCTTCTATTCATCTCTGATATACCAAGGTAAGGTAAAAAGGAGGAGAAAAAAAAAACACTTGCTGCGCACTTGTAACGAGGATAGTTTGATGTCTTAGATATTGGAAGGAAAAAGGAACTTTATAAGTAAGATATAACGTAGGAAGAACCTTTTCTTTCATTTTCTTATTTTCTTCCGTAAGCTTAATCTTGCTAAGATATTAAAGAACAACCGACTTTCCTGTCTCTGATCTCGCCCTTTTACCCACTCGCGAAAATTTCTTGAAAACTTTTTGATGAAATGTTTGCTTATTGCTGTCTTCTAAAGTAAAGGGTGTCGTCGTGTTTCTTGAGCTCTTTTAGAAAATTTTCGTTTTCTTTTTTGTGCTTTTTTTTATAGTGAGAAGTTCGAAATTATCCATCCTTTTCCCAAATTATTCTCTAGCACGAAAAAAAAAACTTCTTGGTCTCCAGAAATTATCGTATATTAATGCACTCGTTTAATGAGATCCTAAAAATATCCTCACGAGAAGAAAGAAGAAACCTTGTTTAAACTTTCTAATACGATATCGACGTATCGTATTACCCAAAAAATATTTTTTTTTTTCACAATGAAACATTTTAGTGCTCAAGGAGAAGATAAAAAAATCGCAACAACAACAATTTTTTAAATTTGCATACAGAGTAACATACTGTATAACAGCGTTTTTCAACCTGTGTGTGTTGGTCCACGGAATACTTTTCATTTAATTTTATTTTATGAATGACACATTTAGTGCTGCAAAATTGAAATTTGTTACTTCAATTTTTATGATATTGTAAATTACCTTTTTTCTCCTACATTTTGGATTATGGGGGGAGGGGGGAGAGAGAGTTCGCTGTGTATTGACATTCGTTACGGGGGACATCGACATCAAAAAGGTTGGTAAGCACTGATATTTAACGTGTGTAAGGAAAGATAGATGAACGCGAGGTGAGCAGTCAAAGAGGCGGTGCAAAAAATTTGTGAGCGAAATTTATTACACGGTATTTGTGCAGATAAAACGAACAAATTCCTACAATGTTTCTTGATCCCTTAAATCTCTTAAATCGTTGCAAAATTGGCGGTTTTTATTTTAGGTAAGGGAGGTTCTACTATCTTATATATAAGTATGAAAGTATATATGTTCGTATGTTTGTTCTTTATACAAATCTACAATTTTAGACCGATCGTTGCCAAATTTTTAATATATCAATCATATACATTGCTGTCCCGCCCCTAGAGGCATACAGCGGGAAATTTTTAATATATACCAAACAGGACCGGTATTGAACCGTAAGCTGTTATAAAAATTCGTCAGAGCTGGGCAAGTGCCCGAAATGAGTGAAAAACCGATGGGCAACAATGGTTTCTCGGCCTTAACAATGACTTTCGGAATGTTTACTTAGCTTACCGTGGTTCCCTAATGATGCGCATCAGACATGTGTATGCCTTTACAATGGTTTGCCACTTCTTTGATGCTGCCAGTATTACCCATGATAGTTCATGCCTTTGTAATGGTTTGACACTTTTTCAATCCTTTCAATAATTGAAGAAAACCCGGGCAGCTCCGGGTATTACAGCTAGTACATTTATATATAAAATTGATTTTCTGTCTGAGTGTGTATGTTCTCTATAAAAATCTACAATTTTAGGTCTATCGTGGCCAAATACTGCCAAATGGCCTGGATTGAACGATAGGCTACTTTAAAAGTTCGTCAGAGCTGGGCAAATGCCCGAAATGGACAAAAATCTGTCGCGCAACAATGGTTTTTGGGTGTCAACAATCACTTTTGGAATGTTTACTTTGGTTCCCTAGCAATGCGTTTCAGACATGCATATGGTTTTACAATGGTTTGCCACTTCTTTAATATTGCCAGTATTATGTATAATAGTTTATTCCTGTATAATGGTTTGTCACCTTTTTTTATTCTCCCAGTAATTAAAGAAACCCCAGGCATCGCCGGGTATTATAGCTAGTTAATCTAATCTATAGTACTTGATATACTCTTTCCTTTTCCATTTTTTTACGTGTCTCAATTATGTCTATGCTCTGAATAAGGTGAGGGGTGTTTCAGAAAGAACTCGTAAATGTTTTAAGTGACATAACTTGGAAACAGCGATAAATGGAAAGATAGAACAAGTGGTACGTTTGATGGGCAAGCCTGGAATTTTAAATACACTGGTTTGGAAACAATTACTTACAATTTCATCTACTACTAAACCACACATGCACCTCGTCCACATTCCTCTGGGGTAACGAATGGTACATGCTGAAATGTTCGTGTAAACTTGACGTGGAGTTCATTTCTGTTTAATGCTTGTTATAGTGCTGCTTGCTATCTATTTTTCGAACTGTGAGTGAAGTGTAGTGGTAGAATACCGGTATTTGTACCGTTATAGGCCTGTTGCTCTCTGTGGCGACAAACGAAGAGATCGGCTCGCATTTGCGCCTCGAAGTTGGGAGCCACAGAAAAGCAACTTGAGCCGACCACCACTGTAGCGCCGGTGGGGTTCGAACCCGGGTCCACTGTTTAAAATGTAGTAACTCCATCTATTAGCCAAAGTTGTAACCGATTTCACAAATTGGTTTATTTAAAATTCCAGGTCTGCCATCAAACGAACTGCGTGTTTAATGTTTGTTATCTATCGCTTTTTTTCCAAATTATGAAATTTCGTGGTTGGGGAGGCCTTTCTGAGACACCACGTTGATTCAATATTTAAATATTTTGAAAATGTAATACTTTGATGGGAAAGTTTGGCTTTTATTTATTACGCTTACCTCTTGTTTTTTTTTTCATTCAGTTGGTTGAGAGAAATAAAGATTTTTCCCTCTCTGGTAAACTGTAAGCTCATTTTCCATTTCACAGGATTTTTTTGCTTGATGTCCGTAACCGAGTATAATGTGCATCATTCTATAGAATATCGAATGACTCATTTCCTTGGAATGGTTGTTTTTTAATCGTCTTTGTAACGGTCTTCTAATTACGTAGGGAATGGCATTCGTTTATCTGTTCAGCTTAATGTTTATTATGCTTTATCTTATTACTAGATATCGTTTCGGGAAACGGTCTCGTCAACTTATATTGCCGTCGGAGCTTCTATTTCCTGCGTAATTTCTGATGAAATTCAACGATGTGGAGTGTTTATTAGTACTTTGAAGTACGTTGTGGCATTATTTTTTGTCATGTAGTTGTTCGCTTTTGTTTCTTTTCTTTTTCGGTAATTTCGTGTACATGTTCGTGACTGTTCGTGCTAGCGATATTACGAAGAAGCAGCATGGTTTGCTGACCCGTTAAACTCCGGATAATGGTGCTAATAGCCATGGGTGTGGTTCGTCAGTCTGGATATACGAAACCCCTTCTCCCTAGTTCAATGAGATTTCGTTTTTTTCCCCCTATTTTTCTTACCCTTTTTCTGTTCTTTGTTGCTGTTCTTTTGTTCTGGAAATCTAATTCGGAATTACGATTGAAAATGCTGACAGTCTGTCTGGCTCAAAGTCTGGCAAAGAAGTTGAGCAGTTTGTGATTATTCAGAGTTGTCCTGCATGCGTTTTGAATCCGATTAAGTGTTCATTCAGACTCGTTGCTTCAAGAAATAACTTATTTGAATCCGAAAACAATTTTTTCAAAACGTATTTCTAGATCTCGCTGTAGAAGTTCTACTTCGACGCAAGATTTTAATCGTATCTGTTATTCAAATAAGCACATGACGGTCGGAAGCAATATTGTTTTCCTAATCTGCTTTTTTTCCATTATTATTTAAGGAAAATATTGATAGAATTGAATTTTTTTTCCCTTTCGTATTTAATTGAATTTTATTAGAATTCTTTTGATCCATGTATTGATAAAAGTTGAATTATTCATTTCCTTCTGTATTTTTGATTTCAATAAAGCTGTTCAGTGTATCGTGGAATCTTTGGAGATACATCGTTTTACTATATATTTGATTCCTTGAAGATTCAGTTCGTGCGGGATTTCGATTCGATCTTCCAATTATAATTCCATTTAATTTATTTACGTATTTGACTGTGGATTGTGGTTCAGTTTTTAATCTTTTCTTCAGAGTCGAATTTATATTACTATTTCTTGAAGTGATCTTATGAATAACTGAATATATTTCTGATATGATGCTGAATATTTATTCAAGTTTTTTTCATTTCGTGCAACTTCTCAAAATAGATTTTGGTTCAGTTTCATAAAGACATTTAAGCTGCTTCGATTCTGTGGACCAATTTCTGGTAAAAGTGTTCTTATAAGTTCTCTCATGTAAATACATAAAGAATTAAATTGCTTAATAATAATTCTTAGTCTGGTTTTCGCCTTTCCACTTTAACAAAGAAAGAACAACCACCCACAAAACTTTTCCCGATTTGATTTATTTCACGTTCCTCCAGTTTTCACAATTCAGATTGATAGTGGAAGTGTTTTCTCCCATGATCTTTGGATGGAAAAATAACGGTTCCCCTTAGCATTATATTAAATATTTCCATCGCAAAAACAAACAACAACAACAAAAAAGAGCTTTGTAGTTCTTTCCATCTCTCATTTTTCTTCAAGTAGTACAAGACATAATAAGAATTATGCTTTAATTTTTTTTTTTATCTATGAATCATCGCGAAACTACGGATTTCTTGAAGATTCCTTTCATGCAGTATGACTCATCGTGCAGTAAAGCCAACAAAAAGGGGAAAGAGAATTTCGAATCACTCTTCGAAAGAAATGCTGTTTGTGCCGAGAGAAATCCAATTTTTCATGCAACATGGTAGAGAAAGAATGCGCACAAAA
This sequence comes from Pholcus phalangioides, assembly GCF_987345545.1. Classification (NCBI taxonomy): domain Eukaryota; kingdom Metazoa; phylum Arthropoda; class Arachnida; order Araneae; family Pholcidae; genus Pholcus; species Pholcus phalangioides. Next base: position 56,394,789 of record NW_028301608.1, on the reverse strand, counting down.
TAATAAAATTACGAACGATGGAATTATCACAACTCGTTATTCTCTCTGCTTCTCTGACCTCCAATTAAATTTTTCTTTTTATTTATAATGTTAAACCTTTCGGCGATATCTCATGAAAAAAATAGCGCAGCTGCAAAGTCGATACTCTAATGACGACATTTACTAGGTAACGAGATAAATTGATAAAAAATAATAATTTTTGTTAAAAGTGGAAACAATTTTAAAGATAGTTTTTTTCCCCTTGATCGCACTCATTAGACGAGAAAGAAATAATTTTTCTCATTTTCAAACTGTGATTAACGAGAGATTTATCCCTCCCCCCCCTTATTTGAATTTAATTCCGAAATTAGTCCCTTTCTCTGCAACCAAAAACTTATCTCGCTTCAGGTGATCTGTCTAGCAAATCCAAACCACTGACTTGAGGAAACCATACCTCGCCCGACCCTATCGAATCTACCCGTCTTACTCCTTTAGTCGAATGGCTTTTAACGCCCTCTTCCTTCCTCCTCACCACTCACCTGAAATTTACCATATGCCAAATTAGACACGAAGATTACCCTTTCCGAGACGTCCATCAATTCACCTTTAAGCTTTTCCAAATCTGGGCATCGAATCTGTCCAATAATCTCACGGATTTACTCATGATCCATGTGTTCATGGTCGGATGCCACCTCATTCGTAATCCCCGTTCAAATTAGGTTATTTCTTCTCTCTCCTCCCCCCCCCCCCATCTTGAAATCTCTGCCTGCTCTTCCTTTCTATACTGCACTCGTATCGTATATAGTTTACCAAAGATTTCGGTATATGCAATTATCCCAATTGTTCTTGACACAAATCTGAAATGGGAATATTTTTTTTCGAAATTAATGTTTTCAAAAAAATTTCAACTGGTCGCTATATGCTATTCCCACATTCATTTGTATTTTAAATTTTAATTCGAGAATTGCAGTGTCTTTTTAAGAAATTATTTCGTAATTTATAACAGGAGACTTTTCCCTGTCTATAATTGCAGATAGCAATACAATTACCTCATGTTCTATTCTTTGATACTCGAAAATTCTAAAAAAAAATCATTTTTAAACTAAAAAAATTATAAATTTAATTTGTCAATTATATAATTATTGAATGCCTATTTGGTACAGGCGTTTTCGAAGCTTTCACGCAATATGGGCTACATCAAAAATTTCGATCCAAGTCATTGTAAGCGTATGTTATATAGCCATGAAGGTGTAATAATATAAGTTAATTTTCAAATATCTGATAAACCACAGTGAGTTCAAGAGCCATGCCTTCAAGACCCTCTGATTTGTTGTGTCTGTGGTGGTAGTTTGTATTATTAGTGTTCTGATTAGCATGATTATCGTCGATGGAAACCGGTGAGATTTCTGTCAAATTCTGATATAAACAGAATTGTGTCATAAAATAGAACAAATCTACAAATTCTATTTTATATTGGAACTGTTTCATGTTAAAACATTCCGTATAAACAAGATCAGTTCAATTCCGAATTGGCCTCATTTCGCTACTTGACTCGATTTTGATCTGCTAATGATATTTAGATGCGAAACATACGTTTTATCAACGTTTTTATGACCCGAATGTCGTTCAAAGAAGCTACAAATTTATAGTTATCTGTATCATTCATCGAAACGTCGAAAGCAGTGTTAGTTAGCAATACCTGTAAGATGTCTCATTATCTATTTTGAAGTAGGGTGTATCGTGTGTGCAATACATTTCCAAGAGATTCGTAGGAAAAATGATGACTTTTAAATTTTCAGACATCTTTTACGGTGGTAATGATTGCTGAATCGAACACATAAATAAACGTTTCCATGCCTGTTAATATTGGATACTTATTTCTCCCCAACCCTTTGTATATAATCAGCTAGATCTGTTCATCATTACACGTTTACGTATGCGAGGCAGTATTCAAATAAGTCGATGTCTCTGATAGTCTTCATTTAATTTACTATGAACTCGTTCGCTTCTTGCGGGTATTTAATACCCAGTAGTGCTAACTAATGACTATAAAAATCGGGGGAAAAAATCTAGATATCTGCGAGTGGAGTACGAAGATGGTTTTTGTTTTTTAATATGTATATAATTTATGGCTATTGAATAAAATTGTCGTTTGCTTTACGCCCGTTTACTGTTTTTCCATTCTGCCTTACCGTCGTTCGGAACGAGCGAGACACCACAGAGACGTGTTGGGTATCGTATAATTACTCCACTTTTGAAATACCGAAATGCCGATAACAGGCGCTCCGATTTCAAATCGTTGTTATTTACCAATTTAATGCAGCTCTTACTTTGCCTAAAACGGCGTGAAACGCTCTCTCGTCTCATGTGCGTGGAAAGGACACCGAATCTCCAACTAATTATTTATAGCACTTTGAGTGTCGCGCTGATACGAATGCCATTATGGTAAATTGCCTCAATGCTTCCTCACACCCGAACCCTCATCACTTCGCTTTCCCTCCATACCTCTAACTTCATCTGACGTAATTATATAAAGGGATGTGTGAGAGATAGTGTATGTGCTTATCTTCCAGTAGGTGAGACTGATGACGGTAGGCGGCGGTGTGTTGCCAGCAACGAAACGTGCACACACATCGTGTCTGTGACAGGGTCGAGATGGAAAAGCCCGCCTCCGAGTCGCCCGGCCCGCCACGCCGTTATGAAAGTTGCCGCAGTTATTGAGTTATTTGTTCGAGTGCGGTTGAGGTTGGGACAGAGAATGGAGAACCCACAAGAGTTGGCCAGAGCGTCATCTTGTCCTTAAGTAATTGAACCAAAGAAGAAAAGGAAAGGGGTGGGGGGGGGGTATTGAATTATCCCAGAGCCGGAGAAGACAGAGAGGTGTTCGTAACGTCCCACGCCCAGAAAGGGACAGGAGAAAAAAAACAAAAGGAAAAATTACCGAAATTGTGTTCTTCTATTACATACGTCCCTGACTTATGTCTTGTGTTACGTGAAATGAAATTGTCCTTCAGAGAAAGCTGTCGTAAGAGTAATACCTCTCTCTTTCCCCTTCTGGGGTCTCTTCTGTTCTCTCCCTGTCTCTCGTGAAAGGAATATAACTAACTCACGTATGGGAAAATTTTTTTACCAAGATGTTCTCTTGGATGGAGACAAGGATTTCCTACCTATAAAACGAAATATTTCTTGAATTATTAACAAAAAAAAAAAAAAAAACTCATCAGCCCACTGGTGAGATCACATGTAGTCTTACACGTTTGATTCCAAACTTGAAAGGATTCAGATCAGTGAGATTTGATCACTCGCATATTCCAATATGCTGCATTTCACATTCTTCCTCTATAAAATTCATATATATCTACTTTTGTTGTGCCGATGTTACTCGTGAGATCTTCGAGAATTTCCTCCCCTCCCGTTTAACTATTCTTAAATCCTCGTTGCAATTCTTTATTAAATTTTCATTCCAGAAAATATTTGTTTTGGTATTTTTTTTATAATACTGTTCTTAATTTTTTTTTTTTTTTTTTTGTTGTTGATTGGATTTCTTAGCTGCTTGTTTACGAATTCAAAATTTAAAGGAAAATAGCAGTTAAAGTGCTGTGAACGCGTTAAAATATTGTGAGCATGGGCTACTTTGGTCCTAGGATTCTTCTTTGGCCCCAAACGATAAAATTAAACGCACTCTAATTATTCTAGAAAAAAATTTCAGAACTACTTTTTGCTAAGTAGCGGTATTAAGCAAAGCAACTGAGTGCATCGGGTAGTTCACGAGTGGCCGATTAGGTGGCAACAATAGTGGGTTTTGTATGCTGTGATTCCACGTGGGTTTTTTTCATCTTTCAAACTGTCAACTATGGAGGTTGTAATCTACCTTTGTCAAGTTGGGTAGGCGCCTAATTAAAAGTACAATTTAATGGTTTTATCTGTAGTATATGATTAAAGTTTCGTTTAATATTTCATTTTTTCCGAAAAAATAATTGAAAATTTAAGCTCTGGTAACTTCAGAAGTAGGCCCTACTTTGGCTCAACATTTTCATGGGCCGAAGTAGGTAATATTTTTGCAACCGTTGACAATTAGTTAGTTAGTTAGTTCTATGACTGGGTGATATTGAAAATTTTACATCGTCAACTTTACTTTACATCACGATATAATGATATATCGATATATGCAGAGCTCCTTCTCAAAAAATGTTATATATATATACGTAGCACTATTTCAGTATCATATAAAATTGACTCCAGCCAAAGCAAAATGGCAGAAATGACTTGGTAACAAAAACAGTTCTGGACCAAACCAGCGTAATAGCAACCACAGATAATTCTTTTCTCTCCACACAATATACCTGTATATTACATTTTTTGTTTTTTCGAGGAGTCTTCCAAATTACAGTCTGTCAACTCTTTTCTACGATGCACAACAAATTATGAAGACATGCAAGTTTTTTAAGAATGACTCTCCTTCAAAAGCACTTCCAGAAGCTCAATGCGAAATTTGTAAATTACAAGGTCAATGAAATAAGTCAAGGTGAACCAGATGGTTTTACTGCGCTGTCCATCCTTTTCATTTTACATTTTACTGTTCAACGCCATCGTTTTTGACAAATGAAGCATTTTCATTTCTAGCTCTTTGCAGAGCTTTGTAAACATCGTTTATGCCTCTGCATGTCCTAAAAATACAGAAGAAAATTGAATGCTATTGGGTAGCATGACAGTAAAAAAATCTAGAATAGTCCTATGTGTCCAACCGCTTTGTTATGCAAACTGTTTCAGATACAAATACAAATACAACGCCACAACAGGCAAATTGCCCAACGAGGTGGCTGCATCATGGATCCCCGAGCCCCTACCTACTACTGCTATACCACACACCCCCCCCCCGCGGAACCCCCCAACGAATCGTTACATGCGGGAATGTGCGTGTACGTGTAGTGCAACCTGACGTAAAGTTTTGTTTTCTGTGTAATGCTTGTTATGTGTAGTGCTGTCATCTGCCCCCAGTTTTACTAACTATGAGTGAAGTGTTATGGTTGAATGATTTACCGTTGTAGGACTGTTGCTCTCTGTGGCGAGACTTTTTAACGGGGAGATCGGCTCGCATTTGCGCCTTGAAGTTGGGAACCACAGAAAACCAACTTCAGCCGACCACAAAGGTAATTTAAAATCCCCCCTATATGGATTCGAACCCGATCCCTACGGTGCATCACACCGAGACTATACCCACTCAGCCAACCAGACCACCTTGTTGTTTCACCTATACACAAAATGTGCACCGTAAATTTGAAATGAATGGCAGTCACTGCACAATGAATAGTCCAAGAAGTAATAAATACAAAGTTATTTTTTCTATCCAGATAGAAGTTTTCAGTGATTACTCAAAACATCGATACAAAATGAGTTTTTGAACTCTCAAACTAAGCGAAAGGAAAATTATTAAACCATATAGCCTGACATACATACCCCCTCCCCCACCAAAAAAAACTATTTAATACACCGATCTGAAAAACTATTCAACTTTTTGGTTTTGGCAGAACCATTAATTGCAATCTACTACATTTGTATTATTTGGCACTATTTCCATGATTCCCCTTTCATTTAGAGAAAGTTCCACGATTTTCTTTGACAAGATTTGGTAAAAAAAGTAGAAAAAGTACGATGAAAACCTAAAAAAGTAGGACAAATATGGGAGCTCTGCCTATGCCATCCTGACCATAAGCAGATAAGGACTCCTTGTATGGGGGAGGACAAATCGCTTGGTGTGTGTGTGTATACTATACACAAACTCAGCATATACTGTTCCATAACCACTGTCCAATACATTATTTAATGAAACTATCCGCAGAATATTTTAAGCAGAAATAACGCAGCAACCCAAGGTGCCATATCACACCGTCTAGAAATGAAAGCCTTGCCGTCATCTTCAATATAATTACATTTGAAACATATCTCACTACCCTATCACTAACGTACATGCGAGAAAAGAGGTAGGCCGATATTGCAGTGGTTGCAATTATATTGCAATTCTTTTTAGTAAATACGACAAAAACCACTTGAGAATAAGAGAAAAAAGATGACCCCCCCCCCCCCGACAAAATTCTGCACGCGTTACTGCCCCTACCTTCTAGTCACTCACAGATTGAAGGAAGAGCGAGGGCGTGACCCCCCCCCCCCTCCCGAGAGCAAAAAAAAATTATCTGTGGATATCCTATACTCCCTGGTTTGTTGCACCTTCCAACCAACTGCCCCTCCCCCACAAACACAAAATTACATTAATCGGCCATTGCTTCTGGTGCCGTGGCACACTGTTTGGGAATCTGCAGTATAACTATTTTATTAGACTCACGTGATCACTATCACTCTCCCTCCCCCCAAGCGAATTGTAATAGTTCCTGAAATGTTTAGAACTTCTATATGACAATATTGCATTCAGTCTATCCGTTGAAACTTACCTCTGTATCAACGTTTCAAGAAAACTTGGACTGAAAAATGGAAATGGCTCAAAATAGTCGGAGCGGAGAAAAAACACGGACTGTCCCAGAAAATACGAGGCGTATGATCACCTCATTCAGAGCAACTTAATAAAATAATTAAATCCAGATTAGTTAAATTTCTTATCAGCATTGATTTTTTTAGTGGGAATCAATTTGGATTCATAAAAGCGACAAGTACAGAGGACGCTCTTGTTAATTTTCTTTCAAATGTGTATATAGCAGATAATATAATAATTGTGAATATTTTTAGATATCGGCAAAGCTTTTGATACTGTGAATCATAGTATGCTAACCAAACTTGAAAATGCAGGAATTCGGGATTTTCCACCTAAATTTCTCAAAACATATCTTACTGATAGAGTTCAAAGTATGAAAGTAAATTCCGTTTTGAGTTCTAAAAGACAAGTTAGCATTAGTAGTAACTAGTTCAGCGGATAGGCGACCTCCAAATCATAAAAAATGTTTTTTATTACAAAAAAAAATTTTTTTATTGCAAAAAAAAAGCGAAATTTGCATAAAATATTTTCAGTAAACCGCATTAAAATCTGTTATTGATTAAAAAAATCATCAATGCGAAATAATATCCATTTCTAATTTTCTGCGTGTTTGCTTTTGGTACATTCAATTTACTCCAAATTATACACACTTGTTTCTTATGACCTATTTAAGATAACTATAAGCATTCATTTCTAATTCCATCAATATTTAATGCTAAAAATATGAATTAATTGTTAAAAAAACCAAAAAAAAAAATTGTCTTTTTGTGCTATTATTTCAGTATTTTTTTCTCACATACCGTTCGACACATCCTAAAATACATGCTTTAATGTTTGTGCGTGTTTTTGGAAGCGCGATAAAAAATATGAACGAATTTCATCAAAATAAGAAGCGCAGGGAACAAATATAGCTCATTTCAGTTTTGCAGGTTTTCAATAAATTAATTCATTAAACATAAAAAATTTCCTGATAATTTAATTAGATTCAACAAAACTATGTGTTTATGCTATTTAAAAGCACATTTGCTGAAAACATTGGAGAAATGTCATTTTCATTTCGAACGTCTCTCGTCCTTGTAAAGCACTGAAAGATAATTTTTAATTTAACTCTCATAGGTTCTTGACAAGAACTTTTAACGATAGATATAGGTATAGTTCACAGGTACCATAAAAAAATCTGATCTCTTCATTGGTCTGACCACTTTTTCTCTTATCTTCCCCCCCCCCCCCCCACCTCCTTTTTTCTTGAGATGAGGAAAGTGGGGATGCGACAAACGGAGTATGAAACAAAAAAAAGTTTGTGTTCGGAAAAAAATATCGCATAGCGCGCTTCACGAGGAAAATCGTAAGAAAAGGGCTGATATGCATTATATATCACAGGTTTATGGAGATTTTATGGCACTGTCTTGAGTGTGTTTTTGCCCTCTGGCAGAAAATCTGCAAAAGTGGAGTCTTCCGTTTCCTATTCCACACTTTCACCTATATGAGTGGAGTGCATCTGAAGTCACTTCGCCATATTGACGACCTTCTGTTTTTTGTTTTTTTAAATCCTGGGTGAGGGAGTTAGAGCGATTTTCAATGCTTCCATATCGGCGAGATGCGAGTGCGAAGTGATGGCGTTTTTAAGTCGGTCCAGGCAGACATCTGAAACACTTGCACTTCTCACACGTACCCCAATGAAGGTACGTATCAATAATTGTAAACATCATTTCTTTGCTCAGATGGCAAAATGTTGTCACTTTTTCAAGATTTCACGAGAGCAAATTCGTAAATAATACAATATTTTGCCAAAATGTGATGATATTGTGTCTTTTTTGTTTTATTGCAATTTGCCTCCGTTGGTTCCTCATAAACCGAAAGAGATGGACAAAATTTTACCACTTTCCAAAATTTTGACGAACGTTACTCCAGAATGCGATCTTCTCAATTTTTTGGGAAAAGTGACTTGTGACATTTTGCCATCTGACCTTAAAATTTAATCATTTCGACCTCTTTTTAGTTTAGTTGTTTTGAAAATGTTATTTTCCGCTCAGTAAATTTCAATTTTTATTTTCATTCAAAAAACTAGAAGAAAATATGTGTGGAAGGAAGATTATTTGCGCAACATATTTTTCACGATATAATCTTATGAAGCCCACTTGATTATAAGCCCACTTGAATATGCGTAATTTACGTGCATATTTTGACATCTTTTTCAGCGTATTTAGATCAATCAGCTTAATGTAAAACGCTCAGTAATAATACTCGGTGAAATCTGGATTTCTGAATGCGATACTTCGTTTTACAAGATAGAAGGGTACAGACGTTTATTTAAATGTGTGTAGAAACATAAATCGCTCTGGTGGATTAGCATTATTTTCTTTCTGATGGTATAATTTTTAATAAGTTGCATTTTAGTGAGATGTGTGGATTCGTTGTTGGTTGATCGCATTTATGAGACATACATTTATTTTTTATTAAGTATTTACACGTACCAAATATATTCTATTGGTACATTCATAAACGACATTAATTATTTGCTTTAATACAAACGAGATGAAGATATATATTTGATTGGTGACTTGAACATTGATATTTTAAAAAATGTGAAGACGAATATTTTTTCTTATGTGAATCTGAAATTTTTTTGTCAAGATCTGGATTTCTCTCAGTCTTTAATCAGCTCTCCAATTAGAGAAACGTCAACTTGCATAGATCATATATCTTTTGTACACCTAGAAATTTAAATTCGAAAAAGCTGTACTTCTCATTTTGTTCATAACTGATCATAAAAGAGCTTTATTTTATTTAGAAATATGACAGTATTGACTCGAATTGTGAAACAAAGTGCTCTACCTATTTTGATAAAACTAAATTGATTGATCTTGTGTAAAAATGGTTTCGTGGGATAGCTGGGAATCTGCTACCTCTGGAATGAATACTTTCTTGGATTTCATTAGAAATTGCGTTGATGCTTCTAGTCGAGTAACGTACAATAAAAGAATAAGAAAACTCTGTATTGCACGGAGGAAATTTATGAAAAAAGCTAAAATTAAGCATAGGTTATTGCAAGAAATTAAAAAGAAACCGTTTGATATTTGAGTTGCAATATAATTTCAACACATTCAGAAATACGTTAAACAATGAGATAAAACAAATTGAAAATTATTATTATACTGCAGCCTTCATTCAATTTTTAACGGTGACTCAAAATCTTAATGGAATTTAACTATATTAATTGTAAGGATATAATGTAACAGCATGAACACAATTTTTACCGACGCAATTGGGGAAATAACGAATTCAATTGATATTTCTGAATTTTTCAATTACTTTTTTTTCTAATTTTTGTACAAATTATCATGTTCCTAGTAATTGTACTTCATTCAATTGCCCAAATATTTTTTTTTTTTTGAGAAATCTTTTTTCCATACTCTAGGGATGGTCATGAAGTATTGTGCATGGCAAATTCCTTGGAATCAGTTTTTTTTTACTTTCAATGATTTTGGCGTTCTGAAATACTATAGTATGACAGATGTTTGTATCTCGGATTGTATGTGCTCGGTTGTCAACAATAGAGTGGACACTTTTAAGTACTTAAGGATTTTCTAAGATTCAAAACTATCTTAGAAAACACATATTAATAATTTGAGTGTAGAACTAAATCGCAACGTTATGAAATTTTATTTTACAAGCAATAAACGTTCCTAATCCATTTTAAAACTGCTTTATTTTGCGTTAGTAAAATCAAGATTTTGAATTATGGCATTACATGTCGGAGGTGGGGAGTAATACTTCATACTTCAACAATCTTTCTACACTTTTCGTCACATAGAAGTCCTTCATCCACATCGTTTCAGAGTAAAAATAGATTCAGCATTCGTTTTCACTTTTCAATCAATTAAAGATACTCCCTGTGTGCAATGTTTGTATGTTTATGAAAGTTTAAAGTGTTTTATAAAAGAAGAGTGACTATCTCAATCTAAAATGAAATAAACCAGGAATACAATTTGGACATCATACTATACTGGTACGGCCAAATAAATCTCGTTTCCAAAATTTTTTCCTTTTTTAGCTACAAAAGTATTTAATTTACTTCCTCGGTTAATAAGAGAGAACAATCTTCACTGAAGAAAATTTAAATTATCTATTTGACCGTGTAATGTAATCTTGTTTCATCTTACATGCGCCGCTAAATGTCGGTTATTTTGTCTATGAACTCCATTCCGGTTGCCACTTATTTCTTAGCATTATTTATATGTGAATATTTTGTTTCTTTCATTATTATTTGTACCCAAAAACATGCATCAATTATTTTTTTTCGTGGGCTCACAAGCTTTCTTAGCCTTTAAATGTTTTGTGTCTGTGTTTCAACTGACTAAATAAAATTATCTTATTACCTTTTAAAGGAAATTTGATAACCTTGGTGGGAGTAATCGAGAAGCTATCCATACTCAAATAAATGATAACCATATTATTTCGGACAGTATATCATACCTATAATTATTTTTTGTTTATTTTTCTGAATTATTCCTTTGGTTTGCTGGATCCAGGCTATCGCAAACATATTTTGATGGGCTTTTTTCCACAATGTTATAAATATACAAGGTGCATAGGAAAGTCCTTTTTATCCTGGATGTAACTCACGAACCGCTGGTCCTAGAAGCTTACTTCCAATTAGAAAAAAAAAAAGTATCAGCAATTGGAATAAATGTATCCAAGTTACGGATAGACGTCAAATACGTCATTTATATTATGAGAGATTGTATAGTTTTTAAAATGAAATTCACTTTTATGGCCACCTTGTCTTAGGGCAACAATTTTATAATTCAGTTTTTGTCTCCTAAGTGCAACAAAAGAAAATTCCATGTTTATATGTGATATTCGCTGAAATATTTAGTTTGAAAATCGCGGAAGATGAAGGAAAGAATCGCATAAACTAACAGAAAAACTTATTCTACGCTTCATATGCTGTTATTTCCCACATTTTCGGTGGTTTTCGAATTCCATATAATATCTCAGCGAATATGAAACTTAAAAACAGGGAAATTTTAATTTTATTTATTGGGCTCAAGTGGGACAGAGCAACAACTTTCTAATTGGGTTTTTAGAACTTTGGAACGGGGCGAGAAGATAAAAAATTTAATTTTTGCACCTCTTGCAATACTTATCTGAGTATGCACATAAGTCATTCATGTCTGTCTACACGTTATTTGAATACTTTTTTTTCTAATTAGCTATATGTTTCTAGGATCAACAGTTCTTGAGTTATTTCCTGACTAAAGGGATTTTCTTATGCACCCTGTATTTCTATTTTCATGCATCATTTAATTTTTTATCCTTTTCCTTTTTTCCAGCCACCATGTTGGGTAGTTTGTCTGTTATGGGTTCAGATGTTGTATTTATTTATTTATAAAAATCTCGACCGATTTTTTTTTTTTTTCCTGTCAACGTCATATGGAGGCTATTATGCTGAGAAGGGAAAACGAATGCGTCTTTGCGCGATTCCAATACCCAACTCGTATTTATCACTTGGAATTTCGCATATCCCAGGATCACGTGGGTCTGTGCTACGGCATTAAAATGTGATAATAATTTCCATGAATAATTCCAGGTTTTCACCGGCATCCCCCCCACTATTCGTTTTACATGGAAAGCATTCGTGAGTCATTCTTATCCGGAAGTTATCGTTGGAATAAACATTTCTTATCGAATGTTTTTTCAAGCAGAAATATTCTTTGAATAAATCATTGCTTTCTTTCCACCCCCCTGCATGTTATGAAAAATGTAAGATTTCGTGTTTTCTTTATTCAAACCAGTCAATGGTGAGAAAGATTGAAAAGTTTTATTTTTCATTCTCCCAAAATTTGAATTGAATTGCCGGGAAAAAAACTATTTCGCCCCCCCCCATCTCTTTCTGTTTTTCGTAACTATAATTTCCATTGTTCTAAGGTCTACCTCCCGGGGATCTCTCCCCGGGTAAGCTATACGTGACGTCAATGGATTAGCTACGTCATGCGCTGACGCAGTTCGGATCTTTTTTTTTTCTTACGAATTCCTATACAAACACGAGAATGAGTTTCGCCACTACTTTCATGGAAGAAATAGGGGGAAAAATTGAATTCAATGTTCTACAACAGGCAAAAAAGTGAGATTTTTGTTTTGTTCCCGTAAGAGCTGTGTATTTATCTGATGATGATTCTGCTTCACTGTGAGGCAATCAGAGCATGCTCCCTTTCAGTGTATTATTTTTTCACACATGCCTTCACAAATTTGATTCGTGAGAATTTCTGATTTATTTCTAGGATGAAGTTGAATATGAACCGATTCTATTTTCTCTAACTTTCAATATTAGTTATGTGCCAGTGCTTATGAAAGTGCGGCTTCATTATAATTACTGGGTTATTCCGTGTACAGCAAAACCTCGATATAACGATACTCTGCAACCAAGAAAAAATACCGTTTTAGAGGAGTTATCGTCCGTGTCTAAAAAATTCACCGATCAACAATTTGATATGAGTGAATGAGCAATTGAATTAATGAATGAATGAGCGAGTGAACAAGTGAACGAACAAATGATTCACTGAATGAAAAAAATAGTCAAAAAGTAAATGAGTGAGCAAGTGAACTAATGAATCAGTGATCTGATGAGTCAATGGGTAAGTAAATGAGTTATGAATCGCTAAGTATATGGTCACTCACAATGTCACTCGATCACACTCTCAGTAGATTGGTCACTTACTCCCTAGGTCACCCACTCTTACTCCCTGACTATTCTATCACCCAACTATCACCCATTCTATCTGACCCATCCTATCACCAACTCAGCAAGTCACTCATTCTGTCACTCACTAACTAGTTCGCTCGTACTGTTACTCCCTGACCTAGTCCCACACTCTGTCACTCGCCCACTCACTAGATCATTCGGTCCATCACTGCGTCGCTCACTGTGCCACTCACTAGGTCAGTTACTCTATCTCTAGGTTGCGCACTCACTAGTTTTCTTACTTACCAACACTAACCACTCTGTCACTCACTCGGTCATTCTTCGCTCATTTATTAGTGTCGAACTGTTGTCATCAGGCGCCAAATACAAACACAAAGGCCACAACAGCTGAATTGCCAAACGAGGTGGCTGAAAAGATGCCCATAAAAATATGGATGTCAAATATAACCAAAATACAGCAACTCAATATAAGAGCACGTATCATGGAAGAATAAACTAATAATGCAATACTATATAATACGCTGTCCATAAAAAAGATTATGGTTGTCTTTGCCAACAAGGAAAGGGTCCCAAGATCTCGTCCCCAAAAAGTCATGAAAAAATCTGAGTACATTCATCTCACCCAGAAACAAATAAGAACACAAAAATTAGTGGCGGAATGATATTATTAATGCCTGAAAAATTATAAAATAACAGTCGGTCACTCATCGCCTCTCGCACACACTTAGCGATATCTTTAAAAAAAAAACCATCTTTTCACTTTCTTTTCCTTCCTCCAGCTTCTTTCAAGAAACAAGTTTTGTTTCTTTTTTTTCCTCGCTCTTTCTTTGTCTGTGCCATACTTGTTCAAATGACGTCACTCTGACACTGTTGTGTGTTGCGGGATTTTTAAATTCATTTTTGGCTTCTATTGGCGTTGAAAATTTTAATAGTTACAAATTTTTTTGTGACCCATAATAATTCAGCCGGATTTTTTTTCGAATATTTTTGTGCATATTTAAATGAGTAGAATCAGGTAATTTTTTCCAAACCCTTTAAAGACGTCACCCGGGGCTCTTTATTTTAAGCATGGATAGCTTCTCTTCTTACTTCTTTTTAAACGTGTCAATTGTGCTATAATTCAAGACATCCGGAGGTAATCTTTGTCATTTATTAACATCCCTATTAGAGGAAAACTCCCTGCAACACCACAACCTACAGTTGTCCCTTACTAAACGGTGCAGGTTTGCCATGTCGAAGAAGCAGTTGATGTATGGTATATTGATGAATTTATGACTCATTGTCCATTTTATACATTCCGTTGAAAATTTTAAACACTTCGATCATATCCCCCTTCCCGACGACACCTAAGTTCCTCTAATGTAAGCACATTCAAGATTCATGCCAATTATGCTGTTGTTATTGTTTCTTTTAAATTGGCGTTGTTAGTTTCACGACAAAATGAATTTTTAAGTATTTATTCGCAGCGAAAAATTCTAATTTATTAGTTATTTGAACAAAATTTGTCAGGTGTTTCACCCTGTAAAGTAGTTTCCCGCACAATACCATACTGCACTACACGGGAAGCAGCTTCATGACAACTTCATTAATACTTCCGAAGAATAGATTCTGCAAAATACCAATGTTATTAACACTTTCGGAAACAAACGCTGGTGGGGAATTTAAAAAAATATTAAACGTGATTTTGAATGAAATATAAAAAATGTTTTAACGGTCTCGAAATATCCCCAACAAATATCGTTGTAAAGGGATTTATCGTAATAAAGGATATCGTTCTATCGAGTGGAGTTTAACATTAGACTATAAGCAATTCCGAAGAAGATCTGAAAAAATATCATTGCATAGGGATTTATCGTTATATCAAGTATCGTTGTAGCGAGGTTTCACTGTATTTGTAATTCATTCGTTAAAAAAATTAATGCAGAAAACTTTTATCCTCATTAGATGGAGACTACCTAATGGCGCTTATATCGTGATTAACAGCTATATGTGTGTAGGCAGTGTTCGACAAGTGCCAGTATCTGATTTGTAGCAACCAGTCGGCAGGTTATTGCTTACATGAATTGTGTGTGAATTTTGAAGTTTTTGGCCTGGCCGCTATCTTTGGAATGTCTTTTGAAATGAGACACCAGCTCACATTGACGCGTGGATGTTGGATCGTCGCGAAGGACGACTGGCAACGTGAATCCGCACCGATCCGTTATTTGTCCATCTATAAGCCACCATTCATAGGTTCTCGCAATGACGATATGTAAACAGGTCACAAGGCCACAATTACCTTCTTCAAATTTTTCTCTAACCCCCTCTATGAGGTTATAATCACTGGGTTTGATTCTCACAGGTGGCGCGATGGTGGTTTGCCGAAGTTGGTTTTCTGTAGTTTTCTCTTAATCTTCCTATCGGGAACTCGGCACAAAACGCCTGCCCACATAACGGTACAGATATTTAATGATCATACTTCAATCACAATTTGAATTATAGATGGCAACACTCTAACCTTACACGCAACACTAAATACTCTCGAAGTCTATGAGACACACGCACACACTTCCTGTACAACTCGCTTAATAGTGATAGACTGGAGTTGTGCTCAGTTTGGAAAAGGTAATAATGACCACAGGCTTGTCATTTCCGAGATGAACGTCCCTATGCTCCCAGCCGACCTTATCTATCTCTCATCAGTCTATTAGATTCAGATTTACCTATGATGCAATGAAAATCGCTCTGCACTTCTGGTTATAGTGTTCTACAGATCTTATTGCTATAAGCGGAAAATCGTTGATGGCTATTAGGTGTACATGTCTAGAATTGAAATAGTAAGTGCCGATAATACATGTAAACATATAATTAATCTAAACAAATTACCACATGACGTCCTACAGTAAAAATTTCTGACCCAAATTGTAGCGTTATTGATACGTTAGATCTATCACGTTATTCGTCATATTCTTTCGTTTTCTCGATAGTGAATAAATTAGTTTACCTGTTATGCAAGAAAAGAAATTGCTCTCATTCGCTCACAGATTTCTGCCACGCCTTCTTGATGGTGTTGAAAACTCTTGTACAATTATATAATTACAATTTTACCTGAGTTTCACCCGAATACCTTTTATGCCTTTTTATTCCCTCGCACAGATCCAGTAATTAACGTTATTTGGAGATCGTGTTTCCCAGTTTGGAAATTGGGTTTTTCCTTGGCACGTCGTCTCTTATCCACTGCAATGTGTGTTTCGGATCTGTTATACGTGCGTGCTTGCGAGCTAAACAAGCCGACTTTGACGACGTTTGAGGTGATTGGGAGTTAGTGCTCTCCGTTCTTTTGAAGCTTTTTGGATGAGAAGTATTCGCATTGCTTGTCCGTGATGCGGCGTTTTCCGGAGCGAACGCTGTCATTAAACGCCTTTGAAACGTTATTATTAAGTGCGTAATGAAAGAGTCTAAAGTCTGTATCATCATTTTGGAAACTTTTGGCGAAATGATGTGCGATGTTTCTCTCTCTCCTTCCGTCCACCCGGCGATTTCGTGCATATTTTTGTCTCGCTATCCACGTATTGGGCGTGTTTGTTTCATACAGTTTGGAATTTTCTCGAATGAACGGATTTGTTTGACTTACGCCGATGCGTTATTTCGTCGCTGCTTACTCATTTCAAGTATGCTTGGCATTCGTCCGCGCTTCCTCTTTACGCAAACTTTATGCAAACTAGGTTGCATTTATTCGTTTTTTTTTTATACGAGGCATATACATAGGATGAAGCTCGAAGTGGGGGAAGGGGCTAGATATTTGCTTAGGGACAAAATAAATGAATTCTTGATTGTGTTTTGAACAAGTACGTTCTATCTTTTTGATGACAGATTTTAAAATAATTCGTGCTCGTGAAGTTCCTTTTTTTGGGAGTAGGGAAAAAAAAAAAAACACCTGTTCAGTCCAGGGCAGTCTTAAGAGCATCATGGGCCCCGTGCCAAAGGATTTTTCTGAGGCCTTACCTGTCCAATTTTCGAAAAATTCAACTACTTCTCGTTTTTCTGAGGCCCCCCTCTTTTCTTGAGGCCCCTGGGCCGTGCCAGAGTGGCTCATGCGTTAAGACGGCACTAGTTCAATCACTCCTCCCTAATATTTCCTACTCTTCTAATATCTTCTGACTAGCAATTGAAATTATATTTGATAAGCCTACATTTTAGAACTAGGCTGATATGAAAGCAGCTTCGGGGAGATACGCAGTGTGACGCGTATTGTGTCGACCAATTTGAATTGGCAACCCAGCTGAAATGTGCTCATGCGAGATGTACCTTCCCCCTTTGAAAGTGGAATTTTGGGCAACTAAAATATGAAGAATGATTGGCTACTGCTACTAGACGGCACCGCACATTTACCTCGTAAACGTTCCTCTGAGGGATTTCTAGTGAATAGGTGCTTGTCGGAATGTGCTGTGTATGTGTTACGTACTTGACGTGAAGTTTGTTTCTGAGGAATGTGTTCAAGATGTGCTCTCATCTGTTTTCCGGATACAACAGCAAACATCCTGAATTACTGTCTGTGGGGAGAAAAATGTTTTTCAAATAGGAGGCTGACTCGCATTCGAGCCTTAGAGTTAGGAAACCACATAAAAACTTCAGCCGACCACTACGTTCGAATTGTCATCGAACCTGGTTCCGCGCAATGCTAGTCCATCAGGATGTAAACATGTTCATTTGGTCAACCTGTTCTAAAAGCCCAATTAGAAAGTTGTTACCGTGCTTCTATTTTTAAAAACGGAAAAAAAAAGTTTGGGGTGGGGGGGAACAACATAATGAGTTCGTCTGGTAGTTTATGCTGTTCTTTCCTTCATCTTCAGCAATTTTCGAATTCAAATATCTTACTGAATGTTGCAATTAGAAATGTGGATGTTTTCTTTTTTGGGGGGCTCAGGAAAGTTTGAGCTCAACAAGTAACTAACTTTAATTTGTTTTTCATAACTATACAAAACCCTTGCAATATGAATGGCGTATCTGACGTCTGCACGTTATTTACATACTTTTCCTAAGTGGAACTATGCCTCTAGGATCAACGGTTCGCCGGTAATTTATGTCCAAAGGGAACTCCAGTAATCGCCCTGTATATATTATACAATTATTTGCTACGGTGGAAAATGTTATAATCCGTTCGCTGGACCATGACTGTATCAGGATCTCAAGTGGATGTTTATATCTGCGTTTTGATCTCACGCGTTGTGGTGGATTCCTGTTCGTGGCACGTCCCAACTTATCGCTGTGCTGCTGTATCGCTTGCCTACCTCGGATATCGTGGATTACGCTTCCGCTAGTCTTCGTCCATGAGTCTCTCTCGGTCAGGGAGTTGTCTAGCCAGGCATTGCTTCCTCCTGCTTTTCCGACATTCATTTTCTCGACAGTGCGAATTTCCTATTGAATACTGTTTTCGAATAGGAAGAATATATCACCTAGTACTGTTTGGTTTCCCCGAGGCGGGGGGGGGGGGTGGAAATCGGAAGGAAAGGTTCTTATACCGCGTCTCTGTATGTCCTGCCATATCTGCCCTGTCGAAGTCTTTCCTCCCTGTCGACCGACTCACTCACTCTATGAGATCAAAACCGATTTTCCAGTTGATGGGTGCTTAATCAGGTGGAAACGGTTATAAGACGGAAATGTCTTTATGCTCCTCTCCATCGTTACCCCATTCTCTCTCTCTCTCTCTCTCTCTTATAACATTAGACCGAATTTCTGGTCTATTCCGATCTGTTTCTATCTGCTCCATCTGTCTTTGCTAGCGAAGCTCCACAAGCATGTCTGAGTGGAAAGATAGACTTATAGGTTCGTAGTGAGCTGGAGGATAGGAAAAGCAATGCGTTGAGCGAGCGAGAGAGAGTTACGACTTTCTCTCTCTCTCTCTCTCTCGTCCCTATGGCGTGGAGATAGAGTCGACGTTGGTGATTAACAGCTCTCCTAACGTCTGCAAAGTTCTCCGTTGAACGGGTCCTGTTAAAAGATGCTTGGTGTTGTGCTCGGCTATTCATTAGAGTATGGCCTTCTTGGAATGCGAGACCCAAGGCCCCAACCTTCCTCTCCAGCGTCCTGAAAGCGCATTTAATTCTTCCCTCTTTCTGCACCGAAACAAACCGGCGTAGCTGGGAGAAAATTCCAGGCATGCATTTACTGGATTGCACAGGGTCTGTTTAAGAGTCCCTCCTCTTCCTCCCATCCTGAGGAAACTGAATGACTTCATTTTTCACTTCAGCACAAAATAAGCTGATGGTTTTTTTTTCTCATTTTCGTGTTTGTTTTGCAGATGAACTAAAAATTCAAATGTTGTGTGTAAAGAGTAACTAAATTGCGAAAAAATTCCAATTCTTTGTTTGTGTTGAAGTGATCTGTTTACGCTCTCTTTTATTTCGAATTATACAGTGGATAAGGCAGATGTGATTTATACATTTTTTCTTCTTTTTTTTAACCCAAATGGCGTTTTTGTAGCCATTAATCTGTTTTATTGTGTCTTTGAGTGAGAGCGGCTCAGAGTTTTTTTAAGCTATAAAAATGAAAAACCGTTCGCATTATATTCGAGAGCGTGGGTTTTCAAATAATGGTCTGTGTGGATTTTTTCCCCCTGTAATGTTTAGTTTTATTGAAACTTTGGTGCTTGTTATTTTCCGCCCCTGCATCTGAATAATCCCAGCATTTCAGAATCACTGCACCTTGTATGATAATGTTGTTCGTTTAAAGCTTTTTTTTGAACACAGTTTTACTGTTCACAAAGTTTTTTTTTTCGCTGAAGTATTCAATACGCTTCCTGTACAAGGTGGGCACTCACAATCGACCACCCAATTATTTCGCAAGTGATTCTTTATGAAAACTTTTATGGAAAAGCGTTTTCCGTTTTAAGATCGGACGAATATTTAGGGAGTTATAACGTTTGATTTTTGTGACGTGTCGGTTTTGTAACGGCCAGTTACACGTCAAACACCCAAAGGAAGTAAATTTGGCTCGCTGCAGTGAGTTGACGCTGTTTGAAAATTAACTGAAGTATTCAATCCAATTAGGAGCCAAGTTCGATCGCCATCTCTGACGATCAGTGCTTTTTTTCTCCATGTGATGCTATAACCTTGTTATTACGTGTTAGCTTAGCCCACTATATTGGCAAATTTATCACAAGATTTGTAAAGAGTTGGCCAAATGTAATCTATGTGGCCAAAATGTGGTAATTTCCTCTCCGTCACTGTTGTGTGAAATCTTATGAAGAAAGGTGCGTACACACACACACACACAATGCATAGTGTTTTTACTGCGTGATCATTCTTTTACCTTGTCTTTAGAATTAAATCACTCTTTGGTGAATGAAACCGGGCAATATTTTTTTGAACAGTTTTAAAATTTCATCGAAACAAATATTCTTAAAAAGCTTCAATGAAGGATGTAAAAAATATTGGCTTGACCAATGTGACTGGTTAAAACGTTGAAATAATAACGCCTTAGTCAGAAACTTTAAATCAAACTAGTTATTTTTTGAATTGACATTCAAAATAATTAGTGTTTTCTCGGATATTTTCTATCGATTATTCATCGAGTCACATTTTCATACCGATTTGCACATGTTGCAATGAAGATTTTGTATTTACTTTTGAATGCAATGGAGTTTTAAGGAGCAGAAATGTTAATAAATTCACTTTACCCTTTTACGAGAAAGATTATTGACGACTTCAAAATTTATTCCACCTTACCACGATTCGTGCGGGACTTGGTCATTTTTGCAGATGAAGTTTCATTCAAGGGCGAACTTATAAGTGGTCGGTTGTCCCGTTCCCTTCTTAGCACAGACAAACTTCAAGCTCTTGTCGCCCCTTTGAGATGCTCTTATATTTCGTTTCTTAATTTTTTACCCGAAAAATCAAGTTTCCCACCCCCCTACTCCAATCTTCCAGCTCTTATTTTTCAATGAAAACCATCTCTTTACTGTTTGTTCTTATAGAAATGGTTTTGAATGTTGTTTCAAACATGCACTCACTCATAGCATAAATGAGATGCCGTAATAATTTTGAACTGTATTTTTTATACTTCATCATGACACTTTGTAATTGTGATCGATTTTATTCAACAATTGCATTTTGTTAATCAAGTTAACTGTGTTGCAGAATTACAATTAAAACCTTGATGCAACATGTAAATCTTTGGAAACTTCTAAATTGGAACTGGAAAAAAAAAGGTCGTCTCAAAATTTTTAGCAATACTTTATTCATTTAAACGAGACAAATCAAATGAACACGGACGTTGTGAAATTTTTTATCAAAGAAAAAACATTTTTATTTTTAGGTATAACCATCACGTAAAATGAAGGGGGGAAACTGATTTGCACGTATCTTCAGATTTCTCAATTTCTGTGTGTGAGGGTAATAGCATTAATATCACCCTCAGAAAAGCCAAGTTGTACATTTGGTGAATTTAACAGGATATGCAAGTGACGTAATCAATTTTTAAACACTTCACGTACAAGGTTTTGGCGAGAAATTTGGATTATACATATTTGACGAACTTGGCGATAAATGTGGTAAACTTGTCCTGACCTAACCACGCGTTAGAAAAAGAGAGGGGGTGGGGAGAAAATATAAAGTATCTCTCTCTCTCTCATAGATTATGCAGATGAGTTTTTTTTAGATTCCTCTTTCCGTTTTTACTCTCTAGTTTGTTTAAACCTCCACCCTCTGTTTTCTTTCTCTGACATATATATATAGTAGAAAGATACATTATAAAGAAAGGAGTGAAAGAAAACGCAACTTTCGTAGATAATAGGGTTGCTATAAACCTTCGCGATGATGAAGAAAACATAGAGAACTTTTTTCAATTTATTCCACTCGTGTTTGGGCGTAATAGTACGCCCGTAATCGTAAAGATCGACACATTGGTTAGTTTCTAGCTCATATTGCGCAGCCAGATTTGCAAAATACAGTGGGGAAGTCTCAGAAATATTTTGAAAAATGTTTTTCGTGAAAAAAGAAACATCTTCAAAAAAAAACGCCCATTCAAAGACTTCATTACCGAATTGAGATTATTAAATTCGTTTTACGTAATTGGCAATAATTACGTAAAGTAACAATAACAAGAAGAGAAAATTCTTCTTGTTATTGTAGACATGGAAAAATGAATGTTCTCGACCAACCGCGAGAACTCTCGTTTTCCCCGTACCATTCACAAGCTTCTGCTCACAAATTTCATCGAAAAATTAACAACCGCAACCGAACAATATCAGGATTATCAATTGGTTGTTGCTTAGTAAGTAATCATCATAACGCATGTAGAGTTATAATTGCGAAAATTATTATTCTCATGTAAAGAATTGTAATTCTGTACAAATTCATTCCCTTTGGAGAGCTTTTATATCTCACCCCATGTAAAGCGGGATGTGTCCAGTCCTTTCTTTGTTCTTGTCGTTTCTATAATCGTTATACCTACTCACATATAAGACAGGGTTGGTCACGGTTATTATTATTACAGCCCTAATTCGCAGCATTAGAACAATCTATTATGCTGATTTCGTAACAAGTGCACTCAGATGTGATGATCACATTCCAGTTCCAGAGAGTGATAGGAGTGTACTTCCCCAATCGTAATGCATATTGCGCATGATGAATATTTGCTTGAAATACGACGCAAGACGGAGAATTCCGTACGCTATGAAGGAGGGAGTGGGGGAGCAAGAGCCTCAAAGAACCCTTTTACACTCTTCACAAGAGCTCTAGAAAAGTCATCGGAATCATCGGGCATGAGTAGCGAACGAACTGGGAAAGGGGGTGTTTATTGCATTTCCGAAAATTCACGTAAGTTTATTTAATTGTTATTCCACCACAGAGTTTCAGCGGCAACATCTCCGAGGAAATATTTATTTCGTTTTGCGATGTTCTTCGCTCTGGATGTTCCGCTGCCGCCGCCGGATGCATTTGTGTAGCTACTAATTTCTCATCTTTTCCGCTTTACTGCTCGCAAATTTATCTGGAAAGTTATCAGTTTGTTTATACGCTCGGTCTTCACGTTATAGTTATCGCTAGCTCTCCTCTCTCTGGTGGATTTGCTAATCTCGGGTTTTCTTAGCACTTATCTGATAATGAGATTTGTAAGAATCGTAATGATCAGTTTTGTATATTATCGTTATTTTTCTAAGTGGAAATTTTCACCATTACTTTAATTTTTTGATTTTTTATTCCATCACATACATGCTTGTGGTCTTGCTCGTAACTAATGGGTTTTTTAAACTGTTAATTCCTCTAGGATCCTGGTAGTGAGAAATACATAAGTAAGTGTTATTATCAAGTAATGCCTAAAGATGCATCCGTTTCATTATTTAATATGTTCGTTGAAAAGTTGCGAAACAATATACTCGCTTATAGTTGGAAATTGTAATTATATATTATGTATCACGACTGTAAATATTCTATAATAATGCTGTATTTTTACTGTGTGTTTTCGGTATAATTTCGTAGTTTAACATTAACTTTTCTAAGATATTTTTCAAGGTGCACATTCTATAATACTCCGAATATTCGATGATACATTTTAAAATACTTCAAGATAGGAAGATAGGTTTTATACAGGGTATCCTGTAAATCCTGATTCGGCCTTTATCTCATCAACCTTTCGTCGTAGGGCTATAGTGCTAATTTAAAAAATTCTCAAAATGTGCTTAAGAATTACTCTGTGCGAGTTTCAAGTGAAAATACATACAGTATCATAGAATAAAAAAAATCAAAATTTTCATATGGTCTCTCTGTTTTCTAACTTCCAATTACAAGGTTGTTGCCCTGTCTCTCTTGAGGCCAAAAAAAATATTTATAATAATCCATTCTTCTAATAAGTGTAATATTCACTTAAAAGTTTGGGGAAAAACAGCATAAATAAGGGGAATAATCTTTGTCCGTTAATTTTTATGCTGTTCTTCCTCAACTTTTCTCAGATTTTTTAATTCAGATATCTCAGCGAAACTTGTACTTAGAAACATGAAATTTATTTTGTTGGCCTCAGAAGAGACCGGGCAACATCTTTCTAATTGGTAGTTGGAAACCAGGGGGGGGGGGGGGACCGTATAAAAATTTCGGTTTTTCTATTTTGTGACGCACTGTATTTTCCTTCCCGAAACTGGTACATGGAATTCCTGAATACATTTTGAGCATTTTCTAAATTAGAACCTTACCTGTACGACTAACGGTTGATGACACAAATTCCGAATTGGGACTTACAGGACATCCTGTATATTATAAGATAATTTCGAAATATGCTACTTTTTTTTTACTTTTTCTGAATATTCTTCGATCATTTTTTCAATTTACATTTATTTATTTTTTTTATAGTTTTAAGGTATTTCGAAATTAACGTAGAAATCCATGTAAGCATTTATTCGGTATTAATCTCCTATGAATATACGGATACATTCATTCATTTTAAGTCTGTCGTGAATTCATAAGCATTAAATAAAGCTAAGAAAATCGTCCATATTAATGCGCGTCTCGAATATTGCTTTCCATTAAATAGGTCAAGGCAAGCAGACATTACTGTCGAAAAAAAAAAATTCAGTATTTTAATTAAAACTGCGCTATTTAATTGATCTTTTTCTTATTCATACTGAGATGTGTTGATTTATATTCGGCTCTTTTTCGGTCCTTCGGACTTCCGGGCTTCTTTTTTTTTAATTTCCTGGAAGCTCTATAATTTGCATTTTTATTTTTAATATATTCAGTGTATGTCTACCAATTTTTCAGCAGGCAAATTACTCAAATTTCCATTTTAGCTCAATTCCTTGGCTTTTCTTCCATCTTTTCAACGTACGATGGTGATCAGGCGCAGCGTCAAAAAATAAGCGAAAATCCATTTCGGGTTCTTATTATTTCCTCTTCCAATAAAAGAAGAAAAAAAATCCGTGCAGGCTAAACAAAAATTATATGCATGAGCGGGGTTAATTCGTTAGCATATGCATGAGCTAATGGCTCGTTCCTAATCCGGAAATTTAGAAAGTAATGGCGTTTTTTGCCCCGCTGTGATGATTTTTAGGTCGTGTTTTTAATAACTATCATGTACATGTATTTTTTCCCTTTAGTTTTATGGTTTTCAGCTGATGTTAAATACATGGTAATTCGTTATTAACATGGTTACTTCTAAGATTCGCAAAATATTAAATATGGTGTTTTTTTAAACGATTTTTTTTTTTGATAATCTGTGCTTGTTTTTTCTCCTCGTGTGCGCATTCGTTAAACTATATTTTCATGCAAGAAAAAAAAGTTTGAAAATTACAAATTTTGATCAACATGAGACAATGAAAGCATCTCATCAGTGTATTTAAGAGTTGAATCTAAGTGGGGGTTTTTATTTATTCGAAGGGGGGGGGGATTGTGCGATGGTTTAACAGAGAGTCAGGTAGATAATTTTTCACATAAAAGTGACGGTGTATCAGGGCGCTGAGAAGATTGTCTTGTTTTTCAATATGGACTATCAAATGCTAACGGTAAGAACAGAATGACAGCATCTACACTCAGGGCTATATAGTAAGGGCTGTTTCATCCCTTTGAAGTCGCGCTTGCCGCCTTGGGTCAGTGGGCGTGGTCTCACAGATACTGCGTGACGTCAATGCCCAAGCACTTTTTGTAACATATCACCACACGAGAAACGTACTCTTTTTCCTGCATTTTAGTTGCTAATTTTACTGTGTTAAGTGAGTGATCTCTGGTTCATGATGCTGTTGTAGTGTTACAAATATGCGCATGTGGTAGTCATATAATCTTTATACGATCTCTAAGCTAAAAAAATGGGTTAGATTCAAGAAATAGTTGATAAGTAATAATGTCTTTTGATATTAGCACAAAATGATAATAACTTCAAACATTTCATGTTAGGATATTTTTTTTGTATTTGCTTTCCATGTTTTTATGTTGCAGTTGTATTATTACTAACGAAGTCTCCATATCTTCTAAAAACTCGTTATAGTTGTACCTGTTTCGAGTTGGCCTTCAATGAACCCAATATAAAATTAACTAACCCCTATGTGATTCAACTGAAATGGATCCGAGCAAAATATTCTCAATGGAAGTTACCTCATAAAAGCAAATTCAAAATTTCTTAATTTAAATTGTGAAATAGTTGAAAAAAAACATACCAATGTAAATATGCAAATACTAATGACAATAATCGAAAAGATAATTTTGGAAATAATTTAGTGGAATGGGAAGTACAGCGATTGAAAACTATTGTAATTGACAGGGTAGCAAAGCGGGCGCACTTGGTTGTGTTGGAACAATAGCGTCACGTATGATGTCAGCTGATACCGACACCGCCCCTTATTATATAACTCTGATCTACACTTTTGAAAACTACTTATTATCTACACGCGGGGTGAAATCGAGGATCCACTTTTCCGTAAATTTTCCATCTGATGTTGAAGAAAAATTTAATTACGATATTTACACACGGCATCGATGAAAACCGAACAAAATAGTTACCATAATTAAATGTTGAATAAAAAATAATTAATACTGTTCTTCCAACAAAACTGCAGGTTGAGAAATTCAGGCATTTGCCATTTTCGCTTCAAAATATGGAAAACAGAAGGCAGCATCGGTGTAATAAGAAACAAGCGTAACTCTAACAACATAAATACGTTAGGTCTACGCCGCATATGGCACTTACAAAACACGTTTTTGCATGTACCAATTCGTTAAAAATTCTCAAAAAGGAGTGTTTACGAGGCTCATGTATGGTTACAATGGCGGAGAAAAATGCTACTTCTTCCGGCCTACGACTGAAAGAATAATATTTTCTGCATGTTTTTAGAGCCGAGATGAACTTCTGAAAGAAAAGTTATTTGTCTCCAACGGAAACGTGCACGAATTGTAACATCTATCTCTTCCTTTCACCAACCGGGGTGTATTTGCTGAAGCTAAAAGAAATGCTGCAACGTCTCTACACTGGGCATCACGCTATGCTTGTTTCCTCTGTAAAAGAACTTGAGTCTCTGGTGTAACGGTTAGCGTGCTTGCCCCGGTATGCAAGATAACTGGGATTCGTTTGGACAAATTACTTTTTTTTTCCGAAGTTCATCTCGACACTAATATCGAGAAAATGTCTTTCGTTGAGATCTGCAACGGTTCGTGTATTCAATCATTACACCTCACTCATAGTTTGAAAAATAGATGGCAGCACTAAAATTCGCTCACAACGCTAGATACGCATTTAAACTGTTAGATAGACCTGCACACTTCTAGCACAACTCACTCGATTATAAATTGCCCATAGCAATATGCTCGGTGTGAAAGAAAGAGATCTTAAGTAGTAGTACAGTTCTCGTGCTCAATACCTTCAAGTTATGACATCATTTTTCATTCCGTCCGTATTTCCATTCCTGTATCGATTTCTCATAATAATTTCCTCATGTTCTTTTATCCCGAATTTATACGAGACTTTGGACAATTTTTCCCCCCTATTAAATACAAACTTAGGTCGCCCAAAGTGCAAGAATGTTCTCCGATGATTCATCATTGGGCTATCATTAACCCAATTTCGTTTCGAGACTAATTTTCATTTTTAGAGGTTCCCCCTCTTATCAATAATTCTCAAAAGATTAGCTTTTCATTTTATTATATTTTCACTATTTTATTTATTTACGCAGTAGAACCGCATTATAACGGACTCATGTATAACAGACGTCGCTTATAATGGGCAGTGAAAAAAAAAAAAAGAAATTGCACGACTCGTATCGCTAGGCAGCCAGAAAAATTAAAATTAATGCAGCGTATACGTACACATCTTTTTCAGTTGAGCCTATGTTGAAGGGTTGTTTTTTAAATATTTGATATGTAATAAACACTTGTTATAGCTCACTACTGTACTTTGTTGGTATGCAACTTGTTACATTACAACCCTATATCTGTTATAATCCGAACGAGCGCGATAATCCAAGTCTATAAGATACTCGCTTAAAGTACGAAAGGGTGTTAGAGGTGCCGCTAGTTCGACCCCTGATTTTTCCTTGTCGGACACTTTCCTCACGCAAAGGTACTGCAGATATAGCGATAACATAACCACACGAAAAAAGATTTCTACTGCAGCGAGGCCCACACCGAGGGGTTAGCGCACCGACCTCTCGGTGAGGCATGAAAAGGGCAAACATGTCGAACGCTGACGTTCGGAATCGGTAATAAATTGTTGGTCACGGTCTAACTAGCCCTCATGTGCAGAAAATCACCGTGGTGCGATAAAAGTGATCAATGATTATAAACCGGACTTTGATAACAGACAACATTTAGCCCCTATTAGTTAAAATGAATCCGGTATTTGTTCAGATGAATGCGTAATATACTTTCGTGCAAAGCCACCCTTAGCCGCCCTGCGACAGGTGCGGTCACACCGCACTTAACGGTTATAATGGTTTCTTTCTGAATTTTTTCATGATTTTCATTTTCTGAATATTTTTGATTCTCCTTTCTCGCAGAAGAGAAAAATCTGGGCCAAACGCGCCCCCCCACCCCCCGGTAGTACTTTCACACCGGGCCTCGCGTCTGGCACCCGGGCGGCCTTGCTTTTGCGCACAAATTCGGGCTAATGCCGGGATTACACAACAAAAGTTTTGTAAAAGATGTTTTATATCAAACTAGAAAAAAACAACCAATACGCTTCATTCACTCAAATGCAACCGATACGCTTATTGGTTAAATTTGTCTAAGTTTTATAAAAGAACTTTTATGAAACTTTTACAGTGCAAACCCGGTCTAAAGACAAAATCATAGTTAGATATCGCAACTTTTCTGTGAAAAAATCCTGTAACCGGACTTTGAGCATACTGAATTTCAATACACCGAATTGCTGACGACTTGCATGCGACGAATATGTCGGAGTGGAAGGTGGTCATTCCACCCCGACCGGGTTCGATGGTGGACGGCATCATGGCGGAGTCAGAATCCATTTTGAGACCATTACGGCCTTAAGTCACGATCCTACTGACGATCCGTTTTTGAAGCAAAAGCTCTTGGCGTTGGATTTTGCTGCTGTGTACAAAAAATAAATAAATAAATAAATCGTATGGGAGAGGGAAAGAAAGGAAAACGCTCTATGGTAAGTAGATCGAAAGCGTGTGTGTTTGTTGAAAGCGAGTTTTTTTTATGAGACTGGAAATGTGTGTGAAAACAGGGGAAAGCATGCAAAAGTTCGTATTAAACGTATATTAGTAGTAACGGCCTTGAGACACGACAAGCGAAATGCTTTGTTTCTGTGCGTGCTTCCTTTCAAGGTATAGCAATGGAGAAGAAAAAAAAACAGCTGAAAACGAAGCTAATAAATAAATCTTGGCTTCTCTTTCATTTCCATGTTGAGCTCTTTTAATTCAGTGTTTTCCATTCACCCAAGTATTGAACGTATGGGGTATTTCCGGCCTCCATTACCGTGATTTATGAATGCTATATGTTTGCAGAAGCTTATTACTTTAGTTCCTTTTTAATTACGAGACGTGATTCAGTGTAAAAATGTTAAGAGTTTCTTTATAATTATTTAAAACAAGAAATTGTGTATTCTTTTTGAAACAAAATACGACTTTCTTGTGTTTCATTTCCTTGGACAAATAGTTCTATTGGTGCAGTAATCTCTCACTTATACACCCGTCTCATATAGGTCTATATGTTTCTCTCAGTTATATACGGGGGGATTATAAAAAAACTATCCCGACATATGGGCCCCTAACTACCATACCATTCACAGATACTGAATGAAATTTTGGCATAAGGTATTTTGAGGTATGCGCTCAAGAATGATATGGAAAACAACAGTGTCACTCTAACAGTTACGGTTACAGTGAGAAAATTTTGAAAATATCAAATGGCAACACCAAGTTTTTTGTATTGGTATGCGATCTCCATACTGAAAAACACTAAATAGTGTTGGAATGGCACCTGTAGCACGAAAATTCCCGGAGCTAGGCAAGGAAAAAGTAAAAAGGACTTTGCCGTGCACCAGAGCATTAATGTTCGTTTCATTCATCACAGCGTTTCTTCGGCTGAGATCCCAGCCTGATTAGTCCTCCACAAGGTCATGTGGAAAATTTGTGAAACACAATAAAATGCTTTATTTTATGCTGCTTCTCTGTCCTTATTGGTTGTCCTCACTTTTAGCCTATCTACCGCCGGTGATTTTCATGCTACATTTGCCGTTCGAACGCTGTTCAGGGTTTTTCACAATGGAGATCACATTCCAATACAAAAAACTTGGTGTTGCCATTTGATATTTTCGAAATTTTCTCACTGCAACCGTAACTGTTAGAGTGACACTGTTGTTTTCCATATCATTTTTGAGCGCATACCTCAAAATACCTTATGCCAAAATTTCCTTCAGTTTCTGTGAATGGTATGATAGTTAGGGGCCCATATGTCGGGATAGTTTTTTATAATCACCCCGTATATATATATATATATATATCGG
Source organism: Pholcus phalangioides (assembly GCF_987345545.1). Taxonomy (NCBI): domain Eukaryota; kingdom Metazoa; phylum Arthropoda; class Arachnida; order Araneae; family Pholcidae; genus Pholcus; species Pholcus phalangioides. The sequence goes on along the minus strand of NW_028301608.1, from coordinate 56,364,196 downwards.
ATTTAAACATAACCATCAATCGCATATATAGCTGTACCATCAGCAAATAAAATCATCTATTTAACGCAGTGGTTCTCAAGCTTTTGTCACCCGCGGCCTTCTTACCCAATTCATGGTTTATCTGCGGCTCCCCAGAATCGTTTGGTAGATATTTTTCTTCGTAAAGGAACCACGTCGGAGCATGAACGGACGCACTAATAAATATCTCTAACTGGCAGCGACGCCCCGGACATAAATTAGCGACGCACACTTTGAGAAACACTTTGATTTATTTAACGGCTCACAGAAGTCATTTGTTATGTATGAAAGACATTATGTGAATCAAAAATATCGTGGGTCCCAAAACTGACCTCTGGGGAATCCCGTTTTGAATCTGTTGATATTCACTTATATTCTAATTTATAGAATTTTTGTTAAAATAAAATATGAAATAATTTATATAGATTTTAACTACTACTACTAGGGGCCCATATGTCGGGATAGTTTTTTTTATAATCACCCTGTATATAAGACGATTTTCTCCCTACTTCCGGCAAGAATATGAGAATGATATTTCTAATTCATTTATACGTCTTTCATTCATGGCTTTTTCATTTATGCGACAGACCTCTGAGTCGCAGCAGATTTTGATTATTAGCTATCTCCCTTCCCCCCCCCCCCTCAAAAAAAAAGGCTACTACAAAGATTCCAAAAAGATTTTCGGTGAACAAGCTATTATGGTTAACTGTATTTGTTATCTTTGTTCTGCAATACCAAGTGTTTTGGAAAGACTGCGCATTTTCGTTCTTGCTACAGACTACATGTCCAATTCGCACTTGTCATTCGAGCCTGTTTAGCGTTGCTCAAGTTTCAGAAGAGGATATAGCAGAAAGCAGTTATCAATTTCATTGAAAATGAGTGAGTGGAAGCTTGATGATGACTGAGTGACTAGAATCACAGAAATATATATTTTTTTTTTCAAACCGAGCACAACTCAGGTCTATTGCCATAAGCAATTTACTACCTAGTGAGTTGTGTCGGAAGTGTAAGTGCGTGTACCTAAGTCTGAGTGCGTATCTAGTGTTGTGTATGATTTTTCAGCGCTGCCATCTATATCTCAGAAGTGAAGTGAGTGATGTGTAGTGACTGAATATTTGCACTGTTTGTAGGACTGTTGCTCTCTGTGGCGAGACTTTTTAACGGGGAGATCGGCTCGCATTTGCACCTTGAAGTTGGGAACCACAGAAAACCAACTTCAGCCGACCACCACTGTAGTGACGGTGGGGCTCGAACCCGGGTCCCCGCGATGCGAGTCCATCATTATGACCACTCGACCACCACAGCGGCTCACAGAAATATTGCAAATAAATGCATGATGACGACGACGATGAAGATATCGATGCAGACGATGTAATTTAGAAAAATTACCACCACATTGGCGGAAGCTTTAAATTTGCTAGAACCACTTCGTAATTACATACAACTTCGAAAACTGATTCAGCTTTCTTCTAGTAGTATGAGTGCTTTTTCTAAGATAGACGACAGCAAAAACGGTTCGATTTTTAGTTACTTGAAGAAAATTACAAATGTAACAAGGCACACATACATTATGACGGCAAATATTATTTTCCTATGTTTTAATAATGAAGTGAATATTCACTTTTATTTCACTTTCGTGTATCATTTTCCACGTTGCGCATTTTTTCAGGTGTATGTTTCCCCTCATTTTCACCTATACACCTATCTCGCTAAACGTCTTTTTTTCTTGTTCCCTTGTACTGATGCATATGTGAGGGATCACTGTACTTCGGTGCATGGACGGAGATACCCCCCCCCCCCCCCACCAGCGTCAAAACTGCAGTGGGCAGATCTAATGTATATGTGCATATGTGAATTGACATCATCATAGCGTCCCCTCCCCCATCAATAATGACCTTGCCCTCTTTCGGACTTCCAAGTCTATTTCCTTTTTTCACGCATGGGCCGTGTATTTTCCCACCTGTGGCTCTCCCTGTCTTAACTCAGGCCGTCATATTCAGGAGCATTAGTGAGACCCTTTCTGCTTATATTAATGATTAAATTTATATTGTTCAGAATTTTTTCATAAATTGAGGTTGATTTCCGAACCCCGGACTACATCCACGTCAGCCGCCCTATCGTGAAAGTTAGGAGTGTCTAAAAGGATTCTAAAATTAACAATTTTCCCCCTATGACACTTAATGCCTACGTAAATGTTCTACATTCGTTTCGGTTTTTTTTTTTCATTTCCATGGGACTCTGTGGCCCCCTTAATCATGGCCATGGCTAGTCCGTTTACCTGATTTTCACCCGCGGTTTTCTTAGGATATCCCAGTGCCACACGGATCCATATGGCCCCTGATGGAGAGTCACCTTTAGCGCAGTCTTCTTACTTTATTTGTTCCACCATCCTTTTTTTCCAAGAAGGCAAATGTTACCAGCACTCCCGTTCGTTAACCTATAGAATTTTGTATGAATACGATCCTATGGGATATAGAATCAAAATTTTATTAAATTTCGCGGAACCAGTTTTAAAGGTGGAAATATACAATTACACCTATTGGATATAAATCCTGTGAGGAAAAAATATATCATAATAACTAACTTCTGCAAGTTCAGTTAAGAGTTTGTAATCATGGCAATGGGGGGGGGGATGTTTGCATATCATAGCATTTAAAGAAAAATGGGTGATATAGACCATTTTAAGAAACTGGAAAAAATCTGCTTTACCGCTGCTGACTGTATTGAGCAATATGGATTAGAAATGTGTATTAATAAGGACATATGAATATTTCAGTCGAATTATCAGAGTCGAGCTTTGTTGTATAGATGCGCTGTCCCCGAAGTTCTCAAATACGAGTCGTCATGTGTGAATGTTCAGTAAAACCTCCTCTAACAGGAGAACATACTAGAAATAATGCTTCTTTTTGATTTTATGTTTTTTTCCCCCTTTTTTTTTAAATCTTTGTTCAGTTTTAGGCCACCTTTATTAATTCCGCATACTGTACTCCCGTTTTCTATACAGACATTATAATCGAATATCATCTCCCTGAAGTATACCGCTAATTAAACAATCGGATTGAATAATGCAAATATATTGTAGTAAGGGTTCATCTCTCGTATTCGATCGACTGCATTTGAATTCCAATACCAAGAATGTCTCAATAATTAGGTAGAAAAGCGACCCATCACTCTCTCAAAATTGGATCATTTGGCAAGCACTTCGTATCGTTCAATTATAGAAAAGGTGAATTCGTTTGCAATTTTTGTCGTGGCATTATGCCTAATTTCCATGGAGGGACATCGGAATCTCTATTGCCGATCATCGAATCCAAAGGAAGTTCTTTGTTATGAGTTTCGAGCTTTTCAACCGCAAGCTGTGTTCAACGGAATTCGATTGGTTGAAATGAAGTTTCTAGTTACTGAAGAATAAAATAGTATCTGGCTTCTCGAAATCGATATATTAAGAATGCAAATATGTTTTTCCCGTTTTCGATATTGCTCGTACAGTTGAATTTATTTGATAATCACTCCACTTATGTCCGGCTGGCTATATCTTTCATTTTATGTGTGATGATAATTTCGTTTATGATTCATATTAAGATGCATATTTCCTTGCAATGCATATATTTAAACCAATGGCTCTTAACCAGTAGAAAAGGGGATACGTGAGATCTTATGAAAAAAACAGTTGATTCATTTTTAACTTATCATACTGATTATTATTATTCCCAAAAGGGTACATAAGCTTCAGCGTATCAACACAACGTGTGACAAAAGGTTAATCTCTGATTTAGGGCCTCGTCACACTGGGATACCTATCTGTCGACTGATAGGGGACAGTATCCTGTGGATCGAATACGTATATTTCTATGGAGCTCCTCACACGAGGATATTGGCGTATTTTGCGACGAAATATTCGACGCTACGGGGTCACTGGCGACTTGACGTGCTAGTCCAAAAAAAAAAACATTTGTAGCGCGATTCCATAGTAATTTTTCATATTTTCGTCGGTCTGGGTTGTACGATGTGGTCATCACGATTTGGATCCAACTTGAATTTTTAAAAGAAATGCTCCCTGATGCAGCCCCACCCCCTCCTGTGGAATGCGTGTAATAAAAATATATGTCACGCACACGCGTGCATGTGTGAGGATATAGCAAAAACTCCATATACCTCCTTTGGGATAAACACTTATATTTTTCTGTCGGTACGGTAATAGCGTGGTCTGCTCTTATCGAAAAGTAAAGCTTCTTTATCTTATAGAACTACCACTCGCTCAAAATAGTGGATATTTACTACATGAATTTGACTTGCATTCAAGTAATCATTCTCTCATCAGTGCTCACACATTCTTTAAATTGCGATGTCTCTAATGTTAGTATGTCAGGAGTTAATTCAAGGTTAGTGTTTCTTATTTCCTCATTCTGTAAAATGCGATGAATTTGGAATACGATTCTCGTAATTCTGTGGCTCGAAACAGTGTCGTGTTAACACATGGGCCCACCCGGGCACCTCATCAAAATTAAAACTTGATCAAATTTTCGAGAGTGAGCATGTGAATTTGTAGGTAGGTTTTTAGCATGGTAGGAGGGCTCAGAAAAATCAAATGGCCCGGGCCCACGATACTCTCAAAACGGTAATCTTTTGAATGTATAGATGTATCCATAATTTACTTATAATTCGTCTTTTATAGGAGAAATATTAGTGTAGGATAAAACAATTCTTTATAATATAATATCTTCATCGCTGCTAGAATCGCTAGAAATTTATTTTTCTATCCCGGTTTATGAGGTACAGGAAGATAAGAAGGTAAACTAAACGCTTTGACGTTTTTACTCATTTTCCCGGGCTTTGATATTTATTCTTTTTAGTAGCGCCGTACGAGGAAGAAAGGGCAACTCGACTCGTTCAAGTTGAGGCTACCCGAGTTCGATTTGAGTATCCCCGTGAGAAGAGGCCTCCCGCAAGATTGCAATTTGTGATTCATCACAAACCAAAAATCCTTCGACGTTCGTCAATAAATCTACCGATCAGTTGCTTCAATTCATTTTCATAGTTTTTCTCTTAAGAATACGCTGAGTTTCCGCTGTCTCTCTCTTTTCTGTTCATAACTAAATTAGCAACCTCTAAAATGTTTGGCATGGTCCGTTGACTGTACTTCTATTTTCATTTTTTTCCTTATCAGAATATAATTTTTTACCATCAAACCCTGTTATAACGAATTTCAAGTGATCGAAAATTTGGCTGTCTTCTCTAGAGGTTCGCTGTAACTTATCCTATGAATAGAGGGTTTTTTTTTTTTTTTTTTAATTTACCAGCAACAAATAACTCTATTCAAAAAAATTACCCGAGATTTGAAGGAATATTTTCACTCAACGAAATTTGCAGTGGAAAAATTGCATTTTAATGTGCGAATCAGGCATCTAGATGCGTATTGGTGAACACTGGGCAACACTATAACAAGCATTACACGGGAACAAATTTCATGGTTAGGTACATTTTCCAGCAGGGCCTCAGGTCGTCGACCACCTGCTAAAATTTCTTCATTGAGACAGCGGTGGGCCATGATCTGGTTAGGAGGAGGGGAAAGTGAGCAGGAATTGAGGGCTTCTACAAATATTGGTCAGTTATTATTTCAGGGGGGAAAATTTAAATAAAACGAAAATGTCCAGCAGTGGCGTCGGAACCAGGGGTGCTCTGACCTACAGAAATTTGTAGAACGGGTCCGAACACCCCCTTCCGAATCGATTCAAAAATTTTAATTTCTCGCATGAAGCTCAGGACGAGCACCCCACAGGTTCGAAACACTGCCGACGCCACTGATGTCCAGTAAATATCAAATTCATGATAGCATCGTTAAAAAAACTGGACATTTGTTTCTAATAGACGGTCACAATGATAACGAAAAATACGGCTATGCTATGTTTCGTAAAATATGGGCAGTTTGTTCTTTAACTATTACTAATTTTGAGTCTTATGTCCATAAACAATTTTAAACGTTCAAAGGTATGGTTGCCAGATTCTTAAGTAAATTTGCTGGATGTTCTTAAGAGAGTTACTGGATTTTTACATTTTGAAGGTAAAAAGGCAGGTCTGAGTCTGAATGTAGTGTTTTGCGGGAATTTCAGTGCTCTTATCTATTTTCCAAACTGAATGAGGTGTGGTGATTTTAGGCCTGTTCCTGTCTTTGGCGAGACTTTTTAACGAAGAGATCAACTCGCATTGGTGCCTCAAATTTAGGAACGACATAAAACCAAGTTCAGCCAAGCACCACCGTGCTGCCGGTTGAGTTCGAACCCTAGTTATTGCGTTGCAAATCTTCGTCACTATGACCACACTGCGGTCGCAGAATTCGTCTGCATTTCCTCCCAGTTACTCGGCGATTTTGATCACCCGACATACTCTTGATTCCCGGATATCGGATGCTTTGATCTTCATATCCACCTTTGATCCGTCTGTTTTGCTCTCTTCTTGTTATATCTTTGTATTAATGACCAAGGTTTTTTTTTTTTTCCTGCCTGGTTTATATTGACCCGAGTAGCCTAGCTACGGTATTCTTACCTGCACAAGAAAATACATACCATACACCGAAGAGGTGGCTGTATCGGAATTAATTGTTGTATCTTTGTAACTGTTGCATTCATGTAAGTAGTGTGTATGTTGACAGTTCAAGTGCTTCATGTATTTTCCGAATTGGGGAGTAGCTACAATCCATGTAAGAAGGGTTGCGGTAGCCCAGGTCGATAAGGTACTCGCCTAAAGCAAACTTTCCTGACAGAGGGGTACAACAGAAACGGTGACATGACCGCAGAAAAAATTGCTACTGCAGCGACTCCCCCCCCCCCCCATCTAGGGGCTAGCGCACCAACCTCTCGATGAGTATAAGAAACAAGCCTGCCGTTCGGAATCGGCAATAAATTGTAGGTCCCAGTCTAATTAGCCCTCGTGTGCAGAAAATGACCGTGGTACGAAAAAAATTATCAAATGATCCATGTAGGAAGGGAAAACTATTTGAACGATTATTTTTCTGAATGAAATGCAAATGTGGCACCTGCAACGCAGATATTAATTCCCCTTAGGCGCAAACAAACAACCTCTAGTTTAAATCTAGGGACAGAAAACGAAGCTGTGCGAGTGGTTGCGGTTCTTTTTTTTTCTCTCTCTCTCTTTCAGGAGAAGGATTTTCGGCTGCGGCTTTTTGATTCCCAGGGAAAATCCGCATAATCGCAGTCCATCCTTCCTCTTCCATCATTTTTATGTTCTTTTATTATTCTTCCGGCAGTTTTCAGATCGGTACGAGACATGCTATCAATAAGCATTACTCGAAAAATCCTTTGATTAGTTTCAAGCGGATATCGATTTCAATGAGTTTTACTTTTTTTTTTTTTCTTACTCCAATCCGTTTCTGATGACTCTATTAGACATTGTATATCTTTTTCCCCTCTTCTTTTTTTTGGGATGGCAGATTGCGAGAGAAAGAAAGAATCGTCGATGATAATACTGACCCTTTCTCCCCTTCTTATTTTCAATCGATACAAAATCTGTGGTCTTATCTAGCTGGCATTATTTCCTTCTCTTTTATATAGTATTATCGGTCTTATCACCATTAGTACGACATTACCTTTTTTATATATATATATATTTCAAATCTGGAACAGATACTGATACTATTTTTTGATAACGCATCAGCCAGAAAATCATAGTAATGTAGAAGGAGAAGGGAATTTTTATTGCGTAATCAGGCTTTTTTGAAGAGTTAGGAAAGTATTTTTTCCTCTTTTCCCCCATACCGTCCTGATCAGAGTATTAATCTTATTAGATTGGTGAAGAGCGTGAATAAAGTGGTTGGTCATTGGTTGGATTATAGCAGTTTATTGCTTTTTCCCGTACTGATACCGGAACACATTAGATATAAACGCAAAAATAAATATGTTTTACCGTTTATCACAACACTTTATAGATTCGATCCAATTTTTTCTATTTTCAGCAGGAAAAAACCACCATTCATATAAACGAGGGGGAGTGGGGTATTCAAATATTTTGTTCCTTCTGTTTGTACAACTTTCTTTGCAAGTAGTCATAATCGAACATCAAGTACTAATTACATATCAGATTATGTTTTCAGTTCGGGTCCGGTTTGTTACATAGTAAGATCGTGAGTATTAAAATTTCGATATATCCGAGATAATTTTCATGAATTTATTTTAAAAAGTGCCGTAAAACGCCTTTTTTTTTTTTGTTACGTCGTGACAAACTGATTTGAAGAATATAGTGAAAGCTTTAGGGGGTTAAATGTGATAGCTCGGAATGGTACAAAATGCATTGAAGGGCTATTATTGAAAAATACATACAATATAATCTTGAATATTAAATTATTTAACTCTTTCAGTACTAACGGTACCTTTAAGTACCACTAGTTTTTTTTCTCCTCAACATCCTTTACATACGTTGTTGAATGTTGGTATTTTGAAGTAGTATAATCTCTTCGCTATAGAGGCTATCATATGTGTACCTTCGTTTTTAACGGTTGCAATGATTCTTTTCTTTTAAGTTAAGACTTGAGGTGTGCATAAGGGTACCTAACTCAAGTGGTCAAAGAAAGATATCTACCTAAATTAATTAATTTTTTTTCAATTCTTTCCCCTTTTAAAGGGCATTTTGACATACAAGTACATCAATCGAAATTAATGTACGATATTAATTGAACAATTAATATGTAGTTTTGGCTCTCAGGTTTGAAGAAGATATATGCTGTATAGCCACTTTACTTGACTACAGCATAAGTTTGAGATAACTAGGTTTAATATGTCAATAAAATTCAGTTAGATGTTTTGCCCCTGCAAGAGTGTTTACTGTATAACACTTTTGTGTGATGTAGGAAAACACTGCTTTTACAAAATGTTCTCTATCCGATGTATAAAGCAAATTATGGCTTTCTTAGTGGTAAAATATTCATTATTGTGTATTATTCAATGTTTTTGAATTAGTATTTTTCTTTTTATAGTATATAGTATAGTGCTGACGAAACTTTCACACACAGACACACAAGTACCAGGTTAATTTTAGTGGGTTTTTTTTACCCCACTTCTATAATTATACAAAATATAGCCAAGTTGGGTTTGAATTTGCTTACCTTCAATTAACAAATTATGAAAATACAGATTTTAACGCGTGAAGTTCCAATTGAAACACGCTTTCCGCACGTGCTGTTACAAACATGACACCAAAATAAATAGAAAACTTTAGTATTCACATAGAGAGTGTTAATGGCATTAATTAAAAAATTTGGACTGAGAATTAGCATCACTTAAAAAGTGATTTTGTTCACCGAAACGATATCCCACTTATCTGATTTCTCTAGTATTAATATATGAAGACAGGAATTTCAGAACATGTTAACTGCTACCCCTAGAGATCCGACTGTATAAAAAGTAGTTATGTGGAGTCATAATAAAAATTAGGGTTTCACTCAAATTTTGTTTAGTGGTTTTGTACTTTTGAAAAGAATTCATCTATATATTCATGATTGATAAGTTTTGTGTATCAACACGAATGGTGGAAAAATTCATTTGATCATAACGAAAAACAGCAATCGCTTATTACAGCGTTTCTCAACCTGTGGTCCGCGACGATGGCATAGTACGGGTAATCCATCCGTAGACAGACTTGATTATTCGACTCTAATATGGGTTCGACTCCATATGGGTTCAAATAAAAATTGTATCTTCATTCTTAGGTTCACCACACTTCATCAAGGAAAGTGCTTAAAATTGAGATCTTAATTACAGGAGGCATCATTAATTGCAGCCAAAAGAATAAACTTTACAACAAATTTGCTAATTACTGCAAAAATTGGGGGAGGATGGGAGATAAAAAGCTGCTACTATTCGCAGTAAACAAAAATGTATTTTATGAAAAAATCATTCAAATAACTAGATGACCATATTTTATTAAGATAAATAAGAGGAACTGGGATCTTAGATACAGTAAAATACGGGGCGTTGCCAATTTTTTCATGGAAAAACTTTACCATAAGTCGGCAAAATCCTCAATTGTAGTTAAACATTACAAATTCAAATAAGCATTAAATAAGCATCGATGAAGAAACTGGACAAATGTATAAAACAATTCAGAACAGCTAAAAATACAGAAATGGCCCGTATTACAAAACAAGTGATCTGTCGAATTGTTTCAAGCATTTTATTGGTACTTGGGGTCAGAAAAGTTGAGAAACGCTGGTTTAATGAATTGGTTCGCGTTAAAAATCCCCCCCCCCCACACACACACACACACGTCATTTATTCTGAATAGTGATGTTTAGTGAGTTCTTTAAAGATCTGAAATCGTCTAAAGAGAAAAGAATGCTAAGAAACTTGAGAAAGCGAATTTAAGGAAAAAAATTCAAGTAAGATACTCAAGACAATCGCATTGTTGAACGAATACAGTTGTCTTTGAATAGTCAAGACGATGAACAGATGAGAATAAATTACAGACGATGCTAATCTTCAATTAAATTTAATTAAAATAAGTTCAATCTCCTTCCCCCCCCCCCCCTCCCCATCCCCAAGGAGAAATCTAATCAAAGTGTCAAAAGAACAATTTTCGCAGCTTGTGGATTTACTGGAAGATACGAGAAACGTTTTCTTAATTATTTCGATTTAAATGTGAAAATAGTTTCCAGAGATTCGGTACTTTGGCAATTATATTTCGAAATACTATTTTGCTATTATATTTCATAAGGAGAGCGATAGTTTTGTCTTCGAAGATACAATTGTCAATATACCAGGTTTGCCAGTTTCTTTAATTTTTGATTTCAATACCCCATTTTTCACTGAATATAGGATTTACTCCTAATGGGACTATATATAGTCTTACTGATATAAATATTTCCTAACTTTTTCCGGCACAACCCTGCTTCCTTTGAGGTGACGGAAGTAAGTTGCTTTGCATCAATCCGAAGTTGTGAGCGGTTTTATCTATCTAGTCTTACTGATTTAAGAATCCTCATACGTTAAGAAGGAGCTTAGGTGTTTGGAACATTGCTCTGTGGTTGTCGAGAAAGCAGAGTGGTCGCCCCAAAGCAAAATATGCCGAAATCTACGACGCACGACAATCAGTACCACTGCAGAGGAATCTGGAACAATTTTAAGGAGAAAGTGTAAAAATTTATGGTAATTTTTACCGCAGAACATTTTCACTCTCGAGGGCTCGTTGCAGAGCAGTGCAAAGCATTCTGCTTTGGGATGAGAAAGCTAATACAATAAGATTTAAGTATGGTGTGTGTTCTTTGGTACCATACATTCATATAATTTGGACTCATGGGTAGAGAAGATTTACTGAAGCAGTATTCTTCAATCTTTTCATCTGTGAAAATAGTTTAACGATTTTACGGACCGGTGAAAATGGTATAAATAATTCGCAGACCTACTGAAGGCTGAGGCAAATAAAAACTAATATAGAGACGGTATTTTAAATATAAAATTGTCTAGTGGATACAGGAATTGGGTTGAATGTTTCACGGACCGGCAGTTGAAGACCACTGTACTTGGGAACTTTCTGATACCCGGCGAGAGGTTATGTAATCGAAGTTTAAGGTTTTGAAGGTGGAGTAGAATGGACCACGAGTTATTCAGCCATCAATATGGTCAACTTTACTGGGGGGGGGGGGGGGGGTGTTGCATCTTTTTTCGGTTGGTCAAGAGTTTGTTTTTACTTCTAACAGAGATCTGAACGCATTGAACAACTTACGTTTCGTAGTCGTGAATTTTGCTACAACAAAAGTTTTTGCTAAAAGTTAAATATGTAAATCATTGTGCATGAAAAACCGAAGATGTCTATTTCTTTTTTTATGACAGCCAAATTTTCATAGGCAATCTGTATTTTCATTCTTCAAAATTTTCTGGTTATTCAGTATGTGCTTTTCGTATATGTATTTCTTTCTAACATTGCAATTAAATTTCGATATTTTGTTCTATCTTTTACTATGATAACTAACTTCCTTTAACTATTACAGGCATACACACACACATGCATGAGTGAATATTAGTTTTGCTAATGCTCATTAGCAAACTAATAGCATAAGCAAACTAATGAGCATAACCATTACTCAATATTGAATAATCTCAATAATATTTTTTTCATGTATACAGTCGAAGTTGGTTAATTCGAAGTCCAAAGTCACTGGGGAAAAGTTCGAATTATCCAATTAATCCTGGATACGTAAACTGACTACAAATTTCAACTTTATCATCAACATTTGTATAGGATAATAATTATAAATTATTAATGAATTTCTATCATATGCTATGCGAAACTGTTCTCCAAATTTTGAATAATTTATAATAATCGATCTTAGCTACTGTTATGGAATCAACATCACTGCAGAATCTTTTGACCATGCTGATCTACGGAAGCATGTCATGATCTTCCGTTATGAAACTGTTTCCCAAATTTTACTTATTATATTCACGCTTATCAAGGAAATGTACTTACGTTGACGTATTACGATCTGAACACTACTACTTGATCGAGGAAAATGGAGGAAATTGCGATTCTGAATACGGGATATCACTAAATTTTGTCGAAATTCAATTTATTGCCTAAAAGGCAATTTGCTAATTACTGCTAAAATTGCTGAAATAAATGGTTGCTCTAATGAACGCCAGGGTCTCTGCCACCGGACTTATCCCGTTGCCGAGGTCTCTTCCAGCCCAGCTTCTTGGCAGAGTCTGGAACAAAGGGTGTGTGTGTGTACACCTAACAGTCTGAGTGTGTAGCTAGTGTTGTGTATGATATTTCAGTGCTGCCATCTATACTTCGAATTGTGAGTGAAGTGTAATGATTGAATATTTGTAAATTTGTAGGCCTGTTGCTCTCTGTGGCGAGACTTTTTAACGGGGAGATCGACTCGCATTCGCGCCTCGGAGTTGGGAACCACAGAAAACCAACTTCAGCCGACCACCACTGTGGGGTTCGAACCCGGATCCTCGCATCGGGAGTCCGTCACTATAACCACTCGACCACCACAGCGGCAATAAATGGTTGCTAAAAATGCTGAAATAAATGGTTGCTAAAAATCGCAGTAAAAAATAATATATTTCACGTAGAAATACATGATCATATTTCATTGTGAAAAATACGGTAAACTGGGATGTTACATAATAATCTGTAAAATACGGGGCATCGCCAATTGTCATCAAAAATATTACCAGAAGTAGGCACAATCAGTTGTCGCAATTAAAATAGCTGAAAAATTGCAGATAAAAACCTTGAGCCGGACATATATGAATAATTATAATTTTTGTCATATAATTATTATAATATAATTTATATTACGGAAACCCTGTGTATTCACGACTTCAGTAAATATAACAAATTCAAATAAGTATCGTTTAAAAAAAACAGGACAAATGTATAAAAAAAATCTGAACAGCGAAAATTACAGAAGTGTCCCGTTAAATTGTTTCAGACATTTTTACTGGTCTTTGTTTTCAGAAAGATTGAGAAACTTTGATCTACACCACTGGAAACACGACCTTGCTTTCCTTATTTCACGCACTGTGGCGTGAGGAATATTCAAAACCAAATTTGCTCATACAAAAATCATGGTTTTTCCCTCCAACTTCGAATTATCCAAAACATTCGAAAAATTTTCGAACTGAACAAGAAATTTTAACATTAAATTAGCTGGGAAACGCAAGTGGGGGTTCGTAAAAGTTCGAATTATCCAAGCTCTACTGTATATTAAAAATTATTTCCTCAAAATGTATTGATACTGAAACAATTCCGTTTCGCCCGTGTGTTACATATAACCGCGTTTTATTTCTCTCGATATAATCCCACCCGGTCCTTCTCCTTTCAAACCTCGGTTTTCAATCCATCATTTTGGCGCAATTCGGTTCATCCATTGTGTGTCCGATTGCGGGGAAGCGGGACAGACATCTCGGGTCTGATGAAAAATAATAATAAAAAATAGCTGTCACCGCAGAGAGAGAAGGAAACGCGGAAACATTCCTTTCGGCGGATGCTGCCGTGTTGTTCCTCATCAATAAAAACCATACTCTATGTGTTGTCGGGGAGGAAAAAAAAGAAGGAAATAAGGAAGAAGACGCAGAGAAGGAAAAAGAAAAGAAACAATCTTCTTCTTCCGGGAAATATGCTTTATTTTCTTCTGACTTCCTTTGTCCACTCGTTTTCGCCGTGTGTGTGTATACCCGCACATTTTTATACTAAACTAAGAATTTATTTTGTGCTTCGGGACTTTGGATTACGTTCCTTTCCCCCAGGCTAAATGCATATAATAGGTAATACTGGAAATAAATTGCATGCTATGTTGTTTTAGGTACAAGTTATTTCCTTGCTTGTTTTATCTATTCCCTATCAAGTATTTGTCAAAGATGAACCACTATATATTCATGGTTTGTTACTTTTTCTACTAAGGTTGTGCTCAATACTCGGGACCCTAATTTCCATACCATTATGGTTCGCTCGCTACCCCCTTTTTAAATCGGGTACCTACTTATTTGTTGTTAAATTTTGAAAGACTGATAAATAAATTTTGAGTTATTTTTATATATACGTACGTATTTATTGATTTACGAATGTTGTTTTTTTTGGAACCAGAATATATTTTTATATATTCTTTCATAATTTTTTTTTCCTTGTTTTAGACTCAAATAATTAGCATGTATTTATTTTTGAGGGTTTTTTTTTTTTTCTGTCTTCCTACCCTTCTTGATCATCTCGCGCACTACTGGTAAAGAATTGCTGCATTGAGTACAGTATCTTTACTTAAGATTTCGCTTTTCTTTTTTTAATAGTTATCATGGTGTAATCATGGGTGAATTTTCAGGTTTTATCGAATCGAAATCAAGAAAAACCGATACTTCATTGCTACAACAACACTCTACGGTCACGGAAAAGTCCTTGTGAATTTTTCTTCATAGCAGAATTCATAAACTATACAAAAAACAGTAGCTAGCGTTCAGGGCCCTTTCTCATTGCGGGGAAGGGGTATAAATGTACGAACTGCCGAAAAAAACTTCTGGACCGAAAAGGTTAACGAATCAAAAAATGAAATGTTCATTTTCATAATCTATATCTGACATCTTCAACCTGTTGCTCGCGAGCACCAGAATGCTCTCTGAAATACTACTTAACCCCTTCGCTTATGAGCGAATTAGCAAGTAATTCGGATGCTCTCTATTTGACGAATCGACAATAAATATAGTAATCTTGTGTCCTAACCATAGACTAAAGATATATTCAAAGATATGTGCTATTATTACTCTATGGTCCTAACTTAACCGCACATTAGAAAAAGGGAAGATAAAGTACACAAATAAAAGAGTAAGACAGTATATAAAAGATAAGGTGATGAGAATGTAGGAGCAAAGTTAGATTTCTTTTCACCCCTCATACCTCTTTCACTCTTATAAGAAAGCTACATCATATGCGAGGAAAAAAAATCGCTATCAGGATATATACAAAGAACCAAAAGAAAAAAAAAGGAAAGCTTGCAACAAAGCTTTGGGCTGATCAGGCGAGAGGAAAGAAAACAGAGCGAGCTTGTTTGAATTCATTCCACTGGCGTTAGGCCGCAATATTACATCCTTTAATCGTAAAGTGGTTAACGGTTCATGTACCTCTCGAACATTCCTCTGGACAATTTCTGATAAATAAGTACAAGGAGGAACGTATTGTGTGTATATGTGTGGCCAATTCGTATTTATTTTGTCAGTTACACTACACTGGTGCTGCCATGAGCCCTGTTTGCTATATTTTGAAGTGAAAATGGCAAATGTCTGAATTTTCATGTTATGTAAGTACCGTGTTGTGTGCCTACCTGCTGTCTTCGGAGAGACTTTTTCAAATGATAGATCGGCTCGCATTCGCTCCTCGAAAGTTGGGAAATCACATAAAACCAACTTCAGCCGACCACCACTATGATGCCAACGGGGTTTCAACCTGTATCCTCACGATGAGAATGCAGTACGATGTCACTGAAATACTGGTAAGGGTGATCGATGCTTACACGCGATTGATTCGTGTGGTATCAATTGACACCCTATTGATATTGTATTAGCTTTGCCATAAGGTTGGCTTTTGCCAATTCGAGTTTGATCGTACACCAAAATTTGCTCTTAAATAGTTTTACGCGCATTTAATGTTTTTTCCAAACTTTCTGCCGTTTCTCAAATTCGAATATCTCAGTGAATATTGGCTTAGAAACGTGGTTATTTTATTTTTGAATCAGGAGAGACAGGACAACAACTTTTCAATTGGGTTCTTTAGTACAGGGTGTCCGTATAAAAAAAGTTGGTTTTTGTATTTTAATAACTGTACAATGCCTTGCAGTATGAATTGAATGACATATATGAGTACTACACGTTATTTGAATATTTTTTTCTAATTGGAAGTATGCCTCTAGGCTAAACGTTTCTCCAGTAAAATGCCACGCGCCCTATTACCTATGCACCCTGTATAATATTTTCCCATCTTGTAATGAATTTTTACTTTTTCGGCGCAATTTATATGCCTTATCAATGCATTCGTGGCATCAGCCTCATGAACAAAATACTGTTGAATACAGTGGACTCACTACAATAACAGGAAAATCCTACAATTCCTTATGACTTTCCGTTCGATGTCAGTAGTCTTTGCGCTCTTGGGTCGTTGCCGAAGTTTACCGTTCTCTTTCTCTCGATCATCCTTCTATGAAAGCTTTGCTTATTTGTTCTTCAGCCAGGAGAAGCTCCACTGTTACAATTGATATTGGCTGTGTATTGTGATGATGTTGTTGATGATGATGCAGTATTGATTCACTTGACTTATAGGTGCTATTCTTCACTTCTCCTTTTCCTCCGGTACAACCTCTGTTTGTGCAACTCTTTCATCCAGTAGAAGAGAAAGATAGAGGCAGGCAGCCACTTATATCTTCGTGTCTCCAAACATCTGTCACAAGGTGAAGGATTCGCTTCTTCCATTACTTCCTGTGTCTTCTGAGTCGTAATGGAGATGCAGCAGGCTTCTTCTTCTTCGTCTTGCGAAGTCGAACTCTGTACTCTGCTGTGGGGATGTGTGTAAGCAGTAGATGGGAGGGCTAATGATAAGATGAACATAACCTTTCTGCTGCTGTTCTGAGAAATCCGGTTGATTTTTTTCCTGTCTTTCTTTTCCTTCTTCGCCGTCATGTACAGAGAGAGGGGTTTCCAAAAGACTTCGAAGAAGAAAGTACGCGCAGAATATCCCACGGATCTCTCATCCAGAAGCTGGAAACAAGAGGAAAATGGAAAGGATGTGCAGCGATGCGATTCCTAGCGGATGCATCCGACCATTTCTTATGGAATCATGTTTTTTTTTCCCTTTTACCTCGTTTCCTTCTTTCGTGTATTTCGTAGTCTTAAGTCTCTCTAACTCATACCCTTCTGTAAACTGCGAAGGACACAAACTACATTTAGATACACAATGATGACTTCAATGTGAGGCACTTTCCCTTTGTTTTAGATTATAACGCTTTCACGGAAGAACTCCTTCGACTCTTTTCCACTAAGGTGACTCGATATGTCGGTCATTCATGGCTGCGCCTCCTTTTTCTTTTTAAGGCCATTATTCAAAAGTTAACGTTTCTCTCACTTCTAAATCCACGGTTTTCTTTCAAATTTTGTCATTTCGGGAAATTATGGAAGATTCCATCTATTCCAGAATAAAAATTTTTCTCGTACTGATTTTATTGTTTTAATCGGATTAATATGGCCGCTAGCGAGAAATTCAATAGAATGGAATATTCATGTTTGTTTTCGTTGGAAAGAAATCAAGAATGACATACTGAACTGAAGACGAGAATGCATCTCAAAGAATTATTCTTACGGAGAAAACCCAGTTTTCTCTACGAATTCATAAACTCGCAGCTCACTCAGGGGAAATCAATTGCATTTTCTTTATCCAACGAACAAAACTCGTACCAAGTTGTATCATGCATTGCAGTAAGGGTAGAGGGGGTAGTAACATGATTATGATGGCACAGAGTAAACGGTTGTTCTTCTTTACTGTAAAGGTAATGTCTTCTCAGTTTACACTGTGTGCTCATGTAGCTGCGTAAAATAGATAAGGGCTGTAGAAAGATGCGATCTTTTATGTATATTTTTTATTATTAGAATACTAGTGTTAAAAAAACTATTTTTGACGCATATTTTCACTGCATTCGTCCGTTTTTCTCAAAACAAAATCATTGGACGCAGCTGCTCTTCCTTTTTTTTTTTTTTTTTTTTTCTCGCCCCCGCAAGTTCAGAATAAAATCGATCGCGTCGCTAGCATTTATCTTCGATATCGATACAGCTTCTTGTTCGATGATTAATAAATCATCCTTCCCGATACCCGAATCTTCACTGACGTGTAGCTGGTAAGAGAAAATTGAAACTATCTTTGGATAGTTGGTGTCTTGAGTGAGGACACGTCGAAAAAAATTTGACAGGTTATACTCATCCTATATTTCTTGATTCTATTTTCCTTTTTTTTCGTCTTCTCCGCTCTCGATCTCGTAACTCTCTCATCATTTTTTTTTTCTTTTTGGCCGTCCTCTTTGTAAAAGAATTTTTATGGTTGGAGATAACGGTAGGAAAATATAGCCAGTCATTTCTGCTCTGGGGGAATGAATAATACCAAGTATAAAACCAAAAATGGTCGGTGGGAGGGAAAAAAATTGAAAGAAAATGGATGGGTGAAAGGTTTTTTATACGAAAGTAAAATGAGTTCTCTCTGTGTGTTTCCTCCTACACCATTCGCTGCTTCAACTCATCTTTGATGCTTATTTCTTAACCATTATAAAGAAAATAAAACTATATCTTTTTAGAGGAAGTCTCTTTTTTTTTTTTTATCGAGAGAAATCATTTGTGCCTTAGAAGAATGTCATTTCCCTTTTCCCTCATTAAGGCGGAAAAAAAAGGCATCTCTTGTTTTCATACAGCATGAAATGAGTGCTTTTGATGCAAAATGAAACGACAATTATATCCCTGGAGTGGGTGAACTTTTTTTTCTAATTTTATGCCGTTCTGCTTTTATAATAGCCTTATTATGTATTCTTAGTTGTGTGGGTTGAAAATAATAATGAAGTAATGAGTGGGAGTACATGCTAAAACTTTTTAATAGAGACATGAGATGTTTCAGAAGTTAAACTTACTGTTATAATCAGTGATTGTTATAACTAGTTGCAAATTATTATTTTTTTCGAAGTTTCCTTATTGTATCGACGAGAGATCAGTTTTTGTCCTTATCATTTGTAAGGATTTTTATTTAGTCACGATTATGCCTGGAAAATACAGTGAAACTTCTGAATGAAAGAGAGAGAGACATCCATGGAACCCATACATTTTGTTTCTTGAATAGAGGTGTCATCTTTTTTAGAGGTAAATGAGTTTTCATTCAAAAGATCACAGATCAGGAAATCTGTCTCTTAAACGAGGGTTTAACTGTATAATATGCTTTCAGATCGATATTGAAATACCGCGTGGTACTTTGGAGTGTCTCGAATTGTGAGTAATCTGAATTACTATCGAAAATATTCTTCGATATTCTCGTAAATGTTTCAACTTTCGAGCAAATACATAATTGGACTTTTGATCAGCATTTCTCATATTCCTGTATATTTTCATTTACACAATTTTGAAGCTGTTCATTTTAGCCATCAATCAGTTTGTCTTTTTTATAGCATCCCTTGGGGTTCTAAAAAACTCATCTTTACATTTTTGGCAGAAAGTGAAACGAATCAAACGATTTTCTGTAGAAACCTATGGGAAATTACGTTCGGCTAATGAAGTGATTCCGGAACAAATCATCTTCGTTACTGAGGTATCACTAATATTAAAGTACAATATATCATCATTAAATTTGATTGTCATTATCATTCCAACAAAAATCTTTTGGTTACCAGTTTTTAATATTTTTTTTAAATAAAAAATTAAAATTAATGTTTAAAAAATTAAATTAATTAAAATTCAATATCAATCATTTGATATTACCTATAATTTTATTTTCAATCAAAAATGAAAATTTTATTTGTAATTTTGATGAATTGTAAGAAAATTGATATTCGGCCGCCGAATATTCGGTGTTCGGCCAAATCGCTATTCGTCCCATCCCCAAGATAAACTACTATCATCCTTCTTCCTTTTGTACTGTACTGTGTTGATTGTTTTTAGACGAGTATTAATATTGTTGGGGATGTAAATGAATTAGTACATATAAAACAATTCTATATATGGGAAGATACACTTCATGATACAAGTTTTCAAAATCCAAATTACGCATTTAGAAAAACCATTCGAACTCTTTATTGCGGGTACCACTGTATGCGTTTTACTCTTGAATCTAATTGGGATAAGCAAGAATGTTCTGTCTTATCGTCTTCAAACCTGAACAGAAACTATTAAAAAACATCGATTGAATTGTTTTTATTGTATGTCCAAATGTCCTTTAAAAAAAAAATTAATGAATTGATTAATTTATTAGTGTCGATATCTTTACTTGGACCATTTGACTTAAGTACACATATATGTACCTCCAGATCTTAACTTGAAGGAACAGTCATTAAAACCATTTAAAACCGTTAAAAATTAAATTACACGTGTGTACCTCTGGAGCGAAGAGGTTATGCTCAAATGCATGTTGATGAGTGATGCATTACAGTTACTATGGTTTTAGGAAACTTTTTTTTTTTTTGCCAGTTCATTGAGAGTTTTGTATTGAGAGTATTAATAATGTATTCTAATAATAAAGTTTTCATATAAGCTAGCAATAAGGTTTTCAGAAGAAATGCAGGGTTCCTGTTATGTCCATTATTATTTAAGACTTATGTAGGTGAATATTACGTGTGTCGGATGGAAATTCTACCAAAGCCTGTGAGTGATGTGGGACTCCGTTGATTGGAAAATGAAAATGAGAGAAAAACGGATTTTGGAGGGGAAAAAAGTTTCTAAGAATGGATTGCAGAGAAGCATAATTATTTAATCAATAGACGGAGAATTTCGTGCTGAATGGCAGCGAGGCATCTCATTCTTTGTGTGTGTGTCTGCGAGAGTGTAAATAGCGTAGATGCTATAGGAGATTATCGTAGAAAATATGGGGTTGCAAGAAAGTAAGGTTCTCTGTGTTTTTGTTCATTTCTCTGTCTGCACCTCATCATCGCTCTCATGCGCGTTATTCTGTTTTTGTTAAGCTTTTGTGTTTGAATCTGCTTCTCTTCCTGTGCATTATATCATCTTAGTCTCCTCTTAATGTCTTCACCCGAACAATCATCAGTTCTAGAGCATCCGTGTTTTATGTGAGTCAGTCTATCATTTTTTTTTTTTACCCTTCTCTAAAAATTTTTGATGACGTAGTTCGATTTGCTTTATGAATACCTTTACTCTAGAACTTAGTGGCATTGCAGACACTTTTTTGATGCTTGAGAAATTTTTCTCAGATTATATTCTGCGTTGTCAAAAAGTTGTTTCGCATGTTCTATTAATATAGAACATGCGTTGAATGCTCGTGCACAATAGTGATTAGCCACTGTGCGGTCGTGTGGGCATCGTGAGGACCCAGGTTCGAACCTTATTGACGCACAGTGGGTGGTCGGCTGAAATTGGTTTTCTACGGTTTACCAACTTTTAGGAGCGAACACAAGCCGGTTTTCCATTTGAAAATGTCTCTCTGCAAAGAGAGCTGGCAGACCTTCAACATTAAAAATTGAAGCATTTACCATTTTTACTTCTAAATATGGAACTCAGATGGCAGCATTAGCAAGAACGTGGAACAAGCACAACTCTTGCGACATAAATCCGTTAAGGCCATGCACACACAGACTCACGCATCTCCTTCCGACATTTACCGATTCGTTAGAAATTCCTCAAAGGAATTTACGAGATTCGTGTTCGGTTAAATAAGTCTTTTGTGATCTTCAGTCTTCAATTTTTCTTCCGCAATTTCCGATCATTTCTTACAGTGGAAATCTTAGTGATGATGAAATGATTTTTATTTTCATTTATTCATTTGGAATTCTTTGGTTATTCGTTGAAGAGACACAAGCTGAAATAGAGATGACGCAGTTAAATTCTATATTCTATTAACGTAATTCTTCTGTATATTCCGCGAGTAATATGTTGAAAAAATTTCTGAATTATTTTAGTATAGTGATTTTAATATCATCTTCATTTTTTCTGCTGGGAAGATGGATATAATATTATAATAAATGGATATTTTTAGATGCATTTGTAAAAAAAAAAAAAAGATGAAAGTAAGGATTTTTCAAATATTCATAGATAATGTATAAGTTCGATTAGTAGAAAAATTGGCATTTTTTTCAACGAAAATGCTAGCAACACTATTATCCCTCTCCTCCTTTGCATTAGCAAAAATACTAGAGAATATGCTAAGGTCGGTATTTATACATTTTTGTATTTTGTATAAACCTGGTCTATTTCTACATGTTTCTCTATAGGTTTCTTTTTTCCCTAACAAGTTGCGTTGGAATATTTAATTTATTCCCGGCTTAATCCGAGCTGAACTCGGTCCCGCATGATTTACCATTCATATTCTTGTCAAGTTTAAATCGGGCGTAGAGAAATTTGACAGAAGCGGCATTACATATTAGATGCTTGTTAATTGTGCTATTCCTGATCAGACTCTCTCGGAATAGATTGAGCCTGGAAGAGATAAAGTAGCAAAAAAAAAACTTATTTCGCTATTAAAATGTGTGCTGTGTGTTAGTTAGGTGCTCTCCCAACAATCTGCTCAGACATATCCTGTAGCTTCAAACAATTCCAAGTAGTGAGCCCGCTCTTAAAAACCCTTTTCTTTTTACTGACTCTATAAATCCATTGCACGTGGCTGGAAGCCATTTAGCGATTATCTATTCCATCGGTTTGAATATTTTACTGTTTTTATGGTGAGGTCGAACGATGGGCTTCCGGAAGTTATGTATTGAAAATGCAGATGGGAAGCGTCCGGTGAAATATCCTGAGATCAAAAACAAACCTCCTTGGCGTGCTGGATGACTCTGGCAGATCTCTTTTCTCTCTCATCATGAGATAATACTATTTTTCTGTAAACGATTCCCCCTACTTAGCCCCCCCCCCTCCCCCTTTTGTTTGGTATTCATGAATTTTGAAAGAAGGAAACGATAGAAATATTCGCACGAGGTTATAAATAGTATTAGACTAGCATAGAAACAATTTTTTTTTTCAAATCGTTTTATCTTGAATGTTGTTCAAGATGCATTCATGCATTGCAATGTTTTTTGTACATTTATTCGATGAATTTGAATATCATATATAACTCTGAACAAAGCAATGTGTCGACAAAATGTATCAAAATTAATCTAAACTCTAAGCAACATTCATCATGATTAATTTTAATTATCGCACTGATGAGAGCAACGATCGTCCCTTGATATGAGCGATATATTATATGCTCAACACATGTTTACACGTTTGAAAATAGAGTGCCCCCGATGTCACATTTTATAAACATTCAGTTGCTTCCGTTTGAATTTAATTATATGCAGTGATGGTACACAATTTTTCAGATTTATTATCAATAATATCTGCTTTAAAACAATTTGATAGCCTCTTCCGAGCCTCAAGATGATCACCCACCGGTTCCAAACACTTCCAATGCCTCTGATGCAGAGCTTGACAAATTCAAAAAAAAAATCGCCAGACTAATGTCGGTGGAGCGAAACATTTCTTTTTCTCGAGGGAAATAATCTAAAGTAATATTTTTTCTCAATCTTATCGTGCTTAGCAGCCCCTTTTCGTGCTGGTAGACACATTGCTTGTGGTATCCGTGGTTGGTGTAGTGGGCTGCGTTAAGGAATTGTCATCATGAAGGTCGATAGTAGACATACTGATGTAAATTCGGAACGTTTTGTGTTGTTCAGACTCCAATTTATCAATCAGAGATAGAAAATTATAGTCGCCAGTACAGATGTGCCTGGGATTTGTCAAATCCTGCTCTGGTGTTAGTTTATTCATAAATTAGAGTAATTTGGAGTTCGTTCAGATATTTCATATCATTTTTCTTTGCATAATCAGTTTATTGAAATTATTCTAACAATTATTATATTTTTTAAATTTCAGACAGTTCGCCATGGCTTCCCTTTCCAACCGACGGCTGTGGCTTTTGATCCCATACAGAGACTCCTAGCCATTGGCACAAAATCTGGCTCACTCCGGATGTATCCTTAGTAGATTATTGCTTTCTAAACACCAAAAAGAAACGGGCAGTTGCATAATTCAAACAATATAATTTTATAGAGAAAATTCTATTTTCTCGGCCGGCAACGCATCAAGGAGAGAAGCTTTCTGAGTATTATGCCGAGGCGGATTCGGGAAAGAAAATTTTGTTGTCTCCGCTCTTCTAATCGATTCCAGAACCTCTTGCCATCTAGGCAATGACCTTTCTTCCCTTATGAAACGCACATTAATGTAACGTGCTTGCATGAGGTCCAGGGTTCGGTTCCCGGTGGAGCGAAATTTTTTCCCCAAGTCGCCTCGCTTTTTATTCAAAAAGTATTTTTCCTTGATGAATAATATTTTATGGTCAATATTTTGAATAATTCATAAATATATATATTCATATTCATTGATTTTTTTTTTTTTTAATTTTAAATGATTTCTTGATTGCATGACTTCAAGAAAACATTTTCGTTCCGCATACTCGAAACACTTTCTCTATGAAACTCTTGTGAGTTTTGTGGAGGGTAAAATATTACAGATTATATTTCTCCTTTTATAACCTGGTAATAATCTATATTTTTGATAATTTCCATGACTAGTTACATACATAATTCATGTGCACACTTTGAGTTAAAATTCTGTAACTAATTCAAATTCAGACTGATTAATGTTTATGGCATACGAATTTAACAAATAAAGATTCCTTGACTATTTCTAATAGATTTGGCAGGCCGGGTGTTGAATGTCACGTGGAGCACAATGATTTTCCAATCCTACAGCTACTGTTTTTAATAAACGAGGTGAGCTCCGTGGTAGTGGAGTTGTTACGCTGAGGAGACAATATTCCTAAATTATAATGTATTTTTCTTTTCACGTGGCTATACTTTTGTTATCTAAATTTTCGTCAAAAATCATGCTTAATATCTGTTACTATAGGGAGCCTTAGTAAGCGTTACAGGAGATGATTGCCTGCACATGTGGAATCTGAGGCAGAAAAAACCAGAAATAGCACAAACACTAAAGTTTCAGCGTGAAAGGTATCTATGATTTTTAATGCATTCACTTCCCCCCCCCCCAAACTTGTAGTGATAATACGTAAGAGAGTCATTAAGTATAAGGCACAAAAGATAATTAAAAAATAACTTAGTGATAATCACTTCTAAACTACGTATTTTTATTTCTCAACATAATTTCCACCAATATTTATGCACCTATCCCATTGTTTCATCAGTGCATCAATACCAGCTGCATAAAATTCTTTGGGTTGCTGTCTCAGCCACATTAGGACTTTATCTCGAACCTCTTCATCATCTGCAAAGTGTTTGCCTCCAAGATGGTTTTTTAATGGACTACGCAGATGAAAATCGCTAGGGGCTACGTTGGGGCTGTAAGATGGAAGTTGAAGTTTCCAATTGTCTCATGTGTTACGCCAACTGTATGCCGTCAGCAAAGCCCGAATCAATTCCTCCACCTGCTGCACTATTGATTCGGTTTCAATCAAAACGGGACGCTCACTTCGATCATTGTCACGAATTTTTGAGAAAATTTCACAATTGTACATTGCTTTACGCAATGAACACTTCTCTCCATAAGCAGGAAACACTTCTTTGTGAATATGTTTTGCACCAAGTCCTTTTCCCACAAAAATCGGACAACAACCGCTGCTCTTCTATCGTACAATCATCAAGTACACAATCATTTTGAAACTGAATTGCGCATGCATGCGAATGCTACGAGTTGATATGAAATGAATATCATAAAGATGGATGATGATGTCATCTATTAACAATCTCCGAAAGTATTTGTTACTACTGTAAGATATATTAATTTGTGACTGACTTAATGACTCAACCTCGCATAATGTCATAGTAGAAATTCCCGGTTTTCCCATATTGCCAATGAAAGGTATTTTTTGTTTCGAGTTTCTGCATTTTTGAATATTTAAAGGGACACCAATCATCCAAACAAAAAAAATTTAAAAGACAGCGTTACCCTTCCTTGAAGTAGTAGTTATGCAAATGATCAGATTTAAAAATATTTTACAATCTAAAAATGAAATAGGTTTCTTTTTTTCCCCTCCTGAATTCTTTGAGGAACGAAGGAATTTTTATCTTTGGTCATATAAAACCTTAAATGATTAACGCTAAAAAAAATTCTATTTTATTTTCATTTTTTTTATCAATGTTTTAAGAAAGAGGGAGGAAAACTTACTGAGCCATAAACTCATTTTTATGAGCTATTTATTGCTTTCTTAGTGACTCATATTGTTTAATTTTCAGTCCCTGGGATCAATCACAGTAACAAAGGAAGAAGTGAGAGAGGGGGAGAGAGCGCTAAAAATTTTGGACGTAAAATTTTATACCCCCTTGTATTAAATTATGACTGCTGAAAGTGTCTGAAGTTTCTGGGATGAGAAACTTCAGAGTGTTTGCATTTTATGATCTTTGCGGATCGTATAAATTGTGAGCCTTGTCATGAATTTCCATGCAAATTCCCTTAGAGAATATTGTGCCATAATTTTATGCTGATGTAACAAGCTTGTTTCAACATCTGGTGCTTTAGGTCTTATATGGGTCAAATTCTCACAAATTATGGTCTCACTAAATATATGCATATATATAAGCATGAACGAATGCTCCTTCCTTGTGTGTGCTCAACTGATATTATTAAGCTTAGTTATATACTTTGATATGCAAATTATATTTCACATTATCATAGCTATGCCTTGTGTGAGGTTGTATACTGTCAATGCCAGATTGGAATAGGGCCGATCCTTTATGGGAGGTTGCGATTTCGAACGCAATGTTGCCTTGTGATGTGTAATTTGAGTTGATTGAGCATATTCGTAGGTATCTAAATTTTCGGCCCATAATCCGTGGATTTTATTTGCGTTTGAAATTTTAAAATTTGCCCTGTGCGGCTATCTTGCGATTTCGATTGTATGTGCAGTGATTGTTAAATACAACTCCGTTGGTGTAGAAATATTCATTGAAAAATTAAAAAAAAATTATCTTAGCTATTAGATGTAGGCTTCAATGAATTGTTTGAAAATTAGAATACGAAATCTGAGAAGTTTTGATGGCAGAGGACATACGGTACCCAGATAGGGAGAGTATTTATCGTGATTTATCCACAAGAAGTTCCGTAGTGGGCGGACATCGTGTTCAATGAGAATATCAGAAATAAGATTATTATTATATTTGAGGTAAGAATGTGACAATTTTTCTATCTGATCGACATGGATCTATAAAATCTGGTGATGAAAATCAAGATAGTGCAGATTAGAGCTCCTTGAAATGCAAGGCTGACTTGTAATCCTCCACCTTTTAGTGGAAAGATTCCGTCAGTATCATCGCTATAGCCAGTCGCTGTTCCCTGTCCTGGTTTTCCTCCAACGATTTCTGAGACATCACTTGGAGCGGCAAACCGGTTTTTTGCTCAGAGATGGGTGAGGAGTCCACTCTCCCAACACCAGCTATGGAAAAATACAGTGATAACAGTGTTATTTCATTTTTCAAACACCGTTATTGTGCCCCCATCACGATTTAGCTCTAACCCATTTACCGCCAGAAATTTTCTGCTGAGGAATCGTCCATTCATCTTCTCTAAGAAATTATTACGCTGGACTCCTTACTGCTCTACAGTAAGGAGTTCTACAAAATATAAGTCGGGATTCGACTGTGTTCGAATAGTAATAACAAAAATTTGGATAATCGATCACATATTCTGTCATTTTTATTGTGTAACTTGGATTTTTGTGGGGGGGGGGGGAGCAGTAAACATGACTTTGCTGCCCCCACCACTGTGAAATTCGATGATTTTATGATGTGATTTTGTTCCCACCTAAAATTTTTCGCCCAGATCAGTTGCTCCTTCTAGATCCGGCCCTGTGTGATGTTACCGATATTTTTTTAATATTGAACCGGCCGATATTTCTATAGTTTAAGAGATTTTTATTTTTATGATTTTATCGTTATCATGTTATCGAACGGGCGGGTTATATGCCGAAAATTACGCACGGTATAAGTAGACAATTTTCATAGTTTGGATTATTGACAGAGAATAAATGAATTTTGAATGCATGGTTGTAAGATAACTTTAAAAAAAGTTTTTATGATTAAAATCTAATTACTGTATGACATAATTTTCAGGCACAAAGAAGGATCTTCAAATTAAGATGTCTATATTTCTTTGAAAATGAGACAATAATCAGCTGCTATATTTAATTTTCAGATTAAGTCACTGTCATCTACCTTTCCAAAGCAAGTGGCTGTATGCTGGAACAGAAAAGGGGAATGTGCATTTAGTGAATGTTGAGTCTTTTTCTCTGTCTGGATACATTATCCACTGGAATAAGGCAATAGAATTGTAAGTTAATTGTTTCCCTGTTTAAACTTACAACATATTAGAGTATAAAATATATTTTAACTCTTCTGATTTTTTCTACATGCATTCATGCATCACTTTTAATATGTATTTGTTTCTAATTTATTAATTAATTACTTATTTCAATATTATGTTGTTTTCTCATCTTTGTTAGATCTTGTAAAACACATCCTGGGCCTGTTATACATCTTAGTGAAAACCCTCTAGACTCAAATAAGGTCAGTTGATTGTTTTTCCTCAAATCTTATATATAAATGTGAAAGTATGTATGTATGTATGCTCTTTATACAAATCTACAGTTTTAGACCGATCGTCGCCAGATTTTGCATATATACCAAACAGGTCCGGGATTGAACCGTAGGCTACTTTAAAAGTTCGTCAGAGCTGGGCAAATGCCCGAAATGGGCAAAAAACTGTCGGGCAACAATGGTTTTGGGGCCTCAACAATCACTTTCGGAACGTTTACTTTGGTTGCCGTGGTTTCCAACAATGCGTTTCAGACGTGAACATATGCCTTTACAATAGTTTGTCACACCTTCAATTCTGTTATTATAACAGTTTATTCATTTATAACGGTTTGTCACTCTTTTCCAATACTCCCAGTAATTGAAGAAAACCCTGGAAGCGCCAGATATTTTTGCTTGCATGTATACAGGGTGTCCTGTAAGTGCTAATGCGGCCTTTATCTCATCAACCACCCATCGTTGAGGTATAGTTTCAATTTAAAAAGTGCTTAAAAGGAGTTTGAATAATATTCGCTGCAGAAGCTGGACATCTGACGTCACTAACAACAGAGAACAACAACTACGACGATAAAACGGAATAAAAATGTTCTACGCCAGCTGATGAACTCAATGCTTGCCTCAAATCATCAGCACTCTACTTCACCAAACACCAACTCTGGCCATATCGCTACATTGCAATTTACTGCCATTAGTGAGATGTGTTGGAAGTGAAGGTGCTGTCTATCGGTAGTCGCCTCGAGTTTGTTAGGACATCAACACTCTGGCACGAAGCTAAAAAATTATCATTATCCACCAACATGCGAGTTCAACTGCAAAATGACTCAGCACTGCTATCATTTTCACATCAGTTGATCAAACTTGGCAATGGAAGAATAACCGTAGACCCAAGCACTGGACTGATAATGTTCCCAAATGGATTTTGCCAGTTATTATATATATAAACTCAGTTCAAGAACTTGCAGACCACGTCTTCCCAAACATTCAACAAAATCACCGAAACCATGAGTGGCTTTGTGAGAGTACGATTCTGGCATCGAAAAATGACAGTGTGAACAAGATCAACGGAAGAATCCTAAAAATTATTCCGGGGGACTCCACATCTTACAAATCGGTTGACACTGTCACAGACACAGCGCAGACAGTTCTGTATCCTGCAGAATTTCTGAACTCTTTGGATATTCCGGGTGTGCCACCACACAACTTGACCCTCAAAGTCGGAGCACTTATAATGATTTTAAGAAATTTGGAGATACCGATACTCTGCAATGGCAAAAGACTCTGCGTGAAGAAATTGCACAATTACATCATTGAAGTAACGATTCTAACTGGATGTGCTGGAGGAGAAGACGTCTTCATTCCACGTACGCCAATTATCACTGAAGAAATGCCATTCACTTTCAAGCGATTACAGTTCTCGATTCGTTTAGCTTTTGCCATGACGATCAACAAAGCGCAAGGCCAGTTGTTAGTAATGGCAGGTATCAACCTACTTGAGCCCTGTTTTTCACACGGACAGCTTTACTTCGCCTGTTCGCGTGTTGGTAATCCTAAAAATTTTTACATCTACACACCAGATGGACAAACAAAAATATTGTGTATCCACAAACGATTGCTTGAAGTTTTTAATTAAAATATTGAAAAATGAAAGTAATTTTTTTTAATTAATGCAGAAATATTTGATTAAGAAATAATTAATAAGCTATATATATGTAATTTTTTTACAGGGCGGGCAACGTCGCCGGGTATCAGCTAGTCTATATATATAAAATTGATTTTCTGTGTGTGTGTGTGTGTGTGTGTGTGTGTGTGTGTGTGTGTGTGTGTGTGTGTGTGTGTGTGTGTGTGTGTGTGTGTTTTCTCTATACAAATCTACAATTTTAGATCGATCGTCGCCAAATTTTGCATATATACCAAATGTGACCCGACTTGAACGATAGGCTACTTTAAAATTTCGTCAGCCCAGGGCAAATGCCCCAAATGGGCAAAAAACTGTCCAGCAACAATGGTTTTTGGGTCTCAACAATCACTTTCCGAACGTTTACTTTGGTTACCGTGGTTCCCTAGCGATGAGTTTCAGACGTGTATATGCCTTTACAACGGTTTGTCACTTCTTTAATCCTGTTAGTATATGTATAATAGTTTATGCCTTTATAATGGTTTGCCACTTTCTCAATATACTCTCAGTAATGAGGCTTTTTGAATAGACGTCATAATCATCATCAGCATTGCTTTGAGAGTCAGGAAAAGGGTGATCCTCATAGAAATCAGTGCTAAAATTGTCGATTTTACTGTAGAAATGCGGAAATTAGTGGGATTTTCCGCCTCATCAATAATTTTAAAAATTGTATTGAATTTTCGATTTTTGAAATATTCAGTTCGCTTAGAGATATATGAAGCCCAGGAGATTAAATACGAAGTAATTAGCCAAACCTGTACTTTTGAGTTGGATATTCGAGCAATATCATTGATTTCATTTATATCTTCTCAAGTATGAAAATTAATGTCTCCATATTGTCTCTTTTGATATTTATTTGCATAAATTCATGTGGGTTTGGATATTTTAAAATTAGTTATGAGCCCGTGAAAAGTGCATCGAAAAAATTCCACAGCTTTAACTAAGGATTTTTGGAAGATGGAACAGACAGATGGATAACTTGAAGTTCAGTGGGGGGGGATCGAAATACCTAGCACCCCTTAAAAAAAGAAATATATATATTCATTTCTACGTTTCTGTGTAAATCTAGATTTGTTTATTTCATGAATCGCGCAGGTCGCCATATTGGTTAACTTGGACACGGTTTGTATGTCCCTCAAGAAAAAGAGAGGGAGATATCACGTGATCCAAAAAAGCCTCATTGAAGAAAACCCGGGCAGCGCCGGGTATTATAGCTAGTACTTTATAAAATGATAAGTGTTCTTATCCAGCAAAATGCCACTAAAAAATACAGCACTGTTCAAAAGAAAAATCACCAATAAGGCGTCTATAAAGAAAACTGGATGTATCTGCCATATTGGCTCAGTTTCTGGCATTGTTCTTCAATGGCAGGAAATCCGAGAATTATGAATTATTTTACAAAGTCCAAATTTGAACTTCTTGGAGCCAAACAGCATGATATTTTCACTTTTTTTTAATATTTGGTAAAACTAATTTGAGAGAGAGTCACATTTCAAGCCAAGATTTTATTGGGGTCTTTTTTTTATTACCCCCCCCCCCTTTTCCTTCCATCCCAAATAGAAAGAAAAAGTTAGTGTTGTGCACTGCCACAGTTATTTTCTTAAAACATCAATCGTTTATAGTGAATGGCAGTTATAAATTTATTTATTGTTTGATTAATTTGCAACTTGAGTTAAGACTATTACGTTTATTCCCGCAGTTTTGGTGTCATTTTTGTGTTCTACGCATTCGTGCCCAATTTTCTTATTTTAGCTGTACTTTGCACTCATATATCGTGACATTTTATGATACAAACATGACAAGTGTTTATGATACAAACTCAAACGAGTTATAGCACATATACTCGAAACTTCAAAACAACACTTGGTTCAGTCGAATTGTATAAATAGTTTTTGAGACACAATCCCATTTATAGGCACATGCTGAATCTGAAAACTCGAAAATTATTGACTCACTTTACACTTGCGCAGTTCCTGACATCAAGCTGCCACAATTATCAAAATGATACTAGCACAACCTTTCACCTTTCCTTTCCAAAATGAGACCAAGATGACAGCACTATGTCTATTTTTTGATGGTGTGTATTTTTGATGGACTTTTTGAAATTTGAAATTAGTTAGACAAAAACTGTTTGGATGTGATTGCCTCCCTACACCTGGCATCGATTTTAAAGACGTTTCCTGAAAAACGTCTACTTACACAAAATGCTGAAACCCCTACTTGAGAAAATTTGACTTGGAAAAAGTCTATGCAAGATATAAAAGGTCATTGGGGGATGTATAAAAGCTAAAATGCTCTGTGAGCAAAGCTTATTCTAACAGTGATTGTCTGATTGCACTGTTGAAAAATTTTATGTATATAATGTTCTCCATTGTACCATATGAATTTCATATGAGTATTAATATTACAGAGCTGGAAGACAGATTTAAAAGATCTCTATCATTTTATATAACAAAGTTCTGGGAATACTAGTAACCTAAGGAACAAATTAAACATGTTAGTCTGGTCTTCATTGATATTTTTTATCACTTGTTCATCATTATTGATGATTAAAACTTGTATGTTCTGTTTTATATTCTATTTTTTCCACCAAATTAGAATATTTTTTATCATTTTTCAGTTATTGATAGGTTTTGAATATGGTCTTGTAGTCTTGTGGGACCTACGCAACAAAGCAGCAGATGCTCGTTTCTCAAGTACTGAGGTAACAAGATTCAAACCCTACACCTGTCATCTTTGTGAAGCTGATTTTATTACTTATAAAAAAATACAATTTTGTTTGTGATGTTATATGTCTGGTTTAATAGTATTATTTTTAAATTTCTTTGAGGCATTAAAATATATCAGAAAAGTAATTTGAATAGATTTTATCTTCCGCTATCCTTTATCTGATTAAATAATTTAATTGTCTATACACTAATTCGTATGTTAATCAAATTTGTATTACTGTGTATGAAAAAAAAAATTCTCATAAATGATGTTTAAAAAAATCCACACACTTTTCTTTTAATAACTTATTTTGATGAAAGTTATGTATATTTGCATTTGTGTGACATCAAGGAATGATCAAAATAATACAAAACCCAAAAAATGTCATAGGCTCAATTGGCTTTAATTTCAAGAAATTAGATATCGCTAGTGATTCCTAGTTTGCTGAATATAAATATCATGCGCACAATGAGTACTCACTGTGAAGATTTAATAAAACAATGATAAACTATTATTTATTTTCGATAAATTTCATTATTGTCTTTTTTTTTATTGTTTCATGGTTTATTGTTATTCATTTTTCATCCAGAGGTTAAAGTCTGTGACATGGCACCTCGAAGGAAGGCAGTTTCAGTGCAGTCATGAAGATGGGAGCCTTATCATGTGGAATGTTAAAGTTTCGAACAAACCTATGAGTGTGATATTTCCTCATGGTTAGCATCTCTGTTTATATTTATGATGATTTTCCATCAAAAAAGCTTAATTCTCATACTCTGAGTTCTTTAGAAATATGCTTGAACAGACTTTCAACTTATATTAAATACTGTTGTGTATAATGATGTCAATCAGTCTTCTAAGCTGATTTGTGTCTCATCATCCTCTTCTAAAAGAATTGTTCCTTTTCCTCTTCACTGTTAAGCTAACCCATAGAGTCCAGTGTTGTGTCTCTAGCTAACTACCTACTCCTGATCAATTTCATCACCGTCCTTAGGGAAATACTACTGATGTAGATGAATAAAATGAGTTTTGCAACCCAGATATATGCCATAGCAACAAGATCATGCAGTAAACATGTACCCTGAATAAAATTTGAGTAAAATTAAAACTTATGAGTCTAATATCAAAATTATTTTTTATCTGTGAACAAACCAATAATAAATATTTACAAATAGGAAGTCATGGGTGCCCACTCTGAAAAGTGTCAAACCATCTTGGTTCCATGGCCATTAATGAAATGAGCAAGAGAGCCAGTCAAATAGCACACCATCACCTCTTAGTCAATCACATAGGTCAAACAATTTCCCTCATAATTTAGTTACAAATGCCTTTCTTGCACTGCTGGTTTCATTAATTTAGAAGGAGAAAACCAAATATTTTGATGATGAGGAATATTTAATAAGCATCATTAAATTCAAATTAGACCCATGGATCACAGATTTGATTGTGTTGTTGGTTTTAGGTTGTGGCTGAAAGAAGTCAAGAACCTTTGTGAATATGAAATTTTAAAAGCTCATGTAAGATGGAGAAAGCTATCAAAACAAAATTACAGCTTTGAGAGAGGAAAAAATTTTCTTAATAACATTTTGTCCTTTTTTTAATATTACTTTTTTTGTTATTGTAACGTAATAAATAACGTATTGAAACTTCAACTCATTCAGTTTTCTCCCAATTTCAGCAAAATCCCTTATCGATGGCAAGCCTGAACCCTGTAATGCTGTTTATAAAGTAGAGTGTAAAACAAACAGAGCTGGGTAAGTAAGTTTTGAAAATAAGAACAATCACATACAAATGCATAATTTACTCACGCGATATTTGTTTAGTATGAGCATGGTGACTATGACATCATAGCTATTTCTAAAACCTTGTTTTTTAAATAAATAAATAAATAATGTGATCCTCACGTATTCCCAAGGGATCAGCATGATCCATCCAGGGAATTTGTTAGTGTTAGTAAACATCCATGCCCGAACCGGGATTCGAACCCAGACCTGCACAGTGAGAGGGTAGCTCCTTAACCACTCGACTGCCAGGCGGCAAGTTTTAAAAAAACTTTTTTTAATTACTTTACACTGCTGTTACGAGCATTCAAAATAAGTTCAATTGATATGAGCAGTTTTTTATCACTTTGTGTGATTGAATTTTATCTGTAAAATTTAACATGCCAAAAACATAATAAGAAAACTTCTTTTAGCTTGAATTGTTTTTTATTTTTAAGCAGTGGTTTTTGTTAAAACTAATTTTAGTTTAGCAATATCCTGACTCCAGCAAATTCTGTGTTGCCATGGTGAAAAATTCACAATCCTTTAATTCAAAAATGATCACAAGATTATTGATGTGTTTGTATGCGAATACTGATTGTAATATTCTGGTGCCAGTAGTTTATCATTGACTATGTCATAATTCTGGGTGGTCATATGCATCACCTGCAAAATTACTCACAAATTATTTGTACTGGTTCTACAAGAATCACTGTATTAAAACTTTGTGTGCTTTATTGCATTACATTGTTTTACATTTTAAAAAAAATACAGGAAGTGTTATAAGAAAAATTATTTTAATGATTCCAATTAGCTTGAATAGGTTATTTAAACATTTTAAGGAAACAAATATTTCTGAAATGTGGTATGTGACCTGAGTAGCTTTCTCTTACCAAAATAAATTAATCTTCAATTTTCTTGCATTTTCAGGGACAGCATTGTATTTTTCTCTGGTGGTTTACCTTACGAGGAAAGGGGGAAGACACCCAGTCTAACTATACAACAAGGACGCTCCACAACTGTTTTAGAAATGGATTACAGTATTGTAGATTTTGTAATTTTGTGTGAAACTCCTTGGCAGACAGGTGATTTACATTGTTCCACATTACATTTCATATAATAAAATTCACGATTGACTAAGAAAGTATAATTATCATACCATCAATTTGTCTAATTTGTATAATTGCAACTTTGATTCCATAACTATAATTTGATTTACTGATTGTAATGTCTGATCCCTTCAATAAATCATGTCACTTATGGTATAAGTGTTTTTAAAATTTATTATTGAAAAGATTTTTCATATCAAAGCAGAGAATTCCCAGTCTTGAATCGATTCCAAACATCCCTGGGAAACCCACTGTTATTTGAATATTGAATATCCTGTGCCATCCTAAACTGCTATATCACATCATCTGTGAATCGCTGTTGTAATTAACCATTGTGAATACAATTTTATTATTAAAATAACGTGCAGCAAACTTGATATGCAAAAATTTTGCATTTCTTTGTGTTCACCATAGTGGTATAACTTGTTTCCCCTTTTTTCTCCATTTCCTCCCCTGCCCCTGGACTGTGATGTGCATTGTGCTTACCACAGATGTTTAATTTTTGTATTGTTTTGTGTTTACTGTATTTTTTTTACCCTCATATGCTTCGAAAAGGGTTCTCATGTGTTGCCGGGTGTACAGATAGATAGGAGGGTATTGCTACTTTCCCAAGAGATACCCTTAAGTTAGAGGTTCCTTAAGGAATATTAGCATAGGTAAATCTGTCTGGGTATTTCAAGTCCAAACAAACTCAATATCACCCCTACGTGCTAATTTCTCGGTAGTCTAAAATATAGCTGGGAATCATTGAATTAAAATAACGAATTTTTTTCTGAATTAGTCATTTGATGTAGGCCTCAATACAGTTGACTCACTTATAACAAACATGGATATTACATTGCACATATAACATGTTCCAGACTCTGCCATGAAGCTGGGCTGGAAGAGATCTCTAGCAATGGTCAAGTCCAGTGGCAAAGTTCTGGCATTCATTCATGCACATATGTAAAAATGTTTCCTATTTCCTGTATTGCTTATCAAGCCGGTACATATATGACAAAGTGTGTGCATATATAAAGAATATTTCCATTGGTTTTTTAATTTTTTTATTTCATCATAAGTGCGTGACTGTATTTGCTTATTTTTTATGCTTTTTCAAATGTGCACAAATTTGCTTCATTTTATTAATTATATTTTTCAGAATATCAGGAACCTTATGCCATTCTTGTACTTCTGGAAAGAGACCTTGTCGTAGTTGATCTTACTAGTCCAGGGTGAGTTTAGAAAATTCCAGAAAAATATATACATACTTTGTCTTGTGCATGTTTTCTTGATCTGAATTTGGATATGCACCTAATTTTCAACTGTGATTCTTTTTTTTAAAATCTGTAATGATAGTCTACTTTTTATGCTCTTAACATGAGTTATTTTATTGAATGTGTTTCTTCCCCTATATCCATTTTAATTAATAACCATGACTGCTCTAGAAGTTCACTTTTGTTTGAAATCATCATTTTAACATGAAATTATTATTTTCTGGTTTTTAGCTTTCCCTGTTTCCAGAATCCTTATCCTATGGACTTCCACAAATCACCTGTCACCTATTGTGCCTATTTTGCTGACTGCCCCAATGACCTTATACCGGCCTTCTATTCAGTTGGCTCCATGGGCACTAAACAGTGTGGATGTTCAGATAAGGTAATATCCAGATACACACGCACACATTCCTGAAATGACTATCACTGTTACTCTGTGTAGTTTTTGTCTGGGTGTATTATAACCTATTTTAAAAAAATTTGGTGTTCAGCATCTGATATTGAAATAAGGGAGTAATACTCTCGATTCATATAAAGGGTGCAGCTTTTTTCGACTAGCTGGCTACATTCTGCCCAGGATCATTTTTAACATAAATTATTTCTTTGCAGGCCAAATATAAAAAAAAAAACACTGATTCAATCATTTTGAACATGCTTAATACTGGCAGAGATGTATTTTCTGCATAGTTATTATTGCAATAAGATAAATTATGCATAACATAGTTATTTTTTGTACATACACATGTGTATATCAGATTAAATCATGTACAAAAGATTATTTTGAAATAATCATATATGTTATTTCAAAATTGTTTTGTGAGCCACATAAAATTCTTGAATGGACTTAATTGTCCAGCAGGTTTATGCACACATGCTTTAAAACTGTTGTGCATGAATGCATTGTGTCATGCATGAACTGTACCTTGTCAAACCGATTCCAATTATTGTTTTTTTTTTTTTTTTCAGTTTGAAACTTGCAAACTAACTTTTGAAAATTAATAAAAATAACTAGTAACACTAACATTTTAAAAATTGCTGCATGTTTAATGAATGCATTTTATAAAAGAACTACAAACTTCAAATTAACTTATTAAAAGGATATTTATGAAAGTTTTTGAATAAAGTTCAGCTCAATTAAGTATGAGAATTTTTTTTTCCAGCACTATGCATCTTCTAATTCAGTGTACCATCATCATTTACTCAATCTTGCTTTATTGTCTTCACTTTATAACTTCTATATGATCTCTTTTTTTAATGTTATTACTTTTTGAAATGTGGAAAATGTTTTTAGAGCCTATTTAATAGAAATAGTTCATACTTTCTTACACCCAATACAGCATTATTGTAGATTTTTTTATGTCATGAAAAAGCTCATCCTGCTATTCAAACTTAAAATAGTTGAAGTTTGAAGCAACTTTTGATAAAATAGATGTTTGGTAGCATATTTTGGAATCTGTGTTAAATTAATAGATTTGATATTACGTAAATTGGGAAGATTTGGTATTGCTTCTCTGATTCAGGTACAAAAACTGATAATCTTTCTGTAAGCATAAATTACAGACTGGATAAAATTTTGGATAAAAATCATGTTCTAGTGCAGAAACATATACATATAATTCTTTAATTGCTGGGTTTTTTTTATTTTTAATATTTATTTTTGCAATAGGAAAAGGTTCAGACAAATGTCTATGGGTTTTTTTTGTTTTTTTTTTTATTTTGGAGGAGACAATAAAAGTCAAAAACAGCAAAGTTAGGAAAATACTTTTCTCTCTCTCCCTGTCTCTTCCCCCCCCCCCAAAATCGGAAAATGAAATTCCTATATTCGAGTGCTTCTCATTGATGCTCCAATATTCTGAAATTTTATCTTCAGCATTGTTCTGAGAATCGTCAAAATTTGAGTGAGCTACTGGATCTGATCTTTTTTGTCATGCTGAACAAGCAATCCATGTGGCATTCATCTTCACCTCATCAATCATAGTTTCTGCCTGTGGTTGATAAGATCTGTCAACACATTTGGTTGTAATACAAATAACCCTTTATTATCAGTTTCATATAAACTCGGAAAAAACTCAAATTTGCGTAGAAGAAAAGGGGTTTTCTTGGGCTTTTTTTTTTTTTTGGTTTTTTTTTTTCACTCATCATCATAGCATAGCCTTTGAGATGGAGAGTTTTCAAAAATTTCTTTGAGACAGCATTGTTGTAGAGCTTCAACAATGTAAGATTGTCTTGCTTTGAGACAGCACAGTAAATGCAAAGCATTTTTTCTTCTTCGAGATGTAGATTTTTTTCGAGGAAGAGAGGTTTGACTGTATATGTAAAGTGGCATAGTAATAACAATACTTACCTAAGGAATGTGTAACAGAAGTTACATAGGATGTTATTCAATCAAAAACCTGATTTCCCATAAAAATGTAACATAGGCTGAGCCTTTAGATTATACTACCAGTAATAAACTCAATTAATTGTAAATTGAAGATTTTTTCCTTCAAATTCATCTAACTGCACGTTTTCAAGAAAACTGGATTTGATTGTAAAAAAACTGATTCTATCTATATGACTAATGTTAATATGCCTTCCTGAATGTTTCAAGTAACTGTATTTCAGCATAATTTTGACTAAGTGTATTTTTCTATCCTTCATTATCAAGGAGACTTTTTTCTACTTCTGAGTACCTTGAAGTTTATTGAAACAATCTTTTTGAAAATGCTTCAAATAATAGTTTTCCTTCTTGATAATTACAAGTGTTTTTCTTCTGTTAATTTTCCTTTTTCTCAATTATTTTATGGTATACTTAGTTTATCAGGTATGAATATGTAAAGAAATAAGTAAATATATGTGTGCATAATTTGGTTTTACTTCAGGAGTGGCCAATCGATGGTGGGGAGTGGGGCACTGGAACTTTGAGCTATCCGGAAATTGTAATAACTGGGTAAATTTTTCCTTTTTTTCCCATTTGTTTTTTAAAAATTATTTGCATGCATTTTGAATGTTTTCTTCCTCCAAGAACCTTATTCTTTGCTAGTACCCTTTTATGTTAATTGTATTCAAAGTTTGAAATTAATCTTTTTTCCCCCAAATTTACTTTTTTTTCTCCTTTTCTTCCAAGGCATGCTGATGGCTCATTACAATTCTGGGACGCATCTTCTGGTATCTATAATACTTATTATTATATATACTTACATATTACATATTTTGAGGTATGTCAGTGTGATTTTTTTTAAACTCTTAAAGGTTATGCATTTCTAACGCTAGAATACAATATTTCATATTTTTATAAATGTGGAAAAAGTTTATATCTCATACAACACGAACTGTGCTGAATTGGTTATTTTCATATGAACACAGTGGTAATAAGTAGAATATACAGTTATATATAACTGGGTTTTTTTTTCATTTTGTGTTCCTTAATTAATCAGTAAAAACTAAAATAACATGACTAAGGAAATTCTGAACTACTTGCATGATGCTGTGATACACTATATTTGGTTTCTTCATAGAAGAGATTCACTCTATGCAAAAAAAAGAAAAAAAATTGAGCACGTCTTTTTTGATGGGAGGTGATGTTTGTATTACTTTGTTCGATAATCACATTTTTTGATAGCTTTTTTGATTGGTAAAGGAAATCAATTAATTAAAAATAAATTTGATTTTTTTTGACATAAAGTAGTACATGCTCATATCTTTGAAGAGATATTGAAGTGTTCCCGAAGGATGGATGCATCTGGAAATTTTATTAAATAACAAGTAACATAGAGCTGCTTCCGACAAACAACAAAAGTAAATTGTTTAGTGGCTTCAACAATCATCCATATAACAATATCATGAACTTCAAAATATAAATATAGATTTAGGGCAATCAGGCCTAGTAACAATGATTTTAATCTAGAAATCTTGCATATAATACTTGTCGATTTTTGACTATTATCTTTGAATAGTAAAACCTCTCTAAAAGCAGCAATCCACTTCTTTTAAGGGATCATCTCCATATAGAGCAGATATTTTTCAGGTCCAGAATGTTCCCCTACACATTGGTACCTCAATTTTACTGTCAAATTCCTTTGTACTGGGTACACATCAAATTTTCATATTTATTGAGAAATTTTTCCAGCATTTGTGCAATTTTGCAGCTGGAAATTATTTTGGCAGTATATTAATGTCTAATTCCTAGGATTCACTGTATATTACTTCACCTCTGTTAAGGAAGCGGCCCTTTTATTAACCCTTTAAGTGGTACAGCAGAAACACTTTTCAAAATTCCATATCATTTCTAATGAAGTAGGCTTTCTCAGATTTTCAGCAGATGCAAACTAAGGGGTGGTATAGGTAAAAATGTTCTATTGAAAAATCAACTTCCCAAAATATCTAGACTTGCCAACTTGTCAATGTTAAATTAAGAGCCTTTTAAGGAGGTGATATATCTTGTAAATGCTGCTTAAAGGGTTAGAAGTGGTTTAATGGTGGTGGCCACTTTTTTTAGAGAGATTTTACTTGTAGTGTAGAAATGTGTTTTCTTCTGCTTGAAACTTTTTAATTTTTGCCTCATTTCTCTTTTAGTATCATTCCAAGTCCTGTACAAATTAAAAACCACAAAAGTCTTTGAAAGACCCAAACCAAAAAGCGTTGATGAGCATGATGAGGATCCCTTTGCCATAGATAATGTGGCATTCTGTAGGGAAACTCGTCTACTCGCTGTGGCTGGTGCCAGTGGACATGTGATAGTGTATAATTTCAAAAAGAGTGATGCTTCTATAGATTTACATGTAAGAATTTTTTCTGCATCTTTTAATTGATCCTATTATATGATATATGTTGTTATTTTTTTCTTTTAAATTTTTTCTCTAGATTTAGTCAGGTAGTAAAAAAAAACCATTTTTCTGCTTATCAAGTAACATCATGTTCAACTTGAGTTTATGACTTACAACCAGTGCAGTCAAAATGACTTAATACACCATTGATGTGCATAGCACATTGTGTTTACAATACATAAAAAACCAAACACGGGTTCACACACACACACACATAAAAAAATAGGATGTTGCTTACAACTCTTTAAAATATGCAGGTTTACTGCTTAGATTATGCCATTGGTTTTCAAAATTTTTCATCTCACAGAATACCTTAAATGATTTTTAAGATTTTTTGGCACAAAAAACAGTGTTGTCATTAAATTACTGTTTTTGACTGTGAATTTTTATATTTTTAGTGGCACACTGTGGTAATCTGGTGAACAATTACCACTATGTGAAGAAAAAAGCAATGCTATTTTGTAATTTTAATTCCCATTGATTTGTTTTTCCTCTACATTTGTATTCTTTATTTTAGGTACTTGAAATATCAATAAAGTATGATGGGGATGAGGGAATAGATATTGTTCCTGATTGCGATGCACAAAAATCATTTAGTTTTCAGACATCTGGAAAAAATAATTCTCAGGAAAGTGGTAAAGTAGTAAGTATGAACAATAAATTTTTATTTTATGTATATTTAAGAATAATCTAAACTCTGAATGTGCTAATTTGGTGCAATAGTCCCCTCCACCCCCAATTATCTAGCTAACGTGGACTGGACTTAACTTGCATAACCTAAAAACTCTGATAACATGGACCTTATTAGGTTTCAAGGATAAACATATTTTATAACTACTTTAATGACAGAAAAGTCACTCTTTTTTTACACAATTACAGTCGACCCTCAGTATTCACAGGGGTTACCTTCTCAGAGTACCCCCATGAATATGGAAAATCAGAGAATATAATCAAAACAATAAAATTTTGTTTTGTAAGCATATATATATGTATATATATATATATATGAAAAGAGCAGGGTGCGCCTGAGGTATAAAAAAACATTGGGGGAGGAGGGGGATGATTTTCTGTGATGAATTTAGTAGTAAATGTCTTATTGTCATTTCTTCATTTAATTAAACATATTATATGTATTGGCAATGCTTCGTGTACCAATTTTTCTAAATGTGGAAAATAGGTATTACCATGTGTTATTTCTTTCTCGATGTAATAATTTGTTGATGATATAAACTTGCGAAGCCCATCCTTTATGTTGCTCATTGTGAACTTGTGCCTACCGCTTCTTTATCTTGATCTTCATTTGCATGTGACTTCAGTTTTAGACATAGTCATCTTGATTAATTCCACCTCTATCATTTTATCTAGATTGCTATTTTATTAATTACTAGATTTCTTCTAGGTCCATATCATTGATACATTCTTCATCAACATAACTTAAAAATGTTATTTATAATCTTTTTGATTGGTACTGTATAAATGTAAGTGTCCTCAGGCACAAATTGGAGTTAAAGTGAGAGAGAGAGAGAGAGAGTCTTTTCTGACACAAATTGACTGTTTTCATATTTATAGCCTTCATAGCTATAGCAGTGACACGAACGGCATTAGTGATGGTGTAATTTATTTATAACTTGAGGCATTTGATATTTTTTAACTGGATGCACAATCATCACAATTATGTAATGTGAGCTTTAAATGCTTGCATTATATCCTGATCAAGTGACTGGATGATATGTTTGCTTCGTCCAAAGGTTGATAGGTTAATCTTGCACACGCCCTTGCTATAATGTGCTTAAAATTCATAATATTTCTAATATTACTGTACATACTTTGACAACAGGCTGCAGCTGAACCAGTTTGTCATAATGCAAAGCATTTTGTATGCCATTTCATTGCACCTAATTTTTTTTTCTAAATTATGTGAAAAACACTGGGTTACTAGAATCGCAATTAATCAAGGCCACATATTATATTTCATGATATTAATTATTATATTTGAAGTATGTTTTAACTAATAAATGCCTTTCTGTGGCAGAGTCAATCCGAGAGCGGCTTTCCCTTGAAAGCTCGGTCGGGACCAGTAAGGATGACTGCTGGATTTCATGCTGACCTTGTGTGCCTCATATTTGGTGCTGAGAATGAACCTTCTCCGAGGGTTTGTGCTCTCAGCATTCATTCAGGATATGGGCTGTGAGTATGAATTCTGCATACGTTGTTTTTTTATCTATTTTA
The DNA here is from genome assembly GCF_987345545.1 of Pholcus phalangioides. Taxonomy (NCBI): domain Eukaryota; kingdom Metazoa; phylum Arthropoda; class Arachnida; order Araneae; family Pholcidae; genus Pholcus; species Pholcus phalangioides. The sequence goes on along the minus strand of NW_028301608.1, from coordinate 56,319,813 downwards.
ATTATTTTAATTGTTTTGGAAAGCGGGGGGAGGGTGTATTAAACGTACAAGTATCCTCTTCAAACTCGACCCAAAACTGACTATTAAAAAAAGTTATGATTGATTTGCATTTATTGTATGTCAAAGTGCCCTCTAAAAAGAAAAAAAAAAGATTAATTTAAGTCTATCTTTCCTTGGACCATTTCAGTTGGGTACACTTATGTGTTCCTCGAGTCTTGAAAAAGAATTATTAAATACCACTTAAAACCATTAAAAATGAGGTACACATATGTGTACCTCAAAGCTAAAGGGGTATTGTATAAAAAACATAGTTTCATGATAATATATATTGAGTATCAAGTTTTAATTGTAATATATTATTGAGTATCAAGTTTTAATTGTAATATATTATTGAGTATCAAGTTTTAATTGTAATATATTATTGAGTATCAAGTTTTAATTGTAATATATTATTGAGTATCAAGTTTTAATTGTAATATATTATTGAGTATTCATATGCTCAATTATGTATGTGCAGATGCATCAATAATATGTGATGTACAATAACATAGGACATGATTTGGACCATTATTGGTTTGAAGTAATGGCTTTTTCAAAGGAGTATTGCCTGAAATGAAGAGAGTCTACAAAATCTCATTGATGTCCTACAAAAATGTATTAATAGCCTTATGTCTATCTTATTGTTATACATCTTCAAAAAATTAAAACATCACTCATGTGTTTGATCATCTGTCTATGTATGAAGTTTAGTATGTTTCCAATCTTTCTTGGTGGGGCATTTTCTCTGTCTGGTACTTAGAACATTCAGCCATTAATATTCCTACATGATTTACCAACCCCAAGAAATCATAGAAAGAATCATCATAGACTCATTTTAATACTTAATTAATTACAGGGTGCATCATTTTCTTGTATAAGGAAAACTTTAAAATCAGTGCTACTCAAAGTCGATATCATATCTCTTTGTTAGCAAAATAACATCTTCCTGATTTTATCAATGAAAAATTTTTTCATACATTTTTCATTTTGTATGTGTGTTTTTTAAAAATATATGTAGGTGATTCTCATTTTGCCTAAATTGTGTCCAGAGCAGTTTACATTAAATATATTTGACACAGAACTTTTTTTCGTCACTTTCTATTTATATTATGGTTTCTAAAAAGTTGCCACTCTGTTTTTCAAATTTTTTCATCAATGGATTTTTTAATTTGCTTGAGCTAATTTTCATTTATTAAGGAAATATCCTTCTCCTGGCTGTCCCAAGTGCATTTTTCTAATTTTAAAATGATAATTCTCTATCTTAAAACAAAAATAATTTATGAATAAATTATTTGAATAAATGAAATAAATATTTTTTAAAAAATATATATTTTAGGGTCAGTATACTTTCATATTACATCTTTTTTACAGTTTTAAGTATTTTTTGTCAATAGTTTAGAGCCAAATGGAAATTTTCTGCAGCCTTTTTTTTTCTATTTGTGGCATTTGGAAAACAAGTGGCAATTGTTGTTGCTGGAATCAATCAAATTTTGTGTTTAGAAGGTTAAGAAGAATGTAGATATCACTTAAACTTTCTTTTAAATCAATTAAAATTGTAAATTAATTTGCAAATTAGGTTTATCAAAAAAAGAAGAGGCGACTGTTTTTATTGAATATCTTTCTCCTGGCTATTTTTTTTAATGTGAGAAGTATATAATTGAAAATTATTTTCACTTTATCATGTGATTCAGTTCAGAGTCATCTATTATTTCTGAAAAGTACATGTTTTCAACATGCTTAGGTTTTTTTATCAGTGTTACAAAGTAAAAATCCAAATTTCTTGGTTGCACCATTAAGCTGCAGTAATGTTTCATCTAAAGACTTTATTTATTTTATTCATTTATTTTATTTTATTTTTTATTTATTTATTTTTATTTTTATTTTTGAGAATGCAGCTATTACTCTAGCAAAACAGAGACAAATTAGAAATCTAATCTGTTGTCCCCATAAAATTTACAAAAAAATGAACAAACACAAATGAAAAAATAAACATAAATGCAATTGACAAAAAAAAATTGTTCAGAGTATGAATGCTTGTTCAAGTTTAAAATGAGTTACCAAAACAGATAGAACATGTCGTGATTGTCAAGTATAAACAACAACTTGCTAAGTGCTGAAATGGACAAAATGCTTATTTGCCTATCTCTTAACATGGTAAAATTTACTTTTTCATCATGAATTTTTAACAAACTTCATTGCTGACTATATTTCATTTATTAGTAGGTAAAGAAGTGTCCCTAAGAATTTTCGTGGGTTTTTGGTTGACTTTTTTCTTTCTTTTTTTGGTAACCTTTTTTTTTTTTCAATTTTTGTATATTGTTTCATGATAATGACCCATATGCTTTATTGACTTGGATGTTTATCATTCTTTTAGGATGGCCATAGGAAACGAATATGGGCTTGCCATTGTTGATATTATTCAAAAGACTTGTTTATTAAATATGGGGACACCTGATCTTTATGGTTAGTATAAATCTTTGTTATAAAAATGTATCGTATTTATCATATTCTCTACAGGATTTATTACATCACAGCAGTGATTCCAAACCTTTCATGCTTCAAATCTCTATTTTTGTATAGGTTCAGCTGATCCATACCAAAGGCATCCCCGATCTCCCAGGCGGACAAGTGGTTGTGTTAACTCTAGCTGTGATGTGGATACTGGTCAGTCTCCTACTTGTGAGGAGGTTTGTTCTCTTTCTTCAAGTATTTTTAATATTTAATAATTCAATGTACCAGACAAAAAAATTTGAAGTAACTGCCGATTTTATCTAAGTTATCATTTAACAGTCTCAAAGAGACATGAAATATCTAGCTACACATTATGAAGAGGCAAAATGTAACATGCAGAGCCGTCTTAAGAGTATCATGCCCCCCTCCACAGGCCAGGTAATTTTCTAGGTCCCTGCCTGGCAAATTTACATGCTCACTCTCGAAAATTTCCAGATCTCATTTTTGTTAGGCCCTGGGGGGCTCTTCTTTTAAGGTCCCTAGGCTGTTCCCAGTTGGGCCCCATGTGTCAATACGGCACTGGTAACTATGATATAGTGTCGACCTCAAAGTCTGTGTCGCAGCTTCTAGAGATATCGCTGTGAGCTGTTCATTTTTATGTGTGTGTGTCTTAATTTTGTCACCGCAAAATAGTTCTTTTCGAGACCGTTTTCTAAAGCTGTGGATAAATAATGACTAAAGCAAGAGAGTCACAGGTTGCAAAAGTTTGAGAACCTCTGGGCTGCTGTATTAAAAAATAATTTACTTGTCATTTATATACAATAAAATTTTCAACCAATATTAACTGTCCTGGTACATGATTTAAAAATGAAATGATCAATATAGTTTAGATCAAGAAACATAAATTATGTATTGTTTAATGTGTTAAGCATGTATTATTGTCATAAATATTACAGGCATCTGATCTTAGATAGGCTAAGAATCTTAAAACCTGTGATCTTAAATAGTTTGTTTTTCAGGCAAGTTAATGAGTTATTGAGTGTTAACTAAATTTTTGAACTTTAATGAGTTTCATTTTTATCATTTTGAAAGTGATATTTTTTTCTCCCATAATTATAGACTGAAATATTCAACGTTTATGTTAAATATGTGTTGAATAATTCAATAATAACAAATTAAATAATTATTAACATTAAATATGTTACATATTAGAAATGTTCAAAACATTTGTTTCTTTTGCCATTTCATGTTGCTCCAATAGTCAGATGGAGTATGTCTGAGTCCCACTAATAGGACTAATCGAAAAGCTGTAGAATTACGGCATGCTAGATCTCAAGGTGAGTTATTGTTAAAATAATTGTTTTTTATTAATATAAAACTTCAAAATTTGAGTTTTGTATGATAGCTGAAATCAACTTATATACTCAAATTTCTGGAATCTTGGAATCGATCAGCTCAAGTATTTCAGTATATTATTCCGAGTAATATCATATTTTTACATTGGCTTATTCTTTTTCATAGAAAAATTTGAAAATACCTTCTCGAGATCACGAAGCTCAAGTACTTCTAGTATCAACAGCATGAAAACAAATACCATCGAGTCTGTAGTATATCTTAGGTTCACAGAATCATATGGAGCAAAAACTGGTAAGTAAATTCTCAAAGGGGGTCATTCAGGTATTACGTCAGCATCAAGGGAAGGAGAGGGGTTTTGCAGTAAAACTATCTGGTTCACCTTGCCTTATATACGTCGGATCTTGTAATTTACACATTTTGCATTGTGCTTGCAAAAGTGGTCTTGAAGGTGCGTCATTCTTAATAAATGTACGTCTTAAAAATTTGCTGTGCCTTGTCGAAGAGAGTTGACAAGCTTGTCACTTTAGAAGACTCAAAAAAATATATATATATATATATATATGAGGAGAGACAGCAAAGAATTATCTGTGGTTGCTAGTGCACTGTTTTGGCCAAAAATTGGTTTTGTGACCAAGTCATTTGTCATTTTGTTTTAGCTTGACTGAAATAGTGCTAGGGGGGAAAAAAAGTTAATAAGTTAATTCAAAATTAAAAAAAAAATGTTTTTAAGGGATTTTTTCCCATTATGCTATGATTATGTTGTCTAAGGGGGGTTACCCTCCCCCCTCCTACTTTTTAGTCCTGCGTTTTCCTACTTTTTCGGATTTTTCGAGTGGGAGCCCTGTACTTGAATGGCCCCAAACACAGAACCCAATTACGGCAGATTTTAAGGAAGCCCTTAAAATGTTGAATATATACAATTATATTTAATATTTTGATGTGTCTACTAGATTGAGCCATCTTTAGCAGAAATTAAACTTGATATTCTTTCATTTCTCATAAATCTAAGCAAAAATAACATTCTTAAATGAGATACAAATGTAAGAATGAAAGAAAGAGAGGAATGGGTTGTTAATGTTTCTCTTTTGCGCAGGACCAGACTTACTTATTCAGCGACCTGGTGAGAGAACAGTTTAGTGCCCTCTTCAATATTATGAAGGCTAATGTGATAGAGGTTAGACCCTGAGATTAACTCCCTTTTTCTCTAAACATCCATCAAAATTCAATTTTGTTAATCCGGTAAGTTTGAGAACCTTACAATTTCAATCAATCACAAACACTTTTCCTAGGAGGTTCCAGAAAGCAGGGCCATCTAACACATGAGCATACTGGATAATGTAGTTTTTGAGATGTTTGAGGAGATGGTAGTCACAGAGGGCGAAATCAAGACTATAAGGGTGATGATCAAAAATCTCCCATCTTAATTTTTGAATTGTTTCTGTAGTGTGTGTAGTGTTCAGTATACCCAACAACTCCATTGGAAAGAAATTTGTCTACATCATGGTTAAAGCGGTCGAGAAAAGCACATGCAGATTCCATTCTGTGGTCTTTGTGAGCATTTTCGATACCCACCATGCACACATTTTCTGATAACTTGAGCGTTTCATGCAACAATGTTATCCTAGAAACTTCTGGAAAATCTGGAGAAAGATTGCTTATATGGTAAAGCGATGATTTTCTTTCACTTTTGCATTCATGTGCTCAATGAGATCGTCAGTCTGGACACTAGGCCTGCCACTCCTCTGCTCATCTCAAACATTTGATCAGCATTTCTTAAACTCACGACACCATTGCCTCACTTTTCCCTCACTCATAGGAATCCTAGGCCCATGTGTTTCACACAATTGACGAAGAATTTGAGCAGCATTATGTCCTTTTGCATTTAGAAATCTAATCACAGATCGAATTTCACAACTGGCGGGATTTGTTATTACCACACTCATTTTAACACACTGTCTTGCGAAGGCAGACAACAATCAAATGACGGCAATATGGTGGTTACATATACACAGACCAAGTAATGCTACTATGCATGCGCGAACATGTCGGTATTGCCATTCATTTTTTTATACATGATCAGCCCTTAATTTTGAAACATGCCTCGTAGGACACAATAAATACATGAAATAAAATTTTGAATCAGGGTAATTACTACTACTTTACCACACACCAACTCCGGCCATATCGATGTATTGCAATATAAAGCCATTAGCGAATTGGATTGGAAATGAAGGCTCCATCTATTGGTGGTAACCTCAAGCTCATTAAGGAAAATATCTTGTTATCTGTATTCTTTCCCCTTTTTGAACCCAGGACCTGATGGCAACCTTCACTGTGGTAGACGAGCATCTCACCACCATGCCACTTAGACACTTGGGTTGTTCCCAACTTCAAGGTGCGAATGCAAGCCTATCTCCCCATTAAAAGTCTCACCACAGAGAGCAACAGGTCTACAACGATAAAATTATTCAGCCATTACACTTCTATCATAGTGGGGAAAATTGGTTGCAGGTGGCAGCACTTCACTATACAAGCATTACACAGAAACAAACTTCACGTCAGGTTCACAACATACACGCATTCCAACATGTACCAGTTCGTTAGAAGTTCCACAGAGGAATATGGATGAGGTACATGTGTGGTTTAGTAGCCACTCGGGTTGACTGGCCCAGAGAATTTCTTCTCTACGGAGCTCTTAGCACTGTTAAGACCCCCCCCCCCATTTGGAAAGGCTGACAGGGCTCATAAATAAGACAGACCTAAGGTATCTGTCTTATATTTTTTTAATATTTGAAACTATAAATTTTCTTTAAATCAATATAAGAAGCTAGCTATAAATCTTAGTATTGGAATCTGTCGAAAATCAAGGCTCCATTCAAGGATGTGGGGGCCATGGGAAGATTCACTATCACATGAATGTGTTTTAATAAATCTACATATTTTTAATCAATATATAAATAGAATTTCAAGTTCTGACTTTTTAAAGCAGTTATCGTAAAATATCATACATATAGTCAATCCAATGAAATCGTTTTAATGGACCCCTAACATTTTGCTGCCTGGTGCAATCACACCTTTTGCACCGGCTTAAGTCTCGCCATGCTTCAAGAGCATTTTATTTAATTTTTGATAAAAGTTTTTATATATGCTACCCCAAGTATCATGATGTACAATTTATGTTAGGCTTTTGCTGTAGGTTGGCCAACTCTGTTTTAGAGTGTATAATTCTTTAGAAAAATATGAGTCTTGTATCTGTTTATATAAGTGAAGAAGTTGGCGGCTAAGAAGCCAAAATCATTAGATCCTTCCTGGGAGTGTAAGTTGTTATAGCAAGGAAGTACCGGTTTTCCTTGATTTTGATTCCACCTCTACATAGAACCACAACAGTTTTAGGGGAAAAAGTATTCTCTAGACAAGCAAATCTAAATTATAATGGGTATGATTTGAAAAAGTTAAAGAAGAGGTAACTTGAAAGGGGTTTTACTGCTTTCGTGAGTCTTTTAACTTACAATTAAATGGAGCCTAGACTAAACCAGTGCTTTCTAAGACTTGCTTTTCTTAAGGCTCTTGCTTAGGGTGTCTTTTACTGCAGCAAAAGGTAATTGCTATAGTAATATCATTTTTGCCAGTCAAGTTCACATGCACCTTTTCCTTGTAGATCCATCTTTAAATCCAAGCTTATGGGTTGGCACAAGCTTAGGGTCAGTTCTTGTCTTCCTGCTTATGATTCCACCTACTGGAGAGGCTCGAACTGTCCAGCCTGTCATCATCTCACCTAGTGGTAAGTTCTTTTTTTAATTGTTATACACTTAATTATGTGTATTTACGTCCTGATTGAGTGTGATCTCTTATGGTCAGTACCTGTTCTTACTATATACACAGTGCAACCTTGATAACTCAATATGCTCATAACTTGACTACTCCATTAACTTGAAATTTATTATTCTCATTGTTGGCACAACACTGAATCCAATGGGGAAAAAATTTCTCTAACTCCACGTATGATGACCACATCCCGCTTTTATATTTGTGTTATCACAACTCATTTTTAAAAATCACCCATTCATCAGTTCAAAAACTTTTAGGGCATTACTCTTGTGTGTTTCAAAATTTCTATGTTCCATTGTTTCTGTTGTTTGTTTGTACATTGATATGTGTCAAAGATTATCCCCCACACCTTTGGGTAGGGTTACCTCCCATTATTTCTGTTTGGAATAAACCCAAAAACTCTACCTTTGGACTATGAAAGCCACAGATCGATGTGAATGATTTCTGAAATTTTTGAGCGAGAGAAGGTCGAGAAAGCTATATCAAAATGCTTTAAGTGAGAAGAGGAAATTTTTTTTAGACAATTGCACTGCTCATTCACAAATAACAGATCTTCCGGCAATAAAAAAAAATGTTTTTTCCACTGAATTTGGGATTATACTTAATACGAAACCTTTTCATTGAATATTTCAGATCAAAACATTTTATGAATTTATAGATAATGAAACATGGAGTTGTTCAACAATATACAGGCACATATGCATACATAAACAATTTTTAAGTATTGTTAAAGGGAAAATGAATTAAAACCTCACTAACTTGACATCCGCTTAAATCAATATTTTTTTTTATCTCTTTGGGATGTCAAGTTACCAAGGTTTTGCTGTACTATCTCATTAGCAACTTATCCCTTTCAAGAAGACTCTAAATTTATTCCCTATTCGTTTTATGTAATTTGTACAAAAATGCTGAGACAATTGTTTCTCCATGAAATAAATGTTTTAGAAAAGTAAAACTTGATATTATATAAAAAGTTGCTAGTTGATATTTTTTCCTATTCTTACAGAGCAATGTTTATTAATATTTTATTAGCTGGCAATGAATTAAAAACTACACATACTTTTTGCAGGAACCGTCTATCGTCTCAAAGGTGGTGTCATCAATATCTCATTTCTGGATTCTTCTGGAAATGTTATCAATGATTCATATGACCCGAACAGAGAGCGGGAAAAAGAAGAAAAAAAGTCTCGTAAGTTTTATCTGCATATGTTCATTTTTGCACCAAATATCTCATATTTATGGCTTTAGAATGTTTTGCAACTAAAGCGATTCTGAATCTTAAATGTTTAATAACTTAGCTTCAATTGTTTTTTTTCTCAATTTTCTAGTTATGTGATATTCTTCTACACAGATTTTGTAATAATTTTTTGAAACTATAAGTATTATAACAAAATACACTCGAACCCTGTTGTAGCTCCCCAACCCGCTTACTGCACAAAGTTTCAGTGAAAAAATCTTCCATATAGGACATATAATGTAAAAAACCTGTTATAGCGCCAACTTGTTATAACGCCAACTATTGTTTTGGATGTATACAAAGTCTATGTCATTTTCCAAGGAAATTTCCACATTTCCTCTCCCATCATTTTGATTTTTTTTTTCTGGAGGAAAAAGGAGCTGCGGAATTACCCCTTTCTCATTCCACTGTTATTATCAGTCAACATAATAGTTTAGAGCAAATGACTTGAAGAATAAAGAATGGTGTTTGATCTGGATGGGGGGGGGGGGGGGGGGTTAGAAAGCACATTTAATACCTTAATGCGTGTAGGAAGCAAAACAACCAATGTATTCAAGAAAACAGATTTGATAGGGGAAGTGTGCGATGAACATACTGCACAAGTTTTTTCAAGGTTGTCAAGAGAAGTGCATGTTTTTATCACTGGTCCATTTCCCAATACTATCATCTCCCTTGATTTGCTTCATTCAAATTATGTGGAAAGGTGGTGTTCTTCAATATCTGAGAAACGAGAAATTTGTGATTATCAAACAATAAGGACTAAAAAAAAGCAATGCTACCATTGTTTTCCTTTGTTTATTTTTTTTCTGTACTTATAAAAGGCATCACTAAATTTATGCATAATTAAAATAATTTCAGAGATAAGTATAAAATATGTATCTCTTTAGTTTCATATTAATAAATATTTAAGTAACATTTTACAGTTTTTAAAATTTTATGAATTTTCTCATTTTAAAATTAAATGCGTGTAAAATAGCTTATTTTATTTATGGAGTAACACTAATAAGACACTGAGCTGCAGTAGTTCATAATAAATGAGTGAATTTATGTAATAAAGCCTCTCCGAAATGCTATTCCAACGATGATCTGATATAGCGCCAAACTTGTTATATCGCCAAAATTCTTGGGGATGGATGGTGCCATTACAACAGGGTTTGACTGTATAGAAAAATATGAATTGATGCTGAAGTTTATACATTATCACTGTTTACAAATTTAACATACATGAATTACATGTAAATTATTAGATAATTTATGGTTCAGAAAATTCATTCCATAAAAACTCTTTAAATAGTGTCTAGAGCCTGCTACCAAAGTTAACCCCCCCCCCCCCCTCCCTTTTCCACTTTGAGTAGAGTTTTGTCGCCCAAAAAAATGATGAGGTCAAGTACAAAATCAGCTTTATGACCATGATAGAATCGTCAGCAAATGCTGCTTAGAAAATCCATTGAACTGAACTTTCTCCAATTAGAGTTTTAATTGGGTGATATGGGAAAACTTTAATAGCAGGTTTGTCTGCTGGCAGATTGCTACAAAAGTTCTCCAACTTTATGTCGATAGTCAGTTCAATCAAGTAAGCAAAACTCTGGCAAGGAAAAGTTTTCACACGTTTCATGGTAGTTGTCAAATACAAACACAAAGGGGGAACAAAAGGCAAATAGACCAATAAAGTGGCTGAAAAAAGATGCCTATAAAAGTATGGATGCTGAAGTATAACTGAAATACAGCTACCCTATATAAAAGCATATATCATGAAAAACTATGAATTTTTTCATGCCCAGCATTCTTTATTGAAGAAAGCTGACAAGGTTTTTGGTTCACATGACCTCATGAATATTTTGCAGGTCAATCATCGTATCCAAAATCATCATTATTTATTAACTTCTTTTGCCTGGCTAGATGCTGTACACGACAGCTGTCTATAAACATGAATGCGTTCATGAAGGAAATATCATTTATCACAAAAATATCATTTATTCAAATACAGTCAAACTTGGTTAATTTGAAGTCCAATGTCACTGGAAAAAAATCTGAATTACCCAATTAATCTATCCTACATCTGTAAAGTGACTACAGATTGCAACTTAATCATCACCATTCACATAGGATAATAATTATCAATTATTAAAATTTTATCATCAGTTGCGAAACTGTTTCCCAAATTGTAACTATTTATAATTATAATAATTGATCTGCGCTGCTACAACCAGTATTTTGAAATCGGCATCACTGCAGAATTTCTTGTCCATGCTCCTAGTTCATGATTATCCATTACGAAACTGTTTCCAAAATTTTGCTTATCATTCTTATGCTTCCAAGAAAATATAGTTTTGTTAACATATTACAAAATTTTTACTTCCTAATACTTTCCATACTTTTAATGATGTTAAAAATATTTCGATTTTGAATGGTGCATCTTGATTCATAGGTTGGACAACATAAAATCAGTATTAAGTGGTACACATTCTCGGTACACTCCAGCTGAACAATATTGACATAGGCATTAACTTATCAAAGAAAGAGTGCAGAAAAACTATTTCCAAACTTTTATTTGTCTTTAAGGACTTGTTTTTTAACAACTTAGTTGAGAAAAGCAAAGTCTGAGTTCTTGTAGAATTTTTCCAAACTAAATTTGCTAATACAAAAAAATCATGATTTTTTTCCTCCAACTTCAAATTATGCAAAATATTCAAAAAAATTTGAATTAAATAATAAATTTTAACATTAAATTTGATAGAGAACTCAAGGAAAGCTTTTAAAAGTTTGAATTATCCAAAATTCGAATTTACCAAGTTCTACTGTGTAGAGAGATTTTTTTGGCTAATGAAAGTTTTTTTTCAGCCTCGGTTAATGCATCTATCATCATTAGAATTAGTCGCTGTCATAATAATGGTTTTAGCTCTTTTTATTAAACTTGTCTTCAAGTTTTGGGCAGTATCTAGAACGAGCCAAATGATTTTCTTGGAAACCTATGGGGAATCATGTTTTAGCCAACAAATGTGATACAAGAATGAATTATCTTTGTTGATGTATCGTTTTATATTATCATATTGTAGGCAACTACAACAAAATATGCTTGTATTCATAGTTGTGATATTTGTTTTTACCTATTCAAAACTGTCTAAAACTCATAAAAAAAATCTTTATTACCATCAGATCACTCAGGGATATTTTATTCTACATGAATAATTTATTATTGAAATTTCCCATTTCGAGATGTCAGATCATCTCATTCATTTTGTCATCAAATATGATACATCAGTTTAAGGGCAAGGGAGAAAAGTATCTATATTATGCATGTTAGAAATTTTTGAATTGTTATTGCTTACAAAACAAAAGTATTTGATGTTAGTATTTTTTTATAAACTCTTAATAGCTATAATGTAACAGATTGTCCTATTTTCCTTATTCACATTACGTAATAGAACAAATAAATGAGGTCATACTTCACCATCATCCTACTAAGAAAACATTCGCAAGCTGTAAGTATGAAACATTAATGTTGTTGCATACATTTAAAAAAAATCATTCATCAACTTCAGCCTGAATGTTTTACGTGTAATGGTGCATGATGACTCAAGAATCGATGTTTCGTATGTTAGCCAGCTTATGAAGAGCTTGAGGAAATAATTGCCAGAGTAATATTTTACTATTACTTCTAATAATAAAACCAAAATTTGCAGCATTTATTATAGTAATTTTGAATTATGTCACAAATCACTTTTCCTATCAAAATCATCTTTTCTTTTTTTTGTCAAAGAAAAATATGTTTTAAATGCAACATCTCAGCCTTTCAGTGAAACACCATATGCACACAATTTTTTAAAAGTATAGAGAAAAAAATTGGCTTTGCCTGGGAGAAAATCTCTACCAGCTCATGTTGATGTCTTTATGGACAAATTTCTTTGTTTCAATGTCCTTTTTAGGATGCTTAATCATAAATTTGAGCAGTGCATAATTTTTGTAATATCACTTGTCTATGGTATGTTAATATAGTCCATATATCATCATCATATTTTTATGAATACATACACATATTTTCAGTGTTGTCTGTTTCAATGGACGAGCATGTTATGTGTTATGGAATTTTAGATTTAATGTAGTGAATTTATGTCACTTACTTATGCTGAAGACTGAAGCATGTGTGTTATTTAGATCTGAATGCAATGTTTAAGTGTGGATACATGTTTGTGTGTTTTTGGTTTTTTTACAATATAACCACGTTCAATAAATTAAATTTTTTTTTCTGGTAAACTCATAGCTAGTGTTTGTTTTCTTTTTTTTTTTGCCGTTATCTTCAATGTATGAACATCAAGTATGGATTAAATTGAAAGATCTGTGGATTTTCCCTCATTCAATTTTATTTACACAAGCATTATTTCTGTTTTGCACATCACCGATTTCTCTGTCTGAGTAGCAATCAGGTTTGACTTTATGTGCACATATATGTCATAAAAAATTCTAGCATGAATTTAGAAGTATTACAAGTAATTGTTTGATTAACATTGATACAAAATTTATATGGATTTTGATATCTATACAATTTAGTATATACAGGGTGTCCCATCAAGACTGCCCAAACGCTGCACAGCTAGATTTGCTTGGAATACATAAAAAATGCCTAACGAACTGTACCTGTATGACCCATAGTTTCGAGAAAAATGCAAAAAAAAATATGCAACATATCCGGTGCAAGAAAAAAACACTTTATTGGAAACGAACATTAATATTTGCATGCCTCAATATGCACTGTGGATAGGATATTTTAAACATCTTTCTATGTACACATAAGCAAATACCGATGTGTTTCCAATAAGGTTTTTTTTCCCCTTGCACTGGATAGTTTTGTTTCACATTTTTCTCAAACTATGGATCATACAGGTACAGTTCTTTGGCCATTTTTTATGTATTTCAAGCGAGGAATCTGGCTGTGCAGAGTTTGGGTGGTCTTGATGGGACACCCTGTATAACAAAAAGTGATTTTGTCTTCAAAATAGTTTTCGATTTTGGGAAAATTAACGAAATTGTGAGTGTTTTGGTCTAAACTGTTATGGAGTATGTAAGAATTTTGTTATGTAGAATTTGTTATTGAGTCTCTGTTGTATTTTTATTGCTGAAGTCATGTAATTTTGTTATAGTTGTCCTGATTTTATCTCAACAAACTTTGTGCTAGTTCTCTCACGTTACAAGTATAATTTGTTTCAGAAAGTTACTTTTTAATTCATGTTTTTTATGCATAATTAAGATATTGTATTTTAGGTATCACTGTATGTCAACCAAAGCACAATTCACAAAATGAATATCCATTTGCATGGATATTGTGATGGAAATACTTGAAATGACAACGTTTCTTCAATATAAACAATGATGTGTACATTGATATAAAACATCCATCTTGGTTATATATACATTCCTTATAGAGGAAGAGAGAGAAGGTTCATCATACAATATTCAATTATATGAATTTTGGTGTCATTGAAAATTTCAATATCTATGGAAATTTTTTCTTTATTAATACTTTTAAATTGATTGATAAACAACTTTTTTTAAGATTTTTTGTACTTGCAATCTGGTAGTTACTGTAGCTATATAACTCAAGTATTTGTTTTTTCACTAGAAAACTAATTTAAAATGTCTTTCTATATTTTTTTAGCCTGTTAGTTATTATTCTCAAGAACATCTTGCATACTGCCATACAAACTAGAGATTACAAGTTTTTTTTTTTCTTCCCTTATTTCTAACATAATTTATGTATATTTTTTTCAACTACCAAGTGGTTGAATCAGCAAGAAATCTTGTATCTCAATGTAATTTTTTTCTCTGTAAACACAAATTTCATTATGTATGGAATAGCCTATGGAATATTTTAAAATATTTTAAGTACATGTAGAATAAAGATATTGCACAACTATAGTTTTCGATTGAATCCTATTTGTATGGGAACTGAATAAGATCTCAATGTTCCTCAACCTATGGTCCACTAACCAGAGTGATCTGTGAATATGGGTGGAGTAATACTCAGGCGGACTTGAAAATTTAATTTGAACGCAATCAAACAAAATTAAAGAAAAAATTTTTAAATTGTGTGTAACTAATAGAGATAGAACTTGAATTATCTGCATTAAGGGTAGGGAACACAGATAACAGAAGAACATGGTTAACCATCAGGAGTAAAAAAAAATAATTTAAAATAATAAAATTGCAAAAAAAAAAAGTATTTATGCATTTTACTTGTTTGAAAAACTATATCCAGTGTATATATATCATATTATACAAATAAAAAGCCACAACAGGCAAGATGCTCAGTGAGGTGGCTGAAAAAAACAGATGTTCATAATAAATATGGATGTCATATTAGGTGGAAAACAAAGTTCTTGCCAGAAATGATAGGTAGCCCCAGATGGGCTGCAGTAGTTGTGTTTACAGTCTAATTTGTATAATAATGATTGTTTTGGAAAGTTAAAAGTGTGTTGTGGTAATATGTAAGATTTTGTTTGCTGTTTGCAACTTTTAGGTGTAATATGGGATCTACAAAATGTCTGTTCAAAAATCCAAAATTTGGCACAAATTTGGTCCCACTGAAAATCTAAACTTAGTGTTTTCAGAGCTGCAACCACAATAAAATTCTAACAACCCTATTAGAGAAGAAGTCCCTGATATACCATAACCTTGAGTTGTCCCTCACCAATCAATACTGGTGTCCCATGTTGAAGCAGTACATTGCCAGTGTATTAATAACTCATTGTCCATCCTATCCATTCTGTAGAAAATTTTAAACACTTTGATCACATTTCCCTGAGACTTGCTGTTCTTCCAGTGTAAACATACGATATCAAGTCTCTTTTCATAGCTCGAGCCTTGTGCAGAGAACCAGCTTTTCTCTGCACCCCTCTGTAGTAAGATCTCTGAACCCTTACAGCATTATCGTACAAAAAAATCTAATTAAAATCACACTTATTCACAGTTACATATCCATACTATTATTATACTTGGCTTCACTGATGGCACGATCCTTGTGCATTGTTTTTCAGTTATAAAAAAGGGCAATATATACCTAACTTAGCATACCATACCTACACCTCCTATACATGAGAAGCTTTTTCCCTACTATAAATCTTCAAATGTTGATTGCCCCTGTGAAATGTTCGGTCCATTTATGTGTACATATAAGATGTCCCTATACAGGGGTTGCCATATCACCGCATTGAACTAATGAAAAAAACCACTGAAATAACAGCATGGATAGTGACGAGCTTTATATGAAATTAAAATTTCTGTACCGGGATAATCGTGCCATATAATCAAGGTTCTACTGTATTAGTGGTATTCAAATAGATTTTTGAATAAAAAAATCTGGCTCACAATACTGTAAATTAGTTGTCCATCAAATTATCTCGGAAATTTCAGTTGTCCTTGGGTTCAAAAAGGTTGAGAAACTCTCTGATCTAGATAATTATAAGAAGTGACTGAAATCAACTTTTTCAATTTGCTGCTTTTTTTCATACTACCTTTATTTTCTTTTTGCAACTTTCTCCCTTTCATAAACATACCTGTAATTGGTGAAGGATTTGTAATTCCATCAATTTTGATAGGGAAAAGTAATATAGAAATTCCTGGGGTTTTTTTTTTTTTTTTTTTTTGTAAGAAACTGAAAATCATTTAACATTTATAATTTAACACGTGTATTAAATCGATTGTATATTGTTTAGTTCTTTTTAAAATAATTGTTTTGTATTTTTATTCCAGGTTTAACTAGCCGCCCTTCATCGTCTTCCCTTGATCGCCGAGAGAAACAATATGCTGTTTTAACGTCAGAAAGGCGTTCACATGTTGTGCTCTTACCCTCCCAAACGGGGCTTTACAGAAACATAATCTCAGACACATCCTATGCTGTCAAAGCTGAAGTTACATCATTGAAAGATGCAGGTAAGAAACTTGTCAATACATTCTTTTTAATGCTAGAACCTGCAAGAAATTTTCTTTGTTTTTTATCTACTGTAATTGAAGACTGGAAATGGTAAACGCAGTAAGTGGTAAAAAAAAAATTTCCACATCAAAAATGAAATACTAAGATTGTCAACCTGGGAAATGATGAAAGTGTCCAACTCACTCTAAGTAGGTGAAAAACTTGTCAGTATGTGTCACTTGACACATTGCTTTATGGTGCCTTAAACTTGTTTTTCGTTCTCCTGTAAAATTTGTGATATGGCACTTACTGCATTTATCATTTCTGGTCTTTAATTTTTATCTGTTATTGTTTCTATTAAACTAAATTAATAGCAGAAATGTAAAGGATACAGCTTACATAGGGTTATGACTTCATTCCCCTTGCCACATCTTACTGGTGAACCGTTGATCCTAGAGGCATACTTCCAGTTAGAAAAATTATCCAAATAATGTGTAGAACTCAGATGTGTCATTCATGTTGCAAGAGGTTGTGCAGTTATTAAAATAAAAAAACAATTACCTTTATATACAGACCCAATAAGAACGTTGTTGCCCTGTCTGTCCTGCTGCCAACAAAGAAAGTTCCACATTGAGGAACTGAGGCATTTGAATTGAAAAATATTGGGAAAATCAAAAAAAAAACCTGATGACAATACATCTTTCCCTGATTTATGCTGTTCTTTCCCAACTTTCCCCCAGTTTTTGAATTCAGATATCTCAGTGAATATTCTACTTAGAAATGAGAGATTTTTTTTGCTGGCCTCAGGAGTGACAGAACAACAACTTTCTATTTCAGTTTTTGGGGACAGAGTGTCCATATAAAAAATTTATTTTATTTATTTTAATTACACAACCCTTTGCAATATCAATGACTTGAGATATCAATGAGTTCTATATGCTATTTAGATAACTTTTTTAATTGGAAGTATGCCTCTCTCTCTCTCTCTCTCTCTCTCTCTATGGAATCAACAGCTCTGTTTGCCAGTAAAATATGCGGCAAGAGCAATTATGGAATCACCAAAGTGGCCAACTTCAGGCTTTGGCAGTAAATACACACACATATATATATATGGCCAGCACAAATAACCTGGCCATTGTCTGATATTTGGGCTTTCGAGGGCTTTAGCCGGTCACTATATATTGATCCCTATATCAATTCCTATGATTCGACATTTGAGTGTATTTTTTTGTATATGCTTATAAGCATACAAAAATACATATATATATATATAATTGATTTTCTGTGTGTCTGTCGGTGTGTTCTCAATACAAATCTACAATTTTAGATCGATCGTCACCAAATTTTGCATATATGCCCAATGGGGCCCAACTTGAACAATAGGTTACTTTAAAATTTCGTCAGAGCAGGGCAAATGCCTCAAATGGGCAAAAAAACTGTCAGACAACAATGGTTTTTAGGCCTCAGCAGCAATCACTTTCCGAACGTTTACTTTGGTTACCGTGGTTCCCTAGCAATTCATTTCAGACGTGTTTTATGCCTTTACAATGGTTTGCCACTTCTCTAATCGTGTTAGTATATGTATAATAGTTTATGCCTTTATTTTTCACATTTTCAATACTCCCAGTAATAAGGCATTTTAAATAGACGTCATAATCATCATCAGCATCGCTTTGAGGGTCAGGAAAAGGGGTGATCCTCATAGAAATCAGTGTTAAAATTACCGATTTTACTGTAGAAATGCGAAAATATGGTGGTGTTTTCTGTCACATCAATAATTTTAAAAATTGTATTGAATTCTCAATTTTTGAAATATATTGAGTTTGCTTAGAGATATACGAAGCCCAGCAGATTAAATATGAAGTAATTTGGCAGACCTACTTTTGAATTGAATAATATCCAGGCAATAACATTGATTTCAAATTTTTATTTACATCTTCTCAAGCATGAAAATTAAGTTCTCCGTATTGTCTTTTGATATTCAACTGCATAAATTGATATAGTTTAGGTTGTTTTAAAATCAATTATGGGTCCGTAAAGTACATTGAAGAAATCCCACAGCTTTAATTAAGCATTTTGGGAAGCAGAAACAGGCAGAAATAGATAACTTGAAATTCGAGAGGGGGATCGCAATACCTAGCGCCCCTTAAAAAAGGGGGGGAAATATTTGTTTCTATGTTTCTTTAAATCTAGATTTGTTTATTTCGTGAAGTTGCCATATTGGTTAACTTAGACACGGTTTGTATGTCCCTCAAGAAAAAGAGAGGGAGATATCACGTGATCCAAACAGCCTCATTGAAGAAAACCCGGGCAGCGCTGGGTATTATAGCTAGTACATATATATAAGCATTTCTATCATGAAAAAAATATGTTTAGATTAAAATCATAGTATTAAAATCAGAGTTGAAATGTTCTTTAAAAAATAAGAATCCAAAAGCTTTTTTGTTTTTTTTAAGTTAATTTGTACTTAATTTTAATGAAATTTCATGAAACTCAATGGAATTAAATCAGTAAATTTCATTTCTTCTCTTGTTGCTCTCTGCTTATTTCTTCTCCCATTGTAACAGTGAGAAATGAGTATTTTGTGGCTTTTTATCTCCATTGACACCATTAACTTCTTTTTCATATAATTATCTGCTGAAACTCTGAAAATGCTTTTATCTGCATTTAATTACAATTACTTACAGTATATAAATACTAATACTAATTTTATATACTGAAAATAACTGATAAATACTAATTTTTTATACAAAAACAATGTAAAACATTAAATATATATCTATATCAATTAATTGTTTTAGGTTCTTCGTTGGTTTGTTACATTGCTACCGGTCATGTTAATATATACAGTTTACCAAGCCTTAGGCAACTGCACCATGTTGATTTCTTACCACCCGTTGGTGTTAGGTAAATTTATATTTGATTTTTTTTATCACTAATTCCCCATCAGTTATATTTCATGTCTCCTATTGATTTTGAATTCCTTCAGTGTCATTAATTTCTCAGGTATGATACCATTTTTTCCAGTAACCAATAAAATAATTTTTCAGTGCATCTGTATTCAGTTTAGTGCATTCCATTTTTTTTTTTTTTTTTTTTTTTTTTTTTGATAAATACACTATAACATGAATTCGTATATACACACAGATAACAGGGTAACTTCTTTTACTTTATGTTCTCAGGATTGCAAGAACTTTGTGCATCAGTGCCAACGGCCATGGTCTGTATTTGTGTTCTCCTTCAGAAGTTCAGAAATTTTCTATTTCTGCTTCTTTCGGGTAAAGCCATTAGATTTCTCTTCTCCCATTTTATACATGAAAGCTATCACATTTTGCAGAATACATAAATGTTTTTTCCCTTGAAAGAGTAAACTGACTTGTGAATTTCTTGATTTCATAACCAGTGATTTTCCAGGTTCACTTTTGAAAGTTAAACTATTGTCTTGCTGATGTATATTTATAATTTTTGTTTTACTGTCAATTTAAACTTGATGCTATATATATTTATATTTTTAGGAGCCTCTTACAGGACATGATGGGAACATTGTTTTTAACGAAGGACATGCCAGAGCCACCAAAGCAAGGCTTTTTCAAAGGATTATTTGGTGGAGGTCCAAGTGTTTTGGACCGGGAAGAGCTATGTGAGTTGTTTACATTCTAAACCCTCTTGCTTTAATATTTTGTATGTGTATGTAATTGTATACAGTCAAATCTCAATAAGTTGAATATGCAGTAGTTGATGGAAAACTTATCTTAGTTATACCACACTACATTCAAAACTTATTTTATTATGGAAGAATGAGTCTGAATTTTATTATGAACTAGCTATAATACCCGGCGTTGCCCGGGTTTTCTTCAACGAGGCTTTTTGAATAATGTGATATCTCCTTCTTTCTTTGAGGGACATGCAAACAGTGTCTAAGTTAACCAATATGGCGACTTCCTGCGCGACTCATGAAAGAAACTAATCTAGATTTAAGGAAAAATAAATGAATAAATATATATATATATTTTTTAAAGGGTGCCAGGTATTTCGATTCTCCCCCCCCCCCCCCCGAACTTCAAGTTATCCATTTCTGCCTGTTTCTGCTTCAAAAAATGCTTAATTAAAGCTGTGGAATTTCTTCGATGTATTTTACGGACCCATAATTAATTTTAAAACATCCTAAACTATATGAATTTATGCAGCTGAATATCAAAAGACAATATACGGAGACATTAATTTTCATGCTTGAGAAGATATAAATAAAAAGTTGAAATAAATGTGTTATTGCCTGGATATCCAACTCAAAAAAGTAGGTCCATATTTAATCTCCTGGGCTTCGTATATCTCTAAGTAAACTCAATATTTCAAAAATCGAGTATTTAATACAATTTTTAGAATTATTGATGTGACAGAAAACCCCACAGAATTTCCTCATGTCTACATTAAAATTGGCAATTTTAACACTGATTTCTATGAGGATCACCCTTTTCCTGACCCCTCAAAGCGAGGCTGATTATAATTATGACGTCATTCAAAAAAACCTCATTGCTGGGAGTATTGAAAATGTGGCAAACCATTATAAAGGCATAAATATTATACATATACTGACAGCGTTGAAGAAATGACAACCATTGTAAAGGCATATACACGTCTTAAACGCATTGCTAGGGAACCATGGTAACCAAAGTAAATGTTCGGAAAATGATTGTTGAATCCGAAAAACCATTTTTGCCCTTCGGTTTTTTGCCCATTTGGGGCATTTGCCCTGCTCTGGCAAAATTTTAAAGTAGCCTATCGTTTAAGTCGGGTCCCATTTGGTATATATGCAAAATTTGGTGACGATCGATCTAAAATTGTAGATTTGCATAGAGAACATACACACAGACACAAAATCAATTTTATATATATAGATATAGAACCTGTTGTTGTTGTTTTGTGTTTCCTTCAATATAACTACCATGTGCAATTAGGCATTTTCATACAAATTTCGTACAAAGATATAAATGGAATTGGAAGCCTCCTCTTGCCACATCCTTTAGTGCCTTCATTGCTGCTTGCTGCACTTCTTCAGAACCTGAGAATTTTTGCCCCCCCCCCCCTTTTAAGTAATTTCTTTATCCAAGATAAGTTTGTCTGTTAAAGTGGCATGACAACTTCTACCTGAGATGCCAACAAATTATGAAATCTCAGCAGCAGTTCTTCACATATCTTTTTTTTACAATTTCTTTGATGATGGTGACTTGTTCAACCGTTGTGGATACTGATGGCTGTTCTGAGCTCTCATCATTCACGATACGCTGTCATCTCTTTTGAACCGTGCCATTCATGAACTCGAGTGTGAGTCATTGCTGTTTCACCATACGTTGACTTAATCATTTGAAAAGTCTCTGCAAAAGATTTTCATTAATATTTTTTCTAATATTTGGCACTTAAACTCTGCTTGAAATTGGACAACTTCCCCCTTCCCCCCTCCCCTCCGACAGGAAATTTTCAAAGCCTGTACTGATGTGGTATGCTCATGCGATGTACGTATTTGAAATGGATGAAATCATCTCAGACTAGTCTGTCAAATGATATTTCTCAGTGGGAAATGACATAATTCATTTTAATTTTAAAAGTTCTGGAATTTTTTTAAATGTAGTGGTATAATTTTACTCTCTCAAAATCTCATAAAAGTAAGACAAGTTCTGGGACTGCGTCAAAATTTAAACAGATATTCAATTCATTGAAATTTGACTTATCACAAATTGACTGCATTAAAATTATCACATGGTAGGTGTACAGGTTAAATAAAAGACTTAATTTGTATGTATTGTCATTTTCTTTTCTTTTTACTTATGCAGTTGGTGAAGCCAGTGGTAAAAGTTCAAAAACTGTTGCTAGTCGTTACCCTGGTGGGACCAGTGCGATAGACCAAGCTAAAGCTCAAACTTCCTCACTGGCTGGAGAAGTGGCTAGAGCCAGGCTGGTATGTACTTTTTCTTCATTAAATGGTATGGCAAATCATATACAGAGATACTTAGATCCTGCTCAACTAATTTCTAGTATGTGACTCAGCCGCTGTGGTTGTCAAGTGGTCATAGTGACGGATTCGAGTAACCGGGTTCGATCCCCACTGTCACCGCAGTGGTGGTCGGTTGAAGTTAGTTTTCCCGCACCCCCAGAGCAATGCGACTTACCTTCCTGCACCCCTTTGGAGATAATACATTTTTTATTTGTTAGAAAATTCAGGGTTTTTTCTGTAATTGATTACATTAATTATCCAATAATTAATTTTTATAAATTCTTTTACTCATTGCTTAATGTCTTTTCAGCTATAGCCAAAAAAAGACATTAAATAATTAAATCACATAATTAAATATTATTATATACTATTTCATTTTAGTTTCTTTTTTTTTTAATTCACAAACAAAACTAAAAAAAACATACTATTTTTTAACTTTTTTTTTTAAGATATGGAAAATAAATTCATTTTATATATATATAGTTGACTTGACTTATTGATACGAGGCGCAACAACTATAAATTAATGGTTCTTTGACACTTGACTACTTCACCAAACACCAACTCTGGCCATATCGCTATAGTGCAATTTACTGCCATTAGTGAGATGGGTTGGAAGTAAAGGCGCTGTCTATCGGTGGTCGCCTCGAGTTCTTTAGGGAAAATATCTTATCAATATCCTCCTCCCTTGGGTTCGAACCCGGGACCCTGACAACATCCTTCATGATGGTAGATGAGCATCTTACCACCATGCCACTCGGGCACTCGACACTTGACTGAATTTTTTGACGTTTTTCCTAAGTTATGTGTTCATGACAATGTCAAATCTAATCACAACATGCTAATAACACAAGATACCAATGTAGACAAACCATAAATTAGGTTAAGTAGATAATGGTATTTTTTCTCAGCTAAAATGGAAAAAGAAACGTTTACAATGCAAAATTCGAATGACATATTTTAATGAGCAGAAGTCAGAAGATTCAGAAGATAAGGCATCAAAAATATTATTATAATTCATATTTTTTTATGAATTGAAAAATTCAATTCTTACCATTATTTTAATTTTTCTGAATAATCAGTCAACATGGTGTAATTTTTTTTCCATTTCGCACCCCAAAAATGCTCTCCCTCACCCCCAGTTGGGAACCACTCGCTTAGAGGGATCGTTGGTTCTGTATATCTTTGAAGAATTTTTCACTTTTATTTAAATATCTTCTCTTTGCTTTTTTTTTTCTGACAGGCTCTCAACGAGAGAGGTGAAGCACTTTCGCAGCTGGAAGAGAGGACGGCACGCATGATGTCAGAAGCAGAAAGTTATGCCACGTCGTCCAACCAGTTGATGCTCAAATATAGAGACAAAAAGTGGTATCAACTTTGACTTTTCGTTTCTGCTGCTGTTGTTTCGTGTGGGAATGTGAACCCATCAATGTTTTTCATCACCGGTTGGATGGATGAAGCACGTTTGTGATTTATTGTTGACATACAGACAAGGATGACGAAGTAAATTAATAAGAATAAATAATCTATGTGAAGATGAGAATCATGATCAGAGACTCTCTTCTCCTCCTCCTCCCTCCCTTTTCATCCCAGAGTTCCCTCCTTATGTCTCCCCTCCTCCCAAAAAAAAATTCATGTGCTTCACGCTGTGTCTCACCAGTTGTCAATTTACCTGCAGGCAGGAACTGAGCCTGTGGATTTATGAATATAGGGCACTTGGACTACTCACAGACATATTTATTTTAGATGGATCCGTAGCCCTTTTTGTTGAAATGTTAAAGAAGTAAACATAAATAAATTTGTTGTCTATAATTCTTATTTGTACTGTATTTCTTTAGTTATGAATATATGTTTGGCTGAAATATTCAAGGATTCACTTAATGAAGTGATGGTTATACGTTGAAGTTGATTATAGGATGGTTACACATTAAATAACTTTAATGTAAAAATATCTGTTAACCGTTTGAGAAGCACTGAAGAAATATCTCACATCCTTAAAAGCCTCTATAAGAAAATAAAACTCTCCTTAAAAGAGAATAAAATTTTAAAAAAAAGTCAAGGGTGGCTGTAATCTCTTTGACATTCAGATATTTACATTTGCTCTTGCAGTAATGGATATGATTTGAATAAAAGGTAATGTGGCACTAGATTATGGTGACCATACATGTCTCACATATTTTCACGTAATTTCTACCATTCCAACTTTTTTGTAACAATGACCTTCTCTTCACGTATTTTCAATGAAACCAACTCTTGAATTTTTATTCCTCATTGAAATCAAAGATTAAAATTATTTTCCCAACTCATAAATTATATATTATGATGATAACGACTACATAAATAAGAATATTTATCTCACATTTGTCATGTTAAACATTTTGATTCCTCAAATTTATTTTAATCCACTGCAATTTGCAGTAATGCTTCATGTCCTACCATTGGTGATTTTTCAGTGATTTCAGCAATATTTGGTAACTTTTGGCATCGTTTTTGGTGATGTTTCATATTTTCCAGTATTTTTTCCCAGATGCAATTTTACAGGGGAGTAATTTTGCAGGATGGTGTGGGGGAGAATTTTATACCCAAATATTCCACGAAAACACTTTTTTTTTTAAAGAAATCATCAGCTAATACAGTGGAAAACTCAAATCTGACATAAATCCTAGTCAATGATGTGATTCAATCAGTCAATGATCACATTCATGATCATTTAGAAATGTATTTTGTTTATCACGAATACAGTCCAATTTTCAATAAAAGCTAAAAATATAAAATAGTTGGGTGACCATAGGATCTGTTTTTCCCTGTAATTTTGAAAATCCAGATTTTTTTTTCCCCTACACAAATATCCTGTTTTTCTAACAACGTTCATTGAATTTGATACCTTTTTTGCAGTTATGACAATAATTCTCAAAAAATTACGTTAGGATAATTGTATAAATAGGGGAAAAGAATAGAATTCATCACTGAAGCTTGTTCATTCATTCTGAGGTTTATTTACGAAGGAGGGAAGTGGGTATTCTAAGCAGACTAGCTAATGACTAATGAGCGGGGAAAAGATAGAAAATAACTGGCAAACTTTATATAGCCTCCAAGAGGCAAAGCTATAAATCCACTTTTGTTTTAATCTCACTTATTATGTTTTCGTCGCTCAAAATTTTAGTGAAATATATTCCAAATCACTATACGCATGCAGTAGCTCAGATGTCCTCAACCTTTTTTGAATCACTAGCACTCTGCCGTGTCTTGCCGTCAAACGAAGAGCGATCTTACGGCAAAGTTGGCATACATAATATGCATTATATGTTGGATTGCAATAATCAACATATAATTGTAATCCTTGAACGCAATTTTTAAAGGGTTTTGAATTGAAGCGTGGGTTAAGTGCTAGCGAGCGTGAAATCGGACACGACCACTGGGCACTCTTGGTGGTTCAGGGAGCACAATATGGTGCTCCGCGAGCAGCAGGTTGAAGAGTGGAGCTCCATTAGCAATACCCACCAGAGTGCCGCTGTGCGGTCGTGTCGGTATTGTGTTAGATTCTTCTCGTTTGGATCCAGGTTCAAATGTTTTTCAAGCCCGTCGATGTACAGGGGATCGATCGGCTGAAGTTGATTTTCTGTGGTTTTCCAACTTCAAGGCATGAATTCGAGCTGATATCCCATTTAAAAAGTGTCTGAGCAGACCTACACTACCATACTTATACATATGAAAATTCAAACATTTACTATATTTTTTTCAAAATATGGAATACAGATGGCACCACTATTAAGAACCAAGCATGATTCTGACAACATAAATGCGTTAGGAAAAGTGCCGTCTTAACGCGTGGGCCCACCTGGGCACGGCCCGGGGGGCCTCAAGCGAAGAGGGAATCGTAAAAATGAAATCCGGTCAAAATTTTCTACAATTTGCCAAGTATTAGGGCCTCAAAAAAAATTTGGCTCGGGGTCTTCAGACGGCCCCGGTTAGGGCCACACATACAATAAAAAGTTATGAGTATAACACACGTTCTAGCTTATGTACGGTTGGATAGAACTAGTATTTCAGTGTGATTTTAGTTACTTTGCAAAAAGTTGGGAAAAAAAAATTCTGTCCCGTATATTTTACATAATATATGGTCTCAAAGAATAGCAGTCTAGGTTTGATCTGTTAGTGTTACTGTCATCTGGCGATAAGCTTGCAAACTACTCATACACTGTTTATTTTTTTTTTGTTTACCATTTCTAATAGTAACAGTCAAAGCCGTCTGTATTTACGTTTCGGATGCTTCGGGTCGATTTCGGAATAATAATTGAACCGTTTCCCCTTGAACAGACATGGGTATCGTGAGCATATATGTGGTCAGCAAAGCCGGAGGTATGATATACCAGTATGACCACAACGTACCAGTCATGGAGACTGAAAAGACTTTCAGCTACCCTCTGGAGTTCTTGCTGGAGTACCAGAGCAATCGGATCCTGGTCAGTTTTGGTCAAGCCGATAACATCAGAGGTTGGTGGGCGACCTTTTCATTATAAACGCAGTAGGCGCTACTTTTAAAAATCACGTTTGGTTCATCACTTCGATTCTTATAAGCGACTGATTCTAATAACCGATAGCCTTTCTACGTTAAAACAGCGTTTTCTTTTGCTGATTTGGTTCTTATAAGCGGTGGCTGCTGCACTCACAAAATACCGCTTGCGATGTGGCCATAGTTTGTTGTGATTTGGCGCTAAACGGCTAAGATTCTGTTAGCAGGGTTGCACCAAATTTGACAATTAATTTTGTTTGATAACATTGACGCTTTGGGTTTTTTTTTCAAATCTTTTCATCGGCGACAATAATGTTTTTCAAGCCAACATGCTACCGTTGTATAATTTAGCACAGTTTAATTTCTTATTGCCATCATTGTCGTTGTTATCACTGGCGTTTTAAGTCTCGTTATCATGTTTGTCATCATTGAGCAATAGGCAGAAGCCCTGTTCGCCATCATGCATTCTTTTGCTCGTGAATTTCTTCATGGATGAAAATTTTTCAATCGGACGAGAAAAGACCAGTTTTCGACAAAAGTCTGCATGATACCTGCAAAAGAAATTATAGTTTGTTGCCGAAATCAACAAACATGGGCATCTTTTTCTCAGCCATCTCGTTATGCCTGTTGTGGCTTTGTATTTGTAATGTACCCCTTGCATGGTTCCGAACAGTGACCGTAACAAAAAATTCAGTTGGCTGTGGTTGCTGGAATAGGAATACAGAATCCAAATGAAATGGATCGGTGAATCACATGGCTAGGGCTTTCTCTTGGCTTCAGAATTCCTCCTTGCAAAATTCTAGCTTGTCGAATTGCAGAATTTTATTTTTTTCTGCCATCTTCTTGATTTTCATGATGTTAAAGGTGTTTGGCAAGGAAAATAATTTTAAGTCACCAACGGGCAAAAACCTCGGCAAAATTGGAAATTCCAAAATTTGGCACAACCCTGCTTATGGAATCTCCACCAGCTAAATAATAATTAGTGTTTGTAATACATCGCCATATCATGTTATGCCAAATTTTTTGTGTTGTATGGCCGAGAGAATGTTTCATTTATTGTGTTGATGCAGTGTTTTCATGTTTTTATTTTAGCTAAAAGGGAGAAAAAAAGTCCCGATTTGAAATTTAAAAAAACGATTGAATATTTTGCAGCCAATTATGTAGGAAAGAAAAACAGAGTTGTCACGTTTTACCAATATCCATTTACTATACATCCCATTTGACCAAACGGGATGCATGGTCACCATACTACTATGAAACCACAAATGCACCTCATTTATATTTCTCTGTGAATTTTCTAACGAATTGGTACGTGCCGGAGTGTGCGTGTTGTGAACCTAACAGGAAGTTTCTGTGTGGTGCTGCCATCAATTTTTCTATGACAAAAGTGTAATGATCAAATAATTGCATCATTTTAGGCCTATTGCTCTCTGTGGGGAGACTTTTTTAATGGGGAGATCAGCCTGTATTTGCATCTCAAAGTTGAGAACCACAGAAAACCAACTTCAGATGGCCACCACCGTGGTAACGGTGGGATTCAAACCTGGGTCCTCATGATGCCAGTCTGTCACTATCAAAAGAACATCAGAAAAAATTCTTTACCTATCAAACATTTACCAATAGATGATGCCTTCATTTCCCTCTGAACTCCACTAGTTGGAAATTGCCATGTGGCAAATTTCCATATGGCAATTTCCAACATATATATCGCCAATATATTTTTCAATATATATCGCCTATGGCAATATATGACTGGAGTTGGTGTGCGGTAAAGTAGTCTGTCACTATGACCACCACAGCGGCGATAGTCGCCATACTTGCAAATAGGATTTTTTTCCAGATATAGTAGCCATCCGGTTATGGTTATCAGAAACCCAGAGTCCTGATGTGATCATATTAGTGGACGAAGACTTTACATGCCTATCTACTACGAAATATGGCAGCATCTAATTTTTTTTTTTTTTGATTTTTCGTGATGAAATGGATCGGTGAATCACATGGCTAGGGCTTTCTCTTGGCTTCAGAATTCCTCCTTGCAAAATTCTAGCTTGTCGAATTGCAGAATTTTATTTTTTTCTGCCATCTTCTTGATTTTCATGATGTTAAAGGTGTTTTCCCTGACATATTACACTGTTTTGCTTCTGAATTTAGAATTGTGGGCAATGAGGTGAGCACTCCTGTGGGGCATCCCCTACCGTTTTTCTCACAGCTAATGACTAACTCCATCAGTCCGGCAGATTGAAAAATATTCCCTTTTGGTATAAAAGAATGGTTATACACTGCCATTGCTTAGTTAATTTCTTTGCGTGAAATGAAAGTGTTTTCTAATTCCATAGTTGGCCATCTACTCCTGGCTGTTAATGGAGCTCCTGTGAGCGGTCGAATGCTACCTGACGGCAGAGACGTATTTGAAGTTTTGGAAAAAGAAGAAAACTATCCGATTGATCTCAAGTTTGGACGACCTCGGCTTGGAACAAATGAAAAAATAGTTTTGGCGAGTACATTTCACTCGTGAGTAAATTGCTCGCATCAGCCATAAGTGTTTCTATAAAAAAAAAAGCAAATGTATTGACACATTTTTATGTGAACTGATCAAGTTGGTGAACATGATCCTTGGCATGATCTAATATATGACATGTTATGCTTAAAAGCATTTCAAATGTTGGATATTAGCTGAGCTATTCCCTCACTGGAAATTCTTTCTAATGCTTTCTTTTTTTTGGGCAAATACGGTAAAAGTTTTATATAACAAGAATTTCACTATTATGATTGATATTTAGTGCATGTCATCAAACTCATGTTGAAGATGTTATGGTAAATGTGACGAATCAGTTATATGCATTATAACTGGTTAGGCTATTATACATAATCACTGATCATCTTGGTAATTTCAATAAATTTATCACTTTTATTGACAATTATGCATAATACCCAGTTACCATTATTGGTAAATGCTAAAAAATTATCAATTTTATTGATTATGTACAATGCTAGTCTAGTGTAGTAATCAGATGCTTGGTCAGTCGGGGCAAGTGCATAGTTTGCCGCACCTCTTGTTATGTTGAAGGAGAGGTTATAAGTTGAAATTTGCTCCCCGCCCTCCCACAGTTGTGGTCCTACATAATACCCTAGTGCAAGGGTTTTCAACCTGTTGTGCCTCTTTCCCTAATCTCCATTTATCTGCGGCTCCTCAGAGTAGTTCAGCAAAGAATCTCTTCGAAAAACCTCTGTCTGGCTGTCATGTCGTGGTACCCCTGACAAAGGTTGGTGACACACAGTTTGAGAACCCCCGCCGAGGTGTAATTGATGAATTGGACAAGTAACCTGAATATGAAAAAAAAAATTCTAAAATGAGTTTCGGTAGTGTGTTTTATATAGTCAGACCTTGATATAATGAACTCCTATTTAATGAATTTCACAACCCAACCGGTTTTTTCTTCTTCCGAATCCTGTCCCTGTGTGAATGTGTTTAATGAGAAAGTGAAAAAATTTCTTAAATTTAATAATTACTAAACGGGAGTTCTTTATATCGAAGTATGATTGTGAAATTTACCACACAAGTAAGAGTTTATTATATTGAGGTCAGATCATAAAACTCGTTAAATAAGAGTTTGTTGTACTGGGATCTGATTGTATACATTCAAAAACTTATAAAAATTAGTTAAATTCTTATAATTTTCAAATGAGAGTTCATTATATCGGGTTGTTATTGTAAAAATTGTTAAATGAGTGTTCGTTATCTAAAGGTCCAATTTCAGAATTCGTGAAATTGGAGTTGATTATAAAAGTTATTTTGGGGATGTCTGAAAAAATTCATTGAATCACACACACACACACACACAGAGTTCATTATATCCAGCTCAGACTCACTAGTAACGGTCATCCACATAATGAATCTTTTCATGGCATTTGGGCAAATTCATCCTATTTACCAATATGAAATGGCAGTTATGCATAATAGCTGTCAGGTGTGATGAATTTAGTATGATTTATCATGGCTTACCAACGATGCTTGGGTATAATGCATTTATATATATTATGCATTACAGTAGATAAAAATTATAATCTTTTCTGTTATCTATTTTCAAGAATTTATGAAATTTGTCAACTGCTTGGGTATTACGCATAATCGCTGGTAAAAGTGATACATTTACCAACCTTTCCAAAATGATCGGAAATTATGTATAATAACCAGATTTATCATATTTACCATAACAAAGATACAAAAAAATATATGTTTATAGTGAACAACAAAAATTGGTACCAAAAATTCTCGAGAAAAAGCTAGATTTTCATTCCCTTCAATTAGTCTTTTACAAAGTAGACTACTGGTGGTTGCCCTAAGATTTTGCCCAGTCCCATGCAATTTTCGTGAGGCCTCTAAAATGAAGATATCAGAATGTCTAGACGAATTAAGATGGAGACATCATTTTCAGGGTTTTGCAATAATTATGCTAGAAAACTGCACATCAAAGAAATAATACTAACACGTTCATAAAGCCATGGAATTAAACAGAGTGCGAGAAGACCACAAAGGTTTAGATCAGTGATTCCCAATGTGGGCGTTAACGCCCCCTGGGGGCGATGGAATATTCCAGGGGGGCGGTAAAAGCTATGGGTATAACATGGGATCCTATGGGTTAGATTGCGTTGGGGTCAATGAGGAAAAAAAGTTCTGAAGGCAATAGGACAAA
Source organism: Pholcus phalangioides (assembly GCF_987345545.1). Classification (NCBI taxonomy): domain Eukaryota; kingdom Metazoa; phylum Arthropoda; class Arachnida; order Araneae; family Pholcidae; genus Pholcus; species Pholcus phalangioides. The sequence goes on along the minus strand of NW_028301608.1, from coordinate 56,287,801 downwards.
AAAAAAAAAGGTTGGAAACTATGGTTTAGATCAGTGTTTCCCAAAGTGGGCAATATTGCCCCCTGGTGGGCGATGGAAAGGTCCAAGGGAGCGATAGAAGCCATGGGTATAACATAGGATCCTATGGGTTCACTTGAGTTGGGGGGCGATGAGAGAAAAATTTCTCTGAAGAAGGGGGCGATGGAACAAAAAGTTTGGGAAACTATGGTTTAGATCATAGTTTCCCAAACTTTTCATTCCATCGCCCCCTTCTCCAGAACTTTTTTCCTCTCATCGCCCCCCAACTCAAGTAAACCCATAGGATCCTAAGCTAAATCCGTAGCTTCTATCGCCCCTTTGGACCATTCTATCGCCCACTTTGGGAAACACTAGTTTAGATCATAGTTTACCAAACTTTTTGTTCGGTCTCCCTTCTCAGAAATTTATTTTTCCTCATCGCTGCCAAACTCAAGAGAGCCGGCCCATAAGATCCTATACTGAACCTATAGCTTCTACCATATTTCTGGATCATTCCATTGCCCCCCAGGAGATGATATTGCTCCCTTTAGGAAACATTGTTTTAGATCGCTAGACACTTGGAAAATGAAAAACCATTTAAAGCTATATGCAAAAACGTTTTTGGAGTTCGTATCTTGCTCGGTCAATAATAAAATGACTCAATGTTCAATAAATTGGTAATGCAGATAAAGCAAAAAATTTCAATTTGCTCATAATGAGTAATTGGTTATAGCGATAATATTCCTTACTATTGTCAGCTCTCGTCATAATTGATTTTTACTGTACTCTGTGATTTATATCTCTGTTTCAAATAAGGATTTTTTAGAAGTTAAAGACATTATACATTTGTAAAGAACAGAAAGTTGAGCACTGTTATTGTGATGTATTTGCAGATTGTTTGCTATCGCCTCTCAGTTATCTCCAGAGCCTCAGTCATCTGGTATCGAAGTTCTAGAAGCTGACACATTCAAGCTCTATTGCTATCAAACAATCACGGGTAAGTGCTATGCAAACCAAAACTTATTTCAAGAAACTACTGCTGCTTCTGAACTGATCACAACCCTGGTTTATTGCTACTATGCTCAACTCACCTCTTTTCATGGGGTGTATATCTACCTGGCCGTGTGCAATTACATTTAGTGAAGTTAGAGTTGTTATCTGCATTTAAAATTGCAAGTGAAGTGTCACGATTGCATATTTGCACCCTTGCAGGATTGTTTGCTCTAAGAGAATATGTAGACATAGCATGACCACATTCATCCCACCTCACATCTTTTGCAAGATATCAAAACATTCCCTAATGATGGGCAAACCTGGGTTCCTTTATGGGTTATATGCAGACAAGTGGACTTGTCTGTAGATTATTAAGTATTCTTGTTCACATTATGCGCATTCGTGTTCACATTCATTCAACCTGGCTGTCTGGAACAACCACAATGGTAGCTTTGACCCTAAATTGTACTTGGACCTTGAATTATATTTAAATTTTGTTATTTTATAACCTGATATATATTTTCATTGCTATTACATATAACTAATTCAATAATATAATTTTTTAATTCCATCCAAATATGCAATTTTAAGCAGCTACTTTTTTTTATTTTGATGCAACAACCACTCAATGTAACATCCATTTTCAGTAACCATTCCGGTTGTTATAATGAGTCTCTATTGTATTTCAAATACAATTTTTTCTCTAAGGAGTTTAAGAAAGACTTTCTGTTAATATTATTACTGTATGTGTATCTGACAAACTAATATGAGCTACTTTATTCTGTCTTTCTGCAGGCATAAAATTCATTGTCATTGCAGATCCAAAGCAAACAGGTGTAGAGGTTTTGCTACGAAAAATTCACGAGATTTATGCTGATTATGCTCTGAAGAATCCTTTCTACTCATTGGAAATGCCAATTAGGTGAGGAAAATTCTTTTATACCATCTGTCGGTGATTTTAGAATCTCATCATTCAAATATGTAAAAGAGTTAAATGAAATAATTTTTCTATCCAATTTTTAAACAAATTTTTTGTGACAAGGCATTATAGGATTCAATTGATGACTCAGATTTGATTAGAACAAGGGTGGGAACCCTTTTCTCACCTCTGTTGGTATCGGAACAAATCTCATGCACGTCACACACACATAAATTTTTTTTATTGTTGCTCTCATCTAGAGCTGGGTCCATACCCCCAGCACTACAGTGCTTTGATCTGTGGAAAAACCAGTTTTTAAGGCGAAGCTGAACACAGTGTGATTGATGTGGCAAACAGTGTGTATCTTCCCTCTCCTTGGATCTAGATCTACTAGGAGTCGGTACATCAAAAGAAATTGGCTCTCAAATCAAGGATTGAAGGGGTATAATTAATGGTGTCAGATTTTCCACTGTAACTTGTATGTAGACATAATACCCATTTTAAATGTATTTCTCAGATTTTACATGATGATAGGTCACAGTTCAGAGTATCATGCAATGTCTCTTTTTTTCTAAATATTTACACGATTTTCCATAATGCAGGTGTGAACTTTTCGATACAAATCTCCAGACAGCATTGGAACAATCTGAAAAAACTGGTGTGAGCAACGTATGATAAAGTATACAGCAAAAATCTTATGTGTACAGAAAGTTATCACCAGTATTTTTTATGTTGAAAATATATGAACTGAGTTTTTTTTCTTGTAAATGTGTAAACTAATTTTCATCGAATTTATGTTTAATTATATGAAGCAACTGTTGAAAATGGAGAAAAACATTTATATTTATGTAATTATTATTCAGACGGAAATATGTTGCCAAAATTATTTGCTAAAAATTTCAGAAAAAGTATGAATTTTTTTTGGATTTATAAATATATTGCATATACTTTATACACAAATTCATACTTTGCTTGTGCTTGGTATGAATACTTCAGCCATACTCATCTATGAATGTAATAAAAAAAAATTTCAGGCTTAGATTATTGATAAAAATAAACTGTTACCATATTTTTCTCAAAGAAAATTTTTACTTGTGTTTCAGAATTTGTTTATATTTTCAGTTTGAAATGAATGTACATTATTCATTGGCAAATTAGACAAGAAAGTTCAACATATACCTTGTTTTTTTTACTTTTGCGTGTTCATTTGATTTCTTTTTTAAGGTACACAAGCACAGTGAAATCCTTGCCATATTATTATGAAAGTTTTTTTAAATGACTAAAGTGTTGTATATATACTTATGAAATAACAAACTAAAGAAATTACTATATATACTCGTGTATAAGCCCGAGAAGAACAGCATGCAGGTTAGTTTTAGATACTTTAATAAGCTTAGAATCTGTTAAAATTCAATTCTGTATAACTGCATTCATATCCAAAAACAGCTGTTGCTACATAGCTGATTTCTGTACATATATTAATCCAGACAACAAGCTCTAATGGAATTTTTAATACAGCTTAAAGTGATTTTTTTTAATGGGAAAAAAAATCACATTTTCTGGTCATAGCAATTTTATTTCCTTGTTATGGAAAGAAAGAATACATTTCGGTGGAAAATAATTTTTTTTTTAAACATACATCAAATGTGGCACATGAAAAGTCTCCATAAAATAAATTAGTGAATTGTAAATGCAAACAGAAATTGATAAATCTTATGACATAATTGCATTGTATAAAAGAGCTGAATTGAACATAGTTTTTCAAATCAAATGGGAATCACAGTATAAAGTTTCTTACTTTTTGCTTCTGATTACTGAAAATTAGCATAAACTGAAAAACAATCAGACTGGGCAACTCTAGTACAAAAGTTGATGGTGAAAATCAAATTTCTCATTTGCTGAAAAAACAAACAAAACATGTTCTTATATGGTGAGAGAAAAAATTGTTTTGAAAGGAAGTGTATGAAAAATATTTCAGCATTCCAAGACCACATCGATACAAATCCTCAAACTTTTGAGACTCTGATTATCGAGATTCTACTGTATGTATACATTTAAATAATATAAATTCTATCTAACTGCATAATGTTTACCTAAAATTTTATAATGCCAGCAGAAACTATCTCGCAGTAAGAAAGCGGTGGGTTTTCTTGTATCAGTAAAATTAATATTTATAAAACATACAGGTATAAACAAAACACATTCACTATCCTAAAAATAAAAACACCTATTAAACTCTTGAACAATACAATTTCGAAGAAAAAAAATTGGACCAACAATAAAGTAAAAGAAAGCCACCTTCAATAACTATATATACATTATAATTCTTCGGTTCTGCTTAAAATTTCACTTTCTATGTATTGTGGCAAAATCACAGTTTCCAATCACAAAGTGCAAAGTTCCTTAATGACAATTTTTTGGCTATGTTAATACAGTAGAACCCTGTTACATCAGAAGTGCTTGAGAGATGTTTCAACCTAACTAGTGAATTGTAAATGCAAAGAGAAATTAATAAATCTTATGACACAACTGCATTGTATAAAAGAGCTGAATTGAACATAGTTTTTCAAATCAATATGGGAATCACAGTAGAGTCTTGATTATTTGAGTTGAATAGTACTATATTCCTTGCAAGAAGTACTACATGGAAATATCCAATGCATTTTTTGCAGGATAATATTTATCTTTCGTGTAACTGCTGTTTTTCTATATTGTAAAAAAAAAATTGATTTTAAAATACTTGCTAAGTTCCCCGTACTAATTCTGAATAACTTAAATGCTATTTAATTGATATTTTGTGATTTTTCACAATTACTTTCACAACCATTGTCTTGGAGATGGGGGGTTCTTTGAAATAAAAATCTATGTAAGCCCTCTGGAAGACCCTAAAATTATTTCAAAAGTCGTGAACCCATGGCAGCTAGCACAAGAGAAATAGGGTAATCATACTATTCTTCACATTCTTAATCAAATCTCTGCAATTTCTGACAAAATAATTATGAAATTTTGCATATATACCAAACAGGATGTGATTAAAAAATGATAGGATACATTAATATTTTAAAATTTGTCAAAGAGATGGTTAAGCTATTGTTTCCCTACACATGATGGAAGGCAAAGAAAGTATGCCTGCTTCGTTGAGTAGGGAAGAAAATCTCCTTTAATATGGGCTAGAACAAGAGAGGGACTTGACAAATTTTAAAAAAAAATCAGGGGAAAGCCCCTTCGGAAAAAAAAATTGTTTCATTACTTTTCCGCAACTTATTGACCTCGCCTCTATGCATTAGTGCATATGCTGACATAAACACAGAAAATTTTGAGTTGTCTCCAAGGTAATAATCACACATTTTTTCAGTCGCCATTGTATGACCAGACACCTCGGATTTAACAAGCCCTGGGCTAGAGGGGAAGTAAAAACAGAAAATAGTTCAGTATAGTCAGCAAAAGCACTACTTTCTTACAATTCAGTTGAGTTGGTGACCATTATTCTCGACAGTCTAAGAGTGTCATTTGATAAACTTGTAGACTTAGTGGGTGTCAAGTTAGTGAAATTTCATTTGATCTCCGCTATCACAATTTTTAAACATTATTTATACCATGTGCATGTATTTTATATAGTTGAACACTTCCAACCAACCATCTACAAATTAACAACAAAAAAATTATCTGGAATAATCCTGAATTACACAGTGAAAATACATAAGTGTATCGACGTGTTTGTTATATGTGAGTGAGCAGTACAATTGCTGAAATTTACGAAAACTTTCATTTTTTAACTTGAAAATTTTGATCTAGCTTTTTCAATAATCTCTAGCTCAAAAGTTTCAGATATCATCCGTGTTTATCTGTGGCTTTAGTAGTCTGCAGGTCGTGCCATTACTTTCCAAAAAGTGGAAAGTGACCCTACCCCCCCCCCCCCAAGGTACGAGGAAGCGTTTTTGACCAACAAATGGCAGAAAACTAAGATATATGGGAGAAATATCATGAAAATATATAAACTGGGGGCAATTTAGTAAAATTAGTTGTGACAATATAGTACAAATCATAGTTGACTTAATCAGGGTTAGCTATCTTATTTGGATTTAGGTTCCTCCACCCCTTATTGAATTTAGTATTATGCCAACCATGAGAATTATAAATGTTGAGTTATTGAGGTTCTACTGTAATAGATACTTAGCATCACTGGGTTCTACTGTACTTACATGGAAGGAATGAAATGAAAGTAATAACTGGTCAACTGTCTCGACTACATAGCTTAGAATTCAGGTCTATTTTTACAATCTTCCCTTTTATTTAATTTCCAAATGTTCAAATTTATTTTAAGCTCTTCAAACATAAAATTTACATTAATGAGATCAGTATTTAGCTCATTTTAATAATAATTACCCTGACCAGTATCGTTAAAAATGGAATGAAATATGACAGGAATGATTGATCTATTTGTGTTCCGATTTCTGGAATTTTGCTACCTGAATGACTTGATCTAAACTTGGTGGGCATTTCATGTGTTTCAATATGAATTGGAATATTTTCATTAAAATTATAGGAAAATAAATCGGACGTGATAATATTTCAAGCCGATCAGAATAATTTTTACAACATCACATACACATTTTTTTTCTTTTGGAAATTGTGTCGAATATGCACAGCATACGTATCAGAAGAGATGTTCATCTCTTTCAACTCTGGCTTATTTTCTTTGGTTATCTTAATATACATAGCTCAGATCCATTTCACCGTAACATTTTCCAGATTATCAGATTTCTTCATTTGTTCAGCATTGACTGCTTCGTTCGGTACTGCTGAGAGAGGTAATCCACAATTTGATTGACTAAGGGAGGGATAATATTGGAAATAGCAAATCCATGACATAATTATTCCTAGTACAGAACCGGATAGAACATCTGCAAAAGAAAGTTGGAAGTGAATATCTGGCAATAAACATATCTTAATTTTCTCAAACACTTTATTCACACATGACATTTTCTCAGTGGGTAATAGGTACACTTAAGAGATCAATTATACAGAATTTATCATTGTGTATGGTAACAATAAGAAATTTTCTACGACCAGAGAGTAATAAGATATTGTTATGCAAGTGATTATTATACAGTATTTTCACTATTCAGGGTTTCCTGTAACTCCTATATAATGCAGCCTTATTTCATCAAACATTCGTCATAGGGGTATGGTTCCAATTTAAAAAATGCTCAAAATATGTTCAGAAATGACCCTGTACCAGTTTTGTGAGTGAAAATACAGTGTGTAAAATAAAATCTAAATTTTTATATGCCCCGGTCCTCTTAACTTTCAATAAGAAAACTGTTTACCCTGAAAAAAAGGTTTTTTTTTAGCCCAACAAAAGATGCCCCATGTTTTTTACTGCAATATTTGTTGAGATAGTTGAATTCACAAATTGGAAAAATGTGTGAAAAGAAGCGCCGTTAATTAGTTTATGTTGTTCTTTCGCAACTTTTCTCTGGTTTTTGAACTCAACTATATCAGTGCATATTGCACTTAGAAACATGGATATTTCTGGCCTCAGAAAAGACAGGGTAGCAGCTCTTTAATTGGGTTTTGCAGGACGGTGTCCATATAAACATTTAGATTTTTTTATTTTGTAACAAACTGTATTTTTACTCTTGAAACTGGTAAAGGATGATTTCTGAACACATTTTGAGCATCTTTTCAAGTGGAACCATACTTCTACAATGAACGGTTGATGAGATAAGAAATTAACATTAGGACTTACCTGTATATTAGCCATGAAAATTGAACTCACCTTGCCAGTGGTGATGGTAGTCACATGTTCTGCTCAAAGCAACAAGAAGGGCAAAAAACATGGGACACAAGCTTATCACTAATCTCCAAGATTCCCCTCTACCCCTTACGGTGAAAACATGCAACTTCCCACACATGTATAAAGTGCAGTACATCATGCTGGCAAAGACAACTGCAAGAAATAAGGAAATATTGTTTTGATATGAATCATACATACAATAAGAAAATTGGAAATCTTTTCCTTCGGATCATGTAACTTTAACACTTTTGCAATTTCTTTAAAAAGTTATTTAAAAAAAGGCCTTGTTCTGATTCAATGGATAATTTTAGAATTTTTATTGTGCCATAGCGATTTCATACACATCAGAGCTAACTTGGCTGAGACCTTTAATTTAAAGTTGGTTTTATATAGGGTGGCCATTTGACCCGTATTTTGTAGGACATTCTTGTTGTTTTTATGGATGGTTCCAACGTTCTCTTAAAAATGCCCCCTATTTTAAATAAAGCTTATACTTGAATTCACAATTTGTACTGAAATCAAAAATTGATTCATTGACCACTTAACTAAATGGTTAACTTTATATTCAAATGAAATTTTATATTTAAGAGGCGGTGATTTCAGAATGTCGTATTATAGAGATGATTTTTAGCAATTACAGCAATGAAATAATGTGGATGAGAATAATGATGAATAATGTGTATCTACAAGGATGAGAATAGACTTGAACAAGCTACATCTTACTGTCCTATTCTTATTTTTCAGGTCTTAACAACCATTCTAGCAGCTGGGCAACAAATATTTCCCACTTATCATTTCAAACCCTTGGCATTTCCTGACTGACTTGTAGTGGAAAAGAAAATAACACTTGAAATGCCACAGAAATGGCATAGTGACAGGGCCGTAACTAGGCTGGGGCAACAGGGCACTGAAGCCGAATGGAGCGCCACAAAAGCTTACACTTCTTTTGCATAAAAATAACCCTTTCAAGAGGTGCCCCAAGGAAAAGTTTGCCCTGAGAAGACACACTATAGCCCTGCATAGTGGAAAAAAAATTATTTGATCCAATACCAGCATACTAGCAACCCCAAGAATTTTCCTTCGTTTCTTAGACATGGTATAAGTTTAAATCTGCAGTCTAATCTGGCTGCTAGCAAAATATGAATTGATTCAACATGCCTATCCCTATATCACAATCATCTGATGTAAATATACTCACAAGAGGAATGTCCACTAGGGAAGCTCTTCAAACCTTCGATGATTTCATCTTTGTCTCCAGTACAAGGCAATGTTATGTCACCTTCACCAGTCGGGAAACAACGATAAAAGAAATCGGGCCTAGGTCTGATCAAAAAAGAGATGAATGATCAATCATGATACTTCAAACTGATAAACTATCAATACAATGGCACAATAATTATGAAAACAGAACAGATTAATCATATTTACCTTCCAACAACAAGCTTAATAGTGTTTGTAATCACCCCATTGATACCAAATGCTAATGTCAGACCTACAATGAAAAAATAATAATTGTGACAATAACTTTATTCTTGATTTACAGAATGTTTTTGTTCAAAATTGTTCATAAAAATTTTGCATGCAGACCACAAAAAGCAAAAAAAATTGTCAGCATGTACCTACCCATAAGAGCCTGAAATCCATCTCCCTTCTTTTTCAAAGCAAAGTTCAAGAGATAGATAATGAACAATGGCACAATAGTTATAATTGGCTGAAAACAAAATGGATCATAATTCAGGAATTTGAAGGAAAAAAATTAATGTCTTTTTTTTAGCAACACAGTTACTATTCTTATATGTTTTCCAAATAAGGCAAGAAACACTGAACAATTGAATATAAATGGAATTAAAGGTTTTAATAGAATTCAAATGACTATCTTTCAATTCAATTTAAGCAATACAGCTGATGAACTGAAGGTTGATGCACTCACTATTAATGAGTGTTAGCACTTCAATATCAAAATTAATTTTTTAGCAGCCTGCAGAAATATAGCCAACGTGTAAATCTCTCACGACAGATCACAGAAGCATTTGAGAAGTGAATCAGAATCTGCTTTGAGTCAATGCTTGTTAAATAAATAAAAATATTTTGCTGAAAGCCAATTTGTGGAAGCCAAGCATGGCTTTTGCTCAAGGAAGAAACAGTCATAGATAATGCGTGTGTGTGTGTTTTTTTCCCTACTTTTTTGGGACTCAATAACTCCTTCCTATGTTAAAAGACATACTGAAATGAGAGTCAGAAAATTCTGTCATCCTTAGAATCCAATTTAGCAATCACATTTACAAAACTGTATTTCAAGTCATCATGGTGACCTGGTGCTTGAAGCTATATAGAGAGAAATGGTCTCACCCTCCAACTGTTCATATAAAGTAGGCCTATAGAAAACTGGATATATCAAGCGGAGATGGATGAGGTTCCGAAAGGAAATTTTCATGCCTCTGTGGGGGAATCGAACCACCAACCTCTCACAATCCCGGCTCTTTCTATCATTAAGCTACAGAGGACTGACATTTTCTTCCCCTAGAGCAGTCACTCCCTTGCAGTCTTTCATACTTTGTATGAACAGTAGAGAGTGATGTCTTTTCTCTCTATATGTCGCCATCTGGGGGGCTATTGTTGTTAAGAGCTATTAGTTGAGTCAACAGGCTGTCTATGTGCATTCTCATTCAGCGCACATATACGATCTAAGGGAAGAAAATGTTGTTCCTCTGTAGCTTAATAGAAGAGCAGATCTGGACAAGTGCAAGGTTGTCACAGCAAAAAAAAAATTTGTATTGGCGCCTAAAATTTCTTTGTGTAGTTACTGAATTGCAGGCTCAGAGCAGCACAAAATATATAAAATTTATATCAGCATATTGGCCAACATGAAAGAGGGTCACTATATCCTGGAAAAGTAGAAAAAATAATTATTTTTTACCCTTTTCTCTCGGTAAGAATTTTTTTCTGGAACCTAGATTTTTTAAAAATTTGTCTAGCCCTGTGGTAAAGAACTTGTCTGGATTGTGAGAGGTTGGTGACTCAAGTTCCCCACAGAGACATGTGAATTTTCTTTTTTGAACTTCACCCCATCTCGGCTTGGTGTAACCTGTCTTTCATACTTCGAACTATAGGGACCCAGTCAAATTTGTTCTTTAATGTCTAAAATGCATTCCACATCATCAAAACGATCGGGTTTTTTTTTCTCCAGATTCATTTCAATCAAAAAGAGACTTAATTGGACGTAAATGCTCCCAGTATGTAGAAAAAAATCTGAGAAACTGCTGGTATTATTCCCAGGACACATGTAAAGCATCAAATTACCCATAGAAGATAAGTTGGCACATAACTTGGTCTTCTAGGATTTTTATACAGCCAAACCTCATCTGGCTGTATCTTCCTTCGAAATGGTTCAGCATATTCTGTGACCCTGTTAAAAAAATTTAATACATTGAACTTTCATGCATGTGACATAGTAAATCAAAAAAAATTACAGCATGGCAATAAACAAAAATCATTGCATGTCTAAAAGTCATTGATCATATTCGTCGCACCACGGTCATTTTCTGTATGTGAGGGCTAATTAGACTGGGACATACAATTTATTAGAGATTCCGAATGGTAGCCTTTTTTCATACTCACCGGGATGTTGGTGCACTAACCCCTCGGTGTGGAAGTCCCTGTGGTAGCAATATTTTTCTGTGGTCAAGTTGCCATATCTGTTGTACCCCTGTGTCAAGAAAGTTTTTGACAAGGATGAACCAGATATCAAACTCATGACACCTTTAAACATCCTTTGGTACTTTAGGAAAGTATCTTATTGGCCTGGGCTACCACATCCACATGTCTTAAAGCCACATTTGAGTCAGACATAAAATTATTTAAAATCATTCTTAACCTCAAATATAAAAGATTTTCAATTTTCCGGCAGATTCTTATGCCTTTTAATTTCTTTGTGCTTTTTCTGGGCTTTAATTTATTAAAACCTTTTAATTATTCCTTATGTATGCTTTTTTGGCAGAGACAGAGAGGGGGATGTTAGGGGTAATGTCCCCCCCCCCAACAGCATAGATGTGTGTGGGCAATCTAATACATATGTGTGTATATGTTACTGCTAAAGCCCAAAATCTGCCAGTTTGCAAATTGGCCAATTTTGTTGTAAATTTACCTGGCCAGCCAGTGTCGGAATTTTGGGTTTTGGACAGCCAGTTCGTGAAGTGGCTGGAGATTCTCAGCCAAAGTCTGAAAAGAAGGCGTTATCTATCGCCAAGTTGGCATATTTTTATGTGATAATTGTAGCCACATTAGCTATGTCAACGCATCGCATCACGGTCATAATGCAGTAATCTTTTCTTTTTAATTTAACTATATGTTTATATTATTATGTTAAATAGTTATTTCTCTCTCTCATCACATGGAGCTAATACAGCTTCTATATGAAGCTGCATATCACACGCTGGCAATGAAAAAAAATGGATTTGGCGCCTACCAGACCATCTTACATTAGCACATTTGAGCTTAGGCCACAGATCTCCGGCCACAGATCTCCAGCCACTTCACGACCCGTAGTGGATGTGCTAATTGAGTGGTCATAGTGACAGACTTGCATCGTGAGGACCTGGGTTCAAACCCCATTGTTGCCATAGTGGTGGTCCGTCCGAAGTTGGTTTTTGCTGTGGTTCCTAACTTTGAGGTACAAATGCAAGCTGATCTCCCCATTAAAATGTCTCACCACTCAAAGTAACAGGGCTACAACAGTACAATTATTCAATCATTACATTTCACTCATAGTTAGAAAAATTAATGGCAGCACTATGGACATAACAAGCATTACACATAAACAAACTCCAAATTAGGTTCACAACAGGTACCAAGTGCGTAGCCAGGGGGGGGGGGGGGACTTGGGGGTCTGGTCCCCCCCCCCCGAAATGTGAGAAAATGACCGAAAAAAGGGAAAAAGATGGCCAAATCCATTGTTCTGTCACTTTGGTCCCCCCCGAACGAAATTTCTGGCTACGCCCCTGACAGGTACACACACATATTCCAATTCATTGGAAGTTTCACAGAGGAATATAGACAAGGCGCATGTGTGGTTCAGTAGTAATAGTCATTTCACGAATCAGCCGTACAAAGCCAGAAAAATAACGTCATTTCTGAAAATCAGACCTTAAATTTTATTCGTTGATAAATGAATACAAATGAAAATTTTTAATTATCCTCACTCGAGGAAGAGGGCGCAAAAGGGCTCCAGGCTGGGGAGACCCCATGGGGAAGTTGACTCATTTTGGGGGAAGCGGGACGTTGTTGGCAAATCCGTTTTTTTGTGTAGCTTTGACATTGTAAAAATTTTCTGTAAGTTACTACTTTACTGCACACCCACTCTGGTCATATACAGTGCCGTCTTAAGGCACGGCCCGGGGGCCTCAAGCAAAGAGGGGCCTCACAAAAATGAGATCTGGTTGAAATTTTCGAGAATTTGTTTGGTAGGGCCTCAGAAAAATCAATTGGCCCGGGGGCCCATGATACTCTTAAGACGGCCCTGGCCATATATTGCATATGGTAATTTCCAACCACGTGGGAAATGAATTCACCATCTATTAGTGGTTACCCCAGACTCACTATGTAAAGAACTTGTTCTTGATACTCTTGTCTGGATTCGAACCCGTGGACTTTGACGGTAACCTTCAAAATTGAAGACAAGCATCTTACCACTGCGCCACTCAGGCTTTATCAGTTTTCATAGCATTCTGATGAAGTGGGTCAAAGTAAACAAGTTATGATGAGAAGAGATATAAAAAAACGGGGTACTCCTTAGTAAAACATAAATATAATTTTAACATGAATGTATATATTTCATTACATAAATGTGATGCAACCAATCAACAAAATTATTCAATGAAAAAAATCGAAATATTAGAAGAGAACTTGGGGGGGGGGGGGGAAAGAATGAACATCTAATGAAAATGCCTCATGAAAAATACATTGTTTAAATACGCAACTTACATGAATATTATACCAAGCATTATACGCGTAAATATTTCAATAGCTATGTAATGTTTACTTCTACCTTCATACATTTTTTTTTCTCTTCGACGTATTTATACGGAAAGAAAAATCTTTTAATCGAGAAGCTTAAATAAAAGATGAAATTTTAATTAAATTTATCACATCTGTCCCGTTTCCTCTCATGTTTATTCGGTTTTGCAATTGGATCCTCAGCTGCGATGAAATAGGGAGAAAAAAAAAAAGCTTTAAATGCCACAACATATGTTTACATGTTCAGCTAATGATGCCGTGTTGATAAGGAGGAACTCGGAAACGGGCGTATCGCTGAATGTTTTCTTTTTTTTTAGAAAAATAAACTGGAAGTTATATATTTTTGGAATATTACAACGTCGAGTGTTTATGCTTTTCAATTTGAAAAGGAATTGATTAATTTGATGTGGTAATAAAGGATAATCATTTTGAACATCGGGCTTATACTGTATTACTGGAGGGAGCATCCGGCTCCCGCGACGGCAGTGACATCGAATGCAAGAAAATCACGTGACTCGGTGAAAACACAGTTCGTTCCTTAGAGGAGAAATACTTTATTTCTCCTCGATGGTTCGTTCCCGGCACTTTGGCCATTGAAATGTTCATTCAGTCTCTAATATTTAGAGTGACCATACGTCCCGTATTTTTCGGGACAGTCCCGGTATTTGCTGTTATTTTGGCCGTCCCGACTTTTTGGCAAGAGTGTCCCGGTTTTTCCCGTATTTTACACGAGGCCTACTTGAATTTTTATTCTTTATTGAAGTCAAAGATTGACATTATTTTTCAACTCATGAATTATTTTATGATAATTACAACTATATATGAGAATATTAATCTCCCACATTTGATTGAACGTTTGTCTTTCGTGGAATGCATTGTAATCCACTGCAATTTGCAGTAACGCATCATTTCCCGCCATTGTGATTTTCCCGCAATTTCAGCAATATTGTGGCGTCGTGTTTGGCGATAATTGACGATGTCCCGTATTTTCCCGTATTTGGAATCCCAATGTCCCGTATTTCTCTCGAGGAAATATGGTGAGCCTACTAATATTGCGTTTTAAAGATTAAAAAAAAAGATAGAGAACTCATCTCTAAATATGAAAAAACATTCAATTATTTATTTCATTAATACTGGATAATTATTTATTTCATTAATACTGGATAATTATTTATTTCATTAATACTGGATAATTATTTATTTCATTAATACTGGATAATAATTTCTTTCATTAATACTGGATAATAATTTCTTTCATCAATTCTGGAATGTTCTTTCAATAATTCTGGAATCCTTTATTAATTATTATTTATTTGATTAATTCTTTTGAATTATTTCTTTTATTAATGCTGAAATTATTTCTTTCATTGATTCCGTAATTGTATCTCATTAATTCTGGAATTATATTTCGTTAAATAATGCTGGAATTATCTTTCGTTAATGCTGGAATTATCTTTCGTTAATGCTGGAATTATCTTTCGTTAATGCTGGAATTATCTTTCGTTAATGCTGGAATTATCTTTCGTTAATGCTGGAATTATCTTTCGTTAATGCTGGAATTATCTTTCATCAATACTGAAACTATCTCTTTCATCAATACTGAAACTATCTCTTTCATCAATACTGAAACTATCTCTTTCATTAATTTTGGAATTTTCTCATCGATGCTGAAATTATTTCTTTTATTTATTGTTTTAAACTCTTATTTATGCCGTAAGAAAATAACGGGAGATTGTGTGTTCTCATCAAGTCACATGATCTTATGGCGAATGATGTTGTGGACGACGTTCTCAGCACTGCCATTAGAACCCCTTTTCCCTTTAAGTATACTTCCCTTACCCCTATATATAGCGACTAGAATAATAACCTTATGTAGTCGCCTTACCCCTGTATATGAAAGCGTCTTACTGCCATGGCGAAGTCCGCTGACGTCATACTCTCTTCAGTAATATAAGCTCGATTATTTAGAATCAAGAGATAATCATACTGTATCTCTAAGATACAGGACATAATTGTTCGAGTTGAGATAATTGATTCACATGAAAATGTTAGCTTTCTCAGAATAATTTATCATTGCTCATTCCGAATGAGAAATTCGTCCGGAACGACGTGATAACTAAATGTTAAGAAAAGTAATCACTTCTGTCTTGTGGATAATGGTCCAATATAAGTTCAGGTAATTTGCATGACTTGGCAACTGTGAATACCAGTGCAACGCGTGAAATAAATTATGATTTGCTGCAGATTTGCTTTCAGATTTTGCTGTTGAGTTGAATTTAAATTTAGTTGAATCTCTATTTCCAGAACAACTGGTGACCCTTCGATGATGTTCCGCATTTGAATTCAAAAAATATGGTTGTAATTATATTTTGGTTCATATTGTCATCTGGTGAGGAGTTTGAATACTTAAGTTTTGTAAGCACACCGTCAGATGGTAGCACCAGTTCGATGAGAAAATTTTACTAACCCTTCAAGTTGTTTTTCAAATTTTCCTGATCCGCGTTTTAACTGCCTCATTGGAAATAAAAGCATGTAAAGAATCCGAAACATTTCAGGATGACCGAAATGAAGCAGATAAAATTTTACCAGGTATCTCGGTATTGCTGCTCCACGGAGCCCCTCGAAGAAAATTAAAAATAACAGTGAATTTGAGAAAAAATACTAATAAATATTTTTAACTAGTAAGAATAAATCAATAACTTTGATTAATAAATAAAACAATTGCCTACGGGACTCCGCCACGGTATATACCAAAAAAGGGCTTCACGTGTCAAAAAATGTTGTGCACCGCTGGGTAAAAGGGTCTCCTACTTGTAAACATGGTAAAAAACTTTCTTATGTAGAAATATTATTTGTCCATTGATTTTTTTTTTATTCGAAATTTTTGCCACATATATTTAATTGTGTGTATGCTATCCTATGTCAGAATAAAATTTTACATAGCTCCAATGTACTTAATTTTTCAGAAATTTTCAAAAAAAAGCATTAAAAACAGCTTGAGTGTATGATAAAGTTGCATGAAATTAATGTAATTTAATAAAAAATGATTTAAAAAAAAAGAAATCTGTTCAGTTCGTAAAATGTTGAAAAAGATTGAGATTTTTTTTCATCAACTCAATCTTATTCAAAATCAAATTTTAAAAATGCTAAAGTTAAAAAAAAAAAAATGTAAAAAAAATTACCTCCGCATCATTTATTTTTTTATTTTCATCATTTCATGAACTAAACAGTTTCCTTTATTTTGAATCAATTTTTATTCAATTTCATTGATGTCATGTTATTTTATCATGGGCGCAATCTGTTTTCAATGTGTATTTTTAAAAATTTGTAGACACTTTAAGTATTGGCGATCTGTGTAAAATTTCGCACTGGCATAGGATAGGATATACACAATCAAATATATGTGTTAAAATTTGAAATAAATCCATGGAAAAATAATATTTCTACATAAGAAAAAGTTTTGTTGTGTTAATAAATAGGAGACCTCCCCCCCCCCCCCCCACAAGTGCTTAGGTCAATTTCTAAGCTTGTACGAAGAGTCAAAACAAAAAAAGCAAACGAACACTGCTTTTTTTTTTCCTGCTAAATGGAAGAAATACACACGGAACATGAACAATAAACTCGTTAAGAATTCGGGTGTTTGCTGGCAATGAAATAATTTAATCATTTAAAAAAGGGAAAATTTTTAGATTTAAAAAACAACGTCCAAATAATGCTGTAAAAATAGACTCTTCATTTTCTCTCTCCCCGCCTCCCGGCCCCCTTCTTTTCCTCCCTCTGAGAGAGAGATGAGCAGTTTGAACTCAGTTTGACATGAACCGTCAGTAACAAATTGTATTTTGATTAAAACTGTGTTGGACCTCTGCAGTGATGCAGATTCTAGAACAGCGGGATCCGAATAATGTAACAACTAAGATCAATTAGTAACTCTACGTGAATATTGAAGATTAGCCTTTTAATGTCCAATGTTCCCAATGTCCCTTTGGAAACAAATCGGTTTTATCAATTGGAATAAAATACTTTTCGTTCATGGAAACACTGAAAATTCGCCCTCCACCCTCCCAAAGGTGTGAGAAAGGCCGCTACTAGAAACGAATATTTACTCCGTCACTCGGCGCCAGTATGCTACCCGTTTTGGAACCCCCACTCTCGCAATTTTGAACGGGAAAAGAGTAAACTCCGATAAGTAAATTCAGCGCCCTTCCTGGTCCACTGCCCCAGTACCGTCTTAAGGAATGGACCCACCCGGGCACGGCCCGGGGGCCTCACAAAAATGAGATCTGGTTAAAATTTCCGAGAATTTGCCTGCTAGGGCCTCAGAAAGCTCACTCGGCCCGGGGGCCCATGATGCTCTTAAGGCGGCCCTGCACTGCCCGGGGCAATAGACTTCCTTAGTTGCTGCTTTGGGTGTGAGATTCTAAACTTAATTTACAGCAAGGGATCTCATACTGTGGGTCGTGACCCTCTGGAGGGGCCATGTAAGGGAGGTCGTGAAAAATATTCAGAAATTTAAACTCCTAAAATAAATTTAACCTTACTTTCCAAGCTACTTATTATCCATGAACGCACCCACTAGTCAAAAGTAAAGTACGCAACTAATAAATCAGAAACTACAGGGTGTCTGAAAAAGGGGGACTCGGGCATTAAAAATGAAAATCTTGAATGAAAAAAAAAACAATTTCTTTTCACGTTTGCAGACAGCTCCGTAAAAATCTAATTATGTATAATGTTTGACGCTTAGCCGGTCAATTCGTTGGACTCAACTTGTCACGCTCAACTCGTTACGCGTCAACTTGAAGCAGCTTCAATTCGTCGTAACGTCGATTCTTCGCGTCGATTCATTAGGTACATGTTCCACGCGATCTTATATCACATTATATTACATGTAGTTTTTTTTATCTTATGCGTGAAATAAGAAACATGAGAGAAGAAAAGTGTTCACACACTCTTTAGTAAAAATAATTCTTTTATGTCATTTAAAAAAATTATTCAATATTAAAATTTCAAATGGCATTAATATCTCACTATTTAGTACCTTAATTAACGTGAATTGCATTTATAAATACAGTTTTGATTTTTGAAATTTTAAACGTTAAAAAATTGAATTTTTCAATGATGAAATTTCAATATTGCGTTAAAAATTTCGGTGTTTATGGCACAGTAACTTTTTTTTGTATTTAAAAAATATTAGACGAACCCTCAAGATTAAAATAAAGGTAATATCTTCTTCAATATATGGTTCTTTGAGTAATTTAATTCAATTTTATGACTTTTTTTCTTTGCATATAAGTATTCTTTATGTTCAAATGACTTTTGATAAAAATCCGAAAATGAAATAAAAAAAATTTAATTCTTGAAGTGTTTATTCTAATTTAAAATTAGATTTCAGTTGTGCTTTTTTTCGCATTTGTAGGATATTTGGACCAGACTCGTAGCCAGAAATTCAATTCAATTGCCGACCTGATAAAGTAGTTGGAATAATAACATCGAGATGTGCATAGTTTTGAAACTTTTCAGTTCCAGGTTTTAATTAAACATTTTTGCCAAGTGTTTTGAAGAATTTTGTCTCAACAATTTCTATTAAAAATAATGAGAAACCGATACTTTAATCGAAATACAGGACGGACGGATAATATTAAAAACTACGGCACTTTCCACCTAAATCGACACGTACGGTCGGATAATTTTATCATAGAAGTTTTACTGGCGTCTGCATGCATATCTATAGGGAAAAAATCTACTAAATGTACAACATTTTGTTTTGTACCAACACATTACTGCGAAAGTAATTAAATCTGTCAATTAACACGTGTTTCCAGGACATTTTTCGATTAAATTGTTGAGACAGCGTGAAATTTATTAATCAATCGTTCGTTTTAAATTAGCATGGTTTGAGAAACGTTGTTACAAACACGTCATTTACAGCACGGTTCTGTCCCTTCGTTTGAGTGCCAAAAGTTAGAAAGACGATTTAATTATAACTGTGAAAAAAATTATATAGTAAGACATGGACAATAGAGAGAAAAAAAGAAAAATTACACAATATATTTAAATTTCTCACATTTGATAAACAATGCTAAAATATTAATAGTCTATGGTAAATTGGAAATTACGCGCGTGTCGAGTTAGCTATCCAGGTTGCACTGTTTCTCCTGTGGGGTTTGATCCCGCGCGTGCTAAAGTGATTTACCAAGCAAGCTCTTTAGTGCGGCGAAGGTTCATCGTAGAGGAAGCAAATTGACTTTGATAGATTAAAACATACTTTGGAATCAAAATAATATAAATTTTTATTTACATATTTCGGTAGAATATTGGCAAAATATATTTTCATTCATTGCTTATTGGTTGTCTAGTATACAATTCGTATTACTAACCAAATTTGATCTTACATCACGCAATGAATGGTAATGTTAAAATTCAAAGAAAATGAATATTTGAACAATCTTCATTATAGTGTGAGCTAAATTTCCAAGGGGGAAAAATATGACTTGAACGATTTTGGTTTCAATAGAAGCGTTTACAGTCAAACTCAGTTATAATGACATCAAAGATTCTGCGATTTTTCGTTATAACCAATGTTGACGTTTCTATGATCTTAGTAACTAAAAACACAATCAGTTGTCATCCCATGCAATTGTACGAGGGCCGCTGTGGTGGTCGAGTGGTTATAGTGGCGGACTCACATCGCGAAGTACCGGGTTCACCGTCGGCAGAGTGGTGATCAGGTGAAGTTGGTTTTCCGTGGTTCCCGAATTCGGGGTGTGAATGCGAGCTGATTTTGCCTTTAAAAAGTCTTGCCACAGAGAGCAACAGGCCTACAAACAGCATAAGTATTCTCATTACACTTCTCTCACTTCACTCCTGAAATATAGATGGCAGCACTGAAAAATCAAACACAACTCTAGATACGCACTCAGGCTGTTAGGTACACACACTTACACTCCTGGCACAATTCACTAGGTAGTAAATTGCCCATAGATGTCGATAGACTTGAGTTGTGCTCGTTTTGAAAGAAAGAAAGTTACGGGGGCACGGGGGGAGGCATTAGGGGAAAGCGTGGTCCCCCTTCTTCCACCGAAAAATCAAAGCTTGAAAATATTTTGTAAAAAAAAAAGGCAAAATATATCGAAAGGAAAGTGCATAACTTCACATGTTATTTTAGTCACTTTCTATTAATTAAAAGGGGTTTATCCCGCGTACACCCATGGCCAGGATTCGATGAGAAATTCGATAAGAAATTATTTTCTAAGAATTTCTTGGGAAAATGCCATTAAAACCGAAGCTGAAGCGACGAAAAATGTGTCATCATATACGAGTTCGTTTCATTTTATCAACGTAAGAAAGGTTATAACGTTATCCTCTACGTGAATCAACCGAGAACGTCAATTATCGACGTTATATCTGAGGTTTTGTTACAACCGAGGTCCTTATAACCAAGTTTGACTATATTTAGTAACTATCTCAGTGTTCGGAAGAACACAATCAGCTTCTGTACTGCTGGAGAAAGGAAAAAAGTTTGAATTTTTGGGGTTACGACCCTAAAAAGTAGATTGTTTCTGTTGTTCTTGATTATAGTTTGGTAATAACACGCAACGCGTTTGAAACCGTGGTTTGTACTTTCTCATTATGAAATGATAAGAAAGAGAAATAAAAAGAACGCTAAAAAAATTATAGATTTTAGACATAATAATTCAGAAATGACAGATATGTGTATGTGTGCGTTTTAAGTACTTGACTGAAACGTGAAAGATTTGAGAAAATGCTGTTGCCAGTCTTTTAGATAAAGACTGGCTCTTTTCTCTATATAATAACAAATCAGAATTTAAGTAATAAAGTTTTAAATTTTCAACGGTTACATGTCTGTCCAATTAAGCCTATACACTAGGGGGAAAAGGAGCCGGAAAGACTAGAATTCCAGCATAGCTAAGATTATGTAAAATGAAGATAATTGGTTCTAAAACTCTGTTTCAGAGACATGCCGAGTAAATTTTTGATACTCTGATGAGCTACCCACTTGATGAAAGTCTTCCTTTTAAATTAGTGGAATTCCAAAAGATGCTTCCACTGGAAACTTTTAAGTGAAATCGAGTACCAAAATCCACACACCAGCCTTTAATAAGGATGTCACTTACATGTTAAGGTTTCATTCCATCAGCTAACGTAACAACGTGATTGTGACAAAATACAGGTAATTGAAGCATATGATGTTGCAAGATATTAGTCATTTTTAGTCATCACTTCTTTCGAAACTTATAATGACTAAAAGAGCTCACGCATTATAACATTATGTTATTGAATCGAGAAAAAATTCATCAGTCCAAAAGCATTCTTAATCGACGTTTTCTTTCAAAAGGAGAAGAAGAGTGAGAGGATTCAGCTCTCTGAAAGGAGTTTTATCGGCATCTGTCGTTTCACAATCACCAACAAGATCATTAGAAGTGTTAAAATGTATCTATCCAGAGCTAGAGTAGAAGTGCTGAAGATAACTTACTTGATAGGAACTAGTATCGGCATATGCCATTTCTGCACAATTAGCTCAGCTTTTATCGCAACTGTTTTTATTTTCCAGCCACTTAGTTCGCTGTTATAGGTTGCATATAAGGTGAAAGCTGCAACTTACAAGTTACATTTGCGTTGATAATGCAGGATGGGTGAAAAGTACATGGCAGGTTTGAAAAACTAATAAAAAAATCAATCAATTCACATGAAATGTGCGATTCGCACTAAAAAAACTTAATAGCGTAGAGTTTTTTGATGCATTAAAAAAAAAAAATCGAAATTTCAACCATAGACAGCACTGTATCACAAAAAACTACGTTACACATAACAGGCGAAACAAACAGTGCAAAATTATGGTTATTACGATTTGCGTGCCATGAAATTACCAAATTTTAATACGAGCATCCTTTCTATCTCGGGCTAATTCTAAACGGTTGAGTGGGTGCTCATATATAAATAAATAAATAAATATATATATATACTAGGGGGCCTCCAACCCCCCCCCCCCACCTCTCTCCCGGACATATCTTGTTTATTTCGTCCCACTTCATCAGCGTGCTATGGAAAAGGGGAAAGGGACGTGTGAAAGCACCAGCCTACTGAAGAAGCGAATTTTAATGAAAATAATAATAAAGCAACAAAAAACAAATGAGATTCATCAAGTATCCCCAGAAAACTTCCCCATGGGGGTCCCCAGATTCAATTCGCTGAATTTCAGTGGGGCCCCACACTGGATATATCTTGGGCTACCGATGTGTTGCAAATTTTACAATGTTAAACCACAAAAATCAATGAGATACATTCAGGGGCACCGAATTACAACCTGCCAACATTTCCATGAAGCACTGACCTGCAAGCTTGTCGGACACCCCCCTGTGAGAATTTTTCATTTTTATAAATTTTACAACGAATAAAATCCAGGGCCCCACATCCAGTAGCGGGGACACAATACGCAGATTTTTAGTGGGGCCCCAGACTGGCTATATCTCGGGTTTCGGCTGTGGCAAATTCTACAACAGAAAAGAATGAGATTCATCCAGGGCCCCCAAAATCAAACCTGTAAGCATGGGGCCCCCCGACTTGGAAGCTTGTCGGTCATCCCCCGGTGCGAGTGCCATGAAAAATTTTCATTTGTATTCGTTTTACGAACGAATAAAATCCAGGGCCCCCAAACAATTACCCGGGACACCAATTCGCATACTTTTGGTGGGGCCCCAGACTGGCTTTATCTCGGGCTTCCACTGTTGCGAATTATACAACAGAAAAGAATGAGATTCGTCCAGGGCCCCAAAATGAAACCTGTAAACATGGGGCCCCCGACTTGGAAGCTTGTCGGTCATCCCCCGGTGCGAGTGCTATGAAAATTTTTCATTTGTATTCGTTTTACCAAGAAATAAAATCCAGGTCACCCAAAATGAAACCTGTAAACATGGGCCCCGACTTGGAAGCTTGTCGGCCATCCCACGGAGCGAGTACCATGAAAAATTTTCATTTGTATTCGTTTTACCAACGAATAAAATCCAGGACCCCCCAACCAATTACCCGGGACACCAATTCGCATACTTTTGGTGGGGCCCCAGACTGGATATATCTTTTGCTTCCGCTATCGAAATTTTTCAACGTTAAAGCAGCAAGAAAACAATGAGATCCATCAAGGACCCCTGGAAATGAAAACTTTTTACTTATACGTGAAATCTTCCCCGGGTACCCCGACCCTGTGTTGGGAGCACTGCTGTTGTGTGTGTATATTATACATATATATACCTCTCGGCATGGACCTCCCCCCCCCCCCACAAAGGAAGGGCTGACAGGGGCCACAACGATTCTTATCACTTTTTGATTTTTCACACTATAAATTAATCACAGAGGGGCCCCTGAAAAGCTGGTTTGGGGGCTCGAAATCTAAATTCCAGCCTAAGGGCTCTGCTGTAGGATGTAGGAGCCTCTTGGTACATGCACATAACATGGTCCCGATGGGTCAAATGGGTCCCGATATGTGAATATCGACCCAATATGATATATGATATCATATCGATATATGAATATGAATGTACGATATATGAATGTGAATATCGATATATGAATCGAAACCGACTTCCGTAACAGATTTCCGTCACTCAAAAATTTCACCCACTTCCGTCACTCGGTTGCTTAGCAACAGACCCTTTTCGAGTTTGTTTGTGATTTTATATTATAGAATATATATATATATATATATATATATATATATATATATATATGATGTTATTATATATAAATATTTGTGTTGCAAATAATAATAAACATTAATTATGTCCCTATTTGTGTCACATTTTATGAAAATACGACACTCGAAATTTCACACAAAAATTTTAAGCTTTTTTTTAAAAAAAATTTATGGAAGAAAAAAACTCCACGCCATGGTAAGTACTGTATTTCAGTGGTAACCTGTTGATTGGTTGATTTTTTAAATTAAATTTCAAAGTGGGTCTGGGATTTTTCGCCTACCATGTATTTTATCCATAACTTCACCCAGTTAGTTTTGTTAATTTTGGAGAAAACTAATCTCTATAAATTGTTAAAAATACAATTTTCTTCTCCACCTCTGAAATAAGAGTTCTTAACCCGTGGGTCACAACCCTAATTTGAGTCTCCGAGGTTTATAAGAAGGATCGTGTAAATACACATGCAATCCGTTTATAAATCCATTCGTTGCGCCACTGGATTCATGTGCGACCAAATAATTATGGTAGACTAAGCTGGGCCCCCCCCCCCCCACATTTTTTGGAGAGATACCTTGAATCATTATTTTATATATTTTTGAAGGGAAGAGTTGGCATTTTCAGAAATTTCATTACATTATTACAAAATGCACAGGGATGCCGAAAAATATCTATACGAAAATATGATCACACACACATTAACCACTTTACGATCAAGGGCGTAATATTGCGTCAAACGCCAGTAGAATAAATCTAAACAAGTTATGTTCTCTCTCCTCATCATCGCGAAGCTTTGTTCTAACCCTATAATTTTTTTTCCCTCTTGTTTTTTCTATACCCTGGTAGTGATTCCCTCCTCCCACATATGATGTATCTTTCTAATATATACATATAAGAATGAAAGAGAACAGGTAGGGTGAGGGTGAAAAGAGAAATCTACTTCACACCTACTCTCTTATTTATTTATTTACATAATTTGTAGTGGCAGGCCGGCACTTTCGTCACAAATAGGAGGGAAAAAAAGGCATACAAAAGATAAACAAATAAACCGACAATAAAATAAAATAAACAAGTAAAGTAAAAAATAAAATGAAACTATTCTACAACTATTAAAAGAAGTGTATCTAAAATTACGTAAAAGAACGCAATATAGATCAGTTAAAACCATAACGACATAATGGTAGCTTTCTCAGAAATAATAAAAGCAGTGAAAATTCTTCTGAAAAAATAAAATAAAAAATAAATAAAAATTCTTATTAATTTAATATATAAATTTTAATATAAATGCTGATTAATTTAATATCTACTCATCTATTATACTGTTTTACTCTTTCTTGTTTTTTCCCTACCTTTTCACTTTTACTTTGTTTACTTCTTCTTTTCCTTTGTTCTAACGAGCGGTTAGGCCAGGACAAGGTAACCATATGTACACGGATTCATCAAATAGAGAGCATCCGAATATGTTGCCAATCGCTTGTAAGCGACACAGTTAAGGAATGTTATTAATAATAATTGACGAGAATTTGGAGTAAATGAAAAAGATTGCCAGAATTAAGGAAAAAATAATGTCAGAATTGATGAAAGAGAAATAAATCTATGAGAAAAATAATTCTAGAATTAATGAAAATGCGGAATTTCTGAAAGAAATAATTTTCAGAATTGGTGCAAGCTTTCAATAATTTGTAATCCTTGTTTGATTCGGGCTCAGGCTTCGTTGGCCCACTCATTAAGATGCCATTGACTAGTATAAAAAATTTCGAACTTTGATGAGCAGGTATTCCTTTAAGTTTCTATAGAGGAATATTTAATAAGCATTTTTAAATTCGAAATGTACCACCCATGGGTCGCGAAGTTGACCGTGTTATTGATTTTGAGTCGTTCAAGACCCATGCTGTACAATATATTATTAATACACAAAATTTTTGTTTCGAATTTATTGAACAAGTATTAACAACACATGGTGTAAAATTTAAACGCGATAAAAAATTATGAAGATTCGAATGCTGTAAACCATAGTTAATTATTTTGGATCTTTTCCAAAATTCTTGAGAAGAAAAGTGGCTGCGTTCTTTTCAATTTCATGCATAAATTAAACTCTTTCAAAGAAGGAGAATGGCATTTCCTCCTTTGGAGCGCGGTCTTTTATATAATTGAATATTCAAGACACATTCTGTTGAGCTCCAGTAAAGGCACTCAATATTGATAACAATTCTTATTCCATTCTGAGTAAAAAACCTTTATATATTTATATAGTAATGCTAAAATAAGGTTATCCTTGGATTTCTTATGAATATGACGTAAGAAACATAATCGTCCTCTTTTATGCTTTCTACATGTGAAAAATTTATGTATAATTTTAATATTAGGATGATTTGTTAAACAAATATTTCATAAACAAAAAGAATTACAAAAGCAAATAAATCTTATTAAACAAATTTCATATTCATAAAACTTCAAACAATAACTGACTAAAATTTTCATTCAACGCGTTTGACATCAAACTCGGAAATGAAGAAAATGATAAAAGAAGTTGTCTTCCCTCAACCAAATATGACAATAATAATTATTAATTTAGAATTAAGAACAATGAAAATTACTACATTTTTTTTAAAAGTGTTATTAACATCACGGCCAATTTCCGAAGTGGCCACTTTATGGATTGTCCATACTTTTGACATTGGCAGTGACATATCCATAGTAATAATTAGGACTAGGATTTTTATGACCTAAAAACTGCTTGAAAATGTCCATTAAAATGCATTTATGCCCTAAAAAACTAAAAGTATGCTCTAATACGCTAGAAAACAAGAAAAGTCAAAAACATTTTCCTTTCCATTTCCGTTAAAGTTAGTTTCAGTTTAATGACGTACGAATGAAAATTAATAATGCAATTAAAACTATTTAAACCATCAGTTTTTGCTTGAACTAAAAACTCTCCAGTTTACCAATCGCCAACTGTATAGGTGTCTCTTATAAAATCAGTAACACAGCTTTTAAAAAAAAAATATTTTGTTTTTTATACAAATACAAAGGTGGCAATGAATGAACGCCAGGGTCTCTGCCACCGGACTTATCCCGTTGCCGAGATCTCTTCCAGCCCAGCTTCGTGGCAGAGTCTGGAACAAAGTGAGTGCACCTAACAGTCTGAGTGTGTAGCTAGTGTTGTGTATGATATTTCAGTGC
This sequence comes from Pholcus phalangioides, assembly GCF_987345545.1. Taxonomy (NCBI): domain Eukaryota; kingdom Metazoa; phylum Arthropoda; class Arachnida; order Araneae; family Pholcidae; genus Pholcus; species Pholcus phalangioides. Next base: position 56,260,197 of record NW_028301608.1, on the reverse strand, counting down.
TGCCATCTATACTTCAAATTGTGAGTGAAGTGTAATGATCGAATATTTGAAACGTTGTAGGCCTGTTGCTCTCTGTGGCGAGACTTTTTAACGGGGAGATCGGCTCGCATTCGCGCCTTGAAGTTGGGAACCACAGAAAACCAACTTCAGCCGACCACCACATATATATATATATATATATACAAAGGTGGCAGCAGACAGAATGTCCAACGAGGAGGATGACAAAAGATGCCAATAAAAAATTACGGTTGTCTCATTTTAAGTATGGATAGCTTCCCGATTTATCGCATTTTGTTTATTGTACTTATTTTTAAACGTGTTAATTGTGATATAATTCACGGACCCCGGAGAGAGAGAGAGAGAGAGAGAGAGAGAGAGAGAGAGAGAGAGGTAAGCTATTCCATTTATTCACAACCCTATTAAAGGAAAAAATCCCTGTAATACAACACTACCTAGAATTGACCCTTACCAATCGATACTGGTGTCCCCTCGTCCAAGCAGTTGATTGACTATGTATTAATAACTCATGGTCCATTTTATCCATCACTTTGAAAATTTTTAATACTTCAATTATATTCCCTCCGAAATCTGCGCTTTTCCAATGTAAACATTTTCAAAAAATCAAGTCTCTCTTCATAGCTTAAGACCCGTGTGCTATTCAGAGCACGCATGGCTCTTCTCTGCAACTCCTCAACCAAGTCAATGTACCCCTGTAGGTATGGTTTTCAAAACCTTGTAGTATGGTTTCCAGTCCAGGACAAACTAAGCCTCGGAAAAGCGGAAGAATGACTATAGGAGAACGTGAAGTGACATTTTTTTTAAAATGAAACCGAGCATTCTATTCGATTTTTTGACCACCGCTAAACAATGTTCAGAAAACCTAAGCCGCTCGTCAAAAAAGGTTCCAAATCCGTTCCCAAATCGGTAACACTAGTTGTATCCGGGATAGTGACACTATTCAACTCGTAAGGGAAACGTGGATTGTTCTAACCAAAATTTTTTCCCCTTAACCAAAAGCCTTAGTCACGTGATCATAGAAGCAAAGGAGGTTAGTTACACATGACTTCCCCTTTCTGAACCCATGCTGATTATCCGACAGAACATTATTCTCGTTTATCCAATTCACCAATTGCCTTTTGATAATAATTTCCAAAATTGTCGAGATAAATGTGTCACCAATGTTATCTGCCAACCTAAATTCAACTGCATTTTTTCCTTTTTGCTATCCCTCACTTCAACGCCCATTTTTTTCAGTAAATGACGACAGGTTACATCTTCCACTTTTATATTCTCTGAATGTCCTTCTCTGTTCGAGATAAAGGTTGCGCACGTTATCTGTGAACCAGAGAGGGTGCGATGAACAAACCTACTTTTTACGAACAAAAGAAAATCAAACCAAACAGAAACTTTGTTGCCTAAAAACATATCCCATGGGGAAGGGGACTTAAAAATAGAAATTTAACTAATGAATTTTTTAGATGAATTTGTATTAAATGGGAGTAAAGTGTAATCTATTCAAGGCAAGTTACTGTATATAATTTCGTTTAATAAAAATCAAATATTTTTATTATAATATTATAATTCACTGTTTTGTTGGCTAATGCAAAACTCGTTTAGTACAAAATATTTTTTGTATTTTAGGGACTTCGTAAGTTTGACTGTATTTCGTCTTGTTCTTCTGCATTGATGTGGTAATACATACATGCAAAACAACCTACTGAATTGTTGATTCGAAATTCAAAGACAGATGGCAGTAGTTCTTGAATACATAACACAGAGCTTGACAAATCACAAAAAAATGTCAAGGGCATCAGAACAATTTTTAAACCCGCAAAAAAGTTTCTACCCGAAGAAAAAGTCCAAAACAATGTTGGTTTTTGACTTTTTCAGGACATAGTGACCTTCTTTCATGTTGGCAGATATGCTGCCATAAATTCCAAACGTTTTTGGCTACTATAAGCCTACAATTTAGAAACTGCACAAAGAAAATTTTAGGCTCCAATACTAATTTTTTAGTTGCCATGGCGACCTGGCACCTGGGATTTGTCCAGCCCTGACATAACATAAATGACAAATCAATTTAATCAACAAAAACGATGAATCGATTTGCTGTTATGTTAATCTTGGAGGGGGGGGGGGAGTGGGAAGAACATGGAAGGAGAATTTTTGAGGGATCACCAGGAAATCTTGAGGATAAGACTAGCGTGCAACAGGTCTACGTCGTAAAATTCTGCCTCTAGCTTGAAGAAAGGGGGGGGGGGAGGATTTGTTATTGTCACTAGGACGAATGTAAAGATGTTCTGAACACTACGATCTTCTTTTTTCTTGTCTCGACTTATAAAATGAAATGGAAATGAAAAAAAATTTACTCTCATTGAAAATGCAAAAATATGCAAAATAATGTCTTTAAATCATTAAAATATGCGCTGTCACGTGAAAATAGTGAAATATGCATAAAAATAAAATAAAATAGCCATAGAGAGATCTCAGCACTAGTAATAATTAATTTAATAATTTTTATAAGCATTAATATTTTAATTGAATAAAAAAAATGCCTGAAATTTTTCTGTCATGCATTTATCAGAAATAAAATTTTCTCTTTTGTCTGACTTTTTTTTCACATACAAAAATGGCAGAAATATAATTGTATGCGCAGAAAATTCCTAAACATATTTTTTTTCAAAAAAAAGTAATAATTGAAATATTTTAATAGATTTATGCAGATAACATGAGATAATTGGAAAAAAATTGATCTATCATAACTAATTAAAAATAAAAACTCATTTTTAAGGTACAAGGAAAATAATGAATATTTTTGGTTGTTTGTTGTACTCTCGAGATGTTCTGTAATTGAATTCCAAAATGTTCTGTTTTGGATTTATTTATTTATTTTTTCAAAATCAGTATCTATACCAATTATATTTCTGGAAGAATTACTCGCACGCACGATCCAAAGGAAATGTTTTCTTCTGGTGGAATATTCAATGAATGGAGGAAAATTTCAAAGAAAAGTATTGGATTGATGCACGTACATGATCTGAATTCGTTAAACAGATGCTTGATGAAAGAAATCAAACAAAGCGAATCGGATACGAATAATTCTGTTTTTGAACACTGGAATTAAAAAAAAAATTCGGATAGAAATATTAGAATCGTAATAGAATATTCTTTTCAAAGAAATGTATCGAATAACTTAGAAATAATATTTAAATTAGAAAACAGTAAGAAAAAAAGAAACACCAGTTGAAATTCCCATTTTAAAATATGATGCACAAAGAGATCATAAATAGTTTCCATTCAAACAAATAGGAGTTATAATGATATACACATGAAGGCAAACAATATTTTCATCAAAAATCAAAGCAGGATAAGCTCAAGAATTCCACTGTGTGTCTCAGGATAAGACATGTTTATGTTGATCATTCAACGCTGAAGAAAAATAGATTCAAATAATTCATTTGAGTCCATTGACATCAGAGGAGGCTTCAGAGTTTCGTTGCATATCCTACACCGAAGTAAAGGACTCATAATTTCTCTTGTGCATCTTATTTCAATTAAAAATATTATTTAAAAAGCACCGTTTTCAACAGGGGTGACTCGAGACGAAATTTTCACCCGTGTGGGACCAGTTACCAGCGCTAGTAAAGCTACCCGGAAAACTTGCGCATGCATTCCTAGATAACCGACGGAAAACACTTTTATCCTCACTTATACTGTTTTTCCCCTAACTTTTCTCCATTTATCGAATTCAAATATCTCAGTGAATATTGCATTGAGAAACGTGGAATTTTTTTTTTGGCCCCAAGAGAGACAGCACGACAATCTTCTAATTGGGTTCTTCAGAGCAGGATGCAGGTATGAAAAGTAATTTTTTTTTATTAAAATAACTATGCAATCCCTTGCAATGTGAATGACGTATTCGTACGTATATGCTCTAAACGTTATTTGGATATTTTTCAAATCGCCATATGCCTCTAAGATCAAAGGGTCACCAGTAGAATGCGGTGCGCGCTGTTAACTATGCACCATCTATATGCTGCTGTGGTGGTCGAGATGGCTTAGTTAGGGACTCATATCGCTATGAAACAGACCATGACCCCCGCTCTGTCCTCCGTAGTGCTATGGCTTCGTTCTAAGAAGCGGGAGAGTTCCAATTTCCTGTCCAATATAATAATAATAATAAGATAAAAAGGAAAGGGGCCTTTAGTCATTTAAAGTACAAAACATGCTCTTTTGCCTCCATCATATATTTCCTTTATTACAACGGGTAACGCCAAAAAAAAAAAAAAATTGCCACCTCCCAAGTCGCTACTCACAGTCAAAAAAAGTGTCAAAGGTGAGAAATTTGTCAATTAAGCCAAAAAAAAAAAATATCAAAGGCAGATAAAGTTGCCAACTATCGCTAAAATTGCTGACAAATCGCTAATTGTGGAAAGTAATAGGCGTAGGAAGTATTCACCCCGGAGTGGTGTTGATCTTGTTCTCAATAATAACTATTCTTACGCCAGACCAGATAGATTTCTTTATTAGTGATATCAGCAATTGCTTTGTGTGCTGTCTGAATTATATCAGAAGTTATTTATTGAAATTGAATTTTTGTGCCCAACAATAATTTCATGTGTCTATTTCATTAATGAACTAGAAGCATAGAAGACAAGCCAGGAGTCCACCACATCGCCTACATTTTAGGCAAAGGTGATGATTGTGGTCCTGGGTTCCATTGCAAATTATTTCATTGCAATCCGTACATATATTTGTGCATCTCTTCATACCACCTCTATTTTTTTCATGAAAGAGATGGTCACCCTCATGGTTAATAACTTTACGCCTGTACTGGATAGTGATTATTCTTCAACATGAAGGGTCAAAAATTCACTGGATAAATGTGTAACTCGATATTGCACGAGATTTAATACAACATAATAGCATCAAAAGATCATTCTCTCATATCTTATTTATCTGTTTGAAATTTGTATTGTTTCTGAATGTTATACCCACTTAAAAATCATCTTATCTTTTATAGTGATATATCCTATAACATTTTTCCTTTCCTTTCTCAATATTTATATATTTTTTTATCCTTTTCAATTTTTTCAGCCATTAATTCATAAAAACCTCAAGCATTCAACGTACGAAAAACATTTTAGCAACCTTTTGATTTTTGTTTCAACATTAATTAATTTTTAATTAAAAAAACACAGACACTTTGAACCATCCTTTCCCATTAATGAATATACATTTCACGAAAAGCGAAAAAAAAAAACTCCTTATTTTCTTATTTTTTCTTCTGTATTCATCTTTATTTATATCCTTGACTTATTTCATGTTTTAATTTACATTTTAGAAGTACATATAAGAATAAAAATCCACGCAATGTTTCTTTCAGGGCGTATAACTTTCACTTCATCCCGCTACCGTTTTTTGTTAAAAAAAGAGAAATATATCCGAGGAAAAAAAAAGTATACATGTATACATCAATTTTTTCTTAATTTTTTTCTCCAGCATAACATATAGATATTTTAAGTTTCAAAACAACAAATAGAAAAACTGCAACTTGTCTGATTATCTGTATGCTCTGATAATTCTCGCCGTAATGTCTTCCATGTGTATGTGTATTATGCATGCAAATTAATTAGAATTTTTCTTACTCGTTATTTTTTTTGTTAAACTCCCCATATTATGCTCTTGTAAAACTATTACTTCTCCAACAGATTTCAAAATCATTGAGGTGAATTGAAGTGCGGGAGGAAAAAGGGTAAATGAAGCAAGCGTAAGACAAAAAACGTTTCCAAAAATAGATTTTGTTTTAAAACAAAAAAAATGGATGAGGAGATAAGGATGAACCCGGATGTTTTCGTTTTCTTCCACAAAACATTAAAATAAAGTTGTTGACATTTGAAAGAAATTTTATAATTTTTAAAGTTTTAAAATTTTTAAAGGGGAAAAAAATATCGTTCTATACGACACTTTCGTCGATATCAAATAATTGGAGATAATTCTGTTTGTGAAATAAACTCTTCTTATGGAGTTACAATTTATTATTTTTCCTAGATTTTACCTTATTAGTGGATGCATGTTTTCTATTAGTGATAAATGGTTTGTATTTAATTACTAATGGTTTTTGTAGTCGTTTGTAATTTTTTACTTTACACCGAAGGCCTATATTTTGATAGATAAATTATTTTACAGATTTGGTTAAAAAACTTCGAGGTGTTTCGAAAATTATTGGACTTGGAGGACGTTGAACAAATTCTGAATAGGAAAAATTCTTATCACAAAAATAAATTTTCTATACTATTTTGAAATTATTCTCATAATTTTTTTCTCATCAGAATCTGATGCATTTCGGAGAGGAAAAGAGTAATACACATTATAAATTCTTTTCCAATAAAAATATGAATAAACCAAAATTTCCGGGGAAAATAAGCCACACTAGGGAAAAATAACGGAAAGAATTTTTTTTGTAGAAATGCCTCAGCTTTGTAAAAGTAGTATATAATTTTCATTCAAGAAATAAAAAACATTAACATTTAAATAAATTAAATATTCGGGGTTTAAATTAACGTTCAAGTTTTTATAGTTCTAAGAGACATTAGATGTTATTCTTGAGAAAAAATTATTTTTTTAACGGATTTTAAAGAGAAATATAAAAGAAATATAGATTAATTACGATCTTTCGAAGTCAGAATAACAGGGATATAAAAAATGTTATGGGATAGGCTGTGACTTTGAATTACCCACAACGCTAAAATTTAAGTTTTAAAGTTACGTAATAATCGGCTTCATTAATGAAATTACAATAATTCTTGACAAGAAGTAAAGTAGTTAAAAAAAAACCAAAAAAACATTAACATGGCCAGAGTTAACATAACATAGTGGTGCATAACCTCCACAAGGATGGGGCTGGTACAGACAAATCTTGCTATTATTATAATTTTTTTAAACCAAAAACTCACTATAGCGGTGCCTGCCGAAAATCCGAGTCTAAGGGCCCGGATCTAGGATGTGGGGGCCAAGTGGTGATGAACTCAGGAATATTAAGAAAAATTGATAATGACTCTTTGAAAATGAGACATTGAAACGCGTAAATGAAACATTGAAACGCATAAATAAAACATGAAATATAATCGGAACATATTTTGATAAATTAGGCATACGTCTTATCGATCCTGGCTGCTACACCAATATTGGTGTGCAGTACATGTACTTTATTTATTCAAGAGCAACAAATTAATCTCTGTAATTAAATAGACACGAATTTCTGCTTAGCGAGGTGGAGCATTTTCCCTGGAAGTTCCAGATTTTAACATGTTTAGCTGACTGACTGAAAATCTATGATCCAAGTCGTGACAACTCAACGTGCTTATATTACTCATAGAACACATATGCATTGAGATATTGCATGTAATCATGAAATGTATAAAACGACGAAGATGAAGTAATTTTCATACAAAATTTTGTAATTAACGATCATTTTTGGAAATTGAAAGATTTAATAAAGTAGCATAATATTTTTAAAAAATTTGTTTGCAAGAAATTTAATTTTTTATGATTTTTTCGAAAATTAAATTTCTAGAAATTTTCTTAGAAATTAATAAATTTCTGACTATTTACAAACAGAAGTAATTCCTTACAAATAAAAATACTTTTTTTCTGGAATTTTTTTTTGTCATATGATATGCACGAGGTTTCCTGTATAACTATAATTATACTAATTATTTTAATTGAAATAAATAAATTAATTTGTGTTAATTAAATAGCTTATTAATGGAGAAAACCGTTCGTCGTAGAGCTCACATGCTCAAAATGTGTTCAACAAACCACTCTATACCAGTTTCAAGAGTGAAAATACTGTGTGTCATAAAATAAAAAAACGAAATTTTTATACGGTCCCTCGTCCTACCTCCCGAAAGCAAAAACATTTCATGTTTCTGTGCAATATTATTTGAGATATTTGAATTAAAAAATTGGAGAAAAATTGGGAAAGAACAACATAAACTAATGACAAGGATTTTTCAACTCATTTATGTTGCTCTTTCCCAATTTTCCTCCGATTTTACGAATTCTAATATTTTCGAATACTGCACTTAGAAATATGAATTTTTTTTTGTTGGCCCCAGGAGAGACAGGCAACTTCCTAATTAGAAGTTAGAATACATGGGAGACCGTATAAAAATTTAGATTTGTTACTTTATGACACACTGTATTTTTGCACTCGGAACCGATACAGAGTGATTCCTGAGAACATATTATGAGCATCTGTTAAATTGGAACCATACCTGCGTGATGAGACTTACATTGACCTCATTTTGGACTTGCAGGACACCCTGTATAAAAATTACGTGTAATTTGGTCAAGTATTGGAAGAGCGGTCAGAAATGATTGCGATCAAACAAAGCGTTAGAATGCACGAATGTTTTTGGTTCGAAGCAGTGTGTGTTCGCTAATATACGCATCTAGATGTGATTAAAATAAAAAAAGCTAATATGACGTAATGGCTTGAAAATCGAAAGAACGTAGGCCGAAAGGAATTTAAAAAAAAAATTGCCTCTTAAAGCTTGATGCAAGACAGCAGAAAAGAATCTAAACTAATTTTGCTTCCCCTTCAAGAACCAGATAGATGTTCACGGTCGTTATTCAACGACAAGGCAGGACGATAGCCAAAGGAAGTTGGTCGTTGTCGGTAAAAGACGGCCATTGAGCATGGGTAAATAAAAGGAGGTAAATGACGTCAACTAAGATATTAAAACGCAGCATGCCTCACTCATATTACAAGCTTTTCTTCGGAGAATGGCCTATCCAAAGACTGATCACGTGAATCATTCAGTTTATGTGTGTACTTTCTCTTTACCTCTTTCCGAAACTCTTCCTTCGTTATGCGAACGACGCGCAGCGGCAACGTTTAATAAAATCCTTCTAGCAGAGGAGTTTTCAAAGACATGAGACTGTCTCAAGCTGTTTCACGCGGAGAGATGTGGCGAGACGGAAGGATAAGGCTAAGTTAAAGGGTTTCAATATATGGTCGGTTGGATCCGCATCTGCACAAACACGAGAAGGGAGTTTTAGAAACGCAATATCAGCTCGTAAGAAACAAAGAGAATTTTGCACGGATATGGCTTCGAGGGTTAAAGTGGGTTGGACGATGCGCAACATCATCCGACTCCATCTTTCAATTTTGAAGCCCCAGAATTCTGTCGTAAATTAAATCCTACGGTAACGTTTTAATAATATGATGACCCGATTTTCCTGGAATAATAATTAACTTCGATATTTACGAAGTAATGATACTTCGTTAACAGGAGAAATTGAGTCTTGACGGTACGTGTACTTCTTGGTGATCTCGTAACGAGCACTGAGTTAGTTACTCTCTCTTTTGATTTTCGTGAATATAATTAATGATTGCTTCTCCTCTTACAATAGATAATGATTTTTTTTTTTGCTGCAGGGGGGGCATACTGGTGTGGAACCAGATACGAAAAAAACATTAAAAACCTAAAAATTCATAATATATTAATGAAATAACAGATAGAGTTTATAGAATAATTTCTTCAACAATAATTCATCGCATTATATGTAATTATAATACACACAATATACGTCACTCACATCACAAACCTGTTCATTAATCAACCATCGCCAACTGCTGACTGTGCACGTTAAGCGTTTGCTTTCCGGTCATATAAGACTTTGCTCCCTGGAAGATGCCACGTATTATATCAGAATTACAAGGTATTATCATGTACTAATAATCCCGAAGTTCATGTGTCACGGTATCGTAACCAAGATACTAAACAACTGTTAGAAGGATACATAATGGGTCCTAAATTAACCGAGTCTAGAGAAGCTTGTGGTACGTGAGGATTACTGCAAAATTAATTTTTAGGCCTATAATCCATGAAAAAAAAAGACGCATGGAACATGCAGTGACTATCGACGAGACATACAGGGCGTTTCGAAAATGACTTCTCAACTTCGAAATGACATTAACTTTGAAACAGTTATATATAAACTGATGAAACAAGTAATTCGTTTAATATACGGAAATGGTACATTCGATGCTCGTTATTACGACCACACGTTATAACTACCATTACATTACAACGACCGGTAGGATAAGTCACAAATGTTTTCATATTTTCATGGAACGACTATCATATATGTTTTACTTTCGATATAATGATCCTCCCAATAGAACGT